>NC_136057.1:1677897963-1679282129 GCF_964261635.1 Lissotriton helveticus | reverse complement strand
GGGGAGGGGTATGCTACTGCTCGAACAGCCAGGTCTTGAGTTGTTTCCTGAAGGCGAGATGGTCCTCAGGCACCCGAAGGTGGATGGGGAGGGAGTTCCAAGTCTTGGCAGCCAGGTAAGAGAAGGATCTTCCTCCGGCAGTGGCTCTTCAGATGCGTGGTACGGCTGCGAGGGCGAGGCTGGTGGACCGTAGCTGGCGGGTGGGCGTGTAGAAGGTCAGGCGGTCGTTGAGGTACTTGGGGCCCAGGTCGTGGAGAGACTTGTGTGCGTGGGTGAGGAGCCGGAACGTGATCCTCTTGTCGACGGGGAGCCAGTGCAGGTTCCTCCGGTGGCTGGAAATGTGGCTGCGTCGGGGGACATCCAGGATGAGTCGGGCGGAGGCGTTCTGGATGCGCTGGAGTCTTTTCTTTAGCTTGGCTGTGGTTCCGGCGTAGAGGGCGTTTCCGCCCACACTTCACACATGCACACTTCCACCCACAGTCAAACACCCCACACCCCCACATCGACTCCTTACACATCCACAGCTACACCCACATCCCACACACCCACACTCAAACACACACCTCACCCCCCTTCCACCACACACACACACATGCACATACACACAAATATCTCACAGACACACCACACACATCCCACACACACATCTCCCCCCCAACACACACAGAGACAACTCACAGACACATCCACACATCTCATACATACATACACATCCTAAACACATACCTCCCACACCCACACACACCCCACACACACCTCACACACCCACACTCCCACCTACACTCAAACACCCCACACACCCACACCCACACACACACCTTACATACCAATATCCCCACCCACATCCATATACCCCACACACCTATACACCTCATCCCCCCTAGACACACAGACACACACATACACATCTCACAGACACCCCCTGCACATCCCCCACACACACCTCCCCCACCCCCACACATGGGGAAAACTCAGTGAAACACTAACATAATAATTTAAAGTTATAAGAGGTAGGGTATCTCTGAATAGAGTTGTTGTGTTGTGTGGGTGATTTAAGTACCAACATGTAGGTACCAATGCAGAGTCTTAAATTCAATGTACACCGTTTCCTCTGTAGATATTTTTCATGTTGTTATAGAAGTTATTGTGGAATGTATATGGAATCTATACCATAGTCTGTCAGGGAAGCAGGAACAACATGGAGGCAGGAGATGAAAAAGAGATGTCAAATACACATTGGAGATAATATAGTGGGAGAAAGAAAGTAACTATGAGCAAAATTACTATGTAACACAAATACGTTGCACAGTATACTATAAGTCTGACTTTATATTATAATCAATTTGGTACTAGTTTATGAATTACATATAATAATGAATAATGTCTCGAACAATTTTTGATTATTAAATATAAATTTATTTTTCTGATTCTTTTTCAAAATTTAATAGAACGTCTAACATTTGACTGTCCGAAATGTTCTCTTGTTGAGTGAACATAACTTCCAACATTTGACTGTCAGAAACGTCCTCATATTGAATTAACAAATCCACAGATTCTACACATTGTAGAAGTTCATGGTCCCGTGATTCATCCATGAATTCCAAGTCAATGGGTTCAATGATTTCCTCATTGTTCATCTCTAGGACAATTTCAAAGGAAATGTTCTGTTCTCCTTCCATTTTTGTGCTGAAATTTACATTAAAAAAAATCAGTAGAAATATGGCACTGTTGGGTTTAAGTTCAGACAGGTATTTTTGATTTTTTAATAGTGAAGTTAACTTTGGGCAATGTATGGTAACAGGCAGGAAGTAGAAATATTAAAAAGTGCCTGTGAAGAAGCGTAAGTAAATTCATAATTATAGCAGAGAAGCCTAAGTCAATTTATAAATATAACAGAGAAGCCTATCTCTAGCTATAACTATAGCAGAGGGACAGTAAATAATTATCAGAAAACGTTTTTACCAATTAACTTAAAGTTCCCCTTACAAATTATCAACTTACTTTAGAGAGAGGTGGAGAAGAAAAAATGCGAAAATCCTTTCAAGATGTACCTCAGGTAGTTGTAGTCAAAATGGTCGTGTTTCCCTCTCATTTTTCATTTATATTCATGTACATAACCAATCAAATGTCAGGGAAAAAAAATAGAAAATGAAAGTAACATTTTAATTGGTTGTCAATTCTAACACTTCAGATGTGTTTTTGTTATGTAATTTACCTCAGGATATTTAGACAGGGCTACAGGCCAAATGGCTGAATGGAATTCCACCAAATTTGGGAAAATGGTAGGGACTGGTATGTAGTATTGCCTATTCTATATTTGGTGAAAGTGTCTCCAGTGGTTTTTATGTAAATTATCTTTTATTATTTTTTTTTGAGCGCTTCCCGGTGCGCGCCCCGGTACGCGTACCGGCAGCGCTACGGGAGTCCTCCATTTTGTGTTTTGGTAGATTTGAGTCAGAAAATGGCGGACAAACAACGTTGGGAATGGGTATAAGGGGACACGGTTGGCACTCCCTGACCCTCTAGGTTTTCTGAGGGGGTCTTAGGAGGCCCATATAGGCCAACAAAATATATATTTTTTAAAATTTTCGCGGGGGGAGCGCCCGGTACGCGCACCGGGAAGCGTACCGGGGAGCGTACTTTGGTGAAAAATAGTGAAAAAAGTTAGAAAAAGATAATCATTTGGAGTGATCAGAGATAGGGTAGCCCTGAAAAGGGCTTTTGGGTTCTGTGGCTGATTTAGGTACCTACAGGTAGGTACCAATGCACAGTCTTAAATTCAGGAGGAATATTCTATTCCCTTCATCTGAGAAGTGCACACCATCTTCTCTGTAAATATCTTGCATGTTGTAACGCAAGTTGTTGTTGTATATTGAACCCATTCCATAGTCTCTCACGTAAGCAGTAACAGATTTATTCACATGTTTCCGTGCTTTTTCAAATTGTGGACAAAATTGGTTGGACCACTTCCATTTCTGCCTTTGGCATATATTGGAATATACCAAGACAGTTTGTGGAAAAAGTGCCATCAATTGATCAAAGGTGTCCTTTAAAAGCATTTCCAGACCTACACCAGTCAAAGTGCCCAAGTCATTTCCTCCACAGTGCAGAATTAACAGGTCAGGGTGTGGCAAATGCAAAAAGGTTTTCACCGATGGAATCAATTGGTGACATTTTAATCCTCTGTGGCCAATCCATTTTATGTTCACGTTTGATAAATCAAGGTTGTGTAAATTTCTGGTACTAGCATACCTTTGAGCCCAGTGGATATAACTATGTCCAATAATCCAGACAGAATACATGGTCAGAGGAGATTCTGGTGCAGTTAGATGAAGTGTGGAAAAGAAATGGCAGTTGGAATAATAGGAGTTTGCAAAAAAAAACCTGTGGAGTTTCAGTGTTCTTGAATCACAAGCAATGATTGGTAGAATGAGATAGGTGAAAACTGAAAGTTAGGGTGCATGGTTGTGTTCTGTGTAAGAAGTAATTTGAATGGTTAAAAAAAAATTATTTAAAGAAACTTTACACCAGATAAGCTGGTGTATTTGCAGGTCAAACATCCTTGCAGAGGTGATTTGCAACATTGTAGAATAAACTTTTAACCCTGGCAGCTCAGTGAGGAGGGAGTTGCTATGGTAACAGGTAGAAAGGGCTGATGGGGGGAAGGGTGTTGGTTTGAATATAGAGAGGGAAGAGTTTTAATTGGTTAACAAAAAGGGATATCTGTGTAGAATTAGAGGTTTTCTGTGCCTTTATGGTTTGCAGTGGTTGGAGAACATACCTTTTGCTCTGCTAAAGAAATATTGGTGTGTGTATCTGACACTGTTGTGAATGTCCTAAAGCATTTGTAAAGGTGAGTTATGATTCATTTAATATACATAGAGACTTGTATACTATATGGAGAAGATTTGGAAGAAAATTGTGGTCTTTACATGTTGCTTTGTGTCATGCTTTTTGATAATGCTTGGTAAAAAGTTTTTACTGCATAGAGTAATTGTATTTTGTAAAATTGTGAATTTTTAGTCGTGACATGGAATGCTTCTACGTAGGACTTGTGCTGTGTTTTGTAAATGTGATGTAAAAAACGATTTGGGGGGAAAAAATAGTTTTTACATTTTTTAAAAGGAATAAAAAATGTGTGTATGTTTAATAGAAATACATTTGACTCTTTACAATGATGTTACCTGTGTTAACTCAGTGTAGGAAACATATTGAGTTTGTTTGCATAGAGGAATTGTAATTTGTAAAATTGTGAAGCTTCATGTGAAAGCTTTTGCCTTAGTCTTATCATTGCTGTGAGGCAGATGGTTGTACATAGGATCTGTGCTGTGTTTCCTAAATGTGATGTTAAAAACGATTTTGGGGAAATGAATGTTTTTTACATATTTGAGTATATTGTGGCACAGAGGTTTAAAAAGTGACGCATCTAATTACATGTGTCTCTTTTTAAATATGGTGCAAAAAGGTACATGTTTGGGCTTTCTTGGGGAGCGTAGGTGGTGAGGCTTGTGTCTAAGAGTGCAGTGAACTAGGCTTCATGAAGCCTATCCTTGACTGCACTGTTAGACACAGGTGTGAATTTGACTCTTTACAATGATGTTACCTGTGTTAACTCAGTGTAGGAAGCATATTGAGTTTGTTTGCATAGAGGAATTGTATTTTGTAAAATTGTGAAGCTTAATGTGAAAGCTTTTGCCTTAGTCTTATCCCTGCTGTGAGGCAGATGGTTGTACATAGGATCTGTGCTGTGTTTCCTAAATGTGATTTCAAAATCGATTTTGAGGAAATGAATGTTTTTTACATATTTCAGTATATTGTGACGCAGAGGTTTAAAACGTGACGCATCTAATTACATGTGTCTCTTTTTAAATATGGTGCAAAAAAGTACATGTTTGGGCTTTCCTGGGGAGCGTAGGTGGTGAGGCTTGTGTCTAAGAGTGCAGTGGACTAGACTTCATGAAGCCTATCCCTGACTGCACTGTTAGACTAGACACAGGTGTGAATTTGACTCTTTACAATGATGTTACATGTGTTAACTCAGTGTAGGAAGCATATAGAGTTTGTTTGCATAGAGGAATTGTAATTTGTAAAATTGTGAAGCTTCATGTGAAAGCTTTTGCCTTAGTCTTATCTCTGCTATGAGGCAGATGGTTGTACATAGGATATGTGCTGTGTTTCCTAAATGTGATGTCAAAAACGATTTTGGGGAAATGATTTTTTTTTACATATTTGAGTATATTGTGGCGCAGAGGTTTAAGACGTGACGCATCTAATTACATGTCTCACTTTTTAAATATGGTGCAAAAAGGTACATGTTTGGGCTTTCCTGGGGAGCGTAGGTAGTGAGGCTTGTGTCTACAAATGCAGTGGACTAGGCTTCATGAAGCATACAAATAGTTTTTACATTTTTTAAAAGGAATAAAGAATGTGTGCATGTTTAATAGAAATACATTTGACTCTTTAGAATGATGTTAGCTGTGTTAACTCAGTGTAGGAAGCATAGAGGAATTGTATTTTGTAAAATTGTGAAGCTTCATGTGCAAGATTTTGCCTCAGTCTTATCCCTGCTGTGAGGCAGATGGTTGTAAATATGATCTGTGCTGTGTTTCCTAAATGTGATGTCAAAAACGATGTTGGGGAAAATAAATGGATTTTACATTTTTGAGTATAATGTGGCGCAAAGGTTTAAAAAATGACGCATACATGCGTCACTTTTTAAATATGGGGGAAAAAGGTACATGTTTGGGCTTTCCTGGGGAGCCTAGGTGGTGAGGATTGTATCTAAGTGTGAAGTGGACTAGGCTTCATAAAGCATATCCCTGCCTGCATTCTTAGACACAGGTGTCAATTTGACTCTTTACAATGATGTTAGCTGTGTTTTAAAACAGTGTAGGAAGCTTATTGAGTTTGTTTGCATAGAGGAATTGTATTTTGTAAAATTGTGAAGCTCCATGAGAAATTGTTTGCCTCACTCTTATTCCTGTTGTGAGGCAGGTGCAAGATTTTGCCTCAGTCTTATCCCTGCTGTGAGGCAGATGATTGTAAATAGGATCTGTGCTGTGTTTCCTAAATGTAATGTCAAAAACGATTTTGGGGAAAATAAATGGTTTTTACATTTTTGAATATAATGTGGCACAGAGGTTTAAAAAGTGACGCATCTACCTACATGTGTCATTTTTTAAATATGGGGCAAAAAAAGGTACTTGTTTGGGCTTTCCTGGGGAGCATAGGTGTTGAGGCTTGTGTCTAAGAGTGCAGTGGATTAGGCTTTATGAAGCCTATCTCTGCTGCATTCTTAGACACAGGTGTTTTGAGGCAAAATCTTGCACTTGTCTCACAACAGGAATAAGAGTGAGGCAAACGCTTTCTCATGGAGCTTCACAATTTTACAAAATACAATTCCTCTATGTAAACAAACTCAATATGCTTCCTACACTGATTTAAAACACAGCTAACATCACAGTAAAGAGTCAAATTGACACCTGCGTCTAAGAATGCAGACAGGGATATGCTTCATGAAGCCTAGTCCACTGCACACTTAGATACAATCCTCACCACCTAGGCTCACCAGGAAAACCCAATCATGTACCTTTTTTCCCCATATTTAAAAAGTGACGCATGTATGCGTCATTTTTTAAACCTTTGTGCCACATTATACTCAAAAATGTAAAATACATTTATTTTCCCCAAAATCGTTTTTGGTATCAAATTTAGGAAACACAGCACAGATCATATTTACAATCATCTGCCTCACAACAGGGATAAGACTGAGGCAAAATTTTGCACCTGCCTCACAACAGGAATAAGACTGAGGCAAACACTTTCACATGGAGCTTCACAATTTTACAAAATACAATTCCTCTATGCAAACAAACTCAATATGATTCCTACACTGATTTAAAACACAGCTAACATCACTGTAAAGAGTCAAATTGACACCTGCGTCTAAGAATGCAGACAGGTATATGCTTCATGAAGCCTAGTCCACTGCACTCTTAGACACAAGCTTCACCAACTACGCTCCCAGGAAAACCCAAACAAGTACCTTTTTGCTGCATATTTAAAAATTGATGCATGTAGGTAGATGCGTCACTTTTTAAACCTCTGCACCACATTATAATCAAAAATGTAAAAACCAATAATTTTCTCCAAAATCGTTTTTGACATCACATTTAGGAAACACAGCACAGATCCTATTTACAATCATCTGCCTCACAGCAGGGATAAGACTGAGGCAAAATCTTGCACCTGCCTCACAACAGGAATAAGACTGAGGCAAACGCTTTCTCATGGAGCTTCACAATTTTATAAAATACAATTTTATATAACTATATAACTCAATATTTTCTTGGGAAGCATAGGTGGTGAAGCCTGTGTATAAGAGTGAAGTGGAGTTAGACATAGGTCTTATCTTCTGTGTAGTTGTGGACAGAGCTGTCTTCCACTATATTTTTCAATACACTCCTCACCTTTTGTGCACCACTGGAGAATCCTCACCTGATCTGAAACCCTGTATTGATCGTTTGCTTTTTGTCATTGCTTTGTTGTTTGGTAATAGTGGTCCATAATGTGGTACTGTTTTTCTTTAACACAGATTGAAATCGTTATTTGAAGAAAAAGCAAAGATGCCCACAAAGGAAAGGACAAAGAAAGAACGCAACCGGGAAAAATCAAAAATAGCAACGGAATTACAGAATTCTTCCACAACAGATACTTCAAAAAATAGGAACAAAGCTCCTGGTAAGACAACTAAGTCTTTTTTACGCAACATATGTACATCCAGAAAAAATAATGGACACCATGTACAAAAAGAAAATGAGAGAGTAAAATTGAAAAGGAAGGAGAGAAATTCAAAGAATCCTAAAACTGGAGCAGGAGAGAATAATATGTATAGGAATAGAAGGCAGAATCAGTATAGAGACATTCGTAGACGAATGTTTCGCAATAGGGTGGTTTTAAATTTGTTAAAAAACATTAGGAAAGGTAAACAGAGAGCTGCTTTTTATAAGAAAAAGAAAAGTGTAGAGAAGATTGTTGATCAGGCTTTTGAAGTTAAGAAAAAATTATTTATTTTAATAATCAATAGAATTAGGACACTTTTCAAGACAATTGATGTTTTCAAATCAAACAGTAGATGGAAAAGAGTAATTAATCGGACTAATTTTTGTAAAGTTTTTCTGGAGAATGGATGCACAGTTCAAGTTGTGAGCCATTTTCTAATGAGGAGAGTTACTTCCAGGAGAATGATTTAGTGCATGCAGTTGACACCAGTGGTCGAGCGTATGAAGTGAAAGACGGTTGTCCGATTGAAAAAGAGAAACTTGTGCCTAGAGAACCAGAAGAGGTGTTATCTGATGGAGTTTTAGGGAGACGTACTAAGGGTCCAGTGTACACTTGGAAGTGTAGTAGTATTTGTAGTGTGCGACCGGAATCAATTGATTTGTTTTGTAATTTCTTACGTACATATAGTAAGAAAAGTCTAAAGCAGAAAATGAAGTTGTTGCAATACTTAGATCCTTGCAGAGTGAGAGGAATCACAGGTTTGCAAGGCCATTCACTGGCTTGTCTTTCTAGAAAAGTCTGTCAGAGTGTTTTTCATCATTTTAGGATGTTAGCAGTGCATCATACCAAAATGAGGAAATTAGTGAGAATGTTGTATTATGCAAAAAGTCCAGCACTTAAGCTTAAACAATTAAACAGTGCTCTTTTGCATGGAACAGAATTAGATGTGAAGAAGATTCGTGAAGAAATTGAGATTTGTTACTTTCGTGAGCAAGAGGACAGTGTAGAAATTGAGACAGCAATTCAAGGTAATGTGGGAGACAATGTACAGATTTTAAATACAGAAAAGTTTGAGAAGGAAATTACCAGGTTTAAGGTGAAATCAAGTGAAAGGCCGAATTTTCCTTGTGTGTGTTGTCGACGGACTCATTATAAGATTCAGACTAGGTTAGTTGATTTATATGCAAAAAGTGAAAAGATGGATAATTATGAGTGGAAAGATTTAGCAACTTATTTGTGGGTGGAGAATTCTTTTGATTTGAGTTCTGATCAGCGTATTTGTAAATATTGTTATGACAAATTAAATCAAAACAGAATGCCTGCTAGAGCTGTTCATAATAATCTGGAGTTGATAGACATTCCCCGTGAATTGATAGATTTAAATACATATGAGTCTATTTTGATTCAATGTGTCCATCCTTTTCAGGCAATTGTTTGCATGGAGCCTAAGATAGGGAAATTGCCTCCTACAGATTTGCAGAGAGTATTAAAGGGAAGAGTTGTTTATTTGCCCCTAGATTTGAAAAAAAATATTGATACAATTGGTATAGAAAAAGTAGAAGAGGAACCTTTAGTTATTCTAGTTAATGGGGTTCCAACAAAGAGTAAAAAAATCTGGCAAGATTTAGTGGATGTTAGGAAAGTCAAAAAGGCAACGTTGTATTTAGTCAAAAACAATGAGTACTACAAAGATGTATGTGTTGCAGCAGAGGAAACAGCTACAGATGAAGACAGTGATTGTTCAGGCGGCCAAATTGAAAAAGTTGATGTGTCTAGAAGTGAAAAATATATGAACATTATACTGTTCATCCTTTACATTCCAAAGAAGTAATGGGGAATGCAATTGACTTGTTTCGAATGAAAACAGCAAAAGGAAGTCCCATTAGTGTATGGGAAGAAAGTTTGGAAGCTCGTTGTTTTCCACAGCTATTTCCAACAGGTCGAGGTGGACGATATGACGATCGACCACTTCAAATTCCTGCATCTGAATATCGAACTGTAAGATTATATGCTGAAGATGCAAGGTTTCGTCAATGCATTCCCTATTTGTTTCATCTACTGTATGAAAGTGACTTGTCTGGGCTTTCTTATGCAGTAAACCATATTCTGAAAAGTGGAGCACATCTACAAAATGTTTCGGCGAGGGACTTTATGGAGAAAGTGAATCTTCAAGATAATATTTTAGAATCTCATCTAATCAATCTCATGGCATGTCAGCGTGGTACAAATGAGTATTGGTACCGTCGCCATGGGGAATTGAAATGTATGCAAAGAAACTTAGGAACTCCTACATTGGAATTGGAATTGGAATTGGAAGGTTCTTATATAGCGCATGGCTACTCGGAAGCATCCCAGCGCTTAAAGAAAGATGAAAGTTGATGCAGAGACTAGGAAAAAGAGAAGGATGGTTTATGGCCTGGGAAACAATGATGTTTTTAGTTGTACATGGTTCCTCACTCTTAGCTGTGCTGAGTATGCATGGGAGGACTTACTTCAATTTCTACGAGAGGCCAATGCTAATATACAAAATATAGAATTCAAAACACCTGGAGAACTGTGCTCTTTGGATCCAGTGAATGTATGCAGATATTTTAATCATAGATTTGAAGCTATGATGTCATTTATTACCAAAAAAAAAAATCCTCCCCTTGGAGAGGTTTTGGATTTCTTTTGGAGAAAGGAGTATCAAGCGAGAGGTGCTCCTCACACACATATGTTGTTGTGGATTAAAGATGCACCCAAATTTGGAACAGATTCGAATGACACAGTGATGAGTTTCTTTGAGGAGTATTCAACATGTGCTGTTCCGAAAACTACAGAAGAAAACAGTTTAAGGCAACAAGTTTTACGCTTTCAATCCCATCGTTGTGGAAAGTACTGTCGTCGAAAATTCAGAAACAAGGACAAGTTCTACACAAAATGTCGTTTCAGCTTTCCACGACCAGTGATTTCTAAAGGAAGAGTAAATCATTTGATGTCTTCTCTGCGACATACTGTGACGAGGAAATCACCAAAAAATACATACAATTTAAAAAGAGACGAAGAGTCTAAGTACATCAACGACTACAACCCAGTGATTTTGTCCATGTGGAATGCTAACATGGATATTCAATTCGTTGCTGACAACTCTATTGCTGTGGCTCGATATGTGACGTCTTACATCACAAAAAAAGAAAAGACAGAACTAAAGGAAATGTGGGAGGACATTTCACATGAAAAGAGTCTAAGCAAGAAATTATACAGTTACAGTCTGAAGATGTTGTCGCATCGAGAAATTGGAGCGTATGAATGTTCTGATCGATTGTCGTCAGCAAGTCTCTATGCCAAATCTAGAACCATCATTTGGGTGAGTCTAGGTCTTGCTGCAACACAAAATCGAGTTTTGAAACCTGTACAAGAGATAGAGTATTTGGCGGAGAAAGAACCAGAAAGTACAGATATTTTGAAGACAAACATGTTGGATACACACTATCCAAATAGAAGTCATCACCTTCAGAACGCTTGTCTCTATGAAGTTCTGCAGAGATATATTTATAAGAGGAACATCAGAGAAGATATCAATAATGGAATATATGGAGTCATTGGATGTGAAGGATGTCTAGTGAAACAGAAAAAAGGTCATTTGATTAATCATCGCAAATTGAGTTGTGATAATCCAGATAAAAGAGAATATTATTATTTGGCTCTTTTGCAACTGTTTAAACCATGGCGTGAAGAAGAGGAACTTCTTGGAGATTTTCTCTGTTATGAAGACTCCTTTAATGCAACGAAGGATACCATAGAATGTCCTGTTTTTCTAAATTATCTGCAAATGTTGAATGAAGAAATAGAGCAAGAAGCCACAATTGCTGCAGAGATTGCGAGAGACAGTTCTCAAGGCAGTCAGAGTTCTGCTTCATTGAGTCAGGATCCACTAGGAGGACCAAGTATCCAAAATGAAGCTGCTACTGCTATGGATGAGGTGGAAAGAGCTATGGAACAAGGTCAATATGATGAAGTTAACTTAGAAGATTTGGTGAAACAACTAAACCTTGAGCAGAAACAGATATATGACGAAGTCACAGAACAGATTGAACATGGATTCAGTCATGAGAAAAAAGAGTGCTCATGTACATCATTTAAGCCTGTCCAACTGTACGTGAGTGGAGAAGCGGGAACTGGAAAAAGTTTTCGGATTAAAGCCATTGCAACTTATCTGCAGAAAAGTACGGAATCACCGCTGTCTTGTGTTGTTACTGCTCCAACTGGGCTGGCAGCAAATAACATTAAAGGGATTACTTTACATCGTTTACTGATGCTGCCAGTGGAGCATGATAACAAATTGGAGTATCACAAGCTATCAGGAGATGCGTGTTCCGAAGTTTCGAGAGTCCTGAAGAAAATGAAACTTCTAATCATTGATGAAGTAAGCATGGTGTCAAATATCATGCTTGCTTTTGTGCATTTGAGAATGCAAGAAATTCTTAGAACAGACTATGATGTCTTATTTGGTGGAAAACATATTATTGTTTTTGGAGATCTTCTGCAGTTGACTCCAGTGAAAGGACAACCTGTGTTCAAAATGCTCACACATGAAGATACCAGGAAGTGCTTAGGGAGCATCGGAAACGTTAATATATGGTTAAACTTTAAATATGCAGAACTGCTTCAAAATACGCGGCAGGCAAATGATGAAGATTATAAAAATATTCTACAAGATGTAAGGATCGGAAAAGTAAGTCAGCAAGGGAAAGAAGCTTTACATGCATGATTAATTTCAAATTTGTACCCAAATGAAAACATTCTTCCAGAGAACATATTTAAGAAAATTAATGAGAAGAAATCTGGCATATGTTTGTTGCCAACTCTGAAAGAATGTTCCATGTTCAACAACAAAATGTTACAGTTAGAAAATGAAGAGATAGTGAAACTGGAAGCTATTGATAAAATAGAGCATATGGGAGCAACAATTATTTTGTCTGAAAATTTGAAATCAAAATTGGATTCATTAGAGAAGACTATATCTAAAACTGCTGGTTTGAAAAGACTCTGAATGTGTGTTTGAATTGTCGTGTCATTTTAAGAAGGAATTTAAATGTTGAAAGAGGTCTAGTAAATGGAGCAATGGGTTATGTTGTTGGTTTTCTGAATTACAAAAATAGAGATGGAATTGAAATTTTAAAAATTACATTTGATGACATTGATGAAATAGAACAAATTTGTCATTGTTCAGCTAGATTTTTGCTCGTGAAAGACTTATATGTTTGCCGAAAACAGTTTCCTATTTGTTTGGCATATGTGGTGACAATTCATAAGTCTCAAGGTTTAAGTGTAGATAGCGCTTTGGTGAACATTGGAAGTTCTGTGTTTAAAGAGGGTATGGCATATGTGGCATTATCACGAGTCAGAACTTTAGCAGGATTGTACTTGATTGAGTGTGATGAAACAAAGATTTGTGCAGATTTAGATTGTGTAAAAGAATACAATAGGTTAAGAAGAGAGTATGCTTGTAGCGGGATCGGGCAGGGGTGGCCTCGGAGTGAAGGGCAACAAACGGGTTTTTGTTATAGTGGGTTTTATTGCAGCGTACAAAAAATCAGAACAAGTCTTTCTCCCAGTGTTGGGTCTCCGTGGGGATCGGCTCCTAGAGGATCTCCGGTGCCGACGAGGGGCTGATTCGTTCCTCCGATAGCCGTCCGGGCTCCTTCGGGGAATGTGGTCAGTTACGTCCGTCTTTGCTCTCAAGACTCGGGACCCGATGCAAGGAAAAGAAAAGAAGAACGGGTGAGAAGACGGTCTCGCGTCTTACAGTTTTCAGGGAAAAGGGAGTGAGAGGTCACAAACACCCGTGACTGTATACCTATGTACAAGTGCAGACTACGGGGATAGGTAGTGCTCGGGAAGGGAACCGGGACTAGGGATACCAATTACTAAACGCTGGCACCTCCTCTCCGTCCCACCCAACCCCTGAGTTTTTTCACGCACCTGGAGAAGCCACACACCTCCCCCGGGTGAGTGGCTGGGCGGATCGCGGTGCAGTTGGCCTCCTGGCTTTTCCACCGTCCGGGGGCTCTCTCCAGCTGGCTCCGACCTTCTGGACTCTGCTTCCGTGGTTCTTCGTTCGCTCTCCTCCTCCGTACGCCTCTCCTCGCTCTTCTCCCTCCGGGTGTACAAACACCCCTTCTCTTCCGGGTATGCCGTATTTGACGTCAGCGCGCCGTCCTGTAGGTCCGCCCACTCGTCCTCGGCACATTTGTTAAAGGGCCATACGTACTCCTCGTCCAGGTGAGGGTCGCCCTCGTACTCGTTCACTTGATAGTCCGTCTGCTGCTGAGAACGAAAAGAGGGTGATTTTGGTAATGTTAAGTCATGGTACCCCGCACACTCGGGGTGGGTTGGTGAGACCGCCCCGTTACACACCTCTCCCATAGGACGCTCACGTTCGGTGAGGGGATGTCTCGATAGGAAGTCAGCTCCTACATTTTCCTGTCCCTTTCTGTGTTTGACCGTGAATGTGTATGGCTGCAAGGAGAGGAACCATCTCATAACCCTGGCATTGTTCGACCTGTTCCGAGCCATCCAGAGAAGAGGGGCATGGTCTGTGTACAGGATAAACGGGTGGCCTTCTAGGTAGTAGGCCAGTTTGTCAACTGCCCATTTAACTGCCAGGCATTCTTTCTCTATAGTGGCGTACTTGAGTTCCCTAGGGAACAACTTACGGCTAACGTATAGGATCGGGTGATCATGCCCATCTGAACCGATTTGGGAAAGGACAGCCCCAATGCCATAGTCCGAGGCGTCGGTGTGTAGAAGAAAGGGTTTGGAAAAGTCAGGTGAGGTAAGGACTGGGGTGGAAGTGATGACTTGTTTTAGGCGTCTAAAGGCTGCCAGTCTGTCTTCTGTGGGCTCTATGGGAGAGGAGGATTTCCCCTGAGATTTCAATGCATCCGAGAGGGGGGCGGCTATGTGGGAGAAATGTGGTATAAAGCGTCAATAGTACCCCACTAATCCAAGGAACGCCCTGACTTCTTTTCTGGTTTTGGGGAAAGGAGTGTCTGCTATGGCTCTTATTTTTTCTATCTGAGGTTCAATCAGCCCGTGACCCAGTATGTATCCCAAATATTTCACCTTCTGATAAGCCACCTTCGATTTCTTTGCATTGATCTTCAGACCTGCTTTTTCCAGGGCCTCGAATACCTCTCTCAGGTGCCTGAGGTGTTCTGACCAAGAAGGACTGTGTATGACTATATCGTCCAGGTAGGCTGAGGCAAAGGACGATACATTCCGCAAGACCGTGTTCATCAGGCGCTGGAAGGTGGTAGGGGCTCCATGCAGTCTGAAAGGAAGGACGGTAAACTCGTAATGTCCCTCACTGGTGCTGAACGCGGTCTTTCGTCTGTCTTCCTCCCGGAGGGGCACCTGCCAGTACCCCTTTGTGAGGTCCAGCGTTGTAATGTACCGTGCATCTCCTAGGCGCTCGATCAACTCGTCCACTCTTGGAATGGGATATGCGTCGAATGTCGAGATATCGTTTAGCGCCCGGAAGTCCATACAAAAGCGCCGTGATCCGTCTGGCTTCGGTATCATGAGAATTGGACTGGACCAGTTGCTCTTGGAGGGGCGAATAACACCTAATTCCATCATATTCTCCACTTCTTTCTTTAAGGCCATCCGTCTGGAGGCGGGAACCCGATAGGGCCGGATTTTGATGATTTTGCCTGGGTGGGTGTCTATACAGTGCTCAGCTAGAGTGGTTCTTCCGGGCAGATCGGAAAACAGGGTATCATGTTTGAGCAACATTTCCTGTAGGTCCTGTTTCTGTTGTAGGGACAACTCTTCGTTGACCACCAATTGCTCTCGGGTGGACGGGGAGGCCATAGGCGTGGCCACGTGTACTCCTGCGGGAAGGGGACCCAACCATTTTTTTAGCAAGTTTATATGGTATACTTGAGTTTTGTTGGGTCCTACTTGTAAACGATAGCTTGTCCGTCCTATCGTCTCAATCACTTTGTGTGGGGCCTACCCATTCAGCCTTAAACTTCTTGGACGAGGAGGGGAGAAGTATCAAAGCCCAGTCATCTATTTCGAGGCGTCTCCACTTCTTACCCTTATCGTAGGTGGTTTTCTGTCTCTTCTGGTTGGCTTCCAGATGAGTGTAAGCCAGGTCTCGTAGCTTTCCCAGCCTTGCTTTCAGGTTTTGTGCATAGTCCAGGGTATTAGCCGTCTCTTCCGAGATTTCGTTTTCCCAAGCGTCTTTGGTCATTTCCAGCAGGGATCGTGGCTGTCGGCCGTACAATAGCTCAAATGATGAGACTCCCAAACTACTTTGGCGTTGTCCCCTGATGACATATAGGGAGAGGGGTAGAATCTCGTCCCATTCCGCTCCACTGACCTCCAACATCTTTCGTAGAGTCGTTTGAGAGTGCGATTATACCGCTCCACGAGTCCATCTGTCTGGGGATGGTACACCGCCGTGCGTATCTGATGTATGTCTAGGTTCTTGCACACCTCTTTCATGAGTCTGGATACAAAGGGCGTTCCCTGGTCGGTGAGGATTTCTTTTGGAAACCCCACCCGGCTGAACAACTCAATCATCCGATCCGCGACCTGTTTGGAGGTGGCGGACGTCAAGGGAAAAGCTTCCGGAAAACGAGTCGCATAATCTACCACCACTAGCACGTGTTGATATCCTTTGCGTATCTTGGGCAGGGGTCCGATAAGGTCCATCCCCACTCGCTCGAAGGGCTTCCCTATGATGGGTAGCGGTTGTAGTGGTACCGCTGGGGGTTTAGTCATATTTTTCCGTTGACACACACCGCATTCCTTGCAGTACACCGAGGTGTCTTGGTAGATCCCGGGCCAATAGAAATGTCGGAGGATGTTCTGCGTAGTCTTCTCCGTCCCGATATGACCGGCGATTAGGTGGCTGTGGGCAAAGAACAACACTTGGTTCCGGAAGGATACAGGCACTAACAGCTGGGCTTCTTCCTCGGGGCTTGCTTGTCGGTACAATAGCTCTTGTTTGATCAAAAACCGGGGAAACCTGTCTGGGTTATATCCTTGTCCTTGATGGGCTTGTTCCCAGGCATTGAAAAGGGTAGGGTCGTTGGTCTGGGCAAACCGAAAACTCCTATCCAAAACCCAGGGATCCGGGGATAGCATTGCAGGGCAGGGGTCTCGGGGACGGACTGCTTGTTGTGTGTGTCCCTCACTCTGTTCTACACTGTTTTTAAACATAGACAGGAACCTAGGATTATCGGTTCCAATGATTAGCTCTTCTGGTAGGGAAGACAGGACCCCCACCCTCACCGTTTGGGTCTCTCCGGTCCTCAACTGGATGGGCAAGGACGCCAGGGGGTAAGGACGTACATCCCCATGTACACATCTGATGTTAACCATGCGTTTATACAAGTATTGGGAAAGGGCTACATGTTTACTCTGTATTACGGACTGCTTACACCCTGAATCCAGTTAGGCCATAACAGTGTTCCCGTTTACCCCGACACTTACTCTGTAGGAGCCCCCCATCTCGGCTGAGAAGAGGACAGACTTGGGGAGGTATCCCACCTCCATGGGTTTGTCTGCTGGTCTTCTTTTAGGACAGTGACGTGCAATGTGTCCCCAGTTACCGCAGTCGAAACACTGCGGTCCCGCAGCTCCTGGAGCCTCAGGTCTCCAGGGACGGGTCCTCGGGGGATCGGGTGTCCGTGAAGGCCTTTTCTCGCTTTTGGGGGCCGGTTTATGAGTCTTATCAGAGTCCCATCCGGGGGTTCGAGGTTGAGCCCGGGAGAAAGTAGCGGCCATGTCAATGGCCTGGTTGGTTGTCAAGTTATGGTGCTGCCGGAGCCATCTTTGCGTGGGGTATGGGAGGGCCTCTAGGTACTGCTCCAAGTAAATACGATCCATTATTTCCTCCTTGGTACTGCTGGAAGGAGTCAGCCATTTGTCTGCGGCCATTTTTAACCTCACAAAGAGCGTTTTGGGGTTTTCTCCGGGGGCCCCCCTTTCTTTACGGAACCTCAGTCTGTAGGCCTCCGCGTCCAGTCCGAGATGGTCCAGTATGATCCTTTTCACCTCTGCATAAGGAGTGGCCCCTGTGGGATTCGCGACCTGGTAGGCCGCTTGTGCTTCTCCTACTAAGAGTGGGGCGAGAAAAAAGGGCCACTTGCCTATGGGCCACCCACAAGCTCTGGCGGCGCGTTCAAAGTTAAGCAGAAAGGAATCCGGGTCCTCCCCCGGTTGGTACTTCTGTAGTGACATAGCGGCAGACCCATGTGGTATGGGGCGTTCCCCTCCGCTTCCCAGGGGGGCGGTGTCAACCCATGGCTGTTGGGCTCTGGCAGCTAAGGCTTCTTTCAGTAGATCACGATCGGCTTGCGCAGAACTCAACTGTTGTTCCGCTACCCACTCCAACCTTTCCTGTCCCTTGGTCAAACGTTCGATGACGTTCTCCATCTCCGGTGTGCGGATGGGGCCTATGCCCCCATTCTCCACCACTGTAGCGGGATCGGGCAGGGGTGGCCTCGGAGTGAAGGGCAACAAACAGGTTTTTGTTATAGTGGGTTTTATTGCAGCGTACAAAAAATCAGAACAAGTCTTTCTCCCAGTGTTGGGTCTCCGTGGGGATCGGCTCCTAGAGGATCTCCGGTGCCGACGAGGGGCTGATTCGTTCCTCCGATAGCCGTCCGGGCTCCTTCGGGGAATGTGGTCCGTTACGTCCGTCTTTGCTCTCAAGACTCGGGACCCGATGCAAGGAAAAGAAAAGAAGAACGGGTGAGAAGACGGTCTCGCGTCTTACAGTTTTCAGGGAAAAGGGAGTGAGAGGTCACAAACACCCGTGACTGTATACCTATGTACAAGTGCAGACTACGGGGATAGGTAGTGCTCGGGAAGGGAACCGGGACTAGGGATACCAATTACTAAACGCTGGCACCTCCTCTCCGTCCCACCCAACCCCTGAGTTTTTTCACGCACCTGGAGAAGCCACACACCTCCCCCGGGTGAGTGGCTGGGCGGATCGCGGTGCAGTTGGCCTCCTGGCTTTTCCACCGTCCGGGGGCTCTCTCCAGCTGGCTCCGACCTTCTGGACTCTGCTTCCGTGGTTCTTCGTTCGCTCTCCTCCTCCGTACGCCTCTCCTCGCTCTTCTCCCTCCGGGTGTACAAACACCCCTTCTCTTCCGGGTATGCCGTATTTGACGTCAGCGCGCCGTCCTGTAGGTCCGCCCACTCGTCCTCGGCACATTTGTTAAAGGGCCATACGTACTCCTCGTCCAGGTGAGGGTCGCCCTCGTACTCGTTCACTTGATAGTCCGTCTGCTGCTGAGAACGAAAAGAGGGTGATTTTGGTAATGTTAAGTCATGGTACCCCGCACACTCGGGGTGGGTTGGTGAGACCGCCCCGTTACACACCTTCCCCATAGGACGCTCACGTTCGGTGAGGGGATGTCTCGATAGGAAGTCAGCTCCTACATTTTCCTGTCCCTTTCTGTGTTTGACCGTGAATGTGTATGGCTGCAAGGAGAGGAACCATCTCATAACCCTGGCATTGTTCGACCTGTTCCGAGCCATCCAGAGAAGAGGGGCATGGTCTGTGTACAGGATAAACGGGTGGCCTTCTAGGTAGTAGGCCAGTTTGTCAACTGCCCATTTAACTGCCAGGCATTCTTTCTCTATAGTGGCGTACTTGAGTTCCCTAGGGAACAACTTACGGCTAACGTATAGGATCGGGTGATCATGCCCATCTGAACCGATTTGGGAAAGGACAGCCCCAATGCCATAGTCCGAGGCGTCGGTGTGTAGAAGAAAGGGTTTGGAAAAGTCAGGTGAGGTAAGGACTGGGGTGGAAGTGATGACTTGTTTTAGGCGTCTAAAGGCTGCCAGTCTGTCTTCTGTGGGCTCTATGGGAGAGGAGGATTTCCCCTGAGATTTCAATGCATCCGAGAGGGGGGCGGCTATGTGGGAGAAATGTGGTATAAAGCGTCAATAGTACCCCACTAATCCAAGGAACGCCCTGACTTCTTTTCTGGTTTTGGGGAAAGGAGTGTCTGCTATGGCTCTTATTTTTTCTATCTGAGGTTCAATCAGCCCGTGACCCAGTATGTATCCCAAATATTTCACCTTCTGATAAGCCACCTTCGATTTCTTTGCATTGATCTTCAGACCTGCTTTTTCCAGGGCCTCGAATACCTCTCTCAGGTGCCTGAGGTGTTCTGACCAAGAAGGACTGTGTATGACTATATCGTCCAGGTAGGCTGAGGCAAAGGACGATACATTCCGCAAGACCGTGTTCATCAGGCGCTGGAAGGTGGTAGGGGCTCCATGCAGTCCGAAAGGAAGGACGGTAAACTCGTAATGTCCCTCACTGGTGCTGAACGCGGTCTTTCGTCTGTCTTCCTCCCGGAGGGGCACCTGCCAGTACCCCTTTGTGAGGTCCAGCGTTGTAATGTACCGTGCATCTCCTAGGCGCTCGATCAACTCGTCCACTCTTGGAATGGGATATGCGTCGAATGTCGAGATATCGTTTAGCGCCCGGAAGTCCATACAAAAGCGCCGTGATCCGTCTGGCTTCGGTATCATGAGAATTGGACTGGACCAGTTGCTCTTGGAGGGGCTAATAACACCTAATTCCATCATATCCTCCACTTCTTTCTTTAAGGCCATCCGTCTGGAGGCGGGAACCCGATAGGGCCGGATTTTGATGATTTTGCCTGGGTGGGTGTCTATACAGTGCTCAGCTAGAGTGGTTCTTCCGGGCAGATCGGAAAACAGGGTATCATGTTTGAGCAACATTTCCTGTAGGTCCTGTTTCTGTTGTAGGGACAACTCATCGTTGACCACCAATTGCTCTCGGGTGGACGGGGAGGCCATAGGCGTGGCCACGTGCACTCCTGCGGGAAGGGGACCCAACCATTTTTTTAGCAAGTTTATATGGTATACTTGAGTTTTGTTGGGTCCTACTTGTAAACAATAGCTTGTCCGTCCTATCGTCTCAATCACTTTGTGTGGGGCCTACCCATTCAGCCTTAAACTTCTTGGACGAGGAGGGGAGAAGTATCAAAGCCCAGTCATCTATTTCGAGGCGTCTCCACTTCTTACCCTTATCGTAGGTGGTTTTCTGTCTCTTCTGGTTGGCTTCCAGATGAGTGTAAGCCAGGTCTCGTAGCTTTCCCAGCCTTGCTTTCAGGTTTTGTGCATAGTCCAGGGTATTAGCCGTCTCTTCCGGGATTTCGTTTTCCCAAGCGTCTTTGGTCATTTCCAGCAGGGATCGTGGCTGTCGGCCGTACAATAGCTCAAATGATGAGACTCCCAAACTACTTTGGCGTTGTCCCCTGATGACATATAGGGAGAGGGGTAGAATCTGGTCCCATTCCGCTCCACTGACCTCCAACATCTTTCGTAGAGTCGTTTGAGAGTGCGATTATACCGCTCCACGAGTCCATCTGTCTGGGGATGGTACACCGCCGTGCGTATCTGATGTATGTCTAGGTTCTTGCACACCTCTTTCATGAGTCTGGATACAAAGGGCGTTCCCTGGTCGGTGAGGATTTCTTTTGGAAACCCCACCCGGCTGAACAACTCAATCATCCGATCCGCGACCTGTTTGGAGGTGGCGGACGTCAAGGGAAAAGCTTCCGGAAAACGAGTCGCATAATCTACCACCACTAGCATGTGTTGATATCCTTTGCGTATCTTGGGCAGGGGTCCGATAAGGTCCATCCCCACTCGCTCGAAGGGCTTCCCTATGATGGGTAGCGGTTGTAGTGGTACCGCTGGGGGTTTAGTCATATTTTTCCGTTGACACACACCGCATTCCTTGCAGTACACCGAGGTGTCTTGGTAGATCCCGGGCCAATAGAAATGTCGGAGGATGTTCTGCGTAGTCTTCTCCGTCCCGATATGACCGGCGATTAGGTGGCTGTGGGCAAAGAACAACACTTGGTTCCGGAAGGATACAGGCACTAACAGCTGGGCTTCTTCCTCGGGGCTTGCTTGTCGGTACAATAGCTCTTGTTTGATCAAAAACCGGGGAAACCTGTCTGGGTTATATCCTTGTCCTTGATGGGCTTGTTCCCAGGCATTGAAAAGGGTAGGGTCGTTGGTCTGGGCAAACCGAAAACTCCTATCCAAAACCCAGGGATCCGGGGATAGCATTGCAGGGCAGGGGTCTCGGGGACGGACTGCTTGTTGTGTGTGTCCCTCACTCTGTTCTACACTGTTTTTAAACATAGACAGGAACCTAGGATTATCGGTTCCAATGATTAGCTCTTCTGGTAGGGAAGACAGGACCCCCACCCTCACCGTTTGGGTCTCTCCGGTCCTCAACTGGATGGGCAAGGACGCCAGGGGGTAAGGACGTACATCCCCATGTACACATCTGATGTTAACCATGCGTTTATACAAGTATTGGGAAAGGGCTACATGTTTACTCTGTATTACGGACTGCTTACACCCTGAATCCAGTTAGGCCATAACAGTGTTCCCGTTTACCCCGACACTTACTCTGTAGGAGCCCCCCATCTCGGCTGAGAAGAGGACAGACTTGGGGAGGTATCCCACCTCCATGGGTTCGTCTGCTGGTCTTCTTTTAGGACAGTGACGTGCAATGTGTCCCCAGTTACCGCAGTCGAAACACTGCGGTCCCGCAGCTCCTGGAGCCTCAGGTCTCCAGGGACGGGTCCTCGGGGGATCGGGTGTCCGTGAAGGCCTTTTCTCGCTTTTGGGGGCCGGTTTATGAGTCTTATCAGAGTCCCATCCGGGGGTTCGAGGTTGAGCCCGGGAGAAAGTAGCGGCCATGTCAATGGCCTGGTTGGTTGTCAAGTTATGGTGCTGCCGGAGCCATCTTTGCGTGGGGTATGGGAGGGCCTCTAGGTACTGCTCCAAGTAAATACGATCCATTATTTCCTCCTTGGTACTGCTGGAAGGAGTCAGCCATTTGTCTGCGGCCATTTTTAACCTCACAAAGAGCGTTTTGGGGTTTTCTCCGGGGGCCCCCCTTTCTTTACGGAACCTCAGTCTGTAGGCCTCCGCGTCCAGTCCGAGATGGTCCAGTATGATCCTTTTCACCTCTGCATAAGGAGTGGCCCCTGTGGGATTCGCGACCTGGTAGGCCGCTTGTGCTTCTCCTACTAAGAGTGGGGCGAGAAAAAAGGGCCACTTGCCTATGGGCCACCCACAAGCTCTGGCGGCGCGTTCAAAGTTAAGCAGAAAGGAATCCGGGTCCTCCCCCGGTTGGTACTTCTGTAGTGACATAGCGGCAGACCCATGTGGTATGGGGCGTTCCCCTCCGCTTCCCAGGGGGGCGGTGTCAGCCCATGGCTGTTGGGCTCTGGCAGCTAAGGCTTCTTTCAGTAGATCACGATCGGCTTGCGCAGAACTCAACTGTTGTTCCGCTACCCACTCCAACCTTTCCTGTCCCTTGGTCAAACGTTCGATGACGTTCTCCATCTCCGGTGTGCGGATGGGGCCTATGCCCCCATTCTCCACCACTGTAGCGGGATCGGGCAGGGGTGGCCTCGGAGTGAAGGGCAACAAACAGGTTTTTGTTATAGTGGGTTTTATTGCAGCGTACAAAAAATCAGAACAAGTCTTTCTCCCAGTGTTGGGTCTCCGTGGGGATCGGCTCCTAGAGGATCTCCGGTGCCGACGAGGGGCTGATTCGTTCCTCCGATAGCCGTCCGGGCTCCTTCGGGGAATGTGGTCCGTTACGTCCGTCTTTGCTCTCAAGACTCGGGACCCGATGCAAGGAAAAGAAAAGAAGAACGGGTGAGAAGACGGTCTCGCGTCTTACAGTTTTCAGGGAAAAGGGAGTGAGAGGTCAAAAACACCCGTGACTGTATACCTATGTACAAGTGCAGACTACGGGGATAGGTAGTGCTCGGGAAGGGAACCGGGACTAGGGATACCAATTACTAAACGCTGGCACCTCCTCTCCGTCCCACCCAACCCCTGAGTTTTTCACGCACCTGGAGAAGCCACACACCTCCCCCGGGTGAGTGGCTGGGCGGATCGCGGTGCAGTTGGCCTCCTGGCTTTTCCACCGTCCGTGGGCTCTCTCCAGCTGGCTCCGACCTTCTGGACTCTGCTTCTGTGGTTCTTCGTTCGCTCTCCTCCTCCGTACGCCTCTCCTCGCTCTTCTCCCTCCGGGTGTACAAACACACCTTCTCTTCCGGGTATGCCGTATTTGACTATCACAACACAAAATACCTGGGGGTCAAGAATTGTAAGTCAATCAGAAAGGATCTCAACACCGATACTACACCAATAACACCCGTGAGAACATTGTGCATGTTAAAGGTGCCGGCCGAATCAAGGCTCAAGAGCATATGGAGAAAATGATTCCCATCAGAAGCCACACTGTACCGCCCTCTTTCTCATCATTTGGGTTCTCCTTACCCAGGAGGCAATAACGGCTGGTCAGATGTAACCGTAGCCGATAAATGTGACAAGTGGGAGGTATGTTGTGCAAAAAATTAAAGAGGCTCCTGAATAAAGCAGTGTATAGTGATAATAGTGAAAAGTGAAAAGTAGTCGTAAAATTAGGTGAATTGGGTAGAGAAACAGGATTTATTAGTATCTCCCAATCCCTAAGGTTAAAAAGCAAGTGTAAGTGCGGGTTTGAAATAATAACCGTACTTGATAGTGGTCAACATGTTTCTGCATGTAACTAGAACAAAGTTTCCAATGCATTCATCAGGACCTTTGATGGTTAACACTACTGCTTGTAATAAAATATGAAAAAATATCACCTGAAAGTCCCAGGTGTGTACTCAACCGTATACTGTTATTGCGTTGCATCAGACGGTATTGGATCCAAACAGAAAGACAAAGACACAAAAACAACAAGAAACATGAATAAATCATATTCTCAGGGTTTTTTTTGCAGTACAAACCCCGTGTGATGGAAACCCATTCACAATTCCATCACACGGGGTTTGTACTGCAAAAAAAACCCTGAGAATATGATTTATTCATGTTTCTTGTTGTTTTTGTGTCTTTGTCTTTCTGTTTGGATCCAATACCGTCTGATGCAACGCAATAACAGTATACGGTTGAGTACACACCTGGGACTTTCAGGTGATATTTTTTCATATTTTATTACAAGCAGTAGTGTTAACCATCAAAGGTCCTGATGAATGCATTGGAAACTTTGTTCTAGTTACATGCAGAAACATGTTGACCACTATCAAGTACGGTTATTATTTCAAACCCGCACTTACACTTGCTTTTTAACCTTAGGGATTGGGAGATACTAATAAATCCTGTTTCTCTACCCAATTCACCTAATTTTACGACTACTTTTCACTTTTCACTATTATCACTATACACTGCTTTATTCAGGAGCCTCTTTAATTTTTTGCACAACATACCTCCCACTTGTCACATTTATCGGCTACGGTTACATCTGACCAGCCGTTATTGCCTCCTGGGTAAGGAGAACCCAAATGATGAGAAAGAGGGCGGTACAGTGTGGCTTCTGATGGGAATCATTTTCTCCATATGCTCTTGAGCCTTGATTCGGCCGGCACCTTTAACATGCACAATGTTCTCACGGGTGTTATTGGTGTAGTATCGGTGTTGAGATCCTTTCTGATTGACTTACAATTCTTGACCCCCAGGTATTTTGTGTTGTGATAGTATTGTTTGGGGCATGTACCTGGTTGGTCGTTAAACCCGCCCTGAGACCCTCCACCAAATATTTGTTGTGTATGCCGTATTTGACGTCAGCGCGCCGTCCTGTAGGTCCGCCCACTCGTCCTCGGCACATTTGTTAAAGGGCCATACGTACTCCTCGTCCAGGTGAGGGTCGCCCTCGTACTCGTTCACTTGATAGTCCGTCTGCTGCTGAGAACGAAAAGAGGGTGATTTTGGTAATGTTAAGTCATGGTGCCCCGCACACTCGGGGTGGGTTGGTGAGACCGCCCCGTTACAATGCTCCACATTTGCCTCAATATCCTCTGATTGAAAAATGTGTGGTAGGCCGAAAAAGAAGAAATGAGAGTAATTGCAGTGAGGTATCAGCAAAAAGGCATAAAGTAGATAAAAGTGTAATTGTAAAGAGAAACAAAAAGGATTCTGTTGAAGATGTTGTTGGATTTCAGTTTGAAAACAGTTCTGGTGTCAACTTCTATGCTAATGTAGTAGTTAATGTTGTTTTTTTTCTTCAAAATTTACAAAGACACATTGTTGAAAATCGGGAACAAACATTGTGCTGTTTATTGAATTCTGTGTTAGAGAAATGTAGTAGTGATAGAGCTAAAATAGAAAGTGTTTCAGAAATTAGAAATCTTCTAGATATATGTTCAGGTCAAAATCAATTTTCACAGAATATTCAGCAGGATTGTCAGGAATTTTTAATGTATATGTTTGATGTATTACAAGATGAAGGAGTAGATATAAAAAATCTATTTGGCCTTTCTTATCAATGGCAACATGACTGTGATAACTGTGCTTCATCAAGTACTACTAGAATAGACTCTGAAAGATTTATATATTTAACTTTACCAGACTGCAAATCAGTGCCTTTCAATAATCTAGTTAAAGCAGCGGATCACAATATGGTGTGTACCCAATGAAAGTCTGCAATGCTGTCCACATTATTTCTACAAAATTAAGGTCACTAGGTTATTTTAATGTTCCAACGATGTAGACCTGATGGAACTAAATTGACAACTTCTATTAAAAATGTCGTGGCTTCTCAGTTATTGATATCAGGAAGAACCTTTGGAACTGTAGCTATTATTTTTCATGACGGTCCTTCTACAACATCAGGGCATTACACATGCTATTTAAAAACTTCAAAAGGTTGGACCCAATGTAACGACAATAATTTGACTTTCAAACAAAGTTTGCCTTTTGGCTTTATAAATTCATACCTAGTGTTTTTACAGCCAAAATTTAGGTAAAGGTAATTGGTGTATGAAGACGGGAGGAGTACTCATATATACTCATACATCTGACACTATTTGGCCAAATGGAAAGGTGCAAGAATGAGTAAAGAGTCATGACTGAAAAAAAGGAGTATATTAAAATTTTGAAAATGTTCAGATGTTCTTGGAGCTTTTCTTGTAGAAAGTCGATGAAATGGATTTCTAAGTGAACAGCAAAATACTATGTAACGAGAAAAGGACCTCCATGATATACTATTTGGCCTCAAGAAAAAGTAAGTCAATCAAAGATTATCATACATTTGTCGTTTGTCAGTATGTAAGGTTTTTTTTTAAAACACAATCTTTTAGATTGTGGTTTTTTTTCCCGCTGTCATATGATGAGTAATTTGAACTCACTGCTTTAAGTGAAATTCAATATATTCTGAGAACAGTAAAAATAAACTATGTAACATGTTGTAGAAATTATTCTATATTTTGGATTGTGTAAATTAAATTGTATTCCCATTCTCTGACATCCACTCTCCCTCGCTTATCTTTGTTTGCTTCTTACTTTTGACCTCTTCTCTCTATTTTTTGTTCACTACTTCTCTATACTCAGTGCCTCACTCTACTTGTGTTATTTTCACTTGTGTTTATCTACCTTCTATCACTTCTTTTACAACAACTTCACTGCTCCTCTCTCATCATTCTTCATCCCATTTCTTTTACTCTGGTTCCGTTACTATCCATCATTTCCTTTTTTTCATTGTCCTTCTCTTTACTTTCATCACCAATTTATTTTTTCTCAGTAGCACTGTTTTATTCGTGTTCTCCTCTCTTTCCTTTTTTTTGCTCACTTACTTTTTTTCTTTTCTCACTCATTGTACTCCACCTCACTCTGTTTTTCTCTTAGTGTGTCTACCTTATAACTTCCTTAGTCCATTTCCTTCAATTGTTGTATATTATTCTGTCTCCCTTCATCCTTTCACTCTATGACTGTTCTTCACTTACTCTCAGTTATCTTCTATTCCTCATTCTTCTAAATGCATCATTAATTAGACTGTTTTCTGTCTCAGTCATTATCTTTTTACTTACTTGTGTTTCCTGATTTAGTTTTGCTAACTCACATTGTCTTAGTATCTTTCTTACCTTCAGTTCATTTCTCTGTACTTCTCTCTCTTTTTCTTAGTGAATCTATATGCCTTACTCTTTGTAATTTGCTCTCCTTCTATTTCTTTTTCCCTCTTTTTGTCCTTCTACCTTAGTTTATTTCCCTTTCTGTGTTCTTCACTCTAACTTTATTTCTAAATAGAGTGTTATGATGTTTTTAGCTCTTCATTTGTATCTTTTAATTTAAAATACATATTTTACTAATTATAACTTATTTTTTTTCTCTCTTTCACAGATACCAACTGTAGTAAAAAAAATTATAGTTACATTTATTATATGGTAAGTATGACTAAAAAATGTAGTTTGTTATCACCCTTTGCTTTAAGGTCACTAACATTTTCTCAATCTACCTCACTCCTGTGTTTTTACTCTGCTTCTCTCACTTATTTTTATTCTCCATGTTTACTCCCCTTCCATTATTTACCCTCTCATATTCAACTTCTTTTGATCCCTATTCTTTACTTCACTTACCCTCTGTTCCCTTCCTTTGCTTATTTACTCATTCTCTTTTTCTTAATTATTTACCTTACTCCTACATATATACCTCATCCCCCTCCCAACACATACACACACCTGTAACATACACCCCCCACACACACCACACACACACCTCATACACACACAAAAACCTCCCACACACACTCCTCAAAAACACACACACACATACATTGAACACATATACACCCCACACTCATACACTTCTCACACATATTTCACACACCCTCATCTCTACCCACACCAAAACACTCCACACAACCACACCCACAGACACACCTTACACACCCACACTTTGACCTACACCCACTAACTCCCTGTAAGTCACACACACTGCATTACTTATCTTTTTTTGCTGTTGTACTCAAGCCCATTCAGGTACTGTTCCTTTTACTCTCTTTGTCCTCTCTCTTTGTCACTCACCATGTGTTATCCTAATTCAATATTTCTCCCTCTATCACCCCTCTTTACTTTTACTATGGGTAGCGCACCGGGGAGCGTAACAAGGGGAAAACAAAGAGAAACAGTAAAATATTATTTTAGAGTGCTTTGAGGTAGAGTAGCTGTTGTGTTGTGTGGGTGATTTACTTACTGCACTCCTTCCACTCCTTTTCTCAGTACCTCTGTTCTCACAGTTCTTCATTCCCGTTCACTCAGTCCGTCTATCTTACTGTAATTGTCTCTGTCTCTTCACTCTTTCACTACTTGTTCATTATGCTTTCTCCCTGAAGTTCAAGCACATTACGTTATTTACATTTCTTTGTTGCTTCAATTATTCCCTTTCTGTTACTTCTTCTTTTCTTCTTTTAGTTTTTTTCTCTGTCAATCCACATGTTTTAACTTTATTCGATGTTATCCATCTTATTTCATCCCTCTTTATTTATGCACACTACTTTTTTCTCTCTCTCCTTTACCAGTGTTATTTAAATCTGGTTCCGTTATTACCTTTTATTTGTACATAATTTTTTCTCTTTCCTTTTACTCTTTACAGACACTCACATTCTTCATGTGCCTCTGATTTAGTATTCTTCTTCTCTCTTTCTTTGTTTCACAGCCTTATATTTTTTACATTTTCTCTCTTACACTTTGTTATATCTTTTACACTGTTTTACTATGTATTACACAGTACATCTGTGTTGCTCTCTCTTGCTGTCTGTCTTTTAACATTACTCTCTCTTTCTCTTTCTCTTATGCTCTCCTTCTCTTGTTTTTTTTTTTCTTTTTTTTTTGTGTTGCGCTAACGGGGCGCTCACCGGTGCGCGTACCGGGAAGCGCACCCATGAGAAAAATGAAGTGAAGAGTGCTAAAAATTTTAGTAATTTTTTAAAAATGGGAGGTAGTTCTGAAAAGAACTTTTTTTTAAATATTTTTGTTGTTTTATATATTTTTTTATTTTTCTGAACATATTATTTTTTATTTTTTTTTTTGAACAATTTTATGTTTTTTTTTGTTTTTTTGGGGGGGGAACAACGAAAAACAGGCATTAGAAAGGGCTCAACAGGAACACATTTTTTTTTATTTTTTGGGGCGTTTTGAGCACTTGTGGTTTTCAAATGCTCTGTTTATCAAATTGATACTCATATTTGCACATGAAAGTAGGTCACCACAATAAAGGCACACTATCTTCATGTGCACAAAATTCTGTTGGATGTTTGGGACCGTTTCCCTCGCCTCTGGTCCCGACAGAGTTACCTGTGCCGATGTACTGGCCACAGGAGTTGGTGGGTTGTCTTGGAGGTGACGCATCTCTGCAACGCTGTAATTCAGTGGATGCCACCTCTGCATATGACGGTGCATAGTATAGTTACCATAACTATATTTTTTGTCTGTACCTCTAGATAAAACATCTTTACAAATGAGGCATGTCACATGTCGGGCATTCACTTTTTTTTGGCCTCGAGGAAAAGAATAAAATTGCCAAATAAAACTGTCTTTGTGGTGGGATTTCCGGGGCTCTTCACGTAAGAACTGCCTCCGCTCTACTTCCTCTTTCTCTTCTTCTTCCTCTTCCTCCTCTGGGTTGGGAAGGAACTGTGGAGGTGGTCCTTCCTTCCTAGGTGGTTGTGGTGGTGGTGGGGGTCCACCAGCTGCAGCTACTACAGATGCCATTATTTTAATAAGCAAAAACAGGTCTTCCTCTCACAAAGATGAAAGTCAGAGTGAGGAAAGAAGGAGGGGTTTTCATCATTTGGGAAAAAAAAGTTCTAAACCAATGAAAAGTGTTATTTACAGGTCACATGACCTGTTACGCTTACGTTACGCGTCCCGCTCCGCGCCCGGAGCACTTCCGGTAAGCTGCGCTTCGCGCCTCGTTCGCGCACCGGAGCACTTCCGAGTGCGCGAACGCGGCGCGTCATAAGACGCATTACGCGGCAACGCGATACGTCGTGCTTACGCGATGTGTCACAATGTTGTTCTCGAACGCGGCAGTTGTGCAAACGGTACGTTTCCGGGTACGCGGACCGGGTCGCGGCATAAAAATGAGCTAACGGGAAGCTACCCGGTGCGCGGACCGGTAGCGAAACTAAAAAAAATATATATATATATATACATAAAAAAAATATATTAAATACATATAAAATATATTTTTCCTTTAAAAGAAGAATACATTTAACAGCTTTTGATATTTGCTATTAAAAAACCATTGAAATTCACTGAAAAAACCATAGGTTATAGACCATATATAGTTAGGAATTAGCATTTACAAAACCTTGAAAATTCACTGAAAAAACCATAGGTTATAGACCATATATAGTTAGGAATTAGCATTTTTAAAACCTTATTTTACTCACACAAAACCATTGACATTCGCATATATAGTTAGTTGTACTAACTATATATTTTGCGCACCCGCAATCCACTGCTGATGATGTCACATATTACATCATTCATGACATGGTCAGTGACATCACTGATGACATCACTGATGACATCTCAAATGACATCACTGATGACATCACTGATGACATCTCATTTGATATGACTGATCACATCACTGATGACATCATTCATGTGATAATACGATGAACTTCTTCAGACTCTAATATAACTTATATACACTCAGTGTAAACAGACACTCACAGAGTGTCACTCATCCATGGAGTTACTCACACACCTAGTCAGTCATACAAAGAATCAATCACACCTCCATTCCCTCAACTATACAGTTATACACACCTTACTTATTCAAGCAGATACTAACACATATTTACTCTCTTATACAATCCCTGATACAATTTCAGAATGATCCATACAGCCACTCACACATTCACTGGCTCTTATGCACAGTTATTTATATATGTCAACTCTCACATATACTGTCTTTTACATATGTTCTTACTTTGACATGTAGCACTGATATATCCATTCACTCACCAATACACTCATGCACACAGTCAACCGCCCATACAGCTGTTCCCACATGCACTTTTGAACCCATACATCTAGTGAATCAACTGCTCACACATCTATGCACAGAGTCATACACTTCCCAACCACCCACACACACACTCAGTCTCCCATACAAATACTTGGGCAACCAATCAATAACCCATATAGTTACTCATATAGCTACTGATCAATACATGCAGCAGTTTACAGAACAACAGACATAATGATGCACAAATTAAGACAGTTTAGTCACTAACCCATGCACTCAGTGAGACACATTTAATCACTCACTCATACAGTCAGTCATGCACTTACCAAATCCTTCATCCAGACACTTATACATCCACTCATTCTTCAATATGTAAAACATATTTAAAGTTTACAGAAACATACAGACACTGGATGTTGTTATCAGTGATGTCATCAGTGATGTCATTTGAGATGTCATCAGTGATGTCATCAGTGATGTCACTGACCATGTCATGAATGATGTAATATGTGACATCATCAGCAGTGGATTGCGGGTGCGCGAAATATATAGTTAGTACAACTAACTATATATGCGAATTTCAATGGTTTTGTGTGAGTAAAATAAGGTTTTAAAAATGCTAATTCCTAACTATATATGGTCTATAACCTATGGTTTTTTCAGTGAATATATATATATATATATATATATATATATATATATATATATATATATATATATATATATATATATATATATATATATATAGGTATATGTACATGTGTTTGTATGTATATATATATATATATATATATATATATATATATATATATATATATATATATATGTGTATCTATATATATTTCATTGTTCATTGAACTATGCTTCCTATTATAAGCAGATACATTCATCAAAAATATTACTCCATAAGAGCTGTGCATATCAGATAATGCCATAATTGCTACTTTTATGTACCTATAGGTGCATATATAAAATAGCTCATGCCTGCTACTAAAACTCTGAGAAATGCCATGAAAACATTTGCATATTTCTTCACAAGATAACTGTGCACATCAGACCATGTAAATATTACTGCTTCTGGGCACATATGGGTATTTATATAAAGGGTTTTCGCCAGCCAATATAATCTTACCAAGTGTCATGTGAATTTATGTATGCATAAGTTAATTTCAGGCTTCTTGATATAAAGAAAATCCTCCTGTCAAACTTTGTCCCATTTCTCCTCCTCTCTATGACTCATCCCAAACCTTTCTGCCTACTATGAATTTCCAGACATCCTTCTCAAATGTTCACCTCCTTTTTTAGCCATGTCACCCAACTAACAGGCACACACAATCACTATTTACAAAAACAGCTTACTGCGTTCTCTCAGAGATCAATTCCCATCTTACTGTCCCTAGTCTAAACTCTCCTAAACACAAAGGAAATCAAGAGTACAAACCTAACACAACGAATGCAGAAAGGAAACCAAATCAAATTACTAATCTACTAACTACTAACCTCTAATCTTGGGTTCCGGAGAAGCGTGCTTCTCGCCACAAATTGCTTCAACTCCTCTTTAGGAGTAAGTAGTAAGCGCTATACATATACAATTTACAATTACAGAAACAATGGTGCTGACACCATTGAGTTTGATTTCTCTCATTTGGACCATTGGCGAATGGCTATGGGCTCCCAGGCATGGAAATCTAGTAATGGTCTCCCATCCTAAACAGGACCTGGCAACTCCTACTATGGCGTGGAGGCCAAGTAGCACAAGGGCCATCAGATCAGATGTTTCTGTTGGCGGAGCCAGCTGAAGCTTAGCCAGCGGGAACTTTGCAATTCTCCCTCCTCCATAAGGGGCGGGAGAACCACAAAATTGGCAGGAAAGGAGCCCTGCCAATTTATGGCAGTGCTCCTACTCTGACAGCCTCTAAATGTAAAATCTGTAAATAAGTAGCGTGCACAATTCTGACCAGGAGGGGCATTACCTCGCATAGAACTATTTAAAATCCTTTTTAAAGATGCACAAACTTCTGTAAAGAGGTATGCACTCTTCTGTAGGGTGTATCATTGCTCTGCAAATAAGTGCCTTTTGATCCTTAATAAGACTCTACAAACCCATCCAATACTGAATGTTCGTCTGAGGGGGTAGGTGGGAATGTTAGACATTGCTTGGAGAGGATCCTCTTGTTTCGTGTGAAGCAAAGCTAACAAATCCATATATGATCGCTACAAACCTTCAATTCAGTTTTTAATGCAGATTTTTAAGCAGAGGCAAGTGTAAAGAGCAGGTCTCACAATGAGGTGAACATTTACCTAAGTGATGAAGAGGTCACTCTCTGGCTGTCAATTAGCAGATGGGGCAGCTGCAACACAACGAGCCAGACCCGTTTGCTCATGCAACAACGGGTCGTACATCTGGCCCTTTAACTTGTGACCTGCAGAATAACAAAGAATTAATGTTTAACTCATTGTGTTAATTCCCTAGGATGCTGATAGTGGTTCCACATCTGGGATAAGAGTGAATCTACACAGGGCTGAATATACAACTGACAAGTAAAATAATAAATAAAAAATCAAGAGTGTCATGCTAAAACTGACAGTCTCATCCACCAAATTCCTACAAAAGGTTGGGAGGCATGCTTGTATATCGCTAAAACCCTATGAGATTCAAACTGCAGCTGAAGTTTGGTCTAGTCACCACAAAGGCCTCTACCATCGCCAAACACTACTCACACCAGTCGGGCTCATCCTTGTTGTTAGGTCAAAGAATGTAGATCAGCCTTAATGGCAATGGCCTCTAATGCCAAACAGTTAAACTTCCTGTAAAACCTTGTGTTTTGGTATGGGATAAAGGCTGTTTGGAGGCCCATCAGTGAGTTTCACCTCCTGGACCCTGCACCTGCACATTGATGCCCAACGAGCTCTATGCTTACTCTGACCATATAAATCCTGTTCTGTTTAAGCACATCTGCATTCTAAATTGTGTAAACTGTAAAAATGCTCTGACCTGGCCAACTGATGGCCTGAACAAGTCCACATATTTTAAAGGATCCATAACAAGACAACTCATGATCTTCAACATTTTTCATCATATCGCCTCCGCCTAGGACGTATTCAGTGACTTTCAGTATTTCTAAGAATTTATTTCAAAGTGTTGTACACATTACACAAGGTATTCTGAGATAAAAGATATTTCTACCTTCCAACATTAACTTTTCAATACATGTTCTTCAGGAACTTTTTATCCAAACACTCAGCATTTATGTGTCCTGTTTATTGATGGAAGCAACATGTAGTGTTAGTTCTCAACAGTACTGGCGTAACAGCTCATCCAACACAACAGAAGTCAATTCTTTTTGAGGGACCCCCCCAACAAGTTACAAGTTACTGGTCGACCAGTGAGTAATTAATGGGGGCTCAACTTGACTTACTGTTTGGAGTATGGCGCATGCCCATTAGTGCCAGCGGAAGAGCACTGAGCCAACTCAAGGAGGAAGATGTCGCTATCTTTGATTTTTTTCTGCACAGTCATTCTCCGTATCATGGTGTTTGCCCAAAACTGTAACATACTATTGGTCCGCCCATCCCGAGTCATCAAAGTCATTGGATATAACAGGGGATCGGGCAAGAGATATCTTTTTCTGTCCACAGTCATCCTACAACCCTGAACCTGCGTGCCTGTTTTGACCCAATTCTCCAATTCATCCTCAATAACTTGCTTCTGAATTTCAGGTATTCTTCAGGGCTAAAGTATTGTGACCCCTTTGTCATGTCAGGGTCAGAGTGGGCTATATACCTGAAGGCAGTGGGAGAGGAGGCACTACTCTTGGTTGTTTTATCTGCAAAATCATTTGCCCTCTGCACATCATCAGTTATTTTCTTATGAGTGCTACATTTTATCACCAACACTTTGGCAGAAAAGACAGTGCATTCAGTATGCTCGTTATCAACACCCCCATGTTGTATTTTAGTACCTTATGAAGTAATAAGCGCTCTCTCAGTCCATATTTTACCAAAATTATGGGTGACACTAAAAGCATATTGACTATCCATATAAATGTTAACCCCTTTCCCCAAGGCCAGTTCACAGGCTCTGGCTAGTGCTATCAGCTCTACTGCCTGGGCAGAGTTCTCAGGTATCTTGCATGACTCAACTACTGTATTGAGCATGGCGATAGCATATGCTGCCATAGTTCTGCCATTCAGCCATTTAAAACAGGACACATCCACCCAGAGATCTCCATCCTTACCTGCCAAAGGTACATCTGACAAGTCGATCTGACCTTTCGTTTACTTTTCTGTCTGGAACATGTAGTCATGTACTTCATCCATTCCAACACACTGAACAGGCAACAAGGATTAAAAGCCTTACATCAGTGTAAAGTTACACGTGGCCTAAAAAGACACCATTCATAATTAGTCAGTTGAGTTTTGATAAAATGTTGCGTCTTTGTCCTATTCAACAATAAATCCACAGAGTGAAGTACATAGACGTGTACAGTATTTCCCATAACCAAAGTCTCAGCTTGTTAAAGGGAGACTGCAGCTGCTGTGACTGCCCTTAGACATGGGGGAAGGGACTGAGCTACCGTGTCTAGTGCTGCAAACAAATAGGCACATAGATGCTTGTGATCACCCTGCTATTGGGTTAGGACAGACAACGCACAAACATTCTTTTTGTGTACAAGTAAAATTCTTTTTCATAGTCCGGCAAACCCAGGGCTGATGCACTCCACAATTTGTCCTTCGGAGTCCAGAATCAAGTAGCATGCTCCTCATTCCAAAAGAGGGGCCCTTGAATCTCTATTCTCATCAATCTTAACAAAGATTTTGAAATGAATGAGAAATTAGGTACCTTGTGTCCACAATAAGCCCAAAAAGGCACGCACCTGTCGTGTGGTGGTGGACTGAGGTAACGTAAGGATGGCCTGCACCCTTTTGGGGGCCAGACGCAGTTGGTCTTGTAGCAAAAGGTGACCCAGATAGACCACCTCAGTTTGAGCAAACTGTAATTTGTCTGGGGAAGCTTTATGACCATGAGTAGCTAAGAAATTCAACAGTCTAACAGTGTCTGTTGTGCATGTGTTTTTATCCTCTCTGGTCAACGGTAAGTCATCAATATACTATATCAAAATCATACCAGGGCTGCACTGGAACCCATCCAAAACCTTTTTTCACTTCAGATTGTATATTGAGGGAGTTTTAGGGTAGCCCTAGGGAATCCTTTTAAAACAGTAGGAGTAACACCCTAGATTGAAGATGAAGGGATACATGCTATCTTCATGAGGAGGGATAGAGAAGAAAGCATGCTACAAACTCATCACAGAAAAAGAGGACTTCTTAGGGGCCTATGTAGATAGTATACTAACAATATTAGGCACATCAGGGAACTGGGGTACCACCATCTTGTTAATCTCTCTTAGGTCAACTACAAACCTTCAAGAAGCTCCTTTCTTCTTACCGTCCCACTTTTTCAAGAAAAGGAACATGGTGCTGTTACAAGGTCTCCCTGATATTTCTTTCACTATGTCATATTTTACTAAATCCCTGACTGTCTTATGCAATCCCTTCAAACCCTCCTGTGATATTCTGTATTGGGGTAACCTGGATAAGCGTATGTTGTCTTTCACTGTAGTGTTTACGGTGTCTATATTTATTCTTCCTGTGCCGTTGATGTGCATGGCCTAAATGCTGTGGTATTTCTCCTACAGATGCCCAGGAGAGTGTGAAACATTCTGCATAACAGAGATCTAGTTATCATGGTCACATTGCCTGATTCGTATTCTAAATAGATCCCGTCTGCTGTACACCTGATAACAGTATTCAGTTTCATCAACAAATCTAGTCGTAAAAGCTTAAAACCACACTTGTCTGAGATTACAAATCCATGTTTGTCTGTTATAGGACCAATCATAATGTGCAAGGGCTGAGAGATGAGTCTGGTTACTGGCACATTGATAAACCCCACAGGCACATTTACTTTCCCAGAGAGTGGGACCTGGGGCAAGGTCTGTTTAGTCAGTGAAGAGTAGTGGCCCCGGTGTCTAGTAGAAATTTCACAGGGGTGATCTCTACTGTCTCCATCACATGTATTCTGCTTAAATCTAGGGGCAAACCAGTTCTATTGCCTAGCCCTCATGGACCTCCGTAGTTCGTAGCCTGGTGTGTCATGCTTTGTCTCTGCAGTCACTTGGCTTGTGGTTGTCACATTGTGTCAAAGTAATTATTATTCTGCCTAGAGGCATTTTCCCCTTGTAGCATATGACCAGAAAACGGTGGTTGAGATCTACCTCTGCTCCTACTGCCACCTATCAATCTCTGTCTGAGGGGGTGTGGATATTCTCAAATCAAATGGTCATGGCTGCCACAGATATGGCATGTATCTGGAGGAAACGTGTTTTCTAGTCGGAGAGTGTGAGAAAGTGGCTCCATATATACTGGACCAAAGTAAGGTACAGTGTGTATAGAGACCACCAACCCCAGAGGTATAACAGAGGTTAAAGTCAGGGCTGACCTTACTCTCAAAAGTGGTAGCTTGGTCGAGCACTAAGGAAGTACCAGAGGACAGTGTAAAGCATTTGTTGTACACACTCAGTCAGCAAAAGGTTTCACACACTCAAGGACTGAACTCCAGGCCAATTGTTTTTATAAGGCCAATTGTTTTTATACCTAAAGATATAGGGCCAGATGTAGGAAGCCTAATACCGGTCGGTAACGGATGAAATTACTGAATTTCGTCCGTTACCGACCGGTATTAGGCATTTGAGATGTAGGGGCCTAATTTAAGGATTCGGTAATTTACTGAATCGATAATTTAAGGAATCGGTAAATTACCAAATTCTTAAATACCGGTTTGGTAAATTACCGAATCCTTAATGTAGGAAGCACTTAAGTGAGTGCTTTTCACTTGTTAGGATTCGTTATTTACCTCCAACTACAAGTTGGTGGTAAATAACGAAAACTGTTAAAAAAGCAATTTTGTGCTTTTTTAACAGTGCCATGTGGCAGACATACATGTGTGCCACATGTGCACCCATGCACTATTCAGGGGTGCAACAGGGTGTCAATGTGACACCCTGCCACCCTTGTAAGTCTTCCCCCTCTTACCGATTCGGTATTTACTGATTCGGTATTCCCCATTCATTCCTATGGGCCTCCAGGCCCATAGGAATGAATGGGGAATACCAAATCAGTAAATACCGAATCCGTAGTTACCGAATTTTACCAATTCGGTAAAAATTACCGAATGAATACCTACATACCATTTACCCATTTACCCATCCTAAAATACCGAATCGGTAAAATTCAGTATTTTAGAATCGGTAAATGGCATTTACCTACATCTAGCCCCTAGTTGTTTTATTTTTAGAACCAACAGGTATCAAATTATACTTTTCTTAATTATGAGTGATCTCAGGTAAGTACTTTGCAGAAAGGTAATAACTTTGCAAGCACAATAGGTACAGGGGTTGCAGTAGGCAACACAATTCTAAACACAATTTAACATTGAGCTCAAGGGTTTTTTCTACAAAAATGCAGTTAATTACTTTGTAGATTACTTTTGTAATTCCAGGACTGGATCCTAGATTAAGTCCTGGGGTGTAAGCTGAAAACAGTTTAGTAAAAACGTTTTGGTTATAGCAATGCTTTTTAAGGAATATAAAGGTATTTTAAAAGTTCACACTTAGAAACTTTTCAGTGAAAATCTGGCAATGTTATCCAATGGGAGAAAATATAGGTTACAGGTAAAGTACGTTCTCGTTACTTTTGTAATCCAGTACTGGACTCCTAGGTCCAACACTGGGATCTCTACTTACGACAGTTAAGTAATTACGTTTCAGTAGTTGGTAAGATTTTTCAGGAATATTTCAATTTTTCAAAAGTAGACAACAAATTTCACAGAAAAGCAGACAATGGTTTCCTATGGAGAAAATGCAGGTTACTCGCAAACCCGGCTAGGATTACTTTTGCGGTTCAGTATTGGGCTACAAGGTACAGTACTGGCTTCTCTCCTGATCACAGGTGAGTACTTCAGAATTTGGTATTCGGCTGATTTTATAGGAATATTTTAGAGTTTCAAAACTTCACACTTCGAAGATTTTTCGAGTCAAACCAGTTAGAGGTTATCCTATGGTAGGAAAGTGAGTTATCGGTTTCCAGGTGAGTACTCGACCAGTGAAGTTAAGGTTCTGGGAATAGACTCAGGGGTCCCCCAGGTTCAGGTAGGTACAGTTGGTACATCCTCAGCGGCACAGGGGCAGCCAGGTGCAGAGGTAGTTAGGCCCAATGTTATCCAACGAGAGGCAGGGGGTCTTCGGTTGGTGGCTGCTGGCTAGCAGGCCATGCGGCTGTGGGAGCTGGGCTCCTGGTCACTTGCTCAGGGCAAATGGGGAAGTAGGATAGGATGCAGGGTGCACGGCCAGAGGCACTTGGGCGGCTGGGTGCAGGGTTCTTTTGAGCCGTCGGGCGCTCAATGTTATTCAATGGGAAAGATAAAAAGGGAACAAAGGCTGCGGACTCGGGGACCGTGATTCTTCGGGTGCGACCACCACTTCGAGAGGTATGTTGGGATCTTGGGGAAGAGGTAGGTACCCCAAAGGAAGGCACAGGGGGCCGCAGGGCACCGTGTGCAGGGGTGTCTTTGGGCGTCGGGAAATCTTACCCTCAGCTGGTCTCGTTTGGAGGGGTCACTGGTTCTGAGGCTGCAGGCGTCGTCTGGTTCGTTGAGGATGGTCTTTGGGCACTGGACTTTGGGTCCCAGTCTCCGGGGGGACGTCCTTGTGGTCTTGGATAACTCGGGCACGGGCAGGGCTCGGCGGGTGCAGGGTGGGTTGGTCTGGTGCTTCCTGGCTGGCACCAAGGTTATGGTTGTTGAAGCAGAGCCTCTGCTTATGGGAGTCCCAGTCTTCAAGAGGGTCAAGGCAGGCATGTACTTCAGGGGTCCCAAGGTTGCTGTCCACAGGAGTCGCCGGGATTAAGCAGGAGCAGGTTCAAGGATCGACAGGCCGGTAGGGAGCGGGGGCCAAGTCAGTGAGTATTGTCCTGTTGTTAGCAGCTGCACGGCGGGTCTTTTTCTTCTTGATCTTCTTTCTTCTTTTCTTATTGGGAGATGAGAAAGGAAGGTTCAGGGAGCCCCTAAATATTGAATTTAGGGGTAGTACAGGAAGGGCAGCGGCAGGGACCAATAGGTCCCTGTCCTGGGGTGGGTACAGCCCCTAGCCTGCTCCTCTCCGGTGGGAGGGGGCAGAAGCCTAGCTATGATTGGGAAGGGCTCCCCATCCTCAAGATGGATGGAGCCCGGGGTCGTGCTTCACCGCGCCTCTCCCACCTGAGGGGTGGGGTTGGCACAGGCTGGCACAACACCCTTCCTGATGTAGGGTTTCCCGCCAGAGTGGAGGTAAGAACCGGTGGAGGCCAGTTGCTGGGTACAGCAAATGGTCTGGAGAAGATCACAGAGGCGGCAGGCCTTTGAAGCTTCCCCTGCCTATCCTGGGGGAGTAGACCTAGCACCTCACCCAGGATGTGCATTGTTGCAGGCCCAGGAGAGTGGGGGGCTCTCCACCCAGGGGTCCAGCAACATTTCTGCTGTGTGGCATCCTAGGCAGCCTCTCAGTACAGACGTGGATTGTAGGTTAGGTTTCAGGGGGCATCTCTAAGATGCCCCCTGGTGCAGTTTACATTAAATCTCACACTGGCATCAGTGCGGGTTTAATGTGCTGAGAAGTTTTCTACCAAACTTCTCAGTCTTCAGAGAGGCCACCATGGTGATGTGGAGTTCGTAATGTCGACCTCCCAGCACCATCCCAGGAATGCCCCTGGGTACTGTAGGGCCACAGTGCTCATGCACCTGTGCCCACACCACTGGCATAGGGCACCCAGCTAGAGGGGTGACTGAGGTATGCCAGGGCAGTGGGTTTTGTGGGCATGGCACACAGGGATGTGTGCCATGTCGACTCTTTGTTTAGTTCTGTACTTAGACACTCAGCCTGCAAAGGCAATGTGTGGGTGTCAGAGTACAGGCCCCCCAAGGGTGGCACAATAAGTGCTGCAGCCCTTAGGGGTCTTCTCTGGTCACCATGCCCTGGGTACAAAGAGTGCCATTTACTATGGGCTGTCAGGTGGCCAGAGATGCCAATTGGGTTTTAGTTTCAACACAGTTTTAGGGAAGGAACACAGGCCCTGGGTACCTGGTTGGTAGGAGCCCAGGGCACACTCAGTCAAAGCACATCAGCAGTTCAGCAAAAAGTGGGGGCATACAAATGCAAGAAAGATGGCACTTTCTCACAGAGAGGGACTAAAGCAGCTGCACCTCTGCCAAAGTCTTATGTCCGCATGTAGGTTACTAAGTCTGTATGGCCACCCCATATCAGTCTATCAAGCCATTCACAAAACAGCTACTCAAGGGCAACTGTGCACTGTCCATGTCCATCGGTATCCCACTGAGTGTTGTGAAAGCCTTTTGCATCCTAGAAAAATAGGCTTACGTCTACTCTTCTGGTTTCTGTTTGTATGCTGTAAGGCTATTCCAATCCATCTTTTTGCAAAATGTAATAATTTCTAGTCCCTTCACTAAGCAACAATCCAATTACTGAATATCCTTATGGGATTCGGTCCTGACCGCTCTGTCCTTTCTTTCTGTGCTAAGTTCCTATCTATCTCAAATTCTGAGCTATCTTCCTTCCTCAATTTTGACCATAAATCGGCTGGTAAAATTTTACTAAACATCTGTTGTATATCATCCAATGTCATGGGAGTGTGTTGGCGTTGTTGGGGTCGTTGAGGGGAAAAGTGAAGTCTCCAAGGAAGATGTAGTGTTTGTTGTCGATGGCTTGTGGTGCAATGAATTTGAGTATGGTGTCGCAGAAGCCGGGCGTGGTCCTGGAAGTCTGTAGGCGAGTGTGCCTCTGAAGGTGGTTTTGGCTGTCTGTTCTGAGTTGTATGTTGATGTGTTCTATGATCAGGGGGTCATTTAGGAGGTGGTGCAGTGGATGGTTTCTTTGTGGATGATGGCGATTCTGCCTCCATGTTTGTTGATGCAATCCCGGTGTGCTATCTTGTAACAATTGGGCCTGGGTGCAGAGATGTCGGTTGGGGATGCCGGGTTGAGCCAGGTCTTGGTGAGGAAAATGAATTCAGGGGTGAGGGAAGTAATGGGGCCCAGATCTGTATGGCGTGTTTGTAGAGCAATCAGTTATTGAGCAGGAGGCAGTGGAGTTGTCAAGAAGCAGTCATGGTTGGTGTGGTGGTGGTTGCGTGTGCGGGTGCTTCTTCGTTACAAGAGAAAAGGCAGTGGTGGCATGTGAAAGGTCCGACTGCTCAGTGTGGAGAGGTATGACAGCAATTGTTGGGAAGTCTGGCATCCAAGGATGACAGCTTGGCGCCAGTGTGGCTCCAGGTGATGTGAGATCTAGGGTTCCTGTGCGGACGGGCGTAGATAGGCTTGCCTTTGGCATGCCTGCTGCCTCCATTAAGTAGGTTCTGGGAGTGGCATTGGGAGGCGGAAGGGATGAGCAGTGGGAAATGAGCTGTGAGGCGTGCTGGCTTGCTACACAAAACAGAAAATAAGGAACAAAATTAAACAGTCATAGGGCACAAAAACCACAATACCTACAGTAACAGGCACAGAAACACTCTACAATAACTACAATAACAGGCACAGAGATACAATAAAAGAACACAAAAGGGCAAAACCAGGAAAGTAGCACTCAGCTAAGTAGCAAGAGAGGACCTGCTCTATTAGGAAGCGCTGTGACTTCCATTAAGTAGGCCCTGTGAGGTCTAAGGGGCGATGGGAGGCGGAAAGCAGGGCCAGAGCAGAGATCGATGTGAAGTGAGCTGCGAGGTGGGCTGGTGCGCTCCACAAAACAGAAAATAAGGCACAAAACTAAACAGAGTAGTAAGGCATTAAAACTACAATACCTATGATACTAGGCACAGAAGCACTACAATAACAGGCACAGAGATACAGTATAAGAACCCAAAACCCTGATCATTCTTGAGGCATCCTTGATATACTGTCCAAACTACCAGCTCCAGCTCTGCTGTGCTTAAGTCTTGCCAATTTCATCTCCAGCTGTTCTCAAGTACTGCCACCTCCTGCTCCAGCCCTGCCCCAGTCCTGGTCTTACAAAGATCCACAACTGCAGCCTTTCGAAGAATTTTCCAACAATTAAAACAAAGCACTTTGGGGAGGATGGGGTTAGGGAGTGTTGCACCTATGTTTTTTCAAACTCGTGCTGTCAGGCAATACTTTAATGAGGGTAATCCTCTCTGTAACCCATGTTATAGCCAGGACAGACAGAGGGGTCACCATTCTATTAGAGTCTCTAACAAAGAGGTGAAGGATGGAGCCCAACATCCAGTCCTTGACAGGTTGCGATGTCACAAAGTTTCTGCTTCCTCTGTCTTCATGGATCAATAAATCCAGGGTTCTGCAGTTCAGTAGTAACAAACTCAGATTCAGACTCTGGCAAATGAAAATGCTCCTTCAAGGCAAATCTTAGGCACCTTCTTACAGCCAGTGCAGAGGACCCTACATTCAATGGGGACCATCTAAAGGTGGAAGAATTCTTGGAATCCCTCATAGTTTAGTTTACCTTTCTTCCAGTCCAGATTATTCCAAGGTAGATTAATTTATCAATAGCCTTACAGGTTCATAATTAGCTTGAGCTACACCACTAGTGATTGCAGGTGAGCCCTGCCTATATTATTATGCTATCTTCTAGGCAATGTTTAGATTCATGTTTGTTTGCCCTGATGCTGAGGCTTCTGTAGATTTAATACTTTGTAATCTTTAGCAAGGTACTAGGGATGCTCTAATGTATGTTATAGAGCCACAGAGACGGTTTGGATTGAAAGACCCAAGACAAGACTTCTTGGAAGAGGTCTATATGCAGATATCAGGGATGTATGAGACTGTGTACCCCATCCTTATTTGATCAAAGGGACTGACCTAATTTTACAGGAAGAGTACAGAATCAGTGAGAGAAGAGTAGAAAAGTACAAACGAACGAGCTCATACCATCTTGATCCTCAATAACCAGCCAGCTAAAGTCCCTGACTTTCTTGAATTTCAGCTGAAGATCCCTGCTCTCCCTCACTTAGTGCTTTGTCTTTGTTGCATTCAGCAAGGACAGAGTAACATTCCTACTATCCTACCTCTCTAGGAGAAATAAAATATAGTGATCCTCGCACTCATAATATCCACGCTGGACTACTTCAATTCTTCGTACCTCAGCCTGCCAGATAAACGTATCCAGAAACTTCAGCTTGTCCAAAATATAGCCAATAGATTATTACTCGATATTCCTGAGCACTGTTTGATATCATCCAAACTAAAAGACCTGCATTGATTCCCTATAACCAAAGGTTTCCAATTTAAAACCTTGGTGCAAATTAATAGAGTCGTGCATCTTTCCGGCCCTTCTAACCTTCAGAATCTGTTTGTTTCATATTTGTACTAGGTATTTGAGGCCCATCAACTCTTTCTAAATTCTCCCTCCTAAGTTCCCTGTGAGGGAAGGTAGCTCCACATCAGTTAAAGCGGCAAAAGTATGGAATAATTTACCTCTAATACTTTGAGCGACATCTAACCAGTCTCTCTTATGGAAATCCCTTAAAATATACATTTGTTAATCAAATCTAGACATAAGCCCTTCCTTCCCCTTGTCCTGCCCCCCGGTTCTGTTCCTATCTCCGTTTGCGTGTTCAGCTTCCGTTTGTCGGGGTCACAGTGTCTAGAAACCCTGTGAGCAATAGCAGTGCTCTGCAACTAGAATTGCATTACAATTTACATAACAGTAGTCTTTCATATCCTGTAAGATCCGACAAAGCATCAAGAGATGTTGTGCTAGAATATGTGAATTTTACTGGTGCTTCTAAATATTTCTTCTCACTGCGTCTGCATTGTCTGCAAGTGCCAGCAATCTGGATTCATGAGCCAATGTCATGTACATCATCCGGCCTTGGGTAAAGAAACAGTCCATTCCTACTCTCATAAAAAGACAGTACACTTGGTTTGGGCAGTGAATGACACAGTGCTGGACATAGACTCTTACTTAGAGATGCACCGTGAAAAACGACCAACTTCCTAGTGTCCAGCTGATTAGTCTGCACCAGCCTGACACACAAAGACATGTTTCTACCGCCTGAGGTGGGAGCCCTTAGACTCTCATTGGTCAGGAACAGAGCCGGCCTCGGGTGGAGGTGCTTCTCACCTACCCCAAAAAAGGAACAGCATTCAGGGTGATAAGCCTCAAAGGCTTCCTGCCCTTTGTAATGCTAGCCAGGGCCTCTCCAGCTAGTTGAAATGCGACCCCCAGACCAAACCCCACTTTTGGCTGCAAGGTTGATTGGAGAGGTGTGTCCCCTCTAAGCCAGGACTACCCCTAACATGTCCTGAGCTGAAGTAACCCCCTCCTAAGAAAATCCTCCATGTTTGGTGGAAGAATTCTAGCCAATCAGGTTAGGGGATGGTTCCACCCCAAAGGAAGGGGACATCCAAAAGGTGTAGTCACTCTAAAGGTAAGTAGCCCATTGGCTTCTGCCTGCCATTCTCTGTAACTCCCCTATATTCAGTATTTAGGGGCGCCCCTAAACCTTGATCTCAGATCTGCAATAACCTAAGAAGAAAGAAGACACCCCGGAAGTTGACCCTGCAGAGAAGCCTGAAGATGAAGAATGCCTTGACCCCAGCCTTACCAGCCTGTCTCCAGCTTAGAAGAACCTGTAACAAATAGGTGATGTCTTCCAACCAGCAACCTCTAAGAAACCTGGGAGGACTGTTGCCTTTGAAAAAGACCCCAATCTCCAGTGGGCAGATGACCTGTCCAGAAGAAATGTACTCCAAACACTCCCGATCCAGCTGCAATGGCGACGCTTGCCCACCCTGCACCCGACACCCACAGCCCAAGTCTGAGCGACTAACTTGTCCAGTGAAATCTCCGGAGCAATCCTGATGCCTCTGGTTGTGCAGTACCTACCTTGACCTCGTACAGTGTTGGTCTAAACCCCTGAAGAATGAATGTGTAAGTCGAATATTTCCTGTAAATGTGCATAACTGTTTTCCGTCCATAGGATTGCATTGCATTTCTTGAAATTGCACTGTGTCTATTTTACTGCATTACTAAGTATTGCTACTGTTGATTTGACACCAGAAAGTATTTTCAAAATCACTGTAAAGTATTTTTACTGCTTTTACAAATACAATTTACAGTACCTGAAAAGTATTGCTATTTTAAAACTGGTACTTACCTGCAACTGAGTCTCTCTTGGTTCTAGAAATAAAAGTAACAAAGTAATATTTTTGATTTAAAAAATTGGTCTTCGATTCAGTCTTTGAGTCTGTGTAATCATTTCTTGCCTGCATGTGTACAACAAATGCTTAACCCAGCCCTCTGATAAGCCTGACTGCTCAACCACATTACCATAAGAGAGTGTAAGTTATTACCTACTTTAGCCTCTGTAAAGTCTCTGGGGATCGACTCAACGCTGTGCACACTATGCCTTACTTTGGTACTGTGGAAAAGTAAATTTTGCCATGTTCTGTGTCCCTACGTGTCCCCCATCTTATGTTGTATGTGCATGATTAATATGCATATGTATTCCCCATGATCGATTAAAGACGCAATTACAGTTGTGTCCATCTCTAGTATGCCAGTTTCCAGTTCTCGTGAAAGCTACGAGTATTAGGCCTATGTAAAGCTACGTGGCCACGTTTCTCAGTGTGCACGTTATTTCATTGTAAAGTCCCTGTTTCTAGGCCTCAAAAGGGCCCGGACTGAGATTCAGCTCCTGTCTCCTGAACCCTCGCTGAGGAGCGATACAGCCCCCACCTGTATCCCTGACCCTTCACTTACTTCCTGCCTCACAGTGCCCGGCTCGGCCTGGCTCTGCCTGCCAGTCTGCAAAAAGTATGTTATGATTCCAGTTATCAGTCCAGCTCTCCTTCTCTGCATTCCTAAGCTACTGAATCGCATCAATAGTTTCAGTCATCGTCTAGCCTTTACGTCTCCATGTAAGAGAAATACTGTATTTATGGTCATTTAATATTCCTCAACACACACTACATGTAGAATAATGCATCCACCAGTCTTAGTGTCTGTTAGCCTTTGCCCTGATAACTTTTGGATTCTATCAACATGTTCTCTAAACATCAGATACTAGATAGTGTTTAGGTACATGTCGCTCTGACTCTCCAGACTTTCGTCTCTCCTTCTAGCTCAGAAGTCATAGCCCCCAGCTTCTCCCTAGTAACACGTCATTGCCAGCTTGCGCGCACCACTAGGTTAGAGGTCCCGGCTCCTTAGGTAGCCCCCTCCATGTTTCCGCCCCATTTATGACATATTCTGTTACGTTTACATCACATGTCTATGTTCACGCCTCCTGTTACACCTACTTTCACCCTTATCTTTCGCGACTGTTACAGGCCCCACCCACTGTTCCGCCTATTGTATGTACTGTAATGCAATTGTTTTAGTATATATACTTGTGTACTGTTATTAAGCGTCAGCGCGCTCATTCCAGCTCCTGCCCGACAGCTGTCGGGGCCCCCCTGTTGGCTAGCCATCCCAGATCTTGCCCGTGCAGGTTGTCCTGTTCCTGTCCTTTATGCTGTATTAAAACCTGCAACCTCCTACTACCTCGAATCTTGACTCTTATTTATTGAGCTATCTGTTATTGTTATGTCCAGTCAAAAATAGAGGTATTATTTATTTATTTACCACATAATGGCGCCCGAACAGGAACTTGCCCTTTCCCCACGCGCCGGTGAAGCCACGCAAGCCCCCTGATCCTCTGCAGCCGTGACGGAACCATACCGTGCACGTGCAGATATTTCTGCTTCAAGTATCCCTCAGGCCCACGGAGGAGACGGAGGTTGCGGTCCAGCATCCAGATGAGGCGGTGGAGGAACGCGGCGAGTCCCGACCAGAGCCCAAGCCGAGAGTCCAAGGTCCGAGGTATCCGGAGGCCCACCCGTAACAGAAGTCCGAAGTTCGTCCGTCCGGCGTCGAAGCAGTCCAGTCCAGTCCGAGGCCTTCCGTTCTTGCTGCCCGGTGAGTACCGTTGCTGGGGTAGTATCTAGACAGGGTCAATTGCATTGTCTCTGGTCCGTGGGTTTGGGGTACACAGATCCAACACGAAGTGTCCACTTAGGTGGATGCGGGTCCTGACGTGTCTCTTTATGAGACCGGTAAGTCTCGTACTGTTTTAGCAGTGCATCTAGTTTCTGTTCTAGTCCGTTCTGTTCTCGAGAAATTCATGTATTCTGTTTTCAGTATTCCAGGTAGTATTTTGTCAAAACTGTTAATTTAAATGTCATTCATGTATTTCAATGTCGTGGTATGAAAGTGGTGTAATTATCGTGTTCATTGTGTATTGTAATTGCGTCTTTGTATTGTATTGTGTCTAGACTACAGTTCAGTCATGCCGCTGCTCTCAAAACTACGTCAGTTAAAAACTAGAAAAGGTCTGTTCGAAGAAGCAGTTCCTGTCCCGCCTAGGGACAGTCCAGGTCATTTTATGTATCAGAAGCATGGCATAAGTGCCATATTATATCTAGATTTATGTGTGGAGTACACCAAACAGTTAGAAGAAAAGTACAGATGGCCCGTATCGGGTACATGGGATGCCGAGTGCATCATGCGAGTAGAAGAAGTATTATGGAAAAAGAAAGCCAGACAGTCACAGAAAGATGCCATCGAGTTATGGCGCAAAGAATCTCATAAAAGAACCGAAAAAGAAATCAGAAAGTCAGAATTAAGTAGAGAATCCTTAGAAAGAGCCCAAGAAAGGGAATTAATCGAAATAGGTGAACGAGTTAAAACCGAACAGTCAGACAGACAGAGGAATGCCCTCATTAAGGGTATGTATCCTCTTCTTGCCGAGGGCTTGCCAAAAGCAACCCCGGAAGCACCATGTAATTTTCCGCCACCCTTAGTTCCGACCAAGTTACGTCACAAACCGACCGCAGCTGATATTTTTCTCTCGTCCTATTTGGACGACACAGTCCCAGAATATGCAAATCCTGTTCCGCCAGCTCCTGTAAATAATGTAAATCCTGCTCCTCCAGTCACCGGGGCACCTGTTGCAGTACCTGCTACGGTACCCCCGGTCCAGCCCGTAGTACAAATTCCCGCTACTTCAGTCACTCTGCCAGCTCGAAGAGTATCAGTCGACGATTCCAGTATAGGGGCCGCGGGAGGAGGTCCTCCTGGTACGCCGCCGCCAAGTAGACGTCTAGGAGCAGTCGAGTTACATGAACGTGCGTTACAGCGTACGCCTAAATATAAGTCCATTGCAGAAATCAGGCGACTTCTTACTGAATGCTGTTATGATCCAGTCCCAGGCGAGGATGGTATGGTTATATATTCCGTACGTATAAGACAGGTGTCCGAGTATTTGGTCACCCTACCGAATATGAAAGAAGATCTAGACAGAATGTATCGTTTCATTCGTACAGGAGACGATCCAGAAAGTATTGGTGAAGTCATGTCTCTCAGGAAAGCTGAGATCCAGTTCATGTTATTAAAGTTTCTGATCAATTGTTTAATACGGGAACAAGATTCCCCGACTAAAGATCCGACCGAAATGAGAATTCTGACAAAGTGGAGTGATAATATAGCCGAGGGTAAGCACAAGACACTCAATAGTATAGAGAGTATGTACAAGAAAATACGTAAAGAAATAATACGGTTACACGAACAACGCAAAGAAGCACAAGTAAGCGAGAAAGAAAATGACTCTTCTACTGAAGAGGTAGACGACGAGAATACCGCCAGAATTGCGTATGTAGGTAAATCTAGACTTCCAGACCGACATTTACGCCTAGAACACAAGAAAGTCTTTCATCTTCCAGCACCAGAACAAGGTTCTCTAGAACAAGTATTTCAAGCTACCGATCAAATTCTGAAATCACGAATCGGTTATAGTGAATTAAGTACTATGCATGAACAAGAACTAGCCCGATCAGCAGTCCGATGGATTACTGATTCTACCACTTTTCCAGACGAAATAGTGGCACAAATGTTTCTGAAACTGCCCCCAGCCGAGCAGCGACTGGTGGGTATGTATATGATCCAACACCTCATTACACTGTATGAGGGCCAACATTCTGATTCAGGTCCGTTACATGATGTCCTGAACGAGTTACTCCAGTATAGATGGAAAGGTTTAGGTACCGATTTAATTAGTGTCATTCTAGAACAGCGCCACAAATATAGAACGTTTTTAAATCCGCATTTTGTTCATGTCTCACCTCCAGAAAGTAAACCGTTTTACATAGATAGACAGCATCCGCTACGAGAAGTACACCCAGTTAGGACAGCGGGTGGTGAAATGCAACGAGTATTTGTTTACACCCCAGTTACCAAGATGGAACTCTTAGAGATGAAGAAATTAATTCCCTGTCACGACAAAGATCCAGCAGGGTTCCACCGTGAATTAAAAGACATGCTCCGTATGGGAGAATACACGTATCCAGATATTATTAAAATGTTAAAAGTCCTGTTGCCCGCAGGGGTATACGAAAAACTCAAGGAAAAGGATTGGGAGGTGGGAGAGAAAAAGATCGATTGGACAGCCCTAGAAGCTGAAGATAAGATACGAGTACCAGGTACCGGTCTTGGAGACAAATGTAAAGAATTACCAGAATTATTAATACAAGTTTTACCTAGATTATTAGCCACTAAAAAGGAAGACTGGGATGCAATCTCAGCCTGTAAACAGAAACAAGACGAAGACACTAGTGATTTTTATTCCAGATTTGAGAAATGTTTTATAATAAACAGTGGTTTGAAGACGAGTAGCGAGTCATACCCTCATCTTTTTGTTACTAAATTAGTCGAGAATTCAAGTCCACAAGTTAAAAATCGAGTTTTGAAAGTCGAAAGTACTTGGCAAGCTAGTACCCCGTCCCAAATGCTCCAGATGCTCCAGTATCACCAGAATAGAATCAGAGAAGAGCAAGAACACGAGAGAAGACGTATGAAAGACACGAAAATGAAAGTACTAGTTGCACAATCTGTTCCTCAAGACAGTCAGAAGAGGGGTCCGAATCAAGCCAGTCATCCTGCAGCTCCCGTTAAAGGGACATGCAATTATTGTAAACAGCCAGGTCATTTTATAAACGAGTGTGCAGTTCTGAAACACAACATAGCCACTGGTAAAACTAAAAAAAGACCACGTCCGCCTAGACAAGAACAAGTTTCACAGACTTCTCAGCCACAGAATGCACAACAGACAGTTCCAGCACCGCAGCCTATCGCTGCAACACAGCATGTTACACAGCAGATGTACCAGTATGCACAGACAGAGTATCCAGAGTATCAAGCGTATTCATGAAACAGCCTAGAGAGGGAGGTAGGCTTGCCTCTCATCGAGATTCCTGTAGATCAAGAAGGTCCCTATGTTCACAGTCAAGTATTAGGGAAAGACAGAAAGTTTTTGATTGATACAGGGGCAAGTAGGACTACCATTAGTCACGACGAGGTTCCAGGGGCTCCGCTCTCAGGCTCTAGAAATGTTTCCCTTGGATTTTCAGGAAAGCCTATTGTAAACGAGATATCAAAACCAGTTACTCTAGAAGTAGGTCCATTGTCCCGAACTACTGATCTACTGCTTACGAAGTCATGTCCAGAAAATTTGTTAGGCATTAAGACACTGAAAGAATTAGGTGCAGTTATTTGCTGTTCCCCAGAGGGAATACGTTTGTTTTTACGTGACTTTAAGGGTCACTATGTTTTACGAGATTTTGATCCGAGATTGTCTAATGTTCCGCAGCATCTATGGGCGCAAGGTCCAACTGATGTTGGTTTCATGCAAATCACACCCCATCGTGTGACTCTCGAGCAAGGTATAGTCTTGCCACGAATCAGACAGTACAGATTGCCACCTGAGGCTGTAGCAGCCTTATCCAAAATTATTGACGAGCTCATTGCTCAAGGAGTAGTTGTAGAAACTGACTCCAATGTATGTAATTCTCCTATCATTCCAGTCATGAAACGTACTGATCCAAATGCACCCCCAGTATATCGATTAGTGATTGATCTTCGAGAACTCAATAAATGTATCATTCCCCAGTATCCAGTTGTTCCAGACATCTCATCTCTGTTGACAGCCATTGATTCTGAGGCAATATTTTTACCGTAATAGACCTCAAGAATGCATTTTTCAGTGTCCCCATTCATCCAGACAGCCAGTACCTTTTCGGTTTTTGTTTAAATGGAAGGAGCTATAAATTCACGCGAGCTCCTCAAGGTTTCACAGAAAGTCCTAGCATTTACAGTCAAGCACTTAAGAGACAACTAGACAATATTCACATGCCAACTGACACTGCCCTGCTCCAGTATGTCGATGATCTACTGATCACAGCCCGTTCTGAACATGCTTGCGAGCGAGCATCGCTTACAGTCTTGTATTTCCTAGCCGAGATGGGGCACAAGGTGTCTCCTTCGAAGCTTCAATTCTGTGTCCAGCAAGTGATCTACTTAGGCCACTTACTGTCCAAGTGGGGTAGGCAGTTGACACCTGACCGTATCCAGTTAATAGCGAGTCTTCCACAGCCCAAGACACAGAAGGAGGTACGTGCTTTTATCGGCCTTACTTCTTATTGCAGACAATGGATTCCTCAGTATGCATTTCTAGCCAAGCCACTGATACAGTTAACGACACAGGAGGCAGCCGTATCGACTGTCCTCCCTTGGACATCTGAACATACACTTAGTTTCAATGAGTTAAAGAAAGCCTTATGCCAAGCTCCTGTCCTAGCTACACCGAACTACAATAAGCCTTTTACACTTTTTGTCACAGAACGTGATGGTACAGCATTATCTGTTCTTACACAAGATCAAGCCGGACAATACAAGCCCTGTGCTTATTTTTCGAGCACACTAGATCCAGTAGCCCAGGCTCTGCCTGCGTGCCTCAAGTCAGTTGCAGCCACAGCACTAGCTATCAGACAAAGTGATTCCATAGTATTAGGACATTCCTTGACAGTACAAGTTCCACACTCCGTGGAAGTTCTTTTAAACCGAACACAGACTCAGCACTTGACAATTGCACGTTAAACAGGTTATGAACTGACACTGTTCCAGCCACACATAGAAATCAGACGCTGCAACGTTTTAAATCCTGCTACACTGTTACCGTCAGTTACTTCAAATCCTGTCACACATGATTGTGTGGAAGTTGTTAACACTATGACTAAACCAAGACAAGACCTGACAGATATTCCATTACCAGATCCCGACCTGACACTTTATGTGGATGGTTCATGTATGAGAACGAGTACAGGAGAACTAGTAGCCGCGTATGCAGTGACTACTGACACTGAAGTTATTGAAACACACCGTATTGACACCCTGTCTGCTCAGGCAGCAGAGCTAGTTGCTCTGACACAAGCCTGCATACGTGCCAAGAACCTGAAAGTTAATATTTACACAGATTCACGCTACGCATTTGGAGTTGTACACGACTTCGGAGTGCTCTGGCAGGAGAGAGGTTTCATGACTTCTCATGGAACCAAGATTCAGCATGGTTTCCTTATTCAAGCTCTGTTAGATGCAATACATTTACCGACAGCTATCGCTATCATGAAATGCAAAGCACATACGAAAGTTACTGACATTATTTCCCAAGGTAATGATCTAGCAGATCGAACAGCCAAGCTTACAGCACAGACACCAGGCATACCAGTTAACAAGACACCGACATCCACTCTAGAACAGACTACTTGTATGACAGTTAAGGACCCTACTCAAGATGTCATAAATATCCAGTTACATGCTACTCCCGAAGAAATCAAGAAATGGTCCGAACAAGGAGGGGTCCAGACAGATCAGGGATGGGTGACGAAGGGAAAAGCCACATGGTTTCTCCCCGACTCAATGGTTCAAGTCATTATCAATACCGCACATAGTCCTGCACACTTAGGAGAAAAAGCCATGTTAGACAGTATCCAGAACATTTGGTTTAACAAGCATTTACGAGCTGCAGCCAAGCAGAAAGTCCGTACTTGTATGATATGTTGTCAATTCAATCCAGGTAAAAGTGTCCCGGTGGAACAAGGTGGATTCCAGCCCCCTGACCACCCTTTTGAAGTCCTCCAGATGGATTATATTCAGATGGAGCGATGTCGAGGTTTCAAGTATGTCCTTGTAGTTGTATGCGCTTTGTCCAGGTGGACAGAAGCATATCCAGTCCCAGATTACACAGCCGCGACCACTGCCAAGCAGCTGGTTCGTGAATATTTCCCCCGCTATGGACTCCCTAGGGTCGTGTATTCTGATAACGGCCAGCCATTCTCATCTGAATTAATGAAGCACGTTTCCCTTTTGTTAGGGTACCAGTGGAAGTTCCATTGTGTACGCCATCCAGAAGCAGCCGGTCTCGTAGAGAGACATAATCAAACCTTGAAAATCCGCATTGCCAAAATATGTCAAGAAAAAGGTGTAGACTGGTTAGTTGCCCTGCCAGTCGCTCTGTTCTATATGCGCATGGTCGCACATTCCAGATCAGGTCTGTCCCCTTATGAGGTCATATTCGGCCGTCCCCCGAACGTGTGGGGTACACCTAGACCCCGAAGTATTACAGATGTTTCCAGTAATATGCTGACAGATTACCTAGCTTCCTTGATGTCTGCCCTACACTCTTGTCGTTCACAGGTTTCCGCTGCATTTCCCGACAATACTGAAGTCACGCCACACGAGATCCTTCCCGGCACCCTGGTCCTCGTCCGCAATTTTGATCGTTCAAGTCCGCTGGAGCCTCACTGGAAGGAGCCGAAGTTAGTCCTTCTAACCACCCGTACTGCCGTCAAGTTGGAAGGCAGGAAGGGGTGGGTGCATCTGTCACACGTCAAGAAATTTCACGGACTAAAAGCTGTTTCCAAGAACATTTCCAAGGATTGTCAAGATTTTAAAGACTGCCAAGATACTATTCTTAAGGACTGTCCCGCAAATGACATTGATATCAAGCCCTCCCTGTTAGAGAAAACTCCACAGCAGGAGTATAAAAGTAAGCTACGGTCTAGTAAAATAAGTCAGCCAGTTTAATTGTCTAAGTCCTCCCCTAGGTGAAACGGTTAGACAGGTATCTGACATGTATGAAATAGACCCCCATAGTGAGAGAGTTAGTCAAAACTCTATCAGATGTATCGTTATTCTATGTTTTCTTCTATTTTTGAGTTTAATGGTTACCTGCACGAGTTATGCATTTCATTTATGTTTTCCAATTTCTCATGTAAATATGTTTTCTAATGCTACAGTAGAGCACACGTTTAGTGATCTACCTCCTCACGAACTATCCTATCGTCTTGCTATGCGCAACAATTCATTTATCCGTATGTTACATTATTCACACCAGACCAGCAATGCCACAAATTGTTGGGTGTGTGGTCGACTCCCCCCTTTCCAGACACCTAAGGGAGTTCTGCCACTGTTTCCTTATCCGTTCTCACATAACGGTTCATGTGGAGCATGGTCCACGTTAACGTCATCTTCAACAGATATGTCCTTTCTGAACAGTACATGTTTTCCAGACAAGCAAGGTCTTCCCCACAGAACAGGGTTAGATCTAGAAAATGAAGTTTATAATTTGGGTAATTATTCTTCGAATTTCATGGTCCTGAATGTTCAGTCTGATCCTACTCCAGACTTACCTGCTATTTCAGTACTACCAGTCAAAGGCGAATTATGTGTCAGAAATAATGGTTCCGTACATGTAGGACATAGTGATTGTACTACTATTGTTGAGTATAGTGACAGTGGGAAATCTATTTTCAAAGCTTCACGTCATTCTTATTTTGTTTGTGGTCAGACCGCATATGTTCATCTGCCCCTCGATTGGGAGGGAACCTGTTACATTGCCTTCCTACTGCCACCAGTTTTCCTAGCCCCATCTGATTATCACAGAAACACACATCTAGTACACATTAGACATAGAAGGGAGATCGAGTCCCCGATTGTCGACCAAACTGAAACTGCTCTAGAACAGTATACAGATTTCAATAGAGGATTCTTTTTCTTTATAGGACCTATCCAGAATAGTAAGTTAATCCGTAGATTGACCAGAACCCTTGAAGCAGTAGTGAATGAGACTGCCTCTGCCCTAGGTAACTTAACCGAAGAGCAATCTGCTATGAGATTTGTCGTGCTCCAAAATCGTCTCGTTCTTGACGTCATACTGGCCGATAGAGGAGGAGCATGTAGAGTCATCGGATCTAGTTGCTGCATTTTCATTCCAAATAACGCGCCGTCTGTTTATTCAGCTATAACCAGACTTCATAAAATTGCCCATCAGTTACACCAGGATCCAGGCACCTGGACATGGTCCGGTTGGTTTTGGAGTATTATTTCTGCCTGGGGATGGAAAATATTGTCACTTCTAGGTATTGCAGTAGCGATCATATTCAGTTGCTGCCTCTGTATACAATGTGGCCCTGCGATTTGCGGCATTTGTGCTACCTCTTGTATTCCTAGTCCCAAGTCCCGTCCTAGATCCCGTTCCAAGAAAATTCGAGACGAGCAAATGATACTGTATGAAATGATAGATGGTATCATGAATATTGATGTTTCCTGATGGAAACGTAGTGACAAGGAGGGAATGTGGAAAAGTAAATTTTGCCATGTTCTGTGTCCCTACGTGTCCCCCATCTTATGTTGTATGTGCATGATTAATATGCATATGTATTCCCCATGATCGATTAAAGACGCAATTACAGTTGTGTCCATCTCTAGTATGCCAGTTTCCAGTTCTCGTGAAAGCTACGAGTATTAGGCCTATGTAAAGCTACGTTGCCACGTTTCTCAGTGTGCACGTTATTTCATTGTAAAGTCCCTGTTTCTAGGCCTCAAAAGGGCCCGGACTCAGATTCAGCTCCTGTCTCCTGAACCCTCGCTGAGGAGCGATACAGCCCCCACCTGTATCCCTGACCCTTCACTTACTTCCTGCCTCACAGTGCCCGGCTCGGCCTGGCTCTGCCTGCCAGTCTGCCAAGAGTATGTTATGATTCCAGTTATCAGTCCAGCTCTCCTTCTCTGCATTCCTAAGCTACTGAATCGCATCAATAGTTTCAGTCATCGTCTAGCCTTTACGTCTCCATGTAAGAGAAATACTGTATTTATGGTCATTTAATATTCCTCAACACACACTACATGTAGAATAATGCATCCACCAGTCTTAGTGTCTGTTAGCCTTTGCCCTGATAACTTTTGGATTCTATCAACATGTTCTCTAAACATCAGATACTAGATAGTGTTTAGGTACATGTCGCTCTGACTCTCCAGACTTTCGTCTCTCCTTCTAGCTCAGAAGTCATAGCCCCCAGCTTCTCCCTAGTAACACGTCATTGCCAGCTTGCGCGCACCACTAGGTTAGAGGTCCCGGCTCCTTAGGTAGCCCCCTCCATGTTTCCGCCCCATTTATGACATATTCTGTTACGTTTACATCACATGTCTATGTTCACGCCTCCTGTTACACCTACTTCCACCCTTATCTTTCGCGACTGTTACAGGCCCCACCCACTGTTCCGCCTATTGTATGTACTGTAATGCAATTGTTTTAGTATATATACTTGTGTACTGTTATTAAGCGTCAGCGCGCTCATTCCAGCTCCTGCCCGACAGCTGTCGGGGCCCCCCTGTTGGCTAGCCATCCCAGATCTTGCCCGTGCAGGTTGTCCTGTTCCTGTCCTTTATGCTGCATTAAAACCTGCAACCTCCTACTACCTCGAATCTTGACTCTTATTTATTGAGCTATCTGTTATTGTTATGTCCAGTCAAAAATAGAGGTATTATTTATTTATTTACCACAGTACAGAGCCAGCTTCCTAGAAACATATACAATTCTTTTAGGCACTGTGCTGAGACACAAATGTCCCCTGCATGGTGTACAGTTGTATTTCTGTTCCCTGAGTGCACAACTTCGAATATCTGGTGTTTTGGTATTCAGTATCAGCCTCACACCAATCTAGCATGTATGCAATGGCCTAGAACTATCCCTTGATAAGGTCCTGGACCTGAAGGGGTACACCAAGTATGCTGTCATTTGGTTGACAGTGGACTATTATCCATTTCAAGGGTTTAGCATGTACAATGATGGTGGCAGCATAACCTTGTGAGAAAATTGATTATTAGTTGAGAAGCTGTGAGGTCTCACCAAATAATAATGTCACTGTTCTGTATCAGGTCCAGACAAGTTTCTTTAAAATAAACCTTTGCTTGGTCCTGGGTTCCTGTGGCATAGAGCAGTCAGGCTTAACTCGAAGGAAAACAAGTGTAAAGCATTTATCAGTCACAAAACAGCCAATAAGTACAAAACACAACACAACTAAATTTCCACTACAATTTATAAAAACAGAATGTATATTTTACTTAAATTAGACACCATAATGATAAAAATGAGAGGAAGGGAACCGGAGTTATGATTTTGCAAGGTTTTCCTAAAGGACTGCTTTTCACTCCAAAAACTTTGGAAAAGTTTTAAAAAGTTGGTAACTCACTGCTTTTCACATTTAGTGGTAGTCTAAGTGCCATGAACTCGAGGTTCCGGGCCAAAGTCAAACTTTCAGGCCAACCACAATGGAAGTCAGGGTCAGATACGGGTGCTGGGTTGGTCCTCGTTAAGATTTTACCTTTGCACTTAGAAACGTTTCTGGTTCTTTTTCTCATTGAGGATGATAAGCAGGGCCCTCTGCAGCTTGAGTCAGGCCTTGTGTTCAATGTCGACAGATCAGCAAAGTTCAGGGGTCCAGTAAAAGCCTCCGTTCTCAGCGGAGTTCTAGGCTATCTACAAATCAGCAAATAGCAGTACTTTATGAGCTTTGGACTCTGAGCTCAAGAACTGTTATCTTTGGCTTTAAGTTGGCAAGTTGCTGTTCTGTGATGAGAAAGAGTCCACTCCAGCAGTAGCGAAGAGTCCAAGATCTGAGAGGAACCTTCTTGGGGGTAGAACCCAATCTCTTGGCTACATCAGCAGAGTCCAGGGCAAGTCCAGGACAAACTGGCCATCTGGACTTTGCAGGTAAAGGCTTTTTTAGCGTTTGTATCCCTGAAGCTTAACAGGAGGTTAGCCAACTAGCCCATGGAGTCCACTCATTGGTCCTTGGCACAAATGTGAGCGGGTGTAGCCGATGGAGTCTATCTCCACGGGTTCAGCATTAGGAGCAGCCCTTCTCTTTCTGAAGTCCTCTCTCAGTCCAGTAGGCACAGCAGGTGCAGTCTTCTTTGGTGCAGACTTTCTGGGGTCCCCAGGTTCAGCAGGTGCAGTCCTTCTTCTGTTCTTTCCGAGTCCAGTGGTGTTCTGAGGCTAAGGTCAGGAATACTACTTTCATGACACTTTTGAGTTTGTGGCTGGGGAGGACTCACTTGTCAATGGTGCTACTATTCACACAGATGAACCCTATCCACGTTTATATAATTTCTTGTGGGTTTTACCGTGCATCTCTCTGCCTGAATCCAAGATACAGGGACCCTTCTTCCCCCGGACAAAGCCATGGGCACATCCCTGAGGCATGTCCAGTATAATTAGGCACCCCTCCTGAAAAAACAGTCCTGGAACTTGTTTTCCCCCCTTGGAAGAAATGCCAGCCTGTCTACCTGCAAAAAGGGAATGGCAGGCGGCAGTGTTATTCACATTTGCCCATCAGATTGTAACAGCCCTCTTGAAGCTGGGCCATCTTTAGCAACATTATTCTGGCCATCCTGCTGGAGGAGGTCACACCTCCTTCCACAAATAGTCCTTTTGTTGCCCATTCTTCAGAGCCCTTCTACCTATTGGCAGGAGGGCAGCAGGCTGTCTCAGGTGACAACTACTGTATTTAATGAGAAATGACTGCTAGGGTACAGCTAAAGATACTACACCGAGTATACTACACGAGGGTCACCCTTCACACCATAGGGAGGGCCACACACCGCTTTTGCCTTAGGGGTTGCGAGGAGGAAGGAACATTCTTTAATACTCTATGGCAGTGCCCCCAGATTGCAGCGTACTGGGCTAAAATCATGAGAACGGTGTCTCAGGTGGTCGAGGTGTCAGTTGTCCCGAAGCCAAAATGTTGTCTCCTGAACCTCTGGGAGCCGAATGATCTCACCCACCCTGCTCAGGACTGGGTGGCGCTGGGTGTCATGTATGCCAAACGAAATATAGCAAAATATTGGGGATCTGAGGAGGTGCCAACGCTTAAAGACTGGTGCATGGACTTGGACGTGGCAATGATGGCAGAGAGAGCGGTGTATCTGCACCGTGGATGCCCTCGGAAATGGGAAAGAATTTGGGGGGCCTGGAACAAATACAGAGGTTATTTATGTGAACCACCAATGCTAGATGTGGAGAGTGAACCTGAGTAGGAGGTGGGGGGAGGGAGGGGTTCCAGGGATGTACCAATAGGAATGAAGTTATTGTCTTTGGTTTTGCTGATGAGTACAATGTCGCTAATGTCAAATGTAACCTGTGCTTCCCAACGTATGTGCCATTTGACTGTCATGTGCCCTGCATTGTTTAAAATAAAATCATTACCAAAAAAAAGAAATGACTGCTAGACGTTGGGGCAAGAAAGTGGTGACTTTCTAAAGTCACATTAAAGTTGCACCGACACAGTTGTGCAGGTGTTCCCTAGGGCACTGGTGACGATGGGCTGTTGAACAACAGCAGTTTTGTAATGTATTTTTAAAGAGACGCAAATGTCTTTGCGTATCAATCAAATTTAATGAAGATAATTCCAATGTAGAGTAACAAGTCTCTCTTTACTCTTACAGGACGTGATTCCAACAATAGCGGTATTTACAAACTGTCATGAATCTGTTATTCAATCCCAATGCATTTCGGCGGAAGCCTTCATCAGGGGATATCTGTCAACAAATAATATGCTATGTTATACTAATCTGTATCGGTCACTGAACATATATCCATCACAATATTAGTGCATAGGTACAAAAAATAAACAAAACAAAACTCTATTTAGGAATTAACACTCTGTGAAATCCATAAAGCAACGTTAGATACTATTCGTGACATTCACATTGCATTAATCACATGCTAATTCACAAGGTAAAAAATGTTCGTGCTAGTTGAACTCTATTCATGCGATCGTGTGCGTGTAGTTAGTGTTCTTTAGCGTTATCAAAAAATAAGTCACGGTCTGCGGGTGCTTTTCCGTGTTTACGCGCGCTGGAATGAGTTCTAAAACGCCACTGTTTACTATACTATCAATGGGGCTCGTGTAAGCTTACCTTTTAAATACGCGGAGAGTTTAGCCATGTAAACCGGCCGTTCGCCATTACGCTCACCGTGTATGCTATAGTACAGCGTGTGACGCGCGTTTAGGGGGTGCAGTTAAATGCCGTGATCCTGGCCATGCATAAGGCGTTTAAAGGGACAGGTCAAGATGTCCCTGCACATTGCTCTCAATAAAGTGAATTCAAATGTGACTAGTTCCCTTCAAGTGAACAACAAATAGCGCAATAGTGATGATGTATCAAACTTATGCAAAAACATACAAGAAATACTAATATATAAAATAATTGGATAAAATGTATGGGTATCCCAGCAATAGACAGTTCCAGCGTCTGTTAAGACTCATTACTCCATGAGTAACATAGTGAATGATGAAAAGATAGTTCATAAGTAACACCCAAATTCAGGGCGTTCATTCATTCCTTTGGGTTTCAAAGTTTGTAAATGATATATCCAGAAATTCTCTCTTTTAAGGAGCATTTTCTTGTTATCTCTGTCTTCACTTTTTACAATGGTTTCCAGAATGCATGCTTTGATCTGACTCGCTTGATGGTTAGCTTCAATAAAGTGTGCCGCTACTACTGACTTTAATGCTTTGGTCCTAATGTTACTTTTGTGTTCATTCAATCTTACTTTCAATTTTCTTTCAGTCTGTCCAATATAGGCTTTTCCACACGTTCATTTAATCATGTAAATAATATTTTAGGTGTCATATGTAGCATTCACTCGTAACCCTATTTTGTTGCCCCTCATTGGGTGAGTGATACTGTTACCTTGTAAAATGTTGTTACAATTGTTGCAGTTCCAGCACGGAACCGTACCTTTGTAGGTAACCAAATTGGTTTCCAGGAATGGTTGCTTAATGATTTCACCAATGTTTCTTCCTCTGCTAAATGCTAACACCGGAAGTTCTTGAAAGATGTTGCGAAAATCTGATTCAACTTGAAGTAAAGACTAATGCCTCTTAATAATACTTTTGTATCGGATGCTAGCCGTGGAAAATGTACTCACACATGTAATTTTTGATTCTTTAGGAGTCTTTTTAGTTGTCAATAGTTGCGTCCGATCTTTAGAGTTAGCTCGCTCCAAAGCTTGCTTCAATATACCTTCAGGATAGCCTCTATCTTTAAAACGTTGCACCATGTTCTGAGATTGTTTCTTGAATTCCTCCGGATCTGAGACTATTCTTTTAATACGTAGAACTTGTGAATATGGCAAGTGCTGCCTCAGCGCTTGTGGGTGAAAACTCTGGTACATTAACATATTGTTCCGACCTGTAGGTTTTGTGAAGAGTGTGGTGTCAAAACTTGTATCATGTCTCTTAATGGTTACATCCAGGTAGTTAATGCTCTGCTTTTGGATTTCAAAAGTGAATTGTAGTCGCTCATCTACTTCATTGAGTTCCTTGATGTTATCGATGAGTTCATCCTCACTTCCCTTCCATAAGATGAATATGTCGTCTATATAACGTAGATATAGACGCAGTTTATTCTTCCATTTTTGGCTCTTCAGTATGTGTTGGTTCTCATATTCAAAAAATATCAACAAGAGAGAGAGGGCATGAGTGGACACTCCTATACCCCTGTCAGTATATCATAAACAACTTAGGAGTGACTCAGTGATACAGAAAATATATTTAAATATGTGTTAAACTATTTTAAGCCCCCACCATGTATTCAAATAACACTAATATGTTTTGGTATCACTGCCTTAGATCGCCATATTATTTTGACACGATTGAACACTGGCCCTGTTTCTTTATTCCTTATTCTTTCTTGTTAAAGAATTTTTGACATTCTATTAGCCTCCTTCACGGAAAGCTCTGCTTTTCTGACGAGAAGGGGGATTTGAAACCTGGTCCGTAGTGGGAATTGTGATACTTCCCCTTTAAGATACGAAGTTCCAACCTACAGACGCACGATCACGTTACACACGTGATCGGGACTACTGCAGATTCAAATAGACGATCCCCGCAGACTCCATTTACCTCCGGGCTGACGGCATCCCTGATTGTAGGTACTAGGCGGGGAGTCGCGTGTGCACAAGTAAGTGGCTACTCTGCTGCAATACGAGCGAGCGGTCTCCTTTTTGAACGATTGTGGAATGGATACCGCTTAGAGGGTAAACTGTATTTTTGTTTCTGCGTAGATTTGACACCCCGTGAACATATCCCGCGCCGTCTCAACCCAGGAAGAGAGCACTTTTCTCTCGATATGTGAGTGCTTCTCTTCTTTGTGTTTAACGATAATGAGTCCACCAGAAGGAGACGTCATGGTGTTCAGTCCTCATGACGTTGGCTCGTAATTTTTGTTGACTGAGTGCTATTGCTACACTGATTTTTATTAATACCTTAAGCACCATAATGATGTGATCGGGAGGAAATGCCCCCACGATATGTTGCTTAAGGTAACCTATAGCTGTCTGAATCCAGAGCTATCGGTTTCTAAACCTCATTGTAAATAATTACAATTCACAAAGGAGGGGGGACCTCATTCTCTGATTATGTAGTTGGAGGGTTTTCTATCATGTCACTAAGACAGAACAATGGTTCACATAGGCTATATGACAATGAGCATGTCAAGTCGCTATAGACTAACTGGCAATTATTAGAAAATGAACTATATGTCAGTATGTGTCATTATGTGTTATTATGTTTTGGTTGTTTTTCCTCCCGTTTCTACAGGTATTTTTTGCTCCTGTGAATTTCAGTGAGCTGCCACGGGTAATATCCGTGAGTAACACCATAACATTTCCTTTTTTCACATCAAGAGCCTCACGGGAGGGTGCGCCTTAGCGCGCACACACCACCGGAGTGCTATCTGTAAAGGTCCTGACGAATGCTGAGCGATTTTGCGTAACTAACAGCAGAAACATGTTGACCGACTATTTTAATTAAGGACACAGGTTTCCTAATATAGAACCTAGTTTTGTCCATTTACACTGTTTTTAATCTTAATACGGGTTGGCCTTTATTAAAAATTTTGTATAGGCTTCAACCTTATATTTTTTAACTCTGCACTCACAGTTATACTCACATTTCAGTTAGAGCACTGTTACACACATCACCATCCCGCTCTGCTGTAATTCAGGCGTTGTAGCACGCTGGGGGGGCACTCGGCCACCCCGGCGGGGACCCAATGATGAAGCATGTCACAAACTAGTGGTGAGTGAGGGTCCTTTTACAAAGAGAAAGACTTGTCTTTCTCTCTTCCTTTAAACACACAAGGGCAAAGGTTGCCAATTGTGGGTGTTTCCTTGGGTTCTCATATTCATACATAAAGATATTGGCAAATGTGGGTGCCACACAATTCCCCATCGATGTCCCACTCTTCTGGAGATACCATTGACCCTCCCAATTAAAATAGCTATGCATCAAGGTGAAAGTGAGGAGTTCAAGTAGAAATATTTTCATGGGTTCCTCATAATCCATGTCTAACAAAGCCTTTTCAACAGCTTCTAAGCCTAATTGGTAGGGTATGGAAGTGTACAAAGCTTGTACATTAATGCTACACATGAGGATGTTCTCTCCTTCCTCTATTTTGATTTCAGCCAACTTATTTAGAAAATCCGTAGTGTCCTTAATGAAAGAACTCATATTTTGGACAAACGGTTGTAGATATTTGTCCAGTAGTTTACCAACTGGTTCATGGAGGCTTCCACATGTAGATTGAGAGCAATGTGCAGGGACATCTTGACCTGTCCCTTTAAACGCCTTATGCGTGGCCAGGATCACGGCATTTAACCGCACCCCCTAAACGCGCGTCACACGCTGTACTATAGCATACACGGCGAGAGTAATGGCGAACGGCCGGTTTACATGGCAAAACTCTCCGCGTATTTAAAAGGTAAGCTTACACGAGCCCTATTGATAGTATAGTAAACAGTGGCGTTTTAGAACTTTTAGAACTTTAAATATATTTTCTGTCTCACTGAGTCACTCCTAAGTTGTTTATGATATACTGACAGGGGTATAGGAGTGTCCACTCATGCCCTCTCTCTCTTGTTGAAGGGAAGTGAGGATGAACTCATCGATAACATCAAGGAACTCAATGAAGTAGATGAGCGACTACAATTCACTTTTTAAATCCAAAAGCAGAGCATTAACTACCTGGATGTAACCATTAAGAGACATGATACAAGTTTTGACACCACACTCTTCACAAAACCTACAGATCGGAACAATATGTTAATGTACCAGAGTTTTCACCCACAAGCGCTGAGGCAGCACTTGCCATATTCACAAGTTCTACGTATTAAAAGAATAGTCTCAGATCCGGAGGAATTCAAGAAACAATCTCAGAACATGGTGCAACGTTTTAAAGATAGAGGCTATCCTGAAGGTATATTGAAGCAAGGTTTGGAGCGAGCTAACTCTAAAGATCGGACGCAACTATTGACAACTAAAAAGTCTCCTAAAGAATCAAAAATTACATGTGTGAGTAAATTTTCCACGGCCAGCATCCGATACAAAAGTATTATTAAGAGGCATTGGTCTTTACTTCAAGTTAAATCAGATTTTCGCAACATCTTTCAAGAACTTCCGGTGTTAGCATTTAGCAGAGGAAGAAACATTAGTGAAATCATTAAGCAACCACTCCTGGAAACCAATTTGGTTACCTACAAAGGTACGGTTCCGTGCTGGAACTGCAACAATTGTAACAACATTTTACAAGGTAACAGTATCACTCACCCAATGAGGGGCAACAAAATAGGGTTACGAGTGAATGCTACATGTGACACCTCAAATATTATTTACATGATTAAATGTCCGTGTGGAAAAGCCTATATTGGACAGACTGAAAGAAAATTGAAAGTAAGATTGAATGAACACAAACGTAACATTAGGACCAAAGCATTAAAGTCAGTAGTAGCTGCACACTTTATTGATGCTAACCATCAAGTGAGTCAGATCAAAGCATGCATTCTGGAAACCATCGTAAAAAGTGAAGACAGAGATAACAAGAAAATGCTCCTTAAAAGAGAGAATTTCTGGATATATCATTTACAAACTTTGAAACCCAAAGGAATGAGTGAACGCACTGAATTTGGGTGTTACTTATGAACTATCTTTTCATCATTCACTATGTTACTCATGGAGTAATGAGTCTTAACAGACGCTGGAACTGCCTATTGCTGGGATACCCATACATTTTATCCAATTATTTTATATATTAGTATTTCTTGTATGTTTTTGCATAAGTTTGATACATCATCACTATTGCGCTATTTGTTGTTCACTTGAAGGGAACTAGTCACATTTGAATTCACTTTATTGAGAGCAATGTGCAGGGACATCTTGACCTGTCCCTTTAAACGCCTTATGCGTGGCCAGGATCACGGCATTTAACTGCACCCCCTAACCGCGCGTCACATGCTGTACTATAGCATACACGGCGAGAGTAATGGCGAACGGCTGGTTTACATGGCAAAACTCTCCCCGTATTTAAAAGGTAAGCTTACACGAGCCCCATTGATAGTATAGTAAACAGTGGCGTTTTAGAACTCATTCCAGCGCGCGTAAACACGGAAAAGCACCCGCAGACCGTGACTTATTTTTTGATAACGCTAAAGAACACTAACTACACGCACACGATCGCATGAATAGAGTTCAACTAGCACGAACATTTTTTAACTTGTGAATTAGCATGTGATTAATGCAATGTGAATGTCACGAATAGTATCTAACGTTGCTTTATGGATTTCACAGAGTATTAATTCCTAAATAGAGATTTGTTTTGTTTATTTTTTGTACCTATGCACTAATATTGTGATGGACATATGTTCAGTGACCGATACAGATTAGTATAACATAGCATATTATTTGTTGACAGATATCCCCTTATGAAGGCTTCCGCCGAAATGCTTTGGGATTGCATAACGGATTCATGACAGTCTGTAAATACCGCTATTGTTGGAATAACGTCCTGTAAGAGTAAAGAGAGACTTGTTACTCTACATTGGAATTATCTTCATTAAATTTGATTGATACGCAAAGACATTCGCGCCTCTTTAAAAATACATTAAAAAACTGCTGTTGTTCAACAGCCCATCGTCACCAGTGCCCTAGGGGACACCCGCACAACTGTGTCGGTGCAACTTTAATGGTATATTGTTTACTCCTGAGCGGGGAGTTATCCCAAGGAGTACGGTCTTAATAGATTACAAACAGAGTTGAAACTCCGCTGTGCACAGCCTCATCCTTTTGTTCAGACTTTCTAAAGTCACCTTTGCCTTAAACGTTACTTTAAATCCCACTTCAGCAATCATTTGGGATTAATGAAACAATTATTTTGCTACCTAGAAGTACTATATTCAGTGGTCTCAAATAGAAGTTAGCACTTAGCGGGTGGCTAGTGAAACTTCAATTTCTCCTGTAAGTCAACCGGCATTTCTACAGTTAAAACGACAATTTCGAATTTCACTGTCAGGACATGTAAGTTTTAAATTCAAAATATAATTTTTAACATCTGGCACCTTGCCTTGTGGGCTACTATGGCCTGCCTTGGGGCAACTCACAAATACTAAAAAGGAAGGTCTGGGCATGGCAAAAGGGATTTTTGTAATATGGTGTTGGAAGTTTAAAGAATGCCCAATTAGGCTGCAATGGCAGACCTATATCCATGTTTTCGCTTTGTCACAACAGTGGTGGCACAATAAGTGTTGCAGTCCAGTGATGACATTGGACTTACTAGCTGTGGGTACACTTTTCACCATATACTAGAGGCCTATAAGTAAGTTAGATGTGCCGATCGTGATTAGCCAATCACACATACATTCTGTGGAGTCAGAGTGCATACACTGGGGCTGGGTCAGCTGGGACCATTGCACTTCAGAGTAAGAGAACAGCAACATTTGTCCCACAAATTGGGGGATGAGCATGAAAATATATCCCTTTTCTTACAACAGAATATCGTGAATCAGTAGTTGTGACCAGACCATTGTATCTGTGTCACAGGAGTGGAAGCCTACTGGCCTAGTTGCGTACATTTCCGATTGTATGAGCTAACTCAGCTGCTTGTACAACATTCCAGTGCATGGAAAGCATGTGCAAATCTGTGTAGCTTACGTGCTGGATGCATTATATGTATGAGTGAGCCAAAGTAATGGAGACCTGCATGTTCCATCTTGGATGCCACTGTTCTGTCCATGTGCACAAGATAGAGGTGCGGTTGTTTTCCCAGTTGACGTGTATTGCTGACATTCTTGAAGGTGGAGCGAGTAGGCCTAGATCCTGAAGCGGCGACAGAAAAGACAGAGCTCCCTTTAGTAATTTGCTTAAGTCCTTTTTCTGCGAGGGGCTGCTGATAAGTCTTTCTGAGCACTGTCATTTGGTGGATGTTGGGGTAAAGGTGAGTCGGAAGCTTCCGTTGTTCAGGGTGTGAAGGGTTGGTTAGGTGAGGCAGCCTTTTGTCTCTTTCCTGGTGGCTGTTCAGTGTGGAAGTTGATAGGTGCAGATAGCTCACATCTTTTTGTGCTCTGTTGTGGGTTCTCCAAACTGGGGATGACCATGCATAAAGGACCATCGGTCAATGCATAGGCTGTGTCTAGACCACAGCCTGAAAATTAAACATAAAACAAGAACCAACCTGCTGAGATTGCAGACCGAGTTTTGCATCCTCTGTGTGCTTTGATTGTCTAAAGGTGGGAGCTACTGATCCACTTGTGGCTCCAGTTCTAGGTTGTTTCTGACCAAGGAAGGGAGTGCTCTGCAGAGTACTAGGAGGATTACTGTACAGCTGGACCTGGTGTCTGCCTGCCAGCTAGCTTTTCAGATGGGAGGGGATATCACCTGCAGTCTAACCTGAAAAGAAGAACTCTCTCCTTGTCCTGATCCATCTGGAAATTGGTGTTGACGGACCCACTATGTGTATGTATTACAATCACTGTAGTATGAACATGGACCCATTAGGTGTTATTAAATGACCCCTCACACACCAACTGAGTTGGTGTCATGCTTCATCATTGGGGTCCCAACTGGACGGCCAAGTGCCCCCCGGTTTTGCTGCGATGCCTGATTACAGTGGAGCTGGTGTTGTGCAAATATGTGATGTGAGGTGTATTACTAAAATAAAAAATATCTCTGAGAATCCTTGCCTTAAAATGTAATTTTGGTGGCTCAGGATATAGTTAAAAGTGATATGTGTAGTGCAACTATTCAGGAATTATTACCGTTAGTTGACTATGTGTGGCGGTCTACATGTTTCAGCCCGTTTAAAAAGTGAAAGGGCTTTCGTCAGGACCAGTGAGTGATTAGTGAGTGGCAAAAGTGAAGGGTGCCAGGTGAAAACCTGTGCGGTACCTACACACACGCTAAGGTGTGTGGTATAAGTGTCGACATACTTATTGACAATTGAAAAATAACCGGTTGGGAAGGAAAAGACATGACAAAACAAACAGTTTATCGCAACATAAAATGCAATCTCATGGCAATAAGAATGTATTGCAGTCATAGATGACTACTACAGTGATTGTGATGCCCATCCTTGCAGGGACATGCGGAAGAATGCAAGCATGCTGTACTTATCTATACATGAGCATAGGCTGGTGGGAGCGAGCGCGCAAAGTGGAATATTGATGCTTGCTCCTTCAAGTGGAGCAAGCATCCTGGAAAGACAGAATAAGTTGAGTCAGGTGCTGAGGGCCTCTCTGCCCAGAAAAACCCAGGAGAGCGGTCTCTCCTCTAACAGCGCAGCCTGCACGGTGGTATTGTCCTGAAGCTGTGCCTGACAGATCGTGGGGCATAGTCACCCTGGCCAGTGAGATATCAGTACCTACTTGCTTATTGTTATAGGTAGTATTATGTTTTCTGAGTGTCTTAAAATACTTTCCTTTTACAAAAAATAAGCACTGGGCTGGACAATCAATTTTTGTGCTGCTGGGAGATTGTGGAGTTCTGAGACTCAAGCACCCCCTCACTAACTCCCTGAGAAGTATGGACCTTCTGGAAAACCAGCCTCAGACACCTTCTCTGGACTCCTTTGAGTTGTGCACAATGCCTGTTAACAAAGGGGTCCCACAATATTTAGTATCTATGGGTGCCCCCTTGCACAAATTGTCAAATCATGTGGGTTTGAGAATATATCCTACGCTAATGACACCTAACTTGTCATCTCCTGAGGACAAGACCCTGATAAGGTCAAATCTCGATTCTCTGACTGAAGGAGAAAAATTGTGAACTGGATGACAAGCAATTGTCTTCAATTAAATGGTGAAAAGACTGAGATACGGTTATTTGGAAAGGCTCAGAGACTCTGGTCTGCTGACTGGTGGCCCGCTGGACTAGGTTTGGCCCCGTCTCCGAGGCAGGTAGTAAAAAAACTCGGCATAAAGTTGGACCAGACACTGTCAATGAAGGATCAGGTTAATGCTACTTGTGGCTCATGCTTTGCCACTATGCACCTGTTGAGGTAAGTTCTTCCTTGGTTTCCATCAACCTCTAGGAAACCCAGAGTCCAGGCCTTGATTACGAGTTGCCTGGACCACGGAAACGCACTGCTGGTTGCGGCAAATTGTATTGTATTGTATTGTAATTGCATTTATATAGCGCTTACTACCCCTGACGAGGAGTCGAAGCGCTTTTTCGGCGGGTAGCACGCTACTCCGGGACCCACAGAGGATTAGTGTTGAATTAGTATAGTAAAACATGCAAGTACATTTTAAGTGGTGGATAGGTTAATCAGTTATTTGGATTTGGAATTATAGCAGAAGGATAGAGTAGGACAAAGGTTTGTATTTATTTATCGCTCGCTTGTTGACGCATGCTATTCAGGGAGCCTATAGAGGATTAGCGGTGAATTAATATGGTGAAATATGAGGTAATTTCAGTGGTGGATATTAGTCTGTTACTTGGAGTGAGAAGGATAGCGGATGGATAAAAGGGGAAGAAAGATTTGCATTCATATAGCACTTGTTACCCCTGATGGGCGTTGAAGCGCTTTTCTGGCGAGTAGCACGCCACTCCGGAACCCATAAAGGATTAGTGTTGAAAATTAGTATAGTATAAATATGAAGTAATTTGAGTAGTAGATATGTTATTCAGTTATTTGGGCAGCATATTAGTATAGTTGAATAAGGAATATGGAATTTGAGAAGTGAAACATGATAGTCTGTTAATTTTGATTGAAAAAGGATAGTGGAGGGATAAAAGAGTGAAGGATTTTTTTTTAGTCTTAGCAGTAGGAAGAGGCTTTTGGATGAGTAAAAAGGAGTTTTGGAGGGAAGGAGTCAGAGGGGAGAATTTAGAAATGTTTGTTTTAGGGGATCGGTGTAGTAAAAAGAGGTGTCAGATGATGCAAGGAGGGGTAGAGCAGGAGAGAGTCTAGAAAAGGTTATTTTGGCGATCATAGTAGTGGTATGGGGTTTGGGATAAATGAGAGAGTGGATGTAGAGGATATATTGATAGATCTATAGGATGAGAGATAGAATAGTGCATTAGAAGGAGTAGTAGAAAGAAGTTTGAGAGGAGTCAGAAGGTTGGGCTAGAAGATATATTGAGTGAAGTATAGGCTGAGAAATAGGCTAGTGCATTGGAAATGCTAAATTAGAAGAAAGTGATAAATATATAGATCCATAAGTACATTAAAAGTATATAGATACATAAAAGAAGTAAGTATATTTAGATTAAATATATTGATAGAGGCACAGGATGATAAATAGGGTAGTGCATTGGATATGCTTTTTCAGGAGAAAAGTAACAGACACACAGATTCAAGTTCATGGAAGGTACATGGATGTACAATGGAAGTATGTACATGTAGACCAAAAATGATTTTTATTTATTGATGATTATTATTACGAATATATATATTTTTTCTTCTCTTAACAACATAATTGTTTTACATGTTTTATAAAGTAATACACAAATATAGGTACATATCTATAGTGAAAACAAATGCTTATATACAGAGGGATATGCTGTAAATTTCTATTTCTGTATGGTGCTTATGTGGGGAAGAGCCAGATCTTGAGTAGTTTTCTAAAGATAAGGTGGTTGTCGGTGGATCTTATGTTGGGGGGTAAAGAGTTCCATAGTTTGGCTGCTTGAACAGAGAAGGATGTGCCACCCATTGTTTTTTTCTTGTATGGTGGGATTTTGAGGCGAGATGCTCCTTTAGAGTGGAGGTTCCTTTGTTGAATGTGTTTGGTGATTTTATTCCTGATGAAGAGTGGTCCTATTCCATGTATTGCTTTGTGGGTAATACAAAGCAGCTTGAACGTGGATCTTCTGGCAACCGATAACCAATGCAGGGTCTTTCAAGGCAGGGGAGATGTGGTCTCGTGATTTGATATGCAAGAGTAGTCTGGCAGCCGAGTTCTGAATCTGTTGCAGTCTTTTCATGGTCGTTAAAGGTGATCCGTGGTAGAGGCTATTGGCGTAATCGAGTTTGGATAGAACAAGGGAGATGGTAGCTTGGACCTTGTGTGGAAATCCCAAATGATGGAAAATTCGTCGCAGCGTTTTTATAGTAGCAAAGCTTGATCTTGCTAGTTTATTCAATTGGACATTCATCGACAGCTTGCAAATGACACACTGATGTCTATGCCACACATTGTACAGAACACAGCTACCCAATTTGTCTGCAATCTTCCCACAGCACGCATTTCGAATGCCTTGCATTGGTTACAGGTGAGAATACGCGCTATCTTCAAGGCATGCTGTCTCACTTACAAGGAGCTAGCCTGCAAAGTCCCAATTATTCTGCACAGTAGGCTTTGCCTTTACACCACCCCTCAAGACTGCTTAGATCCACAAACAAAGCTCTGCTACGGATTCCTCAAATCTGCACCTGGAGATTTGGTGGCAGATCCTTCTCGTAACGTGCCCTGTTTTATTGCAATAAACTTCCTCTGCATGGAACTGGGCAAGTTTAAAAGACTTCTGAAGAGGTGGATGTTTTCTGAAGGCCAGAGTTAGTGAAGCGCCGAGATACACCTCCAGGTGTGAGTTGTTGCGCTATAACAAGTGGCAATAACATAACAATGAAAGTCAACTGCTGAAGGTGTTGTACTTGGCTGAGTGTGCAGAGCCATAGTAGGATGGACAGTGGGATATCAAGGGGAAATGGCCCCAGCCACTTCGGCTGAGGCCCTATGGCATGTGCTTGCCCTTTGGCCCCTTGAACAGGGTCTGACAGTAAAGAACTGCTTATATTTCTTTTAAGAAGTGTTAACAGTTCAGTAAGAAGTACTTAAAAATATGTAAAATGTAGTTCTGTCAGAAAATGCAATTTTGAAAGACCTGCTTAAAAAATGCGAAAAAGTTATGCACAGTTATGTGAGAATGGTGCACATGAGCAGCGTATTCACTGTGTATGCCTTTAGAGATTTATTTGACATATTACTGGAAGAAATTTGATAATGAAACCATTAACTTGTAGTCACATGTAAAGGGACGAATGTTACTTCAGAAAAATTCAGAGTAAGGGCCATATGTATCATCAAACTATTTTGCATTTCCTAAATAGCAAATTTTAAGGAATCGCTATTTAGGAAAAGCAAAACGGTATGTATGTACAAAATCGCTTTTCAATAGCGATTCCTTAGCATTCCTAATTTGCGATTAGCAAATTGCTAATCGCAAATTACCCATTCATTTCCATGGGCCAGGAGGCTCTAAGGGCATGTATGGGCGTCATATGGCACCTGTGTTTTTTTGTAAAAAAGCTTTTTGAAAAGAATTCGCAGCTTACCACCAACTAGAAGTTGGTGGTAATTTGCGAATCCTTAATGGCAATTTTTGAATATTTTTTGTTTGATACATTGCATTTAAGGAATCGCAAAATTTGCGATTCCTTAAGTGCAATCGCAAAATAAGGAATAGCAAATTTTGCAATTCCTTATTTTGCATTAAACATGTTTGATACATACCATTTATCTAATTAGCATTTGCAAAGGCCGAAATTCGCAGAATTTCTTTTTTTTTTAATGCTAATTAGCTTGATACATATGGCCCTAAACCGAGAGAAAAAACTCTCATTCCACGATTCGTTGTCTAGCTCAATTAGCCCGGCTATAAAAAAAAGTGCTATAACGTAATTCGAAAGGATGCTCATTTAATCCTAAACTTGCATGGTGCAAGTGGTTCAATGCTAAAATAAGATTTTAAAAAGCTGTCAATTAAAAGTGTCAGTTAAATCTCTTGCAAAATAAAACGTTTTATCGCTGACAAATGCGAAAAAATAATAATAAAAGTAGGCTCATTCATTTGCAAGTTTACTTTAATAGAACAAACTCAGCTGTAAATGTTACAAATAAGGTTTGTAGGCCTTGGGAATCCTTAGTAAAAACCTGACTGGTAAAAAATAGAGTGCAGCCATCACATACCCTTGCATACAATTAAAAACTTTTCTTTTTGTAATCAAAGAAGAATAGGGATGATTTTTTACAGAATAAGAAGATATTTATTCTGCTGGATTATTTTACGGGTCTCCCATCTCCAGGTCTTTGTGCCTTGAGCAGCCCATGCCACCGGCGGAGGAGGAAATGAGTACCTTTCTCACTAAAAGCAAACTCACTGGGCCCCCCTCTGGACATCTGTCCTGGCAAACACCTACATTCAATTGAATTTACGGTTGCCCCTTCCATACAAGCTAATGAGCATGTTCTGATATTTGAAGAAGTGCTGACTGAAATTAAACCTGCCGGTGGTCTGCCCCTACTAAAGAAACTGAAACTTGACCCTAAAGATCCAGTTACCCTTAGACCATTTATGCCTCTACCCTCACCCCCAAAGTCTGCTAGAAAATTATTTCACCAGCCAGTGGCAGAACTGTGGGAATTACTGTCTTGATGCGCGGCATCAGGCTGCAATTAGAGTCAGCGAGGGCACAGAAGGGGTCGATACTTCTTGGGTTGATGCTTTAAGGAATCAGGGGGCACAGGCATCAAGGTAGGATTTTGTGAGTCCTTAATTGCGATTATTAAGGAATGGCAATTAAGGACTCGCAAAGGCCTATGCATGTAGGAATCCCTAAGAAAATAGCGATTCCTAAACAATCCTTAATTGCGAGTCGCAATTTGCGAGTCACAATTAAGGAATGGCTCTCCATTCATCCCTATGGGCCTACAGGCCCATAGGAATGAATGGGAGACTGCATGCACAATTTGCGAGTACCAATAGGTACTCGCAAATTGCACATTCAATTTCAAAGGTGCAAGGGTGTCAAAAGGACACCCTGTTGCACCCCTGAAATTGTGATGTGCACCCATGTTGGGCACACACATGCCCCAAGGCCATGTGTGTGCGCAACATGAAACTTTGAAAAATGCACTTCAGTGCATTTTTCTACGTTTTTGCACATTACCGACCAATTTAATTGCTTGGTAATTTGCCGCCCCAAATAGCAAAATTGTTATTTAAAAGTGGTTCATGCTTTGCATTTAAGGAATCGCAATTTGCGATTCCTTAAATGCAATTGCAATTTAAGAAATCGCAATTAATTGGGGTTTCTTAAATTGCGAGTGCCTTACACCTTGATGCATCGCAAAAGCCCTTTTTGCAGGCGCAAACGGCCGATTTTTGCAAATCACACCGTTTTCAAAAAAGGTTGATGCATTTACCTGCAGATATCTATCTATCTGTCTGATGGCCGGGGTAATGGTGCCCTGATTTTACTAGGTCTGTTATGCCTGTTTGATACTGTTGACCATCGGGTCCTTCTTCATTATCTGCCAGGTTGTACTGTACAGGGTAAAGCACTTGCGTAAATTGAAATCCTGAGAGATCTGCACTCTCTACATTACTTTTTAATTTCTACTGTTGTCTTAGTGATTCTATGGCATCAGTTTCAGCTGACGTTGTGTGTGTATGCCGATAACACCCGCATCCTCCTCATCTGGATACAGCAGTCATGTTACCAGGGCCGGCTGGCGAGCCAAAGCAGCCCTACTAAAAATGCTCAAACCAGCTCCACTCTGTTCATCATGTTGCGCAATTTCTTTACATCCATACAGTTTCTTTACCTCCTCTCCTCTCGCTCTTCTCCCTCTCTAATCGCTCTCTATCTGCCTTCCCCCTCCATCCCTCTCTTTCTCTCTCTCTCTCTATTGAAGTCTCCGGTGCTTGCTGCATTTAATCTCTAGGATCTGGGGGAAGTGGCAGAGGTACCAGAAGCAGCCCTGGGCTTTAAAAACCAGCCTCGAAGGTCTCCGGCCCATCAGGGAAATGCCCGGTGGAATAAAAGGCCTGCCCAGCCTTGCATGTTAGTCTAGTGCTTGAAGCAGTTGAAAATTGGGTGGAAACACGTTTGAAACATAACCATTGGAAGCTATGCTTGTTTTAACAAACCAAATTATTGTTCCATAAAGTTATGGTCTCACTTACTTGTCCCCAGTACTTTTCTGATTACTCCATTAGAAAGCTTAGAACATACATTGATTATGACCTTACTCTGAATCAGAAAGATACATCAACTATGAAGACATGTTTTATCATCTTGGTGGATTACACAGCATTTTTCTTTTCCTTCCATTTGCACAGAGAGCTATGGTCATTCATCCTTTTCAGTACTCATAGTAACTTTGCCAATGTATGTCTCCAAAAAAAGGGTATAGCAGAGTTACAAAATATCCATAATGCAGCTGCAAGAACTTTAGTAAACCTAAAAAAGTTGGTTTATGCGTCCAAGGCTTTACCGCAGATTTACTGTCTCCCTGTAAGTAAATGTATCTCCTTCAAGACAGCATGCATGAAGCATCAGATTTTTAACACCCAGAGTCCTACTTTGATGAGTAGAACTTTTATCAATTATAAACTTCATAAACTATTTAAATAATCCTGGCCTCTTCTTTTTGTACTTCAGAAATTAAAGCTAAAATATGGGACAGAAAGAGCTTTTGTGTTGAAGGTGTTCAGCTGTGAAATTCTATAGCACAGCAACACCCAACACTAATAAATTCCATAAGAGCATAAAACGAGCATTGGAAAAGCCAATAGGTATTATCTATAGGAGACCTTTGTCAATTTATTTTAGCCTTATGGACAGCATCACATCTGCTGTGTGGCATGGTTGAAAGTTAGAAAAAAGCACTATGATGCGGTGTTGACCGAGAGGGGCAGTGATCCATTTTCTAAGTATGGAAATATCCTCTGCTTTCACAAAGAAATTATTTAATTATCTCATGTTCTAGCCGAAGTTCGCCCTTTGGACCTGCATGAAGAGACCCAAAAAGACCATGCAGAGCAGGCAGCACAGTGCTGTTTGCATCTTTGCAGCAACTTGATGCCTGTTAGAGTGACTTTTAGTGAATTTTGTAGTAGGGCAGGAGGGGACAAGCAATGAAGATGGAGGGGTTGGGCGTGGATGGGGCAAATAACAAAGGGGGAGGGGAACACAGGACAAGAAACAATGCTGGGCTGTAGGGCAAGCAACGATGCGGGAGGGAGGATAGAGAATAGGAGTGCAAGTAGAAGAAGAAAAGTAACTCTGAAAGCGGCGAGCAGTGGAAAGACATTGGGCAAGGGAAGCAGTACTTGGGCTATGCTCCAGGGTAGGGACAAGAACATGAAGAGGAAGTAAAGTTGGCACTTGCTCACCAAAGTGAAGCAAGGAAATGAGAGTGACGATGAAGCCAGTCAATGGTAAGCAAATGGTAAGCAAACAAAATGTTTTGTAAGGGACAGCGCAGACCTAAAGTATAGGATGTGGAGGGAGAGAGGGGGAAGGAGGGGGCAAACTGACTTGATTGAATAGTATGATATGATACGGCTTGTCCTGGTAGGGTATGCTTTGGTATGACCTGTCATTTTTAATGTGTGGAATAGTATGGCTGTTATTGTATGGTATGTTATGGTGTGACCTGTTATTGTATAGTACGGTATATTATGGTATGATCTGGTATGGCCAGTTATTGTATAGTGCGGTATGGTATGTTATGCTTTGTTATTGTATAATAAAGTATGTTCTGTTCTGTTATTGTATAGTATGGAATGGTGTGTCATGGCCTGTTATTGTATAGTATATTGTGGAATGAGTATGATATGGTATGTTATTGAGGCATACAACCTATAAACTCCTAACAGCATGCAAACACATGCATTTAGGGAAGTGCTCATATGACCAGTTTAACAATTAAAAAATGTTTTGCTTACTTTGCCTTTCCCAAAATTGGGTAGGAAGGTGGCCTTACAAAGAATGCAACCAAAATATGGACGAGCCATAAACAAACGCACTCTTAGTGAATGCTGCAACATGTAATTTTATTAAAATGTAATAAATTGGGATGTTATGGGACTCAGAAAAGACTGGCCAAAGAAAAGCTGCTTAATAGAAAGAGAAATTTAAAAAATCTGGAAAGCAAACAATAAGCAAGGGAAGAAGTGGTCTCAAAATGAAAAAGCTAAAAATAAAGGGGCATAAAAGCAGCTAAAACAAGATAGAGTGGCAAAGGAGCGTGTAAAAAGAACATACAAGAAAACAATGCCCACTCTAAAAAAAAAAGTGCAACAATCTCAGCCCAAGCAGCACACAATCAATCGATCAATCAGAACACGGTCAATGCTCCGGAGAAGAAATAAAAACCACAGAAACAAAGTAAAGCCCACATACGCAGAAATGTGCTCACCAATGAATGGAATAAAATAAGAGTGACAATGAAACCAACCGGTAGTAAGTAATGGGCATATTAAACGCCCCCTTTTGGAGTTCTTTTAAAGAAACAACAGATAGTGACTAGCAACAGTGCATGCGTGCTTTCTTAGGCAAGTCCTAAAAACTATATGTTTTCACTGTAAATATCACTCTTTTTTCAAAATCCACGTACTGTTGTAATGTCTGTATCATCAAAAGCTCTGTTAGATTTGAAATGCAATTCCCGTAATGCACAGACTTTAAGTGTCCCCTTTGCAATGCTCACATTCTATTCCGTGTTAAGTTAGCATTCATGGCGCCATCTTTATTGGTGCCATTTTGTTCTGTTACTGAGATTGAGTTCCTGTCTCATGATGTTTGCCTCAGCAGAAAGGCTGCTTCTGCGCATCCAGCTTGTACTTCTCAAGGTTGAAGCTTCGCTGCGCTATGAATGTACTATCTATTGTTGCATACCTTTGCTGTTAGACAGACCCATTCCCACATCTTAGAATGGTAGGGACCAGCCGAGCGGCCTTGGGATCGAGATAACATGTAGCCAGCCCTGGCCGTGGCTCATCCTTGTTTGCCTTCTTTGTTCACCATGGCCTGAGCTGGAAAATTCCAGTTTAGGTGGGACTTTAGAGGTGTTGAAAATGTATATTTTGTGTTACCGTGTGGACGGGTGTCAGTCCCTCAGCAGTCATCTCAGGAGACAGGTCAGACTGGGCTCCGCTGCAGCTTAGTAGTAATAAACTAACTGGTTTGTATTATCTACTGTCTGACTGACTCTTCATTTATTAGGAAGGCGGAGAGGTGGTCGTGAGTTACCCAGGTGACCCTAATCGGGTCACTTCCTTCAGCTCCTCTAGAGCTTATATTGCGCTTAAGAACATCTGATGAATGAAATAAAAGTTATTGTCCTCGGGAGAAAGTGTGTACATAAAACAGCTGAGTGCATTGTAAGGATTTCAACTCTGAACTCTAATCTTTAAACTCGTTTTCTATTCATTTATGTTGCATATGCTATCATAAAACTTAAAATAGAAAATGTCACTGTTGCAAGGGCCAGAACTTTGGGCTTTGCCAGTGTGTATTTGATTACATATGGCTAGCAATGAAAGTAAAGCTATCTCTAGACCAGACTAAAAAATACTGCAATCTGGAGGGGGAGATGGGGTGGACTCAGTGCTTAACTTGAGCCGGTGACACCTAATCATCAACACCAGTTAAGGACACATTAATTTATGGTAAGCACAGGGCGATTAAGTGATTTGCTCACAATCACAGGATGGTGAGCCAAGGCTGAGACTCAAGCCTGCTTCCCCAGCTCCAAAGTCGGTTGCTCTGACCATTATGCCACATCCTCTCCCTGCTTTCTTGGTTAGTAGTTGGCTCTGTTTTAGGCATCACTAAGAGGAGAAATGGGATGGTGCAAGCTGCCTACTGACAAGAGCCATTACACATTAATCACTGGGTAAACCGGGGCGGTTCTAGGATTTCGGGGCCTGGGGCAAAAGGGACTGTGAACGGCCCCTCTAATTTACATGAGTTACACCTTCTGGGCCCTGGAAGCTTCTCTGTGGAGGCTCTTCCTGGGCTGCAGCTCCTCCCCTCTGCCACCTGTAAGCAACTCCTTTACAGCTCATATTGGGTTGAAGGTGTGAGAATAGATTGGGTGCTGAGAGTTAAAACTGTGGGGCCGCTAAAATGCTGGACAATGGGCGTCCTGCGGTGTCTTTGAATGGGCAGCCAGACAAGAGGCTGAATTTCAGGTCAAACCTGTAAAGTGTTTTTCCTAGCAACTTGGACGAGAGGAAGTGTCCCCCCTCTCCTAGGCCTTTGCACACCATCCCTGAGAGGCCCAAGGAGAGGGCTCCCTCCCATGGGCCCAATTGTAAAGAGACACCTTTCTTTCCATTGGTTCAGCAGGGTACATGAGGACTAGTGGGGTGTGGCAATTCTGCTGGCTCCATGCTGGTAGGCTGAGTAGTAGGCCCTGGGAATCTGCCCACAATGCCACGCCCAGTGCCAGCCCTGGGGTAAGCTATGTCCAGGAAACGGACTGTTCCCCGCCACCTTCCATCAGCCCCGGCAGCGTGGTCGGTGATGAGCCAGTGCTCTGCCGATTGGAGCACCCCTTCCCTGGTCCTACTTTCTCATCCCTCGTTTGATCGTCATCGCAACTCCAGGGATGGTGGTGTGCCCCAGCATCCAACAAGCCGCCCCTCTAGCTGTGAACACAGGAGAAGGGGTAAAGGGCGTCTCGTGGTGTATTTTATACCAAACAACCTCTGTGTTCGACACCAGACAGTACATTAAACGGAGGAGAGACATCCGCTCCAGAGGGCAGAAGGACAGAAAACCAATGCACGACCCCCTGGCCACATGAAGGCTCGACCAGACGCTGCAGGACTGCAAACGTTCACTGATGTGCTTACTGGCTTCAAGCAGAGACGCCTTAAAGATTTTGGGGGCCCTGGCCCAAACGTAATTTGGTGGCCCCTATTCAGAACCGCTTCGAATGTATGATCCAATTTCAGCTCTTTCATTTCCTCTTTAGCCAGGTCACTAACAGTGCACAGGCACACTCGTCCAAATTTGAAATGTGTTTGCATCTTATATTCAAGAATAGTGGTGTGTGATTTCAATATTGTTATACATCAGAAGCCTCATTAATTACTGCAAATACTCTCTGTGGCACACTCACATTTCGCATATGTAAGATCATGTTTTTATTTAAAATAAACTTTTTTATGGATGCTGGTTCACCACTAATTTGTCTGTCCTTTCCTCTTACATCTCTTTCTCTCTCAAAAAACAATCTAAAGAGGATGGCTATATATACACCAATGCGTAAACGACTATTACCAAGCTGGGCTAACCCTGTAACAGTAGTTGTGATTGTATTCTACGTAAAAGCAAATAAAAATGTATATAAAAATATATTTTAAAAAACACATTTCTCTGCAAAATGTGTGTAATAGCCTCTCACATATCCTCCACTTTAAAAATAAATTAAAGTTAAACGTATTTAAAACAATCTGTTTAAGAATTATTCAAAGTCATCAGGGCAAGACACTCTGCAGAACAGAGCTGGCTCGATCAGGGGGCCTCCTGAAAAGCTGGGGCTCTGGGCCAGAACCCACTTGGTCCATTCCCTAAAACGCCTCTGGCTACAAGAAAATTTCTCGGAATAACGGCCTATCCAAAGTACTGTCATTTTAAAACTTAGGAGCATATTACCAAGGGTGGCGATATGCAATTATCGCCGGTTTAGCGGCCGTTTTTGGCCGCTAAGCGGCGATAATTCTATCGCTCTATTAGCAAGCTGTCGCTAACTGATGTTAGCGACAGCTTTTAGGCGATAGCGAGCGGTTTGGGGCCCGCTTTGCCTGTCAGCGATATTTATCGCTAATGACATGCAAAGTGGGCGTACCCAACCAGTTAGCGACTGAAAGCAGTCGCTAACGTCGCTATCGCCTATTCGGAGGCAGGCGTAGCGATGGAAATATTCCCGCTATCGCCAAAAACCAACGCCTGCTCAGACCAGTTCTTAGCCATGTTATCCAATGGGAGGTGGATAGCATGGCTAAGAGCATTTCGTTGCTAATGCGTGAATATCGCTGTATTCTCAGCGAAATTCACGCATTTCGCCGCTATCGCTGGATATTTTAGCACAATGGAGAAAAACGTTGCTAATAGCATGTCTTCTCCGCTAACATATCCAGCGATAGGCAGCGTTAAAAAAATTGTCGCTAAGCCTATTTAGCGATAAATATCGCTACATGTTGGTAATATGCCCCCACATTCTTCACTTTATTGCTTAAACCAATAGAGGAAAAATCCCTGTCCACGGCTTTCGATAATATTCATTTCTAACATAAACTGCGAGTCCGCACTGCAGGGTTTTCACGATGCGTCTTCACAAGGAAGGACACAGACTCCCACTACATCTCACACGTCCCAGCGCATGCTCTGTGTAAATAAATGCGGTCAAACATTCTCTCTCTGCGCCTTTCGCTCTGTTTAAAAGAGTTCATAAAAAGATACTGATATCCCTTGCAACTGGCTTCAATTTAAACTTGCAATTTCTTACACAGCAGACGGTTTTCCGGATTTCATTTCACATTCCTTTCTCTCTGGATTGTTCTCTCTCTACATTTTACTTCACGCGGTCGTATCCCTCCACCTGGCTCCCTGCGTCTTTTTATTTTTCTGTTTCCTCCGTTTCTGTATATTCCTCTGTCTCTTCTTTTTCTTTACTCTTTCTGTCGTTCTCTCACTCATTTTCCATATTGTATTGGCTTGCATTTATATAGTCCAATTTCCATTTCCTCCTCTTTCCAATTTATTCTTGCATCTCTCATCTGGCCCTGTCACTCACTCCCTTTTCTTCCCTTCTTTTGTATCCTCACCCCGTTACGCCCTCTTTTTCAATATATCTTCTCTTCGTTCGCCCTACCACTCTTCTCTATCTGCCTTATCACTCTCCCGTCTCCTACCTAACTTCTCTTATTTCCACCACTCCCTCTTCGTTCCCCTCCACCCAGCTCCACTCACTCACTCACCATCCTTTCTCTTTTCTCCATATTGACCATTTCTCTACACTTATTATCTATTTCTGTGTTCTTCCTTGCTATTCTTTCACTCTACATCTCTTTTCATCACTTCAGCTCCCTCCATCTTTGATCTGTCTGCCATAAAAATACCTCTTGCAGACCATACCAAAAAATGGTAGTGAGCTTAGAGCCATTGTTTACAATTGGTTGGCTTTGTTCTCATTCCCATTTGCTTTCCTTTTTCAATGGCTTTCCTTTCTCTTCTTGTCCCTCCGCTGGAACATAGCTTCTTTACCAGCCTTTTTTATTTGATGCCTTGAATCCTTCTGCCGCTTCTGCTTCGTATGCAGCTTCCCCCTCAAATACATGCCCCCACCCCAAGTCCTCCTTATTGCTTCCTCCATCCCCATTCCAAGCTCGTCCATTGCTTCCTCTACCTGGCTTTTTATTATTGTTTCTTAATTGATTTGATTTTATTCAACACCCCAAATTCAAGCTCATTTGTTGTTCTGACGTCCAATCCCCAATGCTTGCCCCCTGCCAGGTTGTTTTTTCCTCCACCTGCTCCTACTCCCCGGTCCTCTATTGCTTTCTTCTCGGTCCTTCGTTGCTCCCCTACCGCTCCTGTTGTGGGCCTTCTAAAAAAAAAAAAAAAGCCTTTTTTTGGACAGCCAGATAACTGCTAATTTTTCTGAGTTCCTTTGTTTTCACAGATCTCTTTCAAACACCTTTAAGTACATGTTTAGGTCGAGCTTAGACACAACATACACTGTCAGTTGCGAGACATATTGTGGCTTACCATGCATACAGAAGGGCTTGGAGCTCAACCATTGCTTACCATTGGTTGGCTTTCCTTGTCACTCTCATTTGCCTGTTTCGTATTTGTGTCCAAGTTTGTCAACCTTCTGTTTGTCCTTCCAATGGAGTATTGACTCTTTACCATGTGTGTTTTTGCCGGGTGTCTGTGCTCAATGTCAAGCAACCAAGTCCCTAATAAGTAATGATTGTATCAAACAGTTATGTTGTGGAAAAGTGTAAATTCTATGTTAGCAGAAGCAGCAGCCACTTTAACTGTCACGTCCATTTTGTTTCTATCGTATTCATTTTACTCTCTGTTGTTCGCCTTTTCACCCAGCCTGTGTCCTCAACTTTAGCTGACCTCTCTGACATAGTCAATCTGGTGTATGTGCTGGGGGGCTGCAGCTGCTGGTGCACCTGGTCTCAGATGTTATCAAATGATAGCGTATTGCCGTCATAAGCATTCCTTACTCCCCCTCCTCATCGTCTGACCACCTGGTCACCCATCTGCTCTTCTTTGCCTATAGGTATTTCTGTGCTTAAACTTGTTTCCTCCAGTTTTCCTTCCCATGCGATTACACTGCAACAAACAGGATACAAGGGTGATCGTTTTTGCATTCAATGTACTTCCTCCAACAACACTTGAGGGTGTTGTTAGGACGCAGTCCCGCTCATGAGTGTTTAATAAACTTGGTTTGTTTTACTTCACTCCAGTGCTGATCTCTCTTTTGTTAGTCTTCGGACCTGTGGATGAGAGGGTGACCTTGCACCAGTGTGCCCTCACGGGGGAACATTTCTACAATTGGCACCCAGTGACCATTAGGTCGACCAGAGATTGGCAGGTGGGAGTTGAAGACTTCTGTTTGGTAAGGTCGCTGATGTGGCACTGTTGATTGCTTGGTTTGATTTTGGTATTCATTCTTTGCAAAGACTGAAGGCAGGTATTGTGGGGATTTTTCTCCATCTGAAGCTAGTTTGGATAGTAATATTTTACATATATTTGTTAAAACATGCCTGCTCTTAGTAAAATTCGTAAGTGGTGCTGCTGTTGTAGTGCAGGAAATGTTTTGGAACAAAGTCAGCCGGCTCCTCCAGAAGGGACTCCGAATAGAGATATGTATATAAAATATGGTATTTGTCCCATAATGTATGGCTCATTGTGGAACAAATACAGAAATAAAGAACCTGACCTACAGTGGCCAGTAAATGGGTCATTTGATTTTAAGAGGTTCAGTACGTGGAACAGTGTTTGTTCAAAAGAAAGAGTAGGCAGGATATGTTTGATTGTTTGCATATGTGTGATAAGGAAGTGCGAGAGAGAGCGAAGAAAGCAGAAGCTATAGCAAAGAAATAACAGTTGAAGACAATATATCAGCAATGTGTTGAATTAAGAGATAAAGAAATGCAGGAAAGAATAGAAAAGAAGGATAGAGAACGCCGATTGCTAGTAAATGGCCAGTACCCTATTAGACGTCCTGTCTATCCAATACTTGATACGCTTCATGATGATTGTATCATACTAGAGTGACCCATGCCCCCGTATAAATCCCCTGTTCCGAGTGCCCCTGAGGGTGGTGCTTCTGATGAGGAGCTCTCCCCCTCAAAAGATATGGACAAAGATCAGTGATCCATGCGACAGACTTGCTCTACTCTGTCTTGCGAAGATAAAGAGAAATGGAAGGGCAGTGCTAGAGAGGAATCTCGTCGGGCTACTACAACAACGATCCTCACTACTACAGTTCAGGCTTGGGAAGATGCAAAACAATTATATTTTTCATGAACGTTCTGTTGGGACGTATTATATACTTGGCAACATATCTCTGACAAACCAGGCCCAAAAGATTTGAATGCAGATTATAAGCAGTTAGGAGATGGGATTTACCCTTTCAAAAGCATACCTGATACAGTAAGTTGAGCGGTTAAACTACAGGATGACATTAAAACTGCAAAAGGAGAAAGAATTAGCTAGAAAGTGTAAAGTCGTAGAAATAGAAAAGTCTCAGACATAGAAAAAAGATGTTCCGGTGGGCGAGGACAATCCTAGTAGTAGTAAAGTTGATATGAGACCAATGCATGAAGCTGCGCCCCTGTATGTTCCCCCGAAGGGTGCAGGAACTAATGATGATAAGACTTTCGATAATGCAAAGGGATATTTCATATATAATTGGGTCTACACTCCTTGGAGTAGAGCAGATGTTATGGCCCTTAAGACTGCATTGCCCAACCCCCGGAAAAACCCCGCCACCTTCTATGAGGAGGTGGAGGAAGCTATGAGATCTTGCGCTATGAGCTTAGCGTATATATATATGTTCTTTGGGCTTATTTTGACCCCTGATATGTGGAGAACAATACATTAAATTAATGATGCTGTGGCATTTGGTGACACCTGGAAAAAATTAGAAGAAATAGATGCGGACAGGGAACCTGCCCAGAAGCCCCAACAGGAGATATTAAATCTTCTTAAAGCTATTGTGACTAAATTGAAGACTCTCATACCCCCTAAGAAAATAGATTGGACTACGTTAGCGTCCTGTAAACAGAAAAAGGATGAGTCCATTTCTGACTTCTTTTCAAGATTTGAGGAGACATTTCATGACTTTAGTGGCCAGTGGTTGGCTGATGAGACACCTGAAATATCTAGTCGCCTCAAGGTCAGTGAAAGTTCTTGGACCACGTCCTCCCCAGTTTCCCTTCTGACAATGGCACAATATTATGAGCGACAGGAACAGGAAGCCCTAACACTTTTGACAAACGACTGACTATTCTGCTGACACACCCACAGATTCCGACTATGCATAAGGATGCCTAGGACGGGTGTGGGACTGGGTGAGGTGCCAGCAGATCAAATGGGTTGCTATGTTGAGGAAAATGTCTTGGGATCTACTGATCGATTTCTGATTGATACAGGGGCTAAATGTAGTGCCCTGTCTAAAAGACTGGTTCCTAGGGCTCCCTTGTCTGGCACATTGATAACATCAATAGGGTACGATGGAACACCTACACCTAGCCCACTATCATATCCACTTGAATTCGGACTAGATAGATTCACTGCAACATGTCCATTCTTGCTCTCCCCTAATACTCCAGATAACATTGTAGGTATTGATATGCTAAAATATTTTCGTGCTACGATACGCTGTTCCCCAGAAAGTGTACGTGTTATCCTTTATAAAAATTATCCAATAGTTCATAGGTCTTGCCTTATCAATGAAGACGTCGCTCTGGCGTCCCTAACTTGCACTTTGTGGGCTAGATTGGACACTGATGTGGTCAAATGGTTATTACACCTGTACAAATTCAAGTGAAGGAGGGTGCCTCGTTGCCTCGTTTGCCCCAATACAAGATATCTCAAGAGGGCGAGGAAGCATTAGCAGGTATTGTTCAGGATTTGATTAAAGTAGGTGTAGTGGATGAGGTTCCCTATAATACCTGCAATAGCCCTATCCTTCCTATTTTGAAAAAGGACACTGATACTAAGATTTACAGGTTCATTATTGATTTGCGCAAGGTTCATAAAATAGTGGTGCCCTAATATCCGGTAGTTTCTGAAATAACAACCCTCCTCGCTATGGTCCCTCCCACTGCCACGACATGCTCTGTGATTGATTTGAAGAATGTGTTCATTCACCCGGGCAGCCTTTATCTATTTTGATTCACACTGAAAAACAGATCATTCAGGTTCTGTAGAGCTCCACAGGTCTATACAGAAAGTCCCAGTATTTACAGTCAAGCATTAAAGAGACAACTTGATTCCTTTCCTATACCAAAAAGGGTGGTTTTAATTCAGTATGTGGATGATATTCTGCTAGCTGCAGACACTCCTGAGCAATGTGAAAAAGGTACATTGTTCTTGTCATTTCTTGCATCACAAAATTACAAAGTCTCAGGAAAGAAATTGCAATACTGTAGACAGCATGTTACCTATTTAGGTTATCTCCTGTCTAAGGAGGGTCGTGCGCTCACACCAGATCGCATTCGGACCATTCTGACACTCCTGTACCCCGTTTTCAAAAATAGGTCCGTGCATTGATTGGCCTTACTTCCTTTTGTAGGCAGTGGATCCCCTGTTTTTCACATTTTATCAAACCTCTGTTAGCCCTTTTGACCAAACACACCCTGATGCCCCTTTCATGGACTGCTGAGGGCCAGAGCACCTTCCAACAGTTATGTCAAGCTCTTTGCTCTGCATCAGTATTAGGTACCCCAGATTACACTAAATCTTTCACACTCTATGTACATGAAAGGGAAGGTTGTGCCCTCTCGGTCTTAGCACAGATGCACGGTGATAAACAACGCCCGTGTGCATATTTTTCAGTTGTCCTTGACCCAATTGCTCATGCGCTGCCTGGATGTTTCCGAGCAGTGGCAGCAACGGCTGTATCCATACGGCAGAGTGAAGGAATAGTTCTGTCACACAAACTGCTCATGTTAGTACCCAATTCAGTTGATGCTCAGCTAAATCATGTGGAGGAGTGTGGCTCAATGGTTAGAGCGGCAGATCCTGATGCAGAATTCTGGCCTGGGACCAGGGTTCAATTCCCGCCTCGGCGGGTCTTGGGCTCAATTTCCTCGGACCTGACAATTCTCGCCTCAGTGCCCATTCTAATCATGGGCCCCACGCTGCAACTCTGGGCAGTAGCTTGCTCAACCTCCACACCGGCCCCAACAGCGCTAGGATGCCTGGCTTCACCCTGGGGGTGCCCAGGAGTGGGCACTTCACAGGGAAAGTCAGGAAGGGTTCCACAGCGGTATGAGTAATAGCGCCAGGAAACCGCTTGGTGGCAGTGCGCTCTGCAAATACCTTGACATTGACATTGACATTTACATGAATTGACACTTTTGGGGCCCCATATCACGCTAAAAAGATGCCTGACATTAAATCCAGCTACATTGTTACCATTTCCATCCACTCAGCCTCAGTCACAAGAGTCACATGATTGTATATTTCTCACTGAAGAAGAAACAGAAGGTCAAGTTGAGCTGCAAGACACTCCCTTCTCCATTACAGATGGGGAGTTAATGGTTGATGGATCATGTTTGAAATTGCCCGATGGCACTACATCTGCTGTCTATGCTATTACGACACTCCAGTTTGTTTTACTTCACACCAGTGCCGATCTCTCTTTTGTTAGTCTTCGGACCCGTGGATGAGAGGGTGACCCTGCACCAGGTTGCCCTCACGGGGGAACATTTCCACAATGTAGTTCCTTCAGAAAGAGTCAAATAGAAAGAATATGTGACTGGTCGGTCTAATATCCACAGGATGGCACATGAGTCCACTCCTTTAGGAACTAGGGCCCTAACACACCCAATTGAGTGTTATGCTTCATCATTGGGCTTTCTCCACGTCAGACCGGTACTGCAATGCCCAACAGGCACCCATAAAGGGCCTCTAATCGGAGATCTTTTATTCCAAAGCTGTCATGTGAAGTGGGGGTGTAGGGCCATGAAGTTTGAATGAATGTAATGAAGTGCAAATTACGTCAGGTATTGTCATTAAAATAGTTTAAGTAGTACTCTAAAGCAAGTTTTAATAAGTGAGTCTGTTTGTCTGGGTAAAAATAATTACGGACAACCTGTGATACATTGCTCTCTGGTTGCTCTACAAAGTCAAAGGTCAATATGTTTCATGCCTGATCTATCACAGAATGATCAATCAGCAATTCCTTAGGACCAATACATGATTTTTATCATCTACACAGTGGTTGGAACACTGATTGGTAGCATGGGTTAACCAATCACTGGTAAAACCTAAATGTGGTATACCCTTAGGAATGCCGACCTCTAATGTAAGCATCAGTATACATTAGTCAAATTCTCATTCTTGTCCAGCATACAATAGTTTCCTCAACATGCTGTTAACACTAATGTGTACTAGGCATAGTGAGAGGGAAGGGATGGTGACGGGCAAGAGACACATCTAAGGGCAAAAGCAAGCAGGTAAATTTCATACACTGTGGTGGGAGGGACATGGAAACTCACCTAAGTAGTGTGGTTCTCAGGCTTTCTCAGATAATGGCAGAAGGAATGCTAATTCAGCATACTAAAAAGAGAAAATAAAGTATGGTGAAAATTGTCCAGATGTTAGGAAACAATGATGTAATCTGTGGAGGTATAAAAATATCATTTATTTACTCATCGTCGTGATGGTTGCACTGAACGACCTACCTTCTCCCTGGGACCTCAGAGGAGTGGGAATAGAGGGAACGCAGGTTTTAAGCATTAATGCATGCTCCCTTCGTAGGTGTTTCAATCCCTGTTTAAGCATGGTGAAAACAAAAGCATATAAAAATGGAGCGCCATGTTGGACGTTCCTGACCGATAAAATAACATAGGTCAGGTCCCTATATCTGTGGACACTGATCTGTGGAGGCAGCTTCCCTTGGACCCGGCAGTGTTGAGTAAACATGTATATTGCTGCCGGGAATTCAACATCCTACCCAGATTGTGATGGCAGTGTATCAATGTATGAAATGTGAAATGCTGGCAGACGCAAAATTCCGTCAAGCCAGGTGTTCCATAATGCGTGTCTTTACCGGTCTGGTAGTCATACCGATATACCTTTTTGTTGCAAGGACATGTCAATGTATATATGCATTTACTGGTATCATAGTTAGTGTGTCTCTTCTGTATCCAGTTCAATGTACTTGTCAATTGGACTTCCTTAGTCATATCGGTTAATGCACATACACTGCAGGACCTGCAAGGGAAATGCTCCATCACTGGAGGTAGGTCCCAGAGGGAGCTCTGGGTAGACTTGAGTGGTATTCGGAGCCTTGTATGTATTAGCATGTCTTTCATATTCATAGTATGTTTAACAGCGAACCGGGTTGTGGTATAGTCAGTTCGCCTGTTTGCAATATACCCCAGTGGTTTTTGATAAACTTACAAATTCTGTTCGAGTCTGGTGTATCTGTTGTTATGCACATTAGTGTGTCTTCTTGCTGTCTTTTGTTATGTTCCAAGAGTGCCTCCCTACTGCTATTTTTGGCCCATTTTTGGCCTATTTTAGTGCTGTATGCCACGTACATTTGTTTTTCCAGATTGTCTGATACTTGTTGTGCCTGAATACTATAGTCCTGCATGGTGCTACAGTTCCAGCTTAGCCGTAGAAATTGTCCCTATGGTAAGTTGTCTCTTAGAGCTTTAGGTTGGTGACTGCTGTATAGAAGTAGACTATTGCAGTCAGTTGGTTTTCTGTATACAGTAATGCTCCTGCCTGTCTTCGTGTGCTTCTCTCCTCCCACCTCCCTGTGGCGCTCGCCGGTGAAATTATAATTGTAATTGCATTTATAAAGGGCTTACGACCCCTGACGAGGCATTGAAGTGTTGTTTCGGCAAGTTGCACGCTACTCCGGAAACCAAAGAGGATTAGTGGGTAATTAGTATAGGGAAATATTAAATTAATTTGAGTGGTGGACATGTTAGTCTGTTAGTTGTATTGAAAAGGTTAGTGGAGGGATAGAAGAGGGGAGGGCCTAGAAAGTGGGATTTGTTTGAACTCATACCAGTAGGAGGAGGTTTGGGATGAGTAAAGAGGAGGTGGAGAGAGGAGGAGTCCGATGGAAGGGTTTGAAAAGGCTTGTTTGGGAGATCTGAATAGTAAAAGAGGTATGAGATAATGCAAGGAGGGGTAGAGGAGGGAAGAGTTTATAAAGGGTTATTTGGGGGATCTGGGAATGAGTCAGAGAACGGGTGAAGAAGTTAGAAAAGTGTAGGGTGAGATACATGGTAGCAGTAGCAGCTGGTGAGATTTTAAAGTGGTGAGGCGTAAAGTTTGTGTGGGAGTGCACCGTGGCGAGCGAGCGCAGTGAGCGAGCCCTAACATCTTAAGGTGGGTTCGGGGGGTTTCCCCCCCGAGAAAACTTTCAAATAAGAGTGGGTAAACGGTGCATTTTCAAGCAAATTTGAGAGCAAGAAGGTTAATAAAGCAACTGTGAAAGTGCATTTATTATATTATTAAAGAGATGTCATAACAACATGTAGATAGAAATGTTTCTGAAACTAGGCCCTGCCACACAACTATAAGATTAAAAGATGACTCCATATAATAAAGATCAAAATATTCCAACCCTGACCTTTTTTCTTTGCAAATCATTGTTTCTAGGTATGTTAGTTTTATTGCATCAACTACGGTAAGCCAGAGCTACAACTCATAGAATGCATTTTGTTGTAATACAAAAATGCATGAAAGGAGGACTGTGCCCTTGCTGTTGACATTATTTGGCACTTTCATGACAATAGTGTCAATCCTACACTACCTATTTGTGTAGGCCAATCAGATCTCCTGATTCCAGAGCCAACAAACTGACCACTACACCACATCCTCGGCAGTTGAGGCTACATGTTGCCGGCTTCAGCTGGCCCGCTGTAAAATGGTGTGCAGTGGATCAACACACAGTGCTGTGATGTGTTGTTGGTATTATTAATTGGCACTTGTATGCCACTAAATATGTCATTTGTATGGTATTGAGGGACAGATGAGAGGCAAACTTGTTTATCTAGGGGCAGCCTCCTGATGCCCACACTAGGCCTGGAGCTAATGAAAGGAGGAACCCCTGTTGTTGACAGTACAGCTTAGCTTAGATAAAGATACCTTAAGAATGTCGACTTCCCAGATCTCGGATCCATCCAGGATTAGCTAACCAAATCTAGAGTTTTTCTTTGCATATTTGGACCTGTTCTGTTTTTCTAATTATAAAGGCGAAACTACAAGTACCAGAAAAAAGAAAAGAAAAAAGCTTGTCTGGATGAACTCACTGCTTGCCCATAGACCTAGAAACACTGAGCGTTCTGAGACGACCGAGGCCAACAAACACAATTAGGCAAAAGAAAATCATTAAAGACCAAAACACGCCGAATAATACCACAGAAAATTCCACAAGGGTTAAAAAGCAAACTGGAACAATTTATTTAAAAAGTAAGAACTGAGGGATTTATGATAAATGATATACTGACCGTAGGTAGTCTTGTCTCCTTTGCTAGAAGTCTTTGGTAAGATCCAGGGTGGATTTGGGGCAAAGAGGTTGTCGTTGGCCTGCTTCTTTCCAAACAGCCTGGCCAGGGTCCCTGATTTGGAGTGGGTCTTCTTCATGGCGTCGGGTGCTCTGGCCGGATCTGGGGTGCTCCGGGCCTGCTGCTCTATCAGGGCATACTGTGGTACTGGGGTGCACAGTAGCTCTTGCTGTATACTGACTGGCGCAGGTGCAGCGCACTGGGTTGGCCCACAGGGGGCAGGAGAGCCAGGGAACACCCAACCCTCTTCCTGCAAGACTGAAACTCGCACATGTAGGGCGCCTCTCTCTCCCAGGGATCTACCCTGCTCCAACATCTTCATTCTTTTCAACAAGTGGTGTCCTTCATATCTCTCTCTCCTTTTCTGGACTAGAGCAGGCTACAAGATCTGAAGATACAAGTGGCTGCTGCTGTAGATAAAGCAGAATTCTTCCCAAGCTCGGGAGCAGCCGCTACTACTTGTCAGCGCAGTATGCCACTGCAGACTCCACCTAGTCTTGCCATAAAACCCCCCTTGGTCAGAAGGGACCTACGCTTTATGCTTGGGATTGGTTAGCAAGGCTTAAGGTACTCTCTCCATGATGGGGGAGAGGGACCAGCTACTGCTCTCCCCGTGGAAAGGGGTACGGATGGCTTACCAGACTTCAGGATCCACAGTTTGCCAGTATACTAGAAAGATTCCTTCAGCCCACCTCGGTGGGTGTGCGATAGCTTACACTACTATGGAGAAAATTAGCCTCTAGCGCAACAAAACAATTGCATACATCCTCCCTCCCTTTAGCTTTAGAAACAATCCCATAATGCAAGCACGAAGAACTACTTACACAGACGGCTAGCGCTCTTGCTCCCATTTCTAAGAGGTTTTGTATCGTCAAGAGTTTTGGGAGAAAAAACAGTAAAAAGATAAATAATTGGAGGCTGGGTGAGACAGCAACAATGAGTGAATATTGTGGGGGGGGGGGGGAGTGAAACTGAGCACCTACAGGCAGTTTGAGGGTTTTCAACCTCTATGTTATTTTGCTTCTATTATATGTATTTGGAGATCTCGATTTCCCTGACAAGATACCTCACATCATGGCAATATACTGTAAAGTTGTGAATGTGTGTCGTACGGGTCAATGGGTAGAATGAGTGAAGAGACTATATTGTATGTTGCAGGGCATGTTCACAAGAGGGGTGTGAGTAGAGTGAAGTTGTCGGGGGAAGATCAATTATTTGTGGATAATTGTGGCCTACTAGCTGTGCCACCTGGGTACAGCATCTTGGCGGGCCTTGAATCGGGTCCTCAAGCACCTTTCTGTGTAATGAAATGCAGCTTTTCTGGGGAGAATGTGAATGGTAGGATGCCTGCCGCTTGACCATGCCAGTTGGCATGGAAGGGTGCCTGTTATACAGAAAAAGTTCAGAGATAATAGCAGGACCTCAAGAAAAAAACATTCTTGAGAGGTGGCCTGCCTCCTGAGTGAGTCACCCTTGTTTGACCATGGACTGTAGTAACGCATAGGGGCACGCTGGCAGCGCCCTGCATGACGCAATAGTCCAGCAGAACTCTGCTAACTTAGGCAAAATCATGCAGCTTGTAATTACCTGAGTCCTCACCGGATTCATCGTGATTTCTCCTCCTCTTGATTAAATTATCACTGTGCAGTATGTCAGCCCAGTCAGAAGCAGCTAATGAAGTGCAGGCCTTCTAATGAACTCAGAGTCATCCATCCTCACAGGAGGAGGGGCCACACCACAAACCATTTATTGCGCATCTCTTTTAGTATTTAACAAAGGTTTGTTACAATATGGTTACAGTCCAGGCCGCACCAGCCCCATAAATTCACTTCCCTGCCGTTTCAAAGAAACAGAAGTGCATTAAATGCGTTCGTTCATTCCTGTATTTCGGTCTCTAGGACCATAAAAGTATGCATAAAACATCAGTACAACAAATTTAAGACAGCCATACAGTACAATGCATCAAATTCCACAAAGTTTTGGTTCCAGTTACAAACATAAAAGTTGCCAGGTAATAGAGAGGGAAGGGAAAGCACATGGAGTGGACGTAAGTGCAAAAGCAATCAATTCATTTGGTATCATACTACTCGGGAAACAGGGAATTAGAAAAAATATTTCAATAAATAGTTAAAACTTCCAAGTTATTAAAACACATTAGTATATAAACTACTATACAAAGAGAAATAAAAACGGAGGGTAGAATTAAAAACTGTTACCCTGTAGCGCTAAGCACTTGCTATGCACTTGTATTAGTAAACCATACTCTTTAACAGTTTTTGGTTATTTTTCTTTGACAATGAAGCCCCTTCTCTTTCGCCACATTATATTTAAAAACCGGGAAACAGCAAAGACGATGGGTTTAGAGGTGTCGTATTTTAGGACTGGAAGAGCCTCCCTGCAAAGCTCAAACCCCAGGTTCCGGTAAAGTTGTATTAGCCAAGAGCGCTGTCCTCCCTGATATTCCGGACAGAAAAATAAAACATGCAGTTCAGTTTCCTCTTGGCAGTTGCATGTAGGGCACCCATGTACAAGTTGACCAGCCCATTTTGCAGTAAAGGCACGTAAAGAAAGAGTGCTGTGTCTAAACTGCACATAACGTTTCCTAGCTAGTTGTGGTAAAATATCATCCAGGAAGGATTCGAGTTTGTAATTATCCTTCACGATGAGAAACTGGATCGTAAGAGTACCTATTTTTGGATTTGTGTGAATGTCCTCCAATTTATGTGCGTGATAGTTCCTTGGTATTGTAGCTCGAGGAACCAAGGGGCAGGTCTCCCCTGGACTGCTCCACAGGGTTGGCATACCTAGTTTGTTACATTCGTGCTTTAAATGTGCAAACCAGGGAACATTTTTAACTATGCCAGGGTAAGATAGTAGCTCAGTAGTTTCTGCCTGGAATGCTGCTAATTGAGGGGTCGCCCACAATCTCCTCCAGAAGGTTAGGGGTCTTAAGGAAACCTCATCTTCAATCGGGGAAATGCCAAGATCTAGCCGCAGGGGGGTTAGCGGGGTACTAGCTGGGAGACCCCCAATTTGCCTGAGGAAACTATTCTCCACCGCTGTTAAAGTAGCAGGGGAGCAGAGTTCCGCCCCGTACAAAGTGGCTCCCCTCGCTTGCGCCCTATACATCTCAATTGCTGGCCCAATGGGTTTGGTTGTAGAATCCCTTACCATTTTGGCTATACACCCAGCAATCTGGGCTAGCTTGAGCTTGGCTTTAGCTATCTCGGCCGCCCACTCCATATATTCTGTGAGGGTAACACCCAGATAGTCAAACACAGGCACCCTTTCCAGTGCTATCCCGTTTAAATGTGGGTTGGAGCGCGTTTTCTTGGGCGGATTGACAATCATGAACTTAGTTTTAGCGGTGTTTATCTCTAGCCCCCTATTATTGCAGAATACAACAAACCTGTCCAAGAGCCTCTGTATACCCATCGGCGTCTTGGACTGGAGGAGAGTATCGTCATCAAACATCAATGCCGGCACCTTGGTGTTTGCTAACTTAGGGGCATCATTATCTACGACCTCTGCAAGTAGTGGGATGAGTTTTTTGACAAAGAGGCAGAACAGGGTCGGTGCAAGAACACAGCCCTGCCTCACCCCTCTGTCAACTCGGAGCCTGTTGGTTAGTTCTCCCCATCTTCCACATCTTACTTGTGCATAGGTGGCATCATGCAGCTTGATAAGCAGGGCACATAGATAGGATGGAATCCCCATGTCCCTAAGGACCCCTCAAAGTTTGGATCTGGGCACCAAATCAAAGGCCGTTTTCAGGTCCACGAATATCAAGTAGAGGCTGCCACCCTCTATTGATACCGTCTTCCAGGCAATCAGTTGAAATCTGAATACTTGGTCCACGGTGGAGGTGTTTTTCCTGAATACGGGCTAACGATGTCGTTCTCCTCCAGCCAGCCCTGGATCAGATCTAATAATACCCGTGCAAACAGGAGGGGCCACACCACAAACCATTTATTGCGCATCTCTTTTAGTAATTAACAAAGGTTTGTGACAATATGGTTACAGTCCAGGCCGCACCAGCCCCATAAATTCACTTCCCTGCCGTGTCAAAGAAACAGAAGTGCTTTAAATGCATATTATTGCTAAAAATGTAAGAAGTGTTGTGCAGCAGGCCAGCCTCCCTACGGCGCAGGTGATTATTAGAGAAGGCATATTTTTGTTAGCGTCTGTTTGCCGTCACTCCTGGCAGGCCGAGTGATGGATTGCCTGCCAGCCTGCCCGAGCACGACCGCTTTGGCCCTGATATAAATTGTTAAACTTGTTAAGCTAAATAGAATAGAAAAAATACTGCCTTGTGACAGAGGCCCTCTTTTATGGCGCTCTTTATCCCCCTAAGTGCTGCGCCGGTGGAGGCTGGAAACTGTTCTCCAGTCTGACAGCAGCGCGGAAATATCATGGAAAGCCAAAAATATGTGTATATTCAGTTTACTCCTGCAAGGAATGTAGGCAGCGGGTCTGCAGATCACTCTACCAGTACTTTCAATTATTTTTAATTTAAACTCTCCTAATTAAAGGGGCGTTATGGAAGCGTATAATGGGAAATATCCAGAATTATTTGGAAGACCTCATTGGTGATTGCAATTAAAGTACATTCACACGTGTCGAAAAAACACAACTATTAAAGCCAATAAATATTAACAAAGGATGCTCTGTTAAAATATATCAAATAAAACATACCGTCAGCAACCTCAGCTTCAGGATGGGTCCCGACTCCCGCTCCCGCCATCCTATGTCATTCCTGCAGCTCTCGTCATCAAGAAAAGGCAGCCTCCCAGCTCCCTCCTTCCCTCACCCGCCATTCACAACGCTGCAATGGCAGCATTGTGATTGGGGAGGCGCAGCAGAGCGCGCCCCACCCAGGTCATTTTCTCTATGTATGCTGCTGCATGCAGCAGCATACAAAGAGAAAAAGGGAGAGTGGGCGGTCCTGCTTGAGGGCAGGGGGGAGTGGCTTGCACACTGTTGTGGGTATTGACTGTTTGGTCGGTCCCAGGGCCGACCAAACAGTCAGTATGCACAACAGTGAGCAAGCCACTCCCCCCTGCCCTTGAGCAGGACCGCCCACCCCCAACCAGGCACTTCTGCTTTCTCACCGTGCGAGAAGGCAGAAACATAAATTGTAGTTATTACCATTTATGTTTTTGCCTTCTCGTACGGCGAGAAAGCAGTGGGGCGACGCCTCCACGCCCCAATGAGGGAGCCACCACTGCATGGTAATATATTGGAGATGCTTAATTAGAAGTAAAGTAAAACATATAAAGATGGGGAGACGTGCGAGCGCGTCAATCAAGATGGCCGCCGCAGTGTGAGCTCCGGTTTTCGTCGGCCCTTTCTCTACAATAACGACGATTTTCCTGTCAAAAAGTAGTGTTTTAAGGGGGCGCTTGCTTAATCATCTGGTCTCCTACCTGTATGCCGATTTTGGGGCGATTTCGAGCGTTACAAGCCTGTTTCTCAGCCTCCTGGTTCCTGCTCTCAGCTGCATCTTGAGGTACTGCCTGTATTGTGAGGCCAGGGGGCGGAGTGCTTCTTAGGAAAGGGCCTGGCTTGGGCCTAGCCACGCCCACAGTCCAATTTAGCTGCTGCACCAGTGCTTTTTCAGTGTTTTCAACTGATTTTTGCTCTCCTTCGCTTATTGAAGTATATTTGAGTGCTATTTTGCACTTTTCAGCCTCATTTTTGTCAATTTATGGAATTTTTTACCTCACAATGGAAAATAAAATTCCAGTTAATATTAAAAGGAGACAGCAAGTCTCCCCTCCTCCAGTTAAATCTAAGGTGGTGGAGTCATCTGAACCCTCTCTTGCTTTAATTCTAGAGGAAAGTAAGGCTTTACGCATTAACACTGACATTATTGCCTCTGATATTAAATCTGTGCGCAAAGATATGGCTTCTATGTCCATGAAAATTTCAGATAATTCTATCAAGATACAGGATAATAAGAGTAAAGAGGATTATTTTACTCCTCTTGGGGCTCAAATTCATCCAATGCATGTTCGTTCGTTCTTCGTATGATTTCTGCGTTATATTGTGCTCCCACTGCTCGTTTATTTATTAATGGTCAAATTTCTACTCAATTTTCTCTTTTTGAGGAACACATCAGGGCTGCCCCCTTTCCCCTCTTTTGTTTATACTAGGAATTGAACCTTTTCTTAATTATATACGTAAGTGTGATAATATTCAGGGTATTACCATTAAAGATGTTACCATTAAGACTTTGGCTTATGCAGATGACGTGTTATTGTTTATTAGTAATCCAATCTCATTTCTTCCCTCCTTATTTTCCATTATTGACAAATACTCTGCAATTTCAGGTTACAAACTTAACGTTAATAAAACAGAATTTTTCCCCTTAAATATGCTATGTACCCCTGATATGTTACCTTTATCTGATATTGTTTGGCAGGAACATAAACTGAAATATCTAGGAATTTTGTTTGCATCCTCCTTGCCATCAACGTTAAAATTAAATAGTACTTTTATTCTTGATTTTGTTGCAACTAAAATTGCTAGGTGGTCTTCTCTTCATCTCACTTGATGGGGAAGAATGGAATCCATAAAAATGAATATTGCTCCTAAAATATTTTATTCCCTTGCTATGATACCCACTCAATTTCCGTAAAAATTTTATAGAGATATTGATAAGCTGTTGTCTACGTTTTTATGGTCTAACAAGCGTCCTCGAATTGCTTATAAAAAATTAAAAATACCCAAATGTAATGCTAGATTTGGCATTCCTGACTTTTTTCTTGTGGTTTACTCTTTCACCTGTGGTTAAACCTCCTATTTGGTTTGATATTGAAAAATCACTTATTGCTCCTTTTCCATTACCCTCCTTACTCACAATGTCTCATAAATCTACTGTTGTACACCATTCATCTATACTTAAGTCCTCCAGATTAATTTTCAATGATTTAGATGTTAATTTTGCTTCTCCTTTAATTACTACAATGCATTTATCATTGTGGCATAGTGCTATTATCAAACTAAATAGAAATGTGAATTTTTGACACTCATGGATTAAGGCAGGCATATTTTATCTTAAAGATGTATTTTATGATAATGCTTTTATTCCTTTTCATGAGTTACAATCACAATTCCAATTGCCTAAGAATGATTTAGTTATGTATCAATCTTTATGTAATTCTATTTTAGATTCTTTCCCGAATGGTGTCCCCTCTGTTGTTTCACATGATTTGTTAATTTATCTTGCAGCTGTTTCTTCAACTTCTCATGTTGTTTCTATTTTGTATAAACAATTTTCTATTTCATTAGGTACCAATATTGATGTCATTTCTACATTTTGGAATATTGAACTCTCTATCCACTTATCTACTGACTTTTGGAAATCTATTTGGCTTAACAGTATTTCTGGGTGGTTGCCAGTGTCGCTATATCAGACAAACACATATATTTTATTTAATTCACTCTGGTCGCCAGTTCGTCTTCATTGTGCTAAATTAATTCCTTCGGATGTTTGCTGCCATTGTAATTCACAGCCTGGGTCCCTACGTCATATATTATTTGAATGCCAAATTATTTCTAAACTTTGGTCGGAAGTTTGGGAGGTTTTGTTAAAAATATTACCTATTCATGATGTTTTATCATATCACTTATTAATTTGTAAATCAGTTATGCTTAGTCATCAACTTTCAGACTGTAATGCAAAATTGTTTAATTTCTTAATTTCAGCTGCGTTAAAATCAATGCCTTTTTGTTGAAAAGATGCTTCCTCTCTCTCTGTTCATGCATGGTGGTCATGGATTATCTTCACAAGAAGAGGTGCCCAATTATCTTTACATGGAGTTAATCATAACCATGACTCTTTTCAATCCTTTTGGTCTCCTATTGATTCATATATGTTGTTACAAGAATAGTGAGAATTGATGTATTTAGATTTACGGTATTGAGATGTTAGCAGCAACTCAGCATTACCTGTGTGTTGATATCTTGTAATCCCTTTTCCCTTTTCCTCCTCCCCATGCCATCATTTTATTTTTCCTTTGATTGATTTCTTACTTAGAGTAATTTCATGACCTATTCTGTTTTTTTCATTGTTTGCTTTAGTCACTCAATTGGGTCTTATTGATATGTATTGATTTTCGGATTTGTCTTTATGTCTTCATTTTGAAATCTCAATAAAATTATTCTGAACTGAAAAAAAAAAGATACATTTGTACATGGAAGGTATATATGCATGAGGAAGGTTATATATGTAGATTTAAATTGTATTTAATAAACACAGACGTTCATGTGTTGCTGTACTTCAAGTAAATGTATTTGGTTTTTTTTGTTTTGTGTAATTCAATAGGGAAGCAATGGTAGATAAAAAGTTATGTGCTTCTCTGTGTTGCATCTGATTCAGTGTCCCCTGTCTTCCTCAGTGTTGGTTCCGCGTCTCCCACCCTCCCCTTTTAGGTCTCGTCTAAGCAGCGCGCATGCGCTGCAGAGGAGGAGACCTCTTGGAATTGATTCGCTTTTGAGACCAAAAACGTGCACGCATTGCATTTCTTTCAATGGCAACGCGTGCACGTTTGGCAATTCCCTTGCGGGAGCGAGCTTTGAAACCATCTGTTTGTAATTAACTTTCAAACAGATGGTGTCCTTGCTCGCTTCCGCAAGGGACATGCTGTGTGTGCTCTCGGCCGCACTCCCCCCACCCGTCCCACTTGTTTGGGACTTGTGCCCTGCGCGTCGCACCCACCTCCACATTTCATAACTGGGACCCCGCCCTGCTTCTATCAGTGCTACTCTCAGTTGGACGCCACTTCCTGAATGATGGTAAAATGCAGAGAAGATTGTTTTCTTTAAAACCCCCATCCATTTGCCACTTGGTTTCTGATAAATGCAGCTCGCTTTTGACTCCTCTCGCGGCACTTCATGACATGCTTCGGCATGTTGCCATTAATGTATCAGTGGCTCAGGTAGGACAGCAGGGGTTTGTTTCTACCTTATGAGGAAGAGCTCCGGCCTAGCTTACTCTTCGGCCTGTCCCTAAAGACCGCAAATTGTTACTGCGGTAAATACGAAGTGCTGCGTTCTTTGCAGATCACTCCCTTAGCTAGATAATATGCAGTCAAAGCTGCTAGTGTCTACCTGGCTGAGCTAGCTGGTAGGACTGTGAGCTGGACGGTGGAGGTAGCGAGCATCACAAAGTCACCTGTAGTAGCGCAACCTTAGGCCGCGGGGAATGAGGTGACCCTGTGGAGCTTCGGACATAGTCGCTGATCTTGGGTGCTTAGTGTGGGCTCAGCTAACCCTACCGGCACTCATTCAGCTGGGTATGCGGAGTGCAGGTGTTGTTGATCTGCGTCACTGTGTCCACGGCTGCACTGGACCTTTCGACCTTGCTGGAACTTTTAGCCTTCAGTCTGATGTCCGGCCGAGGGGTAAGTGTGAAGAACCTATAACGTGTGACGTATGGTGCTGTGCGAAGCTCGGCTAGGAGCGTATTTTCTGTTTTAGCTGAGGGGGCAGGTCCTGGTAGGTGAGATTCTGCTGTCAGCTCCTGTCTTGCTGCTCTTTCTTGACTACTGCTTTGTGACCTCACTCAACACGCAATACTCAGAAAACTCGCAAACCATCCCCACATCCTCCAGGCTCTGGCCTCTTCTGCTGGGCTTGAGATTGCGACGCTTCCCATTGAAGACCAGCTCACCATTCGTCTTCGGTAAAGCTTGCTGACTACTGCGCAGAGCCAATTACTTCAGCGTGGTGTTTGAACCCTGCTTATGTGGCTACATTTAGAGGTTTAATGGCCTATCCCTGCAAATATAGTTTAATGTATAAAATTTAACAAAAAACAATTGAAGTAACGAACTGTATAACTGCTGTGGTCACTGAACGTTATGAGTCATTCTGGAAATATCAGTGAGTGTTTATTTGTTTCTGGTTAAAGAGACCGGCAGTTTCACTACTGGATGTGCTCCAGGGACATTCCTGGATAACATAACCAGTCTAAGACTGTTGAGATGGTTGGTCTTTTTACTCTTAACAACCTTCCGTTGATTCAGTAACTTCTTTCCTTCGGTGCGTAGATATGTGGTGTGATGGAACTTTCAATATATTTTTGTTATGTTTTATCAAAAGTATAATTGGAGCCCATGGCATTTAGATCAAATATTGGGTCTTGGGCATACAGTGTCTTTCATTTATCTCTTGGTGTTGGTTCCAAGTAGTATCATGCCTTACTGGTGAAAGAGATGTAAGGGAGATAACGCCTAGGTGTTCTGATTTACCAATCCTAAACATGCCACGTACCTAGTTGTATGATATTTCACACCTCTATGGATGTGAAAAGGACATCATATCGACAATCTAACGTCCAAAGCACTTTCTTTTTAGGTCTCTCCTACTAGGTAGTGCAAGTTGTATGGCTGCGAAATTATAACTCATAACTTTTAAACATGCTGCACAACATTCACAATGCTCTACAACACATATTAAAAACGTTAACAAAGCCAATAGCTCTGTCTAAACACTTATAATGCCCCAAAGGCGAGACCTATTGGCTATGCCAATGCTTGTTTGCTTCTGTGTTCCCTTTGCACCCCCTATTTTGCTTCCAAGACTGCTGTGCTCCCACATGTTGCTTCTGACCCCCTTGTGCTTCAACGCCTATTGCTTCCAATACCAGTGGCTTCTCTTCCGCCTTGCCCACTTAAAACATTTTTTTTAAAGCTATCGCGTGTTTTACATAGTCAGATCGGTAACTTTAAAAATGAAAGTGGTTGTGTCTTTTTGTAGGTGCATGCATGCATGGTGCGTGCACCTAGAAAGTGACACGGGTGGCTGCCTAAAAATTTTCTTTGTCTTACTTTAGCTATGCTGCACACCGTGGCTAATCACCATTGGCAAAACCAATAGGTCACATAGGTGAGACCTACTGGCTTTGCCAATGGCAGTTTTATTTACGGCTTCAGTGGATTCCACCATATTGAAATGGAAAATAAAAGAAAATAATAAAAATGGCAACTGCGTCATACCGTACCCACCCACAAGCATTGGTGGCGCATGCACGTACACGTATCATCATCCTGGGCCTCCATAGTGTCACATCACAGACACACGATAAGCACTCATGTGCCCCAGATTGCAGTGAGCAGAGTCCAGGAAGTGGTAAGGAGACAGACTAGTGCTGTCTCTTCCCAAGACAAAAAATTGTTTAAAAAACGATTTTCACTTTCTGTGTTTACTGTCTATGCCTGTGGTTGTTGCAGTTAAAAATTGTAGTTTAAGCCTGCCTGTAATTGCATATTTTATCACCTGTGTGGTGCTTTAAATTTGTGGTTTTCCCTGCCCATGATTGCCTCCATTTAGTGTGTTGAATTGTGGGTTTTGCAGTCCAACCTCTGTAGTTTGTCCCTCTCATTCCTTGGTGACAAATCTGTCTTCCCTCCAAATTTCTCCTTTGCTCTGTGCTTAGACCTGTGTGCTAAAACAGTGCACCCCCAGCCACCATTTTGTGTTCACAAGCCAGTGAGCCCCCCTGCCTCCCCCCCCGCCCACCCCCAGCAACAGGGATTTTCTACATCAGAGGGTGTTTCTGTGAGCTGTTTAAACTGTATTTACTGGGGCCTGTACACTGGCCAGCAGGGGGGGTAAAGCTTTATTCAAACAGTATTGTTAGACTTTGAGTTAGTGAAGCCTTTACCTGCAGAAGTCCAAAGTTGTGGATTGAGCCTGTCTGTCTCCTAGGAGATTCTGAACAGGAGAACCAGCCTCCAACTCCCTGGCCAGCAAACCTTGTCTGAGATCGCTGGGACCTTATAGGGTCTGCAAGTGGTTGCCACATGTGTACACTGATTGGTGCTTGTATCTGGTGTTTCTACTGGGTTAGGGTTAATGTCCTCATTGGTTGGGTATTAGAGGGTTCTGATTGGTTTCTCGGTCTGTGATTCAATCATGGTAGCGTTGGGACTAGGGCCAGGGTTAGGATTTCTATTGGAAGAAGGGACTAGGGCTTCCTATGTTATTGGTTGTTGGGAGTAGGGTGGGACTAGGGCTAGGGTTAGACCTTTAATTGGAAGTAGCTATTTAGGGCTTCTGGTGTGATTGGTTGTTGGACCAGTTTGTGGGACTAAGAGTAGGGTTAGGCTTTCTATTGGAAGTAGGGACTAGGGCCACCTGTACCATTGGTTGCTTGGACTTGGGTTGGAACTAGTGCTAGGGCTAAGGCCTTTATTGGACGTCGAGATCAGGGTTTTTGAACTGATTGGGTGCTTGGACTAGGACTAATATTGGCAGTAAGGTCCTGGTTTCCTATTGGTTCCAGATTTTAGGGCTATTGTTGTGATTGGATAGTGTTAAGGCTAGGGTTCCCATTGGCTGAAGGGGTCACCTGATTACTAGGGCTATAAAAAAGGCCAGGCTTAGGGCGTCTCAACCCGGGCATCGAGGCGAAGGGCAGAGAGGACAAGGGTAGTTGCCTGTTTGAGACTGTTAAGGCAGAGAGGACAAGGGTGGTTGCCTGTTTGAGCCTTTTAAGGGCTGAGAGGACAAGGCTAGTTGCCTGTTTCAGCCTGTTCGAGGCTAGTCGGGACTAGGGCCAGAAATGCTGCCCTTTTTCTCATTTAACCAAACCCAGCCCACACCATCCACAACCACAAACAGAGCAACACACTCACATCAAATATACACCACGCACAACACTATGCACAGATTAATGTACCAGCATGCACCACCAACCCAACCAAACCACATCTACACACCCTACTATCCCAACTACCACGTTATATCCACCATCACCCACAAACAGTACACAACTCTATCATATACCACTAACCAATACACTCATCACTAACACAATGACAATCAACACCATACATAACTACATCCCACTCAGACACACTCTCCCTGCTGTAATTACACCTAACAGTCCACCTTTTATCACTAACAAACATATAATGATCCTTCCATCAGTTGTCCAACAAACACCCTCCTCTCCCATCTACCATAATAACACTAACACACAACACGCACACTGCACATCACCACAATTTGTGACTCTTGAAACAAACCTGTGTAAGATAAACACTCTCACCTCTACTTCATTCCCTCCTACACACAACATACACTCTACTCATAAACACATCACCACCCCCTCCACGTCACAACCTCCTCTCACAAACAATACTACACAACCAAATCCAGTGCATGAAACATATACATCAGCACCCCTTTTCACTACACCTCGAAAGCAAAACATATCACACACACCAGCACAACAAGCGCAACACCTCATAATACTTACCATCACAAAATACATACATACACCAACCTTTCAAAGCACACAAAGGAACAAACTCTAATGCCAAGCTTTCACTCTTCCACCACACCTAACACAGATACAGCAATACAGCACCTCTCTTCTAACCGCCTCTCATCCATTGGACAATTTAGAACATTGCGACATGACCCACATGCTGCACCACCTCCACTGACTCATACACCTTCCGCCTTAAACACATGCAAAAAATATAAGCAACATGCCACACCTCACAACTTTGCTTCCCCAAGTCTACCTCACAACAATGTTACACCACAAAAGCAACACAGCACTCCTACTCATTCTCAAACACCATCTCCAACACATACACATGCAGACCCATCAAAATGTCTTCTTAGCATGCTGGATGAGGAACACGATAAAGAACAGCTACACGATTGATATCCTAATACAGCTAATACCAGCACTGAAAACACACCTGCTACACGCACACACAATACTGATCACTCTTCTACAAAACAAAGTCCCACTATCACCAAAGGCCACTCTCTACAATGTCTACTAATAAATGCTCGATCCCTCTCTAAAAACAAGCATCACATCTACGACCTTCTCACCGATGCAAAACCAGACATACTATTCATAACCGAATCATGGTTGGGAGAGGATATGGCTCCAGTCCTGCATGAAGCCATTCCTCTGGGCTATCAAATAATCACACAAAATGGTACAGCCAAAAAAGGAGGTGGTCTAGCTGTTGTATTCAGCCAAACAATACATATCACTAAAGTTGACAACATCTCCATAAAGAATTGTGAGGCTCTTCTAACAAGATGCAATCCTACGCTGTCTTCCACCTGTAACTTCCTGCTCCTTTACAGGCCTCCACCTAGCAAGGCAACATTCCCAGGCGCACTTCTAGACACAGTTTCAAACCTGATAACAATACACTCCAACCTATGCGTTCTGGGTGACCTTAACATTTGGTTTGATAAAACCAATATGACCCATCCAAAAACAATAATCACTGGCCTAGATGCATTGAACCTGCATCAGATTTTCCCCAATCCGACAAACACCGCTGGACATATCCTGGATGTCATTTTTGCTAGTACTGAACTAGTTACCTTTCAAACTATAACTCCAGTCACATGGTCAGACCACGACTTGCTTGCTCTCCAACATAAAACAACACTAAGCGACTCACCTAAAACTACCTTACAACCATCCACCTATCGGCCGTGGAATAAACTCAATTTGGAACACTTGGAAACACAACTAACATCCAGTATAAATCTGGAACCATAAATTCTGTTCAGAATCTACATGAGTGGCTACAGGAAGCTTTTGACATCCTGATACCACTCAAAACCACACAACAGAACAAAAGAAAAAAAGCGCCTTGGAGAAACATAGAAATAAAAGACATAAAACAACAAATTAGAAAGCTGCAACGTACCTGGCTCAAAACGCCAAACAAGACAAACTTCACCTACAAAAAATTAACAGATTATACAAGTCGGCTATCAAAAAAGCTAAGAAAAGATACTATTCAGACAGAATTCAAAACGTTACATTTGCAAATAAAGAATTCTATAAACTACTCAATGAATTTCGAAAACCAAATTGCCTAGAAGGAACTCTTCCTGTTACTCAAGATTTCACAGACAAACTGGCAAATCATTACACGTACAAAACAACTATCAAAGAATGCTCTAATCAAGCCTCTCCTTTCCTTCCAACACATCTCACACAATGAATTTATGGACCCGGTCAAAGCCCTTCTGACCACTGTCCGCCACAAACTTTCAAGACAATTCTTTTAACAACCTCTGCTGCCATTCCAGTAAGAAGAATCATCAATGATTCCTTAACTACTGGAATATTTCCAGAAGAACTCAAAAAGTCATACATATGCCCTTTACTGAAATAAACAAACTTGGACCCGCTGAACCCTAACTACAGACCCATTACAAATGGACCTTTCCTGGGCAAACTGATAGAAAGAGCAGTGTTCGCCCAGATGTCACAATTCATTGAAGAGAATGACATACTTTCAGATTTCCAAACAGGATTCTGTCCGGGAAGAGGCACTGAATCTGCCCTACTTGCCATCTGGGATGACCTAAAGAATACAGTTGACCGCAACGGGGTTGCTGCGCTACTTCTCTTGGACCTCTCAGCTGCCTTTGACACGGTTGACCAAGACACTCTGAAACAAAGACTTCATGAAGCCGGCATAGAGGGAACTGCTCTAGACTGGATCGCGTCCTACCTTCGAAACAGAACTAATGTCATCCACACCCCACCTTTCACGTCCAAACCGTACTCCACAAAAGCAGGGGTCCCTCAAGGTTCTATCATCTCGCCCATGCTTTTCAACATCTACATGAAGTCTTTACCAGTACTGATCAATAAATTTCACCTTACGTGCTACAGCTATGCAGATGGCACTCAAATACTCCTTCAACTGGAATGCCCCAAAGACATTGGAAAATCACCAATTTTCAGCTGTCTCAGAGCCGTGGATCAGTGGGTGTCTTGGAGCCATCTCAAATTGAATGCTTCAAAAACTGAAATACTAACGTGTGGCGATTGGAAAAATTACAACCCTCTTGCCGCATAGCCTGATGAACTGGGATCACTGCCTAAAGTATCTAAGGAAGTAAGAAACCTCGGAATGACCATGGACTCCAAGCTGTCGATGAATGTCCAAGTGGATAAACTAGCAAGATCAAGCTTTGCTACTATAAAAACGCTGCGACGAATTTTCCCTTATTTGGGATTTCCACACAAGGTCCAAGCTACCATCTACCTTGTTCTATCCAAACTCGATTACGCCAATAGCCTCTACCACGGATCACCTTTAACGACCATGAAAAGACTACAACGGATTCAGAACTCGGCTGCCAGACTACTCTTGCATATCTCCCCTGCCTTGAAAGCCCTGCATTGGTTACCGGTTGCCAGAAGATCCACGTTCAAGCTGCTTTGTATCACCCACAAAGCAATACATGGAATAGGACCACTCTTCATCAGGAATAAAATTTCCAAACACATTCAACAAAGGAACCTCCGCTCTAAAGGAGCATCTCGCCTCAAAATCCCACCATACAAGAAAAAAACCATGGGTGACACATCCTTCTCTGTTCAAGCAGCCAAACTATGGAACTCTTTACCCCCCAACATAAGATCCACCGACAACCACCTTATCTTCAGAAAACTACTCAAGATCTGGCTCTTTCCCACATAAGCACCATACGGAAACAGAAATTTACAGCATATCCCTCTGTATATAAGCATTTGTTTTCACTATAGATATGTACCTATCTTTGTGTATTACTTTATAAAACATGTAAAATATTTATGTTGTTAAGAGAAAAAATAAATACAATAATAATAATAATAATAACATTCATCAATAAATAAAAATCATCTTTGGTCTACATGTACATACTTCCATTGTGCATCTATGTACCTTCCATGTACTTGGATCTGTGTGTCTGTTACTTTTCTCCTGAAAAAGCATATTCTATGCACTACCCTATTTCTCATCCTGTGCCTCTATCAATATATTTAATCTAAATATACTTACTTCCTTTATGTATCTATATACTTTCAATGTACTTATGGATCTATATATTGATCACTTTCTTCTAATTTAGCATTTCCAATGCACTAGCCTATTTCTCAGTCTATACTTCGCTCAATATATCTTCTAGCCCAACCTTCTGACTCATCTCAAACTTCTTTCTACTACTCCTTCTAATGCACTACCCTATCTCTCATCCTATACATCAATATATCCTCTACATCCACTCTCTCATTTATCCTGAACCCCATACCACTACTATGATCGCCAAAATAACTCTTTCTAGACTCTCTCCTGCTCTACCCCTCCTTGCATCATCTGACACCTCTTTTCACTACACCAATCCTCTAAAACAAACCTTTCTAAACTCTCCCCTCTGACTCCTTCCCTCCAAAACTCCTTTTTACTGATCCAAAAGCCTCTTCCTACTGCTAAGACCTAAAAAAAAAAACTTCACTCTTTTATCCCTTCACTATCCTTTTCAATCAAAATTAACAGACTAACATGTTCACTTCTCAAATTCCATATTCCATATTCAACTATACTAATATACTGCCCAAATAACTGAATAACATATCTACTACTCAAATGATTTCATATGTATAATATACTAATTTTCAACACTTATCCTTTATGGGTTCCAGAGTGGCGTGCTACTCGCCAGAAAATCGCTTCAACACCCATCAGGGGTAACAAGTGCTATATGAATGCAAATCTTTCTTCCCCTTTTATCCCTCCGCTATGCTTCTCACTCCAAGTAACAGACTAATATCCACCACTGAAATTACCTCATATTTCACCATATTAATTCACCACTAATCCTTTATAGGTCGCCTGACAAGACGGGCGGGGGAATTGCATGCATTTTTAGGAGCAACCTCTCCGTTACACAAGTCACCTCCCCCTCCCTTTCCTCCTGTGAACTCCTCTGCCTCAACATCACCAGCGAGGGCAAACAAGTTTGTGCTCTACATCTCATCTATCACCCGCCTGGTGACAATCTCTTATTCACCCAACAACTCATGGACATGATCTCTTCCAATGCCGGTCGGCAGACCACCCAAGTCTACCTAGGTGACTTCAATCTCCACTGGAACGATAAGAAAGACACAGTAGTGAATAGTCTCAAAAGCTTCCTCAATGCGCTTGACCTCACCCAAATATGCGATAGACCAACACACGACAAAGGCTCGATACTCGATCTCATCATTGCCAAAGAGAACACGACACAACTGGAGGCGATCCAACCCTGCGACTGGTCAGACCACCACATTATCACCTTTTTTATCAATGAAAAAGTTAAACTTAACCCGGCTCAACCAATCAAATGCAAAACATGGAAAGGGACATGAAGAATCTTAACCCCTCAACCCTACCTCCCCACATCGGCAGTCTCCTCGTTCCCCCCTCAGGTGCCTCGGATGTTCAATCACTGACCGATCACTACCTTGACTCTATGAATACAATAGTCAATGAAGTCGCCCCACTGCAACTGAAGAGAGTCTCCACCAAAATTTCTAACCCTTGGTATGACGATAGACTCAATGACGACAGGCGTTCTATGCGAATGGCAGAGCGCACCTGGAGATCGGACCCTTCAACACTGCACCTCAAAAGGCTTAAGAGCAAGAGAAATGCCTACTTCAGGAAAATAAAGCGCACAAAGTCGGACTTCTTTAGCCGTCAGTTGGACCACGCAAAAAACAGGCCAAGAAAGCTGTTGGAGCTAATCAAGACCCAAACAAAGACACAACCCTCACAATCAAACAGCACAACAAGCGACACCCCACACTGTGAAGCCTTCTCTGCTTTCTTTAAGCAAAAGACTGACAATATAAGAAATGACCTCATCATGGATGTGAGCCGACTCCCCAACCACACCAGAATATCAAACACTCAACCTAAAAACAAGGCATCCTGGCTGTACTTCGATACCTACTCGGAAGAAGCAATACACAAACTACTCTGCACCGTGAAGCCCTCTAATCACCTCACAGACCCTCTACCTGCTAATGCTGTAAAAGACTTCATCCCCTTGCTCCTCCCTCTCTGGACCAAAATCATCAACAGTTCCCTACAACAAGGCCTCATTCCAGACTCCCTCAAGGTGGGGCAAGTCACACCTATACTCAAGAAACCTACAGCAGATCCATCTGACCTCAACAATTACCGGCCCATCACCAATATCCCCACCCTGGCCAAACTGCTGGAGAAATGTGTCCAACTCCAGCTAACAAAACACATTGACCAATTTGACCTCCTCAATCCTCATCAATCAGGCTTCCGAGCGAAACATAGCACGGAAACAGCTATGACACACATAATTGATGACGCCCTCCAAATTCTTGATCGCAATGAGTCCTGCCTCCTCATCCTTCTTGAACTCTCATCAGCATTTGACACGGTCAAACATGAGAACTTGCTGGAGCTGCTAAGCACTAGAATGGGTCTATCGGGAACTGTTCTCAAATGGTTCTCGTCCTTCCTTCACAACCGGTCTCAGAAGTTCAAGATCGACAATGTGCTATCTACACCTGTGCCTGCAGATCTAGGTTTTCCACAAGGATCCTCCCTCTCCCCCACACTGTTCAACCTCGTCATGGAACCGCTCGCCACCTTGCTCCAAGCTTCCAATGTCCAATTCCATATGTACGCTGACGACACACAACTTTACCTAAAACTACAATCCCCGGAAGATATCAAACCCCTGAATTCCACGCTTATTAACACTCAATCTTGGTTGGCCGATAACCACCTCAAACTAAATGCTCTGAAAAGTGAGTTCCTACTCATCTCACCCCCGGCGAAAATTTCCACCACCCAAACCTGGCTCAATAACCTAACAGCATTCAACGTCCAACCTACCATCGTGGATTCGGCGAAATCCCTAGGCATCACACTCGATGCCAAGCTCAACATGCAGCAGCACGTTAGCAAAGCCACAAAAGGAGCTAATTTCCAAATCAACACACTGAGGAAAATTAAACCCTTCCTCCCTGCCGAAGACTTCCGAACTGCCGTACAAGCCTTAGTCATCCCCAGAATCGACTACGGGATTGTGGCCCTCAGCGGACTCCCGCTATCCACAACAGCACCCTTAAGAGCCTCCCTGAACGCTGCCGCGAGACTCATTACTGGCTCAAGAAAACATTCGCATATTTCCCCAGACCTAAAGTCTCTAAAATGGCTGCCATTTGAAGCCAGAATACAACTAAAAATTGCAGTTATGACACACGCGGCCGTGCACCACAATGCACCCAACTACCTCGCGCAAAAGTTGTCTATATCAGGAGGTTCTAGAGCCAATAGAAGTACAAAAAATCTACTCCTGAAACCTTGTAGATTTCGGAAAGAGAAAACATACAAGCGCTCCTTCTCAGGAATGGCACCCAGGATCTGGAATGCGCTCCCTCCTGAAACTAGGCTAAACTCCTCCACTGCACTCTTCAAAAAAGAGGTGAAAACCTTCCTTCTGGCCAAGATCTCCTGAACATTATAGGTACTGGATCAGAGACTCTGCATTGTTTTGTATCACTGTTCACCTGTCCACTGGCTCTATACTTCTACTGGATGGGGACACCCCTACGCTACTCTCTTACTACAGACCAATATATGATTCACTGTGGTTTACTGACTCGCTCTCCCGATGCCCCCACTCAGTGTTCTCTCTATACTACGACATTGGTGTGAACCATCCACACACCCAGGGTGTACCTGAACACCTCTGTAGTGGGATCAATGACTTGTGCCTTCTTATATTACTTGTTTACCTGATTGTATATTGATATGTTCTATGTATGTTATTATTATTATCTTACCATGGTAGTGACTATTATACTGCTCCCATTTTCTCTGTTCTTTCCTACTGCCCCTGCACTGTCTCTGTGAAGCGCTCTGATATCTGTAAGGATCTTGTTCGCGCTATATAAAACTTTGAATAAATAAAATAAATAAATAAATAAATAGGCTTCCTGAATAGCGTGGGTCAACAAGCGAGCGATAAATAAATACAAACCTTTGTCCTCCTCTATCCTTCTGCTATCTTTCCAAATCCAAATAACTGACTAACCTATCCACCACTTAAAATGTACTTGCATGTTTCACTATACTAATTCAACACTAATCCTCTATGGGTCCCGGAGTAGTGTGCTACCCGCCGAAAAAGCGCTTCGACGCCTCGTCAGGGGTAGTAAGCGCTATATAAATGCAACAACAACACAATACAGCACCAGCAAAAAATCATTTCATTTGCACAATGCTGCACAGCATCAGCAAAGCATTTTGAAAGACAGTAGGCTGAAAAGACGAAACCAACTGGGTTTGCCAATGTATGCTTTTCTCTTTCACCACTTTTTCGCCATTTCACCCTCTTTCCATCTACTCCTCTCACCCTTTTTCTCCTTTATGTCAGTCTCCCCTTCTTTCTTCCTCTATTACTTTTTTCACCCTCTTTTTTGGCATCCTCTGTTACTTCTTTGTTTCCTCATTCTTCCTCTCAGTGGTCTGTGGTCACTCACTCAAATCATTACACCGCGAGTGCACACTTACTAACTGCTGTCAGCAGTGCTTAATTTGAGACGGTGGTTTCCAGTGCTCGGCACTGGCACTTAATTGCCAACACCGGCACTTATGACAGCTGCCACATGGGGGTGCTGTTTGTGTAATTTAAAGATGGGCATAACAACAGTTGATTATTCATTTAACCCCATCCATCCTGCCGGCGGCCATTGGCCGACGACATCACTACCTCGCTGGTGCTGCCGTCGGCCAATGGCTGACGCGGTCCCACCCGTTTTGCGGAAGTGCCGCACTTCCGCAAAACGGACGGCGCAGCCAACGGGTTAATATACATTAAAAACAACTAATACCGACCACCCAAGCCATTCTTATAGCTTTGGGGGCTTCGAACTGACTGAATTTTACCACTTGTAGCAGTGTGACGGCTAGTAGTTGTGTAAGTACCGTCATTGACAGCGCTGGCAGTGGCAATGTGTGGTGCATGCTGCGGTGGCCTCCTGATGGGGGCCCTGGCACTTTGTTTTTACAAATTAAGCACTGGCTGGCGCCCAGCCCTGATCTGTGAGGTGTGCACACATCCCTTCACCCTCAGCAGAGCCAGCGCCTGAGGTCTGCCCTTTTATCTCTCTCCAGGGACAGTCCCGTGACCGGAAATCAGCGCGGGAGCCAAATCAGCCTTCGATAACAGACGGCTTTTCAAACACCCTTTGAAATCCTGTTTGGGAAGATCCGGCCTGGGTCTCACTTAAAGGAATCGCAAGCACAGCCTGGAAAACACAATCAACCCTGGCCAAAAATCTTCAAACCAGCGTCTAAAGTCAGGAGACCGGGGGTAGACGGGGCACCGGGGCATAGCTGGGTTATGACAGGGCCGCATCCAGCTCTGAAAGCAGCCCCCTGGCCTGTGGTCTCGCTGGGAATGGCCAGAGCGGCCCTGCGGACAGATTCCCAAAACTATGCGCACTTTTTTACAGGCGTGTACCCACTATGCACTGAAAGCGACTGAATTATTACTGTACACGTGCAATATTGACCCGAGAGTACCAATGACAAGCAGGTCCCAAAAGAGGTGACCCCAGAGCAAATGTGCAGATTCCTCACATTCGCCCAGCAAGGAATGAGCCCGGCCACAGCACAGTGCTAAGTCGCGGGGCCACTTTCAACCAGCACAAGGAAGCCCTCGCACAGGGGAACCCCGTAAAAGATGCATCAGAAAACAGAGGGCATCTTAACTCATTACAGAATCAAAATGCCTGGCTACATTTACGGCCTGTAGTTTATTAGCCTGCTGTCAGATTTCATCACAGGCTTGTTCACAATGTCATTTTATTTCCTAATATTGCTATTTTTTTTCAATCTGAACCATAATTGAAGTATACATAATTATCTTCCAGACAGGCAGTTTTCTCTTTTGTTACTCTTTACCGAAGGCTCTCTTAGTCTTTTTTTGGTCTTCATTAACACCATCCCATGCCCACAGCCCATAATCCCTCCACTGAACTCTATATTGACCTGTTTTCCCCTCACAGGCTTTCTCGAAATCAGTAATTGGCAGTAATATATTTACTTTTTACACTTAATATAAGGCTTTCATAGGAGGCACTAGTTCTCAGTGCAAGCCACTAAGCTCTGGAACTTACTGCAGCCAAGATTTAAAGAAGCATTCACAAAGATTTACACTTCAGAACAGAGGTGAAAACTTTGCTATTTCCAAGATAACTAGATCATCCCATAACCCTGGGATAGAAATCAAAATAATCATCATTCCTTCAAATACAGTCTACAGTCACAGCTATTAAAGAGCCCAACCAGCACACACTTTTCTATGTCCAGGTAAGTTATGAAGGGCTGACCAGTGTCTAAAATGGGTACTATACAGAAATATTGTCAGATATAATCCATATGGCTGTCACTAATATGAAAATCATAACATTCAGTACCCCGGCAGCCGATTGTAGATCAGACTGCATGATAACGTCCTTACACTGCTTGACCCTCTTACGCAGTAGCGGCTGGTGGTGGGAGTGCTGCGGGGTGGTGGGGCGTGGTCGGGGAGGAGCAAGTTGGGGGGAAAGTAAACTACGGCATGCGGCCGAACACAGGTAAGTAAACAAATAAATAAATAAAACGAATTCCATTGCGCGCGCTGCATTGCCAAATGCAATGCAGCGCGCACAACGAAATTCGTTTTATTTATTTATTTGTTTACTTACCTCCGTTGGGCCGTATTCCATAGTTTACTTACCCCCCCCCCCCCCACCCCACCCTGCACCACTCCCACCTCAACGCCCGCAGCACTCCCACCACCGGCCGCTACTGCTCTTACGTTCACAGAAAGCAGAAACACCACAAATCATCCCAATCACCCAGTACTGTATTAGTCCACAGCAATAAACCTATTATTACCAACCAAACAGGCATGGAATAACTGAAGAGATCTGCCACATACCGCTGGACCACAGAGGAATCAAATTTAGTCCACAACTGTGGGCCCTAACTAGCTCCCTACTATGACTAGGGCCACTGGAACTATGCAGCATGGTAGGACCAACTTATGCAGTTGGTTTGACTAAAGTATGCAGCAAGAAAAGGAAAGTGATGCAGTATTGTGGCACATTTTGTGGCAGTATTATTTCATTATTTTATCATTTTTACACATGATAACACTGTCTGGGCAAAGATTTCATCCCATTTCTGTTAGTTTAACAACCAAACACAGCAATAAGCAACTGAAAAAGGACAAGTCATCTTTGTGAATGTCTTACCACTGCGCAGGAACACATGTTGCCATGTTTTTTAGTAACTTTTGGAATATGCGGAAAACGCTGCGGCTGCAGAATCGCTTCATTCCGGTGGCCCTGATCACAACACAAAACAAAAATAAACTATACTTCTCGGTCAAAGTAGTTAAATTACTGAACTCCTCTCTGGCAAAGATACATGGCAATGAGAATCATTTAGTATTCAGCAGGATGGCGAGGTCATGGCTTTTTTCCAACCGAAATGTATTACAGACAACTAACCAATCCCTGAAACCGCTTAGCATTAAAAAAAAAGCCATCAATGTTATACTCGATGCAACAAAAAATACTGCAATTTAAATAAAAAATAATAATCTTTACCCAAATCTGAATTTTTGGATCATAAATGCATACTGTATACCAGCATGGCCAGTGCATGCTGGCTACAAACTGTAACTTACTAGTACATTATACTTTTCATAGTATGTCGTCCAGCATACCTCTTGATGAAAACCCACCAGTGTCATAACCACACAGCAATACAGCCAGATGTTGTAACAAAAGCTTGCAAGAAGCCGGCATGACCTCTGTCACTACAGTGTTAACTAATAACACCAATGCCATTCTTAGTAGTTGTAGTTTAACCTGTTGCTCCCATAACCAACTTCCATATATAAACAACAGTAACTACTCAACCTTGCATGAGAAACAGGTTTACATCTCATATCCCTAAATTGGAATTACGTGAATAATCGTTTTTTCCTTATGTGACTGATAGCTAGTTCTTGGCACCCATGGGTGATGTGGTAGTTGTCCAGAAATTGCACCTATGATTATGTTCCAAAAACTGGGATTAAAAGTACTGTATACTCAGCCAATCTCAGTCTATGAATGGTACTGATTGCACAAACTTGTGTGAGATACCTATTAAATTACATGCCTCTGCACTGAATAAACATAAATACCCCAATCTGCATGTGTGACTATCAACTAACACTAAGTACCATGCGTAACCTACTATTCATCCAGAGCGGCTTCTTTGCCTGTCGGGTGTAGTATAGCAAGCGCTATATAAATGCCAATGCAATTCACTACAGTAAAACTGTGCTGGCCACTTTAAAACTTGGAAAGCACAAGCACTGGAATTGCAAATATGACCAAATGCTAGAAAGTAGAGGAGGGGGGTGCTGGCCCGTTCCTTGGAGAGAGAGAAGTAAAAGTAGACAATTTACTCTCCTTTAACCAGACAGCACTTTAGGGCAGTAGCCAGTAGTAGCGTGGTGGGGTTATAAAAAAGAAAACATTAAAAGAAAATTTCACTTAACTGCCAGCCTCCGTCCTCTTCGGTCGATGCATGAAACTGGAAGAACACAGGCTCCCAGACTCCCATTGCCAATCACAATGCCACTGCCACCAGCATGACAGCAGCGTCGTGATTGGTCTGAGCACTGTCAGACAGGGAGTGAGAGGCTGTGCATGTTCCCACCTAGGCTATGCAATACAGCCAGGTGGAGATATACTAAGTGCGCATGACGGTTTGGCCGGCCATCTCCGTCACTCCTCCGCCTGCTCTGCCGGCAACCCAGACAGACGGATAGCAGGAATCTCTGGTTACTCAACTGCCTTGCCTCATTCCCTTATTTGAGCTCAGCATTGCATGTTCAAAACCTCCTCCCGGGGCTGTATTATAGAAGTATTCCGGGAGCGCAACAGGCGTGTGCACTCACATTGTGCATCCCCAGAGCATCTTGGCATAAATGCTTGTGCAGCCCAGGTTGTAATACAGATATCGCTGGCGCACTGTAGCGCCAGTGCAAATCCAAGAGAGCATTCTCTCATTTGCATGGTCCCATGCAAATCCCTTTAGGAGGCGCACTTAAAGTGCACCATAAAAATGTAGCGCACTTTCCGTGCTTATCTTAAAGGCAGCCCTCGGGAGGGATAAAAGGCCCTGACATCCCCTTGCAAGCAGGTTCAGTCACCCACTGCACCCACCTGCAAGGGGATCTCAAATCCCTAATTAAAGTGAAGGCAGGTTGCCTTCTGCACAGAGAAACATGGAGCATCTTATACACATCTGCTCCAAATTTCTCTTGAATGTGCTGCTCTGAAGGCAGCAGGAGTTTGCGGGTGCCCCGAGGGCAGCGCATCCTACATGATAGGGGGCACTTTTCCTGTTTGCATCTGGCACACCGGCTTGAGGGTATGCTGTGACACAAACAGGAAAAGTGCACCCTATCTGTAATAGAGCCCCATGTCAAAAATGTCAAAATGTCAAATGCTTTTATATAGCGCACTTATCACCAACCATGTGTTGCTCATCTCCTGTATTGAACAAGGACACCTCTGTCTTTACTGCAACCCATGGTATCAAGACAGAGGTCTATGTTCATAGCCTTCAAAATATGCATACATTATAATGCCTTTTAAAGCAGTGTTTTAGCTACAAGTTGGCAGGGACAGACTAAGTACCCAAAGGCAGCACTGGCAAAAATGTTCAAACCAGCCAGCTCCCTTTGTCTCCTCACACAATCTCTTTCTTTCCATCCATCCGATCACCCTCTCTCTCCTTCTCTCCTCTCTCTCTTCTACCTCTCTGATCATGTTCTCTGTCTTCCTTTTCTATCCCTCTCTGTCTTTCCCTTGAAGCCTTCCTGTTCCTGCTGCAATTAACCTTGGGGACTGGGGAAAAGGACAGAGGCACCAGAAGTGGCCGTGGTGTGGAAAATAGACTTTTTATCTTGACACTCGCTCAGCCATTTTGTACTCTGTATAAAAGTATATCTGTTATCTTACCATTCACTCCACCATTCTGTGCTATACCCTTCATGACTGACCTTCTCTCTGTATCACGAACACTCTGGAGCTCCACTTTTGACCTGCCACATTCCTGCACGGACACTCACAACCTGTTTGTGCTTTGGCCTGCCACAAACTGACCAGCCCATGCTCAACCAGTCGGAGAGGGAGTTTCCCAGATGTTTATCGTCCTCACCCTGCACACTACGCCCTGCAGGGGTCCAAACAAACTATCATTTGTGGACTTATTTGTATAAACATGCTTTTCTCCTACACCCTGCAGGGGCCTCACCGCTTCCCTCTGTGCTTAACCTTTGTTTGACATATAGTCATGCCTTTTTCACCTATGCCCTGCAGGGGCCAAACAGCCAACACATGCCGATTGTATCAGAACTGATCACTATTTGTCTGTAAATTGTTGGTGTTTGTTACTGTTCACCTGGCACGCACAGGGTGGGGATGAAGGGTATATAAGGTACAGAACCAAAGCACTGATCAGACTGCCTCCTCAGACAGCTATTGGTGTCTGTTGTTAATGCTTTCTCTCTCATGAGATAGTAATAAATATCCTTTCTCTCTGGCTCCAACGTTGGTCTCAGTTTGTATTCCAGACCCGTGGACTATAGGGTGACCCTGACACCTTTTGGGTGGTCCCCCAAAAGATCCCCAGAATCCACAATTGCTGTCCAAACGTGGGGCCGATCAGAGATGTGATTGCCCGGTCATGGGGTCCCGCCGAGGAAGTTGAACAGACGGTGGTGGGGCATGCCTACGTGAAAAAGACCCTCTTCCTCGTAGCCACCACCCGACTTTCACTACATCCCAAAAGACCGCAGCAAGTGGCTCCGGTCCTGACTCTGGCCCTCGATAGACTTGGACGATCTTTTCAGTAAAGAGACCACCTGGAGAACGAGACACAGGATTCTGGAAGGGTCGCTGATTTGCGACACCTTTTTGTTAGTACTTGGTTTTGGTTGTCTGGTTTGTTTGATTTCACTCTTTGCAAAGATTGAAGATAAACGGGTAGTGTGGACTTTTTGTCCGACCTTTGAAATTTGTAGAGATATTATTTAAGATAACATAGAAAAGCATGCCCGTTCTTGGTAAAGCCACTTGATAAGGTTGTTGACACCTCTTCTTTGGTATTTTGGTTATCCAGACTTGGTATTTCGATATTTGCAAATAACTAAAGTTAAGCGGGTAAGGTGGACTATTCGTCCAGTTTTCTGAAATTTGTAGAGACGTTTTTTAAGAAACTAGAAAAACATGCCCGCATTTATTAAAGTTAGCACGAATGGTGTTGTTGTCACACCTCTTGATCTCAGATATAGAAGAAAGTCAGCCGGCTCCCCAAGGTGGTACCCCGAGTAGAGAAATATACATAAAGTATGGTACTTCTCCTATAAATGTACAGCACATTATGGGACAAATACACGTCAAAAGATAGGGATAATACCTGGCCAAAATATGGCTCCTTCGACCCTCAGAAAATAGAGACAGTAGAAGCTCAATCGCATGGGCGCAGATCTAGACAATCCATGTTTGATTCCTGGGAGTTATGGAAGAAGGAAATTATAAAAAGAGAGAGGAGAGCTTAGGCCCGACTCCAGAAGACAGTATGGCGGAATCACAACAAGAGAAGGTGGCTTAAAATATTGCCTGTCTAGATAAAGAACATTGACTAAAATGCCTCTGGCCAATATCCTATGCGATATACCCCCTTATTACGATCAGACCCCAATGAGGACGAATTACTCCTACACCCCCCCACCTTCACTTGGTGAGGTTGCTCTAAATTCAGGGTCTCCAACCTCTTCTGTAATGAGAGCTATTTATGTTCAATGAAAAACAACCTGACATACTCATATGATGAAAGTTGAAATAGTGACCACTTCTGCCAGGATTAAATTAATGACCACTATATGCAAGATTACCAACAGGGTTCATATTATTACATCAGGCGGGGTTGCCAACAGCAATACTCCTGGTCCCAATTTTGTGAGAGTAATATTAGGTTTGCCCACTGCCAGATGATTTTTTATTAATTTTCATGACGTTTAAATAATGTCAACCATTTTTCTCCAAACATCAGTTTATGAGTTCTGAAAAGAAGCACATTTTTCCCTAATAAACCCTTTTTCAATTTTGGAATACCTATATTAATTAAACAAGCAAAAGCTTCTAATTTAGTGTGGTGGACAGGCAACTGGTGAGCTACTGGTAGCTCCCGAGCTACTCGTCGGCAAGCCCTGCTCTAAATGCATGCGTGCGCAATTAATTGAATTAGAGACACTCGCCATTTTGGGATATTGGAGACTTGGGTTATTAGTTTTCTCATTTATTAAAGGTCACTGATTTTAGGGGACAATGAGAAAACGAAGGAAATAATGCATTTCTCATTACTATGTTGTTTTGGAAACCTACATTTGAGCAGATCGCTCAGCTTCCTACCTCTAAATTGGAGGATGTAGGTGAAATTTGAGGTGAATCTTTGGAATAGAGTTTTTTATATATATGAAATATACAATGGACAATGAAGATTTGAGTGGCTGCTGGACGGCTCCTTAGATTTTAAAACATAAATACAGTATTTACATTTTTTTAAGAGAAAAAGAAGGTAGATGAATATGAAAGCTTTCGAAAATGAGAAAAACCTGCACCACATTAGCAAGGCTTGCACAATGTCGAGCAAGATTTATTCCAAAAGAGCTATTTTAAAGGATTACCATGGCAAATTGACAACGGGTGTCCTGCTTACTCAGCAAACTGAATAAGAAATGACAATTCTTTTAAATATTGTTATCTTGCAACAGTTTCTCAGCTTTCAGAAAGAGAGGTCAAAAAGTCAGTTTGTTTTCTGTGACTGAAATTAAAGGATTTTGTATGGTAAACTACTAAGGATTGCACAGTGAAAACATGTGAAATGGAGGGCTGTAGGATGCCAGGGTTCTTTTCCTTTTTTTCTCCAAAACTGCACTGAAATAGCTAATAAGTGAACAGTTCAGACATTTCAAATATGCTTTGCCAATTATGAAGACAATCTCTTGTAAATTTGGGTTGAGAGGAAACATATTTTTTATAGGATCAGAACAAAGTAGAATGATTTGCTTGGTGGTGTGCAAATTTTAGGTATTCTTGCCGAATACCGACCTCCAAACATTATTTGTACACTATGTACCTTTGTCAGTAACACTACACGTTAGTGGGAAACCTTTAGTGACCATCTCAATGAAAGAAAAAAAGAGAGAAAAAAATGATGTTATCTGTAATGACAGTGCCCTCCTACTGTATGCTTTGTTTTACTAATGTATTTGTGATAAAAGAGTTCTAAATTATTATGCTTCCTGCCCAGGTGACAATGTCATTACCAAGTCAACCACCACATGGTCCAGCTAGTCAAACAGCCTGACGGCACCTGCTTGCCTAGGATGTGCAAAACATGGTGCTCTAACAGGGATTTGTGAAAATGCTAGCCCATTCAATTGTGCCCTTTTGTCTCTGTGAAGGTACATTCCACCCAAGGTTCACAGCCTCTTCGAACAAGCTCTCTGGGGTCAAGGGCACCCAGGGGTCACTATGCTGCAATTACATCAACTAGAGTGTTCCCTACTCATTTTTGTCTCTGAGGATAGCAAGACAGGGTAGTCCAAGGCTTTCTCAAAGAGGTGAGATACAGTTAGACATTCAGAATACAGCACCCCCTGTACTGCCAGATGACGGACTAAATGGCCGGTCAGTGCTTTACTTTTTATAAAAAGAAAAGCAATTTATTACACCCAGGAGAATTAGATTACACATAAAATTAGGACGAACAGTGAAACCAAGATGTCTCTACAACCCTCTGGACCAGAGTTCTGACCCCAGATAGTATTAGAGCGTCTAGATGCTAAACGCTATAAAAACACAGTTAACGTGAAAAAGTACAATTAACAATGCCTTTTTACAGACCATGTTGCACAGGGTTGTTCTCGTCAGACATATTGTTATTATGAAAGCTATTTAAAATTGAACAAAAAAAGTCTTGTTAGAATGTTAATATGACAGTTTCTTTTGCAGGGGAGACAGAAATTAATGGGAAATATGCAGAAGAGGAGGAGGACAATGGAAAAGGGGCTGGTCAACCTTCACTGGATCTGGCGCAGCAATGTGGTGGAGGATTAGGCCAAAATAGGTGTGCCTACGATTTACAGGAAGGGTCATTGAAAGAACGAATGCCCTAACTTACAGGGCCAAACAACGAGGGCAAAAGGAAGGGGTAATTCATTCACAAGGAATACAATCAGAATTGGTGCAATCACACTTCTCAGACTAGGACTTCAATGTAGAAATGAAGGATGCAGAGTAAAGAACAGGTGCTGAAGAGGGAAAGGCAGATTTTGATGAAAGAGCAGAACAGATTGAGATGAAACCGAACATGGGGGGGTAGATTTTGCCAGGACAAGGGCAGATTAGATGAAGGCTATGCGTTACATTTAGACCTTTTTATTGAAAAAAAAACAGGCTCCATGTATTGACAAACAGTCTTTTCCAAGGCGTATTTGCTTGGCCGTAGATTCTGCGAGAGAATCTAAGAATCAAAATATGGTGTCAAAGATTTCCGCACTATAAGCATACAAACAGGCAAAAGCTTTTACAATGATGACTATTGACATTTGATTATAATACCTTTGAATACAGTCCACAGGGTGATCTAGGAAGGGCAGAAGATTCATGATACCAGTTAATACAGCTGGCCCCTATGTTACTGTACCATTGGGGGGGGGGAGCATGAGTTCCTGGTGTATACTGGTGCTACTTGCACCCCTCTAGTTCATAATCCCCTTTCCCCAGGTCTCCCCTCTCAGGTTAATTTCATACATCTGTGTTATTTTTCTAGCATCTCTGTTAAAAGTACTATTTTATATACATCTACCTGAAAGAAATAATATGTAGGCATAGAAGGACAGTGTGCATTGAATAACTGTGCTCCATATTATACTGTTTTGGGATACCGTTGGTATAGATCTAATGTCTTTCAGTATACCGGTGCAGTCTTTAAAGATGTTTGCAATTGGAATACAAGGAAAAGGATTGACACAGTTTGACAACTACAAGAATTTTGAGTCCCAGAGGTGTCACTATGACAGAGATTTTCAACTGCATTTTAGGACAAGCTATATATGGTACAATGTTTTCATCCTTATTTTTGCTTTTGGAGATAATGGATTTATTTTAAAGCCAACAGATACAGCATGCACCATTAATAGCACAACTATTGCAAGGCCTGTTGCTGCCAAAGGTTCAATTATAGAGTGTGCTGCACCCACCTTTTTTGAGGACTATGTATCATGGTTGTGAATATACAATGGTTCAAGTTGCGTCTGCTACCTACGATATCATGGTATAAAGATAAAGGATAATATGTACTATGACCCTAAGTATATCATTGAAGGGGCTGGGTGGAGGAAAAGGAAGAAGGGAACAGGGGAGGATGTATGCGAACAGAAAAGGAATATGGGTAGGCCCAAATGGAAAGATATGTTTGACAGAGATAATGCTTGCCCCAATTACCCTACTTTTTCATGGCTCACCACTTGTAGGACGTAAAGGAATGATCAGACTGTTTTCCTAAATGTTGGTACACAGTTTGAATTGGGAAAAGGTACTTCCGCTACCCCAGGCCACTTCTCCTTCCCACATTAAATGGACTTCCTAAGCTTGCCCCACCACTCAAGCTACAAGTACGTGTTGGTTATTGTGTGCATGTTCAGCACACGGACTGAGGCATACCGATCCAAGAACTGCAATGTACAAACGATTACCAAATGCCTCCTGAAAGAATTCATACTGCACTTTAAAGTACCTTTGCCTTTTTTCGGTTCTAACAATGAACTGGCATTCATCCCAAATGTGATTGAGGGGTTGCGCAAGGGGCTAGGAGCTACACAGACACTACATGTGTTCCACCGAAACCACCAAGTAAAAATGGCAAGTCAAGCTCATCCTGAAGGGTTGCTTGTGTGCCACGCAGCTGAGAAAGGAAGAGTGTGTGTGTGTGTGTGAGCAGACCCCAAGCTTACATCAACTAAGAACGTCCAGAGAAACCAATGCCCAACCCCTCAGTCTGCCAGATGTGGCAACTAAACATCTTTACCTTCTTCACTATTTTGTTTTCTTCATATTGGGAGTGCCTAAGTAATAACAAGTGCTAGTAACCTCTCAAATTACTTGAAGACAGGCACCAACGGTTGCTTTTTCTGTTTACAAGTATGACCACTGAGGCTCTGCATTACTCCTCCGGAAACTTTTGAAAAGAGTAAAAGTGCAACAGGAAATGAGACAGTCTTTCAACTAGTCACACTAGCCACATGTGCCAACGATTGGGATAATACCTCTTGACTTTCTGCTTCGCTCCTGTCAACAGGAAGGACTGTGGAAAATAGACTTTTTATCTTGACACTCGCTCAGCCATTTTTTACTCTGTATAAAAGTATATCTGTTATCTTGCCATTCACTCTACTATTTTTTGCAATACCCTTCATGACTGACCTTTTCTCTGTATCACAAACACTCTGGAGCTCCACTTTTAACCTGCCACATTCCTGCATGGACACTCACACCCTGTTCGTGCTTTGGCCTGCCACAAACTGACCAGCCCATGCTCAACCTGTCGGACAGGGAGTTTCCCAGATCTTTAACGTCCTCACCCTGCACACTGCAGGGCTCCAAACAAACTACCATTTGCTGACTTATTTGTGTAAACATGCTTTTCTCCTACACCCTGCAGGGGCCTCACCGCTTCCCTCTGTGCTTATCAGATTAACCTTTGTTTGGCATATAATCATGCCTTTTTCACCTATGCCCTGCAGGGGCCAAACAACCAACACATGCCGATTGTATCAGAACTGATCATTATTTGTCTGTAAATTATTGGTGTTTGTTACTGTTCACCTGGCCTGCACTGGGTGGGGATGAAGGGTATATAAGGTACAGAACCAAAGCACTGATCAGACTGCCTCCTCAGACAGCTATGGGTGTCTGTTGTTGATGCTTTGTCTCTCATGAGATAGTAATAAATATCCTTTCTCTCTGGCTCCAGCGTTGGTCTAAGTTTGTATTGCGGACCCGTGGACTATAGGGTGACCTTGACACCTTTTGGGTGGTCCCCCAAAAGACCCCCAGAATCCACAATGGGCTTTCAAGATTAGCCTCCAAGGGCTCCTGTCCTCTGAGGAAAGCCTGGTAAAATAAAAGGCCTTTCCGGCCCTGCAAGGTGGGTGTCTGGTGGTCGATGCACAAGTGGAGGGTAAACATGAATGGGGAATCCTACTATTTTTAGAGAGTGAGCTCCATTTCCTTTAGTCCAAGGCGAAGGGAGGACAGGAAGGTGTCCTCTTACAGCAGAGCAGTAGCGTCACCTTGTGTCCTGCCTCCACAGATAATAGCATGTAGCTTCACATGGTGCTTTTTAGGCTGAAATCTGGTTGCTAAAGAATTCTTGGAGACATTCTGAAAGCTGATAGAATAATGCATTTGCCCACTGTGATTTTTAACTCAAATTTGCTTGTCTTCTATTTGCTGGCTTTATTTGTTTTAGGCTGTCTTTGTCCCTTCCGTGGAGCACAGCCTGTTTAGTTTATTCTTTCACAAGTGCTCACTTTCTGTAAACAGGCCTTTAAACTTTGTTCTTGTCTTCTCGCATTTGCTGTGCATTGAACAACAGAGTTCAAATGTCAGGCTATGTTATCTGAGGAAGCTTGGTGTTTATTGTTCTTTCTCTGAATTCAAAACTCCATCCCTCGCCCACACTCCATCCCTCGCCCTCTTGCCCTGCCTCTATCGCTCGCCCTCCCTCTATCTATCTTTCGCCCTCCCTCTATCTATCAATCGCCCTCACTATCCATCGCATCACCACAGCATCACTCAGAGGCACCATAACATCACTATGCGTTACCACAGCATCACTGAATGCCACAGCATCACTCGTCGCCGCCACAACATCATTCAAAGCCACCACAGCATCAATCTGTGCAACCATTCAACAACAACTGATTCAAATATGTACTCTCAATGTTTCAAACTTTATTACAAATGTCACAAAAAAAGTTAATATTTTACTTCTGTTCTTGTATTTTCCTCACAATAAAATACACTAAACATAATCTTCCCAAAAATTATTTGCAAAAGTTTAAGCTATTGCCATTATAAATTACAATAACTTTTATTTAAGAATTAATTATTTTAAAAAAAACAACCCATTGTTATTTTTATTATGAATACATCTAAGTCATGTAAATACAACACATATTGCATTACAAATGCTATAGGTGTCACGTTTGCAAAAGTTAACACTATTGGCATTGTAAATGACAAAGTTATTAATTTCGCTATTTACAAAACAAAAACATGAATAAAAAATGTGTCATTTACAATACTAATACCTCTAACTTTACTAATGCGAGACCTATTGCATTGCAAATGCTTGTATTGTAAGGGACCCCTTTGAATACAAAACGTATGCTCAGAGAAAGCACACATCCTTGAACTATGGCAAAAAGGTATGCGCATAATAGCATGGCGTACAGGAAAACAACGGTCCTAGACTAATGTAACTAGAATTCAGAAAATGTTTAATTTGTCTTTGGCACATAAAAATAGTATTAATAAAGGCACATAGAGAATATTTACTACAAAAAAGGAAAGGTTAATAAACCGAATTTAATCATTCAATCATTGGGTATTACAGTAGATATACATTATAATCATTACTCATGTACAATTATATGACTACACGGTTATTACCAGAGAGAAGAAGAGCGTGAAAAAAAGTAGTGCTCAAGTGAAAGAATGAACTAGAAAGGAAAAAACAGTAGTAGCAGCTTAGGAAGTCCTTTTTCTTATTTTTCAATGAAGGGAGCCAACACAAAATTATATGACGGTCACCCTGGAAAACACAGGCCTACCCACATATACAATATTGCATATAAAATGTTATTTCAAATGTTGTTAGTCACAGTCAGTGTATACATCATCTGTGCATCTTGTGTGGGGGGCAGATGTACGGTGTAGGCCTTTTCGGGGGCGTCAACGTTTCGACCCTGATGCATAAGGGTAATGGGGGTCTTCAGCAGCGGGTCTTCCTCAGGACGGAGGTATCACAGACTGAGTCAGGTGAGTGCCAAATAAATTGGTCTTAACGTAAATAAACGATAATTATTCCAATGTATTCATCATGGAAGGGGAAAGCCATTCCCAAAGCCGCTGTTACTAAATTTGCGGCGTGGGGGTCTGGCAAGGAAAGGGAACAAAGTATGAATCCCTTCGTGTATCTCATGAGTTAGTAAGTGGCTCCGTGAATCTTTCCGACAGTGCGCTGAAATTGATCACGCTCGCTGTGGTAGAGGAATAATAGCATGGCAGCCAATAGTGCATTGGTGTACCGGGATATAAAAAGCGTATCATATCTTAATAGATATGATGCATGTTTTCTCTCTCTCGCTCTTTGACACAAGGCAGCACAGCAACTTGGTGCAGCATTGCCTTGCATCAAAGAACAGCAAATCTGGGTCTCAATCTCACTTACTACCTGTCCCTGACTCTCACTCACTTTTACTCACATGTATGGACTTACATATACAGACACACTTGCTCACACAAACAAATGCTCTCTCACACATACTCCCAACCGCAAACATGCACACAACATACATTTAAAACCTTTTTACTTACTACAGCTGCCATCAAAGGTCCCGTTCCAGCTAAGTGTGCTTCATTTTTAATTACACTAATAGTGAATAATATAATATTATTCACTATTAGTTTAATGAAGAACCAGTGGAAATAAGGAATGTGGAGCCGCCCCTGTGTTCTTGGCACTGATTTTGCCATCTCTGAGGCCAAGGGTCACTAAGGCAGTGTTGGAGATTGCAAGGGGTAAGCGAGGGGTCGCAGCTGCGACTCCAGTCTACCCCTAAATGAGATCCATGGCAGCACACAACGTACCTCTCCTATTAAAATGTTTACTATCATCTCACCAGGCTCAGTGGTGCCATCAGTGGTGGCAGCAAAGGATTATAGTAGGAAATAAAGAACTTTTTTACCTGTTGTCTACATAGGAGTTAAGCCTACTGGTCTCTCCTTGTAGGAAGTCTTTCACCTGCAACAGGAGCTTCTTGCAACCACGTGGGACATGTATAGGAAGGGGTAGAGTGTGCATGAAATGTGTGTATGCTGTGCTTCAGTAAATGGGACTTTGGAACTCCTCAGTGTAGGTGAATCACAAGATGAAGGATGGATCATGGAGGTGAGGGTCCCTGGGATCTTTTTTAGATTGAGCGGCGCTTTGGAGCATTCGATAATCCACTCTTTGAAATGGACTAGGCCAGGAAGCTGAAGGGTGGATTACCCTGGAAGTGAAAATTGCAGGCACTGCTTATGTATAGACTGTACTCACTCCTGTGTTCATTGACCTGCTTTTTGTCCGCATTATCTGTCTAACCCATGTATATTTGCTGTGAAGCGCTCTGATACCCTCGGGTCCAGCCAGCGCTATACAAAACTTTAATAAATAAAAAAAAAAAAAAAAAAATTCCAGGCCGTCTTCTTTGTGTATGCGTGGTAGATGGATGCATTGCCTTTCTCCCCTTTGTGTCCTTGTTTTCCACCGCCTGTTAGAGCACACCCAACTGCACTGCCAATTCCCGTCGGTAATGCATATCAGAGAATATGACTGAGAAGACCGGAGTGTAACTCGCTAACAGCACAAAAAATAGACTTAACCCAAAGCTGAGAGGGGGTCTGGAATTCTAATCCACCACTGCCAGCAAAGGATGAATACTGGGCAGAAATCCATGCCAGTGCCCCGGGATTCCTTACTGACCGGTGTCCAGACTCCACGCAGCAGCGGGGGAGAAGATAGATATCTGAGATACAGGGTTGCCAGCTGTCCTGCCAGGCTGGCATAGGCACCTGGCGTCCAAAGTCCTGATGGAAGTGCCTCTATGCCTGCGTCCAGGATGAAGCCCGCTCTTTCAGCAACAAAGAGCAGTCCAGAATCCGCCCTTTGTCATGGATGCTGCAGGAAGAGACTGAGATACCCAGAGGATGTCTAAGCCAATCATCTGTGACACCAGGATCTGGAGGCCAGGAAGGAGCAGTAGCTCCTGCACCCCAGACTGCTCTACTGTGCCCCCAGGGGCCCCCACTGGGCCTCAAGGAACATCTTGGCGCACTCTCCTGGCACGGAGAGCATCAGAGAGATAGTTGCATCCAGCCACTGGGAGCACAACCAAGTAGGGATCCATGATGCGGTTGTCATGACTTCTGCTTCCCAAGTCCCAACTCCGAAGTTCAGTGGTTGCTAAAGAACCGCGATGGAGAAGTCGTACCCGTTGCGCACCCTACTTGGATCCTGCACAACGACCGTAAAATGGCGGACACGTTTTGTGCAGTAAACGAGCAGGGTGTTCGTACGGTGCGCAACTCTAAAAAAAAAGAAAAAATAAATAAAAATAATTTAAGTATATTATGAACAATATATATAATAATGAAAACATATATTTTTTATGTAAAAGAAGTAATTAAAACAAATGTGTAATGTAATTTAAAAAATAACATCTAAAAATAAAATGATTAAAAAATATAGCTAGAAAATATAGAAAAAAATAATAAATATATTTTAAAATTATGATTTAAAAAATCTTTGAAATTCACAAAAAAAACATAGATTTTCCATATGTTATAGTTACGAATTAGCATTTACAAAACCTTAGAAATTCACTGAAAAAACATAGGTTTCAGACATGTTATAGTTAGGAATTAGCATTTAAAAAACCTCTGAAATTCACTGAAAAAAACATAGGTTTCAGACAAGTTAAAGTTAGGAATTAGCATTTAAAAAACCTTAGAAATTCACTGAAAAAACCATAGGTTTCAGGGGTGTTATAGTTAGCTGGACATTTCACTCGTATAAAACCATTGAAATTCCCCCGTTATAGCTAGATGTCCTAACTATAATTTGCGCGCCTGCAATCCACTGCTGATGATGTCACATATTACATAATTCATGACATGGTCAGTGACATCACTGATGACATCACTGATGACATCTCAAATGACAAATGATATCACTGATGACATCATCCATGTGATAAACTGATACACCTCATCATACAGTAACATAACCTTTCAACACTCATTATAAAATATGAAGTACCATATTTGAAACCATTGTCACACCAGTACAAGTTTCTAAAAACCCACTCAGTGATTCCTACATCTACACACATATAAACACTTACCTATAGATTCCCTCATACATGCTAACAAAGATCAATAGAACACTATTAAATATACTTATATACCTACATCAACATTACACAGCAGCACATATCCTATTCACTTATGCAGACAGCCTACTCACTTATGCAAACAATTGATCATACTTATACAAACTCTACTTTATTTATTCATATAGATAGTAACTCATACTTAGTGTGTTATAAAATCAGTATTACAAGTATACAGTTATCCATACATGAACCATACAATTACTGAGTCTTATGTATACTTATTTATATACAATAATTGTCACAGCTGTCCTGCCAGGTGCCTATGCCAGCCTGGCAGGACAGCTGGCAACCCTGTATCTCAGATATCTATCTTCTCCCGCGCTGCTGCGTGGAGTCTGGACACCGGTCAGTAAGGAATCCCGGGGCACTGGCATGGATTTCTGTGAGTCATGTCACTGACCATGTCATGAGTGATGTAATATGTGACGTCATCAGCAGTGCATTGCAGGCGCGCAAGTTATAGTGAGTCCAACTAACTATAACGTGGGAATTTCAATGGTTTTATGTCAGTAAAATTTCCAGCTCACTATAACTGGTGTCAAACCTATGGTTTTTTCAGTGAATTTAATAGGTTTTTTAAATGCTAATTCCTAACTATAACTGGTGTGAAACCTATGGTTTTTTCAGTGAATTTCATAGGTTTTGTAAATGCTAATTCCTAACTATATATAGGGCCTCAAACCTATGTTTTTTTCAGTGAATTTCAAAGGTTTTTTAATAGCAAATCTCTATAGCTATGAAATATAATATTTTTTATAATGAATTTTATATTGTATATTTTGTAATACAAATTTTTTTATGTATGTTTTTCCTTGATTTTTTTTTTGCCATGGAGCGCTCCCAGTGTGCGTACCGGTGAGCGCAGTTGCGGCGCGCCCCGGTGCGCGTACCGGTGAGCGTCCCGTTAGCGCTATTGCCGCGAACGAAAACATCATCGTGACGTATCGCGTAGCCGCGTGATGCGTCTTATGACGCACGGCCTAAGCGCACCCGGAAGCGCCCGAGCGCATAAGATCATGCAACGTAAGTGCCCCTGGGCGTGACCTGACGCGCTTACGCTACGCGCCCCGGGGAGCGCCCCGGTGCGCGCCCCCGGGCGCGTATCGTAAGCGCGTCGGGTCATGTGACCTGAAAATAACACTTTTCATTGGTTCAGAACAGTTTTGTTTTCCAAATGATGAAAGCCCGGGTCATGTGACCTGAAAATAACACTTTACATTGGTTCAGAACAGATTTGTTTTCCAAATGATGAAAGCCCCCACCTTTTTTCCTCATTCTCACTTTGTTCTTTGAGTGAGGAAGACCTGCTTCTATTCATTGAGAAATGGCTACAGTAGCAGCAGCAGCAGGAGCATCTGCACCACCACCACCACCACCACAAGGACCACCACAACACCACATTGGTGGTGAAGAAGAAGAGGAGGAGGAGGAGGAGGAGGAGGAGAGGCAGTTCCTGCCTGAAGATAATCCCCCGTATAAACCTAAGGAGCACTTTGTGTGGGAGTTTTTTTAAATCCCAAGGCGTGCAAAGAAAGTAAATGCTGCAAAAGTGACCTGTCTCATCTGTGGCACTGTACTTTCCAGGGGGAACCCTGCAAAAAAATATTCATTTGGGAACCATACAATGCTTCGCCACATGCAACGCAAGCACCCTAACAACTATGCTGCGGCAGAGGTCAGAGAACTGACCAGAAACCCTCCCCAATCTTCTCCGAGCACCTCCAAACAACCCACTCCATCGGGTCCAGAGACAAGGGAGATGGTCCCAAACATCCAACGCCAGTTTGGAGATTACAACATTTTTGTATATTTTGCGGGACTACAATTTCTTATGGGGAGCAAAGCATCAAACTCATCAACCGTGCTGGAGACAACCACAAGTGCAAATAGAAGGCTTAATTTTTTCCTGATTTTTTTTGCTCCAGTTGAGCCGTTTACAATTCCCTGTTTTTTGTTTGTCCCCATAAAAAATACAAAAAAAATATAAAATTGTTCATAAAAGCCAAAAAAAGTAAAAAATGTTCAAAAAAACAATAAAAAATAATATAAAACAACAAAAAGAATTAAAAAAAAGTTCTTTTTAGAACTACCTCCAATTTATAAAAAAATGCTACATTTAAAAAAAATTCTGTAATTCTTTTTTTTCCACGGTACGCTCCCCGGTGCGCGTACCGGGCGCTCCCCCCGCGAAAATCGGATTTTTATTTTTATTTTTTTTTGTCCCGCGGGGCCCTTTTATGGCCCCCACATCAAACCTAGGGGGTCAGGGGGGTCTACCCTGCCCCCTTTTGGTGATTTTCCCCTTTGTTCTTGCCACCTCTTGTGTCTCGATCCTACCGAGACACAAGATGGCGGCCGCTCCGGACTGTTTGGAATGTTGACAGACACCCGAGATCCAATCAGCTTTCTGCTCGCGAACTCGCGTAGCGCGCTGGTACGCGCCCCGGTGCGCGTATCGGGGCACGCTTATAGATATATATCTTTTTTTTAACCTAAATTACTCAAAATCCACTGGAGCACATATCTTGAGACATAGCAAAGGCACATCGAGCTACCAGTCCCTACAATTTTGCCAAGTTTGGTGGAAATCCATTCAGCCGTTCGGGCTAAAAGTGAGTCCAACCGCAATATGGAAATTAACATGGGGAAAACACGTTTTGGGACCCCCCTTTTATCTCGGCCCCCGCTTCAAGAATCCCCCCCAAACTTTCAGGGAAGTAGCAGAGCGGAGCTGGCCCTTTTCTTGGAGAAATTCAGCCAATTCCGTCCATCAACGCCAAAGTTATTCCCAATAGAATGTTGCGGATTTCCTATGGAAACTAGGTCCTAACTATAACTACCTACTGGCGACCGCCAGTAGGTAATATATATACATATTTAAATAACGAACCAAACCACTTTCACTGGATGATGTCATCAGTGATGTCATTTGAGATGTCATCAGTGATGTCATCAGTGATGTCACTGACCATGTCATGAATGATGTAATATGTGACATCATCAGCAGTGGATTGCGCGCGAGTATAACGGGGGAATTTCAATGGTTTTATACGAGTGAAATGTCCAGCTAACTATAACACCCCTGAAACCTATGGTTTTTTCAGTGAATATATATATATATATATATATATACCTCATAACATTTTTTTGTTTGAGGACAGGCTTTACAGGCAGACCTCTGGTACAGCGATGGGCACCTGCTTCGCCCCCAGCTATGCGAACCTGTTCGTTGGCTGGTGGGAGGAGCAGGTGCCCAGGAGCTGCCAAGAAGGTCATGAAATCGGGAAGGTGGTACATTGGTACCGCTACATTGATGACTTGTTCAACGTGTGGCAGGGGACCAAGGACATGGCAGAGAAATACATCGACTCTCTTAATGATAACATCTACAATATACACCTGTCTGGGACAATTAGCGGGGTGGCAGCCAACTACTTGGACCTACGGGTGTACATTGAGGACGGCCATGTCCACACCGCGCTGTACCGTTGTGGTAAATAAATAAATAATACCCTATTTTTGAATGCATAAATGAATAACAGATAGCTCAATAAATAAGAGTCAAGATTCGAGGTAGTAGGAGTTTGCAGGTTTATTACAGCATAAAGGAATAGGATGGCAAGGCCCAGCAGCGCTGCTGGGGTCAGGATCGGGACAAGGGGAACAACTTTTTAATAACAGTGCATGAGCATATATACATAACGCAAACACATAGCATTACATTGCAATAGGCGTAGCAGTGGGTGGAGCAATAGGCGTGACGCGTAGCAGTCGCGAAAGATAAGGGTAAAAAGAGGTGTAACAGGGCGTATACATAGACATGTGATGCAAACGTAACAGAATATGTCATGAATGGGGCGGAAACCATGGAGGGGGCTACCTGAGGAGCCGGAACCTCTAACCTGATGGTGCGCGCAAACTGGCAATGACGTGTTACTAGGAGAAGCTGGGGCTATGAACTCTGTGCTAGGAGCAGAGACTGAAGTCTGGAGAGTCAGGGCGACATGTACCTAAACAGTATCTAGTATCTGATGTTTAGAGAACATATTGATATAAACTAGAAGTCAGGAGAGGAAAGGCTAACTTGATTCTAAGACTGGACCATGCATTATTCTACATGTAGTGCGTGATGAAGAATATTGAATGACCGTTAAATGCAGTATTTCTCTAACGTGGAGACGTGAAGGCTAGACAATGACGGAAACTATTGATGCGATTCAGTAGTTTAGGAATGCAGAGAAGGAGGACTGAACTGATAACTGGAATCATAACATATTCTTGGCAGACTCAAAGGCAGAGCCAGCCTGAACCGGGCACTGTGAGGCAGGAAGTAAGTGAAGGGTCGAGGATACAGGTGGGGGCTGTATCGCTCCTCAGCGAGGCTTCAGGAGACAGAAGCTGAATCTGGTGTCCAGGCCCTTTTGAGGCCTAGAGACGGGGACTTTATAATGGAATAACGTGCACACTGAGAAACGTGGCAACGTAGCTTTACATAGACCTGATATTCGTAGTATTCACGAGAACTGGAAACTGGCATACTAGAGGTGGACACAACTATAATTGTGTCTTGAATCGAACATGGGGAATGCATATGCATATTTAATCATGCACACATAACATATGATGGATGACACGTAGGGACACAGAACATGGCAAAATTTACTTTTCCACATTCCCTCCTTGTCACTACGTTTCCATCAGGAAACATCAATATTCATGATACCATCTATCATTTCATACAGTATCATTTGCTCGTCTCGAATTATCCTGGAACGGGATTTAGAACGGGGCTTGGGACTAGGAATACAAGAGGTAGTACAGATGCCGCAAATCGCAGGGCCACATTGTATACAGAGACAGCAGCTGAATATGATCGCTACTGCAATACCTAGAAAGGACAAGACTTTCCATCCCCAGGCGGAAATTATATTCCAGAACCAACCGGACCATGTCCAGGTGCCTGGATCTTGGTGTAACAGATGGGCAATTTTATGGAGTCTGGTTATAGCTGAATAAACAGACGGCGCGTTATTTGGAATGAAAATGCAGCAACTAGATCCGATGACTCTACAGGCCCCGCCCCTATCGGCCAGTATGACGTCAAGGACGAGACGATTCTGTAAAACGACAAATCTCATAGCAGATTGCTCTTCAGTTAAGTTACCTAGAGCAGAGGCAGTCTCATTTACTACAGCTTCGAGGGTTCTGGTTAACCTACGGATTAGCTTACTATTCTGGATAGGTCCTATAAAGAAAAAGAAACCTCTATTGAAATCTGTATACTGTTCTAGAGCAGTTTCAGTATAATCGACAATTGGGGACTCCCTTCTATGTCTAATGTGTACTAGATGTGTGTTTCTGTGATAATCAGATGGGGCTAGGAAAACAGGTGGCAGTAGGAAGGCAATGTAACAGGTTCCCTCCCAATCGAGGGGCAGACGAACATATGCAGTTTGACCACAAATAAAATAAGAATGACGTGAAGCTTTGAAGATAGATTTCCCACTGTCACTATACTTGACAATAGTAGTACAATCACTATGTCCTACATGTACGGAACCATTATTTCGGACACATAATTCGCCTCTGACTGGCAGTACTGAAATAGCAGGTAAGTCTGGAGTAGTATCAGACTGAACATTCAGGACCATGAAATTCGACGAATAATTACCTAAATTATACACCTCATTTTCTAGATCTAACCCAGTTCTGTGGGGAAGACCTTGCTTGTCTGGAAAACATGTACTGTTAAGAAAAGACATATCTGTTGAGGATGACGTTAACGTGGACCATGCTCCACACGAACCATTATGTGAAAATGGATAAGGAAAAAGTGGCAGAACTCCCTTCGGTATCTGGAAAGGGGGGAGTCGACCACACACCCAACAATTAGTGGCATTGCTGGTCTGATGTGAGTAATGTAACATGCGGATGAAAGAATTATTTTTCATAGCGAGGCGGTAAGAGAGTTCATGAGGAGGCAGATCACTAAACGTGTGCTCTACTGTAGCATTAGCAGACTTATTTACATGAAGAACTGGGAAATACAAGAAAAATGCATAACTGGTGCAGGAAATCATAATGCTAAGAAACAATATGAAACATAGAAAAACGATACATCGAATTGAGTTTTGACTAACTCTCTCACTATGGGGGTCTATTTTATACATGTCAGAAACAGTCTAACCGTTTCACCTAGGGGAGGACTTAGACAATCAAACTGGCTGACTTATTTTACTAGACCGGAGTTTGAGTTTATACTCCTGTTGCGGAGTTTTCTCTAACAGGGGAGGGTTTGTAGCAATGTCTTTTGCGGGACAGTCCTTGAGAACAATATTTTGGCAATCCTTCAAATCCTGGGAAATGTTCTTTGAGACGGGTTTCAGTCCATTAAATTGTTTTACATGAGAAAGGTGCACCCAGCCTTTGCGACCTTCCAACTTCACGGCTGTACGGGTGGTGAGGAGGACCTGTCGGGGCTCTTTCCAGCGAGGCTCCAGCGGACTTGATCTGTCGAAATTCCTCACCAATACCATGGATCCTGGAACGATTTCATGCGGTGCCACCTCGGTATTGTCTGGAAATGCGGCGGCAACCTGTGAACGACATGAGTTGAGGGCAGACATCAAGGAAGCTAGGTAATCTGTCAGCATATTACTTGAAACATCGGTAATACTTCGGGGTCTAGGAGTACCCCACATGTTAGGGGGGCGGCCGAATACGACCTCATACGGGGACAGACCTGATCTGGAATGTGCGACCATGCGCATATAGAACAAAGCGACTGGCAGAGCTACTAGCCAGTCCACACCTTTCTCTTTACATACTTTGGCGATTCGGATTTTCAGAGTCTGGTTATGTCTCTCTACGAGACCGGCTGCTTCAGGATGGCGTACACAATGGAACTTCCACTGGTACCCCAACAAAAGGGAAACATGTTTCATCAACTCAGATGAGAATGGCTGGCCGTTGTCAGAATATACGACTCTAGGGAGTCCATAACGGGGGAAGAACTCACGAACCAACTGCTTGGCAGTGGTCGCGGCGGTGTAATCTGGAACTGGATATGCTTCTGTCCACCTGGACAAAGCGCATACAACTACAAGGACATACTTGAAACCTCGACATCGTTCCATCTGAATATAATCCATCTGGAGGACTTCAAAAGGGTGGTCAGGGGGCTGGAATCCGCCTTGTTCCACCGGGACACTTTTACCTGGATTAAACTGACAACATATCATACAGGTACGGACTTTCTGCTTGGCTGCAGCTCGTAAATGCTTGTTGAACCAGATGTTCTGGATACTGTCTAACATAGCTTTTTCTCCTAAATGTGCTGGACTATGTGTGGTATTAATAATGACTTGAACCATAGAGTCGGGGAGAAACCATGTGGCTCCACCCTTCGTTAACCATCCTTGATCTGTCTGGACCCCTCCTTGTTCGGACCATTTCTTGATTTCTTCAGGAGTAGCATGTAACTGTATGTCTATGACATCTTGTGTAGGGTCCTTAACTGTCATACATGTAATCGGATCTGGAGTGTGTGTCATGTTAACTGGAATGTCTGGAGTCTGTGCTGTAAGCTTGGCTGTGCGATCTGCTAGATCGTTACCTTGAGAAATAATGTCAGTAACTTTCGTATGTGCTTTGCACTTCATGATAGCGATAGATGTCGGTAAATGTATGGCATCTAACAGAGCTTGAATAAGGAGACCATGCTGAATCTTGGTTGATGAGAAGTCATGAAACCTCTCTCCTGCCAGAGCACTCCGAAGTCGTGTACAACTCCAAATGCGTAGCGTGAATCTGTGTAAACATTAACTTTCAAGTTCTTGGCGTGTATACAGGCTTGTGTCAGAGCAACTAGCTCTGCTGCTTGAGCAGACAGGGTGTCAATGCGGTGTGTCTCAATAACTTCAGTATCAGTAGTCACTGCATACGCAGCGACTAGTTCTCCTGTACTTGTTCTCATACATGAACCATCCACATAAAGTGTCAGGTCGGGGTCTGGTAACGGAATATCTGTCAGATCTTGTCTTGGCTTTGTCGTAATGTTAACTACTTCCACACAGTCATGTGTGGCAGAATTCGGAGTAACTGATGGTAACAGTGTAGCAGGGTTCAGGATGTTGCAGCGTCTGATTTCTATGTGTGGCTGGAACAGTGTCAATTCATAACCTGTTAAACGTGCAATTGTCAAGTGCTGAGTTTGTGTTCGGTTTAAAAGAACTTCCACGGAATGTGGAACTTGTACTGTCAAGGAGTGTCCTAAGACTATGGAATCACTTTGTCTGATAGCTAGGGCTGTGGCTGCAACTGACTTGAGGCACGCAGGCAGAGCCTGGGCTACAGGATCTAATGTGCTCGAAAAATAAGCACAGGGCTTGTATTGTCCTGCTTGATCTTGTGTGAGAACAGATAATGCTGTACCTTCCCGTTCAGTTACGAAAAGTGTAAAAGACTTACTGTAGTTCGGTGTCGCTAGAACTGGAGCTTGGCATAGAGCTTTCTTTAACTCATTGAAACAGAGTGTATGTTCAGGTGTCCAAGGGAGGACAGTCGATACGGCTGCCTCCTGTGTCGTTAACTGTATCAGTGGTTTGGCTAGGAATGCATACTGAGGAATCCATTGTCTGCAGTAAGAAGTAAGGCCGATAAAAGCACGTACCTCCTTCTGGGTCTTGGGCTGAGGAAGACTCGCTATTAACTGGATACGGTCTGGTGTCAACTGCCTACCCCTCTTGGACAGTAAGTGTCCTAAGTATACCACTTGCTGGACACAGAATTGAAGCTTAGAAGGGGACACCTTGTGCCCCATCTCGGCTAGGAAATACAAGACTGTAAGGGATGCTCGCTCGCAAGCACGTTCAGAACGGGCTGTGATCAGGAGATCATCGACATACTGGAGCAGGGCAGTGTCAGTTGGCATGTGAATGTTGTCTAGTTGTTTCTTAAGTGCTTGACTGTAAATACTAGGACTTTCTGTGAAACCTTGAGGAGCTCGTGTAAACATATAGCTCCTTCCATTTAAACAAAATCCGAAAAGGAACTGGCTGTCTGGATGAATAGGGACACTGAAAAACGCGTTCTTGAGGTCGATTACAGTAAAGAACGTGGCTTCGGAATCAATGGCTGTTAATAGGGAAGAGATGTCTGGGACAACTGGGTACTGAGGAATAATACACTTATTAAGTTCTCGTAGGTCAATCACTAATCGATATACTGGGGGTGCATTTGGATCAGTACGTTTCATGACAGGAATGATCGGAGAATTACATACATTGGAGTCAGTTTCTACAACCACTCCTTGAGCCATGAGCTCGTCAATAATTTTGGATAAGGCTGCTACAGCCTCAAGTGGCAATCTGTACGGTCTGATTCGTGGTAACACCACACCTGGCTTGAGAGTCACACGATGGGGTGTGATTTGCATATAACCAACATCAGTCGGACCTTGCGCCCATAGATGTTGCGGGACATTGGACAATCTGGGATCAAAATCTCGTAATACATAGTGACCCTTAAAGTCACGTAGGAACAGACGTATTCCCTCTGGGGAACAGCATATAACTGCACCTAACTCTTTCAGTGTTTTAATGCCTAATAGGTTTTCTGGACATGACTTAGTAAGTAACAGACAGTAGTGCGGGACAATGGACCTACTTCTAGAGTAACTGGCTTTGATATTTCATTTACAATAGGTTTTCCTGAAAATCCAAGGGAAACATTTCTTGAGCCTGAGAGCGGAGCCCCTGGAACTTCGGCGTGACTAATTGTGGTCCTACTTGCCCCTGTATCGATCAAAAACTTTCTGTCTTTCCCTAATACTTGACTGTGAACATAGGGACCTTCTTGATCTACAGGTATCTCGATGAGAGGCAAGCCTACCTCCCTCTCTAGGCTGTTTCATGAATACTGCTGGTACTCTGGATACTCAGACTGTGCATACTGGTACATCTGCTGTGTAACGTGCTGTGTTGCAGCAATAGGCTGCGGTGCGGTAACTGTCTGTGGTGCATTCTGTGGCTGAGGAATCTGTGAAACTTGTTCGTGTCTAGGCGGACGTGGTCTTTCTTTAGTCTTACCGGTAGCTATGTTGTGTTTCAGAACTGCACACTCGTTTATAAAATGACCTGGCTGTTTACAATAATTGCAGTTCCCTTTAACGGGAGCTGCAGGATGACTGACTTGATTTGGACCCCTCTTCTGACTGTCTTGAGGAACAGATTGTGCAACTAGTACTTTCATTTTCGTGTCTTTCATACGTTTTCTCTCGTGTTCTTGCTCTTCTCTGATTCTGTTCTGGTGGTATTGGAGCATCTGCAACATCTGGGACGGGGTATTAGCTTGCCAGGTACTTTCGACTTTCAAAACTCGATTTTTAATTTGTGGACTTGAATTCTCGACTAATTTAGTAACAAAAAGGTGAGGGTATGACTCACTACTTGTCTTGAGGCCACTGTTGATGCTAAAACATTTCTCGAATCTAGAATAAAAATCACTAATATCTTCGTCTTGTTTCTGTTTACAGGCTGAGATTGCATCCCAGTCTTCTTTTCTAGTTGTCAATAATCTGGGTAAAACTTGTATTAATAATTCAGGTAATTCTTTACATTTATCCCCGAGACCGGTACCTGGTACTCGTGCCTTATCTTCAGCTTCTAGAACTGCCCAATCTATCTTTTTCTCTCCCACCTCCCATTCTTTTTCCTTGAGCTTTTCATACACCCCTGCGGGCAACAGAACTTTTAACATTTTAATTATATCTGGATACGTGTATTCTCCCATACGGAGCATGTCTTTTAATTCTCGATGGAACCCTGCTGGATCTTTGTCATGACAGGGAATTAATTTCTTCATCTCGAGGAGTTCCATCTTTGTAATCGGAGTGTAAACAAACACTCGTTCTAGTTCGCCACCCGTTCCTCTAACTGGGTGGACTTCTCGTAACGGATTCTGTCTCTCCATGTAAAATGGTTTACCTTCTGGGGGTGAGACATGAACAAAATGCGGGTTCAGAAACGTTCTATATTTGTGACGCTGTTCTAGAATGACACTAATTAAATCGGTACCTAGACCTTTCCATCTATACTGGAGTAACTCGTTCAGGATATCATGTAACGGGCCTGGATCAGAGTGTTGACCCTCATACAATGTAATGAGGTGCTGGATCATATACATACCCACCAGTCGTTGCTCGGCTGGGGGCAGTTTCAGAAACATTTGTGCCACTATTTCGTCTGGAGAAGTGGTAGAATCAGTAATCCATCGGACTGCTGATCGGGCTAGTTCTTGTTCATGCATGGTACTTAACTCGCTATAACCGATTCGTGATTTCAGAATGTGGTCGGTAGCTTGAAACACTTGTTCTAGAGAACCTTGTTCTGGTGCTGGATGATGGAAAATAGACTTGTGTTCTAGGCGTAAATGGCGATCTGGAAATCTAGATTTTCCTACATACGCTATTCTGTCGGGATTCTCGTCCTCTACCTTTTCAGGATCAGAGTTACTTTCTTTCTCGCTTACTTGTGCTGCTTTACGTTGTTCGTGTATCCTTATTATTTCTTTACGGATTTTCTTGTACATACTCTCCATAGCACCGATAGTCTTGTGCTTACCCTCGGCTATATTATCACTCCACCTTGTCAGGGTTTTCATTTCAGCCGGATCTTTAGACGGGTAATCTTGTTCTCTTATTAGACAGTTAATCAGAAACTTTAATATCATGAGCTGGATCTCGGCTTTCCTTTGAGACATGGCCTCGCTAATGCTTTCTGGATCATCCCCTGTACGGATGAAACGATATATTCTGTCTAGATCTTCTTTCATATTCGGTAAGGTGACTAGATACTCGGCCACCTTTCTTACGCGGAATGAATATAAAACCATATTATCCTCGCCTGGGACTGGATCATAGCCGCATTCGGCAAGGGATTTTCTTATTTCTGCTACAGTCTGATGTCTGGGCGTACGCTGTGACGCTTGTGCATGTAATTCGGCTGTCGTTAAACGCTTGTGTGGCGGCGGGGTTTGAGGAGTACCTCCCCCTGCGGCCCCTAAACTAGAGTCGTCTACTGAGGCTCTTCGTCCTGGCAGAGTGGGAAATGGAAATGTAGGCTGGACTTGTATGGTGGGCTGGACCGGGGGTACCGTAACAGGTACTCCGGTGTCTGGAGGAGCGGGAAGTGCCTGATTTACAGGGACTGGCGGAGCGCGAACAGGATTTGTATATTCTGGGACTGTGTCGTCCAAATAGGACGAAATAAAAATATCAGCTGCGGTCTGTTTGTGACGTAGCTTGGTCGGAACTAATGGTGGCGGGAAATTACTGGATGCCTCTGGGGTCGCTTTTGGCAAGCCCTCGGCAAAGAGAGGATACATACCCCTAATAAGGGCATGCCTCTGTCTGTCTGACTGTTCGGCTTTGACTTGTTCACCTATCTCGATTAGTTCTTTTTCTTGTGCTCGTTCTAAGGATTCTCTACTTAATTCTGACTTTCTGATTTCCTTTTCAGTTCTTTTATGAGCTTCTTTGCGCCATAACTCGATGGCATCTTTCTGTGACTGTCTGGCTTTCTTTTTCCATAATGCCTCTTCTACTCGCATGATGCACTCGGCATCCCATGTACCCGATACGGGCCATCTATACTTTTCTTCTAACTGTTTGGTATACTCTACCCATAAATCTAGATATAGTATGGCACTTATGCCATGCTTCTGATACATAAAATGACCTGGACTGTCCCCAGGCGGAACTGGAACTGCTGCTTCCAGCAGACCCTTTCTAGTTTTTAACTGACGTAACTTAGAAAAGAACGGCATGACTGAACTATAATCTAGACACAATACAATACACAATGAACACGATACTTATTCCCCATTCATACCACGACATTAAAATACATGAAGAACATTTAAAAATAACAGTTCGAACAGAATACTACCTGGAATACGGAACACAGAATACATGAATTTTCTCGAGAACAGAACTGACTGGAACAGAAACTAGATGCACTGCTGAAACAGTACGAAACTTACCGGTCTCATAAAGAGACACGTCAGGACCCGCATCCACCGAAGTGGACACTTCGTTTGTGGGACTGTGTACCACCAACCCACGGACCAGAGTCAATTAGATTGACCCTGTCTAGATACTACCCCCGTAACGGTACTCACCGGGCAGCAAGAACGGAAGGCCTCAGACTGGACTGGACTGCTTGGACGCCGGACGGACGAACTTCGGACTTCTGTTACAGGTGGGCCTCCGGATACCTCGGACCTTGGACTCTCGGCTTGGGCTCTGGTCGGGACTCGCCGCGTTCCTCCACCGTCTCGTTTGGATGCTGGACCGCCTCCTCCGTCTCCTCCGTGGGCCTGAGGGATACTTGAAGCAGAAATATCTGCCGGTGCGCAGAAGAGTTCCGTCACGACTGCAGAGGGTCAGGGGGTCGGCGTGGCTTCACCGACGCGTGGGGAAAGGGCAAGTCCCTGTTCGGGCGCCATTATGTGGTAAATAAATAAATAATACCCTATTTTTGAATGCATAAATGAATAACAGATAGCTCAATAAATAAGAGTCAAGATTCGAGGTAGTAGGAGTTTGCAGGTTTATTACAGCATAAAGGAATAGGATGGCAAGGCCCAGCAGCGCTGCTGGGGTCAGGATCGGGACAAGGGGAACAACTTTTTAATAACAGTGCATGAGCATATATACGTAACGCAAACACATAGCATTACATTGCAATAGGCGTAGCAGTGGGTGGAGCAATAGGCGTGACGCGTAGCAGTCGCGAAAGATAAGGGTAAAAAGAGGTGTAACAGGGCGTATACATAGACATGTGATGCAAACGTAACAGAATATGTCATGAATGGGGCGGAAACCATGGAGGGGGCTACCTGAGGAGCCGGAACCTCTAACCTGATGGTGCGCGCAAACTGGCAATGACGTGTTACTAGGAGAAGCTGAGGCTATGAACTCTGTGCTAGGAGCAGAGACTGAAGTCTGGAGGGTCAGGGCGACATGTACCTAAACAGTATCTAGTATCTGATGTTTAGAGAACATATTGATATAAACTAGAAGTCAGGAGAGGAAAGGCTAACTTGATTCTAAGACTGGACCATGCATTATTCTACATGTAGTGCGTGATGAAGAATATTGAATGACCGTTAAATGCAGTATTTCTCTAACGTGGAGACGTGAAGGCTAGACAATGACGGAAACTATTGATGCGATTCAGTAGTTTAGGAATGCAGAGAAGGAGGACTGAACTGATAACTGGAATCATAACATATTCTTGGCAGACTCAAAGGCAGAGCCAGCCTGAACCGGGCACTGTGAGGCAGGAAGTAAGTGAAGGGTCGAGGATACAGGTGGGGGCTGTATCGCTCCTCAGCGAGGCTTCAGGAGACAGAAGCTGAATCTGGTGTCCAGGCCCTTTTGAGGCCTAGAGACGGGGACTTTATAATGGAATAACGTGCACACTGAGAAACGTGGCAACGTAGCTTTACATAGACCTGATATTCGTAGTATTCACGAGAACTGGAAACTGGCATACTAGAGGTGGACACAACTATAATTGTGTCTTGATTCGAACATGGGGAATGCATATGCATATTTAATCATGCACACATAACATATGATGGATGACACGTAGGGACACAGAACATGGCAAAATTTACTTTTCCACACCGTAAGGAGACAACGGGGAATTCTATTCTATTTGCTAAAAGTGCACATCCACCAAAACTTATCAGGAGTATCCCCTACGGGGAACTCTTGAGAATCAAGAGGAATAGTACCCAAGACCAGGAATTCGAGGCGGCCGCCTCGGATTGCCTAGCCCGTTTCCGCCTCAGAGGGTATGATGAACCACTTTTGCAGAACACACTAAGGAAAGTGAAAATGATTCCTAGGAAAGACCTGCTCAAAAAGAAACTGGGTGGGACAAACATCAATGAGAAGAGTGTATTTAGGATAATTACACCATACTCTATGGGCGCTGACAGACTCAGAGCAATGATGCGCAAGAATTGGCACATCTTGCTTACAGATGATGTGTTAAAAGAAGATCTGCCACCATACCCATTAGTGACCTTTAGCAAGGCTAGGTCCTTTGGTGATATGCTGGTACATAGTCATCTGGAAGCCCTAACCACCCAGCCTAATACTCTAAAAGAAATGAGTGGGTTCTTTCCCTGCGGGAAATGCAAAGTGTGCGCTAATAGCCGGAGGGTTCTCCACTATGATATCCCAGACGCAGGTAGAACGAATAAGATCCACAAATTTATTACCTGTAGCACCACCTACGCCGTGTATTGTTTAATCTGTCCATGCGGCCTAAGATACATAGATAGCACTATCAACCAACTCAAGTTGAGAGTGCTGGAGCACCTTAGGGCCATAGATAGAGTAGATCCCTCTTACCCAGTAGCATGGCACTTTGCGGAACATCATAACAAAGACAGGAATAAACTACGCTTCTTTGGGCTAGATCATGTTCCATATAATCCACGGGGCGGGGACAGACTAAGAAGGCTGAGACGTCTTGAATCAAGGTATATCATTGACCTGTCCACCAAGTATTCGAAGGGCATGAATAGCGGGGAGGACATGGTAGTCCATCTCGGAAAATGATATGGTAATTATTTACCTTCTGATATGTGTCCTGTGGCCATTGTTACTTATGAGAGAGAGAGAGATATATATAACTAGGAGCATGAGTGTATCTATGTCTATCTATATAACTGTGCCTTTGCCTAGGATTCTATCCCGATTCTATGACTTGCTAAAATGAAATTAATTATTTATGATTATCTTGAATTCATTTTTCATTTTCTCTAAAGTTTTTATTGTGTATGACTTTGGTCTTCTAGATGAACTTATTATCTATTGATAATGTGCTATGGACTAACATGAGCTGTCTATGAAATCTCTATTATGAGGGTTATCCTTCATTCATTTATTTGGTATATCTAGTATCTCTCGTTTTATACCCGGTAGACGCTTGGTCGTCTCTGGTGTTATGATGGTCATCCTATCATCTTATTATTTATAACTATTTGTCTGTACTGTTGCTATCATGGTTTACAGTGAACGGTCGTTAAATGAAATACGCCAAACATGTTTACATAGTTCTAAGTTCGGTAATGTCTATATTGAAATGTACATGCCTGTTGCGTGATGTGCATCTTCTTTAAGGGGCAAATGCCGACCCACGGCTTTATTATGTTTATAAACATATTTCATTGTTTTTTGCCCATCCTGTATGTATGTTCACCGATTCACGGTACTATTTTGCATTAGTTCCTATATTAGGAGCCCGTTCCAAGATGGCGCCCATCTTGGTATCGGTTGGGCTGGCCCCTTGTTGATGTTTATTCTCGCATACAAAACTTTATTTAAACCGGAACTATGGTCTAATGGTTGTAACACTGACGAAGGCTTCTGCCAAAACATTTGTTTGCTGCAAATAATAAACTCGCTGTTTGTCTGCCATCACCGGAGTGCTGTTTCCTTTCCCGACGTGGAGGGATTTGAGCGTTATATATATATATATATATATATATATTACCTACTGGCGATAGCCAGTAGGTATATATAGTTAGGACCTAGCTACCATAGGATATCCGCAACATTCTATTGGGATTAACATTTGGTGCCAGTTGAGGAATTTGTGTGTAATGTTCCAAAATTTAGGGCAGCTCCGCTCCGCTTCCTTCCTGGAAGTTTCAGGGGGATTCGTCATGCGGGGGCCGAGAGAAGAGGGGGGTCCCAAAACGTGTTTTCCCCATGTTAATTTCCATAGGACGAATAGACAAGGCTACAGCCCGAACCGCTGAATGGAATTACACCAAACTTTGCAAAATTGTAGGGACTGGTACGCAGAAGTGCCTTTTCTATATTTGGTGAAAATTGCTCCAGTGGTTTTTATGAAAATTAACTTTAAAAACACATATATATCTATATAAGCTTACTGTAAGCTTACTGTACTCTGTACCTTCCCGAGTACGAGCTGCATTCTGATTGGCTGCCAACGTCTGTCAACACTCCAAAACAGAAATTGTTGGCAGCCATCTTGTACCTCGGTAGACTGAGGCACAGGAAAGCTGAAAAACAAACGTGTAGAACTCAAAAAGGGGGCAGGGTAGAAGCACCCTGACCCCCTAGGCCTGCTCAGGGGGTCCCACAAGGACCCCCAAGGCAAAAAAATAAATTTGTTTTTAAAATTCAAATTCTTCATCCAAGAAGTGTTGGCAGCCATCTTGGGACCAATATACATGATAGCACCTCATTAAAAAGCATTGCAGTTAATAGAAGGTTTTACGACTTTAGTTACATTATAAATCATTTGTTGATGGTACATACTCATTTTAGGAATTGTGGTGTGTTCTAAGGTGATTATACCATGTGAAAAAGCCTTCTGCTGGGATATCATGAATCATGTTTGAAAGAAAACTATTATCTCATGCTTTTCCCACAGTGGTTTGGAAGGGGATCTACAAGCTAAACTGAAAGCATATGTTCTGTAAATTCACATTATCTTTCTCAGTCATGTGAGAATGAAGTCTGACATTCTCAGTAAAACATGTACATCCAACAAGGACAGAGACTGTCAGTTGATTCCTTTGTGTTCTACTGCAGCTTCCCAGAGTGTTCTAAAGAACAACTAGAGCGCTAACATTCCTACTTATTACAAAGGTATGGCACACCTGAAGCCATCTTGATTGGAATAAAGTGGTAATTCTTAAAACATTTAATTTAAAAAGGAACAACATGGGGGGTTATATTTTGCCATAGAAAGTATGATTAGTGCTGCAGAAAGAAAAATTAGGGCACATTTTGAGTGACTTCTCAAATCCTCTTCTATTTCATTAAAAAATTCTGACATGCAGTCTCCCAGATGGCCACCAGAGACAAAAGAGCCCAAATGTAGCCAAATATAACCCAGATGTAGCCCAAGTATAGCCCAATGACAGAATGTCCCGGAGTGTTCTAAAGAACAACTAGAGCGCTAACAGTCTTACTTATGACAAAAGTATGGCACACCAGAAGCCATCTTGATTGGAATGAAGTGGTAAGCCTGAAAACATTTAATTTAAAAAGGAACAAAATGAGGGGGTTCATTTTGCCATAGAAAGTATGATTAGTGCTTCAGAAAGAAAAATGAGGGCACATTTTGAGTGACTTCTCAAATCCTCTTCTATTTCAATAAAAAATTCTGACATGCAGTCTCCCAAGATGGCCACCAGAGACAAAAGAGCCCAAATGTAGCCCAAATAGCACCCAGATGTAGCCCAAGTATAGCCCAATGACAGAATGTCCCAGAGTGTTCTACAGAACAACTAGAGCGCTAACAGTCTTACTTATGACTAAAGTATGGCACAACAGAAGCCATCTTGAGTGGAATGAAGTGGTAAGTCTGAAAACATCTAATTTAAAAAGGAACAAAATGAGGGGGTTCATTTTGCCATAGAAGGTATGATTAGTGCTTCAGAAAGAAAAATTAGGGCACATTTTGAGTGACTTCTCAAATCCTCTTCTATTTCATTAAAAAAATTCTGACATGCAGACTGAAACATGCACTTTGAATGAATATATGATGTAATTCCGCAAACATTTATACCGCATACCATGACTCCGCATTTAATACAACGCATGAGTCATTAGTCCGCAGTACCATCACTCCACAATATATTACACCGCATATAACTTTACCACGCATGCCTTTACAACGCAAAAGCATGTGTGGTGAAGTTATAAACTTATTAAATTTACTTACCATATATATATATATATATATACACACTTAATGCATATGTATATTAAAATATATATATATTTAATTTTTACTTTTTATACATATTTTTAATGTATATATATATGAAATATTTTTTTTAAAACAACTTTTTTCACCCTAAAAACTAATCCCACCCAAGTCCCAAAATACTAAGCCACCCTTACTCCTTAAAATACCCCAGCACCCTTAAAAACTAACCCATCCTGACCCTAGAAATACCCCTGTACCCCAAACCTATCCCTCAACCCTAAAAATACTCCTTTACCCCAAAACCCAAACCTACCCCTGAACCCTAAAATACCCCTGTACCCCAAAACCCAAACCTACCCCTGAATCCTAAAATACCCCTGTACCCCAAAACCCAAACCTACCCCTCAACCTTAAAAATACCCCTGTACCCCAAAACCCAAACCTATCCCTCAACCCTAAAAATACCCCTGTACCCCAAAATCTAAACCTACCCCTTAACCCTAAAATACCCCTGTACCCCAACACCCAAACCTACCCCTGACCTCTAAAATGCCCCTGTACCCCAAAACCCAAACCTACCCCTGAACCCTAAAAATACCCCTGTATCCCAAAACCCAAACCTACCCATGAACCCTAAAATACCCCTGTACCCCAAAACCCAAACCTACCCCTGAACCCTAAAATACCCCTGTACCCCAAAACCCAAACCTACCCCTGAACCCTAAAATACCCCTGTAACCCAAAACCCAAACCTACCCCTGAACCCTAAAAATACCCCTGTACCCCAAAACCCAAACCTGCCCCTGAACCCTAAAATACCCCTGTACCCCAAAACCCAAACCTAGCCCTCAACCCTAAAAATACCCCTGTACCCCAAAACCCAAACCTAGCCCTCAACCCTAAAAATACCCTTGTACCCCAAAACCAAAACCTACCCATAAACCCTAAATTACCCCTGTACCCCAAAACCCAAACCTAACCCAGAACCCTAAAAATACCCCTGTACCCCAAAACCCAAACCTAGCCCTGAACCCTAAAAATACCCCTGTACCCCAAAACCCAAACCTACCCATAAACTCTAAATTACCCCTGTACCCCAAAACCTTAAACCTAGCCCTGAACCCTAAAATACCCCTGTACCCCAAAACCCAAACCTATCCCTAAACCCTAAAAATACCCCTGAATCCCATAACCCAAAACCCACCCTGAACCCTAATAAAACCCCCTACACCCCAAAACTTAAATGTACCCCCTTAACCCTAAAAATACCCAAGCACCCCCGAGACCAACCCTATAATCTAAAAATAGCAAAAACTAAAAATACACTGTACACCCCATAAACCAAACCAACCCTTAAAATACCCCTGAACCCCTAAAACATATACCCCAACACCCCCAAACTAAAACCACATACTTACCTTAAACGTAAATGTTAAAAACATATGCTTTTACCATTCATGCTTTTACAACGAATTTCGTTGTAAAAGCATGCGTGGTAAAAGCATATAAATGTAATGCTATGCGTTTTAAAAGTATTGCGGAGTAATGGTATTTGCATTGTAATGGTATGAGGAGTGAATGTATGTGGAGTGAAAAGGTGTTTTACCACTTTGAATACCAGCAGCAGACTTCCCTGGTGAGCAGTAGCTTTACTACAGTGATATGAGCAACTAGAGTGCTAACATTCAGAATGTATGGCAAATGTGTGACACATCTGAATGCCTTCTTGATGGAACCAAAGTAAACAAGCAATGAAAATGCAATAGATCTCGCCCTTGTTTAAGTTAAAGCCATTCTGTTTGTAATGAGGTGGCTTTTTAGCTTTGCTTTTAATAGTGTTTTTCAAACTTTCATGTAAATAACATGCATATGTGTGCATATATGTATATGTATGCATGCATTTATATTTGTATTTATATAGATATGCAGATTATATATTTTTATATATGTATATATATATATATATATACACATACATATATATAAATGCATATATATGCATATATATATATGTCTATATGTGTGCGTGTAGATAGACCGAGGCACAAGAAAGCAGCATAACAAACGTGAAGAACACAAAAAGGGGGCAGGGTAGATACACCATGACCCCCTAGGCCTGCCCAGATGGTCCCACAAGGACAAAAAAGGCCCACATTTTGTTTTTTTAAAAGCCTGGTCTGTTTTTTTAAAAATCACCCCACGGGGGGACCCAATCGCGGCGGCATAGTGATAAAGAAGTGTGGAGGGTCAACAATCCCCCCACACTGCCCCGGGGACCGTCACCCCCGGGGCAAAGCAACGCAGCCCCTTGGCGCATACTGGAGGCTCCTGGTGGGCTACTTGGCCCCCGTGGACCCCCAGTATGCAAGGGGAATTAGTTCCTATTCTGCAAACACGCCAGGGGTTGCACTGCAGAGAGGTGTAAAAAAGGGTGTGGCCTCATTACACCTCTCTGCAATGCAGCCCCCTGGCGCATACTGCAGGTTCCAGGTGGGCTAGTTGGCCCCCAGGGACCCGCAGTATGCAAGGGGAATTAGTTCCCCCTCTGCAAACATGCCCGGGAGCTGCGTTGCAGAGAGGTGTAAAAAAGGGTGTGGCCTCAATACACCTCTCTGTAATGCAGCTCCCTGGCTTATACTGGAGGCTCCTGATGGGCTAGTTGCCCCCCAGGGACCCCCAGTATGCAAGGCGAATTAGTTCCTCCTCTGCAAACGCGCCAGGGGTCGTGCTGCAGAACGTTGTAAAAAGGGGGCGTGCCCTCTGAACACCTGCCTGCAAAAATGTAGTAAATTAGTATAAAAAAATAACAATTAATACATTTAAAAATTGTCATTTAAAAAACCTTCGAAATTCAATGAAAAAAACTATAGGTTTCAGGCCTTATATAGTTAGGAATTAGCATTTAAAAAAACCTTGCAAATTCACTGAAAAAAACATAGGTTTCAGGCCTTATATAGTTAGGAATTAGCATTTAAAAAACCTTGCAAATTCACTGAAAAAACCATAGGTTTCAGGCCTTATATAGGTAGGAATTAGCATTTAAAAAACCTTGCAAATTCACTGAAAAAACCATAGGTTTCAGGCCTTATATTGTTAGGAATTAGCATTTAAAAAACATTTGAAATTCACTCTAAAAACTATAAGTTTTAGGGGTGTTATAGTTAGCTGGACATTTCACTCATACAAAACCATTGAAATTGCTCCTATATAGTTAGTTGTACTAACTATATTTCGCGCACCCGCAATCCACTGCTGATGATGTCACATATTAGATCATTCATGACATGGTCAGTGACATCACTGATGACATCTCAAATGACATCCCTGATGACATCACTGATGACATCATCCACGTGACAATCACATACACCTTTTCATACACTATTAAAAATTGTCATCACTCTTTGTAAAATACAGAGTATCATATTTGAATCCATTGTCACAGCAATACAAGTATCTAAAAATCCACTCAGTTATTCATAGATGTATACACACATCTAATCACTTACCTGTAGATTCACTCATACATGCTGTCAATGAACAATAGAACACTATCAAAAATACTTATACACCTATATCGACATTAAACAACAGCACACATCCTATTCACATATGAAGTCATCCTACTCACTTATGCAAACAATGGATCATACTTACATATTTACTTAGCAAAACACTTATACAAACCACTTCATCTATTCATTTAGATAGTAAGTCATACTTAGTGAATTATAAAATCATTATTACAAGTATACAGTTATCCATACAGTCACTCACACAATCATTGAGTCTTATGTATACTTATTTATATACAACAACTGACACATACACTGCCTTTTATTTTTCTAGTTTGTTGGACATGTACCATTGAGAAAATATATTTGCTCATCACCACACCCATAAAGAGATTCACTCACCCAAACTGTTAGAACATGTAGTTTTAACTTCATATATCTACTGAATCAACTATTCACACATCTTTAGACAGTCACACACCCCCACCGAACCACACACACTTTCACACTCCCATACAAATACTCAGTTAACTAATCAATAACTAATATAGACTTTCACATAGCTAGTAACCAACTGTAGAATCAGTTTACACAACAACTGACAAAGTGATACAGATATTCACACAGTTTAGTCACTATCCACTATATTTAGTGAGACATTTTAAATTGGTCAAGTAAAGAGTCAATTACACTGCTACTAAATCCTCCATCCAAATGTTTATTTATATATATCCACTCATTCTTCAATGTAAATTGCTATATATATAATGCATATTTAAATAACGAAGCAAACCACATTCACTGGATGATGTCATCAGTGATGTCATTTGAGATGTCATCAGTGATGTCACTGACCATGTCATGAATGATCTAATATGTGACATCATCAGCGGGTGCGCGAAATATAGTTAGTACAACTAACTATATAGGAGCAATTTCAATGGTTTTGTATGAGTGAAATGTCCAGCTAACTATAACACCCCTAAAACCTATAGTTTCTAGAGTGAATTTCAAAGGTTTTTTAAAAGCTAATTCCTAACTATATAAGGCCTGAAACCTATGTTTTTTTCAGTGAATATATATCTATATATATATATATATATATATATATATATATATATATATATATATATATATATATATATATGCAAACAGGCCTCTCTGACGAGAAGAAGGTGAGCCGCACACAAGACGAGTAGAGAACAACATCCAGTTTAATTATTTCTCTAATAGCAGCGTTCGCAAGATTGTTAGCCCTGATGCATTTCAGTCCGACTGGACCTTTCTTAAAGGGTGAAGCTGGAAGCATACAAGGGGTTTAGGAGAGACGTGGTACTCCACAGTTGCCGTTTTTAAATGTTTGTCAAATGTTTGCCCCCTGGTGGGCGTCACGGTAGACAGATTCAGGGCACTATGGTACCTGTAGTTTCTCTCCGCTGCCGTTGTGTTGCTATCTCTCAGTAGTTGGTGCCTGAGAGTTCCATCGCATATATATATATATATATATATATATATATTTTCGAAAGGGCTGACAGCTAACATCCGCGCTGCAGTCACACAAGAAGACTCGCACTCCAGGGTCTGTGTTTTTAAAGATGTTTAATGGCGACGCGTTTCGACCAAACGGTCTTCTTCCAAAGCCAACCAAAATCAAATGTGTTCACCATTTTATGCATAAAGTGTTTCACATAATTACCAAGAAATAGAGGTAGGACTGCTCTATTTACAAGAACTACAAATGATAAGAACTACCATGAAGGTAGAAGACAGACTTTACCAAAGTTTACAAAACATGGGTTAAGTACTGTTTTTGACATGTTCGCCGTATACATATGCAAATTCATAAAATTTAAATTAAATTAGATTCAATCATTGTAATATAAATTATAGTTATGCACTGTACAGTGTAGAGTGGAAATCCTATTCAAAAATTTTGCAAACAGGATCTTCAAGATTTTACATAATACCTTGTCATGTTATCACGGCCAAGTGGCCACATTCTCCACAATGTAAAAGAACTTTGAGAATTTTTATGAATTAAACGTCACGGCCAAGTGGCCAAATCATAATGTCAATATTCCTCATTTGACTGTCTGGGTAGTTCTTAACATATTAGGCAGCACGACCTACTCCCTAGCTAAGGTAAGGACAGGCAATGTCTCAATAATATAACCGGAGTATCCGACACTATATAAGAGAAGAATGCCACCTCAACTTAACAAGCGAACCAAAATAAAGGGTGAAGGACTGAAATACCTCTTTCAGCCCTGTGGTGATAGTGAAAGTGAACCCTGTGTTGTCTAAAATCTACCTAGCCAGGTATGACATGAACAAGCACAATGGTGTGAGTGTGAAAAAAATTAAAATCATTGGTATTATCATCAGTACCCACATTTGGAAAAGGGACAGATCAATATATATAATGGGTTCGTAACATGATACAGAACCAGACATTTCAGACAGATTGGGATTGGTAAAGGGGCTTTGCGCCCATGAGTTCTAGGGGTACAGATGTTGTTTACCGACCTGTGTCAGAGAGAGCCCTCTCTGAACAGGTTTAGTGAGGGAGGGGAAGACAAACACATGTACCAGAGAAGGGGGAAAAAGACATGGTAACAGGAGGGGGAACAGGATCATTCAAGAACTTGTGCATAGTAGAAAATGGGCTCAACATATGGTCTTAGCCAATATGCACATGCAGTTCTTCGTCTTCGTTCAGACCAAAGGGGTTCATAGAGTCGAGGTGAATGATATATCGGGATTCCAGGATACGTAGCTGTTTAAGGCGGTTTCCCCCTCTGGGGTTTGCTGGGATCCTGTCAATGCCAAAAAAGGAAAACTGGTTAACATCACTGTTATGAACTCGAAGCCAGTGTCTAGCAGTTGCATAGGATAGATCTACATTTCTGATAGCACGCATGTGCTCAAGGATCCTCTTCTTTATAGGAAAGATGGTACTGCCTACATAGAATTTCGAGCAAGGACACATGATTACATACACACAGTGATCAGTGTTACAGTTCATAAATTTCGTGATACTCTCCGTTCTACCCGTGGGCAGTACATAGGTTTTCACATTGCGACTGGTTGCACAGGCTTTGCATTTTCCACATTTATAAAAGCCTTTTTGCTCTTTGAGCCAGTGTTTACTCTTCCCTGGGCTCTCAAAGTTACTTCTGACCAGCATATTTTGCAGGGAACGTGCCTTCCTGTAAGTAACCTGCGGTGAACTGTTAGTCAATTTCCCAATTACTGGATCACTTTGTACTATGTGCCAATGTTTCTTTAGGATACCTCGTATGCTAGCTGCCTCAACATTGAAAGATGTTATCATCCTGACATTGCTAGAGCCAGAAGACTCAGGTGGTTTGCTAACCTTTTTGGTTAAAAGTGACGCCCTGTTTCTAGTTTTCACCTGATTTTTGGCTTTCATGAGTGTCTGTTCTGAATAGCCCCTGGCTCTGAACCTCTGGATCATGCTCCCTTGTGCCTTTTCAAAGTTTTCATCATTGCTACAATTTCTCCTGGCCCTTAGGATCTCGCCATATGGGATGCTATCCTTTAAACTGTTAGGGTGGTGGCTCTTCGCATGCAAGATGCTATTTCCTGAGGTGGGTTTCCTGTATAGGTCTGTAACGATTTCCCCTTCTTTCACCCTGACTGTGACATCTAGGAAGTCCATCTCCACAGGATCTATCTTGCTCGTAAATCTAAGATTCACGTCATTCTTGTTGTTGTCTAGGAGAAATCTGTTCAGGTCTGTTCTTGACCCATCCCAGATCATAAAGATATCATCTATATATCTGGTGTAGAACACAATGTGACGGGTTGTGTCAACATTGTGTTCAGACCACAGGATCTGTTCCTCCCACCATCCCATTAGCATACAGGCAAAGCTAGGAGCAAAACAACTCCCCATAGCAGTCCCAACTTGTTGTTTGTACCAGATGTTGTCGAACAGAAAGAAATTGTTAGTTAAGCAAAATTTCAACATATCTAAAAGCATTTCAGTTTGGTTCAAATAGAAAATCGACCGGTCCCTCATGTAGTGTCTACAAGCATTGACACCATCACTGTGTTTAATACACGTGTACAGAGAAACCACGTCGATGGTGACCATGCAGTAACTGTCCTCCCATCTGATACCCTCAATCTTAGAGATGAAATCAGTACTATCTCTGCAGTAGGAGGGGAGATTTAACACATAAGGAGAAAGAAACGTGTCAAGAAAAATAGAAGTGTTTTCAAGAAGGCTCCCATTTGCAGATACTATTGGCCTTCCTGGGGGTTCACTTCTGTCCTTGTGGACCTTAGGTAACATGTAAAAACAGGGTGTAATGGGATGAAGTACATGAAGGAATCTAAACTCTGATTCGGACAGCAGGTCTCTGTCCCTCCAGGCCCTCAGCTTATCATGATATGTTGAAATGCTCAGGGTGTATTCCTCCCTATTCGCCTTCCTGTAATTACCTGACAGCTCCAGTTGTTTGCGGGCTTCCTGTTTGTATAGGTTAATGTCCCACAAAACAACATTGCCTCCCTTGTCTGAGGGTTTGATTATATAGCTCTTATCGCTGTTTAATGTTTTTAGAGCTTCCCTCTGCTGTGGGCTAAGGTTGTGGGCATGTCTATTCTTGGTTCTCTCCCATAAGATAAGTAAGTCCCTGTTCACCACATCATGAAAGGTTTCCAGGTTGTCATGGGGTGTGATGGGGTTAAAGGTGGATTTGGGCCTGTGCTTAGTAGTATTCCTGCCACTCAATGTTAGTCCCATCCTGTTAAGAATTTCTTCATCATCCAAACCATTTACATCTTCCCCACATAGTTCAAATGCACTCGCTAAGCTGTCAACATCTCGTATTTGTAATGTTTTAGACAATTGTGTGCTGCAAATGTTACCATTACTTCTCTGTTCTAATGCACGTTTCTTTTTCATTTCAAACATTTTCATAAGTTTCAATTTACGGACAAAGAGGAACATGTCAATCCTTGTTTGGCTGTAATTGAAGTTGGCTGTGGGGCAGAAAGTCAAGCCCAACTCCAAAACCGATTTTTCAGCCTCAGTTAGGGTGTGGGGAGAGATGTTAATAATGGTCAAGTTTTGCTCACCCATCATTGTTGCTTGTTGTGTCGCTGCGTTTTCCCACGCGACGTTCCTCCTCTTGTGTTGCTTCCCCCCACGCCTTGTTGCTTTCCTCTTGCGCTTCCTCCTCGTCCTCTTCCGTAAACCAGGTTTGGTGGTCTCCCCCTCAAAGTCTGAGCCGACTGTAAAAAATCATACTCCTCCATGGGTTTAAAGGAAAGCAAGCTCCGCCCACTTGTATCAAGACTTTCATCAAAGTCCGAATAATTTTCTGATCCGGATTCAGAGACTGTCACATTACGTTGTTGTCCCGCCAGTTGCTTGAATTGCTTGATAGCCGCATCATATTTTCTACCAAAGGTCAAGATACGTCCACTGGCGTAATCTTGTTTATCCCTCAGGAACTTGGTCTTTTTCTTCTGTTTGATCTCATTTTCATACTTGTCGAGCCTCTTCTCCATTTGCTCGAGGGCTTTGGCTATCTCCTCCTTTGCATCAAGTTCGTCCAGCTCTGCTTTCATTTTGGCAATATCTGCAATCACTTGTTCCAGCTCCATACCTGCATATTTAGATAGCAGGCCAAGCATGTTTTTGCAGGTACCTGCTATCTCTCAGTAGTTGGTGCCTGAGAGTTCCATCGCATATATATATATATATATATATATATATGCATTGTTCAGCAAACAAGAAATACACGGCACACACCTTAGTCATTCTTTAATTTGACAAAAAGCTCTCCTCTTCCCTACGCGTTTCTAACATCTTGTTCTTGATCACGGTAGTGTTTAACATAGTCCTTTGTCTGTTTTTACTTATATACTCAGTATCCACATTAGCCCGTTAAGAGGCATTGTGGTACTGGTAGTTCGTACCTTCAATTAACTTTAACAATACAAGTTCTTTCAGCACGTTATTTGTATCAAGCCTCCAATAACATTGGGGGTGCATCTTTTGTGGCAAATCTGTTTAGAATTATTTCATGTATGGCCAATAATAATCTCAAGTTCAACTAGTTGGTCAGCGCGCTACCATGCTAGTCACACCAAGCTGTGTCATTCTTAAAGTTAGATGGCAACACAATATTTACACATTGCTCCAGAGCGCATGAAAATGTGTGCGCTTCACTCTCAGCTAATTACCCATGTGCTATTAGTTACCATTGCACTCCAACTTTTATGGCTCAGTATTCTGCCTCTGTTCTGAGTTGATGGCGCTTGAACAATTCTCTTAAGCAAGTATTATGACTGAGTGACTGAGTGTCTCATTGTTAAAGATCTATGGTTAGAATTTGGATCCGAATCCGAACCACTGAAGAGTTTTAAACATAAATTGCCAATTTATGCGATCAAAAGATTTTTCAGCATCGAGGGATAATGCAGCTAAAGGATCCGTATATTCTTTCCCCAAATTTGAGAATATTAGAGAAAATTCTAGCATTATTTGAGGAGAGCCAGAATGCCAGACTGATCGGATTTAATAAGGAGGGGAATAACCCCTTCCAGTCTAGAGGCAAGAATGTTTGCAAAAATGTTGAAGTTATAATTAATTAATGAGATTGGGCAGTAATTTGGACAAAGGGAAAGATCTTTATCAGGTTTGGGGAGAATTACAATGAGAGCATCAACAAAATAACCTTCAGGTTTAGAATGCAATAGAAAGGAGGTAAAGAGCTCAAGTAAGTGTGGAGCAAAAATGGGTGAAAAAGAGGAAATCCGTTCAATAGAGAAACAATAAGGACCAGGAGCCTTAGCTCTCTTTAAGGATTTATTTGCATCTGAAATCTCCTGAAGAGGCCTATCTTTTTCCAGGAGGGCCAAGGCATCCGGAATAGGGCAGGTAGAAGGGAGACATCAAAGAATGACTGAGTGTCGATTATGGTGGGATGGGTGTCTTCCATATATAATGAATGGTATTAATTCTGAAATGCCTCAACGATGTCTGAATCAGTGTGTAATAGGGTGTTAGTAAAAGTATTACGAATAGGGTCAATGGTTTTCCTTTCTGATTTGACTTTTAAATAATTCGCCAACATTCTACCCGCTTTGTTTTGTCCCCATGATATTTAGATTTTATTTTAAGTAGAATATTACAAGCATCAAATGAAGCCAACTTGTTTACATCAGATTTAGCCTTGATTGGATCCCAGGGGTGAACAGGGGATTTGGAAGTATAATAAGAGTGTTAAGGGTCTTAATATGACTGAGATAGGAGATGTACTAGGAGTTCAATAACTTTTTCTTTCTAGCAGTGTAGGTGATGGCAAAAGCTCTGAATGAGGCTCTAAAGACATCCCAATTGTTATGTACAGAGGTGTCACATGTTTTGTTAAATTGAAAAAAATCTTATATAAAGGAAGTAGGATTTAAAATATACGTTTGGTCGGATAATAAGGAGTTATTAAATCTCCATCTAGCCTGTTTGGGGGTGGCAAGGGACAAATCAGGAGAAACTGAAACCAGTGTGTGGTTAGAAATAAAAATGGAGCCAATCTCAGAAGATTGACGTGAGGGAAGTAAATGTTTTGAAATCAAAACATAATCAGTGCGAGGCATAGTGTGGTGAACATTAGAGTAGTATGTAAATTCATATTTACCAGGATTTACTAGTCTTCCAAGCATCATAGAGTGGACTAGAGGCAATAGCAGATTGAAACGATTTATAAGATTTATCTGGTTTAAATTTACAATCAGATTTCCTGTCAGAAAAGGGGATGAGCCAATTATTAAAATCTCCAGCAACAATAATATTAGGGTTAGTAATTGAAGTTAAATTTAGTTTAATATTGTTACAAAATTCTGGATCAGATTTAAACGGCCCATAGATGTTAAAAAAGGTGACGAATTTATTGTAGACCGTGGCATGAAGTATTACCCATCGTCCACTCATATAATTTTCAGTTTATATCATTTGTATTTTTAAAGATTTATGACAAAAGATGGCAACACCACCTTTACGGTTAACAGCTGGGGAGAAAACAACCTGTCCCACCCGCTGACGCTTGAGTTTAAGGGATTCAACACCATTACAGTGGGTTTCCTGCAAAAAAGCAATCTGACAATCAAACTTTGATAAATGAGAAAGTACCTTTTGACGCTTAACAGGATGACCCAGACCACAAACGTTCCACAATACAACATTAAACATGTCAATGTTTAAGAGATAGGGGAATAATCACAATGCTGACAAACTGCAAGAAACAACAATGAAGACAAAAGGCGCAGGTCATAAAACTTGGGAACCATGAAAAAATTAAAAAGAACATACAAAAGAAAAGAAAATAATTATTCATACAAATATAAGAAGGGGGAGGGGAAACAGGCGAAGAAGAGGGAAATGAAAGAGAGTATACAGGAAAAGAAGAAATAAAAAGAGAGTAAAAGAAATAAAGAAGAACATGGACAGATCAAGGACAGAATGCCGGATCTGTAATTTGAAGAGGAAGAGACAAGAACCGGGCATGTCCGCACTCAAGGGCAAGAACAACAACGGTGAAAGATGGAACTGAAGGAGATATAAAATATAGAGAAAATAAGATACTATAAGGTATATAGAGAGTAAAATATTATAAGATAAGATATTTAGGCTGCATAAGCCATCATAAAATTATAGACAACAACGAAGACTGCAACAAGAAATAATGAATTGTGAAGCATTAACAGTTTAACAATTTAAGAACATTGAGCATTTTAAGAACTCTGAGCATTTGTGTCTATATATATTCTAGTAATAGAAATAGTAATAGAATGCAAACATTATTTTAGTTTAGAAGGATCCTCGAATGAGCGAGATACACTTTCTTGGGTGATTTTGCAAAGATAAGGATGCAAGATTCCATAACGGATGTTCATAGATCTCAATTGTGGACGGAGAGCTAGGAATTCTTTACATTTAGCATGAGTAGCATTGGAAAGATCCAGCGAGATGAAGATGTTTTTAGAAAAAGCATAATAATACCACGTGGTTTGTTGGATTGAGTTTGAGGATGACCAAGACGATGTGCCCGATGAATATATATATATTTCTTTTTTGTCCACATGTCTTCACCAATTAGCACTAGTCAATGCGCCCTTCGTGAGTGCCAAGAATCGGCTACGGATCAATCAGATTTACTGGGTTGTTTTGAACTTTGCAATGCTCTCCTAATTACTGAATTGAGAGGGTGTAATCATTGGACAGATAAGTCATTCAGTATTTTAGCAAATTCCAAAACCTGAGGCTATTTTTTCCATTTCCTTGTAAAAACCCACAGAGTTCTTCCAACCCTGCCAAGGGGCCTCCAATTGAGTCCAGAGTTTACAGATTTCTCTTCTTGCTAGTAGTATTAAGTAGAAAATCAAATATTAACAGTTTACTTGCTAATCGTACTTATCTTTAACCTGCTGGAATATCACAAATATAATCAACTGGGGGCTTACCTCTATGTTGACACCCATGGAGCGCAAAATGGTCTTACCCACTCCTGACCAGAATTCTCCCAGTTTGGAGCAGTTGGCAAACATGTGCATATCATCTGCATCTCCGCAGCCACATCACTTGCACTTCGACTTTGTGCCTCCTTTTATCTGTCCCAGCTTTTTTGGCGTCCAATAGATTCTACGCAAGGTAAAAAGTGATTTTTCTTTAAAGCAGAAGGTTTAACCACCAGACAAAGTGTAGCACAAGGTACTTGCTATAAATCTGCCAACTCCACTTCTGCCAAGCATCCATCCCATGCACTATGTGGTGATTTCATTTCCGCCGGTTCTGCATTCAGGAGGAATTAATACCAAAGTGCCACCTCTTTTTTCCTTGCCGTTGTAGTCTGAAGTTCCAGCTCCATTTGTTTTGAGTCACCGTCTGGCCCATTTTGACTCTTGTGCCAAGATTTTAAATCTGGATATTGCCCATTTTGTCTAGTGATGCCAGTAACTCCAAGTTAACTTTTGTCCATCATCTACCAGTTGACCCCACTGCCTACCACCTGACAGTTTCAGTGGTTTTGCTAGGCTATCTGATAAACATTTTGGGATACCTGGAGAATCCCTTATGGGAGACAGCCTTCTGTAATAAGGTACACCTAGAATCGATCTTATCTTGTACCACGTTCTTGTCGCTGCCTTGAGGTATTTTAATCTAACTTTTGCAAACAATTTTGCAGCCCCATACTCATAGGAGAAGCCCTCCTCAGATAAGTCCACCAGCATGTTTTTAAACATAACCCTATTAGACATTCATCGGGTTGTTGTAGAAGCATCCTATTGTCTTTAAGTTGGAACGCCCAAAAATAGATCTGGAGGTCAGGGAGGCCCATACCTCCCACTCCCGATTTCCATCTCAGCTTTTTCCATGAGAGGCGTATTTCTCTACTAGCCCTCTACTAGAATCTCTTAAAAGATAACAAATGCTTGGAAAGAGTAAGAAAGGAGTGGGCACATAAGCTGGAAGGTTCACCTCTGAAGTTTAGAACATAGGGCCCTATTAGGATGGCGGACGAACCTGCGTCCGTCCGCCACCCCAGAGGTGGAGGGACCGTCCGCAGGGGCAGCGGCGGTCCCCCCGTGCAAATTAGGATGTGACCGCCACCCTGGCGGTCACATCCTGTATGTTTAACATTGCGCGGCGGGTGCTGCTTGAAGCAGCACCCGCCGCAATGTTAAAAATGCAAGCAGTGCATTTGCATGCACAAAGCGGCAGGCACCGCGCGGTGCCTGCCGCTTCGTGCATGCAAATGCAGGGGGGTACCATAGGTACCCCCATGTGCACCCCCACCCTTCACCCTGGGGGCCCGCAACGGGCCCCCAAAGAAAGGACCGTATGCCTTTTCGTGGCGGCATTGCCGCCGCGGAAAGGCATATCAAAATGCAAATCCTAATATGGCTGGCGGTGTCTGATAGGCACCGCCACCATATTAGAGCTTTTCCGCTGCGGATTGCTAGTGTGTGTGGTGTGCGCAACTGAGAATCCTGAGGCGGAAGCCGGGATTGGAGTGTTAAACTGCTATTTGATTTTTTAATACTGCATTTGAATGTTTTTAACTTACACTTTGGAAAATCTCCCAGAATTTTCACTCACCCGATCTTATTTTGTTTGGAGACTGCCTAAATACCGCTGTGTTATAGCGGGTTACTCTCCCTTCCTAAAGACTCGCACTGAGCTAAATCGGCCCACTTTGCCCGTATTCCATCTCTGGACCGCCCCCACCGCAGCCGAGTAGGTGCTGCTTGGGGTCCCGCCATCTTGGGTGATGAGCAGGAGCGGGGCGAGCAGACTAGTGCTAGGCCCCTCCCGCCCTCACGCACTCGCCAGAATAAAAACCCCATAGACTCACACCCCCACTGATTGCTAGTGTGTGTGGTGTGCGCAACTGAGAATCCTGAGGCATAAGCCGGGATTGAGAGTGTTAACTGCTATTTGATTTTTTTAATACTGCATTTGAATGTTTTTAACTTACACTTTGTAAAATCTCCCAGAATTTTCACTCACCCGATCTTATTTTGTTTGGAGACTGCCTAAATACCGCTGTGTTATAGCGGGTTACTCTCCCTTCCTAAAGACTCTCACTGAGCTAAATCGGTCCACTTTGCCCGTATTCCATCTCTGGACCGCCCCCACCGCAGCCGAGTAGGTGCTGCTTGGGGTCCCGCCATCTTGGGTGAGGAGCAGGAGCAGGGCGAGCAGACTAGTGCTAGGCCCCTCCCGCCCTCACGCACTCGCCAGTATAAAATGGTGCCCTTTCCCAGGAAGCGCAGCGGACGGGCGCAGTGGGCGCGCCGGCGGGGCACCGAAGATGCGCCAAAGGCAAGCCCATATGCGCCCGTCCACAACGGGCCGGGAACAAGGGCCACAACACCTGGCCAAACACAAACCATCACCTATAGCTCTACGTCCCTACTACAGCTGCGAGGCTCCACCCTCGCCCCCTGTCGCGCCTCATGGAACCCTACTGTAAAACACTTTCTCTGTCAACATTGTGCATATCGGTACTTTTCCCAGAACCCTGTCCCGACCTACCATATGCTTCTTGTAAATTGTAGATCCCTCCCTAAGCACTCCCTAGAGATCTCCCTACTCCTATCTGACATGGAACCAGACGCACTGTTCCTCACGGAAACGTGGCTTCATACAGAATCGGATCCTGATATTATCCAAGCACTATCCACAGGATACTAGATCCTTTGAGCAGATCGTACAATCGGAAAAGGCGGCGGTCTAGCTATTATATATAAAAATTGCTATAACTGCCGCAGCTCTCCCAATCAACTGTCCAGCTGCGAAAACCTCTCCTTTTCACTAGACTTCTCCCCCACATGTACCTTATTATTTAGCGATTTATAAATTATTTATTTAGCGATTTATAAAGCGCCTGGTGACCCGAAGGCATCCCCGCGCTGTTAATTTAGTGTAGACCGAAGGGGAGGGGATACTGTAGGGGGTACTGTAGGGGGTACCTTTTCAGGTATCCTCGTCTACCACCCTCCCGGCACTGCAGGTAATTTTATCAACAGCGTGCCATCCGCCATAGCTAGCGGAGCCTGCACTCTACCCAATTACACCCTACTGGGTGATCTCAATGTCCACTTGGACGACCCCTTGGATCATGTAGCCGCGGAACTGCTAAACAGTCTCGAGGCACTAGAGCTCTCCCAGCGAGTGCGGGAACCTACCCACTCCAGGGGACACCTATTAGACCCCATTTATAGTAATTGTACTAACCCCATTGTCGACACACCTTTCCCTCTCCCTTGGTCCGATCATTCTTTGATCCCATTTCCCTGGTCACCTTTAATTTCACACCCCGCTCCACCCCCGGTATCCCGGAGAGACCGCAAGTGGTCAAAACTTAGCCACTCACAATGGGCAACTACTTTAGAAGCCTCTATTCCAGCATGTAATCCTGATCCTACTATAAACAACGACAATTTTAATAAATGGATCACCGAATCATTAGACTGCATCCTTCCAATAACAGATCTTGAACCTAAACATAGCCCAAGAAATGCGCCTTGGTACTCCCAGGACTTGCGTAACATGAAGAAGGAATGCAAAAAAATTGAAAGGAAATGGCGTATTGACTATTCACAAGCAAGTAAAAACGCATATCGATCCTCCATAAAACTTTACAAAAACAACATAAAAAATGCCCAATCTACCTTCTATGAAAACAAAATAAATGCAGCGCGTCAAAACCTAAGGAGATCTATCAAATTGCGAAAACCTTGTTAAAACTACCAGACAAATCACCAGATCCCCATAGTGCCCAGACCCACTGCAACGAGCAGGCCGAGCACTTCCATAACAAAATAGCCACGATTAACTCATCTTTCTCTTATATCCCGGCCCCTACTACCCAAGTGGGCCACAAGGATATAGGCTCGCCCCCATCTGTCTCCCTGGAGACTTTTCCGATACTGGAGCCTACCACCCTTGAAACCATCATGCTCCAGGTGAAGTCCGGATCCCCCAGCGACCCAGCTCCAGTCCAGTCCCTTCGGAAAGTCACCTCCTCCATTTTGCCCACCATCTTAGATCTGATTAACACCTCCCTATCCTCAGGCACCATACCACCAAGCTGGAAACAGGCAACGGTGAGAGCCCTTCTGAAAAAGACCAATCTAGATCAGAATAATCCAGGGAACTATCGCCCGATCTCTTTGTTACCCTGGATAAGTAAAATCGCGGAGAAACACGTGAACAACACCCTCACAGAATTCCTGGAAACTAATAACTTACTGGACGTATCACAGACTGGGTTTCGCCCCATGCACGGGACAGAAACCGCGCTTCTTGCCGTGAGGGAGCTACAATGATTGCGGACCAAGGCGGCACTGCGGCCATTATTTTACTAGACCTCAGTGCCGCCTTCGATACCGTAAACCACGACATCCTCCTACACAGGATCTCAGATCTAGGAATAACTTCCAAAGCAATGGCCTTGCTCCAATCCTTCCTGGCAGACCGCTCTTTTCGAGTCTGTGAGGGCAACGTCACGTCGCCCAGCAAGTCACTCAGTTGTGGGGTTCCTCAGGGCTCCTCCCTGAGCCCCACACTGTTTAACATATATATGCGCCCCCTTGCCGAGATCGTCCATCCCTTTGGTGTGCAAATTGTGTCATATGCCGACGACACCCAGCTGGTGGTGACATTGAATCACCCCTTAACCCAGCCGAGTGACCTAAGGGGCTGCATGGAAGCAGTTAGCGCCTGGATGACCCAGTCATATTTAAAGCTTAATGGAGACAAAACGGAGCTAATGGTGCTAGGTAACTCCCCGCAAATATCGATCGACTCCATATGGCCACCCTCACTGGGCCCCCCCCCTGAAGCCAAAGACACGATTAAGAGCCTGGGAATCTGGATGGATAAGACACTTCCATTCAACCACCAGGCAGTCAAACTATCAGCCCCCTGCCTTGGTATTCTCAGGCTCATCCGTAAGATCCTCCCGCTCCTCCCCTTCAAGGCAAGACAGATCATGATCCAGGGCCTAATCCTTTCCCGGTTGGACTTCGGGAACGCTCTGTACCTGGGAGCTCCCCTATCAACACTCAAAAAACTCCAGGTAATTCAAAACTGTGCTGCCCGCACCCTCCTGCGCATCTCTCGTCTCCAACCGGTGAGATCTGAATTAAAAGACCTCCACTGGCTACCTATCAGGGAAAGAATCGAGTTCAAAAGCATGTGTATTGCCCACGGTGCTTTTTGGAGAAAAGGAGCAACCCTTAATCACACCCTGATCAACCCATACCATCCTAGTAGACAGCTTAGGTCGGCGCACGCCTTCCGAGTTAGCAACCCCAGGATTCAAAGAGCGAGGTGTGGAGGCCGAACCTTCTCCGTGAACTCGGCAAGACTTTGGAACTGCCTTCCCCTTTCCCTTCGCTCAGAGCCCAACCTCCTCTGCTTCCGGAAAAAATTGAAAACTCTTCTGTTTAGCAGATAATCATAGTCTCTTTCCTCACCTACACTTGTCAATCTTTAGCGCTAGGACGCCTGCGGTTGGTAGCTATCGCGCTCTACAAAAACCAAATCCAATCCAATCCAATCCGCCACGGTCTGGCGGTGGAAAAGCGGCGGACGGTCTCCAAGTCCGCAGATGACCCCCCTGCCATCCTAATCTGGCGGGGGTCATTTCTCACAACGCAGCGGTGAATCCGCATCCTCCGGGCCGGCGGTGGCTTCCGCCGGCCCGGAGGATGCGGATTCACCGCACTCGTAATCGGACCCTAAATTGGAGGAGAAAGTAACTCAACACTGGGAGGTGAGCAGATCCAGAGATATTACACAAGAAGAATGCTAAGGAAAGCTTTTGGCTTGGAAAGCAAGGTTGGACAGAAAATAAAATTTTATAGGGAAGATTCTAGATCCGTGGTACTCATAGTACGGACCTTTCACATAAGGTAGCCATGGCCCCCCAGCGAGAGAGAGTGGAGAGAGTAGAGTGAGAGAGAGAGAGTAGAGAGAGAGAGAGGAGAAAGAGAGAGAGAGAGAGAGGGAGAGTGGTGAGAGAGAGGAGAGTAGAGAGAGAGAGACTGACTGACTGACTGACTGAGACACTGACTGACTGAGATACTGACTGAGAGAGAGAGAGACTGACTGACTGACAGAGAGAGAGAGAGAGACTGACTTAGAGAGACTGACTGAGAGAGAGGTTGACTGACAGAGAGACTGACAGAGAGAGAGAAACTGACTGAGAGAGAGAATGACTTAGAGAGAGACTGACTGATAGAAAGAGAGAGACTGACTGTCTGGGAAAGAGACTGACTGACAGAAAGAAAAAGAGAAAATGACTGAGAGAGAGACTTACTGACTGACAAAGAGACTGACTGACTGACTAAAAGAGAGACTGACTGAGAGAGAGACTGACTGACTGACTGACTGAGAGAGAGACCAACTGATTCAGAGAGAGAGACTGAAGAGAGAGAGACTGACTGACTGACAGAGAGAGACTGACTGACAGAGAGAGAGACTGACTGACTGACTGAGAGAGACTGACTGACAGAGAGAGAGACTGACTGAGAGAGACTGACTGAATAAGAGAGAGACTAAGAGAATGACTGACAGAGAGACTGACTGACTAAAAGAGAAACTGACTGACTGAGGTAGAGAGACGGACTGATTGGCTTAGGTAGAGAGACTGACTGACAGAAAGAGAGAGACTGACTGACTGGGAGAGAGACTGACTGGCAGAAAGAGAGAGACTGACTGAGAGAGAGTCTGACTGACTGACAGAGAGACTGACTGACTTAGAGAGAGAGACTTACTGACTGGAGAGAGAGACTGACAGAGAGAGAGAGAGAGACTCGCTAACCGACTGAGAGAGAGACTGACTGCCCGACTTAGAGAGAGAGACTGACTGACTGAGAGAGAGAGACTGACAGACAGAGAGAGAGAGAGACTGACTGAGAGAGACTGACTGACTGAGAGAGACTGACTGACTGATTGAGAGAGAGAGACTGACAGAGAGAGACTGACTGATGGAGAGAGACTGACTGAAAGAGACTGGCTGACTGAAAGAGACTGACTGACAGAGAGAGAGAGACTGACTGACAGAGAGACAGCGACTGACTGACTAAGAGAGAGAGAACGAGACTGTGATAGACTTGGGGTCAAAGTGTGTATGAAGCTATGCAATGCCTCTTAAGATTGCTATTGTCTGCTAATAAAAATGTAATATCAAAATGTGTTCTTTGTAATTACATCTGCTTTTGAAATACAGCATTGTCACATTGTCTGTTTTGAAACAGGTTTTTTTTTTAAACTTTAACCCCCTCCGACCCCACCCTCCACTGATGCCACCCCTACCGGTGCGGCCCTCGGCCACAAACCACACTGTAATTTTGGCCCCGACAGAAAGTTTGTGAGTACCCATGTTCAAGATGAAGAGACCGGGCTCATAATGCAGGATAGTGAAAAAATCAGAGCTGCATTTACTAACTCCTTTTAGGTGTTATATACAGAAGATCTAGAGGTAACCGAGCATGAAATACAAGGTTGGCTTTTAAGTAAGCAGATTCCTAAGCTTACAGAAGTTCAAGCCCTCTATCTAGGATGAGAAATCGATTGTAGTGAAATCCTGGACATTTTTTCAATAAGAAAAAAATGGGAAAGCCGCAGGCCCAGACAGGATATCCTCTGAATTGTATTCTGTGCTACGGGAAGAGATTATCCCGGTGTGGGTCAAACTATTCAATTCTATCCTGATAGATGGGGGCCCAATTCTGATGTAATTGAATGAAGCAGTAATCTCCTTAATTTTGAAGCCATGCAAGAACCCGACACACTGTCAATCATTTCGGCCAATATCATTACTTAACAATGATTATAAGATCTTTTCTGGGGATCTTGTCGCACATTTGAATAAAGTAATGGGGCTGCTGATCCATCAAGACCAAAAAGGTTTTCTCCCCGGGAGATATATGAATGAGCTCAACTATTCTTTGATAGGTTCCATAGATTTAGCCATAACACTGAATGCCCCCCTCGCAATTGCCACATTAGATGCTGCAAAAGCATTTGATCGTGTTAATTGGAGGTACTTAAGGATTACATTATAACATTTTGGTTAGAGTAAAAATATGAGACACTATTTTTAAAATGTAAATAGCTTCAACTCCAAAGATTCTAGCTAATGATACTCTGTCTCCTTCTGTGCGAATTGAGAGAGGTACAAGAAAGGATGGTCCTTTGTCCCCTGCATTTTTTATCTCTACATAGAGCCTTTTGCTCAAAGTTTGTGGTTAAATGAAGAGATTACATCTTTTAAAATTGGGGCATACTCCAGGAAGATCTTGCTTTATGCTGATGACCGTACGGTTTGTACCTCGGACGTAGTATCTACCCTGCCACATCTTATGGCAGAAGTGAGGGAATTTGGTAAAATGGCAGGATATGCGGCAAACGAAGAAAAAACAGAAGTAATGACTTGGAACCAAGATGATGGAGAAATAAATGCGTGGAGGAATTGAGATATTTGGGGATTAAAATAATTAAAGTCCTTGGGAAGATAGTGGCAGTTAATCTGGAAAGAGTAGGAAAGGAGATAGATATATTACTAAAAAGATGGCAGAAACCTTCCACTTACGATCTATGGCAGGATTAATTTGGTGAAAATGTCCATCTTACCTAAACTCACTTTTCTCTTTGATAATATTCCGTTTCACTTTGAAAATGTCTTCCTTTATGTCGGCTAGTGTCCGCTGAATATTGAGGGGAGTCGAAGATGGAAGATTAAGAAGATCAGAAAAGCATTTCTTTTAAAAAGAAAGAAGATCTGGACCATCAACATTTTCAGGTAGTCCATACAGCCAAAGATTGTTCCTTCTTTTGCGATTTTCTAAATCCTCAGTATGAAGTTTAAGCGTATAAATTTCTTGCTCCAGTAAGGGTACTTTAGTAGCCACATCTTGAAGATTACTTATTCGTTGTTCCATTTCAGACATTTTACCGTCCATGCTGATCCACCTGTCCTCAATCAGCTGCAAGTTTTCATTGGTGGTATTCATGAACGATTTTAGTGCACATAAAATTGAATCCAAGACCGGATTAGAAGATGACTGGACCGGAAATTGAAGGATCATTTTTGGCTCCTTTCGGTTTAGCGCCAGGTGAAGCTGTTTTCGTGGGAGATAGTGAGTCACTAGCCATCTTGACAAAATGTACTTGTCGACGAGGAGGATTTTTAGAAGTAGAGATCCTTCCCATAAAATAGGTGTTCAATGCTCACAACATGTGAATATCTATTCACATCATCTCAGGCTCAAGACACTTGTGAGAGATCCAAGGTTAGTCTGCCTCAGTAGAAACCAGATGAGTAGCAGTGAAGGCAGTATACAAATAAAAAGGGTGACACCATCCTTGAGGGAGTAGTGCAACTCAGTCACATGCTAAGCAAAGGATGGATGGGGGTGATGACGTTCCTTGTTCATTTGCACTTTGCACATTGGAACAATGGAGCTTGCAGGAGGGTTTTCACAATCAAACTGCTTACTGGACCACACAGGCTCATTAAAGAATTGAAGAAAGAGAAAAAATTAAAAAGCAGTGCATACGGCTGGGATGAGATATAGGCCAAAAAATGGACTTGCCTTGCAATGCTTTTCCTATCCCATGTAATTTGGATTATTATTCTTTTCATATGGCATTATTTCTGAATATGTACAAAAAACAGGAGTATGAACCCATCAACCTATTGGGGTAAAAGGAAATGTATACAAGACAGTATCCCAAACGGTATAATTAAATAAAGCAATAAACAATATCTAATAAGGATATCTATACAGTATTATCCTAAAAGGAGGATCAAGGAGTCAATTATTTTGTACATGATTGTGCTGAAAAGCATCAGTTTATAATTTACAAAAATTATGGAAGGAAAGGACAATTAAATGCAGATAGTTGCAGCACTGTATAGACAAATAAACAAATAACATATATCAGCCCAAAGGGTATGTACAAGGTGCACGGATCGAAACGCCGTCGACTAAACAGCCAGACTCTAGGCGCCCCCCACAGTGGTTCTCCTTATGAACATTGAACCAGGATACTATTAAATTGGAAACCATTGTGTATTTTCACAGTATATATTTGCACCTTGCACTTTGCGCCGTTCACGCTGTACTTTTTGTCACTTGCGCTGCCGTAGTGTCACAACCCACTGCACTCGTGCACCTTGTACATACCCTTTGGGCTGATATATGTTATTTGTTTATTTGTCTATACAGTGCTGCAACTATCTGCATTTAATTGTCCTTTCCTTCCATAATTTTTGTAAATTATAAACTGATGCTTTTCAGCACAATCATGTACAAAATAATTGACTCCTTGATCCTCCTTTTAGGATAATACTGTATAGATATCCTTATTAGATATTGTTTATTGCTTTATTTAATTATACCGTTTGGGATACTGTCTTGTATACATTATTTCTGAATAGCCATAATCAGAAAGGTGTTCTGCCTTCAGACGACTCGTGTCCCCTTTCTTTCAAGAGATGCGAGCACAGCGCATACAAAATGGCGGCCTATCGCGTCAGGGTTGGGTTGGGATTATAAATCGGAAAAAGCGGCCTAGGCACGTTAAAAAAAGTGGCCCAGATTTGCATATTGCCTTTCGGCAAAACACTGCTTCGGAGAAATTTTATTTTTAAAAAAAGGGGGTAGTTTAAAAAATGCACGGATTAGTTAACATTAGTGAAACACGCCTGAAAACAAGTGAGGCCACTTTTGCTCAGGCCCCCTGCCCCCGCTCAATATGCATATGTTTATGGACCGGCCCAGAGAGAGAAAGGGACTGACAACTCTGCCCGTTGATAAAGGAGAGGTAATGGACGCCCATCTGCCTCCATAAAGACCACTCAGGACCCGCTGGAGGCATCGAACAAAGCAGCAACCACCCAAATCGGCCCCCAGACTGCTCAAAAAAGCAGCCCACAGCTGGATTATGGATACCGGCCCCTCAGGCATTGCCCGAGTGCCCGCGTTACCAATCCGACGCTGGCTCGCGTCAGGAAGATGAAGTCGCTGTAAACTTAACCAAGGGGTGAGATGCAAACTCACCCGTTACAACAAACGTGTGCCACCATATAACAGAAAAACAAAGAACAATATCCCAACAGGTAATATTCGGTAGGCAGTTAAATATGCATGCAAAAGGCATTACATGAACGGAAATGAAGGAGACAATTATTCAGTTGGTCTTGTGTTGTTATTCATAGTGTTTTTAGAAAGGAAATATTATACAGGGTCATAATTATACAGTTGAAGCAGCACTGTATTTAGACAAATCATATGACAACCGAGAATATACTTGGTGCTCAAAAGGTGTACAAGTGAACAGTGGCGACGCAAGTGGTAAGGTGGACAGCGTGAACGGCGCAATATGAACATAACTGGAAGTATCATACAGTGGGTGGCTGGGTGAAGGGAACAAATCAAGTGACTTATGTGTTCAATTCACAAATAAGCAACAGCCACAGTAGAGAATGCGCCAATTAATGTGCTGTAGAGTCTATGGCGTTTCGATCCTCAATTGTTTGGGATCGTCATCAGGACATGGTTGTCTTTAGTAGTAGTGCTGCGGGGCAAAAAGGAAAAGTCAGGGGAGCAAGGAGGAGGAAGAACCTAAGAGACGGCGGGGCGGGGCGGGGGCAATGACGGGTAGGGGTGAAGGGAAGCAAGTAAAGGGACTAGGAGGTGAAGGAGGGCGGGGGTAGGCTAGGAATCCAGGACACTTGAGGAAGTCATAAGAATCTTGTATCGTCAGCGGAGGACGGAGGCGAGGGGCGCAAGAGCTGTATGGAGTGAGGCGTAGGGCTTGTGAGGAAGCCGAGAGGATCTCAAAACATCAACGGTGGGCAGGGGCGGGGTAGGTGCAAAGGCTGTCAGGAGTGAAGGTGGAGGAGGGATGGGAGTGTGCGCATTAGTTTGGTTGAGTGGTGGGTGAGGGATCGGGGGACGAGGGGGGACTGAGTCGGATCGAGATGGGCGAGGAAAAGTGCGTAGGATGGGAACGTTCACGGGTGCCGGAAGGGCGGGGGGGGCAAGTGAAGGGACTGATGGCAGGATGGCGCTAGCGGGACAAGGAAAGAACCGACAAGTACCTGAGTAGCAGTGAAAAGGGATCCGCTCCGAATGGTCCCTGGGGAGAGACAAGCGTGGGAGGCGTCTTGCTGGAGTGATCTAGAAGGAAGGGGAATATCAGAAAGCGGCCCATATGGGATGTGCTCGGGAGCAGCAGGCCGGGAGGGAGAAGGATACTAACTTGTGTGGATCAAAGAATTTAAGGATCCACGAGGTAGCGGTGCGAACTTGGATCTTCCTGGACTGATCTGGAAGAATAAGTAAGTATCCGTGATTAGGGGCATGAGCGATCAATAACAAGAACGTGAGAAGAATGGGTGGGCAGATACTAACTTGTATGGGGCAGACGTGCGCGCCGAGGTCAAGCGTCTGGCTCGTCTAGGCGATCGGGCTGATCGTGTCGTTTGCTGGACCTGTGCGAGGAAAAGGAGGGTGGTGAGGTTGCGTGATCAACCAAGGGTAGAGAGCGTGTGAGCGCCCATGGAGGGGAAAAGAAGCAGGGACGATTACCTGGATAAATCGAGGTCTTGGTGGGAGTGAATCCCGAGGATGCTGTCAGCAGTGAGGTCGGAAGGGAAAGACTTCCGCGTTTGGTATTAAAAGGTGATTGGTAGCGGCGGGGTGTGACGTGGAGGGATGGGCGGGAGGGGGTGGGGTATCGATAGTGGGCGGGTCCGGGGGCGGGTTGGGCATAATAGGGGTGGAGGCTCGGGCACTGGGCATGAGCTGGGATTGCAACAATGGGGGAGGTGAAAATGTATTAACAAAAAGAAGAACAGACAAAGATTAAAGCAATTAGTGTCGATAAGCCCAAAGATGCCCGTTGGTCTAAGAGGCGTTTAGGGGAGCGGAGTTTGGGCATATGTATACCACGCTCATTAGCTTAATGTGGCACATGGAGTGCATATGCCAGAACAGAGGTCCTGGTTGCAGTATCATATGTGACAACAGCCTGTCAATCAATTAAGGGCTGCAGTAACAACAGCGCAATTAAAAACAGTTGAATAGCGGAGGAGACAAAAAGTCTTAATTGCACAGATGACAGTTAATGCCAGAAAACGGTGTTGGATCTAGCCCTGATCTCTTGACTGGGTGAGAGTACTCTGCTTAATTCAGAGACTCTGTCCATCACCACCCCTTGTTGTAAATAATTTTGTCCACCCTAAGCGTGGAAGGGTATACTCAGATGTGAGTCCCTTGCTCATTGCACCATCAGGATTCAAGCAAGCCGGGCCGAAGACGCCTGAAATGGCAGAAACCGGTCCCCAGAAGCTTGTTTCCTTCCCAGTGTAAGAATTGGCTTTTGTAGTCTGGTCTGCCCTGTTCCCATGATGCACTGGGCCAGGGACAGACTAATTTGCATACAGCCAGGTTCTGAAACTGGGATGGTGCAATGAGCTAAAAAACGGTGTTGGATCTAGCCCTGATCTCTTGACTGGGTGAGAGTACTCTGCTTAATTCAGAGACTCTGTCCATCACCACCCCTTGTTGTAAATAATTTTGTCCACCCTAAGCGTGGAAGGGTATACTCAGATGTGAGTCCCTTGCTCATTGCACCATCAGGATTCAAGCAAGCCGGGCCGAAGACGCCTGAAATGGCAGAAACCGGTCCCCGGAAGCTTGTTTCCTTCCCAGTGTAAGAATTGGCTTTTGTAGTCTGGTCTGCCCTGTTCCCATGATGCACTGGGCCAGGGACAGACTAATTTGCATACAGCCAGGTTCTGAAACTGGGATGGTGCAATGAGCTAAAAAACGGTGTTGGATCTAGCCCTGATCTCTTGACTGGGTGATAGTACTCTGCTTAATTCAGAGACTCTGTCCATCACCACCCCTTGTTGTAAATAATTTTGTCCACCCTAAGCGTGGAAGGGTATACTCAGATGTGAGTCCCTTGCTCATTGCACCATCAGGATTCAAGCAAACCGGGCCGAAGACGCCTGAAATGGCAGAAACCGGTCCCCGGAAGCTTGTTTCCTTCCCAGTGTAAGAATTGGCTTTTGTAGTCTGGTCTGCCCTGTTCCCATGATGCACTGGGCCAGGGACAGACTAATTTGCATACAGCCAGGTTCTGAAACTGGGATGGTGCAATGAGCTAAAAAACGGTGTTGGATCTAGCCCTGATCTCTTGACTGGGTGAGAGTACTCTGCTTAATTCAGAGACTCTGTCCATCACCACCCCTTGTTGTAAATAATTTTGTCCACCCTAAGCGTGGAAGGGTATACTCAGATGTGAGTCCCTTGCTCATTGCACCATCAGGATTCAAGCAAGCCGGGCCGAAGACGCCTGAAATGGCAGAAACCGGTCCCCGGAAGCTTGTTTCCTTCCCAGTGTAAGAATTGGCTTTTGTAGTCTGGTCTGCCCTGTTCCCATGATGCACTGGGCCAGGGACAGACTAATTTGCATACAGCCAGGTTCTGAAACTGGGATGGTGCAATGAGCTAAAAAACGGTGTTGGATCTAGCCCTGATCTCTTGACTGGGTGAGAGTACTCTGCTTAATTCAGAGACTCTGTCCATCACCACCCCTTGTTGTAAATAGTTAATGCCAGAGGGCACAAAGGTGATACCATGCGTTAATGGTGTATTCTGGTTCAGACGTATGTTAATAGACACCCCTGGCAGAGGAAAAGATACAGAGCGTGCAAGGTGTAGATAGTGTTAGGAACCCATTATGAGGGCATGTATTGAATCGTTGAAGACAGATTGCAGATAAGGTTTGGAATTTTACGTGGTAACAGTACTGTTCCATTCATCAATTGTATTTAGTCCATGATGGACGGAGTCACAGAGAGTCATCCATTTGCACTCCGCTCTGTTTAGGAGTGCTTTGATATCGCCCCCACGGGTGGGGAGTGTTGGCTTCTCAATTATTTGCCATCTGAGATCAGAATCCAGGTGTTGCCTTTCGAGGAAATGACTGACCAATGGTGCTGTCAACACTTTGCAGTTGATTCTGCTCTTGTGTTGTATGACGCGTTGTTTAATCATTTGCGTTGTTTGACCTATGTATGTTAGGTCACAGGGGCATTTAATGGCATAGATTACGTTCTGTGATTTGCAGTTCGTATGGTGTGTCAATTTGTATGTGCGGCCATTGTTAATGAACACTTTGGTGTTACATGTAAGTTTGCAAACACTGCAGTTTTAGCATCTATAGTGCCCGATAACCGGATCAAGTCCCCAGGCTGCGGTTATAGTGTGTTTGGCAGCGGGCGGTTGAGGCCAAGTGATGGCATGCACAAGGTGGCTGGCAAGATTTCTCCCACGTTGATAGAAGAGTGGATCATTTTGGAATTGTGGGCGAAGTATGGACCAGTTTTTGTTGAAGATTTTGTTGATTTGGTTGCTGTCCGGGCTGAATTTAGAGACAAATGGAATTCTTGTCATCGGTTTCTTCGGTTGCGGTGTGAGGAGGTAGTCCCGGTGGCAGTACCACGCTCTTTTTCTTGCTCTCGTGACAAGTCGGCGGGGGTATCCTCGGTGGACTCGTTTGTTGGTAAGGACTTCAGCTTCTCGAAAATAGTCTTTACGCCACAAACAGTTGCGTCTGATGCTTAAGAATTGACCATATGGAAGTCCATCACGTAGTCCCTGTGGATGATAACCTGAGTGTTGCAGAAGAGTGTTTTTCTCCGTGGGTTTGCGATATAGGATGGTTCCCAATTTACCATCTTCTGCATGGATGGTGACGTCCAGAAAGGGGAGGTCGTTTGTTGTGCTCTCGCTTGTGAATCTCAGATGTTCTTGTGCTTGGTTGAGCCAACTAATGAAGGGTTCCAGTGTTGTTGAGGTGCCATTCCAAATGAGCAGGACATCGTCAATATATCGACGCCAGAGGTTTATGTGTTGGAAATGTGGATTAGTGGGGGTGAGAATTAATGTGTTCTCCAGATTATGAACGAAGAGTATGGCAAAGTTAGGGGCGAAACAAGCGCCAATTGAGACTCCTTTGATTTGGAGATAGTAGCGGTCACGGTAGAGGAAGTAGTTGTTTTGAAAGGCTATGCGTAGCAAGTCCATGATAAAATCTGTTGGTATCTGGGTGGGTTGTGGTCTTTCTTGAAGTAGTGTCTTGATGACTTGCAGTCCTTCGTCATGGGGAATGTCGGTGTAGAGGGATTCGATGTCTATACTGACCAATAGTTGTGAGGTGATGTCAAATGGTTTGTCTTCTATTGTGTTTATCAGATCCATTGTGTTGCGAATATAGGTATCTGTAATGGGGACAAATGATTGCGTCAATATATTTCCCCAAGGGTTCTAAGATGGACCCGCAACCAGAAACAATGGGGCGTCCTGGGGGATTGACACTGTCCTTGTGGACTTTAGGTAAGACATATATGACTGGAGTCCTGGGGCTGGGGTTGTTCAAGAATTCGTATTCTTTTTTGGTAATGATGTTTAGTTCTCTTGCATTACTGGTGACATTTAGTATTTTGGATCTTATGTCGTCCAGTGGATCCTTGGCGAGGGGTCGTTAATGGCGATGGTTGGTCAACTGGAGCTGTATTTCTTGGTCATATTTATTGATATCCATGACTACAATGCCACCCCCTTTGTCCGCTGGTTTGATGATGATCTTGGGATTACTTTTCAGTGACATCAGTGCTTGTTTCTCACAAAAAGGAAGATTTTAGGTGATGTAGTGAGATTGTGATTTGAGATTCATGACATCCTTCATCGCCAGGCGTTCAAATGCTAAAATTTCTGGGGGCATAGTATGTGAGGGGGGATTAAAGGTTGAAGGCGTACGGAACGCCTTCAACCTCACACATGCTCACACATGCTCTGATTGATCACCCTGTGGCCTGTACTGGGGACCTGGAGAAAGATCTGGAGAACCTGCAATCCTGGCTTCTTGCCAGATTAAATGAGTTCGCTCCCTTACAGTCACCCAGGTCCGCTGCCCGTCGGGTTTCTGCCCCCTGGTTCACGGAGGAACTAGCCAATGCCCGCAGGCAATGTAAAGTGGTAGAACGGGCCTGGAGAGTCCAGTATGAGCCTGAGGCTAAACAACAGTACAAAACCACGTTGAAGTCATACCATGAACTTGTCCTTCAGAGCAAGAAACGCTATCTTGCCAAAAGGATTGATGATGCCGCTAATTCCTGCAAGGAGATTTTCTCCATCGTGCGCGAATTCACTAGCCCCCGGTCCATCTCTACTCAGGGTGCTCCAGCAGAGACCTGGGCTAACACTATTGCCAATTTTTTTACCACCAAAATTAGGCAAATCCAGGTTTCCTTTCCGCTGAGAGCCCCAGATGATGTGTCTGCAATGCCGATTGAAACAGCGTCTCTGTCTCCCTCAGGCCCAGTCCTGCTTGACTTTCCCCCTCTCTCGGTTGCTACATCTCTAGCCTTGATGAGGAACCTCAAGTCGGGCTCACCTCTTGATCCGTGCCCGGCAAAATTTTTGGCAAAAATGGCAGATGCCATAAACCCTATAGCCAATCCCATTCTTAATCTCTCCCTGAGCGAGGGCTTTTTGCCTCAGACCTGGAAGCAAGCTATGGTCATCCCTCTGATTAAGAAGCCCAATCTTGACCCAGAGGTGCCTTCCAATTACAGGCCAATCTCGCTCCTTCCAGCACTGACTAAGATCTTGGAGAAACACGTGCACAGCGTGCTTTCCAACTTTCTGGAGTCTAATGATTTATTTCATGAATCCCAATCGGGATTCCGCTCCAACTTAAGCACCGAGACGGCGCTTTTGGAAGTCTCGGAGATCGTAAAAGAGGTGCTGGACATGGGAGGTAGGGTGTTGTTAGTTATGCTAGATCTGTCGGCGGCGTTCGACACCGTCCCCCATGAGGATCTCCTCACTAGGCTCCGTGACATCGGGCTAGGGGGGACGGTGCTCGATTGGTTTTCTTCCTTTCTGGCCAACCGCCGCCAGACGGTCTGGGTCCCACCCGGATCCGCCGAGATGCCGCCACTGGGAGTCGGAGTGCCCCAGGGCTCTATTTTGAGCCCCACTCTCTTTAACATCCTGATGACCCCTTTGGCGACATTGGCGGAGTCCTATGGGGCCCGGATCGTCTCTTATGCTGACGACACTCAGCTCCTCTTCACCTGTCGCAAGGGTGAAGAGTTCGATGGTGAAGGGATTCGCGAGTGCCTTGGGGCTGTTTTTAGCTGGTTTTCACAAAACAGCCTTAAGTGCAACTCGGACAAGTCCGAAATACTATTCTTCGGATGCCCATCAGAACCAGATTGGCGAGGTTGGTGGCCTGCTGACATGTTCCCTCCCACCCAGTCCTCTAAGTGGGCAAAAAACCTGGGAATTAAAATCGACAATGAGCTCTCGCTCAAATCCCAGGTCTCCACTCTCACGGGAACATGTTTTGGGATACTTAGAATGTTACGTAAGTTTTTTCCCCTTCTATCGGAGCAACATCGGAGGATTACTGTTCAGGCCCTTATAGGGTCCAGATTGGACTACGCCAATGTTTTATATCTTGGCTTGCCTGAATATCTCCTCCAGCGCCTACAGATTACCCAGAACGCCGCGGCGCGTGCCATCTTTGGCCTTCATCGTCGCACCAGCGCCTCTGCCCTTCTTACATCCCTCCATTGGCTTCCGGTGCGGAAGAGGATACTGTTCAAGGCCATGACTCTTGCCCATAAGGCCTTACATGGCAATGGCGCTAAGTATCTTCAGAGGAGGCTGGACTTCTATCGACCCGCACGATCCCTCAGGTCAGAAGCCTTGGCTCTAGCGCGGGTACCACGCATTAAAAAGGCTCGGCTAGGCGGCCGGTCTTTCAGTTTCCTCGCTCCTCAGCTATGGAACTCGCTACCGTTGTTCCTGCGAAATACCTCAAATTTGCTTGTTTTCAGGAAAGACCTGAAAACCTGGTTGTTTGCTGGATAATCTTTTCTCTCTTTGGGCCCCTTTCTGTTACTGTTATGTTTCATGCTCTCTTCTATGGTTTGGAGCTTAAAGCGCCGGGACACTCCCTTGGAGTAGCCGTTGCGCTATAAAAGTCCTATTTTAACATAACATAACATAACATAACGGTGACATCTGTAGGCTAGGGGAATCAGGTTTATCAGAAAAGAATTGCTTCAATCTGATTCAGAAGCCATATTCTGCCAGGTGGAAGCAGGGCAAGATGTTCAAGCAGCTAAAATCACCTTCATGCGCTTGGTGAGGCGACGGGGCTCAGCTATGAGCCGCCATCTTGCCAAGCGCGTAAGTCACTCACCCAATGGTTTGAATTTAAGAGCAAGTTTCCAACCTATGAGAAAGCACAGGAGGAGCGTGTGGGGCACAATATAATCAGTTGAGCCCCGATCTCCCGTTCGTGGGTTTTGGGGGGCCATGAGGTTGTTGGTTCTGATAGGATCTTTATGGTTAAGTAAGAGAAGGTGAGGCACATATTTACTAACCATGAAGAAATATCAGACCAGCCCGATAAATGGCATTGGATTGCGGGAACATAATGAAATAAAGGTGATTTCAAGACTCCTACTCTGTAGCGCCTGATGATGTTGTAGTTCATTTGATGTCACGGAATGCTTTGTCGATGAGTCAATCTACTGATTCTCCCCGCATACCTGCATCTTCAGAGGTTGGACTTAATTGGGGCATCATTCCGGTGGACTCGCTGCTTGCACTGTTGTTGGGCTCTCTGCTCTCCCTGCTCGCCCCCCGCCGCCGCACAGGTGAAACATCATAGCGGCCGCTGTGCGGGGGTGAGCTTGTTGTGAGGGACCACAATCACCAGAGGGCACTGCGGCCGGAAGCCGCGCTACACTGTAACGCGCCAGGAGGCGCATATATTGCAGCACAACTCTCGGTGGAGCGGGGCTGCTTTGTCGATGAGTCAATCTACTGATTCTCCCCGCATACCAGCATCTTCAGAGGTTGGACTTAATTGGGGCATCATTCCGGTGGACCCGCTGCTTGCACTGTTGTTGGGCTCTCTGCTCTACCTGCTCGCCCCCCGCCGCCGCACAGGTGAAACATCATAGCGGCCGCTGTGCAGGGGTGAGCTTGTTGTGAGGGACCACAATCAACAGAGGGCACTGCGTCCGGAAGCCGCGCTACACTGTAACGCGCCAGGAGGCGCATGTATTGCAGCACGAATCTCCGCGTCGCGGGAGCGACCGGGAGCGACCGGGGCGAAGACCGGGCAAAGAGCGGGCCCTCTAAGGCCCTCCGAGACCAGATGAGCCGGGGCTGGGCCACCTCTTTTCAATCCGGACTTTGGAGAGGACTCCTCTATAATACATCAGTGAGCTGACACTTCTTTTCGCATGTAAGATTGTCTAAGCCCCTTATGACTATGCTATCTTATTCAGGGCTGTGTTAACATATGTGTGACTCTTACTTGGTTTGATTTGGTGCATACCTGCCATCTATTGTCATCTACTGGACTGATTTACATCATGACTTCGATTCTCCCTAAAGAGAAATCCTCATTATCAGGGGGGGGAAAGAGAGGAACGCTAGACAGTTATGTTATTAGATCCAATGCTGGTATTGATAAGGATATGGCCTTGGCGGAGCGACAGGCCGAGAGACGCCGCTCTGTTGAACTCATGAAGAATAGGCGTTTTTCTTTGGGCCCGCTGCATTTAGCTGTCTCGTCGCCCCCCAGTCTTCTTACTAGCACACCCCCTGATAGTATGGGACTCGAGGCTTCTCCTAATGACAGTATCCCACCATTACTACGGGATAGATCACCCTTACCAGATATAAGTATTTCTACAACTTTTTGTACCCCAATACCGGAGGTGGAAGTCATAACAGTTACGCCGTTGCGATCTGTAGAGATTGTCCAAATATCTAATAAATCTCCCAGTACTCCTCGACCACAAGGCCCACCCCCAAAAAAGAGGAGAAAAAGTGGGGGGGGGGAACCCAAGAAAAACAAGGCTACTTCAATTCTCCTTGGTAATTCAATGAGTTGTTCACCCAATGTTCCATTAACACCAACTATAGATATTCCTCCTCACCACCCAATTGAAGTAACACCTTGTAGTGATCTGTTGGGAGGCATTGAACAATTAATACGGTCCATATCTAGATAAAACTGTTCAAAAGGGAATACAAAGTACCAAACAGGACAAATAGAAAGCCCTGAAACCCTTACCTCCTAAAACATCACGGCAAAAGGATGCAGGAATTATCGATAAAGAACCTGTGGGAACTGTAACATCTAAACAGATAGTAAATACGTTTAAAGCCAATGGTAGTGAAAACCCTGATAGGGTTCCTGTCCCCAAGATACCGAATGTAGAACTATCCCCGGAAGCAGTTCTGTATGTGGTAGTCCTCACGGGAGTGCCTGTTTTGGAGGGTAATAAGAGAGAAGATCAATTGCAGCTTAAAAATAAAGTCATATTCTGGCTTAAACAGAATAGACCCCTTCCGCTAGATATGAACGGTGAAATTCTGCACGTGAGGCGTCTTCCTTGGCCGGGTCATAGAATAAAGGAAATAACTGGGGATATCATCGTAATTAATTTTAGAGATGTTAGATCAGTTAGATACATCTTAGACTACTTCCCCCTAAACGTAGGTAGTGCGATCACCCCACGCGAACTGCCCTTTTTCTACCCTAGAGCGCCATTTGCGCCCGAAATTAATCATAGAATCTTACCTCGTAGTTGGGACGATCGTTCTGGGCCTCCCTTCCAATACCAGTATGATGGTATTAGGCCCCCACTCCAGCATCATAACGATCGTGTAAAACCCCCATATCAATATCAGGATGACCTTTTTAGGCATTGTTATCAGCATCTAAATGACCGTGTTAGGTCCCCATTCCAACAGCAGTCTGATCGTTTTGGACTTCCATCTCAATGTTGGGATGATCGTCCTAGGTATCCGTTTCAACAACAGGAAAACCGGATCAGGCCTCTATCCCAACAATATAATGATCGCTGTAGGCCCTCTCTTATACATCAGGGTGCTGGAACCTTGTATCCACAAGCAGGCCAACCGTGGGAATATCCCAGGAAGAGACAGTTAGGTCATCCACCCCAGACACCTGGGGGAAACATGGGCTATATACCTGTTATGGGGAGATCAAATAGGTTTCTGGCCCTTTCCGGTCTAAATGAATGTGATTGACTGTGTGGTGGAAAGGATACAACCATAATGATATGTCAAAGGAATAGGACTCTTGTACAATACATCCCACAAGATTATGTAACAAAGGTGAATAGCCGAGTAGAGAAAATGCACAATAAATTAGTTTCACCTAGATTGGAACCGGAACGTATTAAAGAAATTGCTTATGTGCCCCTACCTGGATTAAAAACCAATGTTGGGGTTGGGGAGGAAACGGAGTCAGTTCTGACTGGCAAGAATGAATTAATGCATGAGCTGGAAGATATGGGGCTCGGCTTTGAGCCGGATTTATATGGGGCAAATATTGAAAATGGCAATCAAGTACCAAAAGTGAAAACGCCTAGGGTGGAGGAAGGACTGTTGAGGTTTGTCTCCTGGAATGTATGTGGGTTAGATAACAAAGTGCACAATACTGTCTGGGGAGATTTTGTCCAAAATATCGACATTCTTTGTGTACAAGAAACCTGGCTCATGGATGAGAAACACCTTTCTGGTTTTAAAACTTTCCATATCCCCGCAGTCCGCTCCTTGTTTGGCAGACATAAAGGAGGAATTTGTATTTATGTCTCAAATCTCCTGAAGGCTGTTAAAATTACCAGAACGAAAAACACGCATTATTACCAGATGATCTCAGTTACCCAACATCATCGTGTCGTGTTACTAATAGTTAACTTCTATAACAATATAAGTAATGGGGATTTTCTAGAGGATATAAGCAGCCTGCAAGGGGATCTAAATGCTGAGAATCTGTCGGTGGAGTTAAATAAAATGCTGGTATGGGTAGAGGATTTTAACTTGAATATCTGTAACCAAGGAAGTTGTGGGTTCCAGGAATATGGCAGGGGGGAAAATGTGAGTAGGTGTCATTTTATGCATTCTGGAAAAGGAGAGGCAATAAATAACGTGATGGCCAAGTTTGACCTTGGTTTCGCCAACCTAATGTGTACACCTAAGGTGGAATTTACCCCAACATTTCTAGCAAGAGGGTGCCACTCCAATATAGATTTTGTAATTGTGTCAAATTGTTTTGCACATTGTGTAGTAAATTTTGAGATTCTGTCAGTCGGGTTAAGTGATCATCTCCCTCTTAGTATGACCTTGAACATGGGAGAGATAAGTAGATTTACTACTATTGAATCGCTTACATGGACACAAAACATCACTACAGCTCGTTATAACGTGCTGACACTTAAATGGTGCTCTGTGGACCCAGTTAACAAATTCAAGGAAATATTAACCTTGGCTCTATCAGAGATTTTGGTATGTTTGGATGAGAGTAGTACGGAAGAACAAACCTTGGAGGCGTTTGGCAAAATTACAGGGGTGATTCAGGATAAGCTAACAGTCCCAGAGAAAGAAGCATCAGGGGGGAGGGGGGGTGGTTTGACTCTAGGTGCACCAAGGCATATGCGGCCCTTAAGGGTGCCCTGAGCCTTAAACCAAGGGACCATGTGGCTATTAGGCACTGTAGGAAGGTGTATACTCAGGCAAGGTCCCTGAGAAAAAAGGAGATCAAGGAGCAAGCTTGGCAACAACTGTTGACTGCCTCACAGAGTAGAGACCCTAGGGCTTTTTGGGAGGCAGTCAATGCACCCTTTTTTTCTAAGAAGGAGGCAGAAAAGCTAGATATCGCTATTGATGAAAAAACCTGGATCGATTTCTTTACCAAGGTATATAAAAACGGGGAGGAGTCATACATGGATGATGAAAACTTTAAAGGGTGTGTAGAGAGAAGGCGTGTTTTTCACCCTATTACCATGGAGATTACCCTTCAGGAAGTACAGATGGCTTTATTAGCTAGTAAAAATAATAAAGCCCCAGGACCGGATGGGATCCCTAATGATATTTATAAGCTACACATGGATGTCTGGGCCCCACTGTGTACCCGAGTCTTACAGGCTTGTTGTGCGATAGGTTTCATTGGTACATGGTCGGAATCGGCTATAATACCGATATATAAGAAGGGGGACAGGGATAGCCCATCCAATTATAGACCAATTTCATTATTAGATTCCCTCATGAAAATAGTGGGGAGGGTGGTCTTAAATAAGTTACAGTTGTGGGCTGATGAACATGACATCTTGAGCCCAGTACAGTATGGCTTCCGTGAGGGGATGGGCACGGTAGAGCAGGTCCTAAATTTCGTTTTGTTACAAGCTAAATACACAAGGGCAAAGGAAGGTCAACTATATGCCATCTTTGTTGATCTTTCCGCTGCCTTTGATTGTGTGATACATGCTACGCTTTGGCAAATTCTTGAAGAAATGGAAGTTGATCCTGCCATCGTACTTTTTCTCAGGCAACTTTATTCGGGGGCAACTGCAAAAGTTAGACATGGGCTGAGGGGGGAGTGCACAGGCTCCTTCAGAATAGAAAAAGGGTATGACAAGGCTGTGTATTGGCCCCTTTTCTTTTTTCTCTTTATACAAATAAACTGGAGGAGGAATTGGGTGCTTGTAAAATTGACTCCCCAAAATATGGCAAAAAGTCCATCGTGTCGCTCCTGTATGCTAACGACGCGGTTTTAATGGCGAGAACAAAGGTAGGAGCCCAGAAAGCCCTCGCCAAATATCTTGAGTTTATGAAAGAAAGGGGCCTAATGATTAATGCCAAAAAATCTTACGTAATGCAGTGTGGTAAGGGCCGCGCTAGCTGTAAAAGTCTCAAAGCGGCAGGGCTCGTAATTGAACATACTAAAACCTTTCCATAACTTGGGGTCACAATTGAGGGTTCTGGCTCCTGGGGGCCTGAGGTTAAGAATAGGACCTTATCTTTTAAACGTACCATAGGGGCGCTAAAGAACTTTGCAGCTAAGTTGGGTAAAAGACACCCCGAGATCATGCTAAAGATCTACATATCTAAATGTAGAAGTGTTGCGCTATACGGGGCAGGGATTTGGGGGTATCAGGACGCATCGGCGATGCAAATTGAAGAAAATAATTTTTTCAGATACCTCCTTGCCCTTCCGAAAGGTGCTTCAGTTCTTAACTGCCACCAGGAATTGGGGATGGACTACTTATTAGATTTGATTAAATTGCAACCTGTTTTACTTTGGCGTAGAGTATGGGTGTCAGAGGTCTTAGCCTAAATCAGGAAATTATAAGAGATGTCATGGGCCTTGACAATGTGAAGCGTATAGACTGGCTTGAATATATCAGGAAACTATTCACTGATATTCAAAGACTCGAGTTTTTCAGCACTCCTGCCTCAATTCTGAATATCTCAAAATCAGGATTGAAAGGGCTATGTATGGCCCATTTTGAGCTTCTCAGGTGTGTAGGTGAAATGACAAAAAAAACAGTCAGGGATCATCAATTGTTACTGACCACCAACAGAATCCAGACGTACCTAGCAATGTGTAATTTGGGATTTGATTGTTTTCTTTTAACAAGATTTAGGTTCAATTTATTCCACCGGTTAGTCACATTTCCAAATAAAAATGACTGGTCTAGAACCTTGGCTGTTTGCCCATGCGATAGTATTTCTGTACAATCCACATTTCATGTAATCTTGTTCTGTAAATTTTATGAAAGTGAGCGTAAAAGGTGGATCACACAGTACTTGAAGCAAGGTGCCTGGAGACAATGCCGTCCTGCGTTTCTTACTTTGCAGCAATTAGGTAATGCAACTTGTATTATGGTCATGACTCGCTTTTTAAAAAGTGTTTTTAAGAAAAGGAACTTATTGATTAGCGAACTCGTTTGAACTGATTTAATACTGTTTTAATCTAGTGTTATTTATTGTAATGAAATGGTTTTTATTGATGTGTATATATATGAATGTTGCTTTTATGATTTTATGTAACAAAAATCGAATAAAGCTAATCGAAATCGAAATCGATGTCACGGAATATCGCTGGTCTGAAAAGCAACCTTGAATCTCTTGTCTGTTATAGAGAAGAAAAATGTTACGATTATTGCACTGAAAGTGACCTGGGAACTGGAGGAAGTCCTGCTGAGCGATTATAGAGTTTTTAGTAGTAAAATAGTCAAGGGACAATTGGGTCGCTGGGTTAACCTGTTGTGGTCGCAGCAAAATACAAAATTGTCGGGAGTGTTTTATTCAAGGAACTTCCAAATGCAGCACCCCAATGCACTAGGTGCAGTACCCACGCGCCCAAGGTGCGAAATCCAGTTGAGTTTCCCCGTGCCCACGGTGCGTTGCTCCTGGTTCGCATACATTGTCTCCCAGTGTGTGCGAACTGTCTCTAAGTCTATGCAGATACTGTTGTCACTTGTGAAATCCCTCTGTCTATCTCCAGCTCCTTTCTAACCATAAATGTGCGAACAGGAAGTCCTTATTCACTGTTTAATTCCATTCGATGTAAATGTGTGCTACAAGCCCGCTAGTGCCAGTTTACAAAATGTATTCATGGCGCTCCGTTATAATTACAAGAGCCGTTGCCTAGGCTACAATGCACGATTGAGGTAGCCCATTGGGTTGAAGGGCGTGCTGCAGAGCTGTGTGTGAAAACAGCAAACCCAAAACCATGCCTAACCCCACTTGCCATCCTTCAGAGGTCGATCGCATGGCTCTCATTGAGTGGGGTCCTGATATCTATCATTTACGATAGAAAAGGCGGCAAGAACAGGGAAGCATGCCATGTAAAGCATCACATGTGCGTGCACACTGTGCGTTAATGTCACGGCCGGGCTCACGCTATAAAAAATACGGTAGTAAATGAAATGCCTATGCCTTTCCTGGTGCCCAGCGTTCTGAGCAATGCTGAGGGGTGTAAAAAAACGTTTGGCGCGAGCCATGTGAAAAGTTTTGAGATAGGATTGAGTGAGGCTGATTGGAAAGGGGAAGGGAGGAAGAAGAGGGTGGAGAAGGGCGGGAGCACCAGGGAGGGTTGTTTTCGTTTGGTTCATTTTGCTGGAATTTCTTTCCCCTCTGCTGCTGACAGCTCTCTTACTTTGGCTGGCAACAACATCGAGTGTGTTATGTCTCTCTCACTCTGGGAGCAGGAAACAGATTCCAGTGATATGAACCAGGGGGAGGGACCTTTGAGGGGAGGGTGGGTAGCCCCAACCCCTTCACTATTTACCGTAACTTCAGATCTATAGCAGGCGGAAAGTGCAACACGGCGAAGTGTCTCCAGAAACCGCCAGCATCCACACAGCACACGACGTTTTTCCCCGAACTAAGTGCTGCCTCATTATATGCCTAACATTCGCGCAATAGCACGGGAGCATTTCATAGCTGTGGGAAGTGGACGGAGTGCGTGGGAACGTTGGAGGGCTCAGACAACTGTAAACAGAAGACCTTCCGGCACCCGTGGGCTCGCCGGGAATGCATTTTTTGGTATAACGCATACTGAGGCCGGATCTCTTCCAGTTTTTGTCAGATAACGTAACTGGGCCACTGGTAGGATAATTTGCCAACAAGCACACATTTTATTTAACTGGGCCACTGGTAGGATAATTTGCCAACAAGCACACATTTTATTTAACTGGGCCACTGGTAGGATAATTTGCCAACAAGCACACATTTTATTTTAATCAAGTGCACAGGTGGGTAACCAATGTCATCTGGTTCCAGATTCTGGAGCTGGTTTGCGAGGGAATTGGGTTGTGTCAGGCCAAGCTTCCTCTACACTCCCATCCACCAGTAGCAGCGGTCAGACCATTTCTCCAGAGTCCAGGCCCTTCAACGTCTACATGTTACCTGGTTATCATTTATCACCGGTGCGGTGCCACACAGCATAGGGTGCTACCACACCTGTCACTGAGAGATAAGAGCTCCTATTTAGCAAGGGGAACCAAAACGATGGGTTTGACCTCAGGTAGCTGGAACCTTACCAACGGTCTCAAACAGCCCAAAAAGCGCGCTAACCTTCGTGAACTGTACCACGCCCTACAAAGGCTCCACTTTAGGCCCCAAACTCAAAGTTACACTTTCCTGTTGGCTAAACTACCAGGGGCGTGGTGCTCCTGGACAGTGTCAGCAGCCACAGCTCAGCTGCACACATTCTCAAGGTGAACCTACATCAGTATCACATTTCCACCCAAGACCTTGACAAAGGGACATGAGCTAAAGACTAGAGACAGGAAGTGTAGGGTGGTGGAAGTAGGAGACATGAGGTGGAATGAAAACAAGGGAGTCTTTTATTCTGCAAACCGAAATTCGCCTTCGCCACTGATAGGCACCTCAGAAAATCTTTGTGCTCCTGCACTGATTTCTTTTGCACATTAAACACTGCACCGAAAGACATAACTTTGACATCTCATTAGTTACTGAGATGCATGTGGCCTGAGGAATGGGTCTAATATCTTAGGCCGTTCTGGGAGCAGTGCAATGACGCAATTGGAAGTATTGGTGTGGTAGCGTGTCAGGGATAATACATTCAGTTTTGCATTGCTGAAATAGTTTAATTGACAATCCCTGGAAAAGATCCTACCGGATCCTGCATGCACCCCTTTCTCAGCTCAGAATCCTGTCGGGAGGGAGCAAGGGTGTGAAATCTGGGGTTGCGAGCTATGTGGGGGAACATGGTCAGGCCTCTCCCAATTGCCAGTCTATACCATATTCTCCAGTACTATCTGGGTTGGGATCATTATGTATGCGCTATGGGAACGATGCTGTTTTGGGAGCCAAGCCAGATTCCACAATGGTCTAAATGCCACCACTCGGTCCATATGTAACTAATGCCTTTTGCTCTCTCTGATCACCTACTCCCAGTAGTAGCACAAATGGGCTGCCCAGTATTAAACTAGAAGGTTTGGGTAGGCAAGGCCCCCATGGTTCCTGTGGAGCATGAGCCGGGCATTAGAGATACAGTGTTGTTTCCCTTTCCAAATAAAAGAGTGGAAGGGGTCTTTGCATTTGCTTGATGTCCTCTGTGGGTGTGGGGGTGGAAAGTGTGTAGAAGTGGTAAAGCAGTCCGGGAAGGATATTCATTTTTTCAATGTGTATGTCCTACCCAGAAAAGTGGAGGGGCCTCCAATGCCTAAGATCTTCCAGGATGGCTCTGCTGTAGAGCGACCAGTTGGCCCGAGTTTATGTCGATAGGGAGCCAGTGATGTTAACGCCTAGATATTGGATGAAGTGAGTTGCCCAGCGGAAAGAGGCTGTCACCGGCAGGCGCAAGAGCAACTGCTGTGAAAGAGTAAGATTAAGGGCTTGGTTTTCGGCCATGTTACTCTTGTATCCTGACACTGCCTCAAATGCTTGTAGGCCTTGGACTACCGTGAGGAGAGAGGACTCTGGCTCTGTCAAGGCAAGCAGTAGATCATCAGCAAAGAGTCGGACCTTATAGTCCTGTCCCCCAAAGGAAATGCCAGTAATGGTCTGGGCCTGCCTTAGGTGGATAAAGTTAAGTATCAAATGGGGTAAACCAATATCCCTATGAACCTGGGCAGTGAGACAGTTATTATAAACAGTTGGTTTATTCGGGTGCACTATATTTCTTTACTTATTTCATATTTTGCACGCAATATTATTCATTCATTGTAAGGCGAGAAAATCAAAGCATAATCATTAATGAAAAAGGAAAAAAGGGAGAATCCAAACCATCTGCGATATTGCAAGATACTTTATAAATCATATTCATTTATAAATTCTTTCATTTTGAAGTGGTAAAAGAGGTAAAAGGCTGTCAATTGTATACAGTGGTGGGCAAGGTGAAAATGTTGTGATAATTAGTGCTCAGTGCAATTTGTGCCATTGTAATATACAATATATACAATGTCAATTTTCAGTAAGGGCGAGGAAAAAGAGGGATGTGACCAATATTTATATCGTAAAAAATGTTTTCTGTACACTACAATCGTCAGTATTAAGTACAGATTCTTTAGAGAATTGGTCCACTGGAATATTGTGTCAACGTTTCAACCCTGTAGTAGCACTCTTGAGGCGCCTATGTGGGTCTTCTTCAGGACTGTGTGAGGGAGGTGGGGGTGGGAGGCAGCCTCCTAGTGAACCCTTCGGACATTTAAGGACAAGAGCTTCACATTTGTCAGGGACCCCGTGGCATAATAGGAGCGAGCATTTTCATTTCAGTGGGACAGCAGCACTGGCCCAACCGCGCAATAGCAATAGGGGTGTGGAGCCTGTGCTTCAACGTCCAATCCCCAGTTCCAATGAGATGCACAACTAGGAGCCTGAGAAGGAAGGGTCTAAACATGTATAAACTGAAGAGGCTAACAGGGCCCAACATGGTGGCCAACTCCATCAGTGGACGGGTGGGGGAACACATCAGTCCCTATAGAGGCGTCACCCTTGACGGAGAGAAGCCCAATAGTGGGTGAGGAGACCAGGACGACAGTGCAAGGGCAGAGGCCTATGGAAAAAAAATTCAAAGGGCTAAGGATCAGCAAAAGCAAGGAAGTCCGGCCCCAGGTCTATGGGTCCAGCTGGGTAGTAATAAAGTTCAAATAGCCTGTATACTCCAACGCTACCATATGAACAGATGGTCAAGCATTACTGGTGACAGGCTGCGAGGATTCCTATTTCAGGCTGTGCAGGTGTGATATAATGTCCTCCTTAACTTTGTGAAGGGCTCTAGTTTTCAAGTTGTAGCCTCCACAGCTGCCACAAATGGTTTTCCATATGGGGTACCATCCATCAGGTCTCTCAGGTGGGGGGGGCAAGGGGTCCCAGTCGGGTGACCCCTCTGACAGACCAAGGATATCTTTAGTCTCTACCAGGGACCTCACCATTCTCTGCTTGCCATTCCACTGAAAGAGTAGCCCAAAGGGGTGAGCCCATTGGTATTTGATACTCTGGTTGTGCAGCTTCTCAGTGATAGGCTTAAAGTCTTGCCTCTTTTTAAGTGCCAGAGGAGAGAGATTCTGGAAGATTTGCACCCTGTGACCACAGAAGACATTTTCCACTTTCCCCTGAGCTGCCCTCAAGATGGCTTCCTTGTCCTCAAAGAAGTGGACTCTAGTAAAAATGTCCAGGGTGCCTTCAATGCGGGGTGCCCTATCAAGGACGCGGAATTGGTCTACCAACCCTCTCAGGATTGCCCATAGTAGGTCACTGGTGAATGTCATAATGTCCTCCCCCTCAGCTCACCCCAAGTATCACATCACAGATCTTCAGAAGGCGGCTGTAGTTGCGAAAAGTGTTGACAAGGGCATTCAAATATGCCACTAAAAACCGGCATAAATCTTGCACAAATATTTCAATCTGTTTTGAATTATAAGTAGCTGAAAATATTTAAACATTTCCTTCCTGAATCCGGAATTAAGAAAGTTTTCCAAGCACTCAAAGAAATCTAGCATTGAGGTTGTGGTATCAACAGTTCTTTATTAGGTTTCAAATCTACAATTTCGCCCGTGACCTTGAACTTTCCACTTGCCAACAGGTGTTTTGTCTGTTGCTGTAAATGTGACAGAAAACTTCATCAGGGATCATTCTATGTATGTCCAGCTGATTAGTTGAGCAAATCACCTTGTTCTATGTATAGTCAGCTGTTTTGTTTGAAAGGATATAGTCAAGTAATGCGTGAATGCCAATGCACAGTGTGCCCCATTGACTTGTGTGGAGACCAATATGTTAACTTGTCATAAAATCTGATGGACAGCGGTCCCGTGGAGTATCGGGCATCCTGACGTTCTAATAGGACAACTAAGAAGTGCAGCACGTCTCATCAAAAGCCTGAAGAAGGTCCAACAGAACACCACATTACTACTCTGGTTCCATCTCCAAGCTTGCATTATCTCCAACACCAACTGCATCACATAGAAGATCACTAGAAAAGCCACCTGTGCTTACCTTTCCGAACAATTAGCCACCCAAGGTAGAAAGGGCCACACCAGAAGGCAAGACATCGCCAGAATACAAAACAGAAAAATGCAGAAAGGAGAAAAACGGAAGACAGTCCTTCTCCACCTGCGCTCCAAGATCTGGAACTACAGCTCCGTCAACATCAGAACTGCCCCAGCCCTTTTGCAATTCTGCATAGATCTGAAGGCCCTCCTCCTGTGAGAACACTACATCTATAAATAATAGGATTCACTTCTCATATTTACTCCGCCTGTTGAGAAGGATCCTGTTAATATTCATAGGCCCACAGCCATGGCCAGGACTCTCTTGCTCTCTAAATAGATCCATACTCTGCAAGTTCCCACACATGTGCACTTGCATAAACATGTAAGATTAATCTTCAAGTGTATTTTTGCGGATGCCGGTTTACTGCACCTGATCAGCTCTCAAAAGTGGGAGAACTATGTGGAGTCTTGGGACAATGCGGATTTGGGTGTAACAGTGTAACCCACTCAGATAGTGCTCTGGTTTGTAAAAGGCTTCTTTAATGTGACAAGTCTTAGCTTGGAGACATCACTGCTGCCTCTCCTTACAACACGACCCTATCAGGCTCACAATTACATACAACTGTGGCAAAATCCCAACATATCTTGAGCCTGCATTCCCCCTTTCGTTGCGAGTCTGTAATTCTTTTAGAGTCTACCAAACTCACCTCTTTTCTTTAGATCTTTTAACTGCTTCCAGTCAATCCCTCTGATCTTCCAGGCCCTACTTCACCATACAGGACTTAAAGGCCCCTCCTAGCTTGGACCTACCACCACTCATTCACCATCTTGGGACACCCAGTCCTCCTTCACTGTGCCACTGTCACTGTCTTGGGCCTATCGATTTGATGTTTAATGTAGTTTCTAGCTATTTTTATCCAATGCAAGGACTCCTTGTAACATATTAATGTCATATGAAACCATATATACATACACTCCTGTCAGCCACTCAATTCCAAAACAGATATATAGATGTCTAGAGATTGGTCACACTATGCAGAAGTCAGGGCCTAAAATCATGGGCTATGTTAGAGTTCTCCAGGGCCTGACATTAATAACTGATCTCTGCAGCCAGTGAGTGCTTGTCTGTTTTGGAATTGAGTGACTATCTGTATCTATAGTCACAATGGCAGAGAGGAAAACTGTAATAGACCATCCGAGCAGATCTTGGTCCACTCCTGTCTTTCTCTGCCTTTTAATTACACTTTATCCACGCGGCCTCTGTGTAGCTTACAAATCAATTGTAATGTGTACTCAAAGTAGAATGAAAATGCAAGGAAACCCTGCTCAAAAGAAGTGACCTGCACAGCTAGCCTTTAGCGCCTAACCAAATACAACCACAATCTGAGAGCATGTGCCTCACAAGTTTTCCTCTATCATACTTCTAAGCGCTGCTCACCAAAACAACATGAGATCATCACTCAGGCACCACTCTAAAACCGCTTCCTACAAAGGCTCACATGTAAAACAACATTCTACCAACCAAGTGCTCCACCACAGTGCAGCACTACCAGTCCAAACAAGGGTCCTGGCACCCACCACTGGGATATGAATCACTATATAAATATTGCAGTGCAATACACTGCTCTACGCTCTAGCGCCTCTGATATCTCAACCACTGATACTTGCAATTCCATCTGTCACAGTTCTTGCGTCACCCCGTGAGGAAAGTTGCCAACTATACCGCTTCACGCCCTGATTCACCTTGTGCTCCGAGCAGGCATCCAGACCCATTAGAAAGGGATCGGGGATCAATATTCCCAAGACTTGCAGTTAGTTCTCCAGGGCCCAGCACTAGTGCTGCAACATTTATAGATTTTAAAGCAGGCTTGTGCTGTTTATTAATGACGAGGCAACAACATTACTATACCAGTAGATGGCGCCAGATTGACGGAAGCTATGAGTTTGCTGACTCGTCGTGTCCCGCAAAAATGTCTCAAATGCCAGCTGGCGCCATCCCTGCATGCTCTGCACGGCGCCCTTCCTGCTTCATGTTCTGTGACATGGTGTGACCCCAGCACCGTTCCACCTCAAACACTGACGCATGTAATGTGCTCAGTTACCGCCCCCTTCTCATGCCTCGTTGCATGTTGTGTTCTCTGACGTCATTCTGGGATGCATGTTGTGGTGCATACAAATGTCCTGCCACACTGTCTGGTACAGGCTGTGCACTGCCACCATCCCCACCTTGTGCACCAATGCATGCTGAAGGTTCTGACGTCATTCCTGCCTCACACTCTTACACGTGGTCTGCTTTCTGACACAATGTTTGCTTCATGCACTGGTGCATGTTGTACCCTCTGACACCTCACACACATGCTTGCATTCATGGGCATCCGCAGAAATGTTTCCAGGGGGAGGCAACATTTTAACTTCATTACCATCCTCGGACATGATTGAACACAAGTATTAAATACATTAAAAAAAATCAAGACAAAGAACTTAAATAAACAAAGAAACCCATAGGGGGAAGACAAAAATCTTGTGAGGCACCACAGCAGACGACCTGGCAACTACAATAAAACAGAAGGAAAAACAAAAAATGACCGAAAAAAAACAAAAACATTTTAAATCAGGTTGATGCGGTTCTAGAACATGGTTACTCTCAAACTTTCTCTCATGGGCCAAATTTAAAGTGTGGTTTGGGCCGAGGGCCGCACAGGTGGAGGCGGGGTCAGTAGGCGAGGGGGGAGAGGCTAGAGCAACAAAAAACTATGACCATGAGGTTGAACACAGGTCCCTGCAGCGGACGCCTTCTTCACTTAGCCACCAGACCCGGCATACACACATCTTTCTTTCTCTCTCTCTCTCTCTCTCTCTCTCTCTCTCTCTCTCTCTCTCTGTCTCTCTGTTTCCCTCCCTCTCTCTCTCTCTCTCTCTCTCTCCCTCGCTCTTTCTCTGCCTCCCTCCCTCTCTCTCCCTGTCTCCCTCTGATGAGTTCAGGCCTCAGCAAGGCCCAAAGGTACCGAAAGGGTTCGCCCTTCTGTGTACAAAGTCCTTAGACTTACAAATGAAGTTGGCAAGGAAACTGGAAATACAAAAACATAGTTTAATAAACCTTTAAAGGTGGTGATACAACCTCCACAACACTTCTACAGTATTGTACAGAGTAGCACACTGAATACAAGCACATGGCCCCTTTTATACACAGTGGAAGGGGTTCAGCTTACAGCTTAGACAGAGGTTGCAACCACGTAAGGACATTTCCAAATATATCAGTGGGTGGAGCTAACAGTATTTCTAGAACATGGGAGGGCTATGCTAATAAGGAACAACTGTTACTTCTGCTGAGCATGCGCTACACTCTCAAGAAGGACTAATAATAACTGTTGCTAGGTAGAATCCACAGTGTAACTGGCAGAGAGGTAGGACAATCAGAACATTGAGCACATGGCAATGTAGGGCATGAAAATGGTGGACTCGAAATACAAAATGGAACCCCTATACTAGATATTTGGACTGATGCATTATGGCTTCAGCTAATGCTTAATAATACCGTTGTTTTATTTACAACAGACGACCCTTTCAGCGTTAGCTGAAGCCATTCCATTTCATAGGGTAGTCATCAAACTCATCTTGAATATCAATGCTCATAATGTTAGAAATCTCTTTAGTTAGACTCTTTTGATAAGCAGCTTCGGAAACAGCTTTCTTATTGGGTATACAAGAGGTAATGCAAAGGGAACATATCATAGGACCACATTGAATACACATACAGCAAGTAAAAAGAATTACTACTATTATACAAAGGCCAGTGAGGATCTTCCAACCCCATGTAGTAAATAAGGTCCAAAACCAACTAGAGAAGGTCCATGTACCATTATCTACATGTATGTCAGCAGCTATTTTATGTAGTTTATTTATGGCATTATAAACAGAAGGCGAGTTGTCTGGGATGAAGACACAACAGCTACTTCCAATAAGTCTACAAGCTCCTCCTTTTTCTGCTAATATGACATCTAACACCATTCTGTTTTGCAGGGCAACAATTCTAGTAATTTGCAACTCTTCAGTTACGTTTCCTAGTGCTGCAGCAGTTTGGTTGGTCACTGCCTCTACAACTCTAGTTAATCTTCTTATCTTTCTACTGTTTAGGGCAGCTCCAACAAAAAAGAATAACCCTAGGTTAAAATCTACATATTGCTGCAAACTAGTGTCGGTCTGGTCCACATCATCGATAGATAAAGTACGTTTGTATCTATTCACAGTGGCATTATTCAACAATTTCAAGTCTTTATGATAAGTGGCAGGTGCTAAAAACACTGGTGGTAATAAAAACGATACATAGCATACTCCTGACCAGCCAGCTGGTAATCGATAATATCCTCTATTACCGCATACAAAATATGTATTATGGGATGCTAAAAATGTGCTATTATTCAGACCATCTATATTTAAGACTTTAATACAATCACTAACACCTACAGGGATGTTCCCAACACTTTGTACGCATAAGTCTGCTTGTGCTTGTGCAACTGAGATCACAAATTTTTCACTTTCGACAGTGTCTCTAGTGTTCGTAAAAATGTAGGGAGTAGACTCATTGTCTGGTCGATATTCTTCCCACTCCCATATAGTTCCATTGGCTTGTGGATAGCCGTCTTTATTCTGGTGACATTCTTTGTTTAGTCTAAAAAGTAATCTTCCAACAGCAGGCTTTCTTGTGGCAAATAGAAGAGTATACCAGGCACGACAAGAACCATTATGAGAGAAAGGGAGAGGTATAAACGGTGTTCCCCCCTTCTTCTGGTGCGCTGGCATCATACCACATATCCAGCAATTTGTTTCATTTGTAGCAGTGTGGGTATGATGTAGCATCTGAATGAAGGTGTTATTTACAAAGGACAAGCGGTGTTTTGATTCCTGATAGGGGAGCGTATAAAAGAAATGCTCCTCTGGCACCGGTGTAGAAACCACATATAGATCACGGGCAGGAATTACATCCTCAACAAACCACGTGATAATGGCAACAACTGCCACACTAGCAATAAATCCGAAGGCGCAGATCACTTTCTTTCTCTCCATGTTGAACAAATGTCTCGCAAATCTTCCTGAAACTAAAAAAAAGGCTGTCAGAACTCTTCCCCCAAGGCGGCTGTTGTTTTCTTCACCAACGGGCCAAGACGGGTGTCACTACTCTAATGCAAGGCTGATCCCCCCCCCTTGCCTCATCGGCTCTCCGTTGCACCAACCAAGAGGCCGTTCTGACAGCAGTCTAAACAGCGGAAAACTTCTTCCTGGGTCGAAGGTTGTATTTTCTTACTCCAGAAGTCGTCGGGTCCGGGAAGAACTCCTCTTGCTCATCAGGTACCACAGCAGGGCCTTTCTCTGTAGTCAGGATTTCTCGATGGTCAGTCAACACGGCAGGCTCCACCAATCCGGGTTGCACTCTGCGACAATGAAGGGAGTGAATCCAGTTCTTCCGGTTGGTCACTCGGACGGCCGTTCTTGTTGCGAGCAGAACCTGCTCGGGACCGCACCATCGGGGCTCCAGGCCACTCGTCCTCTCGAACGCCTTGATGAGGACGAAGTCACCGGGTCGGAGACTATGACCCTCACCTGTGGACCGGTCAGGGAGTGCTTCTCGAACCTGTTGATGAATAGAAACCAAGTTATCAGTTAATTGTGCCAGATAGTCATTCATCAATACACAAGGTACATCATATACGGAACTTGGTTTAGGCACTCCCCAAATATTCATGGGACGACCAAACACCACTTCATACGGTGTAAGGCCGGTTCGGGAGTGTGGTACTGATCTTATTGACAACAATGCCAAAGGCAAAGCGTCGGGCCAAGTCAGAGAAGTGGAAGCCTGGATCTTTGCTAGTTTAAGCTTCAGTGTTCCATTGTAGCGTTCCACCAAGCCAGCCGACTGTGGATGGAACACTGCATGAAACTTCTGTTTTATCCCCAGACCTCTCAGAACGTACTTGATAACGTCTGCTATAAAATGAGGCCCGTTATCACTCCATAATAGTCTACAAACACCATACCTAGGGAAAAACTCCTTCAGTAGCACCTTTGCTGTAGTCATTGCAGTATTGTCCTTAGTAGGGTAGGCTTCAATCCATTTACTGAAAGCACACACCACTATCAAGACGTACTTTAGATTATTACAGCGTTCAAGTTGGATATAGTCCATTTGCAGGACTTCAAAAGGTGCAGTAGGTATTTCAAATCCTCCTGCTGGAGTCCGTGTTCCTTTCCCTGGGTTGTATTTAAGACAGATCATACAGGTCTGTACCACTCTCTTGGCCGTGCTAGCAATCTCTGGATGCTCCCAAACTTGCGCAAGCAATTTCACAATCGCTGAAGCTCCAACATGTGCTAGCCCATGTGCCATTTGAACCATAGGTTGGACAAAAGCTGTGGGCAACTTCCACCTATCCATTTGTTTGTTGCGCCAACAACCTTCATCATCCAGTTCTCCATTTTCAGACCATTGCTCTCGTTCTTTATCAGAAGCAACTCTCTGTATTTCCCTCACTTCTTTCCTAGCATCATGCCATCGTTCTGCTTGTGACTTCACAACATACATTGAAGTGGAGTCAGGTCTTATTGCAGTTTCTCGTGCTACTTGGTCAGCGAAAGCATTTCCTTGCCCTACTTTGTCAATAACTTTCTTATGTGCACTGCATTTCACTATAGCTATCTTCTTAGGAAATGTCAGGGCAGTCAAAAGATTGTGCACCAGTTCTCCATACATAATTTGTGTTCTGTGTGATGTCAGAAAACCTCTTTCCTTCCAGAGCAGGCCAAAGTCGTGCGCTACTCCGAAAGCATAGCGGCTATCTGTATAAATATTCACACACAACTCTGCACTAAGCTCACATGCTCGTGTCAATGCTATCAACTCCGCTGCCTGGGCTGATTTCTGTGGAATGCGTGCTGTTTCCACGATAGTATACAAAGTAGTGATGGCATATGCTGCCGAAGTCGTACCATCCGGTAGCTTCAGGCAGGAGCCATCCACCCATAATTCTCCATCTACATCTGAGAAAGGCGTATCCTGGAGATCGATACGACCCTTTGTCTGTTCCTCAGTCACAAAAATACAATCATGTGCTTCTTGTGCCTCAGGCTGAGTCGTCAGGAATGGTAACAATGTTGCTGGATTTAACGTAGCACATGTCCTCAATGTGATATGGGGAGCCAGCAACGTTAGTTCATATCCGGTCATACGGGCACTTGTTAAATGCTGCGTCTTTGTTTGATTCAAAAGGGCGTCAACAGCATGGGGAACCAACACTAACAGCTTGTGAGATAACACTATTCCCTCACTCTGACGTATTGACACAGCTGTCGCTGCGACCGAACGAAAACACCCCGGCAATGCCCGAGCGACAGGATCGAGCAATGCCGAGAAATATGCACACGGACGCTGCCTGTCCCCGTGCATCTGTACTAACACAGATGACGCACATCCATCTCTCTCATGTACATATAATGTGAAAAGTTTCGTGTAATCAGGAGTGCCTAACACTGGTGCTGAACAAAGGGCCTGACGTAACTGTTGGAAAGCGTTTTCACATTCATCTGTCCAAGGAAGGGGAATTGGAGTGTCTTTTGTCAATAGCGCTAACAGTGGTTTGACTATATGTGAAAACCCCAGTATCCACTGCCTACAAAAGGACGTAAGACCCAAAAATGCTCGAACATCTTTCTGTGTAGAAGGTGTTGGTGTGTCCAGGATGGCTTGGATACGATCTGATGTAAGTGCACGCCCCTCCTTAGACAAAAGGTGGCCTAGGTAGGTCACCTTAGGTCTACAGAATTGCAATTTCTTCATAGATACCTTATGATTGTGAGAAGCCAAAAAGGAAAGCAAGGACAACGTACAAGTCTCACATTGCTCAGGGGTGTCAGCAGCCAACAAAATGTCATCGACATATTGAATAAGCACTACCCCCTCAAGCAAGACAAAGGAATCCAACTGTCTTTTCAACGCCTGACTGTAGATACTAGGGCTCTCAGTATAGCCCTGTGGAATTCTACAAAATCTATACGATCGATTATTCAAAGTGAAGCCGAAAAGGTAACGGCTATCAGGGTGAATAGGGATCGAAAAGAAGGCGTTCTTCAGGTCGACAACCGAGAATGTTGTCGCTGTTGGTGGAACTAAGGTAAGGAGTGTCGTGATGTCAGAAACAACAGGGTATTGGGGCACCACTATCTTGTTCACCTCCCGCAAATCAATAATAAATCGATATACCCTAGTATCAGTGTCTTTCTTCAAGATTGGTAAAATAGGACTGTTACAAACATTGTATGGGACTTCTTCCACCACCCCCACTCGGATGAGATCCTGCACAATCTGTATGAGCGCCTCCTCACCCTCCTGTGAAATCCTATATTGAGGCAGGCGTGGTAACACAGCTCCCTCCTTCACACTAATGTGAACCGGAGGAATGACCATCTGTCCCACATCAGTGTCTGAAGTAGCCCACAACGTGTGAGGTAAAAAGGCTAATGCAGCACTTTCAGCGACCATACACACTCTCTCTTTTGCAGGGTAATTGTCATTTAAAATCACGCGTACTCCTTCAGGGGAGCAGCGGATTGTGGCTCTAAAATGTTTCAGCATGTCTAGACCCACAATGTTGTCAGGCGTGTTTGAGGAAAGCAAGAATGGACATGGTGCTGTAAATTTGTCGACATGAAATGCAAGGGGTTGGGATAATGGGCTAAGAGAAGGTGTTCCATCGAACCCTACAGATGTGATCGTTAAGCCAGACAGGGGAGCCCTCGGAACCAATTGTTTAGACAAAGCGCTACGAGTAGCCCCTGTATCAACCAGAAACTGATCAGTAGAACCCAAAACATGTGCTGTAACATAAGGACCCCTCTGATCTACTGGTACTTCAACTGATTCCTCCCCCCATCCTACGCAATCCTATGCATATTGGGAATCATGACTTTCGGGGTGCACATAGTCAGACATCTGATACTGATTTCGTCTATCAAAGGTATTAGACCCTCCTTGTTGTTGCTCCCTAGATTCGAATCTAGCCCTATCATTTAGGTTACCTCGTGGGCCAGAAAAACCCCCACGATTTCTCCCAAAACCTCTACCCCGTCCCATAGCCCTGTGTTCTCGCGCTAAAGGACACTCATTGGCCCAGTGGCCTCGTTGCTTACAATATGCACATTGATCTTTAGCCAAGTCTGTGCGGTTATATGTAGAATCATAAAAACCCCGACCACCTCTATTATTTCCTCTCTGGGGTGGTCCATACACTTGTGCTAACATAACTTTTGTTTTCAAATCCTTAGATTTCTTATCTTCATTACTTTTTGCTTCTAATTCCTGACGCTCGTAATACTGAGCCATAGTCAGGAGGGATGCCGGAGTCGAAGTCGTCCAGGAGCTTTCACTCGCTTTCAACCGAGCTGCTACTCCCGGTAATAAATTTGAAACATATTTGTCTACAAACAGATGTCGACCCGTGTCATCCGTCAGAGACTGACCACTAAAATCATGAAAAGTTTCTTCAAATCGCGTAAAGAAGTCAGAAACTGATTCATCTGTCTTTTGCTTGCAAGATGCTAACATAGTCCAGTCAATCTTTTTAGGGGGAATAATCGTCTTTAATTTAATCAAAATAGCAGCAGGGAGGTCTAGAATGAGCTGGGGTGGTTTCTGCGCAGGTTTCCTAGCTCTGTCCTCCTCCTCAATGTCTTCCCATTTAGCTTTAAACGTCACTAAATCATCAATTTTCCGTACTGATCTCCACATGTCAGGGGGTAATATAAGACCAAAGATTAAATCAACGTCAGCTAATGTCATAGTACAAGAATTCAAAGCCCCCTCAACTTCCTCATAAAAGGCAGCAGGATTTTTCCGTGGGTCAGGTAACGCTTTCTTTAAGGCCATAACATCCGCTCTATTCCAAGGAGTATATACCCAATTATAGATAAAATACCCTCGGGCATCAGCTGAATCTTTATCTGAACTAGTACCCGCTCCTTTAGGAGGAACATACAAAGGCGCTGCCTCTCGCATAGGTTTAACATGCACAATATCGACCTTATCTGAAGAAAAGATAGGTGATTGTTTCCCGTCGCCACTCAAACCCGTCTCTTTGTCGTCCACCGTCTTTTGTCGCTTTTCTTCTCGTAACCGAGACGCCTCATCCCGCAATACGAATAACCGTCGAACTGCATCAGCTGCCTGGGAAGGAGAAAAGAGACCTTTACGCAATTCTTTCTTATCTTGTATTATGTCATCAGGTTCAAGAACAGGAGAATATTTTCGAAAAGCCCCGACTACTTCATCAGAAAAGGTTTCAAGAAAATAAATTTTTTCCCTGTCCGGCCATTTTTCAAGAGACAACAATATTTCAGCAAGAGGAATTGTACCCTTAAGAATACGATAAGAAATTTGTCGGAGCTCCGCCATACGATCAGATGTTAGCTTAGACCGCGTGTCTACCTTATCTTTAAATGATCCAGAATCCTCATCTTCCCCTTTCGGAGCAGACGGGCCAGCATACGGAGGCGGAGAACGATCTAGTAATGAAAAATCATCATCAGAATTATTAAGGACAGGATAAAGAGGCCGACGAATGGGATATTGGCCAGATATCTGCAATCTACGTTCCTTTTCCCGTTTTTCTTCTGCGTCTTTTTGTTCACGTTGTCTCATTTCTTGCGCCTTCTCACGCACATTCTTCCTCTGCTCTTTCTCAATCAGCGCATGTTCACGTTTCTCACGCTCACGTACTTCTTTCACCCACATTCGCACACTCTCAAACATATCTTGTCTCGCTCGGCGCTTACACAGGCACTGTTCCACATACTCAATTTTGCGCACATCAAACGAACCATACAAAGGCCATCTCAACTCAGGATCCTTCTTGGTATACTTCCTCCACAATGTGCTGTACATTATAGGGGAAAGACCAAACTTAATGTACATATCCCTATTCGGCGTCCCTTCTGGGGGAGCCGGCTGCGATTCTTCAAGACTTAACCGGTTTCCACAGCAGCACCACTTACGTAGTGCGCTAAAAGTAGACATGCTAGAAATAGTGCGAAATACGCAATATTATACAGAAAAATGGCACTTAATCGTTGCGCCGCTCACAACCATATGTTGGAGAAAAATCTCCACATTGCCTACCTATATGTGTTGCAACGCATATATACCCATATTCATAATCATAATATGATCGATCATCCAAACATCTCCATATCCATATCCATATCCATAAGCCACAGCAAGCGTATCCTAAAACTGCCTTGCTAATCACTGGCTACCATAAACACTCACAGTAATTACCATACATTGGTCCTTACCAAGCACGAGCGTCCAGATTCCACTTGCCAAGTTCCACAATTTGCTCAAACAGCTTATCCACAGCAAACCGACAGAAGAGGTCTCAGTCGAAGACCGGCGCCACCCAGATGGTCAGATCGGAAGGAAGGAAGAAATACCTCAGGATGCCAGGACTAAAGACGCCGCTGGCAGTGATCACTTCCCCGGCAGAGTTCCACTCCTTCGTCACGACCAGTCCTTCGAGCCTCCGAGTCGCCGATGAGCCCCACGTGACGGGCGCCAATTGATGAGTTCAGGCCTCAGCAAGGCCCAAAGGTACCGAAAGGGTTCGCCCTTCTGTGTACAAAGTCCTTAGACTTACAAATGAAGTTGGCAAGGAAACTGGAAATACAAAAACATAGTTTAATAAACCTTTAAAGGTGGTGATACAACCTCCACAACACTTCTACAGTATTGTACAGAGTAGCACACTGAATACAAGCACATGGCCCCTTTTATACACAGTGGAAGGGGTTCAGCTTACAGCTTAGACAGAGGTTGCAACCACGTAAGGACATTTCCAAATATATCAGTGGGTGGAGCTAACAGTATTTCTAGAACATGGGAGGGCTATGCTAATAAGGAACAACTGTTACTTCTGCTGAGCATGCGCTACACTCTCAAGAAGGACTAATAATAACTGTTGCTAGGTAGAATCCACAGTGTAACTGGCAGAGAGGTAGGACAATCAGAACATTGAGCACATGGCAATGTAGGGCATGAAAATGGTGGACTCGAAATACAAAATGGAACCCCTATACTAGATATTTGGACTGATGCATTATGGCTTCAGCTAATGCTTAATAATACCGTTGTTTTATTTACAACACCTCCCTCTCTCTCCCTCTGTCTCCCTCCCTCTGTCTCCCTCCCTCCCTCTGTCTGTCTCTCTCTCCCTCTTTCTGTCTACCTCCCTCTGTCGCCCTCCTCCCTCTGTCTGTCTCCCTCTGTGTGTCGCCCTTTGTCTGTCGCCCTCTGTCTGTCTCCCTCCCTCTGTCTCCCTCCCTCTCTCTCTATCTCTCTCTCTCCCTCCCTCTCCCTCTCTCTGTTTCCCTCTATCTCACTCACTCTGTCTATCTCGCTCTCTCTCCCTGTCTCCCTCCCTCTCTCTCCCTCTGTCTCCCTCCCTAATTTTCTCTCTCTCCTCCCTCTGTCTGTCTCTCTCCCTCTGTCTGTCTCCCTCTGTCTGTCTCCCTCTGTCGCCCTTTGTCTGTCGCCCTCTGTCTGTCGCCCTTTGTCTGTCTTTCTATCTCCCTCCCTCTGTCTCTCTCCCTCTGTCTATCTAACTCTGTCTCCATACCTCTGTCTCCCTACCTCTGTCTCCCTCCCTCAGATTGTCTCCCTCTGTCTGTTGCCCTTTGTCTGTCGCCCTCTGTCTGTAGCCCTCTGACTGTCTTCCTCTGATTGTCTTCCTCTGACTGTCTCCCTCTGCCTGTCTCCCTCTGCCTGTCTCCCTCTGCCTGTCTCCATCCTTCTGTCTCCATCCGTCTCCCTCCCTGTTTCCCTCCCGTTGTCACCCTCTCTCTGTCTCCCTCTGTCTTTCTCCCTCCCTCTATCTCCCTCTCTGTCTCACTCTGTCATCCTCTGTTCCTTCCCTCTCTCCCTCCCTCCGTCTCCCTCTATGTCTGTCTGTCTCTCTGTCTGTCTTAGTCTCTGCCCCTATCTGTCTGTCCCTGTCTCTGCCTCTATCTGTCTGTCTCTATCTGTCCCTGTTTCCCTCCCTCTGTCTCCCTCTCCGTCTCTCTGTCTGTCTCTGCGTGTCTTCCCCTGTCCCTGTCTCTGCCTCCATCTGTCCCTGTCTGTCTCTATCTGTCTCTGTCTCCCTCCCCCTCTCTCTCTCTTTCTCCCTCTCTCTCTCTTTCTCCCTCCCTCTCTGTCTCCCTCTCTCTCTCTCACTCTCCCTCGCTCTCTCTCTCTCTGTCTCCCTCTGTATCCCTCTGTCTCACTCACTCTGTCTGTCTCCCTCTCTCTCTCTGTCTCCCTCTCTCTGTCTCTCTCCCTCCCTCCCTCCCTCTGTCTCCCTCCCTCTGTCTCCCTCCCTCTGTCTCCCTCCCTCAGTCTCTGTCCCTCAGTCTCCCTCCCTCTGCCTCCCTCCCGCGGTCTCCCTCCCTCTCTGTCTGCCTCTCTCTCTGTCTCCCTCTCTCTCCCTCTCTCTCTGTCTCCCTCTCTCTCCGGCTCCCTCTGCCTCCCTCCGTCTGTCTCCCTCTCTCTGTCTTCCTCTCTCTCTCTGTCTCCCTCCCTATGTCTGTCTCTGTCTGTCTCCCTCTATCTGTCTCCCTGTCTGTCTCCCTTCCTCTGTTACCCCCCTACCTCTGTCTGTCGCCCGCTGTCTTCCTCCTTCTGTCTCCCACCTTCTCTCTCTCTCTCTCTTCCTCTGTCTCCCGCCTATCTGTCTCCCTCTCTCTCTGTCTCTGTCTCCCTCCCTTGGTCTCCTTCCCTCGGTCTCCCTCTGTCTCCCTCCCTCTGTCTCCCTCCCTCTGTCTCCCTCCCTCTGTCTCCCTCCCTCTCTCCCTCTGTCTCCCTCCCTCTCTCCCTCTGTCTCCCGCCCTATCTGTCTCCCTCTCACTCGGTCTCCCTCTGTCTGCCTTTGTCTCCCTCCCTCAGTCTCCTTCCCTCTGTCTCCCTCCCTGTCTCCCTCCCTCTGTCTCCCTCTCTCTCGGTCTCCCTCTGTCTCCTTCTTTCTGTCTCCCTCTCTCTGTCTGTCTCTCTCTCTCTGTCTCCCTCTCTCTGTCTCCCTCTCTCTCTGTATCCCTCTCTTTCCCTCTCTCTCTGTCTCCCTCCCTCTATCTGTCTCTGTCTGTATCCCACCCTGTATCTCCCTCTATCTGTCTTCCTCCCTCTGTCGCCCCCTTCCCTCTGTCTGTCTCCCTCTGTCTACCTCCGTCTCCTTTCCTCATTGTGTTTATCTATAATTTTTCACTACAACATTGTCTAAATCGAATTTTCATTTAAGTCATATTGTTCTTTAAATGTAGTTATTTCAGTCCTTAGTGTTTTTTGCAGAGTTTTTTCACTGTTAGCTGTATATAGCATTCTCCCCATTGCACAAACGGATGGAATTTCATAATAAAGTTTCAATATCAATCCGGTCTGTCACTTCACAGTTTTTAAACTAAGAATGTTTGCACTAACCCCGCTCCCCAAACACCCCACCCGCGCCCCCTGTAGCTTTTTATCTGATTGTTGTGGCCTGCTGTGAGAGACTAAAGCGCCCATCCACTGCCTAAGACTTGGTAATTGTGCTGCTCACCTCCTGAGGCCTGGGATGGGCGGAGATGCTCCATGCTGTGCCTCCTCTGCCGGCCCATTGTCATTCTGCCCATGGCAATGGACCGGCCTCACTCTCTGACCTGCTGAGAGTCACACTCGGCGCTGTAGCAACCTTTCATGTAGGAAAATCGGCCCAGGTATGTGGGCCGATCCTCCAGGGGGGGCAAGCACCCCCTCTTGCCCCCCCTGCGGACGCCCATGCTTGCATTGCTCCTACATCCTGCTCGCATGCATCTCGCGCTCCCTCAGGTCTTTTTCACTTCATGCTCAGATTTCTGGCACCACTCCAATTTCACACACTCATACATGTAACGCTTTCTGTCACAGTTCCCATCCCAGTGCATGTTGTGTCGTGTTCAGTGCTTTTAAACGGAAAATAGTGCATGTACTCATCAAATTGAGCTGTGGCCTTGTGGGCTTGGGGCTAGATGCTGGACATAGGGCAGGGCTAATACCAAACATTTAAAGGGCTCAAGAAGTTTTTTTTGTGCGAATGATGACAAATTACTTCAGTCTGTAATGTATTGTTGGCGCCCTTGCATGTATTAAGAATACTATTAACATTCTCTTTCAAATGTTGCATATATGAAGATTGCCTCTGTACAAATGGCACAATAATCCATCTATGATTGTTGATATTATTTATAGTTTCAATTACCATGGGCAGATTATAGAAGAAAAGTAGACAATGATTTTCTGCGAACCAATTCTAGAGGAACAAAGTGTACCTTTAAGGTTTTAGTGTGTTTATATTGTTGTTCATTATTAACAATGTGCAGAATGTATATTTGCTCTCAAATATACATGCATGCGCCGATATAGTGCTACTGCATTTGAAACAAATTTCCTCAGACATGTACAAATGGATTTTCCTAGCTCTTGTTAACTAGGCTGCATTTTAGGCCCAGTTGCCATCTTTTTCAAAACCTGTTCTTTCAGCAGCATAGAGTCCAGCAGAGTCATATTTGTTTATTTCCATTGACATTGTTCCTGCTGTTCTCGATGAAAAATCTTTCCAGCATGATAGCAATACTGTATCTTTCTGAAGGACCTTCTGCTTGTTCGCTGTACCCTATTCCTCGTGATAGGTTGCTGTTGTTCACGTAACTAGTTTGTCATACCATCTCTGCATGACATTAGCTAGAGTGTCCAAAATCAATACTCATTGTAGTGAGATAATGTTTGAGCAGTACGGCAATATGACGTTTCATAAAACTGTACTCTGATTTGCTAATAAGATGATAGTTTTGCGAACACCATGATGATTGTGCAATTTCTATTCTGTTTTATGATAAGATTTCCTATATAAGCCATTGGTTTTAGGGGTTTACCGAAAGGCTTTCCAATTCTGCTATGGATAATATGCGTTTCTCTATTGATTTTGCTGCTCATTTGGGAATCAGAATAATTCTGACTTAGCAATATCCTGTAATGCTCTGTTTACTGGTAGCCTTTATGGCTGACTCCATCATCTTGTTTGAATTTCTGAAATAAATCTTTTAAAGTTAATCAGCTGATCTAGAACTTAATTATTGATTGGGTCTTTACTGGATCAATTGTATTTTTGGATGTGTGTAGATGTGCCTTTACCTCGGGGAAACATTGCCTCCTACAATTTAGGTTTAACACCGCTTTTGAACCATCAATTCTGTAGACAAGTTACTGAGGTAAATTCTGGGGTGTTCACATTTGGAAGTTTCTCATGCCCACACCATAAATAAGGTACTTATGTAGGATGGCTGGCACATGAGTGTTTAAAAAACAGGTGGTTGGGTAGTGTAAATGAGAGGAGGCATTATACTTGGAGAAGAGTCCCTGAAGGGAATGAAAGGATTGTAAAAAGAGTGGGTGGCATCTGTGATTGGAGTGGATGGTACAAGACAGGGATTCAAGGTGCCTGCATGGGGTGCAAAATATCTGACAGGTGTTGCAGAGAACCTGAAAATGAAGCATTCCCTCTGGTGAGGGACAACAGAGTGAAATGTTGAAAGCACCTGAGAGAATGTGATGGATAAAAACTAAGGGAAAGGGAGGAGCGTAAAAGGGGATGCACCTGATAAAGAGTGAAAGAGTAAGGATTGAGGCGATAGAGTACCTCTGATCTCATCACAGATCTATGTATCCTGATACTCTTCTGCAAGCTCTTCTACCCTGCCTCTATGCCCCTGGAAAACCTACCCATCTGCCTATGGGTACCCCTTTCTCAGTACTTTCTTTGTACGTGAACCATCTGCAGGCCCTGACTCTGTACCCTCAAGTGGTCTTGGATCTGTTCTCCCTGCATTATCTGGTGCCACTGTGTATGTGTTCTCGTGTACCCTTTGGTACCCTCGGACATCTCTTCTCTGAACCCTCGCTGCACTGCATCTCTGCCCTCTGACATCCCTGCTTCTGCACCCTCAGTGCACTGCATCTCTACCTTGTGACATCTCTGCTTCAGGGCCCTCAGTGCACTGCATTTCTCTCCTCTGACATCTATGCTACTGTGCCCTCAGTGTACTGCATCTCTACCCTCTGACATATCTGCCTCTGTACCATCCGTGTACTGCACCTTTACCCCAGTACCTCTTCTGCACCCTCTGGTGCCTCTGCCGGTCTGCCCCCTGTACCCTCACTGAATAACTCAACACAGTGCAGCAACACCACCCACATCATTATAACGAGATGTAACCATTGCTCCAGTTCACATGTGAGCTGCTTAACAAACTGAGGCCAGAAGACTGCTTGCATTTCACACACTGTGTATGTCTAGGATGTGCTTCAAAGCCCAGGAACGCACACCGGTCAAATGCCTCTATAACCTGTTTATCAACTCTGGCAGCTGTAGCTACAAAGAACTAGTGAGTACGTCATCAGCCTTGGCTGAGCTGTTGCTTAATGATTTGGTATTCAACTGCGCTTTAAAAACACACTTTGATGCAGCATCAATAAAAAGTAAATAGAGGTTTCAGGGTGGGTGCTGTGTGGTGTGGTACTTTTTTGCAGCTAACTAATGCGAACTCGACCCAAAGTTATTGGAGCACTTTACATGAGCACCAGCTTCACTACACACATTACATTGCACGGGGAGATTATGTGATTTGTCCAGAATCACAGGATGCCGGGTCGATGCAGAGACTCGGTCCTGGTACCGAGCTCCAAAGTCGGCAGCTCTGGCCATTATGCCACACCCTTTACCTTTCAGTGCGGCATGCATGACAGTCACATATGTTGAAGGTGCAGAAGCTTCCTCACTGAGTCCTCAATCTGATTGGCGCTGGTGGCAAAGCTGCATCTTGCAGGTGCTCTTCTCTGCCTCCTCGTCAGGGGAATGCTATGGCTCTTTGTTTTCCAACCTGCTGCGCTGGCAAAGAAGAAAGGGAATGCCAGAGCAAATTGTGCTTTTTAAAGGGCTTCCCTTCCTTCCCACTGCACAGCTACCTGGCGGGTCACACATACATTGATCTGCTGTGGCTCGTCACTACTGGTGTGAACTTGACATCATGTGAGCATGCGCTGCTGTGTAGAAATGTGATGCATGCTCACATGATGACTATTCGTGACCTGAAATGCCGACCTGATACAGTGAGTATCGGTGCTTTCCTTGGTAACAGAAAAGTTATGTTACTCTTGGGGGGGGGGGATAGGGGTTAAGTGCCGGTACTCAGTACTGGTGGGTACCGGCCCATTTAAAGCACTGGTTGTGCTTCCTGTAACCATAAAAGTAAAATGCTATGGTGCACATTGTGGTTGCCAGCTCAGTGCACCATTCCCACCTCATGCTCAAGTGAAGTGAAACCTCCATTAATCAGTGGAACCTTCTGCGCAAGTCCAGTAATCGTTCACTGTCGGATAAAGACGAAAGAGGAAATTCAAAACAAGAGTTAGAACGAGAAGTTGCTACCTGTTCCTTAAGAAGGCTCTTTGAGGAACCACAATTGGATACTACTACAGACATAACTGAAGTAATTTCAAGCAGAGCCCAACAACCTAAGAAGGACATTCTGGCAAAAGGCACATCTGTGAATTTAATATTCCTTCACAAAGAATAAGATTTGCATGATTAGAACCACTCAAACCTTATGGAAAACTGTGACTACAACAGGGCAGGGAGGAGGGAAAACACTAAAGCAGACAAAAAGAAAAAGATGCCATTAAGTCACCACAAGTGACCACTGCTGATGCCCCACTCAAAGAACCAGCTTCTGATGCAGATCCAGCAGTTCTGATGCAGGCTCACAGGACCAGTATGAGAGCGCCTCTAAACATGCTGGCACCCTCTTGTAGCCCTGAGATGATGAAGACTATGCACATCAAGAACTGCACAAAGAGACCAGATCCAGGAATGACAATGACATCTGCAGATAACCTAACTTTTGAATTCGTTGATTTTTTCCATGACACTCTCTGGTGCAGACATTTGACTAGATCACACCTACGTAATAATTTTTATGCAGTCCCAACTCCAAGATCAGTAACTTTGTATGATAGAAAATGTCAGAACCAATTAACATCTTCAAGGGATATGACAAGTAACCATGGGAGAATTTAGGTGTAATATCATCTGTAAACTTATCATGGACAACACAGGCCATGTACGCATCATAGGAGTAGATATGACTCTCAGCAGGTCTCCTCCGGGTACATCTTTAAGCAACACAATTCTTGTGAAGATCCAGCCCTGAATGTATAAAAGAAGAGGACGAAACTATAGAACATCGCCCTGTTAAGCTTGATGGGAATGCTATACAAAAAGTCCGAAAATTATTCATAATAAAAAAAATGGAAATTAAAAATAAGAACATGGGAAGTCCAAGCTCTCAGATCTACCAGCAGCCTCTTTGATGACAATCCAGCCAAGACAGTCTGGGCTGGGTTTGGGTTTGATTGGTCTTGGATAGTGCAGTGAGAAGTCAAATTTATAAAATGCTGCCTGCTTCTTTTCATCCAACTCATAGCCCCGTCCCCTGGTAGGTAAGATTTATACGACTCCACAGAGGGAGGGAGAAAAAAAGGTAGTACCAACTCTAAAACAGCTGTCAATTGTCTCCTGGGACATTGCCGATCTGATTACCATGATTAGGGATTTTATAAAGCAGCACAATATGTGCTGCTTCCAGGGCTGGGCCCAAACAGAAATAGTCTAAGATGGCTAGAAAGATTACTAAATGACAGCTAATAAAGTCCATAAGGTCGACCCATGGGAGGCCCAACAGTATGGCTTCCACTAAACTCCACTGCCAAGCACAACAGCAGCCCTACCAAGTGCTCAGATGAAAATGGTACATGTTAAACATATCGCCTGAGATCATAGATATCTTCAATGTTTATAGGCAGATTGTGATTGCTCTACAACGGTAGGACAAATAAAGATCTCCTCGAGCTCTGATGCATAGTGTGATCTCCAGCACCGTCCTCATCTCTTTCCTCGTGCTCTGATGCATGTTGCACTTACTTTCTTGCACCTTTCCACCTCACAGACTGATGTATGAAAAGTTCTTTGCCAATTTCCTCCTCATGAACCGATGCAATTCGCCCCTCGAGCCATGGTGCATAGGACCCGGATCCCCCAGCATGCTCCCCGCTCCCTCCTGATAACCTGATACCCGCATTAAATCATCGACAGAGATTTGCGTGGGTGTAAAAACGGCCATGTTTAATATTTGACATTTCATAAACATGACAAGGCATTTCAAATTCATTATTCACAGTTATATCAACACAATTTTATTATTGACTTTCCATATCTTCTTCAGCAAGATTCTAATCCTCCAGCACTAAGGGGCCTTCCAGCTCGCATCCTCCCTGCCGAGCATCCACGCAAGGTGCAACGCACCTCCGCCCATGAGGAGTGGGCCCCAAACCTCTGATCCTTGTCCGCCCTCACCAGGGGCCCGCCCTCAGACCACCAGGCTGTCCAGGGACCCAGGAGGCTCGTAACCTGTCGCCCTAGCCTCCCCAGCCGGGGTCATAATTTTCAGCGGAGAGTTTACCGTCTCCCCCCCTCAGTGCTGGCCTAGAGAGTACGCAAGGTGGACTCCCGTCCATTCCGTCGGTCAATTTTACTGTTCCAAGGTCTTTCTACCGCAACACGCCCCTCTAACCTACTGAGCCAAAGGGACGGGTGGGTGGGAGTTAAACTAACAAAGGTGGGAAGTGGGGGGGGGCGCATCTGCGAGCCTGCGACCGGTCCGGTGTAGCAGAGGGCAAAGAGACTGAGGTCCCTGCCCCAGGGACCAAAATAGGTCCCCAGTCTCCGCCCTCTGCCCCACCGGAAACGCGTCACCGGATACTCCGGAAGTACTAAGCGGCCGGCCACCCCATTGGGCTGACCGGCCGCCGGAACTCTAGACGAGGTAGGGGCGGGGGCCGGGGGGCCGGGTCCTAAGTGCGCGCTCATTTTAGGCTTGCGCTTGTCATAGGACCCGGATCCCCCAGCATGCTCCCCGCTCCCTCCTGATAACCTGATTCCCGCATTAAATCATCGACAGAGATTTGCGTGGGTGTAAAAACTGCCATGTTTAATATTTGACATTTCATAAACATGACAAGGCATTTCAAATTCATTATTCACAGTTATATCAATACAATTTTATTATTGACTTTCGATATCTTCTTCAGCAAGATTCTAATCCTCCAGCACTAAGGGGCCTTCCAGCTCGCATCCTCCCTGCCGAGCATCCACGCAAGGTGCAACGCACCTGCGCCCATGAGGAGTGGGCCCACAAACCTCTGATCCTTGTCCGCCCTCACCAGGGGCCCGCCCTCAGACCACCAGGCTGCCCAGGGACCCAGGAGGCTCGTAACCTGTCGCCCTAGCCTCCCCCGCCGGGGTCATAATTTTCAGCGGAGAGCTTACCGTCTCCCCCCCTCAGTGCTGGCCTAGGGAGTACGCAAGGCGGACTCCCGTCCATTCCGTCGGTCAATTTTACTGTTCCAAAGTCTTTCTACCGCCACAAAGTTAACCAGGGCCCACAGGTCCGTCACCTTCCCCACCAGCGCTCTGATGAAAGACCCCCATTCTCTAACCCGAGTATCCATAGAAATGCCTGCTAACTGTACTCCATCTTTGTGATACAATCGCCTCACTGGAGACCATTCGGTGTGGAATGTGCCACAGGCGGCCCTTCGCTGAGCACAACCCGGCCCATTCCCCCTTGAGCCGCCTCCTTTAAAACATTCCAGGCTCTTGGCCGCGCTCCGGGCCCTTCCTTGTGATACCTTAACTCACCAAAATTCATTCGGTGCGGAATGCGACGCAAGCGGCCCTTCTCTGAGCGCGACTTGGCCCATTCCCCCATGGGTTGCTTCAATGAGACCTTCCCGGCTCCTGGCTGCACTCCGGGGCCCTCCGCCCTGCGTGGTCTCTTTGCCTGACCATGACATTTCGCAAAGGGAAAAAACCCTCGCCCGACAGGCATACTCATTTAGCAGCACCTCCTTGACTGCCAGGCTCTCCAGTGACTCTTCCACCTCGACAAGGCACACTAATGCACAGGAGAGAAATAGAAAATTCAGGCACAGTCATGACGTAATCGCAACCATTGTTTACCAGTCACCCAGGCTTGATATGACGGCAAAACAAGCTGACCACCAGCACCCCAATTTCGTCCCGGTGTCAGATTCTGGTCCCGCCCTGCCGCCAGAGCAGCCGCCCCAATTCTAAAAGAATGCCCTGGGGCCTACGGCTCATTAGTGCAAAATTGTGCGGCCCCCGCAAACTGAAGCACCTGCTGGAGTAGAGTGCTAGGGTTCTCCTGACCCTCAAACGGCAAGGACTGGCTTGTGTAGCGCAAACCTAGGAGTTGCGCTACTATAATTGTACCACTGGTTGTCAACGCGCAGTGTTATCATACCTGACTCCACCAGGCACCGTATAATCACGCAGGACGCCACCGGGCAGTGAGGCAGAGTTGTCATGCCGGACCCCCTTGGGCACTGAGGCATAGTATTCTTACACCGGTCCCCACCAGGTACGAAGCCGTGTTGTCATCATACAGGACTTCGCCAGGCACAATAGTTTAACACAGGACTCCACCGGGCAGTGGGGCACAGTGCTAACATACAGGACTCTTCCCAGGCACAATGTTAATACACCAGGTTCTGTCTGTGCACAACGGAAATACAGGGTTCAATCAGGCAACGCAATTCGACCCCGGGTATGCCTTGTAAAGATATTGGTAGACGAGGTCCAGTCCAGTAAACTGACGCCACCAAGCACAGTATTATCATATAGCCTCAGTATACCACCAGGCACAGTGTGAGTTGCTCGGCTCTGTCGTGCAAAATACAACACACGAGTTCAGTCGGACACAGTATTGGGCTACAATCCTTAACACGCGAGTCATGACCCCCCAGTGTACAATTTATGATCACAGCCGGTTCCGCCGGGTACAGTAGTAATATGCTACATGGCTTTCCCATGCTAACTCTGACCTCACGGGTTCAGTCAGCCCCAGCACGCTAGTGACCACATGCCTCTAGCATAAAAAACATGAGAAAAGAGAGTTCAGTCAGACCCAACAATATTGTACAGGGCCCTACGAAACTATTAAATGAAATGCAGTACCGCGTACACTATTATTGCATGGGGCTCTGTTGAGCAAAGCCCAGCAGTGCAACGCATATGATACGGGAATCTCTCGGAAACGCTTTTATCGTGTAAAAGGGGGGCTTTATTATAAAACACGACTCTACTGTCACTGGAGTTCACTGCCGTGCAACATATGTCCCTAGGAATGGGAGTTTCGCTGCCCCATTAAGTTACTAAATACAAATAGATAGTGCATTATTTTCGTGTGAAATATTCTTCCCGCACACACGTGTGGTAAGAGAGCTGCCGCTCACTGTATTCAACACTAATTTGATTTATAGTGCTAACCAGGCGCTATTTGAAGACTAAACACGTTTTTCTTTTTGAAGTTGTGTTTGTTATCAGGATAATGTACGGGCCTATCCCGCTACCGGAGTCCTATTAATGACTATTCACTGGGGCATTTAACCGGTTTTAGGACTGGGAGTAGAGCCGCCCTGTCCATGTTGCACTTTCCCCACTGAACGTCACACTCCTAGTTATCATTCAAATATTCAGATTGACAATAGCACACCCTTCATTCCCCAGCAGGGGTTTCTGTGTACTTTATTATCTCCCCAGCTGCGGTTGTCAATCGGGCGCCGTGTCATCCCTCAAGGCAGGTATAACATCCACTGTAATATCCATAAGTACGATTTATAGGGCACTGTCTGAAGATTAAACTGGCCTTTTTGGCATGGCACGGTTGGGGTCTAGGGACAATATTTTTTGATTAAAGTGGTCTCTGGTATGCCCTTTATTACCGTTAAACTCGCACTGGGCACTTTCCAACCAGCAGAAAGCTGTGTAATGGTTTCGTTTCGTTTCCCGTTTCCTTTATCAAACAGTTAAGCCTCGAGCACTACAGTTTCAGCAAATATGACAGGCCCGTGCCCCGTATTAGCATTAAACCCGTGGTTAGTTGATATTCGTCAGCAAACCGGTGTCAACCGATAAGTTTTGCGATCACCAGACAAGGGCTCGGACCTGATACGAAGTGTTGGCCGTTTGGCGGCACCTTACTGTGAGTGCCCGTCACATGACTGAGCATGAATTAAATTGGAGAAGTGTACCCTTCGCCTGTATAGATATGTTTTTCCCATCGTACAGGGCATGCTGGCGGAGGCATGAGTTGCCAACTTTAAAAAGATAACTGAGGACGAAGGTTTTAAGGTTAACTTGCAGGTTCGTAAGTAAATAAAGGAATGGGGCATGCTCAAGAAGAATATAACAGATATGTTTGTGTGTTAAAATATTTCATACATTTTTTAATTCGTGCCGACCGCATTTTAAAACGCTTCCACACAGAAAGCACATTTACATCGTTCACCCTCCCTTCTCACCAAAGGGCAGTCATGCATGAAACAGCACTCCAGGCCTTATAACTTACTTGTGCACGAGTGTAACAGGCACTACATTACCTTTGCACTACCACGTATGCCTCGTAACATTGGTGCTTCGCATCACCATTACTACATGTGTGCATAAAGGCACAAATAACCCTTGACTAGGCCACCAGTCCAGGCTGGTTTAAGGTGAGTCAGTTATTGTGTTGTATATCTGAATGCAATAACATCAATCTAGGAGAGACACCACAGGAATGTTGTGTTTCTGTTTAAGCTTCCCTATAACTACACAAGCCACACCCTTTTTAATGCCACACGCTACCACCACCATCTTTTATATCTCAATTAAAGCCCTGGGCTAAAGTCTGGGTTGTGTGATCGCAATCGGGTCTTTTTCAAAGGACACTCTTCCCCAGACCTTTATGGAGCTTCTCGTACCTGTGGCAAATATTGGGCGGGCGAAGGACTGATGGACTGTGGTGTCCAAGAAGCACTGTTCTACTCTCGTGTCCTTACAGCCCTAACACACCTCTTTTGTTTCCACTGTTGACTGCGTGTTTACCAGCAAAATGGTCGGCACCAGGAGAGTCCCTTCATGATTACCGCAATATGGCCACCGCGGTGCCTGTGTTTAGCTTTTGCCGAATTCGTCTTTGTAATGTTTGTAATTCAGTGCGGAAACGCCACACAATGCAGTCATATTTAAATGGAATTAATGAGGATACCGCTTATCTCTCAGAGGTCTATAAAAAATTAGGGCCATTGAGTGGTATATTATTTACACCTGTAATTTTGTACGAAGTTGCAAGGCTTGTGCAAGCTAGTGGCCCATACAACACTTTATGATTAGTACCGCCTGGCTGTCCGTCATTTCGGGCTTCTTGGCAGGCCATAAACAATGCATGGGTGTCCTCTAGTGGCAATTTACGGAAAAACGAATACTTAAACAACTATCGACATCTAACATTGACGATATACATTATTGTTCTCGGACATTTTTGTCATCGTAACAGTGGAAAGCGCACCCTGCAGAACCATTCCAAATGCCTCATGCTCTGTTAACTTAAATTCATAACCATACAATGGCTCATTAGCTCAGGATCAACAAAGAAGGGGGAGAAGGAGGTTAAACCAAACCAGGTCGGCCTCCAGTCTATGTACGAAATACAGGGACCTTATGTCAAAGGTCCAGAGACCTGGTGGGTATGCTTATGGTTACTGCTTACTAAGTCAGTGTGTACCATAATTTGTGTGTGAGAAAGAAAAATTTCTTTCTAGAGTCCCCTCACTCACCGGGGTTGCCCCACGGTGACATGCTTCATCATTGGGGCCATCCCAGTTCTCTACGAAAAGGGGCGTGCTGCGACAAGGCGACTACGCTGGAGCACTAGTTTTGTGAGATGACTATGTGTGGTGCAAGTGTGATGATGGTGGAGTGGGTGTGAGATTAAAAATACCGTGCTAGTGGGCCTCAACAATTTATTTCGCTCCTAGTGTGGTATAAAAATTAAAAAGGGGTAACACTGTGTACTAACTTTTACTGAGCTAGATCAGTGTTCAGGTCAACATGTTTCAAGCTCCCCTAAGCTTTTCTTCAGGACCATACAGGGTCCAGCCCTGTATTGCCACTCCTATTTTCTAATGAAAAAAGTGTTGCTAAAGAAATATATACATATATGTGTGACAATCTACGCTGTTATTAATAAACATGCGTGCTGTACATACGTTCTGTATTTCACTGCGTTTTCTGAAAGATAGAATAACAAATGTTAAATGGTAGACAACCCCTTCCAGGAAGGGGGCAACTCACAAGCATCTCACTCCAACTAGGGCGTGAGTGTGCCCATGGCATCATATTGACGCGTGCTGGTTTCCAAGACGGTGTTGAGAAATAAATCACTGTGAATAAAGTGGTTTAGTGATTTACACATAAAACATACAAACACATAGACTAAATGTGACTATAGACAAAACACACTATGTACAAACACGAAATAATATGGCAGATGGTTATATTTACATAAAAGAGTGTATGGTTACACCCCATGGTCTTAGGCGAGGGCAGGAACGCCTCGTGGAAACGTTGCTGAAAAAAGGGATTTATCAAAAATGCAGAGTTAGAAAGTTTTCCCTTTTCCTTCTCGTTGGCCCATTCGGATTTACCGTCTTTCTAGCAAGATTCCATAGCGCATTCACTTACTTCCTATTGGCAGACCCGCTCGGTACTACCTGGTTGCTTCCTCACCCGACCGCATACTGATATGAGGCCGGGCTGGCGGTGTATTTGATGCGCGTGAGCTGCCGAGTGGCGGGAAAACGCCTATGTCTGCTAGAGCGCGCACTGGGGCGGCCATCTTGGTGGGATGTAATCGCGCTCGGCGCGAGTATGAATTAAAAACAATGTTTATTAAAGAGTCTCGCTTGGTACAGGAAAAAGAAATAATTTAGGGCGCTGATGTTGGCAGGGTCATTCTTGCACAACAATTTAGAACACAGGATGATTTTTGCGTGGTTGCACATAATATGGGTTTGATCATAGACATGTAGGTAACGTAGCATTGGCAGAGAAGCAAGGATGGTACCTCTCATGTCTGGGTTCAGCTAGGTGTACTAGTTTTGTTGAGAAAACAGGTAAAATTATTTCAGATAGTAGGGACAGTTTTTGTGTTCAAACAGGTCGGACCAGCCTTGAACAGTCATTAGAAAAAATGATAACTATGGGCGAAATGCTCCCCACGGGATTTCATCATTGAGTTGGGTGTCTGTATGGAGACGAAACACCCATCTTTGTTCTTTTTCATGGAGGGTGCGTTCCAGATTGTCTTTGTTTTTCACTGTCTCTAATACTACCCAGGACAGGTCATTGGGTGTATGATTCTGCTCAATGAAATGGGTGGTCATTCTTGTTGTGGCTCGCTTGCACCTGATGTTACTTCTGTGCTCTACTATGCGAGTACTAACCTTCCTTGTCGTCATTCCTACATAGTGAAGGTTGCACGTACAGGTTATCAAATACACAACCCCACTTGTGTTGCAATTAGAGAAACCTTTTAGTTCCCATCTCGTACTGTTGTTGAAAGTAACGTTTTTGGTTGGGGAGGTCAAATGACAGACACTGCAGTTGTTGCATGGGAAATGACCGTCCGGTAGTGGCTGGGATCTAACTGTCTGAATTACTGCTGTGGGGCGTGTGTGTACCAAATAATCCTTTAGATTTTTACCTCGCCTATGGCTAAACATAGGAGTGGGTATGTGTAGGCCGCCGCTGTTAAGTATCGGCCAATGTTTCTTGATTATTTTAGATACATTGTTTGAGACTTGATTGTACGTGGTGATGCAGATTGGTTTTCTGTCCTCAAGTTGAGTTCTTTCTTTGGGTTCCAAAAGTGCTTCCCTGTTGTTGTTGGCCGCCCGTTTTTTAGCTTCTTTGATCAGTTTGTTTGGGTATTTCCTGTGTTTGAGCTTGTCGCTTAGGTCTTCCGCTTGAGTTAGGTAGTCTGATTTCTTGCTGCAGTTCCTGCGTAAACGGAGGAATTGTCCAAATGGCAGATTTTGTTTGAGATGGCGAGGATGAAAACTGTCAAAGGTCAAGAGACAGTTTCTTGCCGTCTCTTTAAAATGAGTTGTCGTCACCAGTCTCCCTGACTCAGCATGGATGTTTAGGTCAAGAAAAACTAGATCAGTCTTACTCATTGAGCAGGTAAACTTCAGGAAAGGGTCCTGTGTGTTAAGCCACGTGAGGAAAGTCTGTGCTTCTTCCTCAGTGCCCCGCCAGATCAACAAAATGTCGTCGATATAGCGTTTCCAGTGGAGGATATGGTGTCTATGTGGATTTCCTTCAATCAGTATTTTGTTTTTCTCCAGTTGGTGGACGTACAGCCCGGCTATACTCGGCGCGAATGTGCTGCCCATACTGGTCCCATGTTGTTGTTTATACAGGGTCGATTCAAAACGGAAGAAGTTCTCACATAGTGCCAGTTGGCAGCATTCAAGTACCACATGGCGAGGAGTCTGGAACGACCACTCGTTTTGGTACAGTACTTCCTCTAGAATCTGTAAAGTCTCTCTGTGTGGCAAGCTGGTATAAAGACTTTCAACGTCCAGACTTATTAATAAGCTGGATGTCGTATCAAAGGTTAGATCTTGTAGCAGGCATAGCACGTCCTTGGTATCCCTTAAATAGGTGTCCGTTTTCTGCACGAGGGGTCTGAGAAAGGCATCTGCGAATTGTGAGAGGGGCTCCAAAATTGAACCTATCCCCGAGACTATTGGCCTCCCTGGTGGGTTCTCCAGTCTCTTGTGTATCTTGGGGATGGTATAAAAATACGGTGTTACTGGTTTTCTGTTTGTTAAGAAATCAATTTCTTTTTTACTAAGCCAATCGTTGGCTTGGCATTCCTCTGTCAAGTACGCAATTGAGATTCTTAGGCGTTCTGTCGGGTCTTCACCAAGTTTGGCGTAGTTTCTTGTGTCCCCTAGTAGGCGGAGGCATTCATTCCTATAATCCGTAGTATCTTGTAAAACAATTGCCCCGCCTTTATCGGCGGGTTTTATGGTGATTTGACTGTTTTTGGATAGTTCTTGTAACGCAGAATATTCAGCTTTGCTGGTGTTATGAAATACTTTGACAGTTCGTGGGTCCAACTCCTGAACCTCTCGCATGATCGCCTTCTCAAAGGTTAGTACCTCCACTGGTAGACTATGTGAAGGAGGGACAAAATTTGATTTCTTGTGTAATCCTGTGTCACTCTTAGTTTGTACTTGGGGATCCTTGTCTCGAAAGAATACTTGTAGTTTAATTTTCCTCAGGAATTCTTTTAGTTCGCAGCATAATTTGAACTTGTCTGTGGTTGGGGTGGGTACAAAACCCAGGCCTTTGTTAAGCACTTGGGTCTGTATAGCAGTGAGACATAGTGAGGATAAATTTACCACTAAGTCGAGCTGGCGCTCGCTGCTGATTCCGGTGGGCCTTTGCTCCGTGTGTGACGTGCGGTGGTCGCCACTGGTTCCGCCCACTGTACTCCCTGATTGGGTTTGTTTTTTGCTCTTTGTGCCTGGCGGCCTCTCCCTAAAAAAGGTTTCATTTGGTTTCCCTGGCCTCCTTGATCATTACCCCAGTTCTGATAGTTTGGTTGGTTGTACATGGGTGGGCCATAGAAGAAAGGTGGGGGCGGAGGGCAATAATTATATGGATCTTGGTACATAGGCCACATCGGTGCTTGGTTGCCTCTGTAACCCCTTCCACTGCCTCGTCCTCTTCTGGCTCTCCTGTTCGGGGTAGTGCTGTAATTACTTGATCCCCCAGAGCTATTAGATCCTGTGTCGGAACCATCACTATCAGTATTGTATCCTGAGTTCTTGTTGTTGGTTCTGTAATCATCCCTAATGTAAGGGTACACTTTATCGTGAGCAAATGCTTTTTTATCCTTAGATAGTTTGATGTATTTTGAATCCCTCAGGCTAATTTCGAAATCGGACATCGTCTTGTTTAGCTCATTTAGTCTTTTCGTTAGCTCTGCTGGAGTTTGAAAGGACTTTAGGCGTATCTCCATGGAATTTATCTCTTCCTTCAGGGAATCTACTAGTCTGGTTGCAGTTTTAATGATCAAGACCAGCCAGTCTCTGGTACAATGCCAGGATATGTTGGACCAGTCCAGCTTGAATTGTCTGTCGTGCTGGAATATAAAGGGTTCATTCCTGACTATGAGACCCCTCGGTGCTGCGTTGACTTTTAAGTATTCTGCCATCATGACGCCATGAATCAGTGTTTTTATTTGTGTTCTTTTCAATTCAGTCAATTCATCCCAACATTGGCTCGCATCACTATTTTCTCCTGTGGGTGGTCCTGCGTGTGGTAACATGGAGGCAATAGCTCTGTCGACTTCATCCTCCGAAAAGGATAGTCCTGTGTTCTGTGCCATGATTATTCTGTGAGTGCTTCTTCGTGTGTATTTGACTTGGTCTCTAGATCAGCCTGGTGTATATTGGTCAGGTGACCTGTGACTAAACAAAAGGAAAACTCCCGCAGCCCGTGGCTGCTGAATGCATCAACAAAGAAGGGGGAGAAGGAGGTTAAACCAAACCAGGTCGGCCTCCAGTCTATGTACGAAATACAGGGACCTTATGTCAAAGGTCCAGAGACCTGGTGGGTATGCTTATGGTTACTGCTTACTAAGTCAGTGTGTACCATAATTTGTGTGTGAGAAAGAAAAATTTCTTTCTAGAGTCCCCTCACTCACCGGGGTTGCCCCACGGTGACATGCTTCATCATTGGGGCCATCCCAGTTCTCTACGAAAAGGGGCGTGCTGCGACAAGGCGACTACGCTGGAGCACTAGTTTTGTGAGATGACTATGTGTGGTGCAAGTGTGATGATGGTGGAGTGGGTGTGAGATTAAAAATACCGTGCTAGTGGGCCTCAACAATTTATTTCGCTCCTAGTGTGGTATAAAAATTAAAAAGGGGTAACACTGTGTACTAACTTTTACTGAGCTAGATCAGTGTTCAGGTCAACATGTTTCAAGCTCCCCTAAGCTTTTCTTCAGGACCATACAGGGTCCAGCCCTGTATTGCCACTCCTATTTTCTAATGAAAAAAGTGTTGCTAAAGAAATATATACATATATGTGTGACAATCTACGCTGTTATTAATAAACATGCGTGCTGTACATACGTTCTGTATTTCACTGCGTTTTCTGAAAGATAGAATAACAAATGTTAAATGGTAGACAACCCCTTCCAGGAAGGGGGCAACTCACAAGCATCTCACTCCAACTAGGGCGTGAGTGTGCCCATGGCATCATATTGACGCGTGCTGGTTTCCAAGACGGTGTTGAGAAATAAATCACTGTGAATAAAGTGGTTTAGTGATTTACACATAAAACATACAAACACATAGACTAAATGTGACTATAGACAAAACACACTATGTACAAACACGAAATAATATGGCAGATGGTTATATTTACATAAAAGAGTGTATGGTTACACCCCATGGTCTTAGGCGAGGGCAGGAACGCCTCGTGGAAACGTTGCTGAAAAAAGGGATTTATCAAAAATGCAGAGTTAGAAAGTTTTCCCTTTTCCTTCTCGTTGGCCCATTCGGATTTACCGTCTTTCTAGCAAGATTCCATAGCGCATTCACTTACTTCCTATTGGCAGACCCGCTCGGTACTACCTGGTTGCTTCCTCACCCGACCGCATACTGATATGAGGCCGGGCTGGCGGTGTATTTGATGCGCGTGAGCTGCCGAGTGGCGGGAAAACGCCTATGTCTGCTAGAGCGCGCACTGGGGCGGCCATCTTGGTGGGATGTAATCGCGCTCGGCGCGAGTATGAATTAAAAACAATGTTTATTAAAGAGTCTCGCTTGGTACAGGAAAAAGAAATAATTTAGGGCGCTGATGTTGGCAGGGTCATTCTTGCACAACAATTTAGAACACAGGATGATTTTTGCGTGGTTGCACATAATATGGGTTTGATCATAGACATGTAGGTAACGTAGCATTGGCAGAGAAGCAAGGATGGTACCTCTCATGTCTGGGTTCAGCTAGGTGTACTAGTTTTGTTGAGAAAACAGGTAAAATTATTTCAGATAGTAGGGACAGTTTTTGTGTTCAAACAGGTCGGACCAGCCTTGAACAGTCATTAGAAAAAATGATAACTATGGGCGAAATGCTCCCCACGGGATTTCATCATTGAGTTGGGTGTCTGTATGGAGACGAAACACCCATCTTTGTTCTTTTTCATGGAGGGTGCGTTCCAGATTGTCTTTGTTTTTCACTGTCTCTAATACTACCCAGGACAGGTCATTGGGTGTATGATTCTGCTCAATGAAATGGGTGGTCATTCTTGTTGTGGCTCGCTTGCACCTGATGTTACTTCTGTGCTCTACTATGCGAGTACTAACCTTCCTTGTCGTCATTCCTACATAGTGAAGGTTGCACGTACAGGTTATCAAATACACAACCCCACTTGTGTTGCAATTAGAGAAACCTTTTAGTTCCCATCTCGTACTGTTGTTGAAAGTAACGTTTTTGGTTGGGGAGGTCAAATGACAGACACTGCAGTTGTTGCATGGGAAATGACCGTCCGGTAGTGGCTGGGATCTAACTGTCTGAATTACTGCTGTGGGGCGTGTGTGTACCAAATAATCCTTTAGATTTTTACCTCGCCTATGGCTAAACATAGGAGTGGGTATGTGTAGGCCGCCGCTGTTAAGTATCGGCCAATGTTTCTTGATTATTTTAGATACATTGTTTGAGACTTGATTGTACGTGGTGATGCAGATTGGTTTTCTGTCCTCAAGTTGAGTTCTTTCTTTGGGTTCCAAAAGTGCTTCCCTGTTGTTGTTGGCCGCCCGTTTTTTAGCTTCTTTGATCAGTTTGTTTGGGTATTTCCTGTGTTTGAGCTTGTTGCTTAGGTCTTCCGCTTGAGTTAGGTAGTCTGATTTCTTGCTGCAGTTCCTGCGTAAACGGAGGAATTGTCCAAATGGCAGATTTTGTTTGAGATGGCGAGGATGAAAACTGTCAAAGGTCAAGAGACAGTTTCTTGCCGTCTCTTTAAAATGAGTTGTCGTCACCAGTCTCCCTGACTCAGCATGGATGTTTAGGTCAAGAAAAACTAGATCAGTCTTACTCATTGAGCAGGTAAACTTCAGGAAAGGGTCCTGTGTGTTAAGCCACGTGAGGAAAGTCTGTGCTTCTTCCTCAGTGCCCCGCCAGATCAACAAAATGTCGTCGATATAGCGTTTCCAGTGGAGGATATGGTGTCTATGTGGATTTCCTTCAATCAGTATTTTGTTTTTCTCCAGTTGGTGGACGTACAGCCCGGCTATACTCGGCGCGAATGTGCTGCCCATACTGGTCCCATGTTGTTGTTTATACAGGGTCGATTCAAAACGGAAGAAGTTCTCACATAGTGCCAGTTGGCAGCATTCAAGTACCACATGGCGAGGAGTCTGGAACGACCACTCGTTTTGGTACAGTACTTCCTCTAGAATCTGTAAAGTCTCTCTGTGTGGCAAGCTGGTATAAAGACTTTCAACGTCCAGACTTATTAATAAGCTGGATGTCGTATCAAAGGTTAGATCTTGTAGCAGGCATAGCACGTCCTTGGTATCCCTTAAATAGGTGTCCGTTTTCTGCACGAGGGGTCTGAGAAAGGCATCTGCGAATTGTGAGAGGGGCTCCAAAATTGAACCTATCCCCGAGACTATTGGCCTCCCTGGTGGGTTCTCCAGTCTCTTGTGTATCTTGGGGATGGTATAAAAATACGGTGTTACTGGTTTTCTGTTTGTTAAGAAATCAATTTCTTTTTTACTAAGCCAATCGTTGGCTTGGCATTCCTCTGTCAAGTACGCAATTGAGATTCTTAGGCGTTCTGTCGGGTCTTCACCAAGTTTGGCGTAGTTTCTTGTGTCCCCTAGTAGGCGGAGGCATTCATTCCTATAATCCGTAGTATCTTGTAAAACAATTGCCCCGCCTTTATCGGCGGGTTTTATGGTGATTTGACTGTTTTTGGATAGTTCTTGTAACGCAGAATATTCAGCTTTGCTGGTGTTATGAAATACTTTGACAGTTCGTGGGTCCAACTCCTGAACCTCTCGCATGATCGCCTTCTCAAAGGTTAGTACCTCCACTGGTAGACTATGTGAAGGAGGGACAAAATTTGATTTCTTGTGTAATCCTGTGTCACTCTTAGTTTGTACTTGGGGATCCTTGTCTCGAAAGAATACTTGTAGTTTAATTTTCCTCAGGAATTCTTTTAGTTCGCAGCATAATTTGAACTTGTCTGTGGTTGGGGTGGGTACAAAACCCAGGCCTTTGTTAAGCACTTGGGTCTGTATAGCAGTGAGACATAGTGAGGATAAATTTACCACTAAGTCGAGCTGGCGCTCGCTGCTGATTCCGGTGGGCCTTTGCTCCGTGTGTGACGTGCGGTGGTCGCCACTGGTTCCGCCCACTGTACTCCCTGATTGGGTTTGTTTTTTGCTCTTTGTGCCTGGCGGCCTCTCCCTAAAAAAGGTTTCATTTGGTTTCCCTGGCCTCCTTGATCATTACCCCAGTTCTGATAGTTTGGTTGGTTGTACATGGGTGGGCCATAGAAGAAAGGTGGGGGCGGAGGGCAATAATTATATGGATCTTGGTACATAGGCCACATCGGTGCTTGGTTGCCTCTGTAACCCCTTCCACTGCCTCGTCCTCTTCTGGCTCTCCTGTTCGGGGTAGTGCTGTAATTACTTGATCCCCCAGAGCTATTAGATCCTGTGTCGGAACCATCACTATCAGTATTGTATCCTGAGTTCTTGTTGTTGGTTCTGTAATCATCCCTAATGTAAGGGTACACTTTATCGTGAGCAAATGCTTTTTTATCCTTAGATAGTTTGATGTATTTTGAATCCCTCAGGCTAATTTCGAAATCGGACATCGTCTTGTTTAGCTCATTTAGTCTTTTCGTTAGCTCTGCTGGAGTTTGAAAGGACTTTAGGCGTATCTCCATGGAATTTATCTCTTCCTTCAGGGAATCTACTAGTCTGGTTGCAGTTTTAATGATCAAGACCAGCCAGTCTCTGGTACAATGCCAGGATATGTTGGACCAGTCCAGCTTGAATTGTCTGTCGTGCTGGAATATAAAGGGTTCATTCCTGACTATGAGACCCCTCGGTGCTGCGTTGACTTTTAAGTATTCTGCCATCATGACGCCATGAATCAGTGTTTTTATTTGTGTTCTTTTCAATTCAGTCAATTCATCCCAACATTGGCTCGCATCACTATTTTCTCCTGTGGGTGGTCCTGCGTGTGGTAACATGGAGGCAATAGCTCTGTCGACTTCATCCTCCGAAAAGGATAGTCCTGTGTTCTGTGCCATGATTATTCTGTGAGTGCTTCTTCGTGTGTATTTGACTTGGTCTCTAGATCAGCCTGGTGTATATTGGTCAGGTGACCTGTGACTAAACAAAAGGAAAACTCCCGCAGCCCGTGGCTGCTGAATGCATCAACAAAGAAGGGGGAGAAGGAGGTTAAACCAAACCAGGTCGGCCTCCAGTCTATGTACGAAATACAGGGACCTTATGTCAAAGGTCCAGAGACCTGGTGGGTATGCTTATGGTTACTGCTTACTAAGTCAGTGTGTACCATAATTTGTGTGTGAGAAAGAAAAATTTCTTTCTAGAGTCCCCTCACTCACCGGGGTTGCCCCACGGTGACATGCTTCATCATTGGGGCCATCCCAGTCCTCATATCAGTATGCGGTCGGGTGAGGAAGCAACCAGGTAGTACCGAGCGGGTCTGCCAATAGGAAGTAAGTGAATGCGCTATGGAATCTTGCTAGAAAGACGGTAAATCCGAATGGGCCAACGAGAAGGAAAAGGGAAAACTTTCTAACTCTGCATTTTTGATAAATCCCTTTTTTCAGCAACGTTTCCACGAGGCGTTCCTGCCCTCGCCTAAGACCATGGGGTGTAACCATACACTCTTTTATGTAAATATAACCATCTGCCATATTATTTCGTGTTTGTACATAGTGTGTTTTGTCTATAGTCACATTTAGTCTATGTGTTTGTATGTTTTATGTGTAAATCACTAAACCACTTTATTCACAGTGATTTATTTCTCAACACCGTCTTGGAAACCAGCACGCGTCAATATGATGCCATGGGCACACTCACGCCCTAGTTGGAGTGAGATGCTTGTGAGTTGCCCCCTTCCTGGAAGGGGTTGTCTACCATTTAACATTTGTTATTCTATCTTTCAGAAAACGCAGTGAAATACAGAACGTATGTACAGCACGCATGTTTATTAATAACAGCGTAGATTGTCACACATATATGTATATATTTCTTTAGCAACACTTTTTTCATTAGAAAATAGGAGTGGCAATACAGGGCTGGACCCTGTATGGTCCTGAAGAAAAGCTTAGGGGAGCTTGAAACATGTTGACCTGAACACTGATCTAGCTCAGTAAAAGTTAGTACACAGTGTTACCCCTTTTTAATTTTTATACCACACTAGGAGCGAAATAAATTGTTGAGGCCCACTAGCACGGTATTTTTAATCTCACACCCACTCCACCATCATCACACTTGCACCACACATAGTCATCTCACAAAACTAGTGCTCCAGCGTAGTCGCCTTGTCGCAGCACGCCCCTTTTCGTAGAGAACTGGGATGGCCCCAATGATGAAGCATGTCACCGTGGGGCAACCCCGGTGAGTGAGGGGACTCTAGAAAGAAATTTTTCTTTCTCACACACAAATTATGGTACACACTGACTTAGTAAGCAGTAACCATAAGCATACCCACCAGGTCTCTGGACCTTTGACATAAGGTCCCTGTATTTCGTACATAGACTGGAGGCCGACCTGGTTTGGTTTAACCTCCTTCTCCCCCTTCTTTGTTGATGCATTCAGCAGCCACGGGCTGCGGGAGTTTTCCTTTTGTTTAGTCACAGGTCACCTGACCAATATACACCAGGCTGATCTAGAGACCAAGTCAAATACACACGAAGAAGCACTCACAGAATAATCATGGCACAGAACACAGGACTATCCTTTTCGGAGGATGAAGTCGACAGAGCTATTGCCTCCATGTTACCACACGCAGGACCACCCACAGGAGAAAATAGTGATGCGAGCCAATGTTGGGATGAATTGACTGAATTGAAAAGAACACAAATAAAAACACTGATTCATGGCGTCATGATGGCAGAATACTTAAAAGTCAACGCAGCACCGAGGGGTCTCATAGTCAGGAATGAACCCTTTATATTCCAGCACGACAGACAATTCAAGCTGGACTGGTCCAACATATCCTGGCATTGTACCAGAGACTGGCTGGTCTTGATCATTAAAACTGCAACCAGACTAGTAGATTCCCTGAAGGAAGAGATAAATTCCATGGAGATACGCCTAAAGTCCTTTCAAACTCCAGCAGAGCTAACGAAAAGACTAAATGAGCTAAACAAGACGATGTCCGATTTCGAAATTAGCCTGAGGGATTCAAAATACATCAAACTATCTAAGGATAAAAAAGCATTTGCTCACGATAAAGTGTACCCTTACATTAGGGATGATTACAGAACCAACAACAAGAACTCAGGATACAATACTGATAGTGATGGTTCCGACACAGGATCTAATAGCTCTGGGGGATCAAGTAATTACAGCACTACCCCGAACAGGAGAGCCAGAAGAGGACGAGGCAGTGGAAGGGGTTACAGAGGCAACCAAGCACCGATGTGGCCTATGTACCAAGATCCATATAATTATTGCCCTCCGCCCCCACCTTTCTTCTATGGCCCACCCATGTACAACCAACCAAACTATCAGAACTGGGGTAATGATCAAGGAGGCCAGGGAAACCAAATGAAACCTTTTTTAGGGAGAGGCCGCCAGGCACAAAGAGCAAAAAACAAACCCAATCAGGGAGTACAGTGGGCGGAACCAGTGGCGACCACCGCACGTCACACACGGAGCAAAGGCCCACCGGAATCAGCAGCGAGCGCCAGCTCGACTTAGTGGTAAATTTATCCTCACTATGTCTCACTGCTATACAGACCCAAGTGCTTAACAAAGGCCTGGGTTTTGTACCCACCCCAACCACAGACAAGTTCAAATTATGCTGCGAACTAAAAGAATTCCTGAGGAAAATTAAACTACAAGTATTCTTTCGAGACAAGGATCCCCAAGTACAAACTAAGAGTGACACAGGATTACACAAGAAATCAAATTTTGTCCCTCCTTCACATAGTCTACCAGTGGAGGTACTAACCTTTGAGAAGGCGATCATGCGAGAGGTTCAGGAGTTGGACCCACGAACTGTCAAAGTATTTCATAACACCAGCAAAGCTGAATATTCTGCGTTACAAGAACTATCCAAAAACAGTCAAATCACCATAAAACCCGCCGATAAAGGCGGGGCAATTGTTTTACAAGATACTACGGATTATAGGAATGAATGCCTCCGCCTACTAGGGGACACAAGAAACTACGCCAAACTTGGTGAAGACCCGACAGAACGCCTAAGAATCTCAATTGCGTACTTGACAGAGGAATGCCAAGCCAACGATTGGCTTAGTAAAAAAGAAATTGATTTCTTAACAAACAGAAAACCAGTAACACCGTATTTTTATACCATCCCCAAGATACACAAGAGACTGGAGAACCCACCAGGGAGGCCAATAGTCTCGGGGATAGGTTCAATTTTGGAGCCCCTCTCACAATTCGCAGATGCCTTTCTCAGACCCCTCGTGCAGAAAACGGACACCTATTTAAGGGATACCAAGGACGTGCTATGCCTGCTACAAGATCTAACCTTTGATACGACATCCAGCTTATTAATAAGTCTGGACGTTGAAAGTCTTTATACCAGCTTGCCACACAGAGAGACTTTACAGATTCTAGAGGAAGTACTGTACCAAAACGAGTGGTCGTTCCAGACTCCTCGCCATGTGGTACTTGAATGCTGCCAACTGGCACTATGTGAGAACTTCTTCCGTTTTGAATCGACCCTGTATAAACAACAACATGGGACCAGTATGGGCAGCACATTCGCGCCGAGTATAGCCGGGCTGTACGTCCACCAACTGGAGAAAAACAAAATACTGATTGAAGGAAATCCACATAGACACCATATCCTCCACTGGAAACGCTATATCGACGACATTTTGTTGATCTGGCGGGGCACTGAGGAAGAAGCACAGACTTTCCTCACGTGGCTTAACACACAGGACCCTTTCCTGAAGTTTACCTGCTCAATGAGTAAGACTGATCTAGTTTTTCTTGACCTAAACATCCATGCTGAGTCAGGGAGACTGGTGACGACAACTCATTTTAAAGAGACGGCAAGAAACTGTCTCTTGACCTTTGACAGTTTTCATCCTCGCCATCTCAAACAAAATCTGCCATTTGGACAATTCCTCCGTTTACGCAGGAACTGCAGCAAGAAATCAGACTACCTAACTCAAGCGGAAGACCTAAGCAACAAGCTCAAACACAGGAAATACCCAAACAAACTGATCAAAGAAGCTAAAAAACGGGCGGCCAACAACAACAGGGAAGCACTTTTGGAACCCAAAGAAAGAACTCAACTTGAGGACAGAAAACCAATCTGCATCACCACGTACAATCAAGTCTCAAACAATGTATCTAAAATAATCAAGAAACATTGGCCGATACTTAACAGCGGCGGCCTACACATACCCACTCCTATGTTTAGCCATAGGCGAGGTAAAAATCTAAAGGATTATTTGGTACACACACGCCCCACAGCAGTAATTCAGACAGTTAGATCCCAGCCACTACCGGACGGTCATTTCCCATGCAACAACTGCAGTGTCTGTCATTTGACCTCCCCAACCAAAAACGTTACTTTCAACAACAGTACGAGATGGGAACTAAAAGGTTTCTCTAATTGCAACACAAGTGGGGTTGTGTATTTGATAACCTGTACGTGCAACCTTCACTATGTAGGAATGACGACAAGGAAGGTTAGTACTCGCATAGTAGAGCACAGAAGTAACATCAGGTGCAAGCGAGCCACAACAAGAATGACCACCCATTTCATTGAGCAGAATCATACACCCAATGACCTGTCCTGGGTAGTATTAGAGACAGTGAAAAACAAAGACAATCTGGAACGCACCCTCCATGAAAAAGAACAAAGATGGGTGTTTCGTCTCCATACAGACACCCAACTCAATGATGAAATCCCGTGGGGAGCATTTCGCCCATAGTTATCATTTTTTCTAATGACTGTTCAAGGCTGGTCCGACCTGTTTGAACACAAAAACTGTCCCTACTATCTGAAATAATTTTACCTGTTTTCTCAACAAAACTAGTACACCTAGCTGAACCCAGACATGAGAGGTACCATCCTTGCTTCTCTGCCAATGCTACGTTACCTACATGTCTATGATCAAACCCATATTATGTGCAACCACGCAAAAATCATCCTGTGTTCTAAATTGTTGTGCAAGAATGACCCTGCCAACATCAGCGCCCTAAATTATTTCTTTTTCCTGTACCAAGCGAGACTCTTTAATAAACATTGTTTTTAATTCATACTCGCGCCGAGCGCGATTACATCCCACCAAGATGGCCGCCCCAGTGCGCGCTCTAGCAGACATAGGCGTTTTCCCGCCACTCGGCAGCTCACGCGCATCAAATACACCGCCAGCCCGGCCTCATATCAGTATGCGGTCGGGTGAGGAAGCAACCAGGTAGTACCGAGCGGGTCTGCCAATAGGAAGTAAGTGAATGCGCTATGGAATCTTGCTAGAAAGACGGTAAATCCGAATGGGCCAACGAGAAGGAAAAGGGAAAACTTTCTAACTCTGCATTTTTGATAAATCCCTTTTTTCAGCAACGTTTCCACGAGGCGTTCCTGCCCTCGCCTAAGACCATGGGGTGTAACCATACACTCTTTTATGTAAATATAACCATCTGCCATATTATTTCGTGTTTGTACATAGTGTGTTTTGTCTATAGTCACATTTAGTCTATGTGTTTGTATGTTTTATGTGTAAATCACTAAACCACTTTATTCACAGTGATTTATTTCTCAACACCGTCTTGGAAACCAGCACGCGTCAATATGATGCCATGGGCACACTCACGCCCTAGTTGGAGTGAGATGCTTGTGAGTTGCCCCCTTCCTGGAAGGGGTTGTCTACCATTTAACATTTGTTATTCTATCTTTCAGAAAACGCAGTGAAATACAGAACGTATGTACAGCACGCATGTTTATTAATAACAGCGTAGATTGTCACACATATATGTATATATTTCTTTAGCAACACTTTTTTCATTAGAAAATAGGAGTGGCAATACAGGGCTGGACCCTGTATGGTCCTGAAGAAAAGCTTAGGGGAGCTTGAAACATGTTGACCTGAACACTGATCTAGCTCAGTAAAAGTTAGTACACAGTGTTACCCCTTTTTAATTTTTATACCACACTAGGAGCGAAATAAATTGTTGAGGCCCACTAGCACGGTATTTTTAATCTCACACCCACTCCACCATCATCACACTTGCACCACACATAGTCATCTCACAAAACTAGTGCTCCAGCGTAGTCGCCTTGTCGCAGCACGCCCCTTTTCGTAGAGAACTGGGATGGCCCCAATGATGAAGCATGTCACCGTGGGGCAACCCCGGTGAGTGAGGGGACTCTAGAAAGAAATTTTTCTTTCTCACACACAAATTATGGTACACACTGACTTAGTAAGCAGTAACCATAAGCATACCCACCAGGTCTCTGGACCTTTGACATAAGGTCCCTGTATTTCGTACATAGACTGGAGGCCGACCTGGTTTGGTTTAACCTCCTTCTCCCCCTTCTTTGTTGATGCATTCAGCAGCCACGGGCTGCGGGAGTTTTCCTTTTGTTTAGTCACAGGTCACCTGACCAATATACACCAGGCTGATCTAGAGACCAAGTCAAATACACACGAAGAAGCACTCACAGAATAATCATGGCACAGAACACAGGACTATCCTTTTCGGAGGATGAAGTCGACAGAGCTATTGCCTCCATGTTACCACACGCAGGACCACCCACAGGAGAAAATAGTGATGCGAGCCAATGTTGGGATGAATTGACTGAATTGAAAAGAACACAAATAAAAACACTGATTCATGGCGTCATGATGGCAGAATACTTAAAAGTCAACGCAGCACCGAGGGGTCTCATAGTCAGGAATGAACCCTTTATATTCCAGCACGACAGACAATTCAAGCTGGACTGGTCCAACATATCCTGGCATTGTACCAGAGACTGGCTGGTCTTGATCATTAAAACTGCAACCAGACTAGTAGATTCCCTGAAGGAAGAGATAAATTCCATGGAGATACGCCTAAAGTCCTTTCAAACTCCAGCAGAGCTAACGAAAAGACTAAATGAGCTAAACAAGACGATGTCCGATTTCGAAATTAGCCTGAGGGATTCAAAATACATCAAACTATCTAAGGATAAAAAAGCATTTGCTCACGATAAAGTGTACCCTTACATTAGGGATGATTACAGAACCAACAACAAGAACTCAGGATACAATACTGATAGTGATGGTTCCGACACAGGATCTAATAGCTCTGGGGGATCAAGTAATTACAGCACTACCCCGAACAGGAGAGCCAGAAGAGGACGAGGCAGTGGAAGGGGTTACAGAGGCAACCAAGCACCGATGTGGCCTATGTACCAAGATCCATATAATTATTGCCCTCCGCCCCCACCTTTCTTCTATGGCCCACCCATGTACAACCAACCAAACTATCAGAACTGGGGTAATGATCAAGGAGGCCAGGGAAACCAAATGAAACCTTTTTTAGGGAGAGGCCGCCAGGCACAAAGAGCAAAAAACAAACCCAATCAGGGAGTACAGTGGGCGGAACCAGTGGCGACCACCGCACGTCACACACGGAGCAAAGGCCCACCGGAATCAGCAGCGAGCGCCAGCTCGACTTAGTGGTAAATTTATCCTCACTATGTCTCACTGCTATACAGACCCAAGTGCTTAACAAAGGCCTGGGTTTTGTACCCACCCCAACCACAGACAAGTTCAAATTATGCTGCGAACTAAAAGAATTCCTGAGGAAAATTAAACTACAAGTATTCTTTCGAGACAAGGATCCCCAAGTACAAACTAAGAGTGACACAGGATTACACAAGAAATCAAATTTTGTCCCTCCTTCACATAGTCTACCAGTGGAGGTACTAACCTTTGAGAAGGCGATCATGCGAGAGGTTCAGGAGTTGGACCCACGAACTGTCAAAGTATTTCATAACACCAGCAAAGCTGAATATTCTGCGTTACAAGAACTATCCAAAAACAGTCAAATCACCATAAAACCCGCCGATAAAGGCGGGGCAATTGTTTTACAAGATACTACGGATTATAGGAATGAATGCCTCCGCCTACTAGGGGACACAAGAAACTACGCCAAACTTGGTGAAGACCCGACAGAACGCCTAAGAATCTCAATTGCGTACTTGACAGAGGAATGCCAAGCCAACGATTGGCTTAGTAAAAAAGAAATTGATTTCTTAACAAACAGAAAACCAGTAACACCGTATTTTTATACCATCCCCAAGATACACAAGAGACTGGAGAACCCACCAGGGAGGCCAATAGTCTCGGGGATAGGTTCAATTTTGGAGCCCCTCTCACAATTCGCAGATGCCTTTCTCAGACCCCTCGTGCAGAAAACGGACACCTATTTAAGGGATACCAAGGACGTGCTATGCCTGCTACAAGATCTAACCTTTGATACGACATCCAGCTTATTAATAAGTCTGGACGTTGAAAGTCTTTATACCAGCTTGCCACACAGAGAGACTTTACAGATTCTAGAGGAAGTACTGTACCAAAACGAGTGGTCGTTCCAGACTCCTCGCCATGTGGTACTTGAATGCTGCCAACTGGCACTATGTGAGAACTTCTTCCGTTTTGAATCGACCCTGTATAAACAACAACATGGGACCAGTATGGGCAGCACATTCGCGCCGAGTATAGCCGGGCTGTACGTCCACCAACTGGAGAAAAACAAAATACTGATTGAAGGAAATCCACATAGACACCATATCCTCCACTGGAAACGCTATATCGACGACATTTTGTTGATCTGGCGGGGCACTGAGGAAGAAGCACAGACTTTCCTCACGTGGCTTAACACACAGGACCCTTTCCTGAAGTTTACCTGCTCAATGAGTAAGACTGATCTAGTTTTTCTTGACCTAAACATCCATGCTGAGTCAGGGAGACTGGTGACGACAACTCATTTTAAAGAGACGGCAAGAAACTGTCTCTTGACCTTTGACAGTTTTCATCCTCGCCATCTCAAACAAAATCTGCCATTTGGACAATTCCTCCGTTTACGCAGGAACTGCAGCAAGAAATCAGACTACCTAACTCAAGCGGAAGACCTAAGCAACAAGCTCAAACACAGGAAATACCCAAACAAACTGATCAAAGAAGCTAAAAAACGGGCGGCCAACAACAACAGGGAAGCACTTTTGGAACCCAAAGAAAGAACTCAACTTGAGGACAGAAAACCAATCTGCATCACCACGTACAATCAAGTCTCAAACAATGTATCTAAAATAATCAAGAAACATTGGCCGATACTTAACAGCGGCGGCCTACACATACCCACTCCTATGTTTAGCCATAGGCGAGGTAAAAATCTAAAGGATTATTTGGTACACACACGCCCCACAGCAGTAATTCAGACAGTTAGATCCCAGCCACTACCGGACGGTCATTTCCCATGCAACAACTGCAGTGTCTGTCATTTGACCTCCCCAACCAAAAACGTTACTTTCAACAACAGTACGAGATGGGAACTAAAAGGTTTCTCTAATTGCAACACAAGTGGGGTTGTGTATTTGATAACCTGTACGTGCAACCTTCACTATGTAGGAATGACGACAAGGAAGGTTAGTACTCGCATAGTAGAGCACAGAAGTAACATCAGGTGCAAGCGAGCCACAACAAGAATGACCACCCATTTCATTGAGCAGAATCATACACCCAATGACCTGTCCTGGGTAGTATTAGAGACAGTGAAAAACAAAGACAATCTGGAACGCACCCTCCATGAAAAAGAACAAAGATGGGTGTTTCGTCTCCATACAGACACCCAACTCAATGATGAAATCCCGTGGGGAGCATTTCGCCCATAGTTATCATTTTTTCTAATGACTGTTCAAGGCTGGTCCGACCTGTTTGAACACAAAAACTGTCCCTACTATCTGAAATAATTTTACCTGTTTTCTCAACAAAACTAGTACACCTAGCTGAACCCAGACATGAGAGGTACCATCCTTGCTTCTCTGCCAATGCTACGTTACCTACATGTCTATGATCAAACCCATATTATGTGCAACCACGCAAAAATCATCCTGTGTTCTAAATTGTTGTGCAAGAATGACCCTGCCAACATCAGCGCCCTAAATTATTTCTTTTTCCTGTACCAAGCGAGACTCTTTAATAAACATTGTTTTTAATTCATACTCGCGCCGAGCGCGATTACATCCCACCAAGATGGCCGCCCCAGTGCGCGCTCTAGCAGACATAGGCGTTTTCCCGCCACTCGGCAGCTCACGCGCATCAAATACACCGCCAGCCCGGCCTCATATCAGTATGCGGTCGGGTGAGGAAGCAACCAGGTAGTACCGAGCGGGTCTGCCAATAGGAAGTAAGTGAATGCGCTATGGAATCTTGCTAGAAAGACGGTAAATCCGAATGGGCCAACGAGAAGGAAAAGGGAAAACTTTCTAACTCTGCATTTTTGATAAATCCCTTTTTTCAGCAACGTTTCCACGAGGCGTTCCTGCCCTCGCCTAAGACCATGGGGTGTAACCATACACTCTTTTATGTAAATATAACCATCTGCCATATTATTTCGTGTTTGTACATAGTGTGTTTTGTCTATAGTCACATTTAGTCTATGTGTTTGTATGTTTTATGTGTAAATCACTAAACCACTTTATTCACAGTGATTTATTTCTCAACACCGTCTTGGAAACCAGCACGCGTCAATATGATGCCATGGGCACACTCACGCCCTAGTTGGAGTGAGATGCTTGTGAGTTGCCCCCTTCCTGGAAGGGGTTGTCTACCATTTAACATTTGTTATTCTATCTTTCAGAAAACGCAGTGAAATACAGAACGTATGTACAGCACGCATGTTTATTAATAACAGCGTAGATTGTCACACATATATGTATATATTTCTTTAGCAACACTTTTTTCATTAGAAAATAGGAGTGGCAATACAGGGCTGGACCCTGTATGGTCCTGAAGAAAAGCTTAGGGGAGCTTGAAACATGTTGACCTGAACACTGATCTAGCTCAGTAAAAGTTAGTACACAGTGTTACCCCTTTTTAATTTTTATACCACACTAGGAGCGAAATAAATTGTTGAGGCCCACTAGCACGGTATTTTTAATCTCACACCCACTCCACCATCATCACACTTGCACCACACATAGTCATCTCACAAAACTAGTGCTCCAGCGTAGTCGCCTTGTCGCAGCACGCCCCTTTTCGTAGAGAACTGGGATGGCCCCAATGATGAAGCATGTCACCGTGGGGCAACCCCGGTGAGTGAGGGGACTCTAGAAAGAAATTTTTCTTTCTCACACACAAATTATGGTACACACTGACTTAGTAAGCAGTAACCATAAGCATACCCACCAGGTCTCTGGACCTTTGACATAAGGTCCCTGTATTTCATTAGCTCAGGAACCTTTTGTTAATGCCTAATTTCAGCAGAAAGTTCTGACTGCACTAGCCCCATGCCGGGCCCAAATTTGCTAACTCCCCTTAATAGAGCGCCGCCAGAAACATAGCAGCGCTACCTTATCTGACCGCTGTAAATGCCCGAGTTAGAGAAAGTTTCCCCGCTGGAGATGATGTCACCAGCCAACGATGGAAGGGGATCCCCGCACCCAGTCCCACCCCCCCGCCCGCCCATGTCGCCCAGGAAGGAGCCCGCGAGCCCGGGGGCCCTGCCGGCAGCCGCAGACCACCGAAGCAGACCCAGAACCCGCACCACATACCGATAATCCGCGGCTGCACCCAGGCCCCCCGAGCACCCTCGACTCCTTACCTGGCGAGATGGACGGCCTACGACCTCGACGCGCTTCTCCTCATCGCCCCTCTCCACGGACTCTGCAGTGCTGAATCGCCGCCACACGAGGATCCGCCGACCTCCGCCTCAATTCAACTGGAGGGAAGTTAAAATAACAAAGGTGGGAAGTGGGGGGGGGGGGTGCATCTGCGAGCCCGCGACCGGTCCGGTGTAGCAGAGGGCGAAGAGACTGAGGTCCCTGCCCCAGGGACCTAAATAGGTCCCCAGTCTCCGCCCTCTGCCCCACCGGAAATGCGTCACCGGATACTCCGGAAGTACTAAGCGGCTGGCCACCCCATTGGGCTGACCGGCCACCGGAACTCTAGATGAGGTAGGGGCGGGGGCCGGGTCCTAAGTGCGCGCTCGTTTTTAGGCTTGCGCTTGTCATTCTCTGCCCGATGCCCTGTTCCAGCTTAATGTGCCAACGCATGCTATTTTCTCTGGCAATGTCTCTGTATGCTATGATGCATGCTGCGCAGGGTCGGATTGGCCAATAGGGCAATCAGGCAGTGATTGATAGACTTGTAAATGTAAATGTCGGAATTTGTAAAGCGCACAGCTACCTCCGCCGGAGGTGTCCCCGCGCTGTCCGTATACCGCTTAGGAACCCTTCCTGCCTTTCCTGGGAAATGTCCACTCCTGGGCACCCCCAGGTGCAGCCAGGCATCCCAGCACTTTTGGGGCCGTTGTGGAGACTAAGCAAGCTATTGCCCAGAGTTGCAGCGTGGGACCCATGATCAGAACAGGCACTGAGGCGAGAATATCCAGTCAGGGGAATTAATGAGGCGTAGACCCGCCAAGGCGGGAAACGAACCCTGGTCCCTGGCCAGAGCTCAGCATCAAGGTCTGCCCGCTCTAACCATTGAATGAAAATAAACTAATGACAGACGTCAATAGACCCTTTCCGCACTACTGACAGCAGAAATCCATCTGCTAATTCTTTTCAAAATTAAGATCCATATACTTTTGTAATGTTCAATAATTTTATTGATGAGATTTTTTCTCAGACAATATGGTAATCATTTTTTCTTTTTTTGTTGCAAATACAATATTTGTTGTTTCCTCATTTTTTGATTCACTCAATTGGTTGAATTATAATATCTGACATTCATTGTTTAAAAAGGAAAATTTTCCTGTCCCAATGCATTTCGGGATGCGAATCCCTTCATCAGGGGCACTGTAAAATAATTGAAACACTGTGTTTAGCTTAGGCTATTGGCACACGTGACAATACTTGGGTTGAATACTCTATTATGTAGTCTCTCTGCATTCTATGAATCATTTCATAATCAAAAACTCTGAAAGAATGTTATCACAATAAAATTATATGCAATCTTAACCACAATTATACAACCATGTACTTACAAATATTCAATATGCTTCAATTTTCTAGGTGTTTCTGTGCAATCATATACTGATAAACCCTCAGCGTTTCTGAGTCGTGTGGTTCATGATATTTCCAATAATCTAGATTATTCTAGGAAGCATGTGGTCCTGTGTAATTGGCGATACCAGTAGAAAATAGATACTAACACAACGCCAATGGCGTAATTGCTGCTTAAATATGAATGTGGTAAACCGCTCTAAAAACTCATGCTCACCATTTTAGTTGACGAATCAATGATGCTTTGGGAAGTTTTGAACGATGACCCCGTGGACAACTTGCACGAAAAATACTGGAGAGTGTGGAATACTTTGTCTCTAAGCTTGAGGTGGTCACTGTGAAGTAAACACATGAATATGAAACCAAGGCTGGGCTGTAAGTACAGCTAGCCCGACTAATGAGAAATAATGGTATATTACCTTATGAATAGAGGGTGGTTCACCCTTGTAGTTAGAGGAGACAAAGCTTTAGGCTAATGACGATATTCCTGTTGTGAGCTGTGTAAAAAATAAAGAATGACGGTGAGCTGGATGCTGATCTGCGTTTCACCATGAGATGCTAAGCATATCTGACTCTCAAATACCTGTTGGCAGCTGTCGAAGTTGTACTGCTGCTTTGACTCACGTTACTCCATTGAACCGGAAAAGTCCGCGTTTCTGTAGAACACAAACAATTTAACAATAAATTGGTTGCCTAAGTGTCAATAGTGATTGTGAAGTCACAATTATCGAAATAATGATTTGTACCTCGTCGACGATGTAAACCCTTGTAACACAGAGGTCGCTCTTAGCGCTAGATTCAAACGTTTTCGAATAATATTGTCAATACATTGACAGTCGGACCTATATAAAGAACCAAAAGCTTTCATGTAGTAAGTGCAAGGTTGCTCATATGAGAGCAACACAAATAAAGCGTGACTCTATTCCGTTTGTGTTTCGTTTAAGTAAATGTTAACAGGCGCTGCTCGCAGCCTTCTGCGGCAGGAAAGGCTCTGTTGTGGAACTCCGTCCTTCCGGGGTTTCCCCTAGTGCATGTTCGGTTCGCCGGGCGGTCACAGTATCGAAATAAATGAACGGCAAGTGTATCTGTGTAATAAATATCAACAAACGCGGTTTAAGAAGAATTTCTGCTAACGAAGCGCATATTGCTCAATGGTTGTAAACCATCCATACCTGCTGTGGACAATCATAAACCCTGTCAAAGTTCGGGGCTCTTTCTCATGCGGCGTTCTCCTGGTGTCCCTCCATGTTCAACGATGCGGAAATGAACGACGGACTACGGAAGCGGTCCGTTCACTTGAACTGGAACCGCTATGGAAATAGATAGCGCTACTGGTCGGCGAGGGTTCCCAAAGTAGAAAACAGACTCCAGCAAGTGCTAGAGTCTGTAAAACCATTTGCTAAAACGGAACTGTGGTCTATAACGGAAAGTGATACCGCTAAACTGAATAACTGAAACAGTGACCAAATATTAACTGGGAATACGTGATAAATGCAAAATGCATTAAACCTGTCAAAACATTTTTTTTTGTGGACTGACGGGGAATGGTTCGGTGAAAGGATTTCTGAATTGATGTGCTACAATCGGCATTTAGAAACTCCTAGTAAAAAACTGACTCCAGAATTCCATGTGAAGTGACCTGAAAGTCACTTATTTTAAACAATCTCTGTAATCCCAGGGGTGGTGTTAATCATGCCTACCCTAGTCAGTGTTGACTGTGAAAGAAAAGTATTCCTATCACAAAAAACTGTGTGTTCTGTTGGACCAGATTATAAAAATAGTCCATGTTACAGCCAGTATTCACTGTTGAGGTCACTCCTTTCTATATCATCATTTCTACATATTATTTAAACAATACTGCAAAATCATAATTCGTACATGTATTAGTGGTTATAAGAAACATAACATATCAATTTTGTCATTTAGTCCTTTCGGAGTTTGGGTTTGTAAGAAGTCGATCCACCAGATCTCTCTGCGTGATAACAAGTTCTCATTGTTCCTGTCTGATTTCTGTTGAATCTGCTCCAGAACTTGGAATCTTAATTGAGGAATTGTGTGCTTCATTTCTGTCCAATGAGACACCAAACTCGAAGTCAAAGTTTTGTTACGTATTCGACTCTTATGTTCAGTAATTCTTATTTTTATCTTGCGCTCAGTCTTCCCTATATACAATTTGCCGCACGGGCATTTAATACTGTATATCACAAATGATGAGTTACAGTTAGTTTGCTGTTTGAGTTTGATTTTTTTGCCGGTTTGGGGATGTTGTATATATTGTCCTTCCATTACATTATTGCAATGAGTGCAATTGTAGCATTTTTGCATCCCTTTCAAGGTACTGGGTAAATCTGAATCCTTTTTGGGACGTGTTACAATTTCATGCAAGTTGAGGTGTCTAGTATGAGCAAACACTGGTTTTTTGTCATAAATACCATGAAAGTCTTCTTCTTTCTGCAACAATTCCCATCTGGAGTTGATAATGTCTTTAATTGCTTTGCTTTGCGTAGAAAATTTGGTTACAAACACCTGTCGATTCATCTTCGGTTTGTCTTTGACTTGTAGCAAACTTTCTCTTGGTATTACTGATATTCTATCTTCCGCAGTTTTTATGACCTCATTGGGGTATCCTTTGGTCAAAAATCTTTTCCTTTGTTTATTGATCTCCGTTTCCAATGCTTGTGGAGTGGATGCTATTCTTTTGCAACGTATCAATTGCGAGTATGGTAAATTGCGTAGTAAATTCCTTGGGTGAAAACTGTTGTATGCCAGTGTATTGTTTCTATCTGTTGGCTTATGATAAACTGATGTCTCTAGTAAGTTGTTTTGCTTATGTACCATGACATCTAGATACGGTATTTCCTTTTTACTAGTTGAATATGTAAATTGAATTCTTGAGTTTATCTGGTTTAGTTCTTGTATTTTGTCAATCAGGAGGCTTTCTGGACCATTCCATAATACAAATATGTCATCTATAAATCTTTTATAGAAAATAGTGTGTTTTTGCCACTCCTCATTTGTCAAGATGAAGTCATTCTCATATTTAGCCATGTACGTATTCGCAAAAGAGGGTGCTCCTGAAAAACCCATTGAGGTTCCGCTGATCTGTAAGTAATAATCATTGTTCCACTTGAAATATGAATGTTGTAAACAGAATTGAAGAAGTTCAAGAATGAATACTTTGTTAGCCTTGAGGTTGGGTTGCTGCAACAATTAATACAATATCACAAAGTACAAAGAATTCCGCGTGGATTAAGACTTGCTATCAAACCAATGTTATACAAATTTCAATACAACAAACGTTTCATGGATAAATGGTACTCAATTCTTAACAAGTGCTCATTGGATTTAATACTGTTGTTGGTAGAGGAACTAGCAAAAACCATCAAAGAGCTTGAAGAAGAAATTGATGTACTAACGCAAGAAATTTCAAAACAAATGAATGAGGAAGAATTAACAACCACTCTCAAAGATCTTAAAGACAAACTAGAAAAATATGAAAAAGATACACAAGAAATGAAATTACGCAAATTCAAGAGGGATACTATAGATTACAAGCTCAACGAAGTATACACGTGGGCAGAAGTATATGCTAAACGGAAACCAACACCCAAATCAGCATCATCTTCACAGGAAAGTGTAGTATCAGATAAAGATCTATCAGCAACTCGCCAACCAGTAGTGGCAGAGGATCTGAGCACCTCATCTCGAATGACAACACCTTCTACCAGCATGACTAACATAGCATCTACCCAGCAAGGTTTTTTAGCACAGGTACCTTTGGCAGAAAAACCACCAGAAACAACAACAAGCACAAAACCCGCCGTGGAAAAGGAAACAGTCAGTCAGAATTTGCGAAGCAAGAAAGTACCTTAGCAATTAACATCTCATCAAAGAATCTTAGTAAGCAACAACTATAAGTACTAGAAAAAGGCACTGGATTTGTTCCCACCTACCAAAGCAACAAACTAGAAACAGAAATAGCTTTTTTCAAATTCATGAGGGTCTTAAGATTAAGACATTTTTTTGAAAATGTAGTACCATCCATGCCTGAATTTACCCAACCAAGGACAGATCCAGAATACAAAGAATTCAAACCACCCAGTACATTTATGGCACCTATTTCACATAAAGTTTTGGACATCTTTGAGATCCTAGTCAAACAGGACTTTCAACAAATCAATTGGCAGCAAAATCAAAGAACCAATTTGAACAAACATGAAATGACCATCTTAAAAAAATTAGCTGAAGACCCTACAATCACATTGAAAAGAGCAGATAAAGGAGGCGCGCTGATCATTATGGACACCTCTTTTTACAACACAAAGGTTGAAGCTCATATCCAAGATGAAAGTACGTACCTTAAACTACAGAATAATCCCATTCAAGAAATTACCAAAACATTGGAAGTAATTCTAAAACATGCAACAGATATGGGATGGATCAATGACAACACCAGAAATTACTTGACAGCAAAACACCCAAGGTGTCCTGAATTATATATGCTCCCGAAAATTCATAAAAATGCCACCAATCCACCAATGAGACCCATTGTCAGTGGGTCAGTGTTTGAACCATTGGGAATATATATAGATGAGTTTCTTCAAAGCTTTGTGCAAAGTTGGAAAACATATATAAAGGACACTGGTCACTTTCTCCAACTCCTCAATGAAGTCACCACGATTGAGAATGACACCATATTATGTACAATCGACGTAACAGCATTATATACTTCGATTCCTCTGGCAGAGGGTTTAGAAGCATGTGAATGGGCATTGTTGCAGCAACCCAACCTCAAGGCTAACAAAGTATTCATTCTTGAACTTCTTCAATTCTGTTTACAACATTCATATTTCAAGTGGAACAATGATTATTACTTACAGATCAGCGGAACCTCAATGGGTTTTTCAGGAGCACCCTCTTTTGCGAATACGTACATGGCTAAATATGAGAATGACTTCATCTTGACAAATGAGGAGTGGCAAAAACACACTATTTTCTATAAAAGATTTATAGATGACATATTTGTATTATGGAATGGTCCAGAAAGCCTCCTGATTGACAAAATACAAGAACTAAACCAGATAAACTCAAGAATTCAATTTACATATTCAACTAGTAAAAAGGAAATACCGTATCTAGATGTCATGGTACATAAGCAAAACAACTTACTAGAGACATCAGTTTATCATAAGCCAACAGATAGAAACAATACACTGGCATACAACAGTTTTCACCCAAGGAATTTACTACGCAATTTACCATACTCGCAATTGATACGTTGCAAAAGAATAGCATCCACTCCACAAGCATTGGAAACGGAGATCAATAAACAAAGGAAAAGATTTTTGACCAAAGGATACCCCAATGAGGTCATAAAAACTGCGGAAGATAGAATATCAGTAATACCAAGAGAAAGTTTGCTACAAGTCAAAGACAAACCGAAGATGAATCGACAGGTGTTTGTAACCAAATTTTCTACGCAAAGCAAAGCAATTAAAGACATTATCAACTCCAGATGGGAATTGTTGCAGAAAGAAGAAGACTTTCATGGTATTTATGACAAAAAACCAGTGTTTGCTCATACTAGACACCTCAACTTGCATGAAATTGTAACACGTCCCAAAAAGGATTCAGATTTACCCAGTACCTTGAAAGGGATGCAAAAATGCTACAATTGCACTCATTGCAATAATGTAATGGAAGGACAATATATACAACATCCCCAAACCGGCAAAAAAAATCAAACTCAAACAGCAAACTAACTGTAACTCATCATTTGTGATATACAGTATTAAATGCCCGTGCGGCAAATTGTATATAGGGAAGACTGAGCGCAAGATAAAAATAAGAATTACTGAACATAAGAGTCGAATACGTAACAAAACTTTGACTTCGAGTTTGGTGTCTCATTGGACAGAAATGAAGCACACAATTCCTCAATTAATATTCCAAGTTCTGGAGCAGATTCAACAGAAATCAGACAGGAACAATGAGAACTTGTTATCACGCAGAGAGATCTGGTGGATCGACTTCTTACAAACCCAAACTCCGAAAGGACTAAATGACAAAATTGATATGTTATGTTTCTTATAACCACTAATACATGTACGAATTATGATTTTGCAGTATTGTTTAAATAATATGTAGAAATGATGATATAGAAAGGAGTGACGTCAACAGTGAATACTGGCTGTAACATGGACTATTTTTATAATCTGGTCCAACAGAACACACAGTTTTTTGTGATAGGAATACTTTTCTTTCACAGTCAACACTGACTAGGGTAGGCATGATTAACACCACCCCTGGGGTTACAGAGATTGTTTAAAATAAGTGACTTTCAGGTCACTTCACATGGAATTCTGGAGTCAGTTTTTTACTAGGAGTTTCTAAATGCCGATTGTAGCACATCAATTCAGAAATCCTTTCACCGAACCATTCCCCGTCAGTCCACAAAAAATTTGTTTTTGACAGGTTTAATGCATTTTGCATTTATCACGTATTCCCAGTTAATATTTGGTCACTGTTTCAGTTATTCAGTTTAGCGGTATCACTTTCCGTTATAGACCACAGTTCCGTTTTAGCAAATGGTTTTACAGACTCTAGCACTTGCTGGAGTCTGTTTTCTACTTTGGGAACCCTCGCCGACCAGTAGCGCTATCTATTTCCATAGCGGTTCCAGTTCAAGTGAACGGACCGCTTCCGTAGTCCGTCGTTCATTTCCGCATCGTTGAACATGGAGGGACACCAGGAGAACGCCGCATGAGAAAGAGCCCCGAACTTTGACAGGGTTTATGATTGTCCACAGCAGGTATGGATGGTTTACAACCATTGAGCAATATGCGCTTCGTTAGCAGAAATTCTTCTTAAACCGCGTTTGTTGATATTTATTACACAGATACACTTGCCGTTCATTTATTTCGATACTGTGACCGCCCGGCGAACCGAACATGCACTAGGGGAAACCCCGGAAGGACGGAGTTCCACAACAGAGCCTTTACTGCCGCAGAAGGCTGCGAGCAGCGCCTGTTAACAGGTACTTAAACGAAACACAAACGGAATAGAGTCACGCTTTATTTGTGTTGCTCTCAGATGAGCAACCTTGCACTTACTACATGAAAGCTTTTGGTTCTTTTTATAGGTCCGACTGTCAATGTATTGACAATATTATTCAAAAACGTTTGAATCTAGCGCTAAGAGCGACCTCTGTGTTACAAGGGTTTACATCGTCGACGAGGTACAAATCATTATTTAGATAATTGTGACTTCACAATCACTATTGACACTTAGGCAACCGATTTATTGTTAAATTGTTTGTGTTCTACAGAAACGCGGACTTTTCCGGTTCAATGGAGTAACGTGAGTCAAAGCAGCAGTACAACTTCGACAGCTGCCAACAGGTATTTGAGAGTCAGATATGCTTAGCATCTCATGGTGAAACGCAGATCAGCATCCAGCTCACCGTCATTCTTTATTTTTTACACAGCTCACAACAGGAATATCGTCATTAGCCTAAAGCTTTGTCTCCTCTAACTACAAGGGTGAACCACCCTCTATTCATAAGGTAATATACCATTATTTCTCATTAGTCGGGCTAGCTGTACTTACAGCCCAGCCTTGGTTTCATATTCATGTGTTTACTTCACAGTGACCACCTCAAGCTTAGAGACAAAGTATTCCACACTCTCCAGTATTTTTCGTGCAAGTTGTCCACGGGGTCATCGTTCAAAACTTCCCAAAGCATCATTGATTCGTCAACTAAAATGGTGAGCATGAGTTTTTAGAGCGGTTTACCACATTCATATTTAAGCAGCAATTACGCCATTGGCGTTGTGTTAGTATCTATTTTCTACTGGTATCGCCAATTACACAGGACCACATGCTTCCTAGAATAATCTAGATTATTGGAAATATCATGAACCACACGACTCAGAAACGCTGAGGGTTTATCAGTATATGATTGCACAGAAACACCTAGAAAATTGAAGCATATTGAATATTTGTAAGTACATGGTTGTATAATTGTGGTTAAGATTGCATATAATTTTATTGTGATAACATTCTTTCAGAGTTTTTGATTATGAAATGATTCATAGAATGCAGAGAGACTACATAATAGAGTATTCAACCCAAGTATTGTCACGTGTGCCAATAGCCTAAGCTAAACACAGTGTTTCAATTATTTTACAGTGCCCCTGATGAAGGGATTCGCATCCCGAAATGCATTGGGACAGGAAAATTTTCCTTTTTAAACAATGAATGTCAGATATTATAATTCAACCAATTGAGTGAATCAAAAAATGAGGAAACAACAAATATTGTATTTGCAACAAAAAAAGAAAAAATGATTACCATATTGTCTGAGAAAAAATCTCAATAAAATTATTGAACATTACAAAAGTATATGGATCTTAATTTTGAAAAGAATTAGCAGATGGATTTCTGCTGTCAGTAGTGCGGAAAGGGTCTATTGACGTCTGTCATTAGTTTATTTTCATTCATTCGCTGTGGAGACTGGCCGCTCCTCCCCTTCCAGCACACCTCGAATAAATCAACTATAATTGTTATTAAAGTGTAAAACAGAGCAAAAAGGAGTGCACCTCACATCCCCAATTTACGCTCTAACCATTGAGCCACACTTGACCGAGGTAAGGTGGAGAGTTAAACACACATCAACGATCATGGTTAAATGAGCGCGACGATCTTAATCGCGTTCCTCACGTTTGAGCAACCGAGCCCGTTTTACCGGTTCAGCTTTAAAAGCAGACCTAATAGGCCCGTCATTACACCAGGAAGCTGTACCCATATCCGGTGACAGGAAGGCCGTCCGGCTTGCTTAAGGTAGGTTAAACCTATGTCGAACTAGGTCCTCACTTGCTCGTTAATGTCAAGAACAGCTCGCTTTATTGTTGGTTACAAATCATTGTTTAGAACTTTATGTTTTTATTATTAATACTTGCATAGATATGTTAGTGGAGGGTTTACAACATCCCGCAATACGGGGGCGGTTATACGAACCGAACAAACGCGATCGAGTTCATAGTTAAAAAACGCTGTGAACACTAACGTAGGACTTTTAAATTCAATTACCGACATAGATACTCGAGCCCTCGGTACACAATATCCGGTAACACGGGCTCGGTTGCTCAAACGTGAGGAACGCAATTAAGATCGTCGCTCTCATTTAACCATGATCCTTGATGTGTGTTTAACTCTCCACCTTACCTCGGTCAATCGGCACGAGGATTTAAGACATTAATGTGGATGTTCGGTGATGCGTATTTAACTTCCCACCGTACCTCGGTCTATCGGCACGAAGTCTTAAGACATTAATGTGGTGTTCTCTGTGGCCACTGTCTATTCCTAGTTTGTACCATTAGTAACGGAAGGAATTTGAAAATCCCAGCTTCCTTTTGTATAGAGTCATAATTTATACCGCACAGTCACTTAGGACACTAAAAACGGTAGTCACTCTACTTGTAATGTCTTTATGTATCCAGTAAGAGTGATTTTCGTTTAATTAATTTGCAGGCTTGGTTTATACAGACCCATACCTTACGGTATCTATGGAAATAAAACCAGAACCAGTGAGGAGGTAAAGGAATAAAGCCACCGTGTTTTCCTAACGATTTGGAAGTTTGTGATCTGCTAGACTCCACAATGGGAATATATTAACAGATACCTCAACAGGTACTTAGTAGTCATATAAATTGCGTGATTGACTTTCTTAAAAGACTTCAGGCTATGAACGATCTTTTTAAAAAAAAAAATAGCATGTATTTCTGTCTACTTAGAGCGATAGAAATTGAATTGACATTGATGCTACTAAAACGGTGGTCACCCAGGGTACAGTCTTCATTTTTAAGCAAGGAATACTTCAATTACAGGTAGGACTCAATTTGGGGTCCGGTATATGACCAAATACTTTAATGTTACCTTGAAGCTAGACCCTGTGTATATATAATACTTATTAAGAACTGTCCTGTATTCTATACTCCAGGTGGATGTTTAATAGACTCACACCATCCTCGTATCTCGTATTGCAATGACCAGGGTGTCATACACTCTCTACGGCTGTGTGTAACTTTCACACTAGTCTCTAAAGAATAGAGGTATGTTTATATCATCTGTTGTCCCATGTTTAAGACTGAAAATACGAAGAAGATCGATCTAAATAGTCATTTTCACCTTTTTGATAACGTGTATGTTAGTTACAGTAGGGATTTAAATGTTATAAATCTCTTTTTTCTGTAAACTTTACATTTATACATTGAGTGTAACAAAAACGCGAGGGTCAGTTGGAATTCTGTGAGTGATGTAGTCTATAATTATTGTATTTCTTTTTAGAGATAAAAACCGTCCTGAAGAAGGTGTCTCATCAGTACAAAGCACCGAAACGCCGCTTCGACTTTTGGGTTTTTTATGATTGTTTTTATAAATGTGTTGATCTATGTATTGATACCAAGGTAATGCCTTGGACTGTGTAACGTTTTAATAAATTTCTCATGTTTTTAACTATTTGTTCTTTTTGTTCTAAATACATTGCCACTCACAGTTTTTGTTCCACTGACGATTATATGTATCCTCTGTATATCGGTTCTGTAGGACCACATTAGCTTATACCTGTCCTGTTAATAGTAGATAACTGCCTCCTACAGCTATACTGTGGCAGACGGTAACTTGACTCATAAAATTTGTGGGTCTTCCTTTGGGACATGCTCTTGTTGTAATTTATTGTACATACCCTGTCCCTTATTGGCTCAAATGGTACCTCCATTTTGTTGGTGTTAGTGATATTACCATATGTTTTAGCTATCTGCTTTGCTAATGTGGTAACTTGTATTTGTGTACACTGGGTCTATTTTTTGTCCCAGTCCGACCCTGATGCTGTGACATATGTTGGCTTTCTGACACGTTCCCACGTCATGGCCTGAGGCGTGTAGGCTCTCTGGCAATGTTCCCATGTGCCGTCATGCATGTTGAGCTTTGGGGCACTGTCCCCCCCTGCCGCTCTGGCGCGTGAGGTGCTCTCTATGACTCCTTTGATGCTCTGGCGCGTGAGGTGCTCTCTCTGACGCTCTGGCGCGTGAGGTGCTCTCTCTGGGTCCTCTGACGCTCTGGCGCGTGAGGTGCTCTCTCTGACGCGTGAGGTGCTCTCTCTGGGTCCTTTGACGGTCTGGCGCGTGAGGTGCTCTCTCTGGCTCCTTTGTCGCTCTGGCGCTTGAGGTGTTCTCTCTGCCGCTCTGGCGCGTGAGGTGCTCTCTCTGGCTCCTTTGACGCTCTGGCGCGTGAGGTGCTCTCTCTGGCTCCTTTGACGCTCTGGCGCGTGAGGTGCTCTCTCTGGCTCCTTTGTCGCTCTGGTGCATGAGGTGCTCTCTCTGACGCTCTGGCGCGTGAGGTGCTCTCTCTGGCTCCTTTGATGCTCTGGCACGTGAGGTGCTCTCTCTGGCTCCTTTGTCGCTCTGGCGCTTGAGGTGCTCTCTCTGACGCTCTGGCGCGTGAGGTGCTCTCTCTGGCTCCTTTGACGGTCTGGCGTGTGAGGTGCTCTCTCTGGCTCCTTTGTCGCTCTGGTGCATGAGGTGCTCTCTCTGACGCTCTGGCGCGTGAGGTGCTCTCTCTGGCTCCTTTGATGCTCTGGCGCGTGAGGTGCTCTCTCTGGCTCCTTTGTCGCTCTGGCGCTTGAGGTGTTCTCTCTGCCGCTCTGGCGCGTGAGGTGCTCTCTCTGGCTCCTTTGACGCTCTGGCGTGTGAGGTGCTCTCTCTGACGCTCTGGCGCGTGAGGTGCTCTCTCTGGCTCCTTTGTCGCTCTGGCGCGTGAGGTGCTCTCTCTGACGCTCTGGCGCGTGAGGTGCTCTCTCTGGCTCCTTTGATGCTCTGGCGCGTGAGGTGCTCTCTCTGGCTCCTTTGACGCTCTGGCGTGTGAGGTGCTCTCTCTGACGCTCTGGCGCGTGAGGTGCTCTCTCTGGCTCCTTTGACGCTCTGGCGCGTGAGGTGCTCTCTCTGATGCTCTGGCGCGTGAGGTGCTCTCTCTGGCTCCTTTGACGCTCTGGCGCGTGAGGTGCTCTCTCTGGGTCCTCTGACGCTCTGGCGCGTGAGGTGCTCTCTCTGGCTCCTTTGACGCTCTGGCGCGTGAGGTGCTCTCTCTGATGCTCTGGCGCGTGAGGTGCTCTCTCTGGCTCCTTTGACGCTCTGGCGCGTGAGGTGCTCTCTCTGGGTCCTCTGACGCTCTGGCGTGTGAGGTGCTCTCTGGCTCCTTTGGCGCTCTGGCGCGTGAGGTGCTCTCTCTGGCTCCTTTGACGCTCTGGCGCATGAGGTGCTCTCTCTGATGCTCTGGCGCGTGAGGTGCTCTCTCTGGCTCCTTTGACGCTCTGGCGCGTGAGGTGCTCTCTCTGGCTCCTTTGACGCTCTGGTGCGTGAGGTGCTCTCTCTGACGCTCTGGCGCGTGAAGTGCTCTCTCTGGCTCCTTTGACGCTCTGGCGCGTGAGGTGCTCTCTCTGGCTCCTTTGACGCTCTGGTGCGTGAGGTGCTCTCTCTGACGCTCTGGCGCGTGAAGTGCTCTCTCTGGCTCCTTTGACGCTCTGGCGCGTGAGGTGATCTCTCTGGGTCCTCTGACGCTCTGGCGCGTGAGGTGCTCTCTCTGGCTCCTTTGACGCTCTGGCGCGTGAGGTGATCTCTCTGGGTCCTCTGACGCTCTGGCGCGTGAGGTGCTCTCTCTGGCTCCTTTGACGCTCTGGCGCGTGAGGTGCTCTCTCTGGCTCCTTTGACGCTCTGGCGCGTGAGGTGCTCTCTGACGCTCTGGCGCGTGAGGTGCTCTCTCTGGCTCCTTTGTCGCTCTGGCGCGTGAGGTGCTCTCTCTGGCTCCTTTGACGCTCTGGCGCGTGAGGTGCTCTCTCTGGGTCCTCTGACGCTCTGGCGTGTGAGGTGCTCTCTCTGGCTCCTTTGACGCTCTGGCGCGTGAGGTGCTCTCTCTGGCTCCTTTGACGCTCTGGCGCATGAGGTGCTCTCTCTGACGCTCTGGCGCGTGAGGTGCTCTCTCTGGCTCCTTTGACGCTCTGGCGCGTGAGGTGCTCTCTCTGGGTCCTCTGACGCTCTGGCGTGTGAGGTGCTCTCTCTGGCTCCTTTGACGCTCTGGCGCGTGAGGTGCTCTCTCTGACGCTCTGGCGCGTGAGTTGCTCTCTCTGGCTCCTTTGACGCTCTGGCGCGTGAGGTGATCTCTCTGGGTCCTCTGACGCTCTGGCGCGTGAGGTGCTCTCTCTGGCTCCTTTGACGCTCTGGCGCGTGAGGTGCTCTCTCTGGCTCCTTTGACGCTCTGGCGCGTGAGGTGCTCTCTCTGGGTCCTCTGACGCTCTGGCGCGTGAGGTGCTCTCTCTAGCTCCTTTGACGCTCTGGCACGTGAGGTGCTCTCTCTGGCTCCTTTGACGCTCTGGCGCGTGAGGTGCTCTCCCTGACGCTCTGGCGCGTGAGGTGCTCTCTGGCTCCTTTGACGCTCTGGCGCGTGAGGTGCTCTCTCTGGCTCCTTTGACGGTCTGGCGCGTGAGGTGCTCTCTCTGGCTCCTTTGTCGCTCTGGTGCATGAGGTGCTCTCTCTGACGCTCTGGCGCGTGAGGTGCTCTCTCTGGCTCCTTTGATGCTCTGGCGCGTGAGGTGCTCTCTCTGGCTCCTTTGTCGCTCTGGCGCGTGAGGTGCTCTCTCTGGCTCCTTTGACGCTCTGGCGCGTAAGGTGCTCTCTCTGGCTCCTTTGACGCTCTGGCGCGTGAGGTGCTCTCTTTGGCTCCTTTGACGCTCTGGCGCGTGAGGTGCTCTCTCTGGCTCCTTTGACGGTCTGGCGCGTGAGGTGCTCTCTCTGGCTCCTTTGTCGCTCTGGTGCATGAGGTGCTCTCTCTGACGCTCTGGCGCGTGAGGTGCTCTCTCTGGCTCCTTTGATGCTCTGGCGCGTGAGGTGCTCTCTCTGGCTCCTTTGTCGCTCTGGCGCGTGAGGTGCTCTCTCTGGCTCCTTTGACGCTCTGGCGCGTAAGGTGCTCTCTCTGGCTCCTTTGACGCTCTGGCGCGTGAGGTGCTCTCTCTGGCTCCTTTGATGCTCTGGCGCTTGAGGTGTTCTCTCTGCTGCTCTGGCGCGTGAGGTGCTCTCTCTGGCTCCTCTGACTCTCTGGCGCGTGAGGTGCTCTCTCTGGGTCCTCTGACGCTCTGGCGTGTGAGGTGCTCTCTCTGGCTCCTTTGACGCTCTGGCGCGTGAGGTGCTCTCTGGCTCCTTTGACGCTCAGGCGCGTGAGGTACTCTCTCTGACGCTCTGGCGCGTGAGGTGCTCTCTCTGGCTCCTTTGACGCTCTGGCGCGTGAGGTGCTCTCTCTGGGTCCTCTGACGCTCTGGCGTGTGAGGTGCTCTCTCTGGCTCCTTTGACGCTCTGGCGCGTGAGGTGCTCTCTCTGACGCTCTGGCGCGTGAGGTGCTCTCTCTGGCTCCTTTGACGCTCTGGCGCGTGAGGTGATCTCTCTGGGTCCTCTGACGCTCTGGCGCGTGAGGTGCTCTCTCTGGCTCCTTTGACGCTCTGGCGCGTGAGGTGCTCTCTCTGGCTCCTTTGACGCTCTGGCACGTGAGGTGCTCTCTCTAGCTCCTCTGACGCTCTGGCGCGTGAGGTGCTCTCTCTGGCTCCTTTGACGCTCTGGCGTGTGAGGTGCTCTCTCTGGCTCCTTTGACGCTCTGGCGCGTGAGGTGCTCTCCCTGACGCTCTGGCGCGTGAGGTGCTCTCTCTGGCTCCTCTGACGCTCTGGCGCGTGAGGTGCTCTCCCTGGCTCCTTTGACGCTCTGGCGCGTGAGGTGCTCGCTCTGGCTCCTTTGACGCTCTGGCACGTGAGGTGCTCGCTCTGGCTCCTTTGACGCTCTGGCGCGTGAGGTGCTCCCTCTCTCTGACGCTCTGGCGCGTGAGGTGCTCCCTCTGGCTCCTTTCCCGCCTCACACCTGGCGCGCGCCGCCCTCCCCTGCCCGCGAGGCCCGCCCGCGCCGGCGGCTCGCGGCGCCGAGTTACGGTAGTTCGGGTTCCCGGGCCCGGAACATGTGGCTCTCGTCAGGCTGGCGGCCGCGGCCGGGGCGTGAGCTGTGGAGTTTGGAAAGGCTCAGCTGGGCGTATTATGATGTGGAAAGTTTGAAAGGCGTTGCACGCGGGCCCGGCCCCTCGCTGCTGTCAATGTATTTCTCGTGACGGGCACGCCTGGGTCTGCCCCGCGCCCGGCCCCTTCCTGCCCCGGAGTCATTTGTGCGTTCCCTGGAATTGGAGGCGCACGGCCGGGAGGACCGGTTGTTCCCATCCGAGGCAGTGGGTGAAGCCATCCATACCTTCTTTTCTGAGCCGGTCGAGGGCGCCATGGGTGCCTACGGGTGGCACCATTGAGGGGGGGTTTGTCGCAGACGTGGACGCGGGGCAGCTGGGGGGCCCTGAAGTCGTGGGCACCATGAAGGCACCTCAGAAGAGCTCGGGGCGAACCGACCAGATGCTGGGCGCGATGGCAGATATTCTCAGCTCCTTCGGGCTCCCGAGTCACCAGTGGGTGAGTGGCACATGTGTGCAAGGCCGGACTGACAGCTTCTGCGGTAGGGGTACCGATTGGCACAGCCTGCAGTGAAGGGGTGACAGGGAGGTCAGGTCGGTGAATGGCTTGACATTAGGAGTTTGGGAAATAGGCCTCCAGGGGATGCCCACACTAGTTAAGGGCATCATTAGAAATTGTGCCAATATCAGGGTTACATTAATGGTATTTTGCAGGGTGATACCCTCACTAATGCTGGCACTGCTAACAGCACCCAGGGACATGTGGACACTGAGGCGGGCTCAGATGGTGCCCACCCTGATGCTGGCGTTATATATTCTGCCAAGCAACTGCCCTCGCGCTTAATGCTGGCATGGATCGCGATGCTCAACTGGTTTTTACATGAAGGCTGCTGTTGAGTATAGTGCTCAGAGAATAACGATGCTAAGGCTGCCACTGGTAATAATGCCCAGAGGATGCCCATGGTAAGGCTGGCATTATTAATCGTGTTCACGAGAAGTTCGTTCTTGATAGTGTACAGTGGATGGCCCTCCAAGGCTGGCACTAGTAATAATGCTAATTGGATCCTTTCACTAAGGCTTGTACTAGTATCTTGTAAGCTTGGAACTGGCATTAGTACTGTATTTAACAATAATGCAGATTGTGCCATTGATATTGATGCTTACACCGAGGCTGGCATTAATATTAGTTTCACGGCAATGCCCACAGGTAGGCTAGCCTTGTTATTAGCGCACTGGCCACGCTCACAGTATGGCTTGCACTGATAAGGGGGCTCAGTGATGCCCACCGTGAGGCTGGCACTGTCCGGGACTTGTCCAAAGTAAGACTGGAAGTGAGAAGGATGCCCGGAGAGATGTTCAGACTAAGAATGCTATTTACAGCAGGGCACCTTTGGATGGGTGCAGTCAAGGTGGCATGGGTCACAGTGCTATGAAGTAGAGGCTCAAATGAAGGTGTGCATTGACGCGCCTAGACGCCCAATTCGAGGATGTATATGCAATAGATAGGGGCACTGAATCGGTCAGTTATTGAATAGTGCGCGGTGAGACGCACACACTCAGTCTGGCATTCATAATAGATCTTCAGAGCCGATGCCCACACTGAGGTGGGCGCTCGTAATATTGATCACAGTCCCATGCTCCCAGCAAAGGTGGCATCGACAATAGAGCTGCGGAGGGGCGCCCGCAGTAATGCTGGCATTGATAATAGTGCTTAGTGGATCATTGAGTTGATAATAAAACTACGGGTTGAATACCCACCCTAAGGCTGGCATTGCTACCGTGGCCAACTCTAGCGTGTGTAGCTGGATTCGCTGCGATATATGACCACCTTGTTCGTTCACCCCTCTGCAGGGAAGCTACATTAGCTAGGAATCTGCAACCAGGACATGCCCTGGGGTATTCTCCATGCCCCTCAGGTGGGCGCCTGTTCACCAGAGCAGCAGGCGCTAAGATGGGTGACTCTAGACACGCGTGGATGTGTCACACTGACCTCTTCCACACATACCTGCTGTGGACAGCGGCCCCTGCAGGTCTGCACCGCCGCGCCAGGCCCTGCACAGGGTATCTGGGCTCCTCGAGCCATCACCGCAGGTGCCAGGTCCACGGAGACAGGTGGCACCTGAGAAACCCACCAGTGTTCCAGGCGCTAACCACCTCTGCACGGCCCTGGGGCTGGCAGATGTCGCTTTTGGAATCACACAAGCAACACGCCCCAAAACAGTCTCTCTCGGTACTCCGAGATCCCCACCCAGCAGGGCAGTCCCTTACCTCATCATCCGTCCCCGAGGAACCCCCGGGCTCACCCCAAATGCACTCCCAGTGGGAGTAGCCGGTGGACCTTGTTTCACAGGGCTGGCCTCCCCGTCTCGCGCCTAATTGTGTGTGGGAGGGTGCGCGCGTGCTTTGGGAGCTGCACTGGCGCCGCCTGGCATCAGCAGAAGGCTGGTTGTGCCTCCCTGCCCACTCTCTGAGCAAGAGAACACATTGGGGTTGGTTTCTCTCTGTCGGCAGTACTTCCACGCGAGCCTGGCGATGAGCCTGCAGCCCATTAGGCGCTGGGTGCCAAGGGGGCAGGGGGATTGCCAGGAATGTGAACGAGGGCCTGGCACGGTTCCGTCTGTACCTGTGGATCACGGGGTCCCTCAGATTCCCGCACACTCCCTGCCCGTGGGCACACATGCCTCGAGCGCGGCACTCCCGCGTTTAAGGGGGTTCACTGCAGACCTCCAGGTATCTCCCGGCAGCCGTAAATAGGTCATTCAGCCATTGTCAGTTCTGTGTATTCTCAATCTTGTAGCCCAGCATTTACAGCTGAAAAGGTGGTCTCTGGGGCAGCCGTGGGCAGATCATTTTAAATGTGTTATTTCTACACAGATCTCAGGTTGTTTCATGTTAGCCGTAATAGCTCATACCCTCCTCGTTCTTTCTTTGTATATTTCGATTTTTTTTGTCCTGGCTTCCTAACGAAGGAGCTGGCACTCTGTGTGACCTTCGGCAGATTGTTTTTATTGCATTGTGCCTCGACATATGCATCTCACTCTTTCCCAGTGCCAGGCGGAACAGCTGACGCGGGGTTTGGGTGCTTGGTTACCAGTAAAGAGCAGGCTCTGAGCTGCAAGCAGATGCGCAGCATTCGAAGATTCTTTTAACCACTGAAGCACCGCGGTAAAGTTGCCCCATTCCTTCTTGGAAAGTATTAGTACTGACAAGGCTGCTTGTAATTTTACTTGATAATGGTTACTTTTTATTACCTGGCATTTTTGGATTGCACGAGCTCAAATTGTGGCGATGGGGCCTTTATTTCTCTGCCATCCATTTAAAGTACTATCCAAAGTACTTTCGTGAAAGACCAAGGGGCATATTACCGAGGTGTGTGTTGCAAAACGCACAACGCACATCTCAGTATCGCCGGCTATCGCCAGATTTCATCGCCTAATTACCGCGCAATTATCAATGCGCAACAGGCAGGCGATTAGAAATCTGGCGATAGTCGGCGATATGGCACATTAGCGCATGAAAAAAAACATTGTTTTCATGCGTTAATGTGTGCATTGATAATATGGGGGGGGGTGGATTCAGCTTTATGATCCACACCCCCATGTTAACAATGCCTAACGCCTGGTCGGAGCAGGCGTTGGGAGACTTGCGATAAATGAGTTTATCGCAGGTTTTTGTCTCCCAACGCCTGCCTTGGTTATAGGGTGTACATGTGGTTGGACGTGGGAACGCCCACTTTGCATGTCATTAGCGATGTTTGGGCTCGGCCCAGGCTTTAAAGTGCCCTTGGTAATAGGGCTCTAGCTGCATCACCGCCTTCTCGGCACAATTCGCCGAGAAAGCGGCGATACTAGCCCTTGGTAATATGCCCCCAAGTTTCCTTTGCTAGGAGAAAGAATGGGCGTTATCAGACTGTCTTGAAAACATGGAATGCACACAGGGGCGTAGAGCAGGCCCTGCAGCGCAGGGGTCCCCAACCCGCCAGTGGGTCCTATTTAGGACAAGGCCATTGGATATCTCTGAGATTGGGGAGACTCAGGGGCCTCTCATCTCATGTTAAAGGGGACACCGTCATTTTGCGTTAAACCACTGAATGCATGGTAGAGCTGCCTTGGTGTGATTGGGCCTATCTTGGCAGAGTCTTCTTTCACAGGGCATCCGAGCTGTACATCACACAGGCCATTCCTTTTCCACACTCTGCTTTGTCAACAGCTACCTGACAGCTGCACAGCAGTCTGACACAGCCGTTGTGCAGCACTGGCGTGCTGGAAAGAGAGCCCTTGGTTTCCATTCTCCCATCATGCACCGTGCCCTGTGACATTGTCCCCTTCTCACATGTTGACTACTGCAAAAAGAACAATTGATGGACGGAATGCTGAACGATGTCAAACATTCACCCCCAATACAGAGATCTAGGCCTAAATAAATTGGTTTTTTTTGCCCACCATGCCATTCCAATTTATACCCAGCGATATGTAAATCAGTCTTGACCCTTCTCTCAATAGGAACAGTCCATCCCTGAACTGCCCAGGACCGCAGACAAGCATCCTAGTACCAGTTTCAAGTATCACCTCATATCAGCCAGGCTAAGTTTAATACTGTGGCATATTGAGCACGGGACCCACGTCTGGGCATACCCGTCCCACAAAGGGTAACAAATACAAGAAAATAATTGATGGAAGGAATGCTGAACAATGTCAAACATTGGACCCCAGTATAGACATCTCGGCCTAAATCCATCATTTTTTTTACCCACCATGCCATGCCAGTTTAAACCCAGCCATATGCAAATCAGTCTTGATCCTGCTACCCATGGGAACTGATTTGCAAATGGCTGGGTTTAAACTGGGGTGGCATGGTGAACAAAAGAAGGATGGATTTAACCCATATCTCTTGATTGGGGGTGAATGTTTGATCTGTTCTGCATTCAGTCCATCATTTGTTTGTCTTTTGCTTTCTCACCCATGTTGTCTGAGGGTAGCACAAAGACTTGGGCAGTTCACTGGGTTTTCCTTCACTGCTGGGTCTGTCCTGCTTCCAGTCTGTGAAAATCCCCTCCAGAGAGTACCTCCTGCCCAAGAAATGTCTGCCCACTTGCTCCCCACCAAGGAGCTGCCTGCTTGTGGGGAACCTGAGACTGAGTAAGCATGGCATCCTGGCAATAGGTCAGCGCCACTGAAAGCATGCGATTCTGCGGCATTGATGTGTTTCGCATACACTGCATATTCTATTTAAAAAAAAATTACTAGGTCAAACCGGTCAAAATTTACCAAAATGTCGCTACACCTATTGCTGCACAGTGGAAAGCCCAATGCAAAGATTGCCTATTTTTTTCGTCGCTTACTCTGTGTTTGGAAGTTTAACTGGAGCTAATGATGTGAAACCTTTGCCGAGACAGTGTTAACGTGTGAAAATGACAACATTATGCAGTAATACAGTCACAAAATGTGTAGCAGTAGGTCGCATCATTTTCTTTATCCTGCCGGATAATGTAGTCAACTCTGAAACATAATTTGGTTATCTCTTGCCGCATAATTCTAGTGGTCCTGTAGGGAGATCCAGTTACCGCCGAGATAGCCCTCTTAGAGCTTCTGGAAGCTCAGCCGTTTTACATGGGTGGCGTTTACCCTGCTCCAGCGCCTAGAGGTCACTGTTCATGGGCAAGCACTAGTCATTGTCTAATAAGCCTCCAGTGATCTGGAGTTATTGGTCATCCTGGCGTGCGCGTGCTGCACTCCGGTCCCCTCAGTTCACCCGGCGGGAGCGGCAGCTGCACAACCCCGTGAAGAAAAACAAACTTTGCTGCCAAGAACATTTTCAGGACCAGGGGCACAATGCCGGTGCTACCGGTGAAATAAGATGCTACCGCGTTCTGTATTCTATTACATTGGTCCCACTTGTTGGCCACCTGCCGCAAACTTCCTGTGAATGATACAATATTTGAACGATTCGTGGAAATTACCAGATAGTCCTTTGTATCATTTTTACCGTGTGGCCGTTTTCCTCAGTAAAGAGTATTTTCTTTTGAGATAAATGCTCTGCCTGGGCATCCTTTGTGTACTTGGCGTTAAACTGCTGATGGTACTGTATTTCCCCCTAGCGCCTCCTGCGCATTGTGGCGCCGACACTGGCCCAGCCCTGCCAGAGGGAGCCTTGGCGTGGGGGGTCATTTGTCCTGAGCTACTGAGATCTGGTCCGATGGGTCCACGGGAGTTGGCCTTGAGGCCTATTTAGAGCAACCCAGCTCCTCATCTAGCTACAGGCCAGGCATATTTAGAGAACCCCCCACCCTTTCCTCTCCTTTGAACCCCCTGTCTCGCATCTCCTTCTCGGGCTCTTTTCTCCTCGTCCACGCTCTGTCACTCTTTCTCTGTCCTTTACCGTTACCTGCCTGAGAGAAGCCTCCTCGGCCCCCTCTGTCCTACCTGTGTCTCTTCCCATCAGCCTCCCACTGCCTCTCTCCTCCTCAGTTCCCCTCTGTATCGTTTCCCTTTGCTCCCCCGGTTCCTCGCCCCCATCTCTGTTTCCTCTTCATCTCCCCTCTCTCTCTTCACACTGCCCCCCTCTCTCTCTTCTGTTCAGCTCCTTCCATCACTGCTCCTCAGCTGCGGATCTGCCCCTCCCTCTTCTCTTCTTTTCCCGCCTCCTCAACCTCCCCTAGCTCGGCTTTCTCCGTCCCCCTCTCATCTACAGCCCTCTCCTTCGTATCTCTCCTCTCCCTTCGCCTTCTCTCATTTTCCCTTCTAAGCCCTGCCTTCTCTTCTACTCACTTCACCTCTCTCCTCAGTTTTCTAGTTTCTCTGTCTCTCCGGAAAGGTTCTTTCTTTTTTCCTTAGTCCCTCTCGTCCCATTGAGTTCCCTCTGTGTTTCTCCCGAGTTCCCTCTTTTGCCCTTCCTCCATTTTCTTCCCTGCATCCCTCCTCATCCTCAAGTCTCTCCCTTCTAAGTAGCTGCGCGGTCCTCCCCACCCCTTCCCTCCCCCTTTCCCACTCTTCCATCGCACCGCCTCCCTCCCCCTTGTGCTTTTCAGCTCTTCCAGACTCTTTCCTCCGTGTCTGCCTGAATGTTCCCTTTTTGAACCACCATGGAATGTTCCCATGCAGCAGGCTGGGAGACAGGCAGCTCCTCCGATGCAAACGGCCCAGCTCGAGGTTTCAAATTACCACTCCGCAAAAAAGTCCAGATGTGGGCTGATTAACTGGGCCTTAGGTTGACTGGGCTCGGGAGGCTGCTCGAGACCATTTTGGAAAGCCATAAATCACCCAGAGAAACCGCCGAGAACAGTTTTTAATGCAGACTCATTGCATCCCTTCTTTTGGGGGTTTTCTTTCCTCACATGTTGAGATTTCTTTTTATTTAGTTTAGGAATCTCGATGTTGATGTAAATCCTGGGGCGATGCATAATCAATTGCATGTGAGAAGTTGCAAGAGAGTTGCATGTGGGTTAGGGGTGGGTTCAGTGGGAACTAGTGGCATCCCTCAGTGGCAGTCCCAACTCTGTTTATAACAGCTGCTGACTAGCACAGCTTCAGGACACCCAAAGACATTTAATTAACAGGTATGGTGCTAGTTTTAGAAATTTCATTTTAATTATTGTATTAGTGTCTCTTCTGTGTTCCTGTGTTGATAAGGGCTACCACTCTGCGCCGCTCCGTTGATGTAAAATTGCAGTCCTTCTTCTATTTTTGAGAAATGTCCTGGTTTTGGTTCTCAAGATCAGGTCACCTCGCCATTTGTCCACAAAAGGCATCTTCGCCTTTGAATCTCACCTTTTGAGCCAAAACAATGTGTAGCTTTCAGCAAGGGGAGGTAACCTCTCCCTCTGTAGCAGACTACTATTGTTCCTGAGTTACGGAAAGTGGGGATTTTGCAATTGGTTTAAATGAGAAAGTCAAATGACTAAGTTTTAAAACTGCTCTTCTAGGCCATAGCAGCAGGCTGGGAACCATTTTGTACTTTGTCACACTCAAGGTAGCACAATCAGTTCTGCATCCCTGGGGGGGATGCTCTGTCTTACATGCCCTGGGTACCCTTGGTACGATATAATAGAGACTTCAATGTAAGTCAGCTTATGCCAGTTTGGGTAATCAATTCAACCTATATTTTGTAATGGGTTAAAACACTGGCACTAAGGTCTGGTTAGCAGGCCTCAGTGCACTCTCAGAGTAAAAAAAACCAGCAGCACCAGTCAAAAACTCTGGGAGTGATCATGCAAAAAGAGGCCTTTCCTAACAATGGTCCCAAGCTTAATCTGCACCACAGCATAACATATATATTTTTACAAGCTCCCTTACTTCCAGTAGTGACAGCGGACCTAGCCATAGATTTATCCACAATCTAATTTCTTGCAACTGGATATTTATCAAATAGTAATAATTGTGTGCAACCTAAAAACTTTGCTGGATTTTACTATTCGATGGGTTGGCAAGTCCAGGCCTATAAAAAAAAGATTTTAAAAGTGTAATTGACATAAAATAGTTGATATGATGAAAAGCACATTGTGAAGGCCTGTAAGAATCTGATATATTTTCCTGAAATGTGTTGTGCGTCTGTTCAAGTGAGATTGCAGATGCCATTGTTTGATGGGAATCTCTGAAGTGTTGAGTGGGTTTCATACTGAATATGACTGTTACAGGGATTTGGCCAACTGCTACATACATATCTACAGAATGTGTTCCTGCACAGGATAATCTGTGCACATACATCTCCTATTTTTCTGAATAAAATACTTTTTTTAGTCTGATTCTTTTGGAATATGGCACTTAGCAAATTAAAGTTGCAATAGCATGAATTGTGACTGAGTATATTCCTTCAGAACTACATGCAATTGTATCATTTGCTATTAAAACTCAATTTAGAGGAGCTATTTTTGAGTGGTCAGACGGTCGATAGAAACGTATGATCATTTGCTTGTGAATCAAAAATGTACGGTTGTAATAAAACATATCAGTGGAAGACTATGATTTTGCCTAAGAAGAAATCATGATGCAAGTGGAACTGCAAGCTTTTTTTGGTTTGGTCTGATAGCTTTAGCTATTGGCTAGACACTTGTAATAACAAAACAAGCAATAAAAACAATACATACATATAGAGATGTCCTTCCTGTTAGCCTTCCAGCCGTTATTCTGCTTGAGTGTCATTCATATTTTGCGTCTGGCCACAGGACAGCATCTTGAACATCAGACCGGTCCGGGATAGGAGGCAGGGATGTGTCCCCCCTAGATTTTGTAGTGGGGGGTACAGGGAAAAATCCCCCCCCCCCCACCCCCCTCCGATTTTGAAGTGGAAACTGAAGATTAAACAGTGGCAGACTGTCTGAGGTCATGCTGCACATTGCTAGAGTCTCCTTGAAGCGCTGTAATCTGAGGAGCAAATTCTGTGAGGGCTGTATGGCCTCTTTATTTTGGTATTTATTTAACTGAAGTCAGGGAGGGGTAAACCTCTACTAAAATCGTTCTGTTTGTCATGCTAGGCGAGCAAGCAGTGTAGGTTACTCCACTATCAGACACCCCCTGCCCCTTTATAGCACTCCTGTCACTCCTGCAGACGCCTCCTTTCTCCCTTTGTGATTTTTTTTATTCTTTCTTTTCCTCCTTATTTTCCCTTTGTGTGTTTTTCCCTCTCTTGCTTTCAGAAAATGTCAGATGAGGAAAACTAAGTGCCAGTCCCTAAAATAACTGTCTGTTGGGCCTCACCAGCAACTACTCGCTCAAATTAAGCACTGGTGGTAATATTCCGAACAGAAAAACACACTTTAAATCTTATTACCTGCAGTATATATGCATGCATAGTGTCAGTTTGATTTAAGGTGTGATGAGTGTAGTTATTGAACTGTATGTACTAACACTAATTTATGGAGTAACTGAACACAAACCACTGATCTTCGAAGTTAAATGGTAGAGTGAAGAATGTAATCCTACAGTGTCTGAACTGTACAATGCGCAACGAGGAAACCTAGGCTCAAATCCCAGCTTTCTCACTTGACCAAACTGTGTGAGCCATAGCCCATCCTTTCCTTCACTGTGCGTCATATTTTCTTTGCACATTGAAGTAATTCAGTTCAGGATCCATGTGCTACAAAGACTCACTGATCCAGCTGATCCTCTCCCTCACCTAGGACCATCACACCGCCAAAACCAACCTCCACGAAGGAATGAACGCCGTCGCCGAATGGATGAGGAACAGCCAACTGAAGCTGAACTCAGACAAGACGGAGGTCCTCATCCTCGGACCTACCCCTTCGGCCTGGAATGACTCCTGGTGGCCGACCGCACTGGGAACAGCTCCAACACCCACCGACCATTCACGCAACCTAGGGGTCATCCTCGACTCCACCCTCTCCATGACCAAGCAGGTCAACGCCGTCTCTTCCTCCTGCTTCAACACCATGTGGATGATTCACAAGATCTACAGGTGGATCCCCACCAAAGCAAGAAGAACGGTCACCCAGGCCCTCTTCAACAGCAGGTTGGACTACGGAAACACTCCTGAAACTGCATCAACGCATCCAGAACACCTCTGCACGCCTGATCCTCAACATCCCTCGCTGCAGCCACATCTCAAACCACCTTAAAGACCTGCACTGGCTCCCTGTCAACAAGAGGATAACCTTCAAGCTCCTCACACAAGGCACTCCACAACACCAGACCAGTCTACCTCAACAGCCGACTCAGCTTCTACACCCCCACCCACCAGCTCCGCTTCGCCGACCTAACCCTGGCCACAGTCCCCCGCATCCGAAGAGCGACCTCCGGCAGCAGATCGTTCTCCCACCTTGCCGCCAAGACCTGGAACACCCTCCCCATCCACCTACGGCAGACACAAGTCCTGCAGTCCTTCAGAAGATGCCTCAAGACCGGGCACTTTGAGCAGTAGCAGAACCCCCCAGCGCCTTGAGACCCTCACGGTAAGGAGTGCGCTTTACAAATGCTATGATTGATTGATTGATTGATTGACTTTCAATGATTTTTATAAGTTAATCTGATTTAGAGATCAAGACAAACGGACATGGTCTGGATAGTTCATCTCAACGTCATCAGGACAGACACAGATTTACACAGATGAGTGTATCCTGTTTCATTCTTGGTATTTACACAGGTGAGGATATCACTGTAACTTACACAGATGAGTGTGTCCTGTTTCATTTTGGTTATTTAGACAGGTGAGGGTATCCCTGTAATTTACACAGATGAGTATATCCCGTTTCATTTTTGTTATTTTCACGGGTGAGGGTTTTCCTGTAATTTACACATATGAGTGTATCCTGTATCATTATTGTTGTTTACATGGGTGTGGGTATTCCTGTAATTATCATGGGTGAGTGTTTCCCATTGCTTGTTATTTACACGGATGTGAGTATTCCGTTCATTCTTGCTGTTTACTTGGGTGAGTGTATCTTTGTAATTTATTTGGGTGAGTGTATCCCTGTAAATTTGTATTCCTAGTGGTGTCTTCTTTGTTGTGTACCAGTTGTCACGCATGTATTCTACATTCCTGTTATGGTCCTGTCAAGTTTTTTGTTTTCAGCGCTGGTTCGCTGTTAACTTCACGGCTCTTGTTCATCTTTTCTTCTTTGCCGTTGATTGGATCTTTGACGCATAGGGGAGTCTGAGACGTCAGGTTTACTTATGTTGTACATGCGTTGTTTTCTTTCCTTTGCCTGTCACTTCTAGTGTCTTCAGGTGTGCGCATTATCTTGGCACAGGTTGCGTTTTGCCTTCCTTTGTGAGAAATGGGGATGTGTTCGTGCCATTAATTTGCTTTCTTTTTAATTCATTGTTGCATTACTTGATGTTATTTTATTGCATTGCATTTTCTGTTATTGCATTATTGCATTGCATTATTGCATTTTCTTTATTATTGCTTTGCATCTTATGGTATTGCATTATTGCACTTTATTGCTATTTATGCCATCGCACTATTGCATTCCATTATTGCATTACCTTTATATGTATTCCAGGTTCTGATATTACTTCTTTTCATCTGTTTGCTACTTCTTATTATCATATTGTTCTTTGTTGTGAAGAAAGAGGATATGTTGTAATGGTTAATTCCTCTCTTCTTTCTTTACATCATTGCTCTCTCTTCTGTTCAGTCTGCATGGCTGGAGAATGCTGTATGATGTCATGGAATGTTGGTGTGTGGACTGGTGGAAGGAGTGTCAGTTGAGGATGAGAGGCTGAGCAGAGGGAGACTGCTCTTGGTGGGGCTATACTTCTATCTTACTTCAATCTTATTTCACGTCTTACCTTCATCTTCTACATCTACAATTGAAACTTAATAAAGGAACTACTTGGAACTTACCACCTTGTTTACAACTTGGATTTATTACAGAGAACATTATTCTTCAATGTTTAATTAAAAAATATATATATTACTTTCAATAAATATCACTCAATTCATTGATATAGCCATATGTACAAATGATACACTGAGAGATGTTGAAAAATATGTTATTTTTTATTTTGAAGAGCCTTTATCATGGATTTTGTTTCATGTGTTGCCTGATTTACATCTTTTAACAGCTCTGCTCATGCTTTGGCTCTTAGAGCCAAGCCTATGTCCCTAGCTTGGCTTTCTCCCCCGGCTGTCCATACCCCCCAATCTCCCTTTCCACTCCATTTCATGTAGCAAAGCACGGAAAGTTGTCTTGCAGCATTGCGTTGCATGAAATACTGCACTCCTGGACAGCAATCAGCATGAGGCAATAGATCCGGCCTCTTCAGCCATTGGCTAAAGGGTAAGCTCACTTCAGCCATTGGCTTTATTATCCAATTAGCGGTATCACATTTTTCTTTATCACACTCTTTATTATCCAATTAGCGATATCAAATTTTTCTTTATCACACTCACATCTGCCTTAAAATGAGTGTGCATTACTGCCAGTGCTGGAGGGCACTCCTTTACTTTTCTCAGAACCCACTGACTCCCCTGCACACTCATATTGCTTTGTGAGCATCCGGTTTCCCCTCTCCCACATCTGAATGCCAGCTCTTAATTTAGGTCTGGTGTTAGCCAAGATCTTTTCATCGTTCTAACATGATATGTATAACCTACTTACTTATAGGAGGTTTTTAGCCAGTCCTTTCCATCCACAGCCATGTTATTGTACCAGTCACATTGTTTGCCACTCACAACAGTATACAGCATGGGACAGTGGTTCAGCCAATTTAAGCCAATTTGGCTAACTTCACTGTGAGTGACAGAATTCAGCCCTTTCTCAAGGAGTACTTTCACACGCAAAGTAGCTATTTTCCTTAGGTGCCAGTAATTTGTGAAACAGCATTTTCTTTTTGCTTTTAGTCAATGTTTTTTTATAGAGCCCGCTAACAATAACAACAACAACAAGGTTGTGGATGTCACTCTAGATAAAAGTCCGACTTATGCAGGTCAGTAGCAACCTTACTCTTCCTGGGAACAGTCCTTTCCGAACTGCCAGGTGAGGCCCTCTCCAGAAGCGACCACAAGCAACCTCAGGCCTGTTTGGGGCTTGTCAGTAGGGTGTAGCCTGAGTCCTACAGCACAGTCAGCAAAGGACATACATCTGGGCATACTCAACACACTTAGGGCATCAACTGCAAAAAACAACATGCAATGAATGGAATGCTTGAATTAATCTCAGCCACTGGTGAACACTCGGGCCACACTCCAGTCCAATAATGTTTGCTTTTAGCCAGTACTTTCTTTTAGAGCCCAGCAACTTCCCCAACAATCAAGTTCTGCAAAAACCATCACAAAACAAAACAACTGGAGACAAAGCCAAAAGTCCATTACCAGTCCGCTTAGCTTTGCCAGTTTATTTTTTTAAATAGTAGTCAGCAGCACACTAACCAGTGTTACTGAACTGCTAAGTTATTTTTATGAGTTTCCAGCAGCTCCTCAACCACGGCTACGAGGCCACTCATACAGAACTATTCCAAGATAGAAATCAGTGATTCTTCATGTGGTCGCTGTCTTGGAATGGTATTGCACATGCTGCACTATGTAGAATATTCTTCCAAGATGGCCATCTGATGCAATGTTTTATTTTTATCCCAAGCATATGAGTGCCACACATAAGCAATGTTTTCTTTTTTTATTCTTCAAGTATATATTTGCAATAAAACCCACACAATAAGGCTCTCTAATTCCATTAATTGGGCTGCACTGTTCTTCACTAACAGTGTTTTGCAGGGTTAACAGACAAGCAGCGGTTAGGTCTGACAGGCAGTAGTGCTTGCACAGCTCGTGGCAAACATACTGCATTGTATGCTTTCTATAAGGGGCTTTGTTTCAGCCTCCTTCAGTCATTGTCTTATTTTGCTCAGGAACCCTTAGCCACTGACTTTAGATGTTATCTTTCACATCTTGGATCAGCCCACATGAGTATTTTAGTCTCAGCTCTTTCGATTGGCTGGTTGGGTGTATCCTTCTGCCTACATTGGAACTATCTTACAACTGAAAAGTGCACTCTGTCATCACAAATTTTACGTCTTCATCTCATCCGTACATTGTATCCACAAAACAATCCTTGCCTTTAATTTTTTTACCCTGGTAGGGATTTTAGTATTGCTTCTGCCAGCATTCGGGTGCAAACGTAAAGCAAATTGGCTTTACCAATGTTGATTTAGAAAGTGGCAACACTACCTTGAGTAGACCCAAGCCTCACTTTAAGGACCTTCATCAGAGGTTTCTGTTTTGCATGTTTTGTTTCTACCTACTCTGAATTCGCCAGTAAAGACTGGCTCACAAGTTTATAAATCGTATTAAGGGGCCGATTAGGATGGAGGATTTTCCGCCTCCTCCGGGCCGGCGGAAGCCACCTCCGGCCCGGAGGAGGCGGAAAATCCTCTGCGGAGGCTCCAAAGACCCACCGCCAAATTAGGATGGCTGGTGGGTCTGGAATTCCGTCCGCCGCTTTTCCGCCGCGGTCGGCTTCCGACCGCGGCGGAAAAGCTATAACATGGCAGGCGGTGTCTATGAGACACCGTCCGCCATATTATGATGGTCGTGTAAAACTGCTTTTCCACGGCGGCTTTTCCGCCATGGAAAAGCATACGGACATTCACTTTGGGGGCCCGTTGCGGGCCCCCTGGGTGAATGGGGGGTGGGGGGTGCACATGGGGGGTACCTATGGTACCCCCCTGCATTTGCGTGCACAAAGCAGCAGGCACCGTGCGGTGCCTGCCGCTTTGTGCATGTAAATGTAACACATGCTTTTTTAACATTGCGGCGGGTGCAGCTTGTAGCTGCACCCGCCGCAATGTTAAATATAGAGGATGTGACCGCCACCCTGGCGGTCACATCCTAATCAGCACGGAGGGAACGCCGCAGCCCCTGCGGACGTTCCCTCCTCCTTGTCCGCCATCCTAATCGGCCCCTAAATTCGGTCTCATTTGTACAATGTGACTGAGGATGCTTTTCCATGTGCCACATCAACCACCCACCAAAAAAGAAAAAACATCTACCTAAAAAGCAAAAGAAAGGGATCTAAAGGAAAAACAGCAATTACAAGAATGAACAAAATATTGTAAAGTACAGTTAAGAATAAATGCATTTTTTGATTTTTTTTCTGACAATTGTAAGGTTTTGAATTAAGCAAAAGCCCGGAGGCAGTAGCTTGTTTTATGTTAGTTGTGTGGGGAGCGGGTAGGTTGCTGGTCAGAAGTTGGTCTTTGCATTGATACAAGCCTTTTCTAGTTAAGTCCCATATGTCGCCTTACTGTGCTTTTCAGATATCTCAAGTTGTCTATTGTCATGTGTTACGGTTTTTCTTTGGCATTCTGAGACTTGCAGATGTGAATTTAAACAGAGAAAACAAAAGTACAAGTATCCGAATCTCAAAAACAGATACCAGGGCTGAATGAGCCACTGCTCCCTGAGATGGAAGAGCCTAAGATCGCTTCCTTGCCGCTTTGGCGGGACATTGTGTTTTGTTTCCGGTCGATGAGCAGCCATGTTTGTTTTGCAAAACCCAAACACCCCTATCCAAGACAAAATGCTTCGGGCGCCTCGTGAGAACCTCCCCCTCACCCAGTTCCCGCAGCTGTGAAGTAGATAAAAAGGCAAGGCAAAGCCTGCAGTGTGAGCAGCGACATGTACCAGGCAGTGGTCTGACTATTCAAGGACATTTCCAAAATTCCATCGGACTTTGTGTCAAGGGCTTCTCTCCTGATGCCTGCAGAAGGAATGGCCTCGGAATGTGGCGGCAGTGGAGAGCAGGTACAAAAACAAGCATTGGCGGATCTACTATGCCTGACCACACGGACAAGTAGCATTCAGGTACTTGGCGGGGGGCTTCCTGCAGTATGCAGAATTAGATCCTCATTGTGAGTGGCCTGATAATTTCTGTGAGGCCAGTGGTGGGAGTTACCTGACCCACTGGAAGCATGCGATCTGCTGCAATCTCATTTAATCCCCCATTTCGCATAGGAACATCAGGGTTCATCCTGTAATTCCCGGAATGTGTGCATCCTTGGATTAACAATACTTCCTGGGGGAGGAATTACCACCACCAGATCTGGAGCATTTGTAACGTGCCACATGGGAATTGAGAAGTGTAGACCAGAAGTACTTGTGTGAGTCCCAATCAATTTCCATCTATTTTTTTTTTTTACTGAATGCGACAAAGGGTGAATCGCTGAAGATTCCCATGTATTCTACAAGCTTTTGTGTCTATCTCTTCTCACTTTATTGCTATTTAATTTAACCATGTGTAGACTAGCTGTCTGAGCTGAACAAATGATTTGATACTTAAGTAGCTTTCTTTCCAATTAGTTCCAGACCGGTGGAAATGTCGCTTACAGGCAGCAGCCTAAATAACCAAAGTGTGTTTTTTTAATGATATTAACTATATTAATTTTATTATATTTTGGTCTCATTAATAGCTATTTGTAATTGAAAGACCTATTGTATAAAATATATATACTTACAATGGGATTTGGATCAACCCATTGCTTAACATTGGTTGGCTTTCTTGCCAGTGTTATTTGAATTGGTGCAGAGACAAAATATTGAGTAAAAAATATCAAATTGCACAAATATCATGGCTAAAATAGTGTGGGTCAAGAATATCGACAGACACATTTTCGTGGTCAACAATATCGATTATAGGTAAGTAATATCGAATTAAAAAATATCGAAGTACTTAATATCGTTTGCAAAAATATAGATGTTAAAAATATTGATTTTTTATTAATGTTATGTATTTTAGTATATATTTTTTGTGTGTGATGTATTTTTTGTATAAGAATTGTTTGTATTTTTATTCTATGTGTTAACATTTTAGTGGTTATATAAAAAAATTTATTTTAAATTTGCATTTTTAGTTCTGTAGCGGGTTGTGGGATTATAGGGGAATAGGGCGGGATGTAATTTAATTATATAACATTTATTTATTATTTTTAGTAGTTATTATTTTATTTTTTATTTGAATATTCTGTTTTTAGTTCCGTAGCAGGTTGTGGGTTTGTAGGGGTATAGGGTGAAAAGTAATTTTAATAATTGTATTGAACAATTTTTTATTTATTAATATTTGTTGAATTGAGATGTTATATTATTAAATGTGTAAAATAATTTATTATTGCATATTTAACAATTAGTTAATTAATTTTAAGAAAGTAATTGGCAATTAATGATGTTAATTGTGTAATTAATTTTTGGTGTGGTCGTGGTGTTTATAGGTGAAAATGGTGGGAAGGGTGGAAAGTAATTTATTTTTAATTGATGAATTAATAATTAGTTGTTGATTAATTTTAATTAATTAATTTGTAATTAATGATGGTAATTGTGTAATTCATTTTATGTGTGTTGTGGTGTTTGTAGGTGTAAATGGTGGGAAGGAATTTATTTTCCATTGATGAATTATTAACTAGTTGTTAATTAATTTAAACTAATGAATTAGAAATTCATTATGGTAATTGTGTAATTCAATCAATCAAATTAACTTTATCGGCACACAGCCATAAAAGTTTTAACAACCAAACAATTCAAATTTAAAATACCCAATTCAAGTTTAAAATACATTTGTGTGTCCTTTAAAAAAATTATAAAATAGATAAAAGTTCCTGTGCAAGCTAAAAACATGATTGTACATAGATGAAGTAATGACCATCGAGTTTAGTTCCTATTCAACATAAAAGAAATCCAATTAATTTCCTCATTCCCCATTAGTTATTGTACTTCATATCGTTTCCTAATGGCCATTGCTGATTTGATAAAATGTAATACTGCAGTGCAAATAACAGGATTAGTCAATGATTGCAAATATCTGAAGCCCTCTAAATATGTACATGGGCGGATGTTCCTTTTAAAGGGCACCAAAAATCTGCTCCTTGGATCTTTATAAAGTGCACAAAAAAGAATAAAGTGCAAAGTGCTCCGGGTAGTACTATTGTTGCATGGGTAAGGAATAACGTTGTCTGTCCACCCAGATTGTTTAGGAAACCCTACCAAAAAGTGCAACGTGCTGGGACGGAATCTTGTTAAAAGAAAACACATCTGGCTGTTCGTGGTGGAGGAAAGGTAATATTGCTGTTTATGCATAAAAGGGCTACTAGGGCCGGGTACCTTCAGTTGTGAATGGCGCATTTTTGCCCAGACACTGTACACCTGTTTAAGTTTGCCCTTTGCATTAATGGGGATGCTTGACAGGGTGACAAAGTACTCACAGAGCCCAATCTGGAGTAACCTATCCCTCACAAACCGAAGCCAAGGGATCCTCAGAGACTTGTCCAAGTTAATACAGTCTTCGATGATCTCCCTGGAAAACAGTAACTCTTCTGAGGCCCAGATTTTGGCCCACAAAAAGAAGGGGGCAGCGCCGATGTGATCTTCTATATATTCCATCCCCACTTCTCAGTGAGAAAATGAGGTGGTAGCACTGCTAGGAATCACCAAAAGGTGTTTTATAAACTTGTTCTCCACCACTTGCAACAGGAGGCTTCTTTGGTAACCCCACACCCCCACCCCATACAATGCAACCAACATACATTTTGCCTTGTATAAGGTAACAAGCTCAGGCACTGACTTGTGGCCTAACTTACAAGCAAACCTGAAAAGCCCCTCAACTACTCTGCTTGTTTGCTGTGGTCTAGCATTGATCAACAAATCCCATTTCATATCCTTACTAAACATTTTACCCAGATATTTAAACTGTTCCACCCTTTCAATGGGTTTACCCCTTACGTTAAAGCTTCTACTTTTAGTCTTTTTTGGGCCGCATATCATTATGTTAGACTTTGAGAAATTAACCCTCAAGTCTAATGCCGCCATGAAGTGTTTGATTTGCTCAAATGCTCCGTCCATCATCCCCTTTGGTATCGCTTTGTTAGTCCTAAGTTGGCAGGGTATGCCCAGACGTGGGTCCCTTGCTCACTTTGCCACTGGATTCAAGCTAGCCTGGCTGATGATGGCTGATTAGCCAGAAACCGGTCCCAGGATGCTTGTTTCCGGTCCAGGGAAGACATGGCTTGGCAGTTCGGGATGGACTGTTCTCATGAGGCACAGGGTCAGACTGATTTGCATATGGCCATGTCTGAACTGGGGTGGTGGAGTGAGCTAAAGAACGGTGATGGATTAAACCCAGATCAGTTGACTATGGGTGAGTGTTTGATTTGCTCAAATGCTCCATCCATCATCCCCTTTGGTATCGCTTTGTTCGCCCTAAATTGGCAGGTTATGCCCAGACGTGGGTCCCTTGCTCACTTTGCCACTGGATTCAAGCTAGCCTGGCTGATGACGGCTGATTTCCCAGAAACCGATCCCAGGATGCTTGTTTCCGGTCCAGGGAAGAAATGGCTTGGCAGTTCGGGCTGGACTGTTCCCATGAGGCACAGGGTCATACTGATTTGCATATGACCATGTCTGAACTGGGGTGGTGGAGTGAGCTAAAGAATGATGATGGATTAAACCTAGAGCAGTTGACTGGGGGTGAGTGTTTGATTTGCTCAAATTCTCCATCCATCATCCCCTTTGGTATGAAGTTTGTAAAGGCGTCCAGGGCGGTTTGGAGGCTGTTAGCGTCAAAACCATGAGTACAGTATCGTCCGCATACGAAAGTAGTGGAACTGGCTGTCCTTTGATGCGTGGAAAATCAATTTTCTTGCCTAATAAAATGGCTTCCAGGCCGTTCGATATATTAAAAAGAAGAGGAGCTAAAATACACCCCTGCCGAACTCCTTCTGTTGAGGCAATAAGCCTTGTCTTTTCCCCTGTGAACCAAATCTTATGGAAACAGATGTGTTGGTATGTAACCTTTTGAGGAGCAGGATTAGAGCACTTTCAAAGCCCATGTCTGTCATTAGTGCCCATTGTGTAATTTATTTTAGGGGTGTGTTGTGCATATTATAATGTTAAAGAATGTGTATTCAATGAATGCTTATTTCTTTATAATTAATATTTTTTTAATTAATTATTGCTTATGTTAATTATGGAAATACATTTAAATAACATTTTGGATTTTTTATATTGGTGTGGTGTTTTAGGGTAGGAAATAAAATAAATACATTTATGATTTAAATATTTTTTTTGTATATATTTGCTTCCTTTAAATAAATGTTGTTTATAAATGTATTTATTATGTTATTTTAGATAATATTTGTACCTTTGTTATATGCAATATATTTTATTCTAATGTTTAATGTATAAAATTGGATATTTTTTAAATATTGTTTAAAATTTTTCTATTGTTTAAATGTTATTAATATTTTTTGTTTCTCTCCTATCCAACATTTGATCTATTGTTGCACTCACTGGAGTGGAATAGTAATTTTTACTCCTCTGCTAGTCAGCATTTTCCCTACCGTTGCACTCACTGGAGTGGGAATAGTAATGTTTACCTCTCCACTATCCAATACTTTCCCTACTGTTGCACTAACTCGAGTGGAAATAGTAATTTTTACCCCTCCGCTATCCAGCACTTTCCCTATTGTTGCACTCCCTGAGTGGGAATAGTAATTCTTACCCTTATATTTTTTAATCGATATTTGTTACATCTATATTTTGAACTTCGATATTACTGAATCGTTACTTTTGTACTTACCTGTTTAAGTATAGGGAGCCGATATTTTTGCATTCTATATTTTTTTTTCTATTTTTATTACATCAATGTTTTTAGCATTGATATTCTATCAGTGAACCATTTTCATCCTTTTTATTTGATTTCTTTCCTTCCTCTTGTGGAGGAAACCTATTGACTGGATGACTTGCATCCTCCTGCTGCTTATATACGGGGAGCACATTTTTTCTTTGATTTCAACACTCCATGGAAGTGCACATTTTCTTGCTTTACCTCCCATGAGTTGCTTCCTCAGTCACATGCCTGACCACCTTCCCCATGCTGTAGGTGTTGCTTTCTTCCCAGCTTGTCTATCGCTTCCCTGTCCCTCCAATTCCAAGTAGGCTTTTTTTCCACTTGTGTTTTCATTCCTATTCCCAGCTCCTCAATTGCTTCAGTTCCTCCCTGCTTACTGCCTTGTATTTGTTTTGCAGCATTTTTGTTACTCCTTGCCACTTGGTTGTGTTTCGTTTCTTCTCCTTAGCTCCCTCACCCCTCCCTGTCCCATATTTTCTATTATTTCTTTGGAGAGCCCAGCACCTGCTATTTGCTACCGGGTGCTTCTTTACTTCTGTAGTATGCTTTTACATACTTTGTTATATTTCTAACTTACCTCTACAAGATGGGAATTCTGTCATCTTGGAAAAGTAAATTATAAGCCAATACGGCTACCGTGTCTTGACATATACATGCTCTTGTATGCTTTTGTATGCTGCTCATGCTTACTCACCCAGAGGAATTATCTTTTTGTTTGGTCAATGCTGCTCAGCATTGGCAACAAGCATTCTTTTCCTTTTGCGGATGCTGTTCCGCATCCCCAACAAGTTTGGGGAAATTCAAAAGTTCAGCTAATGCCGTGTCATAAGCAGGACCTATGGGTTTTGCCTGGGCTTGTTGTTTAGCGCGATCTAAAGCCTTGGCTGGGATAAAAGAGTGATTTGCACAATGGATAATGTAAGAAACAACAGCATGATGGAAACATATAGCATTCAGATTGCAGGTAGGCGGTACATATTGTCATGACAACATACTATGGCCAGAAGGATCATATACTTAAAGCGATAGTGTGTCTTAGTCACCTATTGTCTGCTGAATTTGTTTGTGGTCTTGCAACAAAGGATGAATCTGTCTCCAAAAGTGTGATATTAGCCCTGCTTTCAGGCTTTGTACCAAGTGCCGAAACACTAAACTCCAGAAACCAGAAGGTGGTGGAAGGTGTGAGGCTGATCTCTGTCACAGCAACTGTGTCAATCATAATTCTTAGAGAAGTGGTTTGCAAGTATGGACATAAATCCTGACAGCTCCTTCCCATGCAAATACTGCAAATGCCCTGTGTGAGCTGACATCTAAATAAGTAAATGCATTAAAAAAAACCTGGAACACTTCTTCTCTCTGTATTAGCACTTACTGTAATACATGTGCTATACTTACAAATTAGTACATATTCCAAATATCCGTTCGTTAATTGAGTATTCGTTTCATAATTGAAGAAGACAGTTTTTAAGAGGTAAGCAAATTTGCAAAGACTAGTTTCTCTCAATTTTGTTAAACAGAGTGAGACAAAAGGGATTTTAAGAAAGGAGCCATGCTTGACTTCGTAAAAACGTTCCATCTGCACTGAGTACCGCCAGCTGTCTGCCAGCACCCAAGACCCACGCACCAACACTTTTTTCGCCACCATAAGTGCTGCCATGAGTGGCAGGGCTTCCAGCGGTGGGACATAACTGTGTATGGCTGCCAAGAGGCACCGTTTACGTGTCCGCACTGCCATTGAGGGCTAAGGCTACGGTTGCCACTTTTCATTCTCATTTATGCTTGTAAATGTTGCTTGTGGTCAGAGATCTCTTTCATTGATTCATATTTATTTGGGGATGCTGGGATGAAATTCCTTCTCTGTAAAGCACCACACTAATACTTTAAGACATCAACATTTATATACTGTCGGTTGTGCGCCTATTCCCCCGAGTCGGTAAGCAAAATCATATGTATAATTTGTAACATGACTTTCTGTCTTTGTTTAATTCAATAATTAGTCATGGATCATTAACGCAGCTCTACAATACATTTAAAGTTGATTTTTTAAATTTATATCTGCTGTTTAAAGTGTCTATAGATAAAGGATAAAAATACCGGGTTAATTTGATTTTGCTCATTTTTGAACCGGCTGGAACATTAAAATACGGGTGGTGACAGCAGAATACCCTCGCAGGTGGGAACCCTGGCTAAGGCAAGCTGTGTGTTGGCGGTGGGGGAACAAAATGTCTCACTGGACAGCAATGTGACCAGATCCTTGGAGATCGAAGTTCTGCCAGGATTTGGATGCCTTGTGGCAGCAGATTTTACCTTAGGTGAAGTTGTGAAGCTTTACATGTGTTCCTGGGCAAAGCGTGGCCCTTCAGAATTTACTATCTCCAACTTTCAGTATTTTATGTTATGCTAATCTATTTTGTGTCGTGATTTGTTACAGGCAGTTCTACAGAGCACATTCAAGTTTTACAACTCCAGGCACTTAACTTTTGACTCTTTCACTGGTGCAGTAAAACAGTTGACTACACTCACTTAAACACTCTAGCAATAAACACAGCCTAGTGCAGTAAAGTGGAGGCCTTTTTAGGTCTCGCTGAAGCAAGGGCGAGATTATAGTAAGCAGTACGAAAAGTCTGCCAAAACTGCAGATTAGACACAGTTCATGTGATCTATGCGCGTGCATGCCAGCCACATCACACACCACCATTTGTCTGTGCCTCGCATCAGACTTCAAAGGCTGCTGCTTCCCCCCAATCAGACTTCAATGGCTGCCGCTCCCCCGCCCCGCATCAGACTTCAAAGGAAGTGCTCGCGCTCCCCCCCCCACCACAGCAATGCCTAGAGCTTGTTCCTGGACGAAAGTGAAAGCCTACCGTGCTTGTTTACAGTAGCCTTGCTCCTCAAATGCTGCTGCTGTGTTGCCATCTCTCTAGGGACACGCAGCTTGAAAGCACTCGACTTGCTAGCTGCAATGCTACATCCGCTATGCTTTGCCTCTAGGCACGTTGACCCCTTCACTCTCACACATCCTCACCCTCACACACCCTTACCCTCACTCACCCTCTCACCCTCACACACCTTCTACCCTCACATCCCCTACACCCTCACCCTCACTCACCCTCTCACCCTAACACCCCCTCACACCCTCACACCCCCTCACTCTCACACCCCTCACCCTCACACCCCTCACCCTCACTCCCCCTCACCCACCCTCACACCCCCTCACCCTCAAACCCCCTCGCCCTCACAGCCCCTCACCCTCACACACCACCACCCTCACACACCCTCACTCACCCTCACACACCCTCACTCACCCTCATCCTCACACCCCCTCATCCTCACACACCCCTCACCCTCACACCCCACACCCTCACACCCCCTCACCCTCACACATCCCTCACCCTCACACACCCCTCACCCTTACTCACCCACCCTCACCCACGCTCACACCCTCACCACCCTCACCCACCCTCCCACCCTCACCCTCACACTCTCTCACCCTCTCACACCCCCACACACCCTCACCTGCCTCACCTGCCTCACCCTCACACCCCCTCACCCTCGCAGCCCCACACCCTCACACACCCTCACACCCTCTAACACTCACACACTCACACACTGTCACTCACCCTCACCCACCCACACTCACCCTCACTCACCCTCACACCCTCAACCCCTCACTCACCCTCACCCCCTCACCCCTCACCCTCACAACTCATCACTCTCATACACCCTCACACACCCTTACCCTCACTCACCCTCACTCACTCTTTCACCCTCACACATCCTCACACCCCCTCACACCCCCTCACTCACCCTCACACCCCCTCACCCTCACACACCCTCACTCACCCTCACACCCCCTCACTCACCCTCACACCCCCTCACCCTCACACAACCTCACCCTCACACAACCTCACACCCTCACACCCCCTCATACCCCTCAACCTCACACCCTCACACCGCCTCACACCCTCACATCCCCTCACCCTCACACCCCTCAGTCCCCTCACCCTCACACCCCCTCCCTCACACCCCCTCACCCTCACACCCCCTCACCCTCACACCCCCTCACCCTCACCCTCACACCCCCTCACCCTCACACACCCTCACACCCCCTCACCCCCCTCACCCCCTCACCCTCACACCCCCTCACACACCATCACCCTCACTCACACCCACTCACCATCACTCACCCTCACTCACCATCACTCACCCTCACACCCCCACACCCCCTCACCCCTACACCCCCTCACCCTCACACCTCTCAACCTCACACACCCTCACCCCTACACCCCCTCAACCTCACACACCCTCACCGCTACACCCCCTCAACCTCACACGCCCTCACCCCTACACCCCCTCACCCTCACACTCCCTCACCCACCCTCACCCTCACACTCCCTCACCCACCATCACCCTCACCCTCACACTCCCTCACCCACCATCACCCTCACCCACCATCACCCTCACCCTCACACTCCCTCACCCACCATCACCCTCACCCTCACACTCCCTCACCCACCATCACCCTCACCCACCATCACCCTCACCTTCACACACCCTCAACCTCACACACTCACACACCCTCACCAGGATAGCAAAACAAAAAAGGCATAGGATAGCATAACAAATCATAGCATAACAAATCATAGCATAACAAATCATAGCATAACAAATCATAGCATAACAAATCATAGCATAACAAATCATAGCATAACAAATCATAGCATGACAAATCATAGCATAACAAATCATAGCATAACAAATCATAGCATAACAAATCATAGCATAACAAATCATAGCATAGGATAGCAAAACAAAGCATAGCATAGCATAACAAAACATAGCATAACATAACAAAACATAGCATAACAAAACACAACAACACATAGCATAACAAAACATAACAAAACACAACATAACATAGCATAGCTTAACAAAACACAACAAAACAAAGCATAGGATAGCAAAACTAAACATAGCATAGCATAACATAATAAAACAAAGCATAGGATAGCCAAACATAGCATAGCATAACAAAACATACCATAACATAACAAAACGCAGCATAACAAAACACAACAACACATAGCAGAACAAAGCATAACATAACAAAACATAGCATAAAATAACATAAAACAAAGCATAGCATAACAAAACATAGCATAACAAAACATAGCATAACAAAACAAAACATAGCATAGCATAACAAAGCACAACAAAACATAGCATACATAACAAAACATAGCATTGCAAAGCATAGCAAAACATAGCATAGCATAACAAATCACAACAAAACATAGCATAACAACACACAACATAGCATAGCATAACAAAACACAACATAGCATAGCATAACAAAACAAAGCTTAGCATAGCATAACAAAACATAGCATAACAAGCATAGCATAACAAAGCACAGCATAACAAAACATAGCATAACAAAACATAGCATAACAAAACATAGCATAACAAAACATAGCATAGCAAAACAAAGCATGGCATATTAAAACACAACAAAACATAGCATAGCATAACAAAACATAGCATAGCATAGCATAGCAAAACGCAACAAAACAGCATAGTATAACAAAACACAACAAAACAGCATAGCATAACAAAACAAAGCATAGGATAGCAAAACTAAACATAGCATAGCATAACAAAACAAAGCATAGGATAGCAAAACAAAACATAGCATAACAAAACATAGCATAACATAACATAACACATAGCATAACAAAACATAACAAAACACAACAAAACATAGCATAGCTTAACAAAACACAACAAAACATAGCATAGCAAAACAAAACATATAATAGCAAAGCTTAACACAACACAACAAAACACAGCATAGCAAAACAAAACATATAATAGCATAGCAAAACATAGCATTTCAAGCACACCAAAACATAGCATAGCAAAACATAGCATAGCAAAAGAAAGCATAGCATAATAAAACACAACAAAATATAGCAGAGCATAACAAAACAAAGCATAGCATAGCAAAACAGCATAGCATAACAAAACATAGCATAACAAAACACAGCATAGCATAACAAATCAAAGCATAGGATAGCAAAACATAGCATAGCATAACAAAACAAAACATAGGATAGCAAAATAAAACATAGCATAGCATACAGCATCACTCCGCACCACCACAGCATCACTCAGGGGCACCACAACATCACTATGCGCTACCACAGCATCACTGAACGCCACAGCATCACTCGTCGCCACCACAACATCACTCAGCGCCACCACAGCATCAATCTGCGCAACCATTCAACAACCCCTGGTTCAAATATGTTTTCTCAATGTTTCAAGCTTTATTACAAATGTAACAAAAATATATTAATATTTCACTTCTGTTCTTGGATTATCGTCACAATAAAATACACTGAACATAATCTTCACAAAAGTTATTTACAAAACGTTAAGCTATTGCCATTATAAATTACAATAACTTTTATTTAAGTATTAATTATTGAAAAAAAATAAAAGCCATTGTTATTTGTAATATCAATACATGTAAGTCACGTAAACACATATTGCATTACAAATGCTATAGTTGTCACATTTGCGAAAGTTATAACTATTGGCATTGTAAATGACAAAGCTATTATTTTGCTTTTTTCAAAAACAAAACATAAATAAAGTATTTGTCATTTACAATACCAATAGCTCAAACTTTCCTAATGTGAGACCTATTGCATTGCAAATGCTTGTTTTGTGTCGAGCTCTCCCTCGTTCCGCATGTTAGACGCTGGTAGAAGCTTCAGAAAGAATCGACTCAAAGGAGGTGGGGGGCTTTTAGTCTGCAGTCCTTGTGAGTAGGGGAGGAGCAACTCTGCCCAGGCATCTAGCTGCTGTGTTACTGTTGCAAACTCCCATGCTGGAGTCCTCTTAATTTGCCAAAAGCGTGAAGATTTTGACGCAACATCGTCCTAAAAGTGACGCAGTGAAATCTCATAGATTTCACTGCGTCACTATTATGAGGCTTTTTGCGGGTGAACGCCCCCTCTGCATACATTATACCTGACGCAGGTATAATGTAGCGCAGGGGTTTACAAAGTGACGCATCTGCTTAGATGCGTCACTTTGTAAATAGTGCGCATCAGGAGGCATGTTTTACGCCGCCGATGCGTCACAAAAAGTGACGCATCGGAAGCGCAAAACTCACGCAAGGCCTCATAAATGAGGCCGCCTAATCATTTCTTTTGTGTCATGTGCTCCGTCAATATGTGTAACTAAGCACCCTGACAAAGTGAGCGTAGGGATGGCTACAACTGGATACCGTAGCTATTTGAGGGTTTGTGTAGTTCAGTGCTTTGAATTAAATATAGAAGTGCAGGTGCTCACTATTTAGAGTACCTTATTTGCTTCTGAGAAGCGCCGGTACGCTCTCATTAAATGTATTGAAATTATTCTGAGAACTGCAGGCACTCAGTACCGGACAGTACCTGCTCATTTAAAGCACTGGGGTAGGAAGCTGAAGCTGTTGCATTATACGCAACTTTGGAAACGTTTAATGCATAATTGCACCCTGTCATTCAATTATTGCTCTTCTTTTATAACACAAGAACAGCCTTATGCAAATCAGTCTGACCCACTCCAGCAGTGGCAGTGAAGCCCTAACTTTTAGGCCACCTCTGCTCTTCATTTAACAGAAGCAACACCAGAAGTATTTCTACCTCACCAGGCTGCATGACCCAGAAAGCAAGTTAGATTTCAAGTCCCTGAGCGCCATGACATCGATAAATGAATCTCCACCCCAACTTAAAACTTTATTGCTACGTATGTGAAATGAGAATTTAAAATGAATGAATAGATGGATGGATGAATGAATGAATTAATGAAATGGAAAAGGATTCATAGAGTGCACAAAGACCCTGGGGCGTCAAGGTGCTAAAACCCCCAAGATCAAGCTAAAAGTCCAGAAGGCAAAATTGCCAGCATAGTTTAAAATCAGACTAACAAGAGAAGCGACACTTTTTCAAATGTTTCCTAAATAAAAGATGGTTATCAAGTTTTGAGGTATAAAGAGTAAGTTATTTCCAAAGTGTGACTGTGCCATAGACAAAAGACCTACCTTCCCATCATGCCCTACAAAATCTTGGCACTGTCAACTGTCTGATATGTGCCGAGCACATGATCCTAGCAGGAAGATACCAGTGAAACTCAGACCTCACAAAATGTAGGCACTGGTTGTGTAATGCTTAGTGTGCAATAGTCAGGGCCTTAGAAGAAATGCTCTTCCTCACTGGGAAACAATGCAATTTTTAGAGCCCCTCGTAAACCGATTGATAGGTGGAAATGTTAAGAATAAGTTGAGCTGCGGTGTTTTGTACTGTTTGCAATTTGGTTAGTGAGCCCTGATTGATACTAAGGTATAATAAGTTACAACTCTCAAGCCTTGAAGAGATTAGTGCTACGAAGACTGTTTTCTGAACCGTCCTCAGAATGAAGGGAAACATTTTCTTCAAAGATCGAATGATATTGAAACAAGATGAAACAGTCCAGGCCACTAGGGTATCAAGCGTCAGATTTTAATCAAACAATATCCCCAGATTTTTAGCCAATTTAACTGGGACGGGGGAGGCACAAGGCAGACAGCCACCAATTGTAGGACCAAATAGAAGGGTGACATCCCCCGAAAATTTCTCAGCATTTAATTATAAAAAGAAATCCTTCATCCAATTACTGACAACTAGCATGCAGTCCTTAAAGTTCTGGACAGCTAAATTACATCAGTTACCATTACAATGTTCATCAGCATAAGATAATATGGTAAAACTAAAGGAGTGAATAAGCTTGGATGAGGATGGGAAACACAAATTAAACAAGGATGGACAAAGGAACGAGCCCTGTGGCACCCCACAATGTAAACAAGCATTGGCATAGCCAATAGCTCTTGTTTTTGGGACCGGAATCCGGAGCAATGGGGAGGGTGCACAGGAGTAACAGAGGAGAAGGAAATACAATTTAAACAAGCGCGGTCGCGAAAGACCGTGGTAGGGAGAGCGGCACCCGAGTCCATAAATTAAAAAAACCGTGAAACCGGGCTCCGTGGTAGGGAGAGCGGCGCCTGAGTGCATTACTTTAAAAAAAACATGAATACGGGTGCCATTGTAGGGAGAACAGCGCCCAAGTGCGTTAATTTAAAAAAAAACTGGAAACTGGCCGCTGTGGTGGGGAGAGCAGTGCCCGAGTGTGTTAATTAAAAAAAAAACATGAAACCGGGCTCCGTGGTAGGGAGAGCGGCGCCCAAGTGCATTAATTATTAAAAAAACATGAAACCGGAGGAGGGTCCAGCAGATCATGATTATCAATTGTTGCCATCAATTCTTTATTCATGTGTATTTCCAGAACTTTAGATGAAAATGACAAAAATTACGTGGAGCAGTAATTTTTCAAAACTTAAGAGTCCAAATTTGCTTTTTGATCAAAGGAATAATTATTGTTTCCTTCCAAGCCTTCGGAAAGCAACCAGATTCAATCACCCAGTTCAGTTTCAGCATTAGATCATATGCAAGATTTTCGATGGGCATGAAGCCAGAGCGGAACTAGGCTTGATAGTCAGTATGAGTGCCTTCACTTGTGAAATAGAGAGCAAAGATAAAAAATATAAAATTGTATTATTTATTGTCTCAGAGAAGTTCAAAATTGTCTGTTTGGCCTGAGGAATAAAAGTGATAAAGAGGAGGACAAGATGGTAATATTAAAGACCACTGTGGATTTAGAAAAGATCTCCAACTGCACAGGTTTCTGAGCATTGCACAATTCTGAAAAATGCTGCAGAGCTTAGTTTTAAAAAATACAGCCAGATCATCATAAAATGACAGTGATGTGCCTGAATTAATTGCACTTTTTGAACCTGAGAGCTTATTAACTGTTTTAAAAAGTTCCATGGAAGGATTTGGGGTATTTTTTGTCTTAGAGATACAAACTTAAGATTTTTACTCAAAAATTATGTGTTTGTGATCAAGTATTGAGGACCCAAAGATGGCTTTCTCCTGTGGATCATATGTAGAAGGCCACTTACTTTCTCGCCTGTGACATAACTGTCTCAACATTCTGAGATTCTCCAACAACCATGAGGCCGAACTGTTTTTTAATCACAGTTTTAAGTGGAGCAGCCATGTTGGAAGCTTGATTGACTATATTCACCTCAACGTTTTTCCAATCCCGAATCTTAACCCACAGAGGAGGAGCATTCAGAGAGTTCTTATACGAAGGCAAACTAAGAAAAAACCCAATAGAACTATGATCATACCAAGTGATTGGAAGCACTTTGGGAACCTAAAGTCGAGAGTTATGAGTATGGCCAGCCTGATGAGTAGGGGAATTTACCACTTGCAGAAAACCAAAACTGACCATACTGCCGATTAGCGTCAAAGTACCAGAACAGGAGGGCATTTCCAAGTGAAAGTTAAAGTCTCCTAAAAGAGTGTAATCTGATATTTTAAGGAAAGGTTCTACCAGTTAGTAAGTTTATTTGCATAGATAATAAAAACCATTGCAATACAAAACATCAAGGTAAAAGAATTCTGCAATACGATATTAAAAAGATACAAAAACATCAAGACTAACCAGTTTGCTAATAGGAGAAAGAAAATCAGATTTTGGTCAAGGTGGGTGATAAATAAGTATGCCTGACAAAGTAAAAGTGTAGCGAATTTCCAAATCATAAGAAATAGCCTCACACCCATGAAAGGCAAAATAATGACCTTAAATTGACTGCGAAAAACTACAGCCAGACCCCCACCCAGCTTGTTCCTGCAGTCCTGGTTCAGTTACAAAGACACAGCCAGGGTTATAGGACCGAATAAAGTCAGAGAATTAAATGTTATTCTTAATAAGAGGGCGCGCATTAATAAGAAAACAAGCAAACTTGTTAGTGGACAGTTTCACTGCTTTAACAGGCCTCCCTGATGAATACACAGCTGAGGGCAGTGGTGGGGGGGGAGGCAAACAACTCAGTTTCGGGGAGATCCAAGAGTGTGGAGGTGACATACTGTACAGCAACCTTCATCATTAGAGTCTAAATCATCCAACGTAATCAGGGGACAATATATATATATATATATACATATAATGCGTGTATGTTCTTTGCAGATCTTTCAGTTATGTCCCTTTTCTAGTGCTTCACTCTGTATTTACTAGAGAAAACTGAGCAAATGCAATACTGTCTATCACAGGCCAGATGCATTTATATTGGGATGCATTTGAAAAAAACCAACCTAGGCAGTCTTTATGGATACTTGTCTTAGTCAGTAGTAGAAGGATAAGGGACCAATTACAGGGAAAGAAACACAGTATATAATTGTCAAAAGATTAAAAAAAGAAGGGGGGTGTGTAATTAAAAAGTTATATTTATTTCACAATTATCAGTAAAAACATACACAACGAGCACAAATTACAAATTAATAAAAAAATCATACATTAAGAAAAAACTAATCAATTATAACAGCAGTTATTAAGTAATAAAATTAAGAGTTAATAATAGACGCGCGTTTCGGCGGACCAGCGCCTTCTACAGGACAAACTCTTTATACCTAGATACAAAAAAAATACATAAAATATTGAAATAAAATTAAAAAGCATTTCAAAGAAACAAACAATATAATAATTTATACAATATCAAATGTATATTTCTGATCATTAAGAGTAGCCAACCAGGCTAGGGACAAAGATACACTGTGAAACAACACATACAGTGTAATCATAGGTCCCTTAGAAGACAAGTTTCAGATCCCAAAAGATAAGGATCAGTAAAAGAGAACTTCTGTGCTCACTTGGTCAAGGAAACAATAAGCTAATAAGCTAGAGATAAACATTCATGTTAGGAGAAAAGAGAGGTAAGTGGATAGATAAGTGGATAAACAAAGACCTAAACAACGACAGTGTTTTGTAGACCTAAGTGTTTAAAATAAACATCAATACCCAGCCAGATTGTGTGGCAACTCCTGTGGGGGGTAGATAATAATGCGACTCAACATAAATGCAACTAAAAAGGGTAGTAAGTAATAGTACAGGGGTAACTATTCAAGTGGATTTAAACTTAATATACCTTGTTTAGGTTTATTAGCATATGGAATATCAGTCTCAATGTACCTACTTACTCAATATGATCGTCACGATGTATATACAGCGGATAATCTCGCTACCAAATATCTGCAATATGTGGTTCTGATAAAAAGCGATCTCTGTTAAAACGAATAAAGAAAAAAGAAAAAGGAAACCAGATAAAAATAAAGCAAACAAAGAGAAAAGAGGGATGGTCAGTTTTAAAATTACTGCAATAGTTCCAATAATATCATTTGTAGCGAGAAGTGCAGTACATCTATGATGACTCTAAGTTCAGATCCCTGATGACTAAATAACGATAGGCACCTAACATGAGCAAAAGGCATCGCTCCCCTAATACACCACTATTGGCTATGAAATTCAGGATAAACTGCCCAATCAGCAGCTTTAATATTCGGCATTATAACGATCAGTGATAGTTACCAATTTCGATGATCACTGGTGACCACTCCACTGAGGTGTATTCCAAAATGTGTCCGCGTGTCTTGATTATGCGCGCGATACACAGGAAAGGCTAAATAAGGAAAAACGTGCATCGTAAATTTAACTAATACGGCACTACGTGGTAAAGTAAAACTGACAACTAAAGAATCATTCCACATGTGAGGGAAACACAACCTACATTAAAAGGCACGGTTAGTTCCCTCGACGCCAAAGGGGATCAATGTGATAGTTTCCACTTTGTTCTGAACAGTGAGAACGGGCTGTAGGTTCCGCGAGCGTGTCTTTCTTATGTGCGCAGTGCGCGGACCAGACTAGACAAAAATAAAGCAATCAGGCTTATGAGGCTTTTTGAGAAACGGAACAGACTGACATTACTAGGGTTATTTTCATGAGGCGGCAGGGCACCTACATTAGCAGACAGAATACTTTTTATAATAACGATAACACGTCCAGCCTTAGGTCCAGTTACGCTCACTGAATATTGGTTCTACGAGTCAGCGTAAGGACTGGTCTGTTAAGGAATCAAATACAAAAAGGATATTGTTACATCATTATTATTAGCCTTACGAGACGAGGCCAAATAAACACCTTGTTTCAAGACATTACCTAATTTGCGGCGTAACTATGCTTTGCCTCCGTATCGAGTTCAAAACATTCTTGGCCAATCAGGAACATGAATGAACTCAATACTGTAAGAAATAAAACGAGGCATTACTTATTTGCAGCAGTCTAAAAGTCGTATCCACAACCCCCTTTAGGAAACACTCCTCGAGAGAGTGAGGGCTGCTATTCTAAATTAGCAAACATACCTTTGATAGAAGTATCGAGTGAGGGATGTGCGGAGGCTCACGGCGGCACCAGTGTCTCGATGAACATCAGCTGGGAAAGGGTATCAACGGGTCGAAGGCAGGGTCAAGATTATATACCTGCCAGGTAATCATGGAACCGCCCACATAGGAAAGTTAACCCTTTAGATGACTCGAAAGTCAAAAAGTTACTAAAAACAAACGAAGGAATGCGGTTTGAAAGTGCAAACAGGCATTGCAAATTCGTGAACAATGTAAATAGATATCTTAACTGGACATTATAGTACAACGGACCAAATATAGAAAGTCATACATAAAGATCAAGAAAAGAATTTTAATTTTAAAAAAGAACCTCGAAAAATAACAATGTTATAACGTGCAAGCCCTTCCAACAATGGGCTGGCAATTCCATAAAAGACGAATATCCGCAAAGAGCGGTAAAGGATGGACCAAGCAAAAGACGATAGATGGCCAAGCAGCTATATTGGGATGCACCGCTTCCTTGATGTGTAGTGTAAATTCCCAGGCACCAAAAGTAGTTGGAAACCCTCGCCCCTCTTAATGGCCAACCGTCCTAGGGTTACACATCGCTGGGAACTTGAAGTGAGGGGGTCTAAGCCACTTGGTATCTTTGTAAATTGTCGCTTCTTTTGTGATGTATTCCTATAGGTTCTGTATCGATCCCCCTATTCCTGACCCTATTCTGGTTAACAAGTTAACTAGCAGCCATCCCATGAGGCAGAAAACCCCCATGATGCACGAACCGTTATCTGATAAAGCCACACTACGGCACAGGAACGTGTTATCTGATTAGGTCATAACGCTTGCCATCTAATTAGACAAGCGATATTCCTCCAGCCCCTGATAAGGCATACGGAGTTCTCAAAACAAATCAAACCTATGACAGACCTGGGAAAAACCCTGCGGCCATTGTTTTGATTTTACCGAGAACTTCAGCAAAAGAATGTGCTAACGACCAGGTCGTATGACATCCTTATTGACGTATCTATGTCCATCCTTACGTCAATCTCAGCACCTTAAAGGTATAAATATTACCGATATTGGCCTATGCAAACACACGCGGTGGTGACGAGATCGGAGCAGCCAGACTTGCCGAAGCCCAGAGCAGAGCAGACCACGCTGGCGCAGCCCCGCCTTTCCTGACGCGCTGAGAACGAGACGCTGCTTTCTCCTGCCGGGAAATCCAGCTCCGGCGCTTCCGGGTAGCCCTCGCAGGCAGCCTGGAATATCGAGACCAGAGACGAGAGATACCATCCCTCATTCATCCTAGATTCCAGGTACAGAACTGAATAACCCCTCACAGAGAATTCTTTAGTCAGTCACTTGGCAAAACAAACTTAACTTAAACTGCTACTTTCTATTCCCGCCCACGTATTAGGCTTAGGTCAGGTACACGGGGTAGGCGTAGTTAGAAACACCAGTTGAGTACGATTAGTCAAATGTAAATGTGTATGTATTCATTTTATTCATTTTATTCATTTTAAACCTTCATATGGCTTAGAAACCATATCAATGTTTTTACAGTATTATTTTATACTTCTGCTTTTATTGTATGCACTTTACTTAACCATAAGTATTGCAATAATATCGATCCATTTCTCTTGTATGAGAAAAGAGACTGATCAATAAATAACATCTTTTATTGAACACGCCCGTCTCTTCCTTTTCTCTACAATCTGGTGAAACTAAGAATGCACGTACTGACTGAGTAAAATAAGTCGTCTTTTGTTTTCACACGACTCTAGAGATACACTCTTGATTAGGGGAGAGCAACGTTGTCATGTTCTATGGTTGTCAGAAACTAAATCCCTTCTTGTCTATCCAGGGAGGTTCAACTCCTCCTTGCCTATTCGAGAAAGTTTCTAGTGAACTCTGAGCTAGCTGGCAAACCCAAAACTTTAAGTCTAATATCGACAGTAGTAGACCTAGTTAACGTCTGGTCTAGGCCTATACTATTGAAGGTATTATTCCAATGCGCAGAGCCTATTGGGAGATTGGGAACTACACTACATGGCGCCCAACGCGTTTGGAAGGGCGATAAAACTAACGTAAGACATTTAGAGTAACTCAGTCGTGCTCTTTCACTCAGACCCCTTTTCCCATAATACTCCAAAGACGTCTGGAGTGGGTAAAAGGTAATATCCGCCAGACCTCGCAGGAGGAAACTCCTATGTATGGTCCTTGGTTTAGTCAACGTTGAAGGATACACTGTTCCAAAATATTGTGCATCTAATCTTTGTTTCCATAAGAAACCTGATCTGCAAACAAACTAAATAACGTTCCTGTCGGTAAAATGGGAGACAGTGATGACGAAAGAGAGACAGTTAGGATAGCAACTGAACTCGCAGCTGCTGATAATGCACTGCAAGACACAGACCCGGATATAATACTCATCCCGGTCATCAAGAGGAAATCTATAACTTTAAAACTTATAGAAAATGGACTGACACCTAGAGGTGGCACAGTCATATTCGTGATTGAGGCACACGAATATCGGCAGACAGAGGTATATTATTCATGGATACACTTTCCAGCAGCAAATGCTGTAACAAAGTACTTCCACTATTACAAAACAGAGGACCCTCCTAATGAGTACACTCCTTTCGAGGAGGTGGAAGTACCACTTAAATTGCAAGAGCATCTGCTCTTATTTAATGGCGCCCTAAAACATAATAATCACATCACCAGGCTCGGTCCATTAGGTAGACCAGGAGCAACGTGGCTGGTCCTAGCCGGATACACACCACATCCAGACATCAATGGGATGTCTCAAGCAGAGCTTTTAACACAGCTAAAACAATTAATAAAATTACATAGACAATTAGTCCAATATGTGATGCGGACTTCAACAATTCAACCAGCAATTAAAATTCCACAGCTGACCCCTCACCAGGGGAACACAAATAAAATTACACCACAGAACATACAATCCTGCCTAGGTAAAGTACCAGCTAAACGGGAACAAATACCATTCTGGTTAGCACAAAAAATCACCCAAATAGAGGCGGTGTTTCCAGACACCACCCCGTTAGAAAAACACAGGATTCTGACTATCTGTCTTCCAATGGGAATCGCACCACACGTGGAGGACTGTGACACTTGGGGTACAGTCTTTGCTTCCATTTACACAAAAACGCACGGTGTTCCATCCATTTCGGTAATACCAGATGTGCTAAAACAAATTCAAGACGAATACGGTCCAGAACCCGCTTTAACTCTTGGTATGAAATTACTAAAAGACTTCAAGCAGGTCTCGGCTATATTATTAGCCAACATAAAGGGAGAAGCAGCAAACGTGGCGATCCGCCAGAGGTTAAAGGAGACAGATATAGCAGACCAACCAGCTGAAATTGCCAGAATTATAGAAAAATCCTATGAGGAACTAGGTAGAGATAGTTTAGGTGGAATACCAGTAAAACCACAATTGATTGAAAGTCCTGAAAAAATATTTTTTAATAATAATTCAACATCACAGAAAAAGAGCTGGGATGGAAACAAACAATCCAATCCTAAAGAAAAGAAATTCCAGTCCAGAGGAAGGTCTCCTCGGCGGAGAGAAAAATCTCCGAACCAAAGACACAGGTCACCCCAAAGTGACCCCTCTGGGAAAAGATATAACCTTAGAAATAGGGATAATATAAAGAAGCCTGATAGATATCAAGACATTGATACACGCCCCTCTCAATCTTTTCAGACTTCCTCGCAGAAATCGGAAAGAAGAGGACGATCAGAACAAAGAGAAGAGCACGCCAAGTCCAAAGACAAGGAACCTGCTCATCTAAAAAAGAAATTACAATTTCCAAAAAAGAAGGTAGCCAGTATCAAGGTAGTTAACAATGCCGAGAATACTGAGGACACAACTGAAAAACGGAGAATGGGCTCAGACAATGCTAGACAGCGCAGCAGAAGTGAGCATAGCTCGCAAAGTCCTTATGAATCATCTGGAGACAGTGGACACGAATGAATATCTTCAAGTGGAAACTGCAGACACCAGAGTTAGCAAACCTCACAAAATATATGAAATAACTTTACGTATAGAAGGGGATAAGACTAGAAAAATAAGGGGACTATTTTGGGATAATCTCTCCAAGGGCTATGACATCCTTCTAGCTGAAAAAGACTGGCCACCAGAGTTTGTCAGGGAGTGCCCTCATGGCGAAGAAATAATTATTCCTGCCTTCTCAAATCATATCCCAATTCATAAAAAATACACACTTGCCAGAAAGTGGGCAGTAGCTCAAGCTCCTGCTTTATATAAAAATCATGTAGGATGGGATGAGGACTCTCCTCCTCACAAAATCCAGTTAAAATCACAACCTACTGCACAAAGACAGTACCCAATTAAGCAAGAAGCTAAAAAACAGGTAAAAGAAATCCTAGATCAATTAGAATACCAGGGGGTGATTGAAACTTGCACCTCACAAATGAACAACCCTTTGTTTCCGGTCTCCAAACCAGACAATTCATATCGTCTAGTTTTGGATTATCGACACCTTAACTCATGTTGCAAAATTTTTGCAGTGCAAAACTCGCATAGTGCTGCACTAATGAATAACATAGTGCGCAAAAAATACAAAACAACATTAGACATCTCTAATGGATTCTTTTGTCAAAACATAGCACCAGAGAGCAGATATTTGTCTGCATTCTCAATAAATGGCACTCAAAAACAATTCTGTCGGTTAGCCCAGGGGTACAAGAATAGCCCAGGGGTATTCTCAGCGAGAGTAACAGAATTACTACAAACATATGATGACGAAGCATTATCTTATGTCGACGACATATACTTAACAGATGATGACTTGGATACTCACTTGAAGAGAGTGAACACCATAATACTTGGGTTCGCAGCAGAGGGTTACAAATTCAACTTTAAAAAATCCAGAATTGCCCATCTAACAGTCCTGTTCTTAGAATACGAATTATCAAGTGAAGGCAAAAGCCTGGCTGACAATTTCCTAGAGAAATGTGCCGTACTCCAAGCACCTAGAACACTAAAAAACCTACAGTCAATTCTAGGCTTCCTAAATTTCGGAAGAACATACATCGCAAATTACGCAGAAAGGGTCAAACCCCTTTATGATCTAATAAAACCAGATTTTAAAAGAACCAATTGGACTCAAATACACACAGAAATCTTGAGATCCTTACAAACAGACATGTTAATTAAAACAAAATTAGAAACACGTGATAACACACGCAATCTTGTGATTCGAGTCATCCCAGGAAGATGCGGATTCACATACCTGACCTCTAATGAGGGAGAAAAGGTAGCAATTGCATTCAAATCACACTTGTACACAGAAGCTGAAAAGAAATTCAGCATTAAAGAAAACATTGTTCATGCAGTTCAAACCGCAATAGCTAGAGAAAAAGATCAAGCAGACGGTAGACACATCACAGTCAGAACAGCAGAATCAGCCTTTGAGGCACTAACAACACCTTGTAATTTACCAACAACAACATTGAATCCGGAATGGATACAATGGGTGAATTCAATTACAACGGACAAAGTATACTACTACTTTGATCCAGAACTAAAGGAATTGAAAAATCTAGAATATGAAAGAACATTCCCTCTGCCTATCGACATTCTGCCCTTACGACAATACGCTTGTGTAATCTATACAGACGGACATGCTCAACCCTCCGTTTGGGGAGAACAAGCATACAACCCCACATGTGAGATTACAAAAGAAGTGTGGCGCGGAGGTAATCTAAGACCTCTATTAACAAAAACACACTCAGTAGAAACTAATTCAGAACAACAGACTGAAATAATAGCATTGAAAATGGCGCTAGATAATGCGGATCGCGAATTCCCGACACTTATAGTGTCCGATTCATATTACTGCGTCAAATCATATAACAACGATTTGCAGACATGGATTCAAAACGGTTACAAAGATGACACTGATGCAACAATAAAGCAAAAACTGCTTTGGGAACAAATAGCTCTTTTACAAAAAGAACTACCAAAGACTCACGTGACACACTCACTGAGTCATCAGCGTGATGGCGTTCACGTTGCAGGGAATTCATTGGCTGAGACAGCCACAGCGGTAGCAACTAAATCGGCTTCCGTAGCTCAAAAAAAGCATACAGTGAAGTATATTGACGGTGAAACAGTGCTGGCGGTGAAAACGTCATTAAAAGGCGACTGCTCGGCGCTACCGATCAACTATCCACTCAATTATACATACATAATCGATGCAAACTCCGTCCCTTTTGCTCGAATCCCTGGAGTGGGGGATAGAGTGATTCCAAACATGGACAGGAGAAACTTGTTAATAGCAGACGCACATATGGGCGAGGGTCTCAGACACCTCAAACTAAAAGATTCTCTGGAAGAATTACAATCAAGGTACTGGTGGCCAGGCATGAGCCTGCATCATACCATTTTTGTAAAGAACTGCCCAAACTGTAACAGAAATCGCAGTGGTGAGAGAAACGGTGTAATACCGTGTCGTTTCACTCCAGAAAAGATCAACAGTAAAAAGCAAAGCGTCCGATTAACATATACAGGCTAGTTTCCATTTATAATGTAGATCACCAGCACTCGGCTGACGTCTGGACTGTTATACAAAGATTTGCGAGTCTAAATGGCATATACGCTAGAAGCATGCTACGTTTGACCATTGTTTTCACTCTAGCCCTCCAGCCTGAGGGGAAACATGGCCAAATGAGCATAGCACAGCGGGACTCTTCTAACTTCCTTCCTGAGGGATACGGGATGGTGTAAAGAAAAAACCAAGGCATAAAGCTATCTATAACAGAAAGGATATTAGGTTCGGGAACTGGGTGGGTCAAACATCTAATAAGTGTCCAACGTAGTCTAAATAACTTGCCAAGAAATTCTCTGAAGGGATTCAGTCCGTACGAATTATTATTTGGAACTAGGATGTTAGTCTTAGATCTCGACAGTCAGACTTCAGTGGTGAAGGAAAAATGCTTTGATATCAAAGATCGTTTGGCTGTTTTGCAGGACTTAAACGAAACAAGAAAAGACCTGAGCAACATAAAGTTGAAACAGCAGCCAACAACCACTGAAGAACCACCACCTGTCCCAGCAAGACCTGTCTGGATTCCAAAAATCGGGGATCTAGTCAGAGAAAAGATCGCGGTAAAGAAGGAATTTGGGCCTTCTTACAGAAAAGCAGTTCCTGTCTTGTCTGTCAACGGGACAAGATCAGTTGTACTACCGCCGCTTGCTGGTAAAAAGGAGAACCGAGTTGTATCCATCGACCTGGTAAAACCACAACATGTGGCCGATAACAAATAGTAGGCCAAGTGGACTCCCGAGAAGTAGTAGAACACCAAGATTTGCTACTAACACAGAGGTTCAATCTAAGAGGCTAATCACATTCGAAACGCCTACAGAACTACAACAAGGACTATGCAACAATGCAATGGAACTTAGACCTCTGAAAACCCAAATAAAAACATTTAGCAGAGACACACCAATCTATAATGAAGTAACAAACGACTATGCAAGAACCAGTAATCCTGAAACAATTGGAACAATAGACAGAACTGCATCCGGCTACTTCATAAACTTCGATGATTCCTCTGAAGGCTTCACTGAATCAAATACACAGCCATCAACAAAAACCTTTAAAGATAAAGTTAAAGTACTTTTGAAACAACTGAAAGAAACATATCTAATTTCTCCATGGATTGAATTTTGGGTGGGTTTTGGTGCATTTATCCTCATACTTTGGCTCATCATGGTACTAACTTTGGGACGCTTCATTGAGGGAAAATATGCTAAAATGGACACAGCAAGTCAGAAAATCAACTTGATCCTCAAACCACACACATCTTCACACGTCGAGAAAAGAGAACTTTCTTCAGTCAACTTCACAGCCAATCCTGTACCGGGTGGGGTAGCATGGGACAAAACTGACTACGAAATTTATGGTCCGGTTGAAATCCTGAAATATCCACACCAAATTAAGATCTCATTGAGTGACTTTGTAAAACCAAGCTCATTTGCTGATGATTGGGACTTTGAAAGTATAAATAATATGATGTCTGACTTAGTAATGTCTGCTAAATTTACCAAACATGATTATTTGCAGGGTTCGACAAATTATGATAGTATGTACTGTTATAACCACTATGGTAACCATTTTCTACATAGATCTGCACAACCTAGAAATTTTTAAATTATAATCAATGGGAACATTGTGCAACCCCTCCAAAAGGAAGCTCAAGAACCGTTTATGAAAAATATTCATACTTTTCAGGTTTCAACACAAGTAATGCTGAAACATTTTATTTCAAATTGTCAAATAAGACAGGGACAAAGACCATGATAACAAACACGAAATTGATATATTCAGACTCATTCTTTGAACAAATGAATACTTTTGGTTTTGATTATTGGGACAAAAATGTTGAAGTAAAAAGTGTTTGGGGTACAAAAGAATGGCAAGTACAGGGTATAGAATCCTTGTTTAGAGCCTGCATGATCCCAGAACAAATTATATTTTTAAATGACACTGTTCAACAAACTACCTGTCTTGGCTTAGCCAAAATAAAAGACTTAAATAAACCGTCTATTCCAAAACCAACAATGAACAGCAATAGCTCCACAGATGAAGAGATAGACGTAAATTATGTATTAAACCAAAACAGAACACATCCTGATTGGAAACAGTGGTTGATCTGGCCCACAGATACTAATAACTGTCAAAACAGATTCCTGAACAAAACACAGGGGTTCAAAATGACCAGGCCAGACCCTAGATATTCCCAAAGACAACACCCAGGAATAATAACCACCTACAGTGTGGGCAAATTATGCCTTCAATGGCTACAGACTTCCACACTGGCAGAAATTAAGCAACACCTAACTTTACTTACTGATGGTGCTGACTTGCGTGATTTCATTAGGGGACCGCGCAAACAGCGTCAGAAATGTTTCATAGCAGCCTCTGTATATGCAGCATACAACGAGGCCTGGAAGGTGACTCAAATTGAGACAGCAGAAAGAATACAGGAAATTGACCGTATTAATTTGGAAAAATCACTTTCTGTAGTGGACAATGGGTTAATGACTCTGTCCTCCAGAATTTTTTCTCTGGACAGCATTGTGTCTTCAGCAATCGACATAATATCGCAAGACTTACTGTTGTTACAACACGGTCAGTCTCAATTGCGTTCTATTGTACAGCTTGGCTGGACGTTACAAAACCTGCGTTCAGGCTATGTGCCTTGGCGTTTAATCAACACAACGTCACTATTCAATATCTTTAACCTTACTGATAAACAAATCAGTATGGCCCAGAAGGGTGCTGATTATACAATCCTGAGCATTGAGAAACTCGAGAGATTACCAGTGACAATGTCAGAACGACCTGTCAGTGAATGGATAATACATGGGATAATTAATATTCCAATATCAACCTTCAGGTTTCAATACTGCCAAAAATATATACAGGCTGGCATGTACGAAAAATTGGGAAAGGGGTACATTAAAACAACATGGAACTTGCCCTATTCACATGCATGTGTCAGTAATAAAGGCCAGAAAGTGTTTCTTAGTGGCAATAATTGTGCAATGTCACTGAGCGGTACACTTCTGTGTAATGGAATTAGTTTGCATGGAGCCTGTGAAGGGAACTCAAATAACCTTTCATGTCACCAGCTAGGCGCACCTGCAACAGAGATAGAACCATTCTTTCAAAGACTCTATAATGGGAGTTACATTCTAATTGTAGATCGCAGATGCTGTAGTCTTATGCCCGGGACTCCTTATCTCGTAACTACGACTGCGAAGGTCAAGTGCTGTGGACGCTTATTGTTCCCCAGCTCCCTTCCAGACAGGGAGGCAAGGGCATGGCCCAACTTGAAAATTACTTCTATTCGAATAGATACTTTAAGCAGAATGAAAACAGTGCTTCTTCAGACGCCGACCAGACTCACGTCATCAAAAGAAACGTATGATCTCCTAGTCGCAAGGACGACTGCAGAGATTCACTCCTTATTATCAACTAATTCCCCCATACATTTCGCAGAAATCCTGAATGAAATCTTAAATATTTCTGATACCAGTGGAGTCTCAAAAGTATTTAAGACAGTATTTTCGATGGCATTAACACCATTCAAAGCCATACTGGGTATTTTTCCAGATTTCATCCATTCGATTTTTGGCGGACTTCCCCTCATTTTGGGACTAATTGCAGGAATCCTATTCTTAGTCCTTATATTTCATTATGGCAAACCATGTCACAGACAAAACACCTGCGACAAGGGAAGAAACAATCCTAGCCATTGGATACCGGGACCGGATATCAAAAATCCTGGGACTATCCCGGCTTAGAGACCTGAACATGACTTGGTTTCTTTCATTTCGACCAATGTGGCATCGATGTGTTTTACCTGTATTAAGGTGCTTGCTATGCGGAGAAGAATGCGTGTTAGACACCTGTCTGACTCTACAATCAGATGCGCCAATGGATGCAGAAACATTGTTGAGTCCAATAAAGGCTCATACTTTGTGCTGCCCTCAACGGCTACCAATCCTGATGACGGCATTCGTGGAAGCTTCACCACTACGATTAAGGGGTAGTGAAGTTCAAGATGAAAGCAGCATTGATCAGGTACGACCTTCTGTCAGCAATACTAATCAAAACGTCAATGGAGACAATCATGCGCACGAATGCATGGTTACATCTTTTTCCGAGTTAGTGGAACTCTCCCAGGAAGCTGTTGACAACTTTTTCGAGAGTCTAAATGATATGATGTTCTCACCAGAGCAGAAATAGAGACTTTTGAGCAAGCTCGCACACGGCGTTCCCTGAATTTGGCCTTCAACTAGAATAGCAAAATACCATGAACAATTTTCCCTCCAGTTCACGGACAGCAATTTTTTTCAGCAGCCCCAAAATATTTTTACGAATTTTTCGGGACACTTATTTTCTGCTTAAAGTAAGAACTATTCTTAGAGAACTAAGATTTCTATTTTTAGATACTTTATAGACATTAGCTGCCCGCTGATATGTTCATAATTATTTTATTCTGTGATGGAATGGTCTCGAAACTTTTTTCTGTATTAAGAGCCATTTCATGTGTAAATTCTCATATACAAATTAGTGATAATATATAGATATGCGTGATTACTTTAGCATTATTCTACAGCTTGAGTGCATATATTACATGTGAATGTTTTTTCCGTATATTTGATAAATTCAAAATGCATTTATGTATTTTGGGGTGGTAAGGTATACACGATACTCTACAGTATGTTTTACTATGCATAGATTCGTAAATATGTCCATAGTTAGCGTGGAGTGGGTGTGATGTATTCCTATAGGTTCTGTATCGATCCCCCTATTCCTGACCCTATTCTGGTTAACAAGTTAACTAGCAGCCATCCCATGAGGCAGAAAACCCCCATGATGCAGGAACCGTTATCTGATAAAGCCACACTACGGCACAGGAACGTGTTATCTGATTAGGTCATAACGCTTGCCATCTAATTAGACAAGCGATATTCCTCCAGCCCCTGATAAGGCATACGGAGTTCTCAAAACAAATCAAACCTATGACAGACCTGGGAAAAACCCTGCGGCCATTGTTTTGATTTCACCGAGAACTTCAGCAAAAGAATGTGCTAACGACCAGGTCGTATGACATCCTTATTGACGTATCTATGTCCATCCTTACGTCAATCTCGGCACCTTAAAGGTATAAATATTACCGATATTGCCCTATGCAAACACACGCGGTGGTGACGAGATCGGAGCAGCCAGACTTGCCGAAGCCCAGAGCAGAGCAGACCCCGCTGGCGCAGCCCCGCCTTTCCTGACGCGCTGAGAACGAGACGCTGCTTTCTCCTGCCGAGAAATCCAGCTCCGGCGCTTCCGGGTAGCCCTCGCAGGCAGCCTGGAATATCAAGACCAGAGACGAGAGATACCATCCCTCATTCATCCTAGATTCCAGGTACAGAACTGAATAACCCCTCACAGAGAATTCTTTAGTCAGTCACTTGGCAAAACAAACTTAACTTAAACTGCTACTTTCTATTCCCGCCCACGTATTAGGCTTAGGTCAGGTACACGGGGTAGGCGTAGTTAGAAACACCAGTTGAGTACGATTAGTCAAATGTAAATGTGTATGTATTCATTTTATTCATTTTATTCATTTTAAACCTTCATATGGCTTAGAAACCATATCAATGTTTTTACAGTATTATTTTATACTTCTGCTTTTATTGTATGCACTTTACTTAACCATAAGTATTGCAATAATATCGATCCATTTCTCTTGTATGAGAAAAGAGACTGATCAATAAATAACATCTTTTATTGAACACGCCCGTCTCTTCCTTTTCTCTACAATCTGGTGAAACTAAGAATGCACGTACTGACTGAGTAAAATAAGTCGTCTTTTGTTTTCACACGACTCTAGAGATACACTCTTGATTAGGGGAGAGCAAAGTTGTCATGTTCTATGGTTGTCAGAAACTAAATCCCTTCTTGTCTATCCAGGGAGGTTCAACTCCTCCTTGCCTATTCGAGAAAGTTTCTAGTGAACTCTGAGCTAGCTGGCAAACCCAAAACTTTAAGTCTAATATCGACAGTAGTAGACCTAGTTAACGTCTGGTCTAGGCCTATACTATTGAAGGTATTATTCCAATGCGCAGAGCCTATTGGGATAATAGGAACTACACTACACTTTGATGCTCTGTTACACAGACAACACACCAAAATGATCATTAGTCAAAGTCAAAGGACTTTTTAATGTCTACATTCAGCTGTTATTAATTATCAAACAAGAAACAATCAATTGTCTTGTGATTCACAAGACAATTGATTGTTTCTTGTTTGATAATTAAAAGTAGATTGATCCCTTCAGTACCATTTGTTTTTACTTTCTCATCCTTGGATGTCTCCTGCTCAGGTACGGGAGGGTGAGGTGGGCAGAACCCCTAACCATTTTTTCTAGTCTCTACATTCAGCTGTTAGTTTGGCCTTGCAGTGTTAATGGGAGTCCACGCACCAGCCACACTTGGCTGTAAGTATTTCGACATTGACCAGAGTCTCATTTGCTCTTTGTGGTGCATGCGGATTTGTTCCTGATTCCGGTGAGTGTCTCTTAAACTTTGTGATGTCCGTGTATTTGGTATGAGGAAGTGTGATGTGCGTGTATTCGTTTGTGTGTGTGTGTGCGTGCTTGTGTGTGTGTTTGTGTGTGTGGGTCAAACATTTGGTGGCAGTGAGTGCTATTAGTTTTCTGTTATGACTATTTAATGGCCCTTCTGAATGTGAGGATATTAATGTATGACATTGTTCTGCATTCTGTCCATCAACTGTTGTTTTTGCAATTGTCACCCCGAGTGGGACGGGTTTGCTCAGATGTGAGTCCCGTGCTCTCCTTGCCACTGGAATCGAGCTATCCTGGCTGATGAGGGCTGAAAGCCCGAAACCGGTCCTAGGATGCTTGTTTCCAGTCCATGGAGGACCTGGCTTGGCAGTTCGGGCTGGACTGTTCCCATGAGGCACAGGGTCAAGACTGATTTGCATATGGCTGGGTTTAAACGGGAATGGCATGGTGAGCACTAAAACGATGGATTCAGGCCAAGATCTCTGTACTGGGTTGAATGTATGACATTGTTCTGCATTCTGTCCATCAACTGTTGTTTTTGCAGATGTATTAGCATTCAATATTTGGGTGTTCTGTTGCAGGTGGTGTGTCACTCATTGTGTTGGAGAAGGGGGTTGTGAACATACTGACAATCAACCCTATGACATATCTGTGCTGTGTCAGGTTAGTGTGAAGTTTTAGTGCAGGATGTTTTGGTTGTTTTGCTTGTTCAAGAGATTTGTGTTAAAGGGAACTGTTTAATGGCAGTCTGTGTGGCAAATCTGGGCTGTGTGAGATGTACAGTAGGAATGTTGTCCCCGGTGTTGCGTTGTTTTAGATGTGTGAAATGTCATGTTGGGGACTGTTGTTGTGTGTATGGTGAAACCAAAATGTATTGCCTGTTTGTATTGAATTGGCTGTATGTGCAGTGTTCTTTACCTTATGAAATGTACTTTCATTAAAAAAATATTTTAAAAACTCATTGCCAAGATTCTAAATGATCAAACCTAATTTTGTGGAAAAAAGAATTATTATACATACTATTTGGTCAAAAATAACATATAAACAACCTTTAGAGCTCTAAAATTATATTAGCAAAAAACCAAGAACAACTTTGTTGTATGTTGCCTCTTTGAAACGCAGCCTGTTTATGAAAGAGGACCACCATATTTAAATACATCTACCCACACTCCAAAATAAACACTGTGGTCTTTGCAAAAAGACGAAAGCAAAAAGAAAATAATATTTTTCTCTTAAGTAAAATCAAATGTTTGTATCGTGTATCTCTCTCTAGTTTGATAAATTATTGAAGTTGGCAACGTTTAGGGGAAAACTTCATGGGGTTGGCAAAAGGCATCGTTGTAGTTTCACATGGCCTTAATATAAACCAGTCTGGCCGTCCTCCAAAAGCAGCAATCCAGCATGAGCTTCTACAGCAGGCATCTTTGTAAATTGTCACTTCATTGGTGCTCTGCTCTGTCTTAGAGAGAAAATCTTGCAAAATGTCTTACCTGCTTCAAAAAAGCAACTCCCAAAAGCATTTTCATTACAGTAGGCATCATCAGTGAGGTAATGCTCAGCTTCCTGATGAGGGTGAGGAGAGAGATAGTTACATCTGGATGTGCTATGGACTGGACGCTGACATGGTCTGTTGAATAACCTTGCTTGACGTAAAAGGTGAGCCAGTTCCCCTAATATCTCCAGTGGGGTACCTCGTGTACCTCGAGTCCCGTAGGTTATTATCTGTTGCAACCATGAATACCATTCATTCTTTTTCATGTTTGGCTTTGCATTAATCCATTGTCTTGTTTTTGATGTCTCAATAGATAGGGAGAGCATTCTAAAACCGCCGCCACTGCCGAGAGTCAGACTTACTTACCTCTCACACGCCCGAGGAAGGCTGAAGCCATTGCCCACGCCGCCGCCACCGCCAAGAGTCAAGGGCTATCAGACTCCGCGCCGCCGCTCCGGGAGACTCCAAATCCCGGCAGGCACCGCGGCGGCGCGTCTGAGTGACGCGGCTGCGACCAGTGAGCGCCAACAGAGGCGCAGAAAAGGAGGAGCACCCCGGCAGAGCGGGGGAGAGCATTCTAAAACCGCCGCCACTGCCGAGAGTCAGACTTACTTACCTCTCACACGCCCGAGGAAGGCTGAAGCCATTGCCCACGCCGCCGCCACCGCCAAGAGTCAAGGGCTATCAGACTCCGCGCCGCCGCTCCGGGAGACTCCAAATCCCGGCAGGCACCGCGGCGGCGCGTCTGAGTGACGCGGCTGCGACCAGTGAGCGCCAACAGAGGCGCAGAAAAGGAGGAGCACCCCCGCGTCGCGGGACACAAGCGGGACGCCCGGGGCTAAGCCCGGGCAAAGGGCGGGCCCTCTGAGGCCCTCCGAGGCACGGAAAGGCCAGGCAAGGCTATCCCCCTGAAAACAACCGCGAGGATTTGAGGTACTGTTTCCGGTTTGTCACTTGGCATTTAACATCAGTTATTAAGACAGTTATCAACTATCACCTTTTAGCCGGCCAAATCCTATAGTATTTCTTGTTAGGATCAGCTTTTTACCCGGCCAAAGACTAGCTTTGATTGCGTGATCTTTTAGAGTAAGAGTCCAAAGCATGGGGAAAAAAACGGTTCCCCCCCCTATCGAGACTGTGAATACTCTTGATTCATATCTTGTCCAAGTGGTAAGCAGTATTAACAACAAGCGAAGGCAATCCTTGGGCCTAAGCCAATCACCGGTGTTGCTTGCAGAAAGTCCATCTACAAGTACTGTAAGCACAGCCATGTCCGATTCCCTGACAGGAAATGCACAGCTTAACCTAGCAGATTCTGACTCTAATTCTTTAGCCAACCACATGGAGGCCACCGAAGACTCTGATCCTGTCATGGATAGAGCAGATCTCATCGATCTATCTGACAATGCCTTCACCGAGACAAGCATCCAGATAGAAGTCATAGACGAGGACCTTCAGCCCCAGTCTCCACCTATTCGTGCTGTTAGAGCATGTAGGAAACCAGCTGCAAAACGAGGGGGGAAACAACTGGGAAGGAAGAAGCCTGCCACCCCTCCTTCCAGACGGATGGGCAAACATGCAGATTCCGAGGCTGATCTTGAGTCCAAGCGCATTATTGATGATGACCTCTTCAACAGGATCCAAGACATGATAGATATTAAAATTAAGACCATTATTAAACCTCTGATCGGGAAAGTGGACAAACTAACTGCCGAAGTCAGGAAGTTGGGTGGGGTTCATAGTAACTTGACCAAGGAGCTAGAGAATTTATCTTCCCTCGTCACAGATTTAATATCCACGGATGAGGAGGCCCCTTCTACCGATAGTAACGCACAGCCCACTCAACAAGGGTTGTTACCCCCACCCTCACCACTAACATTAACTGACCCGGATCAGAACGTCGTAACTGGGGACCCTCATACCTTCTCCACTGATGCAGCAGTGGTAAGTCACCAAGAGGACAGCCCAGTTCAATTTATCGTGGAAGCCTCACCGGTAGTCTTGGTGCTGGCTAATGTTCCAGTTCTGCCAAAAGATAAAATAGAGTCTAATCAGGGTCTCAAAGATAAAGCCTTACACTGGCTTTCAAATAATATGTACATGGCTCAAGAAGGGTTTGATAAATTGGCAGGAGACATAGTTTCGACTAGGAGGGTACCCTGGATTGGCAGCAAGCCGAAAAAGTTCCAAGGCGATTGTGTTATTTTAAATTTTACTAACGCCGAGGTCCTTCCTGAAATCTTGAACAATGTTTTCCCACCTCAGCGGCGCAATGGCTCTATAGTCCCATTAACTCTCAGATTTTTCTATAACGAGTCTCAACCCGCTACCTTACCTAATACTAATAGGCATAATAAGTATAGGAATAACAGTAGCTGGGGAGGGGCCATGGGCTCGCGATACGCAAATGACCGGTTCCTGCCTGTAGTACAGCGAGAGTCAGGAAGACCCATTTACTCGTATGAGCAAAATATTCAGCCGGTTCACCCGCAGGTGATAGGAACAAACGGGTGGGGGCATGGCGCACCGGGGTATGATCACAGTGTACGGGGCATCAGGCCAACACGGTGGCAGAGAATGGATCCGTCTCTGGGCCACCCAATCACCCCACACCCCCTGTGGAATTTAGCTCACACCGGTCAGGTTCAGTTAGCTACCCCATCTGCTTGGGGCTTCACTACAGGTAATAGGTTTGGCCCCCTATCTGACCTTAATACCTGCGATTGACTTGAACCAGGAATTGACCAAAATAATGTGGGTTTGATCAATTTAAATTCGTGCAGCGATGGCTTTAGTACCGATGATCCCCCTAGTTTTCCTATGCCTAACGTAGCCACTGAGCCCCAACCATCTACTACCCCAGGTCAGCAAACAATCTCATCTGGGATTGAGGCGGGCCCTAACAAGGGTTTGACTAGAGAGGTGATACAGCGTTGCTGTCACGCGAATACTACCGAGGCTCCAATAGCGCAAGTATTAGCGGAAGGAGACTCAGAGAGTGGTAGCAAGCCAAGGACTACTATGGAGTCATGTAAGATTATAAGCTGGAACGTGGCAGGTTTAAACACTAAACGCCAGGACCCTGTATGGTGGAGCTTCATCTCAAAGCAACACATCATTGCGCTGCAAGAAACTTGGGACACATCTAGTAATATCTGGTGGGATGGGTATACTAGCTTCATAAGACCTGCTGTCCCTAGTAGAATGGGTAGGGCCAAAGGCGGTTTGGCGCTTTTATTCGCCTTGGACTTAAAAGGAAGTTATAGGCAGATCAGGTCCGAATCTGATAATATATTGATTGTCGAAAGGGTCATCAATAAAACTAGTAGGACCTTATATGTTAATTTCTATAACTCTGGGAACAGCGTCTATGACGGTTGTAATATCGCCAGTTTGGATAGTATTTTAAATTCAGTCTTACAGAATATCTCATTTGCATCTGAGTCAATTTTACTAGGTGATTTTAATATACATTCATGTAATTTAGCCTGTAAGGGAAGAGGAGCCAGTGAAGATGACGATGCTGCTCCAGTAGTGCCTCACTTCGAACATTCAGCAGAGGGACAGGAGCTTGAAGACCTACTTGCTAACTACAACCTTTATGAACCCAATTTCGGTCTGAGAACGCCAACTTTCACCGGCGGCCACCATGGGTCTGTGATAGATTATATCTTTGTTTCTCTTGGCATCTTAACTCTGACCACCGCATATAGTACGGTAGCAACCCACTTCAGTGATCACAATCCAGTATTACTTGAAGTGGCGTGGGGCAGCCAGATGGGAGCATCACCATCAATTGTAAAATCAGCCCATTCCTTGAGGACCACAGATCAAGATAGAAGAGTAAAATGGGCGAACGTGATCCCGGAAAACTTCTACAAAAAATGCTTCCCTAAGATCAAAACCCAGGTTGAGCTTTGTCAGAACCCTGACACCCAAGGGATCCTCATGGTATCAGCCTATGAGGAACTATGTGTTCAGGTTTCCAACGAACTTTTAGCTAAACCCCTTCAGGGAGCTCAGGGTCACAAGCGATGGTTTGATTCTGCATGTTCGAAGGCCCACAGAGATTTGCTGGTGGCTCTAAAAATTGTTCCGAGAGTAAAAGAGGAAATTGCGAGGTTAAGGAAAATTTATAAGACTGCCGTAAAGAGCCGCAAAGAATCCATTAAACGTGAAACATGGGATGACCTTCTCTCAGCGGCGGTGCTGAAGGACAGCAGGAGATTCTGGGAAATCATCAAGCAGCCCCTTTTCTCGGAGGATAGCAATTTACCAATGGATTGTGTGATTACCGAGGAAAAATGGTTGTCTTTCTTCAAAATGTATATGGGGGTGACGTAGTTGATGAGGACATTAACAGGGGCTTATTGCCTAGTGGGACTGTACATCCTATTGTCTTTAATCCCCAAGAAGTAGAAAAGGCACTTGCGGAAACCACCAAACACAAGGCACCTGGCCCTGACGGAGTTCCGGCCGACTTTTTTATGTTTTCACCTAAAATGTGGTCGAGGGTGTTGTCCAACGTGTTTAATGCAGTTAATGGCAACTTAGCGCCTGCATCTTGGGCTATATCCACCATCGTCCCCATTTACAAAAACAAAGGTCAGCGGGACGACCCAGCATTCTACAGGCCTATATCCCTGCTGGACTCAACCGTAAAAATTCTGGGGAGAGTCCTTTTATCTAGGTTGAGGGAGAATGTTGAGGGGTGTGGTGGGCTGTGCGAACTGCAATACGGCTTTAGAGAGAGTAAAGGTACGATCGAGCAATGCATTAATTTGTATCTACTCATCTCTAAGTACACGTTGGCTAAGGAGGGTTCAGTGTACCTGGCATTTATGGACCTTTCCTCGGCCTTCGACCTCGTTAACAGGTCCAAACTATGGTCGACTCTGCTGGATTTGGGAATCGATGAAGCCCTGGTTATGTTTATGGCCACACTGCACCAGGAGCTTTTTGCAGCCGTTCGAGTGTCCAACAATGGCAGGCGTACCCCTTTATTTAAATCTCTGAAAGGGGTACGGCAAGGTTGCATTTTGGCCCCCACGCTTTTTACCATCTATATTAATGGCCTGGGGGCGCACCTGCGAGGCCTGGGCACGGACGTCCCACGTGCAGGGGATGCCCATATCCCGGCACTCCTGTACGCGGATGACGCCGTGTTGATCGCCCGCACGGGTGTTGGCCTGCAGGTTCTTCTTAATTCCTTTGGTTCCTTTATGGAAAACCTGGACCTTAAGGTCAACGCGTCCAAATCCCACACAATGGTCATGGGCCGAGAGTGCATGAAGAGAAGACATAAATCATTCTTTTGTAGTGGGATCCCTGTTTCCGAGGTAACCACATTTCCTTATCTGGGAGTGCTGTTTGATCAAAAAGGCACCTGGGGTCCACAGATAAGCGCAAAGAGGCTGGCAGTTACTAGATCTGCTTCTGCACTCTTGGGTTTTGCTGGCAAGCTGGGTGCCAGGCCCATGGAAGCGATGTTGAAGATATATAAGAGTAAACCTGTTGCCATCGCCTCATATGGATCTCCTCTGTGGGGGTATGTAAACCTTGACCCCATTCAGAGAGCAGAAAACAGATTCATAAGATCTCTCCTTTCTGTGCCCCAGTCAACCCCAACCTATTCCATCCACAAGGAGGTGGGCTTGCCATATCTGTCGGATTTATTAAGCGTAGCACCCTTGATCTTGTGGTTGAAAATGTGGTTAAACGCCGAACTTCCACTGAATCACAAAATTTTGAGGGATGTCCAATCATTGGATAACTATAGTAAAATCCCATGGCTGGCCTACCTAAGTAAATCTTTTAAAGAATTGGGTCGCCCAGAACTTTTCCACTGTCCAGAGAAAATTAGGGCTCTGGATATAGCTTATACAAAAAAGGCCTTCAAAGAAAGGAAGGAAGCATGCCGCGAGGTAGTTGAGCTGCAGAAACCAGCAGTTAGGGCTCACTATCTATTGGTTAGCGATCCTTATTTGGCACCTTATCTCCGCTTTGTAACAATCCCTTACCATAGGTTTTTATTAACGAAACTTAGGTTTAATCTTATTCATTTTCACCTAGGCTCTTTTAAGGGATGGCAGAAGCCAGAATTAGCCGCCCCCTGCAGTTGCGACCATTTCTCTGTGCAGGACACAATGCATTTTGTCATGTTTTGTAGTTTATACCATGAGCAGAGGAAAAAATATTTGCTCCCCATACTTAAAGAAGCAGGGTTCACACAGGTGCGCCCTGCGCTGCTCTATTTACAGCTTATGACAAACCCACGCACAGCGTTTAGTCTTGCAAATTTTTTAGTCGCCGCTGCGAGGGCGAAAGCTGTTGGCTAATCTCCGCCCTAAAAGATTATTTATCGTAATGAGATTATGTGTATCGTCTTATATATAAATGTATCTTTTTAAATTGTGTAAATAGTATTTATAATGTACATCGAGTATGATGCTTTTTAGATGTTAGGAAATTTAATTATGCTTTTTATGTCATGTTTTATTGCTTTTGCTTCTTTGTATGACTTTGAATAAGTCGAATAAAGATATTCTGACTGACTGACTGATGTCTCAATACACAACTATTTATGTCATACCTCATTGCACTCATGTCTACGGTTGTGTGACTTGATTTAGTCTTTACTTAATGTTTTATTGTTTATCAATCGATTATGTCTACATATGATTTCTTATTTTTGCCTTTTTGTATATTAGTCACAGCCCTACCGAAATTCAAAATCAGTTTGAATGAAACGCGTTGGCTGGATGTTCTTATATATAGAAAAATGCTTTAATGAAACAAAAGAAGGATAAAAATATCTTGAAAGATTAACAAGAATTTGTGGACTATCGTATTTCTGGATGCACCATTCCAATTTGATTTGATTTCTGCTGGGCAGTGGTACCTAACAACAGCAGGTACCGAAATAGAAGTACATGGGGTCAAATTGATTGAAACCTTATGGGTGGTGCGGTCCTCTGAGTCCTCCATTGGTATCTCTTTGATTGTTTACACCTTACTGATTGCCTGAGAAAAGCTGAGTTCCCTCCCAATAACCATGCCTAGGCTCGCTCCTTAACAATTCTCATAGCTATCAAGTGTCTCCATATGAGGGCCCAGAGCAGTAGGAAAAAAAAACCATGGGTACAAATAAAGCTGTGGAAATCTTGTAGCAATTGATTGTAGAAGATGGATAATGTAGAGAAGAATAGCAAGACACCAAGATCCCCCTGACTTCGGGGAGGAGGAAGAGACAAGCAGTGGTTAATTTGAGGCAGTGGTTGCAGGTGAGGCCCACGGGGACTCGTTAAGGGGGACTGGAACTTATATTTCAGAGCAAGAGATAGAAAAACACAAAAGCTGGAAGGACTGAGAAATTGAAAGACAGAAAAACAGTGACAAAAGGGGAAACGAAGGATGGAAAAGAACCTGTGAGCTAAAGAGGCAGGGAGTGTTTGGTGGTGAATTAAAGAGGCACAAGGTAAAATCAAGACTTAGCATCCTTTGTATTCGGTACCCTGACCTTTGATAGTGCTGGCCACGGGTTTCAAACAAACCCTAGGCACTAGTATGAATGAATGAATGAGAGGGATTTAAAATAGCGCACAACTACTCAGTAAGAGTGTCCTGGTGCTGACAGAACAAGTGACAGGAATCTTGAAGCAAGACTAATTTTTAAAAAGCCAAGTTTTGAGATGTTTCTTGAAAATAGATAGATCCGTGATGGCTCTCAGTGCGGCAGATAGTTTATTCCATGCCTGGGTGTCCAGGAACCCAAAAGACCTATCCCCCATACGGGCCAAGAGTACTTTGCGGGTGCGGACGAAGTCAGATGAAGAATATCTTAAGGTCCGCACTGGAATGTGACAGTTTATACGTTTACTGAGATAACTTGCTCCATGTCCATCCATGTAGGGCCTTGAAGAAAATCACTAGGAATTTGAATCCTATTCTTTCCTTCAGTCTCAGCCAATGAAGGGTCTTAAGAAGAGGGGTCATATGAGACCTGGGTTTAGGTCTAAGAATCACCCTGGCCGCAGAGGTTTGCACCACTTGCAGGCACTGGATAAGGTAGCAGGATAGGCCCAGGTACAGGATTTTAGCATAGTCCAGTCTTGACGTCACTAAGGCTTGGACCACTGTTTTCCTAGTATCAGATGTCAAGAGTAGAAGGGATTTTTTTAACATACAAATTATGCCAAAGCAGGAGCCCACCAGAGTTTGAACCTGGACCCTCATGGAGAGGGCATTATTCATAGAGATGCCTACATTTTTAACCATTGTTTGAGCTGCAAGTGGCGTAGACAGCTCCTCCGGCCACCATAAATTCCAATTACTCACTGCAGGTTGGTTTAAAAAAACAATCTCGGATTTATTGAATGAATGAAATGATCTTTATTCGGATTATAATAAATCCATAAAAGTACATACAGAATGAAACATTAAAAATGCATTAAAAACATATAAAAAGATTAAAAACAACCCAATTGGGCATAAGCAGCATGTTGTATAAAGTGCATGATACAGTAGTATAAAACATTACACAGTTAGAAGATGCATCATGGATTTCTATTTAGCCGATGCCAATAGTCATTGATTCCGTACGTATAATTAATCATCTGACCTAGTTCTATTGTAGAATTAAAGTGCATTATACGTACATAGACCAATTATGCATGTTCCATACTTGCCCTCGATTTCACACAGGCTTTTATGAAGCAGCTTGTATTGTATATAACATCATCAGTTGGTAACATTTGCAAAAATTTAAATGCCAATTTATGATCTCTCAAATTATATTTTCGAAATATCGGCATTAAATAGTGATGGATATACAGTTTGTAGTGGCCACAGAAAATAGAGTAATGCAATAAACTTTGTTTCCCTCCGGCAGAACAAGGACAATCAAGTTCTTCTAAATTCTTGTTATAGCCAAGTGGAAAACTCAATAGATTTACAATACTACCATCTCGGAACCTAAATAGAAGGCTCCGGTTCCATCTTGCTATTGGTTTCGACAAATATCTACAAGGGTTATAAGGTTTATTTATCTTATCATTTCCTGTCTCAGTTAGTGGAAGATATTTGATAATAGCAGGTTTCATTAACACAGTTCTCATACGTTCGTCTTTATATATTTCAAATAGTGCCCGTTTAACAATATTCTTGTGAGCAGGGACAATGGTATTTGGAGAGCTAAACAAAGAGCCGTGTCCCACGCTCAGCAGGCTGGTCTTGACTGCATTAAGCCAGGGTATGAGATGGGATTGTTCATGTAATAGACAATCTGTGATTATACTTTGGGTCAAGGAAGCCGCTGGATTTGTCCATAATTTTATCCAAAAAAGCGTAGGCCTTGACCTAATGAAATCCGCTATATATGGCAACATAAGTTCTTGGTGACAAATGAAAGTTGGTGCGCATGAGGTGCCACCCAGCACCTTCCTGCAGAATCTATTTTCCTCCAACTGCAAAGGCAGACTATTGCAGTAGCCCCACACTTCTGCTCCATATGTCCCAGATGGCTGACATTGGGTACGGTAGATGTTTAACAGGGGCGTAATCACATCAGCCATTCTTGGTTGACGAAGGGACAAGATTGAGTTAATGGATTTACCAATCTTGTTTCTAGCGTGGGCAGTGTGGTGCTGCCATGAGCCAGTATTGGAGAACAATAACCCTAAATAGGGGAAAGTGCTGGTGCATTTTAATTCATTATCACCACTTTTAATTGAAAGAATATTATATCTTTTTGGTCCACAGTTCATGATAAATGATTTTTTAAAATTGGTATTTAAACCTAAATCTGACATAAAAACAACAAACCCTGTAATTAATGAACGCAAAGCATTAGGAGTACGCCCCATTAATACTGCGTCATCCGCATAAAGTAAAGTAGTAATGGTGGAACCATTAATAATTGGGACGTCCTTGGAATTCTTACACAGGGCAGGGCTCAAACCATTAATATACAAAATGAAAAGCAAGGGGGCGAGTACGCAGCCCTGTCGGACGCCTCTTCTGATAGAAATATCATCAGATAGTTCACCTTCGTTATTAATGCGTACTCTTGCCTTAAGGTCCCTAAGTAGATATGAAAGAAAGTATACTAATGCATCATCTAAACCATAATCAAGCAATTGTGACCATAACTTAGAACGGTTGACAAAATCAAAAGCTGAACTCAAATCCATAAAACCTAAATAAAGTGGGGATTTCTTAACAATAATATATTTGGCCATGATCAGATTTAAGTTGAGACACTGCTCAACCGTGCCCACATGGCTTCTGAACCCCAGTTGGCTGCAATGAAGCACGTTATTATCATCAGCCCATTCCCTTATCCTCTTAAATAGTACCCTACCGAGGACTTTTAGTGTATTGTCAATCAGTGAAATCGGACGGTAGCAGGCCGGATCAGACCTGTCACCTTTCTTAAATATCGGTACGATGACACTGTTTGACCAAGATTCAGGGATGAGGCTGTCGGACAAATTATTGAATAGATTGCATAATAAAGGGCCCCAGAAATTGACTTCCGATTTAATCTGGTCAATAGATAGACCGTCAGGACCAGGGGCTTTATTACTGGCGCTCTCCAAGATTGCATCTTCCACCTCAGATATTGAGAAGTTCAATTGTTTAACCTTTTTTAATGAGGATACAGGATCTGTGATAGGGGGTGCTACAGTATAGATTTTGGAGAAATGCTCCACCCAGACCTCACCGTTTATATTACAGTTGATTGGTTGGATGTTTGAACCAAAGGACCTGAGTGATTTAACTTCTCTCCAAAACCCCGCAGTATCTTTTAGCGAGGCTGTCCTTGTGAGTGACTCCCAATGGTTAACCACTAAGGCCTCGGATCTTGTCCGCAGGGCAAGTTTATATTTAGTTCTTAATTCTCTAACTAGGTTAAAATCCCTAGGTTTAAGTTGTAAACCTGCCCTCAATTCCCTGTTAGCCTTTGAGCATGCGGAGTCAAACCAACGGGGGCTATGATCTGTATTGGGCCTAAAAGGTTTGGAAGATTCCCTTTTAATAGCCCCGCATAAATTACTGAATGCAGCAGTTAATGCTTCGCCATTACTATCAAGTGACAAGCATGTCTCTATTATCAGAGGATGCTTTTTAATTACCTTAGCCAGGATAGCTTTATTATCCACCCCTTTCCATATTAGTTTTAGCCTATCGGTAGACAGTACCAGATTCTTTGGCCCATTCTCAGTTCTCAAAGCAGCCTTTATGGGTTGAGGGTTGTCTAAATATATTCTAAGTGGGTAATGGTCACTATATGCAGAACAGATGACCTCAGCTTTTTGGATAACATCACACAGGGAAGAACAAAGAAATATATAATCTATCGTGGAAGCACAGCCTTGGCCTATGTAGGTAGGTGCAGATGTGTTTTCAGCATTCGTTCCAGCAATTTCCATAGAATTCACTAGGTTACGGGATGCTAATAAATTCTTAAGCTCTTCACCATTACGACATGGAACACTAGTGCGAAACATATGAGCATTAAAATCACCACCAATACAGATGCCGTCAAAAGACCCATACTTCCTCCCCTCCGCGATGTCATCGATAAAATTAAATAAAGCCAAAAAGTTTCCATTTGGGTGGTTAACAAAGTCATTATTATAAAAATTAATTATACATAAAATCATCCTGTTAATGTATTTCACAGCCATAAAACATTTGCCTGGTGTAGGGATCTGTTTGGTTTGTACCCCGGGTTTTATCTTAGACCAGATTGATAGCCCCCCACTGGGGCGTCCCATAGATGAAGCGGAGGCCTTTAAGTTATAACAGCAAAAGCCCTCCACTGTGGGGTTGGCTAAACACCAAGTCTCTTGAAGCAACAAGATGTCACAGTTGTTGTTGACCCACTCCAACCATTCTTTAATTTTCAATTTGGAGTTAAGACCCGCTATATTCCAACTTACAAGAGAGAGGACAGAATCCACATGATTATTAACCATAGTTTGGCCTCTTCCGGGAGTCCCTGCCAAGGAACGCAAGGTTTCCTGATTTCCAGTCATCAAAATTGGTGATGGAACAGCAGGGTCAGCTTCCTTTGTTGGAGAGGGTCAATCTAACATATCCAAACCTGACAAAGGTGCAAATCTATTGTATGTATTAAAAGGGGGGAGTACTGGCTGGAATTGCATAGCAGGTGGCTGAAAATACCTAGATGGCGGGTGGAATTGCAAAAAAGGTGGTTGAAAATGCTTAGGGGGTTGTCTGTAGAAATAACCTAAAGGTAGCATAGTGGCAACCGTAGAAATGGCCGAACAATTGCCATTTATGTTGAGCAAATGCCTTACGATGCCTGGATTTTTAAAGTTAAGAACTATGCAATCTCCGTCCTTATCTTTAGGTAGTGGTCCGATCCAGGGCACCCTGCGGACCGATATGATTTCTCTTGATATGTCATATCCAACCCCTTTGTGTTTGGTCAGCCAATCTATGCACTTATTTCGTAGTTGTACCCATGTTTCCCCCTGATCCTCCCTCAGCACTGGTACTCCTGCCAGGACCAGGACAAACGGACATGCATCCGGTGGCAGGTGTAAGGGTCGGATGCGCCCTTCATGTTTACGAGGTTTATCAAAACCAACATAATCAGTACCTTTATTGTTATCCACAGCTGGAGTTACAGCTGTGGTAGGTTGAGTAAAGCCGTCACCCTTACTAATAGTATTTTTATTATTAGTTCCCAAAGGGGTGGCTTTCCTAGGTGCAGGTGTAGGGATAGTTTTAATAACTTCACTAGTTTTAGCACACTTAGCCCCTGTATTAGCAGATCGGGGTTGGGTAATAGATGGTATGTTAGAAGATGGTAGTGTTGTTCCCAGGTTATTCATGCCCTCATCCAATATAATACGGGTGTCCTGTGTTTTTAGTGACAAAGTGCTGCTTAAGGAATCAAGATCTTTTAGTAAACGATCAGCTCTGATTTGATCCAGGATGATAGACCCCTTCCTTTTGGCTACGTCATTTTTTACCAGATTGTCTAATCTGTCCAATCTTTTAAAAACGTTATTAAACTGATTGATCATAAGTTTTTCCAAACGGTTAAAAATTGTGTCCACTATAGTATCTATAAGGTTCCCATTTTGTTTAGATAGATTGAAATTATCACCCATTAATGTTGTTTGGGTCCATATAGTATTACCATTGTCACTGGGCTGAATGATGGGTGAAGGGGAAACGCTATCTGTATCAACTGGGTCTTTGCCTTCCATAGGAACAAATACCGCCCCCATAGATTTTTGTTTGTTCCACAGGTTTTGGGGGGTGGGCTGACTTTTATTCAATAAAGGTTGTTTCCTTTTATTGGTGCTTTGTTTGATAGTGCCTCTTTTTCTTTTTTCCCCTCCCAATTTATTATTACCAGAGTCTGTAATATCCAAAGTAATAACATCACCCTGGGGAACAGTTGTGTGGATTTGGATAGTTTCTACTTGTGTCGGTACCAACGATGTTGATAAGGGTATCGACTGTAGGCTAACAGCAGCAGTTGTTGAAGGTGCCGAATCTGTAGCTATGTAGATAACAGTATTTTCGTCTTCCACAACAATAGGCACATTAACAGACGGTTGTAAAGACTTAACTACAGTAACCTCGGGGATGATGTGTGTATTCCCGTTTACACAGTTAGTAGCGCTCGGTATGTTGTTAGTGGCAAAAGAGCCCATGGAGAACCTCCTCTCAGTCTCTACTATTTCATTAAAAGCAGTATCAATCAAAGTTTCAAAAGATGTAAGTAGAGAGACGGAGGTATCAGCCCCCTGGGATAATATGTCAATTTGAGTAGTGGTATCAGTAAAATCACCCATGTTAATACGTACTTTCAAGCAAATCTTAGGGGGGTGGCCCGCCCGACCACAGTCGACCACGGACGGCCACAGACGGCCCGCCCTCTGCCCGGGCTCCGCCCGGCGACGTCCGCGCGCGTCCGCGACGCGGAGGGCGAGGCTCCGCTTTGTAGCGCCTCCGGGCGCGGGAACAGCGGTGGCAGGAAGTCCGCGCTAAGCCCACTGGGAGCTGTAGTCTCTAGCCGCTCCTGGGTGTTGATGGCGGCGAGACTCACAGCGTAGGCAACCCAGGGACCCAGGGACTGAGGCAGAGTGCTGGCGTGACCACAGGTAAGCGAGAGCGCTGCTCAAAACCCCCGCTCCACCGAGGGCGAGGCTCCGCTTTGTAGCGCCTCCGGGCGCGGGAACAGCGGTGGCAGGAAGTCCGCGCTAAGCCCACTGGGAGCTGTAGTCTCTAGCCGCTCCTGGGTGTTGATGGCGGCGAGACTCACAGCGTAGGCAACCCAGGGACCCAGGGACTGAGGCAGAGTGCTGGCGTGACCACAGGTAAGCGAGAGCGCTGCTCAAAACCCCCGCTCCACCGAGGGCGAGGCTCCGCTTTGTAGCGCCTCCGGGCGCGGGAACAGCGGTGGCAGGAAGTCCGCGCTAAGCCCACTGGGAGCTGTAGTCTCTAGCCGCTCCTGGGTGTTGATGGCGGCGAGACTCACAGCGTAGGCAACCCAGGGACCCAGGGACTGAGGCAGAGTGCTGGCGTGACCACAGGTAAGCGAGAGCGCTGCTCAAAACCCCCGCTCCACCGAGGGCGAGGCTCCGCTTTGTAGCGCCTCCGGGCGCGGGAACAGCGGTGGCAGGAAGTCCGCGCTAAGCCCACTGGGAGCTGTAGTCTCTAGCCGCTCCTGGGTGTTGATGGCGGCGAGACTCACAGCGTAGGCAACCCAGGGACCCAGGGACTGAGGCAGAGTGCTGGCGTGACCACAGGTAAGCGAGAGCGCTGCTCAAAACCCCCGCTCCACCGAGGGCGAGGCTCCGCTTTGTAGCGCCTCCGGGCACGGGAACAGCGGTGGCAGGAAGTCCGCGCTAAGCCCACTGGGAGCTGTAGTCTCTAGCCGCTCCTGGGTGTTGATGGCGGCGAGACTCACAGCGTAGGCAACCCAGGGACCCAGGGACTGAGGCAGAGTGCTGGCGTGACCACAGGTAAGCGAGAGCGCTGCTCAAAACCCCCGCTCCACCGAGGGCGAGGCTCCGCTTTGTAGCGCCTCCGGGCGCGGGAACAGCGGTGGCAGGAAGTCCGCGCTAAGCCCACTGGGAGCTGTAGTCTCTAGCCGCTCCTGGGTGTTGATGGCGGCGAGACTCACAGCGTAGGCAACCCAGGGACCCAGGGACTGAGGCAGAGTGCTGGCGTGACCACAGGTAAGCGAGAGCGCTGCTCAAAACCCCCGCTCCACCGAGGGCGAGGCTCCGCTTTGTAGCGCCTCCGGGCGCGGGAACAGCGGTGGCAGGAAGTCCGCGCTAAGCCCACTGGGAGCTGTAGTCTCTAGCCGCTCCTGGGTGTTGATGGCGGCGAGACTCACAGCGTAGGCAACCCAGGGACCCAGGGACTGAGGCAGAGTGCTGGCGTGACCACAGGTAAGCGAGAGCGCTGCTCAAAACCCCCGCTCCACCGAGGGCGAGGCTCCGCTTTGTAGCGCCTCCGGGCGCGGGAACAGCGGTGGCAGGAAGTCCGCGCTAAGCCCACTGGGAGCTGTAGTCTCTAGCCGCTCCTGGGTGTTGATGGCGGCGAGACTCACAGCGTAGGCAACCCAGGGACCCAGGGACTGAGGCAGAGTGCTGGCGTGACCACAGGTAAGCGAGAGCGCTGCTCAAAACCCCCGCTCCACCGAGGGCGAGGCTCCGCTTTGTAGCGCCTCCGGGCGCGGGAACAGCGGTGGCAGGAAGTCCGCGCTAAGCCCACTGGGAGCTGTAGTCTCTAGCCGCTCCTGGGTGTTGATGGCGGCGAGACTCACAGCGTAGGCAACCCAGGGACCCAGGGACTGAGGCAGAGTGCTGGCGTGACCACAGGTAAGCGAGAGCGCTGCTCAAAACCCCCCGGATTTATTGCATTTTAACTGATTCACCTTGAGGCAATTAAACACCTTTGTGAGACACGATCTGATGTTTTCACCATCAAAGTCTGTTCCCTTTTCACAGGTGAAAATCAGTTGAGTATCATCCACGTAGGATATGATCTTGGCACCATTAGCCTCTGCTTCTAGTTGGCCAGATCGTTCTGATCGGCTGTCGCTTTTTTAGAAGTGGTAGAATTTTTGCCTGCTTCCTGATATGTAGTACTTTGCCGGTGGAAAGAGATAGGTTAAGTACCTTATTGACTATGAAATTGATAGTGGGAGCTAGAGATGCTAATAGTTTAGCTGGACAATCATCTATTGAAGATCCGGACATTTGAGGTAAGTGAGCGAGTTGGCCAGCTGCATTTGAGGGAGCTCTACTAATGCACGAGGCAGCAAGGCACCAAACCTTCTGATCAAAGGTTGCTCTATGACTTGGTCATCTTCTGTATTTTTAGAAAAAGATTGTTGGATTATAGCAATCTTATTGTGGAGGGATAGTGCCACCTGCTTGGTCTACTCAGCTGAGTGAGGGGATTCTTTGTTAACCGCCAAAGGGGAGGTGAACGATTTTACAATGTTGACATTTTCCATTCCCTTTTTGTGGGCATGTATAATCTTAACCTGCAGATAGTTCTTTTTGGCCTCTTTCATCTGAAGATAATAGGATTTTAAGGCAACCTTATAGTTCTTTCTGTCTTTCGGTGAGTAATATTTGCACCATTTCTTTTCCAGACCTCTACATGTTCTTTTGCTCATTCTTAGGGATTCATTGAACCATGGAGCGGGGGCTAGACCTCCTTGAGGAAAGTGAGGTGAAGGGGGCAGTAGCATCTATATTGGACCTGAGCCAGGATTCAAGTGCAGGGGCATCGGATTCAAGATTGCCAGATTGTGCTGGGTCGGACAGTCTAAAGCCTCCACCAGCATGGGAAGAGATATTTTATGGAAGGCTCTGAATTTGTGTTCCGTCCTTGTTGCTTTGGGCAAGGGGCCTATGCCCAAACTAGGAATCTTAAAATTAATAGGTAAGTGGTCGGACCAGATGATGGGGGGCGGAGGGTCGGCCATCAATTTCATGTTACAGAATATCTGGTCAAGGATGTGGCCCAAGTTATGTGTGTGAGTGAGGATAAAAGGGGTCAGATTACAGGCCGACGTAGTTTCTGTCGGGGAGATTACGCAGGGGTCAAGTGGCTTGTCCATATGTAAATTAAAATCTCCCAAGAGGGGGAACTGATTATATTTGAGGGCAAGAGGAGTAATGACTTCATTAAGTTATGAAATAAAACTACCCAGCACCCCTGGAGACCTGTACATCAAAATCCTGGCTAAGCATTGTCCAGAAGACAAGGAAAACAGAAGTCTAAACATTCTGCACCCTCAATCAGGTTGAACGAGAAAGAGCTGCAGTTTAACTTAAAAATAATGGCAACGCCACCCCCTTTCCCACTCAACCGATCTTTCCTTCGAATTTTGTACCCATCAGGAATGGCGGTGGCAATGATGGGATTAGAGGACTTGGATAACCATGGTTCTGTAAGAAACAGGAGATCCGGAAGGGTCTTCTAACAAAAGGTCATAGATTTGAGCCACATACTTTTGCAGCGAGCGTGTGTTCAGCAATATAGTTCTGAAATGCTTCCTGTTTTTGTCCAGCACTTATTCTTTTACAAATTAAGCACTGGAGCCAAACAAGAAGAATCAAAAAGAATGCAGTAGAATCTCTAGCTTCAACCAGTATTGGACTCTGTTGTTGCCCTCCCCATCGGAAGCTCTGTATGACATATGGAATACTCCCCCAAGTCACTACGAGCACAGACTCACCAGTTTGGTCTGTGTGGCAGGAGCACATGAGTGTGCGCTAAAATGGTATTCAGTAACATGCCAACCAAACCACATAAGTAAAGTACCACCTGAATGCCTGTAACTTCTGGTAAACTGTTAATGATCTTGACTTTTTTGGTACAGATCTAACTTGATGATAAGTGAATGTGTACCTTCAGTGAAGGTGCAGTTATGTAAAACACCTCTTTATTTCAAATCTGTCTGATACACTCCAGAATAAGCAGTCCAGGTTTAACTTCCTGGCCACATCTTTTCTTCACAGTCGGCAAACAATCTCAGATGTATTCCTGTGACGGGAGTTCCAATAGTGAGATGTAGCTGAGCATAGCAAGCAAAGGGGCTCCACATATGAATATTCACCCACATATGGTTCCATCAATGAGTATCTGAAGTGTGGCAGTGTATTTGGCATGTTTGTCTTCCATTGTGGGAGTGGCCTGGACTCACAAGAGATGCATCCTCGAGCGGCCATGCTACTCCTCCTTCTACAGTGATTATAATTACAATATTACACTCTGCCCATCTGCATATATGGTTTATGCCACAAACGTATTTTATTTGTTTTAGTTATAAACGTGTATTTAACCAACACCAGGGTAAGATATCATTACCTAGGCCCCCAATGTGAAGCAGTGATAAGCAAGAGTTGTGTCCTTCTCCCTGTGCTGTGGTAATAACATTGAACTTTGCACAGTCGTGCAGAGGGAGTCTTTCCAGGGCACTGGCAATGAGGTTATTCTTCTTTGAAGAGGTGTGTCTAAATCTTTTTACCTGGATTCACTTGGGTAGTGGGGCTGCCCTGATCGCTATGGAATGCACTGAACACTTTTAATGGCAACTTTTCAATAGATCACTTCCTTGGTGGTCCACTCTCCACTTCATATAGAGCGCCAGCAAACTGCAACTGAGCCCGATTCCAGCTCAAAAGTAGCAGTCTAGCCTGATGTATGAGTTCTCTGCTTTCCTTCACTTAAGAGAAGTGACACTGGATGCCTTTCAGCCTCTTGGGAGTTTCATCAGTAAGATGTAGCTTATGTTACTCAACCACCTATTTAAGGTTACATCAATGTATCTGAAATGAGGGGATCTAGACATCTTCTTTGGCATTCTGTCACTTTTATGAGAGGGGACTAACCATATGTAAATTAGGCATGTCTGAGTTTATAGCTCAGCTAGGAGAAATTTGCAAAGCTGCCTTTTGTCGGCTCAATACATTTCTCAAATTAAAGTAAACATTTTTTTGAAATTGCAAAGTTTGTCACCTTTCCGAAACTTTACTCTCAGGTGAAAGTTTCCTGCAAAAATCGTTTAGGGGTTCATGGGAAATGTTTGCTACAAACACAGACTTACACAAAGGACGTTTTTCAAGTGAGTTCTCCCACAAAACCAATGTGTCATCACAAATACAAGTACTGGCAAAACCAACTGGCCTTGTCTTTGGGACCTATTGGCTTTTTGAATGCCCCTTGGTAATGCTGCACAGCTGTGAACAATTTGTAAAAGAATAAGTGCCAGTGTCCAAAGTTATGCTCAGAAGCCTGCTGCCAGTCTAATCCCAGGTTAGGGTGCTGAATACCAAGCTGTCACACTTTGTCACATTTTCTCCGTCCTTTTCTTCTTTCTTCTTTGTGTGTTTTTCACTCTCTTGCTCTGGGTCAAAGTCTAATAAGGAAAAAAAGTGCTGTTCCCCAAAAATGTGGGCCGGTGGGCTGCATCTTCAAATACCAGCTCAAATTAAGCACTGCTGTACAGTTTTGGCAAGATACTGTCTGATAGGCTCAACCTAAAAAGAGATGGAGGGCGCTTTGCCGTTCAAGCTGTGAGACACTGTTGCCTGTTTAGAGGACAGAAACAACCCTACATGTGCTTCTATTTCATTGGGCTTCAATTAAGAGGTGTATGTTAAGTTGTCATACACAGCCGGCACAGGAACATCGATATCAGGTTATCCCCACACATCTCAGGATAATTCACTGTATAATTGATGTTTGAAATTGGGTGTTAGTTGAGGGGGCAATTACCCACTTCAAGTCATTATCACAATCCGTGTCAGGGTGCACCACGTAAGTCACCAAATAAACCTAAGCTCAGTCACCTTGGAAGCTATTGCACAGAGCAGACAGGCTTAACTTAGAGGCAATGTGAAAAGTATTTATGCAGTACTAAAACAGTAAAAACATGGAAATTCAAAACAATAACAAAACCAAAATGAACCAGAAAAATAGTGTAAAGTGTCATAAACAAAATTACACTGAAGAGACAAAAATCAAAAAGGGGTACCGGAAATATGAGTTTTAAAAGTTTAAATTTGAAATAGCACCAAGAAGCACAAAATGCTAATGATATTCAGTGATTGCGGTACAACAGATCCTAGGCGCAATTTGACTCTGATCATGAAGAAGCGTGGGTTGGAAACACTAACTATGTTTTTTCTGGTCAAAGATTGTAACATCAGACTCCAGTGCTTTATGTTCCAATCCACAACAGGAGTACACTTCTGAAAGCCCCAAGGACTTCAATTGAGGCACTGAGAGACTCACAGGGTGACAGGCAGAGGCTACCAGAGTGCCCTTTCCCAGTCCAGTTGCCACTGGTCAGCTGGTCTGTTGCAGGAAAAGGCCTCTTGTAGCTTATTGTGTCCCTGTAGCTTTAAAAGGAGGTCAGCTTTAGGGTCCTTGGAGTCAATTTCTTTGTACCGGGTACAAGAGGGAGTTGAGGCCCAGTCTTTTAAGCTCTTCTCAGTTGTCAGATAGCAGGTTCAGTCTTCTTCGGATCTTCCGCAGGTCCAGAGAGTTTTGAAGTGAGTTTCTGTAGGTGCCACATTCATGCCTGGCAAGAGCTGGTGGGTGTGAATGACTCAAGGGGATGCCCTACCTAATAGCTTCAAGATTTTTGGGGCTATCCCTACCAACTTTGGGCATTTTCAAAATGTCAGAAGTCTGCAGCTGCACTAAACGTGCTCTGAGGGTTGGAGGTGTGTGTGGAGATTGTACTATGGTTATCCTGGTTTCCACCCACATCCAACACTGAAATCCAGTTTACGCAGTCCTGTATCCCAAATACACTCAGAGACAGTTGGGTAAAATTAAAGCAAAGCGTTCAGCAACCAGAAGGGGATACATCCAGAGGCCCATATTTATCACGGTTATGTTTTGCCCTTGTGCTACTCAAGGGGACGCAAGGGTAGCACAAAACCTAAATGAGATTTATCAAGCTATTCTTGGCCACCTTGTATGGCCCTGCATGGCTTGATAAATTTAGAGTAACACAAGGCATCGCAAATCACTGCCTTGCGTTACTCTGCATCAGAGAGATATTCCATTGGTGGAGCGTAGGTGTTCGTTCAAAAGTAAGGGACTGTGGGCTTTTTTGTGAGACCCAGCGTACACGCCCAAGTTATAAACAAGCAAAGGAAGTACGAAGTTCCTCCGTGGGTCACCAAAAATTAATTGGCTTTATACATGGAGATAATGAGGTTGGTGGTGATCAAGGAGGAGGGGAATTCCTCCTTTTGGAACTAGGGCCCTCACACACCCAGCAAGGTAGGTGTCATGCTTCATCATATGGGCATTCTCCTCGTCGGGTCAGCACTGCAATACCGACAGGCTCCCGTAAAGGGGCTCTTTATCGGAGATCTTTTGTTCTGGCCGTCAAAGCTCTGTGGGGGTAAGGGGCCTAGTATGTATAGATGTATGTGAAAAAGATAAAACAGGTGAGGGAATCCTGGGAAAGGATTTTATTCTAGTAGGATCCCAGTCTGATTAAAAGAAAAATCTGGGGAGGCGTCTATCAAGCTACAAAGAGTCTAGAGGCGCTCTACTCCCAGGGGGTCAACATGTTTCACACCTTATTTAGTCAAAGTGATCTAGTGGCGATTCAGCAGCACCTTATGATAATAACTATCTACACAAGTGGTATGATGTAACCTACCTACCATTGCATGATGGTGCGAGAATGGTACCCGTGCACTTGATGGCACAACCTAACTAGTTTGAGGTTTACGCTTCATCAACTGCAGCGGAATCTAGACATCAGAACTGGGATGTCAGCTCCTCTTACAAGCGTCGTGCTGCACTTTCCCCGTTCCGCTGAAGCCGGGATGGAGCGTAGGTGTTCCCATCCATCCATCTATGCATTTTGGCACATTCCCAGATTTACCAAAACGGGTAGACCTAGGAGTCGTCAGAATTGTACGCCTCCCCGCAAGGCACAACATAGAGAAATATCTTTATTTCTCCACTTTGTTTCCTCTTTCAAAATGTGCTGTATTCTGCACAAAAACAATCCTGCCTACAATGTAGGTGTCTTGCTGCATTGCATTGCGTGAAATATTGATAAATATAGACCAAAATGTTTTAGCATTCTGTTTTTGTCTGTTGAAGTGCACCCCGAATTTTATATGTTAACCACAGCACACCTGTCAAGCAGGATGTGGCAATCAACAGGACTTGACACTCTAATGTCAAAGTGGAAGCACACAGCCCCCCACCTCCGTGGTCCCTCTATGCCAATTCTGGGGCAGCTCTCCTTCCCTTTGGGGTTGGTGCCTGTCTCACTATAAGGACAAAATGAAAGGCAGGCCCAGGAATGAGCTACATCGGCCAGTGACAGGGGATGTCCTTTATAAGTGCACCAAAGGTCTTGGCACAGCCTCAATGCCATCCTGTCAAGAGGAGGACAACTATTCCCCATGCCCAAAGCCCATTGTCTCTGTCCTGGTAGAAGCTCACACCTCACCACGGGGGAGCCATGAAGCTGCCAGGTGACAGTTGAATTCTTACAGAAATGCCTCTTAGAGACTTTAGGCAGGCAAAAGGTAACTTTTCTAAAGCACCTTTGATGTAATAGATAATTACATTTTGACTTCACAATTAAATTGGATTTTGATTAACTATTAAAACAAGTGCTCTAGCTGTTTCCTAGGATGAAATGACATGTATTGAACTTAATAGCATAACCCAATGCTTTTTTATGGAACAACTAACCCAGCTACATTTACATTAGCTTTGTAGTGCTTAAGTATCATGCATCTAGCCTCAATGGGCAGTAAGGCTTACTTAAGGGTGACTTATAAATATTTAAAAGGAGGGGGTTAGGCCTGTCAAAAGGGGTTATTTTGAGAACTTGAATTTGCAGTTTAAACCTGCACCACTGTGCTACACATGACAAGCCTGCAGCCATGTTTATCCCATCATTACATTAGGTGGCACGATGTGTGCTGGAGCTCACTGGTGATATTTAACTCACAGGCCCTGGGTACACTTTAGGTACCATATACTAAGGACTTATGGGTAAGATAAAGATGCCAATCAAGAGTATACCATTTTTGCCATGTTGAAAGGAGGAGCACAAGCATTTCACCTCTGGTTAGCAGGGGTAAAGTGCAAAGAGTTCTATTGCCAGCAAAAATAGGGTTCAGTAAAAAGGCCAAAAAAACTTAGAGTGACCCAGCAGAAAGGGCAAATTTCCAACACTTGAAGTAAGAGAATATAAACAAAATTCATCGCAATATAACCTTCATTTTATATCATCATACCTTTGTGAGAGTAAGCCTAGGGCTTCTTTGCAAAGACAGAATGCAGCTCTAAGACATTTTTGTGTAATTGAGCGTCCTTAGTCAAGGACACCTAAAACTCCTACATGATTCCCACACAGGGATTATCATGTCTGGGTACCACAACATGCTAGGGATACATCCCTCCACACCTGAATTGAGTGGATATATGAACGTCTGCTGGAGTACGATTGCCTTTTTGCAAGATGCCGCGTTAGTACTCTTCAAGGGCGGGCAACAAAATACAAATCAGTCTGATCCCATTCCATAAGGAACAATGGGGCACATGCATGAGGAATTTTTGTATTTGTTAACTGGCCGATTCGCAGGCATTCACATGCAGGCATTCACATGCATCAAGCCCAAATTGTGATTCAGTAACCTGTTATTGAATCGCAAATTGGGTTTTGCGATTTGGTATTTGGAAGGGGCATGTAAAGGACGTCCCTTCTAAATACCGAATGTTAACAGTTAGCATAAATGTTATGTGACCGCGAGTACAGTTGCAAAACAGGAGACGAAAGGGGGGGTATTAGTTATCACAGGGTATGGTATGGCGTTTGCCCAGTGTTGTGTAAGTAGCAAAAGGAGAGATACCAATGCTGTGCAACAGGTGAGGGAAAACCTCTAAGCCCTCATTTATGGACACAAGTCCATCTATGCAAATAACATCAAATACTGTGCACACGCATAAGAAGAGTTATAACACAAAAAGTGATCATAGTTGGTAAATGAAGACAAAGTATTCTTTCTTCAAGTGTAGGTTTAATGTTGTGTTGCTTCACAGGCCAGCCAACACATGTTTCGTCATTGGGCGTGTAACCCTAACCTTCTTCAGGGCTCAAATTGCACTTGGTAACTCTTTGGACCTTCCAACTGGTGATAATTCCGACACAGCGGGTTCTAATATTCACTTTGGTATTCACTCTTGTCATACAATTCCTACCACCCGAGAGCATTGAGGGACAATCTGCCGGTGGAACAGTTCCTGCGTTATCGCAGGAACTGTTCCTCGGTTAACACATACTTGAAACAATTTGAAGAACTCAGTCAGAAGCTGAAACAGAGAAACTATCTCCTGAAAATAATAAAACAAGCTAAGAAAAGGGCTTTAAACACTCCGCACAGTGCATTGTTAGAGAAAAATGAGAACATTAAAGACAAATGTGTCCCAGTGGTGATAACATTCGATCCATTAGCAACTAGGATCAGAAAATCCATACAGAAGCATTGGCCAATTTTATCTAATAAGGACTTCAAGATGCCACCGCCAAGATTTGCCTTCAAAAGGTCATGTAATTTGAAGGACAAACTAGCTCACACCCGTTTCTCTTCGGTACAAAAGCACAATTAAACTACAATTCCACATGGTCATTTCCCTTGTGGGTCATGCTCGGTGTGCCTTTTGACGGAAAAAACTTTTAGTGTGTTTCTCAGCTTTGGGAGGGAATGGTTTCTCACACACTTCAGCAACAGTAATACCACAAATGTGGTGTATAGGTTGACGTGTGAATGTGACCTCCAATATATAGGGCTCACTTCTAGAAAAAATAAAATAAGAATACAGGAGCATTTGAGCTCTATAAGGACAGGAAAATTAAGCACGAAATTGTTGCAACATTGCCATCTGCAAAAACACAGTTTTATCTGAGGAGTCCTTGAAAAGGTAATGGGGAACCCACAGAATGTTGACAGAATTTTAGCTTCTAAGGAAGCACGCTGGATATTTCAAGAAAAAAGTGACCAATATGGGCTTAACAAACTTATTGAGTGGAACAAGGTTGGTTAAGGTCTAAGATGGTCTAGTGCTGTTGGTAGTGAGAAGGTTTTGAAGAAAGTGGGATATACCATAACTGTACAATCATCAGGTCCTGGGAGTGTTCTTTTATTACTGGGGGCCCCTGGTATGTTGAAAGACTTTTTGGGAATCAGTGTTTGGTACCAGTGGTAGAAGCATAAAATCAATACCCCCTCTATGGATTTCATAAAAAGTGTTGTGATGAGACATATTGAACGTTACACCCAGTAACAGGGTTATGAGCTATGTTCGCTACGATGTGGGTCAGCTTCGCAGACGAGTACAGTTGAGGGTCAAGTAATCGCTTGTAGTGATAACTTGCAGACACCATTATGAAATAAGCACATAGACTTTTGTTTCGATGACAAAGTCTAGATCCGCTAGGAAGTGCATCTGATCGCGTTATAATTCCTCTGAAACCATTAAAATTTTTTTGAAAAACGTGTGTGATCTAAAGGGTTTCAGTCACACATAAGAAAAACAATTTCGTAACAACAAGATTAAAAACGCTATGCGAGGACGGCGCAGAAATTTACTATATTAAAAAAAAAAAACTTGGAACTTTATTGAATAAATATCAAGACCTTAAATTCAATTTCATGGGAACTAATGAGTGTTATGATAATGCGTGCGAACGCAGTGTTTCCATTTAAATGCCACTCGTTTGGGTCTCCTTTCTCCCAATTTAAAATGGCGCTTCCTTTCACACGCTCGGTGACAGTGACGAAATCACCCGCACGTGACTAAACGCGCACACGTGATTAGGGAAGACGTTCATATGCGGCACATCCACAACGGGAACCTACAGGAGTTGACTACGCGCTCTGTGAGGCCCCGGGGTGGTAAGGAGGAAGAGGGAGGTTTTTTGCGGTCGCATGAGCGGGTGGTGCCCGAAACGGTTAAGAGATCTAAGGGACCTGTTTTTGGTTAACTTCAGTTATATGTCAGATGTGACATTCTTGCTATGAACTATCACTACTATGTAAGGGGGCAACAATATCCGATCATGCTGGATTGTAATAGCAATGGATAAATGCTTTTTATATTGGGCTGTTTTATGTTGGGCATTTTAAGAGCTGTGTTTCACTTTTTTGCATGTTGCTAAACGCTTTTGAATCCCTTTTGGTTTTGCTTCAGATTGACACAATACTCGTATGGTCAATCCATAAGGAGGACACATTTATGGAGTTTTCTGGTTGACCTCAACAGTGAAAGCCGGTACGAAAGACATTGGCTATCTGAGGGTGAATATGATCATAAAAACAAGTCAAAAATAAAGCTCATTTTTTAATTGGTGGAAGGGAGAGTGATGCAGTATGTTGTGTGTTTTTTGCATTTGACAGTCTTCCATAACGGTGTGTCCAATACGGGTGCTTTGGCGAAGTGCTTTGGCCCTGAAGAATTTGCCTACATTTCTGAGGCAAAGAAACATGTTGGCATTGGAAGTGGTATGCATGACTGGCAACCTGTCCATTTTAATTTGATAAAAAACACTCAGTAAATAATAAAGAAATTGCTTTGGGAGTGTTTTATTCAATTTTAATCACATCTGGTTACATCGTGTGATGTGACCTGCCTCACTTCACTGCACCTGATTCTAATCTTTTCTTTCCTCTGGACACTTTCTTCTTTTTAGACAAAATGACCACCGATGATGTTAAAAGTGGGCACAACTGGTGAGTACCAACCAGTTACCCCATTGGTGGTGTGCATGTGAGGGGGCATTTTATCTTTTCACATATTTTCACATACACATTTGTCTACACATTTGTGACTTTTGGGGTTTACACTAAGTTAAGTTGAAGGGACCCTAGTGTCCGACTCCTGGAAGACTGCCTATTGCAAAAATTATGATTTTAAAGAAAGGCGGGTAAACGTGTTGCGACTACCTCATAAATAAGAAAAAAGAGGAGTGTATGGAATTCAGTAAATGACAGTATTTCGCACACGTTTAATAAAGTTTTGAATTGGAAAAAGGTGCTTTAGAAACCAGGTTTTGGTGTTTTGGTAACTTTTGAGTGGCTGCTCTTAAACAATGAAAAGAAAACTTTTAATTTCACTTTTTGTAAAGCATCTTGTTTTCCTTTAAGGAAAACGGGCTGCTTTACGAAAAAAGATTGCTTTATTTAAAAACAATCACGGACAAGGTGGTCTGCTGACCTCAGCAGGTCACCATCCCTGTGATTTTTGCGATTCCTAGGGGGTCGCAAAGTGCGATCTACCTCATTAATAATAATGAGGTAGAGCGATTTGTGACCACCTAGGAATCGCAATCGAAATTCTTTTACTTTCGTGCATTGTAAATTGCAATTACCTAATTGCGATTCTCAGGAATTTGCAATTAGGTATTTGCAATTTACAATGTTGATGCATGAGCCACAATGTTGCCTGCACTGTGACACCATATCTTTTCTTTAAAAAAAAAAAGGTACAATCCCAAACATGTGTGTATTATTCGGCATCTTCAGTGAGGTGTAGCTTAACTTTCTTGGAATAACGAGCACAAATACATCCCAAACTGGGTACTGTGCCAAACAATGACTGCATCTCTATTTACCCAAGTGAGGGAAGATATGCAACCTTGTATATATTCAATTGCAAGCTTACAGTATGTCACTTTCTGAGAAAAAACACAATCCTATGCAATTTAGTGTAACCCTATTCTATAATAAACAATCCAGCCAGAACAGCTAAATCACTTCCTCACGGCATAAAACAAAAATAACCTTAGATGCATTTCTGCCCCATCAGCTTCAGAAGAGTGCAGTGTTATAGCTACGGAAAGAGAGCACACAGACATCTGCATCAGGATCACCTTCAGCCATAGGGAGATACCACTGTGCACTTGAAGTGAGAGAATACAAGTAACATTGCATATTTTTTTGCATTTATTCAACATGTTCCTATTTAGTGATTTGTCCCATCTTTACAAGAGGAAAATGGGGTGTAAGTCGAACTAAATTTACTTCGTAACAAGCAATCCAGCTCAAATTGCAAGTTGATAATACATTTTCAAAGAACATAAGCTATACCTGTGGCCTTTCTGTTTCACTGGACCATTGTCCCAGAAATGTAACTGTACCTGAGTTTCCTCTGTACGTTTTAGTCAAAAATGAATATGTCACCCTAGCTTTGAACACAAAAGCCCTTTTTAGACCTGGCTTGACAGCACAGCTATCACCAGACCGTACGTGATCAACAAAAAAAAGTTTTCACACTGCTAATGAGAGAAGGGATTAGGTTCTAACCACATGTTCATTTTTTTAGCACATTATTTCATTGGACGGAAATTGTGTGCTTCCACTGAAAGGAGTGCTTGTATTGCACGTTTTGGCTGTGGAAACGTTTATACTCAATACACGAGGACTGAGATGGTTATGGTGGCAAATTAATGATTATGGCTATAGGTCTCATCTATTTATTATGAAATATTAAAACACAGGTAGTGGGCATGACATAATTATTGTGAAAAACATATTTTAACAGTGCATTCAAGAGATGTTATTACTCTGTATGAAACCGAGCAAAGAAATGTGTTACTTGGCCTCTCACCAATAACTGTAGCGAGCAAGGGTTTTGGTGTTGGTTACCCCATGTGTCAAACCATGGACATAGAAGATTTCTCTGTGAGATCCATTTCGGGCCCTTTTAGGAGAGATGGCATTTTGCTTAGCCAACTGTAATTGTGTATACCGTTGTAATTTGAGGACTGTATGCCTGATGGCTACCTGGTAGAAAAGCTTATTATGAAAACAGTAGGCCTGAGTTGGTTATCATGAAAAGCCACTGATAAGAGCCAAAGGCCTCATTGGGTCACTTGGAAATTAAAGGTATTTCAGATGCCATAGGTCTGTTCTGTTTATTATTAAATGTTACGACAAAGGTGGTGGATCTCATTTATTTACTATGGGACATGTATTTTAAAGCCAGTAGCCCTTTAAAGGGTGTGTTGTTTTTTTTACAGTGTTAAAGCCATAAGTAAAGTATTTTGTTACCTGAAATCTCACAGATTGCACTTGTGATGAAGGATTTTAGTAGTAGTTGCCCCTTTGACAAACCATAGGGGTATGAGCTTTGCACTGTAATAATTGTTGCTATTATTTCTTCAGAAGGCCTGACAGACATACCTGTCTGCGAGGTTCTTGTAAGAATAAAATAAAAAAAAACATATATCCATATATAAATGTTTTTTCTGACATTTGTGTGTCTGAGTGTCATTACACTCTGCTTCCATCCATGACAGCATAATGCATAGGGTAATGGGTCAGTGCACATCAGTCATTTGCTCTCGTGCCCGCGAATTAAATCATTTCGATCACATGGGCACATCCACTTGAAAATTAGTTTACTACTGTTTCAGGGCTGATTGGCCAGTCAATTCGTTTTCAATTCTCTTTTTATAGTTTACCTTGTAACGCGATGCTCCTTCTCTTGATTTAATTTGTCTTAAAACGATACTAAAGTTCCCCAGGCAGTGGTAACTTCCGGTTTTCTTGCCGCGCATTTAATCTGCAATGCACTGTATCCCATGTGGCCACTTCCTATACATTGGTTCGAAATGGAGTGGCAATGTTGGAACTTTGAAACAAAGAAAGACTATGCACAATACAACGGCAAGACATTCCTGGTTTATGTTTAGGAGGCAGTATGTTTTCTTTTTCCCACTTGTATTGTTTTTACATATATTGTATAAGTTGCTGCGTTTGTGTGTGTTTTACTATGGTTGTGCAGACGGTGAATGCAAAAATCAGTCAGTGGGTGGATAATTGCATGCATGGGCACAAAGTGAGGGACAAAGTGCATGCATGATGACTTATTGAGGTCCTATATCCATCAATGACACCAAAATACTTTCATCAATAAGCCAGGCATATTGGCATTGCAAATGCTTGTTTCATTATCTTTTCACTCCACTTGGCCCACCTTCATTGGACATGACATTACTGCCTTTCTTCTATGAAATTCAGAGAGTGCAATGGAATTTCCTGTTTTTTGTCTGTCCACAGACAGATTGAAAGGAATCTGAGGGAAGGCGACATTTTCAGGGCTACTCAGATGGTGGACTGATCTAAGTCTCCCCATAGTTCTTCTGCTTTTTAGCCATAGCGCAGTGGGATTGATGGTATGGCATTCTGCTGTACTGCTGGGCTAGGCAGCAGTGACATTATTGTAAGGCATGGATTTCTTGGTGGAGTTAGAGTGACAATACTCAGGCCTAAGGATGATACACACTAAGTGCTGCTGAAAAGGCTCTTTGGGCTGTGTTGCCGGTTAGTGTTTGTGTGCACTCATTGTTTTACTGAGAGTGGTACCTGGGTTAGAACTAGGATGGCTTCTTGCAAATGTCTGTGCATCACCCTATGTTGATGCAGCCCGACGACATAGTAGGCTGGGAAACCATTGGTCAGAACTTTATGACGTCACTGGATCCACTAGATGTCTAACTCAATGTGGCCACCTGGAGGTCTAAAGACTGTGCCCAGAATGTGCACCCAGGACCTTGGCAGTAATTGTTGAAATGGTGCATGCAGAAGGAATTATGGTCCATCCATACTTGTATGATTGGTTGAAGCAAGCTAATTTGTTCCATTTGTACACTCTGTAGATGTGTGTGGACTGACAGAGAGATGATCGTGGTACTCCAGTCCTGACTGCTCTTCTTTTCTTGTGTAAAAAAGTGTCCCCAGTCAGGAACTGACTGCAGGTGCAAGGTTACATGTCCTGCATTGTCTTTCCTCCTGTGCAATGGTCACAATATCATTTGGCCTCTTCCCTCAAGAAAGATGCAGCTCCTCCAGTTGGGTTAGGGCCCAATTCCCTTTCTTAGCTCCATAGCCACCAGGAAGGTGGACTGATGGCTCCTCAAATGAGGCTCTCCTCTGGGGATACAGTCTGAAGCAGGCAGTTCCTCTTTCTCTTGGCTGTCTACATTTCCATTTGCAGCAAGCGTATCCACTATGTCACCACGTGAGAAGAAAAGCTAGCAACCAAGGATCTTGGCTCTGAAGCAAATGCATTTCTTGCCCACGATGCTGTGTGGGTCCTAGCAAAGTACAGTCAGAATCATGGCAACCTGACCCGGCTGTCTACCCAGTGTTTGAGAAGTCCAGAGATCTATTTCTGGAGCTGGTTCAGGATGTTTCTGATTAAGCCATAGTCTGGTCAGGCTCAAGTAGTTTGTCACCCACACTTGGCACGAAGAGCAAGATGTGCCCTGCCCAAGGAATTTGTGATGGAACCACAAAAGAGAGAGAAGTCATCTCATTCATCTTCTACTCAAAGCTATCTGTTATAACACTTCTGGGGAAAAGTAAACAGAAAGGGAGCAGGGACTGTCCTTACGCTATTTTAAAAAATATATATTTTTATTTCCAACAAGAAGCATGGACATGTAATACAGTATACAGTGTAACGACAAAACACCATTCCGTTAATGTAGGTCCATACATGTACATAGTGTGGATTGTCCATTTAACAATTTTCTTTTACGTTTTATTTCCTACTTATGACAACTCCCCCCACCTTCTACTCCCCCGGCACTTACATAACAACGTTTACCCCACATTTGTACTGTGTTTGCATTGCTCAGACTGTTAACTTTCCTTTACAACCCCGCCATCTGGAGACACCCGCATTGTCCATATCGTAGAAAAACATTGCTTCCTGCACCCGCGCGTGCGTGTGCAGTGGCCGATGGGGGTTAACCGCCACTAAGGCGGGGGGAGGGGGGGAGAGGGCAGAAGGGGGGGCAGGGGTGGGGAGAGGGGGGGTGGGAGGGCAAGGGCCGATGAAAAAGGAAGAAAGGGCGGGAAGGGGGCCCCCGGCTCTCTAGGAGTGTATCTCCCCCTCAGAATCCACCACAGGTGATCGATTCACATTAGTATCAGTACCAGCTTCAAAGTCCAATAACATTGCATTCCACTCCATTGAGATAGGGGTTTTCCGTAGACCTCTACGTTCCTCCCTCTGCAATTCCATACCCTCTGCTCTAGCCCATCGTGCCAAACCCCGGGGTCTGGCGGTCTAGCTGACTTCCACCTCATTGTGATCGTTCTCTTTGCCAATAAAAGGGCCAAGTCGGCAAAGCGAGTCCCTACGCTCCTCTTCTTCTCGGTAGGGCCTTGGCCCAGCACACTATATGTCACTTTTGTGTATGGTCTGGCTGGTACTATCCTATCCAGTGTGTTGTGTATTGTCGTCCAGTAGTACCCTAATTTGGGGCATTCCCATATCATGTGTAGCAGTTTGGCGGCGCCAGCTCCGCAGCGGGGGCATGTGTCTGCGGCATCGGGGAACTTGGCGCATAGTCTGTGCAGCGAGAGGTACGCCCTATGCACTACCATCAATTGAATACATTTAAATTTTGGATTCCTCGAGACCTTTTTGGGGAATTTCAAGATTCTTTCCCATTCCTTATCTCTAAAAGCCCTGCCCAGGTCACCCTCCCATCAGTCTCGGGTGGGCTGGAGGGAGAGTGCCTTGCTCGCCCTAATGCCGTTCGTTATCCATTTCGTTAGGTGGCTGCCCGACCTCATTAAATACTGCATAGTGAGTAGCGGGTTCGTGGGTGGTTCCGTGCCGTTCGGTGCCCAGGTCGATGTAATGTAGTGTTTGATCCTAGCGTGTAAAAGGAATAATCCCCCAGGAGTCTGATGTGCCCTGCAAAAGTCCTCAGATACCATAACACTGCCACCATCAAATAGGTCCCCTACCTGCAGGACCCCTGCGTCATGCCACGGAGCAAGTTCTCGGCCAGTCAGTGTACCAGTACCGAGGGGAATCCCTAGGAGTGGTATTGTGGGTGCATAGTTGGACGTAGCATTCGTGTACTTCACCACTTTCTTCCAGCAGCTAACGGCCAGTCTAAGCAGGTGCGGTGTCGAACTGGGTACCTTAACCTTCAGCAGTAACAGTTTGTGTATGGTGCCAATGGCTCTATCGGTCTCAGTCATGTTTATTTCATGGAGGTTATGCCCCGCCAGCTAGTAGGCTAGCCATTGCAGCTGGCATGCGTATCCATACGCCGTCATATCTGGGACCCCCATACCACCCTGATCAGACGGTAGCTGCAGTTTAGCTAAACTAATTTGCCGCCTACCCGTTCCCCATACCAGTAATTACAGTGTTGAGCGTTTTAAATATGCTAGTGGGGGTCAAAATCGGCAGGTTCGTAAAGAAATAGAGGAGACGGGGCAACACCACCATTTTAGAGATGGCCACCCGGCCAGCCACCGACAGTGGGAGTGTGTTCCAAAACTGCACCTGAGCCTTTAGTGATGTTATCGCTCTCCCCAGGTTCCCGTCTAGCATGTCCTGTTTCTCCCTGTATACTTGGATTCCTAGATACCGGAATGTTGTTGTCGCTATCTGAAAGCAGTAGGGGGGGAATCGCAATTGGGTATCCTCCCCGGAGGCGGCAAAGTAATACCCATAGGATTTAGTGTCATTGATGGTAAGACCCGAGATCGCCCTGAAGTCCTCGAATATACCCGATATAGGGTCGAGACCGCCCTTCATGTCCCTCAGATATAGTATTAGGTCGTCCGCGTAAGCCGACACCACATGTGTCACTGCGATCCTTTGTATTCCTCTATGCTGGGCAGAGTTCCTAAGTTTATGCAAGAGGGGTTCCAGGGCTAGGATAAACAACAGGGGCGACAGCGGGCATCCCTGTCTGGTACCCTTCGCTATTGTTAGAGGTTCAGAAATACATTTGTTAGTGCGTACCCGGGCCGTGAGATGCGTGTATAACAGTGTCACCCATGCGATGAACTCAGGCGGTATGCCAAATTTGCTGAAAGTGGCGAACATATAATCCCACCGTATGGAATCAAACGCCTGCCTGAGGTCTAATGATAGACATCCTTCCGCACCTCTTGTCGCGTCCTCGTGTAGCATGATCTGGCTGAGCCTCCGCAGGTTCATCGCTGTACTCCGGCCGGGCACAAAACCGCATTGGTCAGGGTGCACCAGTTGGGGGATATATTGAGTCAGTCGCGTCGCCAATATCTTGCTCAGGATCTTGTAATCTGTATTTAGTAATGAGAGCGGCCTGTAATTCGCGAGCTGGAGCCCATCCCTACCGGGTTTCAGCAGCGAGACTATCAGCGCCTGCAGGGTCGTGGGTGGGAGTCCGTCGGATTTCAGCGCCTCCTGATACAACACGTGCAATCGCGGGGCAATTAGATCTATATATGCCCCATAAAACTCAGCCGGTAGGCCGTCAGTCCCGGGGGATTTATTCCAGGGTAGTGCACATATCGCCTGCCGTATTTCTGCGATCGTGATAGGGCGTGCTAACTCCTCCCTCTGGTTGTCCGCGAGCTGTGGCATGTCGAGGTTAGTCATAAAAGCTTCATATGACTCCTCTGATAAGGGCGGGTGCCAGCCATATAGTGCCTCATAGTATTTCTGGAATGTAGTGTTTAGTTCCAGTTGTGTCGTGACCGAAGATCCCCTTTGATCGTTTACTTCCATTATTGGGGTGGATATGGGTGTGCTACGCAATAGTCTAGCTAACAAGGGACCAGACCTCTCCGCTTGTGCGTGTTGCCTGCGCGTATATTCCCTATAGTCCAGCAACCTCAACTCTTCCAGTAATTCGGCGTGCTGTATCTGCGCCTCCTGCAACTGTGTAAGTCCTGCGTTGGTTCCCGCTGCCCCATTCTCCAATATTGCTAGTCGCCCTTCCACCTCCTTGAGTTTGTCTAGAGTCGTGGACCTCATACCCACCCTCGTGCCCATTGCTACACCCCTTATGGACACTTTAAATGCATCCCATTCGATCTGTCTCGAGCTAGCCGTGGCCGTGTTCACGGCGAAATAATGTGTGATAGCATCAGCCATTGCGGATCTGAAGACACTGTCCTCCAGCAGCTCCGGCGATAGGCGCCACGTCGGTATGGGGGTCGGGATCCTACCCCAGCGTACCGTGACCTCCACAGGGTTGTGATCGGAAAACGTCTTCCCCATATGTTCAGCCATAATCATAGTTCCCAGTATGGTTCTAGAGCAGAAAATACGATCTATCCTGGTGTGTAGCTTGTGAGGTGGGGAGTAGAATGTATATTCCCTGTGCAGCAATTGTGTGCTCCTCCATACATCAGACAAATCCCAACCATCCGCCCATTGTGTCAAAGCCTCTGCCTGTTTCCTACTCTCTGTCGCCTGCAGCGGCGGATGGGATCTGTCAAGGGAAATGTCCATAACTGCATTATAGTGCCCTCCCACTATCCAGTCATACTCCGACCATTCAGCCAGCGCCCTGTTGATCTTTGCAAGGAACGCCACCTGACCCGTGTTTGGCGCGTATATACCGCCAAACACTATGGGGGAGCCATCCAGCTTGCCATGTATAAATACATATCTCCCCTCCGGGTCCACCCTTTGCTCAATTAGTTTAAAGGGGACAGACTTTTTGAGCCATATCGCCACCCCCCTTGAAAAAGCAGAGTAGGCAGTGGCAAATAGTTGGCCCCTCCATTTCCTGTGTAATTTCACACTTTCTGCGCTATTAAGGTGGGTCTCTTGGAGGTATGCTATGTTCACCTGCCGCCGATTCAACTGTGCTAGAATTCTATGTCGCTTGTGTACTGAACCCATGCCCTGCACGTTCCAGGTGCATATTTTATACTTGCTACGTGTCTCCATGGCTGTGTACTTCTATTATACATGGCAAACCCAGAACTCTTCGTGGGCAGTATATGTAGTGTGGTGTCATAAGTGCCTGAACTTTAGTAAACCCCAGAACCTTAAGGTCCCCATCTGAACAAACCTGAGGTCCAAACATCAGAGCCCAACGTGGCAACAACTGAATTGAAGTGTGCCTGCCCCCTGGGGGGGTGGTTCCCACGCGCACACACTAGGTATCTGCCGGAGATTACGGCACCATACCCTTTACCATTATGTACCCCGCTCCCTGTTAGCCCATCCTCGCCCTCACACAATTATCTTCATACGTTACCAATCGGTGTCTTCAACAGCTTCTGTCAGAATTAATTCGCCAACTGCGCAGTAATTTTTGGGAACAATTGCAAACTAGTGACAGAGCCTGACATTTCAGTGCGTGTGTCCGAATTACTGCCCATGTCCGACTTATCCCTGGCATCATGTTCAGCCAACGCATCCGCCGTCAGGAAAGTCACTTCTGGGTTCGAGCGCGGGCTGCCCGGCGTCTTCCCTCCCTTCGCGCCAGCCTTCTCCGCAGCGCCGTCTCTCGGTCCTGCCCGCCGTTCTCCCTGTCGTGATGTGCCCTCCTCATGTTCATCCGCCAATGGGTCTTGTGTGTTGAGTGGCGTCAGCGCCACCTCCATCCACTCCGTGGCCTCCTCAGGTGATTCGAAAAAGTAGGATTTGTTTTCGTGCATCACTTTAAGGCGGGCTGGGAAGAGGAGTGCGTACTCCAAATTGCGGTCATGTAACTTACGTTTCACCCCCAGGAAAGTCGACCTAGCTTTCTGTACCGCTGGAGTAAAATCCGGGTAAATAGATATCGTCTTGCTTTCGTACTTCAAGGGGGCTTTTTCTCTGGCCACCCTCAGAACCGAGTCTCTGTCCTTATAGTGTAGCAAGCGTTCTATTAGAGGCCGCGGCAGGGCTCCCGGCCTCGGCGGTTTCAGAGGCATCCTATGCGCTCGCTCCATGCTGTACAACGGAGTGAGATCCGTAGGTCTCACTACCGACTTTAGCCAGTCTTCCACGAACTGTGTGGGGTTCCTCCCCTCGCTGCGCTCCGGAACTCCCAGTATGCGGACATTATTGCGGCGTGAGCGTCCTTCCGCATCATCCACCCTATCCCTCAAGGTCTTAAGCTGTCTTTCCATGACCTCCAATCTCGTGGAGTGTTCTGTTTGTTGCGGGATCAGGTCGTCAAGCGCCAGTTTGTGCTCCGTGACCTTCTCAACCAGTTTATTGTGGTCAGCCTTGAGCAGGGATAGCCCCGTCGACATCGCATCCATCCGAGTCTCCAACGCTTCTCTGGAGGCCCTTATTTCTGTTAAAATTAAGTCCAATTTAGCCTCCTGCGAGTTCCTGCCCGTTGGCGGTATGATGTCGTTGTTGGAAGAGGCCAGCGGGTCTTCAGAACCAGTAGATTGGAGGTCTGCGTTCACCCCTGGGTCCTGCTGTTTCTTGATTCTGTTCCGCCCCATGGTCGCGGGGTGTAGAGGCGTCGCGGTCCGTGCCTCAGCATATGTACTCGGCCCTTATAGTGAAGAGCGTAGGTGGTGGTGTTATTCACTCACTTTCACGTGATGGCGGGGAGGCCAGCGGGCCAGCTGCAGTGTGAGGGTTCAAAGCGCCTGGGGTGGCCTCAGCGGGTGCTCCTGCACTGCCACAGCTCTCAGTGGCATTCACACCATAGGAACCCCTGATTTGAACCTGTATCTCCCGTACCAGGGTCGGGGCAGGACGTCCCCTCTATAGCCTGCAAACTTGTAGTAGACAACTCTCTGTGTTCTCTCCTTCATAGCATGGTGGTGGCCAAGTACTGCCGCTCATCTGATGATTAAGGGATACAGAGGGATTTACAACACCACTTCCCCTGGCACTCGGACTGGTGATAAAGGTGGGACCCTCCGCCGACTTTTAGGTTCGGCCCGGCTCTGTAGGGATCTCGTGCCTGGCGGAGAGCAGGGTAGTCACTATTGCGGTGTGCGCTCTATGTCTGCAGCCTTTCCCCCTCGTTATTACATCAACGGGGCCTCACTGCCCCATCGCATTCCAGGAAAGTCTCCTCACAGCTCCCTGTGAGGACTTCAGTCGGGGCACATGTGGGCGGCAGGTCTTCGCCTCGGGTCATAAAATGGCGGTCGCCCTTCCGTGTATTGGAGTCTATCCGGCGTCTCCCCTCACTGCAGGAGAACAGGGGACAGCTGCCAGTCTCGTACCCTTCACCGCACCGACTCATCACCCAGACGCTCCGCACCACTCCGCGTACTCTCACCGCGTCTCCAGCAGCCTCCTCCGTGGGGTTCCTGTTATCGGGTCTCCGCACTGGCGTCAGGGTCGCAAACGGCACCGAGTCCCAGCCGCTCCACCATGCAGTTAATTTTGGCTCCCGCAGCTCGTGTTGTGTGTGCAGATGAGTAGCTGGTTATCGCGTATTCCTGTGAGCCCCGGCCGCACACCTCCGGGCCTCGGGCTGATGGCTCCTCTCGCAAGCCCTTCCCAGCCCGGCTCCTCTGATCACTACAGTCCGCCGCGGCTTCCGGCGTGTGGCAAGGCTGTCCCGCCCCCGGCAGACTCACCCGCTTCAGGGAACAATCGGCACCGCAAAAAGGCAAGTCCGCCGCTTCCGATCACTTTTAGCAGCTTTATGGGCAAAGGTGGGCGCCCTTCGGGAACGGGGGTACAGGATAATTAGCCAGTTTTTAGGGCATGAGTTGGAGCTGGCTCAGATCATGTCCGCCATGCTCGGCTCGTAGCCACGCCCCCCCGACTTTTCTTACACTATAAAGGGGCTGGTCCACTTCAAAAGACTATAAGAATGTTCCTACAATCTACCTCCCTGTCTGGTAGGTTCTCTCCATTTTCCATCTTGTGTACCACCCACACACAGGAAATGCTAAACGGTTTCCTCTCTCCATGCAGGAAAGCACAACAGTCACAATACATCCTCACTCTGATCCGCACTCACAGAGTGCACATCCAGGCTGTATACATACCCCCTGCAAACAACCAAGAACTCCAAACCCCAGCTGCCAATGAGCATTTAGCCATATATCAGCGATTGGGCACCAAAGGTGGTAGCTCATAATTCAATTTTAACAAAGCTTACAATATGTGAACCTCATTTGGTAAGGTCCACTCCATAGCAGAGGTCAAAATACACGAGTTCAAAAAATGTAACTGGAAGTTTTCACAGATTAGCACCCAATTTCTGAAGAGAAGCTAATTGTAATTATGCATACTTTTTATTCAAAATTTGACTATATCATTATTTAGAACTTCATCAAACCTGTACAGGAAACAGCCAGCTGTAATCAAATCAGTGAGAACCCCTATAAAAATCATCTTAGCACAAAATCTAAGCTTTAACTTTCATTCAAAGAAGAACACATCAATGTACATTACTCCTTCATTGGGCAACAGCAGTGTGAACAAGAACATCAAAATCTGAACTCCTCGCCAATTTAGGGATACATCTCTATACTTCTAACACGAGAAGATATGTTCAGGAAAGCCTATATTTTATTGCAACTTTGTAAAATGGCACTTCATTGGTGCTCTCCTGTGCATTCCCAAGAGAAACATGGCTAGGCAGTGCTTCATTTCATTGATGCAAACGAGAGAAGTGCCCCCCCACACCAAGGGAACAGGGCCCTACTAAGCAGTATGAAAACATTGTTTCCCCTTGAAATTGGAAAATATCACCACAAAATTAAAATCACCATTTGCCCTCCTATACTCACTTACATCTACACCCAGTCCATTAATCATACACCTATACCACCAAAGGAGAAATATCACATCATAGGCTTCAAATAAAAATGATAAAAGTCTTTATACGTCTGATATATTTCATTTATACATGGAAAAAAGATGATATATATAAAAATCCCTATACACAGTTTTATCATATATCCCCCTACAATAAACCACAATACATATGAGATAAAAGCACATGCTATTCAATAAGAAAAACCACAGCTCACAGTAGGGAGTACCCTAATGCCCAGCGTCTAAAATCCCGTTGCATATCCTGATCAAATAACCAACATCAAATCTGAGTCCTGGTTAAAGATAAATCAATTCTTACCAGTTTCTCTTTGTGATTGGGTCCAGTTCAAACCTAGAGTTGAAGCGTTTCAGTGGATTATACTTCATACACACCACCTTCTTCAGGACAGTACTATTTAGATATTTATCTCCCACAGTCGGATTAACAAATTCATGAAGGATCACGTGTTTGCGGTGCTCCAAAATTAATACCACTTGGACACATCCTCTTGACATTTAACAATAATTCCAGAGTCCAGGCAAATGATAATTCGGACATATTTATAGGTTGAATCCATAACTGGCCCCTCGTACCGTTATATATATCAGCGTGCTCTAAGGCCCCAATCTTTTTGTATATATTATTTATGTAGGGGGTTCCTGAGCACTTCTTTCTCTCCAAACCCCTGGGTATGTCTCTTCCTGCTTATTAAGAGCTGGTTCCTTTTCATCTTTCACCTAGATTGTTGTTAAGAATAATGAGCATATTCAAAGATAGCCCAGGCTTGTATTAGTGGGGGTTCGTTGTCATCCTCTCCTCTCTCTGATTCTGGATTCGGATAGTCCAATTCTTCTTTTGACGAAGTAGGATAGGTCATTTCATAATTGACACGCTTTATGTTTATAAAAAAGAAGTAAAAACACACAAAAATAAGTCTGATTTAATCTTGAAAGGAGTATGGCATTTGAAACTTCCAAGCCAAAACCTCACTTCAGCTTATCAGAATGAACTACATTTCTCCGTGGTTATGTTTTATCAATAAACTATAGCACACATCTGGAGACTCCTCACCCCCAAATGTAGGGCTCTATCACTGTTTGTTTGAAATGAGGGGATATCTGCAGCTTACATTTGTTTCGACTCTAGTGCGTTTCAGCCGCGGCCGCTGCAGGTAAGAGCGGTGGGGGCCGTGTGGTGGGGGAGGTGATTTCGAGAGATGACCACGGGGGGAAATTAATTATTAATTTACTTTTCCCTCGTGGTCATCTCTCAAAATCCACTCCTCCCCTCCCATCGCTCTTACCTGCAACAGCCACGGCTGGTGCTTTCAGCCACAGCCAGTGCAGGTAACAGTGGTGGGGCCGTGTGGGCGGGGGATTTCGAGAGACGACCACGGGGTAAAATTCATTATTAATCTAATTTTCCCTCGTGGTCGTCTCTCAAAATCAAACCCCCCCCCCCACCGACCGCTCTTATCTGCAACGGCCACGGCTGATGCTTTCAGCCACAGCCCGTGCAGGTAACAGTGGTGGGGCTGGGTGGGGGGGAGGGGTGGGGGGAGGGGTATTCCGAGTGAAAATTAATTTTTTATTTAATTTTCCCTCGTCATCGTCCGTCACAATCATCCCCACACATATCCTCCCCCACCGCCCCACTGCTGTTACCTGGACGGGCCGCGGCTGGGTGCAACCACCTCATTGGCTCGCCAGACTTCAACAGTGAGGTGCAGCTTAAATCCTAGTGGAAAGTACTACTGAAACATTCACATCCAGGTGCTCCACACGCACCTTCACTAATAACAAAGACTGCATGCATGAAGCGACTGAGTGACACGCAGCTTTGCATCGTTTTTCAGTGTTCTGCCATCTGTTGACCACCTTCATCGGCATTTGCTGGAATGTCTAATTACGCTGGAGATTTTCCCCTCATAATATATTATTTCGAACAAAAAAAGATTTGTAGGTTTTACCCTTTTGCAGCCTTTTCACCCTCATTTATTTTCTAAACGTTATAAACATATTGAAGCTAGCATTTTTTTTTTAAGTCATTGAGCTGACAAAAGGCAAGTTTATAATTTCACACGGCCCTAGAGTAAAGCAGTCTTTCTCCTCACTAAAAGCAGCGCCAAGATGCTTCTTTCGGAGCGACCGTTGCGCTCTATAAATACACCTACAAATTACAAATTACAAATTACAGTGTGACCTGAGTGGGTGGAGGGCCACCTGTTTTTTTCCAAAGAGCCCAAGGAACCGTAGATACATTTGTGATTATTGAGCGCCTCACTGATGTGCGGTTTGAGGTTAAAGAAATAGTGAGGGCAGGGCCATCCACATCTGCATATCCCACTGATTTAAGGTGAGGCCACTGGAATTATGCAATTCTGCAGCAGTGGCATTTTCCGCATGATTATGGATTTCCCACACTTGCCACATAATATGCTGTATAATTTGAGGATTTCAACTAAATAAAAAAAATTGTTTCTAGCTCAAATAGATCAAAAGTAGTGATGTGCAGTGGCAAAACCTGTCCAACGGTTAACTGGTCACATTTTATTTTCTGATTGCTGTGTTCAGGTATTAATCAAGTGTTAACGAGGCGAAACGGTTGTCCAGTTAGTATTACTGTTTGCTAGAATGGTTAAAGAGTGAAAGACAGAATGTACCGCCTTATCCTGCACATTTGTCTTTCCTTGCCATTTCATATAGTCAATCTTGGCACAAAATGTTGTCCTCATTGCTGAATAAAAATGCCAGTGGCCCTGATTTAAGTTACAACTTTGCAGGCTCACTTGAAGTGAACATATATATGAAAATGTAATATATTCCCTCACAACAGTTCGGATTGTTAGTGTTTGGCAATGACTTTAAGACACAGCAACAACCATGTACAATTCAGTGTGTTCCCAACACAAAAGGAGCTTGCCAGACCACACTGATACAGCACAAACTTTTCAGACAACAAATGCAATCTCTCCTTGAGTTTTTAGAGTTCTTGAAAGGTCTTTTTCAAATGAACCAGAGATGCCAAGCTTGGACCTCGAGGTACTGCATCTATCTTTCCTTCAAACATTCTAGTCCTAAACCGCATCCAAATCCACTACTTCCTGTAGAATTATGTAGCATTCTACGCCTTACACAAGATATGTGGCCAATCATGCACAATCCTTATTGGCCATCTGCTAATTAATGTTGTTGGTGAACTGTAGCTTCAGGGGCTTGGCGTTCCAAGCACCAGAATAGCTTTTCTGGATTCCCCATCAACATATAATCACACCACTGCATTCTTAGGGTTAAGAAATACCTTTAGGTCGGCTTAAATTCTATTGCAACCTTACAATGTGTTATTTTTTCTTGTGCTCTGATGAACTTTTATTGAAGAGGACAATCAACTGAATATCACTCTGGCACCACAAAATAAGCATTGAAAATCCAATAGGTCTCACCTTTGATTAAGTTAACGCCATTTGCTTTGCTAATATTTAAAAAAAATATTTTTATTGCATTTTTTAATGTTATCCAACACAATATTATACATGCATCCACATATATTTCTCTTCAGTTACCATATCAGTTACTCGACAGCGCTACATTTATAAATCATGACATTACCGCCTCACTGTTTCCGTGTCGCTTTCATTTGTGGCGTGATGTTATAAGTACATTTATAGGGCGCCTTGTGCACCTACAGCCCGCACAGTCTGTCATCTCCAATTGGGGGCCAAAGTAACGATATATAGTGCATCATTTTACAGCTACGCATAGTGACACTTAAAAAAAAACAGCAATATGTTCTTGTCAGGCTATACATGCCTATCCACATCTTTTGAAGAAAGGCGGGCAAAGTTTCATAAGCAAATAAAGAGGGAGACGTGTAGATGCCGAGTCTGTTCGTTTAGATATCGATTTTTTTTAAACAAAACAAACATATCTAATAACAATACATACTAAATCAAAACAAAGGGGTGGACATCAAAGGAAAAAATGTGTATGTATCAAGTGTGCAGTGTGTCAGCTGAGAGTAGTCACAACTGGGTTATCATGCTGGGATAAGGTGTGGCTTGCCACTTCTGCTACCTATGCAAAGACATGTTGTTATTGCATTGCCTACCATTTGCTTTGCTAATGTTATTGTATAGCAAAGCAAATGGCTTTAACTTAATAAAAATTGTATTTTCATTGATTGTTAATAAAAAAAAATCATGGCCTTCGGTGGTCATAACACTGAAAATACAAGATTTGAAAAAATATTATTGTCTACGGGTGCTCATGGAAGACAATTTCTCTGGACTGTAATTTAGAGAATGCTGAAGTGATTCTGGTATTTTACTGACCTCTGATGGACGTTTTCTATCAAGAAAGTTAAAAAGAGGCAGTTGCCAGAAAAATTAAAAAAAGAAAGTCCCTCAGCAGAAAGCAATTCTGATATTTTACTGACCTATTCGGGTCGTTTTCTATCAAGACAGTTAAATAGAGGCAGTTGAACAGAAAGAAATCCCTAAGCGAAAGCAGACAAGTTCTAGGGCTGATCTCCAGAGCCCACAAAATACATACACAAAAGTATATAATAAGTATATACTAAAGTATAGCGGGTCCTAGTGTGCTCAATTGGAAGCGAGAATTGGAGAAGTGGGCGGGCTACAAACATAGAATACTCCTCCGGAACGCACAGCGCGGCATAGGTAGACCTGAGAGAGCGCAGGCTTGTGGAGCCCTAGTAGATGACTCGAACAATTTGGACCGGGAGTCCACTCCCAGCACCCCACAGACCAGGTCCCGACCAGATAGCACTAACAACCCGGAACTGGAGAGCGGTGAAGATGCATAACAAACCGAACACAGCCCTGAGGGGTTGCGTGAGATTTGCCTCAGTACTAGGGACATACGGAGAGAGACACAGACCACACATAAGCCGGGAGCCACAGGGACAGATTAGTAGACAGCAGCGAGGGGTGGGGGGAGGGATGGGGGAAAGTTGGGGAGGAATGTTAGACCACCACCCTGAATGAGGGAAAGTACAAATGAAACAGCATGGGTAGTTGAAGCATATCACGAAATAGGATGTATGAATGGAACCCCACCTGAGCAGACAGAGAATGTTAACTCAAAATGCTACACAGAAAAGTATGTGAACAAGAAGTGATAAGAGAAGGTATTTCTGTTACCCAAATGCAAATAAAATATGTTGAAAAAAAAGTATATACTAAAGTATATACACGAGGTCTTGAATGCTCGACCTAAGAAGAAATCACCATTGCCCAAGCTTCCCAACGCCAGACCTATCGCTTTTGCCATTGTTGTGTGGCACCAACCATACAGTACATGAGTGTGAAGCTAAGAGAAGCATCAGTAAACAAACAGAAAAGTGACAACAAGAAGGAAGGACTTTGTTTTTGCACATATTTGATGCAGAACCTAGCCAGCATCTTAGACAGGAATGCTTCTTCTACTGCTAGCATGTCAATACACGGTGTGATGTCAAGGTTGTGCTAGTTTCTGATTTTGGTTGCCTCATTTTATAACACTTTGTGTATGTAGACCGATCTGGTTTCCTTGATATTTGCCTTTGTTGTAGCCTCAAGCAGAATAGTAAATAAAAGCGAGCTAGCTCTGAAGGCAGAGGAAAACATGTGCCCTTGCCGACAGCATCTCTTAGAAAACAAACAGTCAAATGAATCTGGCTGCAACATGCCAACACATGTTAACATTTATAAATGCTGTTAACTGGCTGTGGGTGAGCAAATACTGTGTACCGCATTGAAATCTGCCGTACTGGCCTTGCCAGCGCTGGAAAGGAAGTAGCACAAGCATTTGCAATGCAAAGATTTCGAATTCCTGAAAGTTTGAGCTATTAAAGCTGCATTATTATTTGCAGCGCCAACAGCTCAAACGTTCAGTAATGGGAGACCTATTGCAGGATGTATGACGTTATAACGCATACTTTTACAACGCCTACCTTTACAACGAAACTTTTACAACGCAAATACTATTACAACGCATACATTTACAACGCAATTTTTTACAACGCATATACCTTTACAACGCATACCATTACAACGTAAGTATTGGTAAGTATATAATAATTTTTTTAATGTAATATAAGTAAAATTAATATAACTTAATTTAATTTAATTTCATTAAATTAATTTATTTAAAAAAACATTTTTTTACCCTGTACCCCTGTACCCCAAAAACCCAAAACTGACCCTGAACCCTAAAAATACCCCTTTATCCAAAAAAACCCAAACTGACCCTGAACCCTAAAAATACCCCTTTACCCAAAAACCCAAAACTGACCCTGAACCCTAAAAATACCCCTTTACCCAAAAACCCAAAACTGACCCTGAACCCTAAAAATACCCCTTTACCCCAAAACCCAAAACTGACCCTGAACCCTAAAATACCCCTTTACCCAAAAACCCAAAACTGACCCTGAACTTTAAAAATACCCCTTTACCCAAAAACCCAAAACTGACCCTGAACCCTAAAAATACCCTTTTACCCAAAAACCCAAAACTGACCCTGAACCCTAAAAATACCCTTTTACCCAAAAACCCAAAACTGACCCTGAACCCTAAAAATACCACTTTACCCAAAAAACCAAACATATAACATTTTAAATATAATTATATACTTACCAATACTTACGTTGTAATGGTATGCGTTGTAAAAGTATCTGCGTTGTAAAAACATGCGTTGTAAATGTATGCGTTGTAATAGTTTTTGCGTTGTAAAAGTTTCGTTGTAATGGTAGTGCGTTGTAAAAGTTGCGTTGTAAACATTGTATACCCCTATTGCATTGCAAATGCTTGTTAACTCCTGCAGAGAGCTTAGGATTATGCTAGAGAAAATAAAGCAGATGGGTCAAATGACCCTGTATTTGGCATGCAAACAGAGCAGAGTTTTTTTTCCTGAGCGTTTTTCCAAATTTACCTTAACTCTGTTCACAAATTGTTTTACAGTTTTAAAAACATTTATCAGTCCTCATGCTTCTTAATTTTAGGAATGGCCATGAAACCTTGAACGGCTGGTCAGCACACAATTTAAGTTCCTTTGTGATATGACATCATGCCCATGTACTGCTGTGCTATTTGTGGGCTATGTACTGGAGAATATGTCACTAGGGGCTACTGGGTGCAAGGATGTGCACACTCCCGGGCAAGCTCTGGGCACTGACGTACCCTGCCTGAGTCTTAAGAGCACTGCTTGCATAGCGCTGCAGCTCGCTAGCCTCCTTCCCACTACGGACTCACTAAGGTACCTAAGGCCTTTGTCTCCCACGTGACGTCGTTGTTCTGTACGTGGTTTTAATGCAGTCACGCAACACATCATGCTATTGCAGACTCCCTCATCTCACCCACTTCAGGTACCCAAATGATCTGGAAGTGAAGGGTGCTTTCACCTCCCCGTCATTGTATTAATCTCATTTCACTACTACATTGAATTAGTCATGTTCGGGTTTTCACTCTGCGTCTTTCATCCTGCTCTTAGAAGAGGGTTGGTGATCAGCAAAAATCGTGATGTTTTCAGGTACGGATAATGTAAAGGCCGCATTCAGAAGTTGATGATACATCTGTCATGTCATATGTGATGTCATTAGGATCAGGGCACAAGTCCTACAAAAAGAAGTGAGGGGACGCTATCACCGGAAGTGATATCACGACAGAAAGTGACGTCACGAAAGGTGGCTGCACCATCGGGCTCATTGCCTCCCCTCCTCATCCATTAGATGCGATTGCATTTGAGGAGTCAGCGCGTGAGCAGCGTGCCGTGAGCTCCGAGCTCCTCGACCCAGAGAGGGCATAGAGTGAAGTACAGCTGTTTGGCAGGGGGGGCGGTGTCCACCCGGTAAAATACGTGGGGGGGACGCCGTCCACCCGCGTGGTACCCCGACTCGACGCCGGATTAGGATGTCTGTCACGAGTGCAGACTTGTATGTGGCTCACGGGCTCAGGAGTGGGGTTTGGTCAGGGCTGGACTGGGAACAGAAACTGGCCCTGGCAAACTGCTCAGTTGCCCCTTCCTGGAGTGAGGGGGGAGTGCAGCCGAGCAGTTTGCGAGGGCCAGTTTCAGCCGATTTTGTTACCGGGGGCTGATATTGTCGACCCCCAGTAACAAAAATGGCCCCTCAGGGGCCCAAAACCAGCCCCCTCACCCTAGCGGCCTACCGGGGAAAGGCCCGGTGCCCGCTATGGCCAGTCCGACCCTGGGTGTAGTGCAGCGCCTTGTGCAGTGGCGGTCACAGGCTCAGGAGTGGGGTGTGGTGCAGCGCCTTGTGCAGTGGGGGTCACGGGCTCAGGAGTGGGTTGTGGTACAGCACCTTGTGCAGTGGGGGTCACAGGTTCAGGAGTGGGGTGTGGTGCAGCTCCTTGTGCAGTGGGGGTCATGGGCTCAGGAGCGGGGTGTGGTGCAGCGCCTTGTGCAGTGGGGGTCACGGCCTCAGGAGTGGGGTGTGATGCAGTGCCTTGTGCAGTGGGGGTCACGGGCTCAGGAGTGGGGTGTGGTATAGCGCCTTGTGCAGTGGGGGTCACGGGCTCAGGAGTGGGGTATGGTGCAGCGCCTTGTGCAGTGGGGTTCGTGGGCTCAGGAGTGGGGTGTGGTGCAGCGCCTTGTGCAGTGGGGGTCACGGGCTCAGGAGTGGGGTGTGGTGTAGTGCCTTGTGCAGTGGGGGTGTGACGATGCAGGCACGCCACAGACTCAGGAGAGGGGTGTGATCCTTGATGTGCGGGCTCACGAATGAAGCTGTGATGATGTCATCCGCGGTTCGTGTATAGCTTCTAGGCAGTGAAGGGTGATGCCATCAATGGTCTGTACGTGAAAGGTACAGTGTGCACTGAGTCCAGCAGTCCCCAGAGGTTTGGCAGAGGTTAAAGTTAGATAGAACCTTACTCTCTAAAGTGGTAGCTTGATCGAGCAGTAAGGCAGTATCAGAGGACAGTGTAAAGCATTTGATGTACACACTCAGTCAGCAAATGGTCTCACACACTCAAGAACTGAACTCTAGGCCAATTGTTTTGTATAAAAATATACTTGTTACTTTATTTTAGAATCACTGGTTGGTATAAAAATACTTTCTCAGAATGAGATGCCAAAGTTGAATACTTTCAATGAGCAATAGACTTTTGGATGCAATAGATATAGTTGTTGCAATATGCAACACAAACTTAACACAATTATAACATTGAGCTCAATGGGAATTTTAATCAAACTGCAATATTATTTACTTTACGAACGTGTTTCATACTCAGGGCTGGATCCTGGATTCAGACCTAGTGCATCTCCTGAAAACAGTTGAAAGAAATCGTTTTTGTTAAACCGGTGATTTGTATGTTGCAAAAATCAACACTTTGAAGAATTTCTGGTGAAAACCAGGAAATGCTTTCCTATGGGTAAAAATCAGGTTATCGGAAAACCACAGTTATTATCACTTTTTCTGGTCAGTGCTGGGTACTAAGATCCAGCACTGGGCTCTCTCCTGGTAATAGGTGAGTAATTTTGATTTCGTTGATTGGATGATTTTTAGTGAATATTTCAAAGTTTCAAAACTCGACACTTGGAAGAATTTCCAAGTAAAAACCAGTCAATGTTACCCTACGGAGAAAATGTAAGTTATCAGCTTTCAGGTAAGTACTAGACTGGCAGAGTTAAGGTTCTGAGGTAAGACTCAGGGGTCTCCCAGGTTCAGGTTGGTACTGTAGTTACACCCTCAGCGGCAGCCGGGTGCAGAGAGAGTTGGCTCAATGTTATCCTACGGAGGGTAGGGGGCCTTTGGTTGGTGGCTGCTAGCAGGCAGACTACACAGCTGTGGGAGCAGAGCTTCTGGTCACTTGCTCAGGGCAAGAGAGGAAGTCGAACAGAGTGATAGGTGCACTCACAGCGACATTGGGGTGGCTGGGTGCAGGGTGGTTTTGGGCCGTCGGGAGCCTAATGGATTTCAATGGGAAAGCTGTGTGATGAACAAAGGCTGCAAGCTTAAGACGGTGATTCTTCAGGTGCGACCACCACTGCAAGGGGTAAGTTGGGAGCTGTAGGTTGGGTAGACACCCAAGAGTTAGGCACAGGGGGCCATAGGGCGCCAGGTGCAGGGGTGTCTTTAGGCGTCGGGAAATCTTACCCTATGCTGGTCGCGGTTGGAGGGGTACCTGGTGTTGAGGCTGCAGGTGTCATCAGGAGCATCGAGGGGAGTCCTTGGGTGCTGGATTCATGGTCACAGTCACGGGGGGACGGTTGCAGAGTGTGCTGAATTCGAGGTTCCTGGCTGGCACCAGGAGCTGTAGATGTTTGAGCAGAACCACTGCTCATGGGAGTCCCAGTCTTTGTTTGAGCAAGGCAGTCAGGTCCTCCGGGATTTTTGATGTTGCTGACCACAGAAGACGCTGGGGTTTAGCAAGAACAGGTTCGAGGGTCGAAAGACCGGTAGGGCTGGGGCCAAGTCAGTTGGTGTTGTCCTCTTGTTAGGAGCTGCATGGCAGGTCTTCTTTCTTCTTGTTCTTCTTGTAGTTTCGGAAACAGGATCTGAGGAAGGAAGGTTCAAGGTGCCCCTAATTACTAAATTTATGGGTGTTTTACAGGCAGGTAAAGGCAGGGACCAATGGGTCCCTTCCCTGGGGTGGCTACACCTCCTATTCTGCCACTCTCCAGTGGGAGGGGGCAGGATCCTGTCCCTGGTTGGCTGGGTCCCCCCATCCTCAAGATGGCGGGGTCTCGAGGTTGTGCTTCACCTCGCCTCCCCCACCCCAGGGGTGGGGTTGGCAGAAGTGGGCACATCTCTAGTCCTCACTTTGTTTTTACCGCTGGGTCTCCCGCCCAAAGGGGGGGAAGAACCAGTGGGGACCAGTTGCTGAGTACAGCAAGTGGTCTGGAGAGGCTCAAAAAGGTGGCATGCCTTTGAAGCTTCCCCTCCCCTTCCTGGGGGAGGAGGCTTGGCACCGTCCCAGGATGTGCATTGTTTCAGGTCCCCGAGAGCTGCAAGCTCTCGACCAGGGGTCCAGAAACATGTCTGGGGGTGGCAACCTCGGCGACCCCTCAGTCAGGTCACTGAGAGTTGGTTGAGTTTCAGGGGGCATCACTAAGAGGCCCTCTGTCATGCATTTTACATTAAATCCCACACTGGCATCAGTGTGGGTTTAATGTGCTGAGAAGTTTGATACCAAACTTGTCAGTCTTCAGTGTAGCCATTATGGTGCTGTGGGGTTCGTAATGACAACCTCCCAGCACCATATACTCTTAATGGCAGCACTGCACTGACAGTGCCCAGGAATGGACCTGGGTACTGTAGGGGTACAGGGCTCATACACCTGTACCCTCACCACTGGCATAGTGCACCCAGCTAGAGGGGTGACTGATGTATGCCAGGGCAGTGTTCTGTGGGCATGGCACACAGGGAAGTGTGCCATGTCGACTCTTTGTTAAGTTTGGCACCAAGACACACAGCCTGCCAAGGCAGTGTGCGTGTGTGTGTCAGGGCACAGGGCCTCTAAGGGTAGCACAATAAGTGCTGCGGCCCTTAGGGCCTTCTCTGGTCACAGTGCCCTGGGTACCTAGGGTGCCATTTACCAGGGGCTGACATGTGGCCAGAGATGCCAACTGGGTTTTAGGCTTCAATGCAGTTTTAGGGAAGGAACATAGGCCCTGGGTACCTGTTTGGCATGAGCCCAGCGCAAACTCAGTCAAAGCACATCAGCAATTCAGCAAAAAGTGGGGGCATACCATGCAAGAAATAGGGCAAATTCTCACAGCAGCCGAGACCTAAAAAGAGCAGTCCAGGACACGCTGTCAGGCCATGTCACAGGACAGGAACAATTCAGTGGCTTCATGGGTGCGCTGTCCGCTGTAGCATATAAGTACACTGAAAACAGGACCGTGCATATCTGGCTCCCCTCCTCCTGAGGGCTTGGTGCCAGTGTGCATGATGCGTGTAGGCGTATGAAACTTTCCATCATGTCCCTCATTTACAGCTCTACCATGCCTTTTTAAAGAAGAAACAACCAGATTCAGCGCTGTCTGAAACTCATCAAACCAAGCTGTACCTCCAAAACTGTCAATCAGCGCCCTCTCATCACAGAACAGAAGGAAGGGCAGATGCATCTTACCTTAAATCCAATAGGGTAGACTTTAATGTGATTAACAGCATTTGTGCATGCAAATATGTAAGCAGCATGTGTGAGTGCCTTGATTCACATACGGTGGCACAGTACAGCCAGAGCTATTGGCTCAATTCAGAGAACAGAAACAACACCCACACTCTGCCTTACTGAGCTTCTTAAGTAATATATACATTAAGTGTATAGCCCAGCAACTGCATGCATCATGTGACAGGGCGTGTACATCGTTGCCTATGCTATATTGCAATTTTGAAATATGTGATTTCCATAGTGCTGCTCAATACGTTTGAAGATTGACCAGCTCACATGCAGTCAGTCGGGCAGCACCCAAGCAAGGAGCATTTACCAGATCACTTCCTTGTTTCCCAGATCCGCAGCAGCCCCAAATGTTTTTTGTCTCGTTGGGTTTCATCAGTGATCACAGAAACCCACCTCTATGCGTCCCACCTGCTTTAGGACGCATGTGTGCGAACATAGATGTAACTTTGATAGGATGATCAGATGCCTCCTTTTTGTCGTGAAACCAGGCTTCCAGTCAGCTAAGTGCCACATCTCTAGTACTTATACATTTCTTTACAGCCGTCTGCCAATCAGTTTGCCCACTCCAAAAACAAGACAGTTCAATCTCCAGGGCCACACTCTTTTAAAACAAGGCATAAACCACCAAATCCAGGTCTATCTCTCCAGTGCTTAATTTGTAAAAAACATCAGTGTCAGGGCTCTGGTCAGGAGGCCACTGCAGCTTGCACCACACATTGCCCCTGACATACTGCTAATGATAGTAACAATGCAACTGGGAACCATCCCACTCTTACTGGTGTGACAATTCTGACTATTTCAGGCCCCCGGGAGCTATAAGAATGACTTGGGTGGCAAGTAACAGTTATTTTTAATGTATATTGAATGAATTATTAACTGTTTTTGTGGTCATCTCTAAATTAGGCTGACAACGCTGCCTTGTGGCAGACTGTCACAAGCACCGATATTGACAATTAAGTGCTGGTGGCGAGCACCGGAAACCACCGGCTCAAAGTAAGAACTGTATCTCCCTGCTCTTCAAGAATAAAAGCTAACCGTTTCTAATCTCCACTGCCGCAGATCTGGGTAGCCCACCAAGTTAAGGCTACTTCCATTAGTACTTGAGGTGAAGAGAAATATCCGATTTAGCATGCTTTTCTATGCGCATTTCCAATGTCACCTCTTTAGTGCTCCACCATTGCTTTACTAGAGAGAAGCACTCATCTGCAAATCAATTCGCCCCATCACAAAAGGAACAGTCCAGCCTGCATAGTTAGGCCGGATTCCAGAATGAAATGAAAGCTGGAGTTTTGCATGTATTCCTTTGCAACTGCTAATGGATCAGCATAGCATGTAGAAAAAAATATGGTACAAAATTATAGCAGACATAATATTGAATACCAGCAGTGCTTAATTTGTAAAATAATAAGTGCTCGGGCCCCAAGAGTTGATCTGAAGCCCATCTCCAACGCTATTAAATGTCAGTCTGCTGAATGCCAAGGCTGCATAGTCTTGATTTCACCGTATGCCTCCTTCAACCACTACCAGGCACTTCTGCCCTTTTATCTCACTCTGCAGGCCCTTTTCCACCCAAGCTTTCTTCCTTGGTCAGTTTTTATTGTCTTTCTCTTCGTCCTCCTTTCCCCATTTTACATTGTTGTCTCCCTTTTGCTGGGTCAAAGTCGGATGAGGAAAAATAAGTGTCAGTCCCCAAAAATGAGTGCTGGTGGGCCCTACCTGTGAGGCTCAAATTAAGCTTGCTGCCTCGTTATCATGATGGTAGTTAAATGTTCAGATAAGTATAGATGTACTATTCTTAACTCCACATCTGCATACTTGATGTCGAGGTAAGTACACGTGGAGTTAGGAATAGTAGGTCTATGCCTACCTGTGGATACCTACCTTCTCAATATAGTGATACCCAATTTTTTTACGACAATATTTTTCTGCCACATTATTTAATACGATGTTCTAATCAAATGCAATCGCAACCTTACAATGAAGCATTTTATGATGGCTCACACATGCCATTTTAACCCTTTCGTGCTGCCGTCGGCCATTGGCCGACGGCAGCACTACCTCCCCAGTGCTGCTGTCGGCCAATGGCCGACGCGGCCCTGCCCGTTTAGCGGAAGTCCCGCACTTCTGCAAAATCGCGGCTGCCGTTAAGGCGTTAACAATGAACCATACACAAATCAGTCGGACCGAACAGTGAAGCAAAAGCTGTTACACTAGATCCTCTCTTCACAGACAGCAGGAGACACTGGTGCGTTTCTGCCTCATTGGGTCTGATCAGCAGGATGTAGTCTTAGTTCTTCAGTACAATGCACTCATCCACGTCTGGAAGCCCCCCACAATATACAATGGTCACATCACTGTACACCTGCAGTGTGGGAAAATATGCAGCGGTGCATACTTTATGTTGCAGCTTTCCAGTATGTGGTATGCACTTATGCGATAGACGCAACCTAACTCAAACCAGTCTGACCCCAGAGCCAAAGCAGCAGAATAGCATGACCTGCCTGGCCGCATACTCTCTTCATATAACAGATGCAATCTCGGATGCCCACCTCTATGCGCTTTAGGCTTAGCTCCTATGCATGATGGGCACACAGACTGCATTACTGGCTGTCCTGCGCCCTACCAGATAAAGGTTGCATTGCTACCTGGTACCTAAAAGAAGAGAACATATTCACTTTTGCTCTTATGTTATTTACACCCTCATATATCAGCGCATTGCCCCATAGACACAGAATGGGTAAAGCGCTTTGATACATCAGGCCCTCAGTGGGCCACTGTGCATCTATGAAACCAAACTAAAAACAAGTCGTCAGAAACCAAGCCTTGCTCGAAAATCAGCAATCCAGTCACATTTGGCTTTTATTTCCTGATCCCAGACACGTGACCAAAGACACGTCCCCATCTGGACCCACTCATCGAGTGTTACATCGCTGCAATCCTAAAACAAGCATTTGCAATGCAATAAGTCTGGCATTTGCGAGTTTTTAAGCTATTGGCATTGTAAATGACAATGGCTTTTATTTATCTGTTTTGATAATTAGCACATAAATAAAAGACATTGTCATTTACAATGCCAATAGCTCAAACTCTTGTAAATGTGAGACCTATTTCACTTCAAAGAAGCAGCCGCCATAGTCTCGAGCTACTTGGAAAGTGAAAGCTGAATGTTGCAGAAAAGCATGCCGTGCCTGCAGTAGGAGAAACTCATTCAAGAAAATAGAGCTTTCAGACTAAATAAGACATACAGTGTAACAGCAGAAGTAAAAGGGCCAGTCCTCAATGGAAGTTACATATGAAGACAAGGAGGTATTGAGCAGGGACTAATAAGCCTATTAACAAATCAAAAGCCAGCGTTTAACAGGACAATGGCACAAGCCAATGAAAAATATGGGCAGAGTTTCAAGTCCATACTCGAAACAGCATGCCACGCAGAGCAGCGCATGCGCTTCCCAGGCTCGACCTAATGAGTAGACTGTGCTTATCTGCAGTGTGTTACTACGTTAGTACTCCCAAACAAAAAGGGAGGTACCTTCTGAACCAATATGGGACAGGGTGAACAAGATTAAAAAGAAATAAAGTCCCTTATCAAGAGAATATCTACTAAGTCGTAATACCGCCTACCACAGTAATACTATAGGAGGTAGTAGTCGACTTACAAGTAATATAGAAACCATTAAGAGCTACCCTTACAATAAATATATAAGGGGTATAAAGAACGTCAGTTGAAGCTCTGTGTACATCACCATAAGCTAAAAAAGCAGTTAAAAACACTAGGGAATACTTAAAACCATCAGTTTATTTCTTAAAACAGTTTTTAACAGATCAAGACTGAGCCTACAAATCAATACATCATACAATCATTTAAATCAAAAATGTATACAAAATACACATTTTTAAAAAAAACAAAAGTCGACGCGGCGTTTCGGTGCTTTGTGAGGATGAGAACACCTTCTTCAGGACGGTTTTTATCTCTCAGATTTTGAGAGAATAGTATGAACAATTACATATGGTGCCAACACGATACGGCTACTTGAACATTTAGCTTCGTATCTTGTAGTTTGGTGGAGTTTATTAAACGTCCACCTGTGGATATGAATTTCATTCGTGTAGATAAATGCTGTACCAAGGATGACCGCCGTTTGAATAAAATGGAAAAGGGATCAACACGATCGTACTCTTAATAGATTGATATGCACGATCCCATCGTGGAGTCACGTTGTTAGAAAGTCATTAGACTGCAAAACAATTTAGTAGAGGGAACACCTTGGTGCTTGTTACTTCTGCCACTCTTAGTATCTTCACATTAAGGCATTAGTCTTATTAAAAATCAGCGGCCTCCCTGTCACCTGTTCTTGATACAGCTTCCTCGTGTACACTAAGAGTGGCAGAAGTAACAAGCACCAAGGCGTTCCCTCTACTAAATTGTTTTGCAGTCTAATGACTTTCTAACAACGTGACTCCATGATGGGATCGTGCATATCAATCTATTAAGAGTACGATCGTGTTGATCCGTTTTCCATTTTATTCAAACGGTGGTCATCCTTGGTACAGCATTTATCTACACGAATGAAATTCATATCCACAGGTGGACGTTTAATAAACTCTACCAAACTACAATATACGAAGCTAAATGTTCAAGTAGCCGTATCGTGTTGGCACCATATGTAATTGTTCATACTATTCTCTCAAAATCTGAGAGATAAAAACCGTCCTGAAGAAGGTGTTCTCATCCTCACAAAGCACCGAAACGCCGCGTCTACTTTTGTTTTTTTTTTAAATGTGTATTTTGTATACATTTTTGATTTAAATGATTGTATGATGTATTGATTTGTAGGCTCAGCCTTGATCTGTTAAAAACTGTTTTAAGAAATAAACTGATAGTTTTAAGTATTCCCTAGTGTTTTTAACTGCTTTTTTAGCTTATGGTGATGTACACAGAGCTTCAACTGACGTTCTTTATACCCCTTATATATTTATTGTAAGGGTAGCTCTAAATGGTTTCTATGTTACTTGTAAGTCGACTACTACCTCCTATAGTATTACTGTGGTAGGCGGTATTACGACTTAGTAGATATTCTCTAGATAAGGGACTTTATTTCTTTTTAATTACGTTAGTACTCCGCCTTTTATGACGAGCGAGCCGGCCCTCTGCAAATCAGGTCAACGTCTTTTCAAGATGCCTGTCTTCTACTGTCTGCTAGACGGCCCTCTCTCTCGTGGTCAGAGGGGCCCTTGTCTTTTAATTCCATTCTAAACTTATGTTCAAAAAGTTAGGCCTCTGGTTGGACTGTGAGCTTTCAAAGAGTCAGATGGCCAAATCTTGCAATTTGCAGCTTCTCCTTGGAAAAATATTCTGCCTTCCTTTGATTTTGTTCTTACTACTGAAGGTCCCAGTCTAGAGTGTTCGAGTCACAAGCCTGACAAGCCAGGACACTGGAGGGGCAGCAGCGTTCACCATCTGCAGGTTGAAACCGTTGGACACCTTTCACAGGCCATGGTGTGAATTTTCTGCTGGAGGTGGAGGCCAGAATTCATGTTAAGATTTAAACTCTGGGACAGCGAGCATTGTTTGTATGTGACATGCTGCATTCTCCGTTGCAGCCCTGATTCAGTCATATATCTCTGAGAGTTAACGGAGCCTGCGGTGTGCCCATCCCCTTGTAGTGGTTTCACAAAACTGTTTGCCTTGTGCTCTTAAACACTTATGACTGGCTAACACCCGTCATAAGTCTTTAAGAGCACAAGTCAAACAGTTAATACCAGACACCTGGTGGACCCTGTTCATGAAAAAGTAGTACATCTGTGCCCATAGATTTACATCAGTACCAGAGAGCAGATTCACAAACATTCAGAAAAGTATACTTGGAAAGCTACATTTAGTTCACTTCTCATGCATTTCACTATCCCAATAGCCAATATTGCCCTGGTACAAAGTTCTCCTTTACACATTCAGGGGAAGGGGGATCATCCCTCGGTGCAAATGCACACCTTTTTCCCCCCTTTTTTTTGGACCACGGGCAAAACATTTTTCCCTTGAAAATAGCCCTTCAGTTACATCCCCACCAAATGATCTGTTTACCTTTGCATCTTAATAGAGGAGGTACTCTAGCTATTTGATCATCTCCAACCTTTAACAGAATAGCACTGATTGCAAAGGATTTTGGGAGTACATGGTTGTGGGAGTTCCCAAACTGCCAAGATAAACTATACCATGGAACAACCACTTCACACCCCTTCCATGGGGGTTATGAATGCCATTTCTCTGCACTTGTGACGATAAAAACGCACCATTAAAGCTTGCCAAGAATCCCTTTGTGAATTTCTAGCAGGCATAAAAAAAGCTAAATTGGGTCCTATCGTAAACGTATGTTTATGACTAAATTTCCATCTGTTAACTGGCCTCCATTTGAGTAGAGCTTGCTGTGATGAGGAGAGATTCCTCCACTGTCTGAAGATTTCTCACCCACTGATTATTAGATTTTAAGAATTAGTTTCAACTGCTGACAATTAAGTGTTGTGTTTCTTGTGCCCTGTAGTACCTCCCTGGGATATAAGCAGAGATGTATCATATTCTGATAATATCACAGATTTAACTGCTACTCCTTACTTCTTTATTGCTTTTGATGCTTTTACTAGCTTGATCAGAGATATGTAAATCAAATTGAACACACCTCAATAAGAGCAGCCCTGTTTGTTTTGCTGCTCGATTTTAGGTCGAAGCCTACTAGACTGCAAAGCTGTCTGGTTTGTTAAAGACATCTTGGGGACTTATAAAAAGCTTCCCTGAGAATGAAAACTACCCATTGCTTACCATTGGCTTTGTTGTTTATAACTCACATTTTACAGCTTTCTATTTGCTGACTTTATTAGTTTTAGGCTGCCCAGAGTGCATTTGTTACTCCCAAGAAGCAGATCCTTTTCACACTACCTCTCCTTGTATTCTTTCAGGATGGCTCCTTTCTGTAAATGGCAAGTAAATCTTGTTTAAACTTGTCACATTTGTTATGCATTCAAAGACAGAGGTCAAATGTCAGGCTCTTCCTCCAGGGAGTTTGAGGTTTACTTTTCTTTCTCTGACTTCAAAGTGAGAGGATTTCTGTGACAATCATGCTGGCTACTAGGGGCAGAACAGGTTTTTTTTTCTAGCACACAACATTTAAATAAACTCTGCAAGTATTTGTAACCTGTATAGTTTTATTTTATTAAGCTGTATGTCTATGCAAATGTAATGGTCATTTTAATAGAAAATGTGTTGTCTGTAATGGCAGTATGCTACCACAGCATGCATGCTTCACTATTTCACGCTACTGCGCTCCACTCTGCACCACTCTACTTTACACCACTGCACTCTGTGCCACTCTGAACTGCTCTACTCAATGCCACTGCACTCTACATCACTTCACTCTTCGCCTCTCTACTCTACTCTGCACCACTCTAATCTATGCCAATGCACTCTACGCCATTCTACACCTCAGCACTCTTCATCACTGCATTCTATACCACTCCAGTCTGTGCCACTCCACTCTACTCTGAATAATGGCCCTTTAAATCACTCCACCGTACACCGCTCTGCAACACTGCACTCTACATCACTGTACTCTGTACCAATGCACTCTATGCCAATGCACTGTACTCTATACCACTCAACTCTATGTCTGTGCACTCTATGCCAATCCATTGTCCAGCCCTCTAGTCTACTCTGCACCACTACTCTATGCCACTGACCTCTACACCACTATACTCTACGTCATTACACTCTATGTCACTCTACTCTATGCCATTGCACTCTACCTTGCACCACTCCACTCTATTCTAAAACAATCTACTCTATGCCACTGCACTCTACACCACACTAATCCACTCTGCGCCACTCCACTTTATGCCACTACTCTAAACCACTGCACTCTATGCCACCGCACTCTACGCCACTGCACTCTACTCTGCACCATTGTACTCTATTCCACTTCTTTCTATGTCACTGCACTCTACCCCAATGCATTCTGCACTACTCCACACTACTGTGCTCTACAGCACTCTACTCTGCAACACAGCACTCTACACCACTCTACTGTGCACTACTGCATTCTATGCCAATGTACTCTAAGCCACTCTACATCACTGACTTTATACTCTGCATTACTGCACGCTATGCCACTTCATTCTACGATGCACCGCTCCAATCTAAGTCCCTGCATTCTATTATGCTGCATTGTACATTGCTGAATTCTATGCCACGGCACTCTACACCACTGCACTCTACGTCACTATACCCTGCAACACTTTAAGCCAATGCACTCTACACCAGTCCAGTCTACTCTATAACACTTTACTCTGCTCCACCCCACACTCTATGCCAATTTACTCTATGCCACTCTACACCACTGCACCCTATGCCACTCTACTCTGCAACACTGCACTCTATGCCTTTGAACTCTACAGCACTCCACTGTGCAGTAGTGCATTCTATGCCAATGCACTCTACGCCACTGCACTCTGCATCACTCCACTCTACACCATTGCACTTTGCAGCACTCCACTCTACACCACTGCATTCTATGCCACCTTACTCTGCAGCATTGCACTTTATGCCACTGTACTCTACTCTGCAGCATTGCACGCTACGCCACTGCACTCTACTAAGCAGCACTCTAATCTACGCCATTGCAATCTTCAATGCTGCATTGTTCACCACGGAATTCTATGCTTCTGCACTCTATGCCACTATACTGTGCAGCAACATACCCCAATTCACTCTGCACCAGTCTACTCATCTCTATGCCACTTAGCTGTACACCACTCTATGTGACTCATTCTATTCAACTCCAGTACATGACACTCTATGCCACTCCACTCTAGGACACTCAACTCCACTCTTCGCCATTCAATTCTACACCACTTCACACCACTCTCCTATACACACTAACCTTTAGTCATGGTGAACAGCTGCCACACTGGTTTTCAACTTTGTTAAACACATTGGCAAAGCCAATAGGTCTTGCATAGGCAAGACCTATTGGCTTTGCCAATGCTTGTTATTTCTCTGTACCTGGACATCCACATCTGGATATCCCACTTACTTATGCCTACTTACATAAAATAAGAGAATACATGCACCATACCATCTGGTTTACTACAAGGCTGCATTACATTGCATTTTTAGTGCTTAACTATAAAAGAATGGAGAACCATATGCAAATTCAGCTTGATATTGCCTCAAAAGGAGCATTCAAATCCTAGGCAGTATCCTGCATTCACATATGGGAAGCAAACTAGGATGCAATGGTCTTCCACACTAAGATATAGCTTATAGCACTAAACAGCAGTGTCTGGATACCCTTAAGGTTACACCACTGCCTTCTTCAAGTGAAGGATATTTTGTCATTTTGCATGAAGTATGTGTCCATGGAGTTTGCTTTCTTACTAACCTTAACCTTTTACATAGTTTTTTATTAAGTATTCAGTCATTTTGACCTTCGCATACAAAAAGTTAAATGCAAGTTTTAAAACTTTACCAGAAAGGGAAAATGGAATAGGGATCAAAGGTAGGTGGTCATATGGTGTACCTGTAAGGGATGAGAAAATTCAAAGGTTTTTTTTGTACTTTAGGTGCCATTTTTGTCCTTTTCTTTGCTGTCTTTCTCTATGAGGTCCAGTTCTACTGCCGGTGCATGTGCACTAAAAGGGTACAGAGGAAAGAGGTTGAGAGAGGGGAAGAGGGTTGGTTAATCCAGCCCGGTTTATGTGGAAGCCTTGTACTTGATTCATGGCATTTCTTGTTGTCTTTTTAAGTGTCAATGGTTGGATCAGTCTTCCTTGGTATGAACGGTTGACTTTTATGATCTGCTCCTGGTTTATTCACGGTGGAGGTTTTGATGGCAAGTTTAAATTTCTGATTTTGCACACTACCATAAAGAAACCTGTCCTCTTCAGATTGATCTCGGAAAAATAGTCTCCCAGTAGGAATAAGAGCATACTGAGATGGCCATAATTTCCAACTGGCTTCAGGATTTCCTCAAGAAATATTTTTCATATTTTAGAGTACCATTCACTCTATAAGAAAATATGGGCAATGTTTTCAATAGAATGTTTGTTGCAATCGTATGCTGCATAAGATGTCTGATGTCATCAAACAATTGGGTTTTTGTGTCCAGCAGGTTATATCCTCCCAGTACTTGCAATAGTCCTTCCTTTGCAGAGTAGAGATACGGATGACATTGTAAAAGCCTTTTGAAGATCTCAGTCCACGGAATGCGTTTCCGGGCCTTCCTGAAACTCTTAATAATTATTTATCCTATATTCCTTTTCCAGTGTGGTTTTGTAAGCCATTTGGTTTGATGGGGAGTTATAGAAGTGGAACATCTGGTGTGGCAGAATCAGTTTCCTAGCTTCCTTAGATACCTGGAATGTCTTTGTAGGTGTTTTGTTGAGGTTGATAATTCCTCCCAGCAAGAATCTATCAGATAGGATAGGCATATTTACATAGTTTGACTGCATTTTTCATTGACCTTTGGTGGAGTTGAATTTCAAACAGGGTATATACACAGTCTGCTTGGAGAGCAGTCGGTGGGATGACTGCAGTGATTAGTGCAATGATGTCCACAGTTATCTCAATTAACTCCCAGACCTGAGACTCTTGATACAACTGACCAAATATCCTCACCATTGTTAATAATCAAATCCATTTTAGGTCTGACTTAAAGGGGAAGCTGGGACCAACTTAAAAAGGGCATTCAGGAGTACTACAGAGAGAGGAGCTTTTGCTCCGCCCAGTACTTAATTTGTAAAATATTAAGTGCCAGGCACCTGACCAGGAGGCCACTGCAGCTTGCTCCACCCAATGCCCTGACATCGTTGACAATGACGGTACCAAAACAACTACTATCTATCTCTCCACCTGCAAGTGGGACAGTTAAAATGATTCCAAGTCCCCAAAGCAAAAGGCATGGCTGGGGAGGCAAGTATTAGTATTTTTTTTATGTTTATTGTATTCATAAACAACCGTTCTGCTCTTCTCTATATTAGGTGAGCAGCACCACCATCTGGCAGAGTGTCATAAGTGTGGTGATGACAATTAAGTGCTGTGCCAAGCATCGGAAACCAATTAAATTAAATGTCGGTGCTAAGCACAGGAAACCACTGGCTCAAATTTAGCACTGGTTCCGCCCAAATGGTGGACAGGAGTACATGGTCTGATTAAGCAGAAGTTGTGTGCTTCCACCGAAAAAGAGCTTCCCCTCCACACAGCTGTTATTATTTTGTATGTTTATTCAGTCAGAAATATATGTGCCCAGGGAAGGCTCACTAACATGCATAAAGTATCAAGCTCACGATGGGATGGAACATGAACTGCCAGGGGCATCTGCATGGCACTGTCAAAGTGCCTTAGAGAAGTAGATAATTTAGTGTTTATTTTTCTCTGACAGCAACACAGACCCCCTTCCCTTTCCATCATTAACTTTTGACCTCAGAGAACAGTTATATGTTTGAGAGCAGAATGATATGATCAGGTCTACAGTAATCCATATACATGGGTAGGTCTGAATTGACAACACAGCTGAGTCTGGGCCTTATGTGATCAACAAAAAAGAGCTTTCAGAGTACCACTGAGAGAGGGGCCTAAGCTTCACCAACAAGTTGGTTTCCCTGAGTAGAAGGTTGGATTGGGCTGAAGTTGTTTGCCACCACGGAAAAAGTGCTTCTATTGCACTTTTAGATTTGTGGCAATGCTTAAACTAAATACAACAGGATTGCATTAGTTATGGTGGCAATGCAATGATTATGAATATTTGTCTAATCTGTTTATTATGAAATATTACAAAATAGGCAGTAGGGCCTGAAGTATTTATTGTGAAAACATATTTTATTTTTAGTAGACATTTAATGGTATATTGTTATTACTCTGTATTTAAGCCTACATATTCATATTTTGTTACACAGAATCTCACAGATTACCCTAGTAGGCAAGGGTTTTCATGTTGGTTGCCCCCTCTGACAAACTTTGGTATAGAAGATTTGCACTATGAAAATCCTTGTAACCCGTCTTAAACGAAAGAGAATTTTGAAATGTCATGTGCAATTTTGTTTACATTTGTAATTTTATGACTGTATTTGTGATGGGTGCCTTGTGGGTAAGTTTAAGCTCTTTGAAGTGGCCTGAAAGGGTTATTGAAAGTTAAATTGAAGTTACATTTATATTGCGCTTAATAACCCTGATGAGGCGTGATGGAGACAAACTAAAGAAAGCTTACAAGCCTGAATGATATGCTGGGAAACCTTATGCCAAATGCCACAAGGTCTTTATGACGAATGTCGTAGGCCTTGCTTATTTATTATGAACTGTATTTGTTCAAACCAATAGGCTTCTAATAGTGGATTGTTGTCACACTATATTACCCGCTGTATGCACATATTTAGTTACATGCAATATCACAGATTACCATGGAAGTGTTTCATTTTTGGTGACCTGCTATGACAAAACCTGTGATTAGAATATTTTCACTGTGATGATTCTTGTTAGCCCCTGTTGAGAGGGGTTGTATATTCTGTTGCCAACTATAATTCTGTACATATTTGTAATTTTACGACTGTATGTGTGATGGTTGCCAGTTTATTTTTTCTACTGTAAGCCTGAGTTAGTTATTGTGTCAAGCCAATGCTAAAGGCTTTTGGCCGTATTGGTTAGCTGGAAAAAGTTACACCAGATTCCTTAAGAGTGATCTGTTTATAATGAAAAGTTATAAGCAAATTGGCCTAACTAACTTATTGTGAAAAGCTTGAGTTAAACGCAGTAGGCTTTTAAGGGTGGATTGTTACTGCACTATGCTAAAGCCTATAGGCAGGTATTTTGTAGGAGTGTGTGAAATGTCCCTAATTTGCTTTCCCGTATGTCCGTAATTTTAAGAAAATTATGCAAAATTCAATTTCGTCAATTAGCATGATATTTTACCGTAAAATTCACGCTCCTGTCAGTTTCAGACACTAGGACACATTTTGTGGAGAAATAATTGTACCAAAGACACAAAAACAGCCAATAGCATTCTGGTTGTTCGCAATGTTCCTATGCTATAATTTTGCCACAAACTGTAGCGTAATTACATGATGTGGCATAATTTTGCATAATGACATAATGTCAGGAATTTTGTTTGATAAGTTTAATGTGAAATTCCCCAAATTATGCGATATATGATAGGTGTAACTTAAATTTTGCCCAGGCCTTGTATTTTGTTATACCAAATCTCGCAGATTATCGTAGACAAGAGTTTTGGTGACCTACCCAATCAAACACCGGCAATCAAGGTTTTGCACTATGATAATACATATTAGGCTTTATTACAAGGGATTTTATTTTGTTTTGACAACTGTAATTTTATACATTTTTAAAATGTTATTACTTTTACCTGGTGGATGCCTTGTGGAAAAGCTTTTGACAAGCACAGTAGGAATGAGTTGGTGACAAACCAATTATAAAAGTCATAGGCCTGATTGTTTATTATGAAATGCTATGATAAAGGCAGTAAACCCAAAATATTCATAGTGATAAACATATGTTAAATTCAGTAGGCAATTAAGGGTGGATTGTTATTACCATATTTTAAAGCCTACAGGTATGTATTTTGTTACTTTACATTTCACACATTACCTTTGTAATGGAGAAATTTGTCTTTGGTCACCCCCTCTGCCAAATCCTAAGCGTCGAAGATTTCCACTGTAATAATTTGTGCTTGTATCTCTTTGGAAGGCCTGACAGGCTTAGTTGACTGCCAGCATCTTGTAATAAAAAAGCATTACATATCATGTACACACACACATGTATATAATTATATAGATACATAAAGGGGCTTTGGGTCAGACATCTTCTGCCTCTGGTCTATCTGGGTGCCATTTACATTCTGCCACCATACATTGCAGCATACTACCGGCGGTAATGCATCAGTCATAGGCTCTTTGGCCCTATAATTGGCGGCAGTTTTTAACGCCTTAACCGCGGCGTTTTTTTTCCTGCCGCGGTGCGGGCTTTCTAAAGGGTGGGCGGGGCTCCGTCGCCCGTTGCCCGGCGGCTGCACTAGGGAGGTAGTGCTCCCATCAGCCAACGGCCGACGGGAGCATGGAAGGGGTTAATCATATGTGCACAGCCACCTGAAAATGAATGTGTTTCAGGGTAAGGGTTGGCTCGCCTGTCCGTTAGTTTTCAATGTTATCGTTTTATAGATCCCCTTTCATTTCTTTGCTCATTATTTACATTTTTGTCCAGGTATTTCTAGGGGGTCCCTTGCTTGCAACTCATAGTGTGCCGCATCGCATGTGGCCACTTCCTCTAAACCAGACAACCAGTATGTAATGCTGTTGCCCATGGAGCATTATTGTTTACCCATTTCATGAAGGCCAGCACATTGGTTCTAAATGTGTCAACCATGCTGGAACTTTAAAGTAGCAATAGACTATATACACTACCTCTCCCAGATGGACACACACTACTATATTTAGTTTTGTTAATGTAACCATATACCTTGTATGTTTAGACGGCATCATGTTTTCTTTTCTATACTTGTGTTCTGTTCAATTATCTTGCATTTGTTAATGAGTGAGAGTGTGTCAGACGGTGAATGCCAGAATGAGTCAGCAAATGGATACATGGATACATGAGTACAAAAGTGAGTAATGGAGTGAGTGTATGATGACTTATTGAGTGCCTAATCCCATTAATGAGATGAAATACACTTTTATTTATGTCAGGCCTAGTGGCATATCCAGTGCTTTTTGTTTTAGTTAAAGATGGCAAGTAGAGGAGCACTCCCTTCCAAAATTGCAAGTGAAGCAGACAGTGTCATCAGAGATATTTTGTAAAGGTGTGAAATGTGCAGTTTATGGCCCTTTATGGAGGGGATAAACTCCAAAGTGAAGGTATTACTTTTTGTGAGAGTGTGAAAATGTGCAAGTTATCACTTTTTATTAAAGCTTTATTTATAAGTTTTCCACAAAATATAAAAGGAGATACAATACGAGACTGTAATGCTCAAAACACATAATACAGTTGTGGTCCATGTGGATGCATAGTAATTGATGTCTAATACAACATAGTTTGTCCTGGTGCAGTTAAGAAAAAGCTTGCCATCCTAGCATAGACACTGTTGTGCTTTATGGTAGGAATGTCTATACTCTTCCTCCTGTTATATTCCAGTTGGGGGGTCTTGTCCCGTATGATCGAAAGGGTTGCCATATATCAAGTGGTCTGGACGCTGGGGGTTGCAATTGGGCATATAGATCGCTATTAGTGTTGCAGTATGACATGCTAAACATCCAGCCCTACAATGTCGGTGTTACTCCCCCAGTGTAATGCGACCTCTCTCTTGGCCAACAACAACTCTAGTGCACAAAGCGCCTAGAAGATTTGGAAAGGTCTTGCACATGTCCTAGCAATGGCAGCAGAGGCGTGGGATAAATATTCAAGTCAGTCCTGCGGGATAAGTCAGCAAAAACTCGGGACCAATATTGGACCACCTTATCACACGTCCATGCAATGTGTGCAAAGTCTGCCATCGCAGTACCGCATCTAGGGCATGTGTATGGACATGCTGGGTACATTCGGTGTACCTTGGTGGGATTGAAATAAGCCTGCCTTAAAAACTTAAAATGTAATATTTTTTGTTTATGGTAAAAGGAGACTTTGCATGTTTGTTCACAACAAGAGTGCCACTGAATATCTGTGAGCGGTTGACCCAGGTCTCGTTCCCATGCCTATCATATCCCTTCATCTCTAGTTGGAAGCATTGTGACCGCGGCCCTGTACATTCTAGACATTAGGTGTTCTCCACCACTGTCCTTGATAATTATTGTCAATGGGGGGGAGGCAGGCGGTTCTAAGGGGTAGCTGGGAATCCGTGATCACAATTCCCCCTGTATCCTGCATAATATGAACTGATCCATGAATGTGGCCTCTGGAAGTTGGGCATCCTCGACACAGGAAAATACGTGTCTGTTGGAGAATACATCCCAGAACGTAGCCAGATTGAAGTTAGACAAGGTAGACTGCACCGTTGCCTCCTGAGTGACGGGCACCCACAGGTCCCCTGTTAAGGGGAGTGTTGGAGAATAGAGGAGTTGTACCCTGGTCACCCGGATAAGTTGTTCCAGGCCCAGCTAGTCGTGAACAATGTTTGAAAGTCCTGTGGGTCACGTTTTAGACCAACTGGCAAAAAAGCTGACGGGGGTGGGGTGAGAAAGATTGGCCTCTGGTCGCAAATAAGGGACCGAGAGCCAAAATGAAACCAGTGCCTTGGACAGCTGCACTGCACGACCAAGTAATAAACATGAAAATTCAGAATTCCAAACCCGCCCCGCTCATATGGCAATGTCAGGGTATCCCAGCTTACCCTGGGTTGTCTGCCACCCCATACTCGCCATATTAGTATTGGTATGTTCTGAAACAGTTATAAGAACCGCGGTAAAATGACCATTTTAATCAAGGCGATTCTTCCTGCCATGGCTAGGGGTAATTTCCACCAGCGTTCAATCTTGTCGCTCAATTTCTCCCTTGCTGAACCATAATTGAGTTGGAGTATTTGAGCCGGATCCTTGTGTATATGAATACCTAAGTATTTAACAGAGTCCTCACACCATTTTAATGGAAACTCTGTGTTTCCGTCACAAGGAGCCTTGGGAATAGAGATGACCTCGGATTTGCTATGTAAACCCAACAGGGCCATATAGAGGGTAATCTCACAAAGAATAGGCCCTAGGTTCTCATCTAGGTGCCTCACATATAGAATGATATATTTGGCATATAGTGTGAGTAGTAGAGGGCCTGTCTTCAACTGTATACCCCTGTGAAAATGATTGTCTTAGAGATGACATACGAGAGGGTCCATCATCATTACAAATAATAGCGGGGAGAGTGGACATCCCTGCGGGGTCCCCCTCAGGAGTGTGAAAGAGGCTGTTAAGGAACCATTCAACCGCACACGTGCCGATGGGCGCGTGTATAGCAATGAAACCACTGATATAAACCTCAGCGGCATCCCCAGCCTAATCAATGTGGCCCAAAGGAAGGGCCATTCTAATGAATCAAAGGCTTTTTCGGAGTCTAAGAGGACTGCTGCCACCGGGAGTGAGGGTGCACTCCGATGAAGAGTAGCGAACAGCGTACGGAGATTCAGCGCAGTGGATCTATGCGGCATGAAGAAGGCCTTGACTGGAGATATCATTTGGTCGACAATCAAGTACAGCCTGATGGCTGACATTTTGAGCAACATTTTGTAATCAAAATTCAATAATGAGAGGGGCCTATATGAGCCACACTATCGGAGATCCTTGCCTGCCATAGGGAGAAGAGTGATAACCACTTCACACAGTGTTGGTGGGAGTTCACTGAAGTCTATGGCTTCCTGGTAAATGTCAATTGTATGAGGGGCCAGCGTTTTCTTGAATGCCTTGTAGAAGCAGCCAGAGAATCCATCAAGACCCGGTGCCTTCGATGCATCCATGGCTTGTATTGCTTGGACCACATCGTCTACTGTGAATGGTTCTGCCAAGAAGTCCCTGTGGGCATTCTCCAGCCAAACCAGTGCCACTTCATCCAGATAACTATTACTGGCCGATGTGTCTGGGGAGACCTTAGTTGTGTACAGGTCTTTGTAATATGATAATACCTTGTTCTCAATGCCTGAGCAGTCTGATATAGGCTCACCATCGTCACTGAGTAAGCTTGTAATATACGTTTGACCCCTGCTGGGTTGTATAAGCCTAGCTAGCGCACACGTTTGACACTTATTTTCCCGTATCTCCTGGCTACCGCGTATTTCCCCAAAAAGTGGGATTCACGTTCGGCCGCTTCGTGAAAGTCGGCTAGGAGTCCTGCCTGTCGCCTCAAACCGAATACAGTCTGTGACGCCACCCGGTCTGCATCCATTGCCGTCAGTTGGGCTTAAATCGTTGATGGAGTATGTCGTAAGTCTTTGAGTATCCCTCCACCTTTTGAAATGCACACCCACCGTATGTACGCTTTGAATGCTTCCCATTGCGTGGCCTTAGTTTTCACCATGTCCGTATTAAACTCGAAGTACTCTTCTATGGCTAAGCTTAATTCGGCCTTGAATACCGGGTCTCGGGGGGGTCATCTCCTGGAACCTCCACTGTCCCACCCTCCCTCCCGTCCGAGGGACATGCAACCTAATCAAAACCGGGGCCTGATCTGACAAAGTGTGTGGAAGGTGGCTTGTCTCACATAGCCACATAGTCACGCTTGAGGCAAGTAGCCAATAGTACAGCTGGGTCCAAGTATTGTGAGGGGCAGAGTAGTGTGTGTATGTTGGTTTATCTAGATGCAGATGGTGCCAGGTGTCAGACAATTGGTATGCTTCAATCAAACTAGTTAATGTACGTCTGGCCTTGGGCTTTGTATCTGGTGTTGTGGCTGACTATCCAGTCATGGATTTAATAATGTATTTAAGTCGCCTCTTATGCATATCTATTCTGCCCCCATTCTGTTGATGCCGGAGTGGAGTTCCACAAAGAAATCTGGGTCATCGACATTTGGGGGCGTAAATATTACCCAGAAGTATGGTGTTCCCAAGGAGCCACCCTTTCACCAACAAGGATCTGCCCACATGGTCAGTATATACCTCAACTGATTTAAGTGGCAACCGCTTGTGTATTAAAATAGAGACCCCCTCTTGCATATGTACTATAGCTTGCAGAGTATCGGTTTGAACCCCAACTTGCGGCAAAGCCAGGGGGGGTGTGAGGGGGTAGATGCGTCTCCTGAACAAAGGTGACATCTACTTAGTGGAGCTGTAAATAATAAATAATGCAATCCTTGTTTGCTCGCATCATTGAGCTCACATACATTTCAGGACATCAGTGTAATGTTATCAGCATGGTTATTTCTACCTACCATAATCCTACCTTGAATCTAATTTATATTGTGGACCCACAATTAAATTGTACAATTTGAGCATGAGTCTGCAGGGAAGAAATGAAAGCGAATACATTAACAACCCAACCCCTGTCCCCATCCCCTTATCCACTTCATAGGGGACATCCCAAATAGCATTGTGAACATTGTTACTAAGATATTCTAGATATTCCAACAAAGTAAAGGTGCCTAAGCACAAGGGGGAGGCAATGCTATGCCTTGTCCCCGGTTACATTTTGTTTTATTTGAAAAGTTTTATATAGCGCTGGCTAGACCCAGAGGTATCCGAGCGCTTTATATGAGGAAGAACATTGTTTCAGAACATAGTTACACAGTTACATCAGTTGCTGGAGCATAGTTACATGAGTTACAAAATCATAGGGTGGGCAAAAGGATAAACAAAGCAGGCAGGCAGTGGAACTTGAAATGCAGCGTGGTGGAGAGCGAAATGTCGAATTATTGTAATTCTTGCTTTTCTCCTCCTAGATATTGAAATGATGCAGTATGTGATTATTTGACATACCAAATGGAATGTGTATGTGCTTATGCTGTTGGAATTAATAATTCAGCAAACATAGTCCTGAAGCACACCCTCTTTTTTTTTTTTGCTCATGATTCCTTTTAACTTTTTGTCTGATTTAGCGTGCATGCACTCGTATGTGTGCTGTTCCGTTTCACACAAATACTGTTAAATCATGAAAATTAGTGGCCCGCTCCTTGCAGGTCATCACGAGTTGCACAGCTGTATAAACATTAGTATTCAAATAATTCACTTTCACCAAAGTAATTCCACGTTTTATCCATTTTATTTCCATGTTTAATCCAAATCTCATTGTCACGCCAAAGTCACGAAATTAATTTTAAACTTGTGCATGTAATTACTTCATGATTGCCCATCCAGGCCTAAACATAAGCATTATTAGAATTTCGAGTCCTCCAAATTATGCAAGAATTCCATCGCACCCAATGCATTTCGGTAACAACCTTCGTCAGGGGTATTTGTGATGTACAAATATACATGTACAAGTCACTTTAGATGAACACTTAGTAATTCACAAATACTTTTAGGAATATACCCACTTCAAATTCGAGCGACAACTATGTTGATGGGGAGGGGCGAGGTAGACACGTGATTAATTGCACAAACATGTTACAGGTGGGTGGGGTACGTAACTTTAAATAGAGCGGGCTTCAGGAGGACCGTGGGTTAAATGGATGCCAGACATTAGTGCCAATATCGGCCCGCACACCATCCCCCCAAAGGGATATTAGGCCTCAGCACCCTTTGTGCTTCTGCATAGGGTACTCCTGAGTACCTTTCGCCTCTGGATCATCCTGTAACTCCTCCTGCAACACAAATAACAAATATTAACAGCATAGCACCCCCCCCCCCGCCACCTGAGATGTAGGGTAAGCGGCAGGGAGGGCAGCAAGAGCACAAAGAGGCTGCTCGGAGGGAGGGGGGAGACATAAGTACCCCGTACCCCCCACCCCCCAACGGAAGTGCACTGACATCATCGCAGCGGCCGCCAGCAGCTGGACACCAGAAGGCTGGTGCGCTTGCCATCTTGTGGCACTACGGTGACCGCCCTCTTATGAGGGTCACCTGCGGCGACGTGTCGGGCGGCCTGCATAGTGCCAATATCGGCCCGCACACCATCCCCCCAAAGTCTTGATCCCCATCATAAATAAGTGGACAAGACAACTTGTTGTTGGGAAAAAGTAGTTGCAGGTTTATTAGCATAACCTTGCCAACACATGGTGGGTTAACTTACAGATGATCCAAAGGCAAGCCGCCCCTCGCAGCTTGCCACCTGATAAGCCAAGTAGCCCGCGGCCTTGGCCATACGGTGCTTAGCGGTTGTGGTGAGAGGATAGCCCCTCACCTGTCCGGTGAACCATTGGTCCACCCTCTAGCTCACACCCCCCCCCTACGAGGGGCGGAGCGTTCAAGCAACCCCCGGTTGTCCAGGTAACCAACCGCCCGTAGGATAACGGGGTGCCGTCGCACCCCCAGGGTCCATGGCACGGATCTCCCAGGGATATTAGGCCTCAGCACCCTTTGTGCTTCTGCATAGGGTACTCCTGAGTACCTTTCGCCTCTGGATCATCCTGTAACTCCTCCTGCAACACAAATAACAAATATTAACAGCATAGCACCCCCCCCCCCGCCACCTGAGATGTAGGGTAAGCGGCAGGGAGGGCAGCAAGAGCACAAAGAGGCTGCTCGGAGGGAGGGGGGAGACATAAGTACCCCATACCCCCCACCCCCCAACGGAAGTACACTGACGTCATCGCAGCGGCCGCCAGCAGCTGGACACCAGAAGGCTGGTGCGCTTGCCATCTTGTGGCACTACGGTGACCGCCCTCTTACGAGGGTCACCTGCGGCGACGTGTCGGGCGGCCTGCATAGTGCCAATATCGGCCCGCACACCATCCCCCCAAAGTCTTGATCCCCATCATAAATAAGTGGACAAGACAACTTGTTGTTGGGAAAAAGTAGTCGCAGGTTTATTAGAATAACCGTGCCAACACATGGTGGGTTAACTTACAGATGATCCAAAGGCAAGCCGCCCCTCGCAGCTTGCCACCTGATAAGCCAAGTAGCCCGCGGCCTTGGCCATACGGTGCTTAGCGGTTGTGGTGAGAGGATAGCCCCTCACCTGTCCGGTGAACCATTGGTCCACCCTCTAGCTCACACCCCCCCCCTACGAGGGACGGAGCGTTCAAGCAACCCCCGGTTGTCCAGGTAACCAACCGCCCGTTCTCACTCGAATTTGAAGTGGGTATATTCCTAAAAGTATTTGTGAATTACTAAGTGTTCATCTAAAGTGACTTGTACATGTATATTTTTACATCACAGATACCCCTGACGAAGGTTGTTACCGAAATGCATTGGGTGCGATGGAATTCTTGAATAATTTGGAGGTCTCGAAATTCTAATAATGCTTATGTTTAGGCCTGGATAGGCAATCATGAAGTAATTACATGCACAAGTTTAAAATGAATTTCGTGACTGGCGTGACAATGACATTTGGATTAAACATGGAAATAAAATGGATAAAACTTGGAATTACTTTGGTGAAATTGAATTATTTGAATACTAATGTTTATACAGCTGTGCAACTCGTGATGACCTGCAAGGAGCAGGCCATTAATTTTAATGGCTGGAATTAATAAAACATTTAAAATAAAAAATAAAAAAAGCAGGCAGGGGGAGAGAAATACAGGGGGGAGATACATGTTTCATGTATTAAATTGCATTATTGTAATGCTACTATAGATCTGGTGCACTTAGCGCTGTGAAGTGACTTCTGGTGAAATATTCAACACAATATAAAGAAATTACTTAAAATGAATGATATCACTGCATACCTAAAGTGAGAGAGTATGTGCATTGTAGCATATATCACACTGCAAATTTAAAATGTTGTCCACTATGCTTCTATTAGGAAAAACTAGCTGTATGCATACAAGTCTGACACCAGTGCAAAAAAATTGAACAATGCGGTCCCAGCAAGAGCTATGCTCATTCTTCACCAACATAAATAAACCTCAAACGGTTCCACAAGGGCCATGACACATACCCTCTTGCAGCTGTGCACAGAGATATCCCCATGTGGATACCAGACAACGTAGGTTACATTACTATATCTGAAGCAAGATGACCCCTGCATCACAGTATTCATGTTATTTCAATGTTATGATATTTCTCTTTCTTAGTCGTCAGCTGGAGAGCTAGGCAGTATCCTAGAGTGATGTCAGCCTCACTGCTCCTCATCAGTGAGGTTTAGTTTAATATTCTGTGCATCGGGAGCACGAGGCCTGGCATGCCCAGCTATCCACCCGCTGAGAATTTCAAAGGAGGGACTAGATGGAGATTTGAATGTATCCCATCATAATTTGTATTCAGTCTAACCATTAGCCCATCACCGTGCTGCTACAAAAACGATCAATGTGCGGTCTGACGGCACCAGCACATGATCAGCACAATTCTTGCTACAAGATCATGCACAGGACTCCATTGCTCATTTCTACCTCACTGTGCTTCATAAACAAGACATGTTTAAAGCTAAAAAGCGCTGCTGTTGCATGGGCAGTCAAATAAGGATAGAGTCTGACTTTTATAGAGGGTGAAAATACCAGAGGGTGTCTTGGTGCTTGTAAAAGGCAGAGCAGATAAAGGCCTAGAGTAAGAATACATGTTTTTCAATGGTTTGCCAACATTTGATTATTTTCTGCACAAATAGCTAAATGCTGGTTATTCAAGGCCTGAGCTGTGATGACAGAGAAGACTCTACCACCAGTGTACATTTTGTGAAATCTGAGTCTAGAGATTAGACGAGTAGAGCTAGAGCTAGAGCGCAACTGTCTAGTTGGATGAAAACTGATAAAAAGAGAAGTTATAGTTGGGAGGCCCCTCGCCATGGAACGCTTTGTGACAGTGGATGTATGTCGTTACCACGCATACTTTTACAACGCATGCCTTTACCACGCAACTTTTACAACGCAAGTTGTTACAACGACTTGCGTTGGGGGGCGCTGGATAGTGAATAGTTTAATCTACTATTCCAACTGGAGTTCCCGTGGATAGTAGGGAAGGTTTTGGATAGTAAATTAAACTATTCCCTATCCTACTGCGCCCCCCAGCGCCAGTCATTGTAACGATTTGCGTTGTAAAAGTTGCGTGGTAAAGGTAGTGCGTGGTAAAAGTTGCGTTGTAAACGCTGTTTACCATGACAGTAGCACATCCCTTTAAAGGTGCAGCGTTGCTAGAATATTTGGGAAGAGATGACAGAATATTTAAGAATGCCTAATTTAAGTATGGCCATCACATTCACAATAAGTTGTGGTTTGTCCATGAGATGAGCTGAAAGGCCAACTAACTGTGCATTAAAGTAGTCAAATCTACTTGTAAGGAGCACTTGAAACAAAGTTTTCGTAGATGCACTACGCATTTTTTTCCTAGGAATCTACATCATGCCTAGTCAGGTGGCCATGGGCTTACTTATATGAATCTCAAATGATAACTTGGCATTAAAGATAACACCCAGGTTGGGAACACTGGCTCTAGGCTTGGGGCATATCCCAAGACATTGGGGCCACCAGTCGGATCACACAAAAGAGGCAAAGAAATGAGTCAAAGGCATTACATACAAGTTGGAAAGAGGTGGCACAAAGATGAGCCTTGGGGAACTAAGCTGTTGGTAGGGAGACTGTTATGGGAACAGGATGACAGACTGTCCCCTTGAGCTCAGAAAAGATTTAAACCAGCCAAGCACCTTCTCTAGTAGACCAACAGCACTAAGTCTGTCTAAAAGGATTTTATGCAACACCATCTTGATGGCTGCCAACAGAACAAGGAGAATAAGGGCCTCAGATTCTCTGGTTTCCAAGATTATCCGGGTGTCATTGGATGCAGCCGTCCACTACGGTCTCAGTGCTGAAGATTCGAGCAGAAACCAGATTGACAAGTGTAAAGCACTGCATTCTCTTCAATATCACATGAGAGCTGATTGTTAACATAGCGTTCCATGATTTGGAGCATTTCTGCTAGAAGCAAATAGTACGGTAATTGTCCAGTGTTATAAGTTCCATAGAGGGTTTTTTAAAGAAGGTAACAGAAGCTGATTAACAAAAGGCTGGAACCTGACCGACAGGTAATGAAGCATTACAAACTGAGGTAAGATCAGGTGCCACCACAGGGGGAGGGGGGCCGCGCGCGGTGCCGCTGTACTTGAGACGAGCTCGGCTAGTCATGAGGCACAGTGCAGCTGCACTCATGACGAGCTGAGCTCGTCACAGCCACACCCGTTTTGGAACATTCAGCACAGCGGGGAAATTATCCCCGCGTGTGAACGTTCCAACGGTCATGACGAGCTCAGCTCGTCATGAGTGCAGCTCAACCGTGCCTCATGACGAGCTGAACTCGTCATGAGCATGGAAGAGGTTAAAAATGTAGAAGGATAGGGATCAAGATGGGAACCAGAACTGACAGAGCTAAGTTTTGACAGAATCTGAGTCCATAGTTTCCAGAGGTACTGCTGGCCAAGATAGTGAATTGGCCTTGACAGATATGAAAGGGATATCGGTGTCAACATTTAAATCAGCGTTAGAAGCTCCAGAAAAACAGTATTTTACAGATGTCCCTTCCCTTTTAATCCCACTTCCAGGCATGCCAACCCTACCTGCAACAAGATGTCCTCACTTCACATAACTGAAAAGGCAGCAGAGACAATTGTGTCTCATTAAACATTTATCACTGAGGTATAGCATACCTGTCTCAGCGCAACCAGAACAGGCACGTTCACATTCAACCAAAAGTGAGTACATTCATGGTGAGACATAGATCCATAGAGTCGTATAGTCGTAATTCAGAACCAGATAAACACACTCATTGGGTTGTGGTGAACATGACTCAGCATCTAAGCAAGTCACTTTCAAAGTGCATTGGAAGGCTGTAAATGATTGGACTAGACGAGCACACTTACACAGTTTGCAAGGGTGCGCTTGAGGGATGGCTGGAAATACATTAAATATAGGACACGTATGCAGTTTGCCAGGATGCTCATGTGGGATGGGTGGAAATGCATTGGATAGGGGACCTCTATGCAGTTTGCTGTGGTTTGTTTGAGGGATTGCTTGGAATCCTTGCATGTGGGCAAGAAGGAGGTGAGAGTGAGCAGTGCAAGTGCAGGAGTGAGTGACTTGTGCGAGCAGGAGTGAGTGACTTGTGCGAGGAAGGCTGTTAATATGGAGTATCTCGGAAAACGATGATTGTGTCTAGTGCGTCATTGTTTTTTGAGATATCGGATTACAAAATTAGTAACCATCACCACTTTCCACGGTAAAGTTTTTTCGGAATCAGAATACGAAGACGCTAGCACGTCACTATTTCCCGAATATTCCCCAGGATACTGCATTCTTGATTAGGGATTTGAGCTGTTCTTTACATATAGACATGCCCCCGAGGAAGGGACCGCAGAGTCCCAAAATGCATCAGGCTTCACGTTAATGGCATGATACAAGTTGTCTGTAAAGATTGTAATATCCGCATGTGATTTTCTGATTCGCATTGGGACACAACATGCAATCCAAATGCAGCTTCATTGGTATTTACTGCATACAGTTTATTGTAAGTTATGTTTAATAGAATTTATTGAATAATAATGATCTCATTAAGAAATAACGAAACTTAATTTTTTCACTTATGTAAGTTCATTAAGTTTGGATTACACGCATGCACATTCTTTAAAAGATACTACAGAACGGTTAGTTCTGAGAGAACTGTTATGTTATGTTATGTTAGTATGAATTTGTAGAGCGCACGTTCACCCTGGGGTTTCATGGCGCTGTGTACCGCTGGGGAACCCGTCCTGGCTTTCCCTGTGAGATGGTCCCTATTGGGCATCCCCAAGGTGAAGCCAGGCATCCCCGGCAGCGAGGGGGCCGTTGTGGAGATTAAGCAAGCTATTGCCCAGAGTTGCAGCCATGGTTAGAGAGGCACCGAGGCGAGATTTATCGAGCCCGCTGATATTGGTTCCGTACCCTGCCGCGTCGGGAATTGAACCCTGGTCCCGGGCCGACCTCTGCGTCTGCCGCCTCTAACCGGTGAGCCACACTTCTCCACATTCAAGGGTTAGATCCTGTTAGATTTTCAGTGACTTGTGTGAGGGTCATTGCTTAGCTGGGGGTCATAGTGTGGTGAGATGATAGGGTAATGTGGGTGTTACTTTTTTATAGACACATTAGCAGTAGAACTTTTACTTATGAGCAGGATAGTGAATTGGAGGCACAAAGAATTCAGGAGTATTTACAGTCAGTAGGCAGACCAAGAAGTCACATTTTGGAGGTGAGAAACAGACAGGTTATGATGGTACTTCAATGCAAAGTGGATGTGAATATTGTGGATTTGTTCCAAAACGTTGCAGCCCTTACAGAGAATGATGAGCTTACATCGGATAATATAGAATCACATTATAGTTCTCTACTAAGAATGATTTAAATTATGATAGGTTTTTGTGTAAATAAATAGATCTGATGAGCAAATTAGAAGGTCTATCCCCATTCTGCAAGAAACCACAATTCCTTGCTTTACATTCCATATAGTACAACAGATGTTTTTCCCTGCTTATCCCTACAGTGAATTTCGACTACCACATAGACACAAAAGAGTTCAAGACCCTGTTCTCAAGAAGCAGGAGGGCAGTTAACTGATTTGTCCTTCCCTTAAATTACTTCTATGTTATGGAAAGAAAATCAACGTGTTTCAGCCTCCAATGATCAAATATTAGCCTTCTAAAGGACAGAACAAACATGTCCTTGTTTCCTTTATAAACATGGCTGTAAAAGTGAAATTACTTAGAAGACTGTATTTCTTGGCATAAAGTATTTCTAATTTCACTCTATGTGATTGCTTTACTCTATATCATGGATTTATTGCTCTGATTTAGGTCTTTGGTGAGTGTTACGGTTTTATGTCGATTGATTGTTTCATTAAGAGAGTACTCTTATTTTAACATAATTGGGAAATCAGAATCATACCCCACTATATGCACTCACCCGAGAAGGGAGTATATAGTACTCTTTGGAACATTGAGAATGACATACCCCAATATTAGTAGGCTTTCAGAAGAACTGTCTTTTAGAAAGCTAATTCATCTGTGTTTTGTTCAAACCACATATATGTGTGGTATGACCTCGGTCAATCTGAATTTCCCAAACTATATAGAAAATGTTCCAGGCTCTGACAGCTCTACAAGGCCAAAGATATGGTGTGCTATGCAATTGCTGACAACTTAGCACATTGCAATAGACTGAGAGTATAGAAAAGGCCCAAGTATATGTTATTTAGAGACACATTCAGAAATGAAGAGGTTTCTCTCCAAGTCCATAGACATATGCATAAGGGCGCTGTAATGTACCTCCTAGCTTCTCTTAACCATGTCTCTATCCCACCTGTGGCCCTCTGGGACCCAGAGGCTTCATCATCGCCCATTGAGGCCATTGTTACCCATTGAGGTAAGTTAACGGGAATAATAAGGATTGGGGATCTAAACGGTGGTGTGTAGATGTCAGTGCACACAGACTAACATAGGCCAAGAAACTTGTGACATTTCTCTTCAAATGATCTCCCAACCCCCTTTGTTAAATTGTATTTTATTGTAATGGCATTTATATGGTGCTTACTTCCCCTGGTAAGGGAATGGAAGCGCTTTACGCCAGGCAGCACATTGCTCCGGGACCCGAGGTTGATGGTTAGTTCAGTGTTATTAGTTACTGTTTGTTATTTATTGGGATTAGTCTTGGGCACTCAAAGCAAACCATTCCATGCAGTCAATTCAGTTTTTTATGGTGGACTGAAGTATTAGCGGCCAGTTGAAATAAAAAAAACTGTCCTTGAATTAAAACTTTGGTTTATCGCCTCTCCTTTTTTTTCTCTCTTTCAAATGTCCCTCTCCTTACCTTTCATCCTCTGCATGCCTCCTCTGTCTGAGCACAACCTACTCTGACATAAAACGTATATTTACTCAGACTTGTCTTACTCTCCCTGCAGCTATCAGACCCTTGCACAGAAGGGGCAGAGGAAGAGGTGGAGTTGCCAGAGCACAGTAGCACTGAGGAGGCCCCCGGAGAAGAAGAGAGGAGCCACGACCAAGAGGAGGAGCAGGAGGAAGAAGTCGCTACGCCTGCCCCCCCAGCCCACCTGACCAGGCGGCGCTCGCATGGCTCTGCACCATCTGAGGCAGTGAGCCCTCCTGTTGGTCGGATGCGACGGCTCTCTGACTTTCGGAGCTGTCTTTTGGGGGAAAGTCTATTCCGCTCTTCTGAAGATGGTAAGATGCACCTTATTTTGTCACTTGGAATTTTTTTATTTTTTTATACCAAAGTTTATTTAGACAATAGTCTATAAACCATACATAGAACAATGGATCACACATAGTGATAAAATATTTAAAACCACAATTCATTTTACACATCTACACTTGGAATTGTGTGTAGGGCGTTGGAGGGTTAGTAGCTGCACACGCAAACCTAAACTCAAGACAGCAATAGAAAAACTCCCCGAATCCAATCAAACTCCAATCTAAAGTTTGCCAAGCAATGGTAAAGTGCCTTGTTGAAGTTAAATCCGTATGCCACACCTTCAAAAATGTGTTATAAATATTCAAATCCTTGAACAAAATATATATATGAGGTTTTCCTCAGGCCACACACAAGAGTGGAATAACTTGAAACTTTGTGAATTTAATCTCCACAAAAAATACAGAGGGAGCTTGGGTGTGTTTCCAAAATGCAAAATGCAGAATATTTATCCTGCCTTTTTTGAGGAAAAGGAATTTCAAAATGAGATGTTGATTGATCTATAATTTCCATGTGCACAGAACTAGCAAACACACGTGCAGTGCTCCCGAAGCCATAACAAATGCATGTTTGGATTCTTCCAGACATAATGCGGGTATAATAAATTAGCAAGTGGTTAACTATTCGAAGCATATGAAACTGAGCTCAAAGTAAACAATAACTCCTCCAATATACAAAAAAACCTAAATATTGCACATTACTTCTAATAAACATATATTCGGGAGAACAACTTTGCATAAAATGCATGAAGTCAAAAGACTGAGAAAAAAGCCTAAGTTGTACAGTCCAGAAAAACGATGCACTTAACTTCATCAATTTGAAAAAAAGTAAAAACATGGACTGGAGGATTCCACACTGTGAGCTACATTACTAAATTTGAAAATGCACAAACTCTCCACCGCACAAACAATGTGAGACGCAATCCATTATTAATGGCGGGTTACGTTTTTTATATTGACAAATCATGTATTACTTAACGGAAGTATTCTACTTTCCAAATGTTATCTTTTTTGAATAGTTTCTTCTCGTTGCATCCTAAAATTCTGTTGAAATCTTAGTCTATATGCTCATGACGTCACATATGATGTGACAGATGGCATCACAAATAACATTGATGACATTTTCAGTGCTTAATTTATAAAACAATAAGTGATGGTGCCCACAGGCAGCACTATTAACCCCTTCGATGCTGGTGACGGAACCGTTCCGTCATGAGTCACGGCTGAGCTGTGCTGATGACGGAACGGTTCCGTCACGACCGCGCCCTGTTCTGGAATGTCCAGCACAGGGGCGGAATCGGCGCCGCGGTCAAGGTGTTAAAGAACCGAGGGGGGGGAGATAACAAAAATTACGTGATCATGATTCCAGCGTATGCCTCTTTAATGCACCACCAGGCACTCCCTGCCACTTAAGCTCGCTCTTGCAGGCTCCTTTTCATCCCTGCTGCTTTTTCTCACTGTCACTGTTTTCAGTCTTTCTGCTGCTCTTTCTTTCCATCTTTTTTGTTTTTTCCCCTCTTGCTCTGGATTAAAGACTGTTGAGGAAAAATAAGTACAGGTCCCCAAAAAGAGTGCCGGTGGGCCCCACCTGCAACCACTGCCTCAAATTAACCCCTTGCCTGCGGGGCTAATTCCCCCGCTGTGCTGAGGGGCAGGGGCATGCACAGCGCCCCGGTCCTCATGACGAGCTCAGCTTGTCATGAGCCATGGTGGCCGTGTGCTCAAGATGAGCTGAGCTCGTCATGGCCACACCCATTTTTTCAGAACGTTCAGCACAGCGGGGGAATTAGCTCCACGTGCGAGCGTTCTGACCGTTATGACGAGCTCAGCTCGTCAAGAGCACACGGTCACCGTGGCTCATGACAAGCTGAGCTCGTCATGAGCGTGGGAGGGGTTAAGCAGTGCTATTAGTGGTATTAATACAGTGATGTCATAAGTAGCTGAATTTATTGATAAGTAATGATTTTTGATGTATGTGGTGCAAGTAGTGGTTTATGTTGTTTAACTATAACTGAACAATTTGGGGGAGTTTCACTTTTATTTTGTAACCATACCCTCACGTCAGCTGTAGTTAATTGACAGAATTTCTGAGTTTTTTATAAAACATGTTGAGGTGTTATGAGCAGAAGAGCACCAAAACAAAAACATTTGAGTTAGTTTTGATGATATACTCCCTCAACTGTCTCCAACAATTGTGCACAGTGGGAGGTGGCTGCAGGCTAAGTCCCACAGCCATCACTGGCTGAAGATCCCTGTTGCATGTGGCCATCAGTTGTGTGCAGCAAGGGCTGATCACAGGGCCTGGCTGTTCAAAGCCCTCCATGGGAAAGCAATAAAACCCCACTGTATCCGGCCATTAGTCTCTATTTCCACAGTACTTACTGTGAATTGTCTTTACTAGGCATAGTTACACTGCAATTTTTTTGTCTTAATGTTTTTCCACCTCGTGAGTCATGGCCATCCCCACGCTCAACAATGGTAATAAATGGCATATTAGACTCTGTCCAGCTGCTTATCCTCTCTCTGTATCTCTATTTGGGTGTGTGCGGGCCCAGTTTTGATTAGGCCAGAGTTTCCATTGAAAAGCCATTTTCTGTTCTCTTAATAACTTTGGTACTGTTCAAATAAATCTGCAATCTGATATGGGTTTAGCATGTCAAGTTTCATGGAGATCCATAGAGGAAGAAGGGGGGAAACGCGACCTGAAAAAAGTTGACTTTTCCCAGTTTAACTCCCATAGGATTCTCTGCTTTTCCCTACAGAAAAAAAACAGCTTTTCGGCATTACAGCCAGGCTCAAGATTTTAGTGACTCAGTCGTCTAACATCACACATCCCGAACACACATGCAGAACAAGCATTTGCAATGCAATAGGTCTCGCATTTGCAAGACTTTGAGCTACCGGCATTGTAAATAACAAACCTTTATCTAAGTGTTGGTTTTGAAAACATATAAATAGAAGGCATTGTAATTTACAATGCCAATCGCATGAAATTGCGCAAATGCGAGACCTGTTGCATTGCAAATGCTTGTTTTAAAAAAAGCCAACCTCCCTTATTATTTCATGGTGCGGCCTTACCACTAGGGGGCGCCAAATACTTTGCTTTCTCCTTCCCCAGCGAGAATAGTTTACTGATTTGCGAGGTGCTTCTTGGATTACAAGCCCGAGGATGCTACAATGGTTTTTGGCTCAGGCCACACAAAAGTTTACGAGAATCCTGCAGTCATTCCGATTCTTTAACTGGTTGTATGTTCACCCAGAGCTTTAAAACAAATATCCACGAGCCTGTCGTATGATCTCACCCCATCCCTGCACGGTCCTGAAACACTTGGCACGGGGCTGATTATTTTCCGAGAAAGTAAGACATTTTGTCCTGGCTCAAGATGGATTTGAGACTTTTTTTGTAGGAGGAGTGGTTGAGCAATGCGCAGTAAACAGTCTATGGGCGTAGAGGGAAAGCACTGTGCAACTATGTGAACATCATTGTTCTGAATACCCGTGTAAGTGAGCAATATTATTTTATTTCGATAATCTATTAATCCATGAATGCATCTGTGCTGGTAGTGGTAGAAAATACGATCGAAGAGATGTGCGAACCTCTTCTCTCATTTATTACCTCAAACCCAAGGCCACTGGAAATATGTGATTGTGCAGCCGTGGCGTTTTTCACATATTTATAGATTTGCCGCATTTTCTACCCAATCCATCACCCACAGTATAATCTGCAAATTGAAAAAAAATTGCTTCTAGCTCAAATAGTTCAAAAGTTATTACAAAATCGGTAATACATGTTGCAGCGCACAAGAAGGCCCTGTGCATAGGTTGATGGGTGACCTTTCTGTTGCTTATTGTTATATTTGGTTGTTAAACTGATACTAATGAGGTGCAGCAAATGCAGAGACAGTGCTAAATTTAAAAATGACAAAATAATGACGTAATACCATCACAATATGTGTCACTTTATGTCACATAATGTGGTTTTTCTTGCTGCATAATTTAGTCATCTGTGCCTCATAACTTGGCTCTCTCCTAACACATAATTCCAGTGGCTCTGCTCACACCTCAATTAGAATTTCATTAAAAACATCACAGTTAGACTTCTGATGATTAAAAGTTCTGACCGACAGATGAAGATGCCATATTCGGCCTGGTGGGCTCAAACAATTGGAACAAAGGATGAAGGCGTATATTGTAGTCATAAAGCCAAGCAAATCCCTTCCTTTGGACTTTTGTAGTGCAAGTATAGTGTCCATTGCTGGAGGCCGCATTGGCAGTGTTGTGCTTATGTTCGACATTGTCCTATTATGTCAGTTTCTGGGGTTTCTATCTCAAGTGATGTAGTTCTAGCTACAATTGTCCAACATTCAAGGCCTCACATGATGTACGGTAAATGGTTCTTTTTCCACTTCTATAAGTTGCATCCAGAGTATTTTGTCTGGGTCTGGCAGCTTCTTCTGGAGTATTGCGTCCTATTCTTAAGGTATCACCTAGAATAATGTATCTAGTTCTGTGGCCGCTTGTAAAGTAATGAAAAGTGTTGTGAAGGTTTGAACTTGGGTAGTGTGTGTGGTTCTGGAGGTCCTTCCTGGAGTGTTGCAGCCAGTTCTAAGGCCTCGTCTGGAGTATTGTGTTTAGTTCATTGCGTTTGGCTCCAGGGACCACGTCTGGAGTATTGTGTCCAATCCAGCGGATGTACGTTCCTACAATGCATGCTTTTAGCACGCATGCTGTAACAACGCGGTTTTTATAACGCATTCTTTTACAACGCATAACAGAAAGGGGTGTTGGATAGTGAATATTTTAATTTACTATTCCAACACCAGTCCTCGTTGACACTAGGGAAGGTGTTGGATAGTAAATTAAAAGTATTCCCTATCCTTGAGCGCCCCAGAGTCATGCGTTGTAATAGAATGCGATTTAAAAACCGCGTTGTAATAGCACTGCGTGCTAAAAGTTGCGTCGTAAACGACGTTCCCCCAATCCAGCAGATCATTTCTGGAGTTTTGTGTGCGGTTCTGGAGGCCTTGTCTGGAGTATTGTGTGTAGTTGGGGCGATGTCTGGAGATTGTGTCAGTGCCATTATTACATTTCTTGAAGGGTGCAGGTGGACTGCAGACAGTTCTAAGGCTCTGGAGGTTTCCACCTCAAGTTCTGCAAGGAAAGCCTCAAGAATATAAGCATCTTCACTGTAAAGAATAAGGGCGTTAGGATGGAGGTGGTAAAACTCAGTAAGGGAACAAGCAGAGTACAAGAAATAGTGCAGGAAACCTCTCACTCCTGCTGCCTCCAAGTGTAAAAGGCAACAATTCAGGTAACTGCTTCTTGGGGACCAGGCTTACCCTTTCTAGTCCTATGCCTGGCCATAATGTCTTTGCTTGATAGTCCTTTGAGTTCCCCAAAAGCTCAAACCCTCAGGTACCATCTACTGTTGCTGCTTAAAACTGAGGGTCTTACCTTTGTATCTTCCTGCAGGTGCAGCTTTGACACCGCGCCTTATCCTTTTTTGAATACCCAGCCTCCTCAGCCAGGAGCACAACATTCTACTTATGTCTCCATCTATGGGTCGCGTCTTGGTTCTCACCTTTAACTTCTTCCATTATCTTTTACCAAGTTCATGGACGTAGTCTATGGTGCATGGTGCTCTGCACACTGTTTTCTGTGACCTAGCAGTCACCAGTTTTGCTGCTCAGTTAACATCAGGATTCCCACTCTGCCAAACTTAATATGACCCCCTCAAATGTCCTGGTAGAGAGGAAAGTAGTCCAACAGCTAGCTCTGAGCAAGGACACTCAACAGCCACTCTTCTGCCCCTCCAGGCCACATAAAAAAATCGATTGACTAATCCTACCACCCAGCTCTTATTTGCCAAGGATGTGGCAGACAACTGGTAATGGTGGAGGCCGCATTTGATTGATCCTAACACTGCCTTCACCTTGTAATACTACCTCCACCTTGTAATTTGTTGCTTGTTGGAAGGTGCAGATACATTGGCGAAGGAAGGATACTGTTATTCCCCACAAATGTTAAAATTGGGATATTCTGATTTCTCAAGCTCTTTCTGTACAAACACATGTGCCTCAATGCTTGGATAGTGTTTAAGGGCTGCCAAATTTTTATTTTTCATCCTAACAACCACATATCCACTGCCCTCATAATGTTGCTTACGGCCATTCTGGTCTACTTGTCCTAGGGCCCGATGTAGGTCGCCAATTACCGGTCGGTAACGGCCGATTTTGGCCGTTACAGACCAGTATTTGGGTTTTGCTATGTAGGGGGCTGAAAATTACAGAATCGGTATATTTACCGATTCGGTAAATTACCGATTTGGTAAATTACCGAATCGTAAATATACCGATTCTGTAATTCCAAATGTAGGTGGCACAGTTTACAGTGACACAGGCCCTTAGAAATTCGTTATTTACCATGTAATACTGTTGCATGGTAAATTACGAATTTCTGTGTGCATGCACATCTGTGCACACATGCCCTAAGGGCATGTACGTGTGTCACATTGCACACAAGGCAAAAACAGGGGTGCTACAGGGTGCCAAAGTGACACCCTGTCCCCCTTGGCAATTCGGTATTTTTACCAATTCTATAATTACAGATTCGGTATTTGCCATTGATTCCTATGGGCTTCAAGGCCCATAGGAATCAATGGCAAATACCGATTCTGTAATTACAGAATCGGTAAATACCGAATCATACCGATTCGGTATTTTTTACCGAATGAATACCTGCATCAGATTTACCGATTCATGGATACCGAATCGGTAAAATTCGGTATTTATGAAGCGGTAAATCTGATTTACCTACATCTAGCCCCTAGTCATGTTTTTTCATTGGGTGTGCCAAGGGGATTGCTGGGAAATATCTGACTCTCGCCCTAAGCCAATCTTACTCACCAACGTGTGCCCCTGTGTGTCCTATTGCCTTTGACTTCTTAGAGGCACTAGTGTGTGCATCGTGGAACTCTAATGTCTATTTCAAAGTGGGAGGCAAAAAACTATGTCATGAAAACTGTAGCTTTACCCGGTTGTGTGTAATAAAGTTGACTTTTAAAATGTCAGCTACATTAAAGTCGAGAAGAAATTATCGAGGTAATAATGTTGTGTCTTACATGATTATTTATGACAATTCCAAAAATGTTAAATTTTAAATTTCAGTTTTATTACATGCATTTTTAAAATGTATTTAACTGCACCCTAACATCCCCTTAGTATCTCTTAATGCTTCCCGTCCCCGAACCCTTAAATCTTAAACTACCTCTACATGCCACCACACCTGAAACCCTAAAAGCCCTTAATACCCCTGAATACTACCCATCCTGAACCCTAAATACACCTTGCTACTCCTTAATGCTACCCTTACTTGAACCCTAAATGCACCTTACTATTCCTTAATGCAACCCTTCCCTGAACCCTAAAAACTGCTTACTGTCTCTTATTGCAACCCTTCGCTGAACCCTTCAATCCCTTACTGTCCCCTAACGCTACCCTGAACCTAAAAATATCTCACTTTTTACCTTAGTGCTATCCTTCTCTGAACTGTAAAAAAACCTCTTACTTTTCCGTTTTGCTGCCCATTCCTGAACCCTAAAACTTCTTACCATCTGTTAAAGCTACACTTAACTAAACGCAAAAAACCCTTACTTAAGTTTATTGCTACCCTTCCTTGAATCCTCCCCTCAACCTAAAGCCCTCTTACTTACCCTGGTTGTTGCCCTTCCATGAACTGTAAGGAAAAAACCTTATCATCTTTTAAGGTCACACTTCCCTGAACCCTAAAAACCCCTTACCACCCTTTTACACTGCCCATTCCTGAACCCAAAATAGCATATACTACCCCATAACACTTCTCTTCTCTGAACCTAAAAACGTCTTACTTCTTCTTACGGCTGCCCTTCCCTGGACCTTAAAATCCTTCCTACCCCTTAACACTGCCCTTCGTTGAACCCTGAAAACCCCTTAGTACCTTTACCTCTACCCATCTCAAAACCCTGAACGATCACTTACTGCTACTCTTTCCTGAACCCTAAAACCTGTTACTACCCCTTAACGCTAACCTTCCCGGAACGCTAAAATCCCTTACTACCCCTTAACTCTACCCATCCCAGAATCCTATCAACTCCTTACTAGTACCCAGCCCTTCCCCATCTAACTGTAAATGCTCTTGTTCTACTTTAACAGTAGAATGGCTCCTTGGTCCTGCCCCCACTACACTTACCATTGACCTATAAGTTACAACATTTTCCCAAAATTTGTTGTAGACCCAACTTTTTTTTCATTCTATTTTTTCAGTACACATTTTTGACAAAAATGTTTGGCTGTCTACTTTTTCCAACAATATTTTTTACTCTAAATCCATTTACTGTAGGCTCGGTCCAGGTATGCTCAGGTGGGCAGGCCAGTGTGCTGACGTGTACTGCCCACCCCTAGGGTTATGGGCGGGTTAACACTGACTGGTTAGAGTCCCATGATAGGTGAAGCTGCAAGATGACAACTACCCCTTATAGGGACACCGCACAAGGATGTCCGGACAGGGACAGAGGGGAGTGCTAAACATTATACTGGTTTGCTAGTCAGTGAAACTCACCACCTACGGAAGTGAACCCCCAACAAGGCGAAACAGCATCACTAGGTTCAAAAATTAAAAATGCAAACAAGAAATAGAGACGACAAGCACAATCAGTTAATGCGTCTAAATAGTAGTGTAGAATTCTTCGCACCTCAAGCTTGTAACCGTTCTTCTATAGTGCAGAACGGAACCAAAAGATACAAGGAATGCCTACTCAAGCATTGATTGCGGACACTTGCGCTGCCAGGGGCCGCATGAACCCACTTAATTCTGTGCACCGGTCACAGACTGGGATAGTGCACGTTATCAAAGCAAATGTGCTGTTCCCTGTGCCTGCCCCTGAAGTAGTGAGTCGTGAAAAACAGAGTGGCTGTTTGAAGCTACCAACATGCCTTTTACTGAGCAGGCGGCAATCAGACTGTGTGCCAATTGGGCAGAGATCCCCTGACAGGTGGGTCCATTGAGTGGCTGCACCCACCTGAAGAGGGATTTCAGGGGGGCATGGGATCCCCTTCCCCACTTTCAAGGGTGGCACACTGTTAGTTCACCTCTAACAGTCTCTGCACCCACGTCTGTGACATAGTGCAGGTGCAGAGGGAAAATCCAGTGCTTAATTTGTAAAAAAAAAAAAAAAGTGCCAGGGCTCTCATCAGGAGGCACACATTGCCTCGGCCATGCAACTAGAACCATCGCACTCCTACAAGTGTAACAATTAAGACTATACCAGGGATCCTCCCTCAGCCCGACACTGTTTAACATTTACATGGCCCGCTCACACACGTAGCCCGACAGCACGACCTCAACATAATCTCCTATGCCGACGACACTCAGCTGATCCTCTCCCTCACCAAGGACCCCATCACCGCCAAAGCCAACCTCCACGAAGGAATGAAGGCCGTCACCGACTGGATGAAGACCAGCCATCTGAAGCTGAACTCAGACAAAACAGAGGTCCTCATCCTCGGCTCCAACCCTTCAGCCTGGGACGACTCCTGGTGGTCGACGGCACTGGGGGCTGCCCCGACACCCACCGACCACGCACGCAACCTGGGAATCATCTTAGACTCAATGCTCTCAATGACCAAGCAAGTCAACGCCGTCTCCTCCTCCTGCTTCAACACCCAAGGCATGCTCCGCAAGATCTATAGATGAATCCCGACAGATACAAGAGAGACAGTCACCCAGGCCCTCGACAGCAGCAGACAGGACTACGGAAACGCCCTATACGCGGGAGACCCGACCAAGCTCATCAAACGACTACAACGCATCCAAAACGCCTCGGCACGACTGACCCTCGACGTACCACGCCACGGCCACATCAACCCCACCTGAAAAACCTGCACTGGCTCCCCGTCAACAAGAGGATATCCTCCAAGCTCCTCACCCACACACACAAGGCACTCCACAAGGCCGGCCCAGCCTACCTCAACAGACGGCTCTCCTTCTACATCCCCAACCGCCAGCTACCCTCCGCCGACCTCTCACTCGCCACCATCCCGCGCATCCGAAGAACAATCACCGGTGGGAGATCCTTCTCCCACCTCGCCGCCAAGACATGGAACACCCTCCCACTGAGCCCCATGACAGATCCAAGACCTGCTGACCTTCAGGAGGATACTCAAGACCACCCCGCCCCCAACGCCTTCAGACCCTCGCGGTTATGTAGTGCGCTTTACAAATGATTGATTGATTGATTGACTGATACCAGGCCCCCAAAACTCTAAGACTGACTTTGACGGCAAGTAGTAGTCATTTGTAATGTTTATTCAATTAATAATTCACTGTTGTTGTGGTCATCTCTAAATTAGCGAGATAATGCCACCTTATGGCAGGCTGTCACAAGCACTGGTGTTGACAATTAAGTGCCTGTGCCGAACACCGGATACCACTGGCTCAACTAAGCACTGAAAATACCACTGTGCAAATGAGGACATCCCCTCTGAGTTAGCGTCAGTGCACATTTATCACTGGGGCAATCTGTTATAAAGAAGGAGCCACGTACTCATCTATGACCCTTTCTGTAATACCAAAGTTCTCTGGTGGTGCAAAAAACTGGGCACACAGGCCGTACTTATAATACATTCCCAAGCCCTCTCCGTTTTCTTGTGCGCGACACTGAAACATTACCCACTTTATCACCCCATGTATGCTACTAAGGGGCTTTCAGGCTAGGCTTGCACTCCTGAAATACCACATATATTTAGACACACAGAGGGCCATTTCTGGGGAGGAATCTCACTTACTCGAATAAGAAATAAAAACACTTCATAAATTTCTTCAGCTTCTTCTAGGCTGACACTGGTGGTACTTTGCTAATCCAGAAGCTGTAGTGCTTTACCTAGAGTGGTAAATGCTTATGTCATATTCAGGCTTACATTGATGACACTTTACTAATGTACTGCTTAAAGAATTTAAAAGGGTTCAGGTTTTTAGCAGGCAGAATAAAGTGTTGCAGGTGAAATGAGTAATTTTACCTAGAACGCCTCTACATCTAAAATGAGAGTCTCTTATTGCTTCAAACCAGTCCACTCCCCGGACGCTGCATCGCTTACCCACATTTCAAAGTAGTCAATACCTTAGTGTAATAGTTTTTTTATCTATATATATATATTAATATTTTACACAAAGTTTTAGTTACGCTTACTAATGTTGTCCAAAGAATCAACCGGTTTATACTTCCATCCCTAGTATATGCTGATGATGGGGTCCTAATGGGCCACACCCCTAAAGCCCTGCACCTTTTAGTGCGAGGCTTTGTTGATTTTACGGCCTCCTTAGATTTGTGTACAATTTTTAAAAAATCGTTTATAATGGCCTGTGGACCTAAGAAGTATGGGCTGAACATTCTCCTTGTCGGCGACCATAGTTTAACAAGCACCAGCACTTTTTCTTACCTGGGTTTAGTTTTTGCTGCTAATGGTCTTTAGACAGACCATACTTCTTACTGCAGGACCAAATTTTCTAGGTCACTTAAAACAGTACTTAGCCTGCCCCAACCCAGGAGGGGGGTGGGGGGAGGGGAATTCTACCTATTTTAAACATCTTTAAAAGCTAGTGCACACTGAAAGCTGCATATGGTGCCAATGTTTGGGGCATTACCAAATGTTATAATATTCAGCTTGAGGAGAATAGGTTTTGTCGCGAGCTTCTGGGCCCCCCAATCTCTTCTTCTCAATTTGTGTGCTATAGTGAACTTAAGCTACACTATGGGAGAGAGCCATTACAACGCAGGCTTTACACCGCTCTACCATTACGACGCAGCCATCACAACGCAAGTCGTTACAACGACTTGCGCTGGATGGCGCTATATACTAAGGAATAGTATGATTTACTATTCCAACACCTTCCCTACTGTTACGTAGGCTGGAGTTGGAATAGTAAATCATACTATTCCTAAATCCAGCGCCTACAGTGCAAGCCGTTGTAACGACTTGCGTTGTGATGGATGCGTTGTAATGGTAGCACGGTGTAAAGCCCGCGTTGTCATGACATACATCCCTACACTATATCGAAGATTTTATTAAAGCGCACCCTGCCCTATTTTGATTAAGCATATGGAAAAACAAGGCAGCGTCCTACAGCAGAAATATTATAAATGACTGTCTTAAATGCAAGAAAGGCATGGAAATCCCATGGTTAGCGGAGGTAAGATCCAGTTTATGCAGGATTAGTTATGGAAATGTTTTTGATAACCTGAATGATCTAGATACTGTAAAGAAAAATAAGTTGTGGGAGCCCTGTATGGGTGCTATAACAAGGAAAGACAGGCCACACAGTCCAGCAAATCTAGCATAGTTGAGTACTGGAATATTGAGAACAATCAACATTTAACCAGCTGTCTGACTAAACCAATGGGTCGATGGGAGCGTGGCCTCCTGTTCCGCCTAAGTGCTGGCACTGTCAAGTATCTACTATGCTTCCCTCTGGGCTCTCAAGCAAATCTTGATTTTATTCCTTGTCCATGTAATGGGCATTCGGGCAAAAACCTATTACATTTTTTTTTATAAGTTCTATGAACAATATACTAAATTATTCCTGCTCCTTTAAAAAAAAAAAAAAGATCTTATGTTGATTTTAGAGGTGCCTACAAAACTCTCCTTGTACTGGGCGAGGATGAGCTAACAACCCATGTGGGAACATTTCTGAAAATTGCGGTTAGAGCCCGCATCTCATTGAACTCTGTCTAACTGCACTTTATTGTTTGTAGTGTATTGAAGAATCATGTGCTTGCTTTTAACAATTTTATGAGAATGCATGTATTTATTTATTGCATGTGCTTGCCTCTTTTATGGATATGTTTTTTATCTGAATAAAGATAATTGAATTTGAATAGAGGTTTAGTGGCAAGAGACAGAGGGGTGGAGAGGAGAGAGAGAGAAAGAGAGAGAGAGAGAGAGAGAGAGTGTGGTGACGTTTGTGTGTACGTGCGAGAGGAGGATGTGTGTGTGCACATGCTGAGGTATATGGGTATGCACGAAAAAAGGAAATGTTCATGTGTGAATGCGTTTCTGTGTATGTGTGTGTGCATGTGCAAGAAAGAGGATTGTGTATTTTGAGGGGCGCCTTCGTGAGCAGGCGAGAAAGAAAGGAAAATGTTGATGTGTGTTCATGTTCGAGAGAGAGAGAGAGAGAGATGGAGAGAGGTTGTTTACAGTGTAGTTGCTGACATCCCTTGGCAAATGTGCGGATATGTTTTGCTGAGATGACTAAACCTCCCACCGATACAAAAACATGCTTGAAATTTACTTTCCTAGGATTTCCAAAAACTGAAAAGTCTGCATCCCTTCTATTTCTTGAGGATATATTTGTGGTCGGTCCACAGAATCTCTCCCATGAAATCCACATCGAACGTTTTTGTGGAAAAGAAAATGTCTTCCATTAAAAGGTACATGATCTTTACGGTTCAAGGATGAGGCAAGAATCCATTCTCATCCCAAGGGACATGAGTAGGGCTTTAAGTGGGATGAAAAAACTAAGGGATCTCTCAGAGGGGCGTGGACATGGAATTGGGGCGTGGCTTGAAAAGTAAGCTATAATCTGCCCTGAGCCTTGTGTGCTGCACGACTGGTATTTTGCTGCTTCGGTCATTGCATCCAGATATATAATACAGCAAGTAACAATACACCTACAACAAGCCAGGACTATTGGCTTTGCCAAAGGTTGTTAGTTGCATAAGATAAATAAGCACCAACTATGGCTTCGCTGTATTTAATATTGAAAACGCTTCAGTTCTGACAAGATGAGACTGTGAAAGAACTAAAACGAGTCTCTTTGAAGTTACATCAAAGGCTTTGAGCAATGGTACTGCTGCAGAGTTAAGATTGTTTTTCACCCCGAGGGTGAGGACAAAAATGAAGAGCCCGATAGAGACCTGTCCCAGCACCTGCTTTTAGAACTGCCGGTGCAGAGCACCGTGAGTTCCAGGCCCACTTAAAGCCCTGGACATGACTGACCCAGAGAGAGGGCATCATAGGCGAGCATCTACTCGTATGTTCAACAACGCACTGAGTGACTGAAAGATCCTAATATCCTCCCAGCCCACCACTTGGAAAATCAGATTACGTTTTTATAGGCTTCATTCTTTCAAGTCCATGTAACCGTCTGGGCAATTGTGCTAATGAGAAACTGTCTATAGTCAAATTAGATTGTTGAAAAGCCGGCTATTAGGAAATGTCATCGCTGCTTGCCAGACACACACAACCGCCGGCCACTGCTGCTGACCGCCCTTGGCGATGGTGGAATCCAGTGGGCGCCCGCAGCTGTGCTGCACCACCAAATGACCTGATGGTGGCCACAGGTGAACGCTACGATGGCTCATTGACCACATCTGAACGAAATGACTATATGCCATTGGCAAAGCTAATGAGTGGCTGTTCACCACTGCTAACATCTATAACAGCTCCTTAGTCAATGCCGAACTTGATGACATGTCGTGCCCCATTGCTAAATGTAGTGACCCCCGCTCTCTGTTACTAATAAGGCATTGCGCCATCTGACCCTACTCTATACTGGTTTCAGTGAAAGGGGTGTGCATAGAGGTTCCTTCTGTCTTGCTTCAGTTGTCAGGCTGTCCCAGCATGCCTGGGGTGTATGACTGACTACGCCTCCCCGTGCCGCTGTGGTCTCCAGGGTTCAATGAATGACCTGTGCATCTCATCATCTCATTGATGTAAGTGCCACCATGCCTCAATGGGAGAATATTGTACCAATATGCATCAACGGTAGGACTGTGTGTCACCACCCTCAATAGGACAATTGTGTACCACCATACCTCAGTGGTCGACCCTTGCTTCCCCATGTCTCAGTGACAGGACTGTGTATCACCATGCATCAATGGTCGAATATTGTATCACCATGCATTGACGGTGGGACTGTGTATCACCATGTCAAGGTAGTAGAATTGTGTTTTGTCATGCCTCAGTGGCAGAATTGTGTATATATCCTTGCCTTTATGGCACAATTGTGTGTTGCCATGACTCAGTGGCAGAGTTGTGTTGTACCATGCCTCAGTTGTCAGCCTGTAAATTTCCATGCCTCAGAGGCCTAGCTGTGTTTATTAACACCTTAGCTGCGATAGAACGTCCAGCTCCAGTGCTGGACGTTCCATTGCGCAGGTGCAGTTGGAACGTTCAACGGCCGACGGCAGCACTATGGAGGTAGTGGTGCCGTCGGCCGTTGGTCGTGCGCAGCACTTATGAGGTTAATGTCTCCCCGGTAGGACTATGTGTCGCCATCACTCAATGGTAGAATTATCTCATGCTTCAGTGGTAGGACTCTGTAATGCCATGCAGCAATGGTACAATTGTATATCGTCATGTATACATGGTAGGGCTTAGTTACCCACATGCCTCAGTGGCATACATTTCAGGAGAATGTATTGCTATGCCTCAACAATACTTCTGAGTATCACTGGAGTGCCTATCACATGGCTTCAGTGGTAACGTTCAATATTGCCACATCTCAATAAGAGGACTGTGTTACGACATTCTTCAACAGTTGGACTGTTGTACATTGGCATGCCTCAGTGGTAGCAGTGTGCACCACCGTACCTCTGTTTTAGGGTTGTTGGTCGCTGTACCTCAGGGACAGGAACCAGCTGTGCTTCTTGCTTGGGCCGACCCTCGCGGCACTGGGATGGTCCTTGAGCATCAGCCCGTAGACTGGAAAACACAGAACGCAGAAGTATATGGCATCTGAAGTCAACTGCGGCAGGCTGCTCTCCATCCAGGGGGCCCTGCTATGAAAGTGGACCCTCCATGTGTCTCCAGCTTATATATCAGGATATATCCGGAAGCTGGACTCGCCCCAAAAACAGACCAGCCCCACAAACTCTGAACTATTGCCTACTTGCCCTCCTGCTTACCTGACTGCCCTCTTAATTCCTCCCACCATAGGTTTCTTTCCCTACTACCTAGGCCTACCTTCTGTAAAATGTAATTTCTTTTGTTTTTTGCCAAAATAGTATCACAGGGTCACCGGGAACATATTTGTGCTATTTCCTGAGTGAATTTTCAGCGGAGAAATACAGATTTTACCTCCTAGCTGTTGGAAATTGTCATGAGAATGAGAAAGGTGAATAGATGCCCCTGTTCCTCTGTCCAAGATAAGCTCTCTGGCCTTCCTGGTGGTAGTCACCAGTGTAAGGAACTGAAAGCCCGATGGCCGCCCCTCTAGACAGCCTTGAGTGTGACCCTCACTGCCCTTACCCCATGAAGGAGAGGCTCGAAAAAAGCACAAGCGGATGCAATGCTCTTAGATAGAATGGTTCATTTAAGAGAGTTTAGCAGGATAAGGAGGACAGGTCGTCAAACCTGGAAGCAAAGTAATAACTGCTCAAACCCGTTCACCAGCCCCATCCCACCCTGGAATGTAACTCTCCTGACACCTGCTTTAACCTTGTGACCGAGTCATGGCAGAACATGGTGTCAGGATTGAACCAAAGCAGTGAGCAACCAAATCAGTGAGATAACGAGACACACAGGTCCACCATTCAAGCATGGAGACCCCTGGGGCACAGCGAGGTGCAGTGTTGCCCTCTGGCAGGATTGCCCTCCCAGCAGGTTAAGAATGGAACATTCCTGCCCTACCCAGCTCATCCTCTCCCTCACGAAGTACCCCGAAGACACAAGACTTAGCTTCCAAGAAGGAATGAAAGACGTTGCAGCCTGGATGAGCGACAGCTGCCTAAAACTGAACTCGGAGAAGACAGAAGTCCTCATCCTTCGACACTCCCCCTCCATGTGGGACAGCTCCTGGTGGCCCTCCGCCCTCAGAAATCCACCCAACCCGGTGAACCACGCACGGAACCTCGGCATCATTTTACACTCCTCCCTTACCATGGCTCGCCAGATCAACGCAGTCACCTCCACCTGCTTCAACTCCCTCCGCAAGACCTTCAAGTGGATCCCACCTGAAGCCAGAAAGACCATCATCCATGCACTTATCACCAGCAGATTGGACTACGGAAACGCCCTCTACGCGGGAATCAACAAATCCCTGCTATAGAAGCTCCAGACCATCCAAAACACTGCTGCCAGACTTGTCCTCAGTACCCCACGACATGAGCACATGACCCAACACCTGCAAGACCTCCACTGGCTCCCCGTTGAGAAGAGAGTAACCTTCAAGCTACTCACCCACATCTACAAATCCCTCCACAACATCGGACCCAAATACCTCAACGAAGGAACCTCTTTCTATGCACCCAAAAGAAACCTCCACTCCACCAACCTAGCCTTAGCAACAACCCCACGCATCTGCAGAACCAGAGCCTGGGGAAGAGCCTTCTCCCACGTCACAGCCAAAGCCTGGATTGAACTCCCTGTCAACATCAGACGCTCCCCCACCGTGCACACCGTCAGGAAGGGCCTCGAGGCCTGGCTTTTCGGCTGACCTTGAGACCCTCACGGGTGAGTAGCGTGCTTATAAACCCCTGATTGATTGATTGGTAATCCATTGAAGGAGCTTGCAATGTGCAACCATGTAGGTGAGCTGGTTCAGGTGGCGCAGGAGGTTTCCCATGGTGGGCCGCAGGGGTCAGTATGATACCTCCTCCGGACTGCTAGGTGAAGAAGAGGAGGTAAGCTGTGGTGTAACGCAAAATGATGAGGGCCACTTGCAGAATCTAATGATGGGGCTCTCATATCTCAAAGGTATTCAAAGGATTTGTGCTGAAGGGGACCTTCTGGAGGGTGGGGCTCCCTGGATGGGCTAGGTCTACTACCCTAAACATAGTCCTTCAAGGGCTCAGCAGCAAGGCACTCCCATTGGCTGCCCACATGCTTGGCCCCACAGGACTCTGGGTAACTTGCCTTCTCGAACATTCGAAGCAGAGCCTTGCTGCCACAGAATACTCTGCCTTTGAATGCCAATGTAATGTCTACCTTTCTTATAGATGCTCCACAGGCAAGCCCTGTGGTATGCTTGTCATGATGCCACAACAACACTCAATAACAACTGAGGAAATACCCAAGCAACAGGCTTCACCCGCTACAAAACCTAAAACTCACTGAAACTAACATAGCCACTCTTCAGACTACATTCACAAAACCTAATCAAACTGCGTAGCAATACAAATGCCTGGAAAGTCATACCCTGGACTACAGAAACATGCAGCCGAGCCACACTAATGACAGATTCAGCGCTATTCAAATGCTAAATAACAATAATAACCACAACAACCCTGGGAGAGGGGTGGTGGAGTATCATGTACCACAGGAGTAAGTTGGCAGGCACAGGCCACGTTAAGTGTTCAGGCAGTTTCAGCTTTACCCCCACGTCGTGGCACCCAGGAGCAGTCTCTCTGTCCTTCACCCAGTCCTACCAGCCTGTCTTCAAATGACACCATAATTGCTTTTCCAGGTTTGTGAACCTGCACTCATTTTGGGATGCTTGTGCCAGAACCTCCAAGGTGACCTAGACACTAGCCACATCTCTTTGACTCTTACAGTACCAATACAGGTGTGATCTTTCAGTGAATATCTTGGAAAGTCACTCCATATTTGGGCAGTCATTCTCTCTTCACTTTTTCGTAAGGCAGGAAAAATCACATGCTCTTCATCTATGCTTCCAAAAGCTAGTGAGATAGCTCAGTGGGTTGAATGACCTCATAACAGTCCTCTGCATAACCTGCAAATGTTACTGAGCAGCAGACTGGCAGGTCTGAATCCGCCTTTCATCATTTGAGGTGGTTTCAAGTAGTAGATCAGTAGAGTTGAGTAGTTACATTATGGGGCACTATCATCCTATTCAGTTTGTGGTGGGCCTTTTTGTTCATTTGTGTCTTGGTGGCAATGCTACTATGAGCTCACTCATAACCAACCAATCTGTGCTGCATTGGATCTGTGTATAATGTATAATAAATTACTTGATGTATCAAGAATTATAATCAGCCAGTCAGAATCCGCAGCTCAGCTCATTTATGTTAAGAATAACGACCCGCAGAGGATGACCAAATTAACGATCGATTATATCTTTGTGTGCAATCTCTTGCTTGGACAGGTGGCGGAATTTCAAAAGCCTTTCATCCAGAGCAGCAATCACCTCCCTCTGGCCATAGCTATCACTTTACAATCGAGTTGGCTCCAGCCCATTGTTCTTGCGGGCAATACAAATGGGGAAGAAATCCATGTTTTGCTGAGGAGACTAAAGTGGAACAAAGTAGATACATCAGTCCTAAACAGGTGGAAAAGCGATTGGCCGAAAATAGCTGATTAGTGGCAATATCCCTGAGAACTGGATCAAACTGTCGATGACGGTATATGATCTCTTAATACGCAAACAAAGAAGGCATCCTCCAACATTTAGAGAAAGGCCCTGTTGCCAACTTCAACCGTGGTGTAAAAAAGTGGAGCAAAGCAAGAGGCTACTTAAAACCGCAAGAGGGAAACAACAAAACACATCAAATCCTACTCTCGGCAAGGAAAACACACAGAAAAAATATCTGGGATCACAAAAGAAAACAAGATTCCGAATGGCTGCACGTCTTCACCCTGTTGACTCCAAGCAAACAGGCGGAATTCTGGTTGTATATTAACAGGCTCTCAGGGCATGGCCATGATCGACGCAATGTGTTCGACAGTGACAAATGGATATGCCATGTAACCTCACTATACTGTGGAACCTTTAAGCTGCCGTCAACAGGCACGCAAAGGCCCTTCACCAGTATGGGTCAGATTGTCACGCCTCCTGTAGACACACCCGGACTATTTGTGGAAGGGAAACTGACAACCACTGAAGAAACATCTGAAGTATTGGTCATGGGGGATCGTGTGATGACAATTTCAAAAAACATTAGAAAAGATGGGGCTCCCGGTCCCAATGGCCTACCAGGCCATCTTTTCAAAGAAGATTGCGACTTCTGGGGAACCATACTCATGCCACTCTATCAGTAGTGTATGACAAATTCAACAGTCCCGGAGACTTGGAAAGGCTCCCTGTTCCAACCTATCCACAAAAAGGGAGATACTGGGGACCCTTCCAATTATAGGCTTATTGCCTTGCTGGATATCGAGGCGAAAGGATACGCCAGCCTCCTCCTGCAAGACCTACAGGACTGGGCTGACGAAAATGAAATTCTCCCTGTGTATCAAACCGGCTTCAGGCCAGGAGCATCTACAACAGACAACATTCTAGCTCTAGCCTACTTAATAAATCAGTCCGGACAGAAAAACTCGCCTCCTCTCTTTGCATGTTTTGTGGATTACTCTGCTGCCTTTGACGGGGTCCATCTGAATCTGCTATGGCGGAAAATGCAAGACTGGGGGATACCAGCAAACCTGTTGCAAGCCATAATCAGTTTCTATACAGGAACATGGGTATGGATAAAAACTGCGGAAAATTCAGCCACTAAAAGGATACCAACAGAGAGAGGGTTAAAACAAGGCTGCATACTGGCTCCTCTGCTTTTTAACCTCTACATGGCAGACCTCGGAAAAATGATATCTAATGCCAACCTTCTACCGCCCAAAATCAGCCTAAATAGATTATGTTTAATGCAGTACGCAGACAATATGGTTTTACTGGACCATGCAAAAATAGGCAGGCAAAGACTACTAGATGCGCTAAACATTTACAACAACTACAGCGAAGTACGAGCAAATGCAGGAAAAACAAAGGTAGTCATATTTGGAAAATACACCAACAAACTCAGACAACAGTGGAGGCTGGGTAATTTAAAAATAGTAACAGCGACCAAATATAACTACCTGGGGGTGTGGCTGATGAGCAACGGGAAACCCACAGCACACATTGCCTCAGTTGAAACAAAAATCAAAGCAGTAATGTTCGCTCTGTGCAAACTGTACTCCAAGCTAAGCAGCCCGACAAACAAAGCAATAAGAAAGGTCATAAATGCCAAACTCCTCCCAGCAATCACATATGGTCAGATAGCATTCCCAGAGACTGTTATTAACACTATGGAGCATGCCAATTGTTGCGCATTTAAACAAATCTTTCAGATTCCCGCCCACGCGCGCAACGCTCTGGTGCGACTGGAATTTGGGCTGAATAAACAGAGTTATGAGCACTGGGCCTCAATGGTTCGGTACTATCAAGGGGTTCACGCAGCCCCCCGCACACAATGAAGTCAATTTTAACGATAATTTTTATCAGGGGGATCAACCCGTGGCGTGATGGCCTGCACACCGCCTGTAGTGAACTGAAACTCGACATGCCCAAACTGCAGGATTTTACTCACCAGCCGGGTATCCTAAAGTCCATACTGAAAAAACAAGTCAGGTATTATCAAAGGAAGGGGACTTGAAGGAACTGGACTCTTCCAGCAGCAACATTGGGATACTTGCAAGTTCCTATAAAGCCCACCTATGACAACCATACCTCAATATGGCATTAAACAAGGTGATTTTAAAACAAATTTTTATGGTGAGACTAATGGCCTTGCCGATTAAAGACATTAACAGGTGGTGGAAAACCTTGGGAGCAATAACAACTTGCAGACTTTGCCACCAATATGAAGAATCCTTGGCCCATCTGGTTTGCACGTCACTGCTTGTTGCACGCACAATGCACTTTATTAAAGCCCTTGTTTTTAAAACACGGGGTGCGAACCTGCATTGAAGCCATGAAACTGCTTTTCAATCTGGAGACTCCAATGGAACTGCCAAGGTTTGCTAAGTTTGCACATAAGGCCAAAGAACTTTTATGTAAAACAAGCACAACGCACCTTTGAACTGAAATTATTAGGCCCAAAGAACTTATGCTTTATTTAGGATTGTACATCTCTTACTTCATTGATATGAAATCATCTATGTATATTTAGCACTCAACCTACTTATGCTATCATCGGACCTATGTATTTTATAACATCATTGAAACTCTTAGTTTAAAAGTTAGTTTCAACATCCCAAAGATAATTTTGAATGTATTTACAACTCTGTGACTCCAACCCTCCCTTGCAAGACTTGCAAAGTCTGCACATAAGGGGAAGGATCTTACAGTATTGAATTGATTTATTGTTTTATACCTGCACCTTATTGATTATATCTGTTTTTAATGTCCCGTCCGTAAAAATCATCTTTGTTAGTTTTACTAAGATACAATATATCAAAACTCGCCTGGTACGAATTAATTGAAACTAAGTATGTGAGATTTTATTTGAATCTTTTGTACCAATTTTTATTAATTGACACAATAAACATTTTGACTGGCTGACACATGTATATTAATTGAGTTTATGCTAGCTGTGAGCAATGTCATATATATTTTTTTACGATTGTACCTGGTAGGCCTTCTTCTATGCCCATGCTCTCCTCTGCTGCAATGCATGGTGTAAACAGAACAGGCATATCTGGCACAACAGGCGTAGCTAAGAAACACAATTACATCTCCCATAATTGTTAATTAGTAGAGGAAGCTCAGATGAATAATGCAGGGAGGGCAGAGCTGCCAACAAGCTGCATGTCGTAGGAAGAAAAATATAGTTCTGTCCCGGCTTTTTGCCCTGGACTTCATAGACTTATAATTGAAAAAAGCAAAACAACGAGTCCCAGCGTGTATAGTGTTGTTGACTTAAAACCGGTAATGGATGCATGATTACATCGGTCCAGTTCAAAAAGTCAAAGTACAGGAAAATGGGGGGGGGGGGGCATATTTTCCCACATGATGCTTACAAGATGTCTCCTCTTCACATGGAACACCACACCAGCAGTTTGGAGTCCTTTTAGGAACCTTGATTGGCTTGTAGGAGGGTGGAATTGGAAAGAACCAAGATTACAACTCCCAGAATGCACGTGGATGGTTGTGCACTCTGAATATTGACCTCAGAATGGGACACAATAACGAGAACAAAAATCAAAAAAAAAAATATATATATATATATATATATATATATATATATATATTGGTTGATAAAAAGAAGCTGTATTTTCTACACCTACCTCCGCATGTATGTACCTATGCAGCACCTATATCTTCAAGGTATGTAGAGGTGGAGTTAGGAATTGTAAATCTGGACTTCCTATAAGCACTTACCTTTCGATATTATGTCCCTTGAAATTCTGTCCTTGTTATATTCTTGTACCACGATATTCTGGGGATAGATATTCAGTTGTACAATCATTCAGAAGGTCATTGAAAGCCCAGGACTGGAATATTATGCCCATGGCAACCCTTAGACTTCTGGAAACACTCCACCAAGGGCCACTCTAGCTGAGTGCCCTCAGAGAGGGGCCTATGGGACACTTCCTTCCTTTGTGGCACAATGCCTGGGCTACTTTGCTGAGCCAGTGCAGAAGCAGGCTGGGCTGGGTGTTGTTGGCTAGGGCGCGGTTGTTATTACAGGCGCTTCACCCAAACAAAACACCCGTGGCTGAACCGACAGGTTTGAAACCCTGCCACCCACCTCCAGCCAGTCTGAGGGCCCGGCAAAGGCAGGACCAGGCAGCGGCAGCTTTCAGAGGCAGTTCAGGACTCACTTTTTCCCAGGATAAAGAATGTGTATGTGATTATAGAGTGAGAAAAACACTGTCAGAACCAGGTCACGGTCTATGTGCGAATACGTTTCTGCATCAGAGGAGGTCAGGCTGCCAACCGGGTCAGCTGTAGAAGAGACCTAGAACCAGAGGGCCGGGGAGGAGGCTTGGTGCCACAAGACATGGAAGCAGAAGCTGGGTACCACAAAACACAGGTGTAGATTTCATGTACTATAGGACCTGAGAACAGAGGCCCGGGTCAGGCCCGGACTGGCCGTAGCGGCACCGGGCAATGCCCCGGTGTGCCGCACTGGTTGGGGCCGTTTTTGTTACAGGGCCATTTTTGTAGCATAGCTGCAAAATCGGCCGAAAACCTACCCCGACAAAAAGCTCAGCGGCACCTCCAAGAGTGGGGAGGGGGGCCGGCCGAGCACTTTGCCAGGGCCGGTTGTGGTTCCCAGTCCGGCCCTGCCCGGGTAGCACAAAGCATGGGAGTGTGGTAGAGGTGGGTGAGCCACTGAAAGCTCAAACCAGACTCGAGCCTGAAGCCTGGCTCTGGCTCAGCTCGCCATCCTCCCTCTACTCAGTATGTTGCGCTTTGACCAGAGCTGCAGACTTTGGAACATGGGGAATCAGTTTCGAGACTTTGTCATCGGCTCAACATTCTGAAATTCTGGGCAAATCACTCAATCTCCCAGTGCCTTTAAAAAATGAATGTAACCTTTTGTAATGTAATTGGTGCTTACAAAAAGCTCTCCAACACCTTCAGGGTGAGCTTGAACTGCAGAAAAATGCACAAAGAGGTAAAGCAAAGTGCTAACATGAAAAAGGAAAGACAAATAGATACCCATTTAGTGGCTGATTTGTACAAAGTTATACCAGAAAACCTTGAAAAATTGCGGCTTCCCTGTTTAAATTGTGTGATCATGGGCGATTATTTTATTTACAAAACAACCTCCTTAGTTCACTAATGGTTCATGTTTAAAAATAATCCGTTTTAATAAGTACTTCTCAGTGCAGTGCTGTGATATATTGTGACGAATTATGCATGTTAAAGAAATACACTTTTTGAAGAGACTTTATCAAATTTTACATAAGGTTTGTTGTATGATTTACTTAGCTAACGTTTTCAGGACTCCGCTCATTCACCGATTCCTGGAGCCAAGCCACACCTTTGGCTCATCTCTGCTCGACACTCCCTGTTAATTTGCTGGCTCACCCAGGGCACAAGTCAAGGGTACATGAGGGTAGATGGTTTCTGCCCACTCTTTTCACAGAGTGGACACCTTCTACCCAACTAGAAGTTGGGCCCCACAGAAATATGCTGAACTTGTCCTGGTGTAATTTTCATACACTGGGACACATTCAGCCTGCACGTTGTCTACTTTCCTTCTGAGCAGCAACATGCAGGTGGCAAGGGGGCTTTGTTTTTTAAATTCCAGCTGGGCCCAAAACAATGGGCAATTTTAAAGGTTCATCGGGGCTCCTTTTGTAGGAGTATCCTGGTTGTGAACAATCTGGATCCCCACACCTAGATGCAAATGCAATGGGTGGGGGGAACAAAGGCACACAGGATATTACTTCACAAGTAATTAGGAGAGGCATGCTTTTGACTTTCCTGGACATAAGAGATATGCATACTCTATAAGAATGTCAGATGTGTTGGTCTGCCCCTGTATTTACGCAAATAACAATTTAAATACCACTCTTTTGTTTTATTTCTTTTATAAAGCTCTCATCCCAATGCAGGGTGTCAGAGTGCTTTATATCACACGTACACATTATACATCGACAATAAATCATATTTGCGTTGATCAATGTACAGGATGTATAATATAAGGCAGTGAGGGTTACAAGGTGTAGGAGTCACATGCACTTCATAGCTCACTGTGCTGTATTAGAAGTATTACAATTTATTAAGTGCAAGTAACAAAAGGATCTCTGTGTTAAAAGTAGTACCCCACTTACCTATCTACATAAAATACAATTCTGTCATCTGTGTATTACATGGTGTGCTTAGCAGCAGACATATTAACCCTCTATGCTACTATCTTTCAAAACTTGCACTAGACAAAATGCAGATCTCTCCAGCACATATGTTAACCTCCAGAGGTATTATGCCATTATTATTCCCCCTGAGATTTACTGGGCACATAAAGATCTCTGCAGCAGGTGCCTTAACACCATAAGATATTTTAAAATGCAAAATGTGTAATCAATTAAGCAGAACATATTTACTGCCACGTTTTTCCTTGTTGACAATTTCTTTGTGGTAGAGTTAAAAAAAATAAACGAATAAGTTGAGGCCCAGGTTTTGCGTCAGGGTTGTGTCACTTTTTTGGCACAATCCTGACAAAATATCTCATTTTTAGGTCTCACCTAAGCAGCGCCCAAGCGCAGCTTTGAAGTGACCTCTTGGAATAACTCTGTACTTTCTTGGAAACGTGTGCATGTACTGCGTTTACCTTGCGGGAACGAGCAGCAGAGCCATCTGTTTGCAATGATCTCACCTGCCGCTGCTTGCTCCTGCTAGGTAAATGCTGTACATGGACTTCCGGCCGCGCTCCACTGCCTTCAGCGTCTATAGGCATCCAGTAAGCACCCGCCGCTGCTCGCTACCTGACGTCGCTTTAACTTTCGCGACTGCGTGTGATCTGTTTGGGGTCAAATTTCAAAGGTTGTTCTTTCTGACATCTCCTTGCCACTCGTAGTTGCATGGCACTGCCTCCGGACACAGTCCCCTTAATCTCCGTCTGCCTTCCATCTACACCTCATGTTTCACACTTCAGCAGCATCTGTTGTTAATTGTTTAAGATTTTATGTGCTCCTTTTTAAACTGTGCCGATTTAATGTATCTTTAAGGAGCAGAGCTGGGCGTCACACTCTGCACGGCGCAGTGCAACTCCTCCGCTTTTGTTGGTTGCTTACCCTGTAGCTTTTTCCTCCTTTGTTTCCGGACAGCTACTTCAGAAGCGATTTGCATGGAGACACAAGGTAACTTTGCGAGCGCGTCATGGCCTCACATAGGAGGATCACGAGAAACACTCATTATATAAGCAGATGAAGCTGGTACTGTTTGGTTCAGCTAGAGCTTCTCCGTTTAGTCAACAAAGAGTCCCCCTGGGTCCCCACAAGTGCAAGTGAAACCGGGTTTGGAGGGCCTCCCATGCTTTGCAGTCTACAGTCACTGACTGGACCACCCTAGCTGGTACAGATGCCTTCTGGCAGGCCTGTCCATCTGCATTAAAGGCTGCACTCCCTGGCTGACAAGATGGCTTGTGCTGTGCCCGGCATGGACCCCCGATACCCGCTACGCAGTCTGCAGCTGTCAGCGGCTCCCACTTCGTCCCCTGTAGGTCTCCCTATATATGGTGCATGTGAGTAGTGTGTGTCCGGTAGCTGATGTGTGCCCGAAGGTCCCCACACTGGAGGTCTAGAAGACCCCTTTCCTCTACCGGCAGTAGCATCACGGGCCTCCCACCATCTTTTTACCCTGCATGTGCCCCAGCAGGTCCTATGGACACCTGTACAGCCCTGGAAACCTGCCCAGGCAAGGAGTCCTTTCGTATAACAAATACCTTCCTTTTCACACGAGTGTATCTGGGAGCAGGATCTCACTTGCGGCCTAGGGTGAGGACTGGCACGCAGCGCTGCATGCCTGCCTCCAGGCACGTACTGCGCAGAGGGTGGCCCACAGAAACGATGCTGAGGCCAGGAGCCTACACAGCACCCCTCCGGCTACACAACGATTTCACGCCGTCATCAGTCAGTCTTTTGTGAATAGGTCTTTATACTGTGAATAGGTCTCCCGGTTTTCCGTTTTTACGGACTTTTACAGATAAATACAGACAGAAAACAATGTGTTTTCTGTCTGCATTTATTTTTAAAAGTGGATAAAAACTGAAAATTGGGCTTCTTTTAAGTCACTCTGAGCTACCTTTCATGAAATATATGCCAACAGCTGAGCACATGGACAGCACAGGAAATAAAAAAAAAGATGCCATTTCATTAAATAATGCCATGTGTCAAGATACATTTGTGGTATAATGCTAATATTTACCAGTGGATGTTCTGTTATATAATGTGTGGCAGCTGAAATAGCTAAAACAGACAGACATCAAAGTATGTGTGCACGTCTATCAGTTAAATAAATATGGCAAAGTACAGTTTTACTACTTCATTTATCCGCAAACACACAAAAAAATATGGATAAATACAGATAAAGTGGGCAAAAAAATAAATATGGATAATACAGACGGAAATGGTAAAAAAATGAAACCGGGAGCCCTAACTGTGAATTAACCACCCGTTGGCAATGTCAATCGTCATACTTTTGAATGAACAGCAAAGAACTTAATGGGTGCACGAGGTAGTATTGAAGAGTATTGCGTGGATTATGTAGTAAAAATCATTACTCACTTCCGGATGTTGGGTAAAGTTGTTTTTGAGATTTTGCCTAAAATGTAGGCTATTGGTCTGATGAGAGGCGCCTTTGAAGACAAGCCAGGTCTTGGGATCTTCAGCCACAGAGCACGATAAGCAAAAAATCGAACCCACATAAGGCTTATGTGCCGGGTCTTTTTCTGCCAGTATTTAAAACCATTCCGATTAAAATATTTGGGACATTGGCTCCATATTTAAATTTGGGTTGTTCTTAAACCAATGAAAGAATCTTAGAGTAGCATTGATGATTGGCTAGGCGGTAGCTTTTGGAGAAGACCAGTACTTAATTTGAGCTGGTGGTTTGCGGTGCTCAGCACCTGCACTTAATTTTCGACACCTGCGCTTGTGACCGTCTGCCACGAGGTGGCACTGTCTTGCTAATTTAGAGAAGACCACAACAACAGTCAATTTTTAATTCAATATACATGAAAAAATAATTACCCACCGCCCAAGCCATTCTTATAGCTTTGGGGACCTTGAATAGGAGTGTGATGGTTAGTAGTTGTGTTGTGACTGTCATTTGCAGCATGCAGGGGCAATGGGTGGTGGAGGCTGCAGTCCGTCCTGACGAGAGCGATGGCCCTTAATTGTTTACAAATTAAGCACTGGAGAAGGCAATGGATGTGTGAATGAGCCTGACCATACTTCTCTAATGAGTAGCTCGTGAGCTACTGATAGCTCTCCAGCTCTACTTGTATGCAGCTTTCTTGTGTGCAGCCCAGCTTGCTAAATAGGATGCTTTTGTTTCGTTGAAATTATATGTGTACCAAATTTGACAAGCAAGAATTTGAGATTAAAATGTTTGTATTTTTAGAACCCGTAAGCTGATTTTTGGGGAACAATGCTTCACTTTGTAAAATATATTTAAAGTCGATATCTGAGTGATAAATCAGGCAGCAACAGGGAGACCTATTAATTATATTATTACCTTGGTACTAGGGGTATTACGGCTATGGCTGTTATGTATTAGCCATGTAGAGGCAATAGAAATTGATAAAACCTTTTTTACATGTCTGATGGCAACACTGTCTGTAGCACTGAGGTGGTTCACTGCTGGTGATACTGTATATGGAGGCCACTAATGTAATCTTATTTGATATGCTATAACAACAGAAATAACAGTAGTTTGTGATGATATCCATTAAGCTCTTAATACAAAAAAGGGTGAAAACTTTTCTCAAACGTTACGCCTACCTCAAGGAACTGTAACTTAGTGGTGAAAAGCCCTGCCTGTCATTTTCAGTATGTACTGCTTTGTGGCAAAAACCATTGATGGTTGCATACGAATACCTATAGACCACCCATGAGATGCCCCGTGGATGCAAAGTAACACAAAGTAGCGCACAGTCTTACTTTGAATTACTAAAAGGCTAATTTCCAAAGTTGGATAGTAAATAGTTTATCAAGACATTTGCGCCGGTTTGTGCCACTTTTTGTGCCACTGCACCGTTGCAAAGTTTTCATACATCTGGTTCCTGGGGTCTGAACAGTTCTCAGTTTTACTCCTAAAGTTACCCTTTTCTGCATTTACTTTTTACCCTGTTGTGGATTCACTGAAATGCCAGCAGTAGCAGGAGGGACATATTTGACTGTTTAGCCTTTGATGATTGTATTGTATTGTAATTGCATTTATATAGCGCTTACTACCCCTGATGAGGCGTCAAATCGCTTTTTCGGCGAGTAGCACACTACTCCAGAACCCATATAGGATTAGATTTGAATTAATATAGTGAAATATGAAAGTAATTTGAGTGGTGGATATGTTAGTCAGTTATTTGGATTCAGAAGGATAGTGGAGGGATAGAAGAGGGAAAAAGGTTTTCATTTATATAGCACCTGATGGGGTGTTGAAGCGCTTTTTAGTGAGTGGACTGATGTTGAATTAGTATAGTGAAATATAAAAGTAATTTGACTGCTGGACATTAGTCATGTGAGAAGGATAGCGGAGGGCCAGAAGGGGGAAAAAATGTTTGCATTTCTATAGTGCTCGTTACACCTGATGGGGTTTTAAAGCATTTTTTGGCAAGTAGCACACTACTCCGGAATCCATAGTGTTGAGAGACGTCATCAATTTAGAGCTTCATTTCAGGGCCTGCTTGCCACCATGTTAAGGTTGGCGCCCACCCGTGCTGGGTCGCGATGACCGCGGAAAACAGACGTGCCTCCCACAAATCTCTGCACCTTTGCCAGCCGCAGTAGTCCTTTAAAAGTGCTAATCGCTTGAACCAAGCCAACGCAAAGCATATGCTCTGCCTTCTTCTCTCCTTTATTCCATTGGCAGTGGCACTGGAAGGTATTTTTTAATTGAAAGCACAGCAGATATCTTGAATCGAACATTCTTCCCCAGAGTCACCCTTTATAAAGCACTCGCACGCACATTGTGCTTCAAAATCGAGGAGGTAAAAAGAAGAAATGTAACCTGTACTCAAACAAGCATTACGTTTGGCAACTATTAATTAATAAATACACTGTTATTTTTAAAGAGTGAATTCACATGTTGTTTGCACTTGATAGACACCGTGATGTCTTATTTTTGGACACTTACAAAGAGAACAAACATGGTCTGCGACTACTTTAGGGCTGGAAAAGGAATTCAGAGTACACGAGTGACGTACGTGGAACAGATAGCGCTACTCATTGTAACTTACAGTGACCGAGCGCTTTAAATCACGCACATATACAGAGGCAATGAAATCAATGCAAGTATGTAAATCATTGTATAGGAAGTGCTACTTTGGCCAATAAGGACTCCAGGGTGAACAGTACGAGTCACATGTCGTCAATATGGATGTTAAGAGTGCAGTCATGGCCGGCATGACGGGCGGGTGGGGGGGGAAATGGGGTCGTCTCGGGATGGGGGAGGGTTTGTTTAATTAAAAATATATGTACAATAATATTAACTTACTGTCCTGCGCCGCTGTCTGGATGGGTCTACAGTCTGACTTCTGACTCCCGCCGTCCTGCCTTTTCAGAATTCAATTCCTGCATTGTTATGAGCCAGCAGGCAGCCTCCTCCCTCCCTCCCCTCCGCCAATCACAACGCTGCAATAGCAGCGTTGTGATTGGTGACCCGCATCGGTGAGCGCCCCACAGGCAGGCCATTTTCTCTACATAGAGAAAACAGGGAGAGTGGGCCATCATGCTCGAGGGCAGGGTGGGTGGCTTGCTCACTGTTGTGCATACTGACTGTTTGGGCAGCCTCAGGCTGCCTAAACAGTCCGTATGCACAACACAGGCAAGCCACTCCCTCCTGCCCTCGAGCAGGACCGCCCACCCCCAATCAGGCACTTCTGCTTTCTCGCCGTGCGAGAAGGCAGAAACAAATGGTAGTTATTACCATTTATGTTTCTGCCTTCTTGCAACGCGAGAAAGCAGCGGGGCGACGCCGCCTTGCCCCAATGGGAGAGTCGCCACTGTTCCTGTTCCAGCTATCGCTTTGTCGGTGATACAAAGTAGTTTGAACGTGATTATTTTGGCAACCGATAACCAATGCAGATCATTCAATGCAAGGGAGATGTGGTCTCGCGGTTTGATATGTAAGAGTAGTCTGGCAGCAGAGTTCTGGATCCGTTGTAGTCTTTTTATGGTTGTTAAAGGTGATCTGTGGTAGAGTCTATTGGCGTAATCGAGTTTGGACAGAACAAGGGAGAAGGTAGCTTGGACCTTGTGTGGAAATCCCAAATGGGGGAAGATTCATCGCAAAGTTTTTATAGTAACAACGCTTGATTTTGCTAGTTTGTCCATTTGGGCACTCATCGATAGCTTGGAGTCCATGGTCATTCCCAGGTTTCTTACTTCCTTCGGTACTTTAGGCGGTGATCCCAGTTTATCAGGCCAGTTGGCGAGCGGGTCATAATGTTTCCAATTGCCACATGAGTATTCCCATTTTGGAAGCATTCAATTTGAGATGGCCCCACGTCATCCTTTGATCCACGGCTCTGAGACAACTGAAAATTGGCTGTTGGCGAGTTTCCAATGTCTTTGGGGCATTCCAGTTGAAGGAGTATTTGCATGTCATCTGCATAGTTATAGCACATGAGGTTAAATTGATTGATCAGTACCGGTAATGACTTCATGTAGATGTTGAAAAGCATGGGTGAAATGATAGAGCCTTGAGGGACCCCTGCTTTTGTGGAGTATGGTGTGGATGAGAAAATACATTAGTTCTGTTGCGAAGGTGGGATGCGATCCAGTCTAGAGCATTCCCCTCTATGCCGGCTTCATAGAGTCTTTGCATCAGAGTGTTATGGTCTACCGTGTCAAAGGCAGCTGAGAGGTTCAAGAGAAGTAGCGCAGCAACCCTATTGTGGTCAACTGTGTTCTTCAGGTCATCCCAGATGGCAAGGAGGGCAGATTATGTGCCCCTTCTTGGATGGAATCCCGTTTGGAAGTCTGAAAGTATTGCATTGTCTTCAATGAATTATAACATCTGGGTAAATGCTGCTCTTTTTATAAGTTTACCCAGGAAAGGTCCATTTGTAATGGGTCTGTAGTTGTCAGGGTTCAGCGGGTCCAAGTTTGTTTTCTTCAGTAATGGGCTTATGTATGAGTTCTTCTGGAAATATTATGGTAGTTAGGAAATCATTGATGACTCTTCTTATTGGAGTGGCAGCAGAGGTTGTCAGAAGAGTTGTCTTGAAAGTTTGCAGTGGACACGGATCAAAAGGGCTGGCGGCAGGCCTGCTTGCTTTGACAAGGTCCATAAATTAACTGTGTGAAATGTGTTGGACGGAATGGAGAGGCTGGGTTAGAGTACTCTTGGAATGTTGTTTTGGAAAAGGGTTGGTGCTGGTGGAGTCCAACGTGTCTGGTTTGTCCGTGTAATGTTTTGTCAGTTTGTTTGTGAAATCTTAAGTAACAGGATGAGCTCCTTCTAGCCAATTCGGTTTCCGAAATTCATTGAGTATTTTATAGAATTGTTTATTTGCACATTTAGCATTTTGAAATCTGTCTGAATAGTACCTTTTCTTTAATATTTCGATAGCTGACTTGTATAATCTGTTAATGTTGTGTAGGCCAAGATTGTCTTGATTGGTGTTTGTTTTGAGCCGGGCACATTGCAGCTTTATAATTTGTTGTTTTATGTCTTTTATCTCTGTATTTCTCCAAGTTGCTTGTTTTCATTTGTTCTGTTGTGTGGTTTTGAGTGGTTCTCTAAAGTCTTCTGTAGTCACTCATATAGTTTTTGAACAGAAATTATTGTTTCCAGATCTGCACTGGATGTTAGTTGTGTTTCTAAGTGTTTCAAATTGAGTTTATTCCATGGCCGATAAGTGGATGCACATAAGGTGGTTTTCAGGTGTGTCGCTTAGTGTTGTTTTATGTTGGAGAGAAAGCAAATGGTGGTCTGACCTTGTGACCGGAGTTATATTTTGAAAGGTAACTAGTTCAGTATTAGCAAAATTGACATCTGGGATGTGTCCACTGTTGTGTGTAGGTTTGTGGACAATCTGATGCAGGTTCAGTGCATCTAGGCCAGCAATTATTGTTTTTGGATGGGGCATATTGTGTTTGTCAAACCAAATGTTGAGGTCACCCAAAATGCATAGGTTGAAGTGTAGTGCTATCAGGTTTGAAACTAAAAATCGCGGTGGGTAGTGATGGGGATTCGATCACACCTCTTTAGTTGTGTGCAGCTATGTGAATATTGTCCAACAAACTCATATTAAGGGGGCTGTTTGGTACATATGCATCATACTACCCAAATGCAATTAAACACTTTAGCTTGGGCATCTGTGTTAATCATACATGACAAATGGGGGCGTGGCCAAGCAGCATGGCCAACAGGACGTGAGCTCCGTCGGCTCCCGGCAGGCCGCCACTTTGATCCTGAAATAAAGATCCTTACAGGGCTCATTGGCGTGATAATAAGGTGTCCACGAGCTCGGGCTGCACTGGGCTACATCCTGACCCACTTTGAAGCTGCTGGCAGGCGGGACAGCGGAGGACACGGCCCGGACTGTCCAGGGGCGCGGCCGCAGGTACTCGAGGACGGGGACTGAGGCATACCCCTGTGCGACGGTGGTATCCTGACGCGGAAGGACCCACTGCCATCGGGACCTCCCGCAGCGAGTGGTGTACCAGGAATGGACCGGGGCCCGCTCACAACTGGGGCCCCGAGTTGGAGTATGTGGACGGTGGTCGCCTGGTCAGACGAGGAGGGAGCGGCCTGGCCAGTCTGGTGACGGGGCCACCGTTAATTGAGGCCGGGGTCTGCGGCCTGCAACCGCGAGTCGAGGGTGGCCAGGAGCCAGGAGGCCCACTGCCATCGCGGCCTCCCGCGGTGAGGAAAGCGACAGCAGCGGACCGAGGCCCACTGTTAGCTGGGCCCTGATAAGGAGGGAGCGGTCTGCCCTGCCCGGAGACGGGGCCGCCGGAAGCTGAGGCAGGGGTCTGCGGCCTGCACCCGTGAGGAGGTGGCGGCCGAGAGCCGGGAGGCCCGCTGCCATCGGGGCCTCCTGCGGCGAAGAGTGTGACTGCGCTGGACCGGGGCCCGAGAGGAGAGGAGAGATTAGCCTGCGGCTGCCGCCTCGGAGGACGAAGGGGCCCATTCTGAGCTGAGGCGAAGTGGCCATGCTTGAAGCTGAGGTCTGCAGCTGCCCCCTGCGAGACGGGGGTAGGCTGCCACGGGAGGCCCACTACCATCAGGGCCCCTGGGAGCGGACGAACGGCGATGACCCGGGGCCCACTGTCAGCTGGGGCCCCGGCGTGGAGGGAGTCCCCTGGGGCCACCTGGCTCCAGTGGAGGGAGCCGGGGCTGTTATTGGAGCCGGGCCGCATGAGAAGTGGAGGGGCCGGGGAAAGTGACCGGAGCCCTGCGGGCCTGCCCCTAACTGGGTGATCCATCCTGGGGGCCACCCGTTGGCGTGGGGGCCACGATGATCTGCGGATTGCGGGGGGCCTGGCTGTTGGACCCGTGTGCCGAGGCTGCGAAGCCCGGTAGATGGGAAGCAGGTGTACCCTCTGACCCCTCTGTGCGGGACTGGTAGAGTGGTGATTTGCCAGAGAGGAAGCCCCGTGGCGACAAGACTCCCTGAGACGCTTGGATTCCAGAAGGTGAGGCTGTGATCCGTTACGGAGTGACGCCCCGGGTGGCCTGCTATAAAGCTCCTGCCAGTGTGGCTATGGCGGGGGAGTGCCTGTGAGCCGGCCTAACGTAGGGAGAACCCGGGAGGGCTGCAGAGATGGTGCAGGGGCTCCTGCGGATAACAGAGGATTGCCGGGGGATCCGCTGGGCCCCCTTGTTGACCGAAGTGTGTGTGGAGTAGGCCTGCCTGGACATGGCATTGGCATGGGCCCCCATCGTCGTGGACGTTCTGAGAAGGGCCTAGGCGATGTGAGAGGACCGCAGTGGTGGGTTGATGCGGACAGTGGGTGAGTTGGAGTCTGGCAAATAGTCCGTGTGTCGCCTTCATCTGCACAGGTTGTAGTGTGGGGCTCGTGGGACTTCCTCTGCCACCAGGGGAGCCTTAAGGGGACTTTTTTCTGATGTCCACGATGTGTAAAGATAAAACGCCCCGGGCTACGCAGCCCAACACCATAACGCAGTATACTACGCAGCGGCTCCCCTCGCAGAGGATTACACGCCAGTTGGGACAGGATGAGGGGAACCCGACTCCTGAGGAGCCCTCCCGGGCAGAGCGTTTAAAGGTGATACAGGGGTCCCATTCGGCCCTGGAGCGTCAAATTGAGACGGTGTCCATCGACGTGAATCTATTACGGACTGACCTGCGCAAAGTGGCCGACAAGGTTACAGATGCGGAGGGGAATATCACCCAATTGCAAGGGGAGGTGGCGTCCCTCAAAAAAACAGTCTCGCAACTTACTACCATGACGGAGGCGCTGGAGCGGAGAGCAGAGGATGAGGAAGGGAGAGCGCGCCGCAGTATCATAAGAGTACTAGGTATTCCGGAACGGGCGGAGGCAGGCAACCCAGAACGTTTTCTGGAGCACTGGATTCACACTGTATTGTGTCCTGAAGGTCTGTCAGACGTATTCGTGATTGAACGAGCCCATAGAGTGTTAGTACCACTGCCGAGGCCCGGAGCTCCGCCACGGGCTCTCATTGCCAAGATCCTCAACTATCGCGATAGAGACTGCATCCTTAGAGCGGCGAGGGAGTCTGCGGATCTCACGTTTGAAAATGCAACGGTCTCCATTTTTCCGGACTATACCCAATTGGTCCAGGAGCAGCGGAAGTCCTTCCTGGCAGTTAAACAAAAACTCCGGTAGTTGCACCTACAGTATATGCTGCTCTACCCGGGTTAAACTTAAGGTTACCCGGGCTAAACTTAAGGGTACCCAGGCTAAACTTAAGGTTATTTCCCAGGGAAAGGCACACTTCTTCGAAGCCCCGAAGTAAGTCTGGGAGTGGCTCGAGATTAGGGGGAATGCCCTCCCTCCGGGAGAGCGGGGAGGAAACCGCAACACATGGGGGACAAGACCGCAGAGGAGGCGTAACAAAAGGCGACAGCGTTGGTCCCGCACAGATGAGGGAGAGGAGGGCCGACGAGTCACGGTGGAGGAGGATGGATCCCTCCGCCTGGATTTTATGGAGTCTGACCGCGTGCCAACAAAATCAAAGTCTCCCCCTCCGGGAGAAGTTCTCATACCGGACATGCTGCAGCCCACCACATATATTATTTCCCCTACCAGTGCTACGATTCCGGAGACGGCTGGGGCGCAGGGGCAGGTGTCGGAAACCCTATCGTGAGGAGCAGAACTGGTACTGCAAGGCTTGATGGACTCTGGGCCTGGTGGTTGACCGATGTCGGACCGTAAGGGGGCCACTACTTAGAGGGAGGATATATTCAGTTATAGGTTTCAGAGGTGGGGGTGGCGTGTTAGAGAGCGAAGGGTTGGACGCACGATGGAATCCTCCACTGTAATGGCATGAGTACTGCATTTATGACCTGATAGCGGCCTTGCTTGGAGCTGAGTGGGGGGGGGGAGTTGTTTCTTTTCTCTGTTGGGAGGTTTAGCCAGGTTTGGCGGATGGGGAGGCTGTGCACGTCCTGGCACCAGCATGGGAAGGGCATATCGGCGGGTTTTGTTGTTGCTAGTATATTGCTCGTGGGTGGGGGAGGGGTCGGGATGGGGTTGTTGAAGGGGAATGTTGTAGGCATTGCATGTATAACACTTCGGGCACGGGGCTGGAGGGACATTGATAGTGGCGTTTTATGGGGAGGCGGGATATATCATCGAAAATGGGATACAAGTTTATGAGCTGGAATGTGAGAGGGCTAGGTACTTGCACTAAAAGATATAGAGTCCTTTCTTGGCTTCGTTGGCATGGGGTTTCAATTGCATGTCTTCAGGAGACTTATCTTAGGGACGAGGGGGCGCAGAAGCTGGGTAAAAAGTGGCGGGTCAGGTATTCCACTCCTCTTATTCTACATATGCTAGAGGGGTGTTGATTTGGGTAGCGCCCGGGGTCCCATTCGCAGTCCAGTATGTAGAAGCAGACATTCAGGGCAGATACCTGCTCCTCAGGGCCAAATTAGATGGTAGGAACATTGTCCTTTTGAATACATATGCACCTAATGTGGATGATCCAGGCTTTTTCCAGGCTCTCCAAGACGTCCTGATTTATGATTTGGGGGCTCCAATTTTTTGGATGGGGGATTTCAATTGTGTTCTGGACCCGGTCCTCGCTAGGTTACCACCACGGGAGGGCACGAAACCCCGAATGACTGCCCAGCTTCAGGAGGTCATGGAGAATATAGGGGCCGTGGATATTTGGCGACAGACAAACCCGACGCTGCAAGTTTACACCTGTTTTTCCCCCCACACATACAGTCGCCTCGACAGGGTTTTAGTTGCTAACGCGGAGACTAACATGTCCATAGAAGTGACACACCAGGCGCGCTTTCTATCCGACCACTCCCCAGTGGCATGCTTGGTACGATGGGGAACCCGGTTTCCCGCCAGCGTACTTGGAGGTTTCCGGTGGATATCCTCAGAGACCAGGTGGGGAAGGCGCATGTGGAGACGGCCCTCGGGGACTATGTGGACCTTAATTGGGAGGAAGGGGGCCAGTCGCTGGCCACCAAATGGTAGGCCCTAAAGGCGGTGTTGAGGGGAGCCTGTACGGGACTCACGTACGGAGTCCAGAAGCAGCTTCTGCAGGATCTGCGGGTGGCAGAGGAGGTACTAGTAAATTTCCAAGCAGCGGCGTCCTCGGACGACCTGCAGAGGGAGGAGGAGCACACGCCCCTTGGTAAGGTCTATGATATTCTGGACCTACTTGATAAGTATACCCTAGGCCAATATAGGCAGCGGCTCCACAGGGAAGGGGAAAAGTCGGGCGGCTATTGGCATGAATCCTTCGAAAAGAGCAGACCCCGGAACGTATCGTGGCTCTGCGAGACTCCCATGGGGACGTGGTGCATTCCGAGCGTGCAATTCTCGAGACCCTCAGATCCCACCTTCAGCAGGTATACACCCAGGCATATCCGCGGCTTCTTATTCCCCTTATCTGCAGGGACTGACCCTCCCATCCCTCTCCACAGCGGACCAGGGGGAACTGGATCTCGCACTAACATTGGGTGAGGTGCAGGCAGCTCTGGCCTGCCTGCCGCGCGCGAAGTCGCCGGGAAGTGATGGATTCCGGCCAGAGTTTTATCACGAGTTCGGAGACACGTTGTCGCGTCTCCTCGTACAGGTCTTTGCCGAGGTCTTTGAGAATGGATCTCTCCCGCAGAGCATGTCCAGTGCGGAGATTTGCATGATCCTTAAACCGGGGGGGGGACAAACTCGACCCTTCCGCGTATCGTCCAATCACCATGATCAATACAGATGTGAAAATCTTGACTAAGTTATTGGCCACCCGGCTGGCCCCACACATGGCACAGTTGGTCCATTCAGACCAATGCGGCTTTATTCCAGGGCGTAACACCACCATGAACCTACAGCGCTTGAATCACATCACACATGAGGTCCAGGGGTCGGAAGACCAGACGGTGCTCGTGCCCATTGACCTTGCCACGGCGTTCGATACAGTAGACTGGGATTACTTGCAAGAAGTCCTCCGAGTGATGGGCTTGGGCCCTAAACTTTTGCCGCTGGATCTGTATCTTATATAACTCCCCCGGGCTAGGGTACGACTGGGAACGGCGCATTCGGAGGAGTGGCAATTGGGACGGGGTACACGACAGGGGTGCCCCCTCTTGCCACTACTCTTTGCCCTGGCAATAGAGCTTTTAGCCGTCCGGATCCGTTTGGAGATGTCGCAGTGGGGCATACGAGTGGGGGACACATGCAATATTGTCTCCCTGTATGCAGATGATGCCTTGTTTTATCTGAGGGCCCCGAGGGAGGCGCTACCTGTGTTGCTCCATCAGCTGGATAGGTTTGGAGGTGCGTCGGGACTGAGACTCAATAGACACAAGTCCCTGATTTATCCTTTGTCAGGGCTGGAATTGGTGCCCCGGGTGGATTTGCCGGAGCTCGGGCTACGATGGGAAACAGATAGTTTTCGCTATTTAGGTATCCATGTGGCATCAACGGAGGCGCATTCACTGGCCTGCAATATTGATAGGGTGATTAAGTCCCTGCAGCGCTCTGTGTCCTTCTGGAACACCCTCCCGTTATCTCTCATGGGTCGGCTGGCCGTCGCTAAGATGGTGATGCTGCCTAGGACACTTTATATACTTCAGAACACGCTATGTCCTCTTCCCCCTAGGGTCTTTCGGACTCTGAATATGTTCCTTACGTCCCTACTCTGGGCGGACCGGCGTAGTAGAGTAGCCCTTCATACAGTGGTGCGCTCCTATGAAGAGGGAGGCCTAGAAGCCCCGCGCTTTGATTTGTATTATTATGCTGCACAGCTGCTACCGGCTGCCAGATGGTTTGCGGATGCAGACGTTTGGGAGATGCAGATATTGGCGGGTAGAGCGACGGTACAGGAGTTACGAGTGGCTACGATGCGGGGTAGGGGGGCAAGTGAGAATTTGCCCTACGTCGTGAGACATACGGCGAGCGTTTGGCACGGTTTAGTTGAGAGGGTGTTGCGGACGGCGCCCTTTCACAGGGACCTGGCGATTTGGATCCTGCCGCCCATGGTGACAATGGAACAACATATGTCCTTTCGGGCCTGGCGGGAGGGGGCTGTGAGTCCCTGGCCGACCTATACCCCACCGAGACCTTTTTGACCTACGAACAAGCAAAGGAGGCCTTCGGTCTTCGTAGAGGGCAGTACCTGCATTATCAGGGGCTGCTTGATGTAGTGCGGTCGCTTTGGGCTCAGTATCCGGAGGTGCCCCCGACGACTCACACCTTGAATATTCTACTGTCTTGTGGCAGGGGACGTAGACTTATTTCCCTACGATATGCTGCTATGCGTCGGGACTCAGCCCCGCCGGTGCCACCGGCGTGGGCGACCTGGGAAGCGGACTTAGGCACACCACTGGACGTGGGGCAGCGTAAGCGAATAGGGGCCCTAACACAGTACTTGACAAATACCATAGCACTCTTGCCAACAATCCATAAACAGTTATTTCTGATTTTTACTGTAGTCATATAGTAGAAGAAAATATTCAAAAACACAAAGTCAAATGTTTTTCACTGAACTAACAGTTGTATCTTAAATAATGTGCTTCATGTGAATAGTAAAATCTGGAAAGGAAGGAAAAACTTGGCATTTCAGTGAGCATGCCAGTATAGGAAGCTGGTTTGCCGTTGTTCACTTTATAAGCTTACGCTCATCTTTTCTACTTTGGTCTGTTCTGAATATTCGCTACCTAAAACACATACTTTATCTTAGCAGCCACTTCCTTATTTTGACTACTTAACCAGATCGCCTACTAGAATCAGCGGCCTAAATACCGCTGCTTTAGGTCAGTTATACATGACATTTCGTCTTTCGTATCCATCGGTCTACACCTTTTCAAACACAGAGCTTCTTGGCTCTTCACTTTTGTGTTAAATCGTGCACTCACGAATATTTACGCATGGGTTTGAGGGTTTCTCTAATCTGTTTTTATCTTTTGATCTCCCATTTGTTGGTTGTAAACACTCTCTGGATTGTTATAGCACATGCACAAAGAAAAGGTTGCAAGTAAACCTATTCTCTCACCAATTGTATCACTTTTTTCATGATGTGCACAATGGCAAACCAGCTTCCTATACTGGCATACTAACTGAAATGCCACGTTTTTTCCTTCCTTGCCAGACTTTACTATTCATATGAAGCACATTATTTAATACACTACTGTTAAGTGTAATCAAGTCTAAATAAGTTTCTTATGCATCTTCTGACATGTTTGTGTATATATATATCACAGCCTTGAATAAGTCACTGGAGTGACGAAACACGTGTTGGCTGTACTTTTCGGACTGGCTGTGAAAATACAAACTTCAGTGAAAAACATTTGACTTCGTATTCTTGGTATTCTTGAATATTTTCTTGTATTCAATGACTACAGTAAAATTTGAAAATAACTGTTTATGGATGTTGGCAGGAGTGCTACGGTATTTGTCATTCAGGTTTGAAACCGTGTCTAAAAGTGTGTCTGGGAATGTCGCCTTGCTAGGTGGAGGTCTATAAAGGAGCAGAAAGTTACAGGAGGGAGAAGTTGTAGGATTGCACCTGGTGAAAAGAGCCTCACAGTCTTTTATGGAGACATTGTCCACTTTAGTGATATGTAATGTTTGCCTGAGCACAACAGCTAGGCCACCTCCTTTTCTGCCAATATGATTTTGGGTGATCGTTTGATAGCCTAGAGGAATGGCTTCATGCAGGACTGGAGCCATATTATCTCCCAACCATGATTCAGTTATGAATAGCATGTCTGTTTTTGCATCAGTGAGAAGTTTGTAGATGTGATGTTTGTTTTTAGAGAGCGATTGAACATTTATTAGTAGACAGTTTAAAGACTGTGCTTTGGTGATAGTGTGACTTTGTTCTGGAGAAGAGTGATCAGTATTTTGTGGCCATGTAGCAAGTGTGTCCTTAGTGCTGGTATTAGCTGTATGAGTATAGCAATAGATTCATCAATAGAGAAACAGATACTAGTTACACCTTATGACCATTGGTGCAAGGAACAAAGATCATGTTTGTTAGTCCTGACGAAAGCTCCATAGACCCATCCGGGCCCAAGGAGCTGAAACATGTCGACGTAGCCTTTTGATTATACTACTGGTCCTAGTAACTTGGTCCACAAGGAGTGTCACTTATTTTTAAGCGAGTGGTAAAAACAACCTTCATTAAAAAACCTCTGGGTTGTTTACCATTTTTTAACGATTAATTTTTTTGCACAATTTACTTTTACACTTTTTTCACTCAATTTCTCTGGATGCTGCACCCTAGACCAGAGGCGCCTCGGGTTGAGGCTGGCAAATTTACCACTTCGGAGTAGCCAATGATAACTGCCAATACTCTAATGTGGGGCGGATGAACCAGATATACCGCACCTCTTTCCAACTATAACATAGAGTTTTTTGAGGCTACTCTGATCTTTGTTCCTTGCACCAATGGTCATAAGGTGTAACTAGTATCCGTTTCTCTATTGATGAATCTATAACTTGTTACGGGGAATGAAACGGAGATTTTGATCCCTCGTCCCTCCTTGTGATTAACTACTGTATAAGCAGCGTGCAGCTGCGGGATTTCTTTATATATATTTGAATATATAAAAAGCATCACGTGTCCACAATGGAAGGCAATCCTGGATTGAGTTTTGACGCTAATGATATAGATGAGATACTGGCAGCCCAACCTTTGTTACAAAACACAGAACTATCAGAAGTCCTAGCACAAACCAACGACTGGGACAATTTGACTGACAAAAAAAGAGAACAAGTCCGCACCGCCATTCATGGAATTATAATGACGGAGTATCTTAGGTTTAAAACAGCTCCTAGGGGCCTGTGGGTCAATAATGCACCAAGAATTTTCCTACATGACCTGGCTTTCCTGAAGGACTGGTCGTCCATCTCATGGAAATGCACTTTAGACTACCTTATTCTGATTATAAAGACAGCTAAAAGATTATCGGATGCCCTACTTAAGGAAATTGAAGACTGTGAGAACGAATTAAAGAAGGGTATCAATCCCTCTGTCCATAAGAAAAGATTGGAAGAAATAAATAAAGAAATGGATGAAACCCGGGAATTCATTATGCAGAGCAAGTTGCAGAAACTTGGGAAAGATTTGAAGAAATTCAGCCAAGAAAAAATGCACCCCTATACAACAGATGAATATACTGCTCCAGAGACTAGCTCTGACAATGAATCAACAGGGAATAATTCTTCCAATAACTCTGTCACAAGTGTAGATGACTACATCCCAAGAAGAGGACGCAACAATCACAGGAATCAGCGCCCGAGAAGGGGGAATAGATGGCAGAGACCGTTCTACCCAGGCTTCAACATGCCCTTCTATCCACCTTTTGTCCCACAATACGGAGGGTGGATGGATCCCTTTAACCATGGCATGCAACGGATGCCACAGCCGGGTGAACAACAAATGACAGTAAACCCGAATGGACACCCACAAGAGCCGTCTTTTTTATCCAGGGGCCAAAATCAATCAAGAGGCCGGAAAAAGTCATTAAGATGGCAAGACCAACAGAGAAACGTCCAGACCAGAAGCATGGCAGCAACACAACCATCAACCAGCAAGACCAATCCCTCATAGTGAACCTCTCTGAGATACAATTGACTGAAGACCAAATAGGAATTCTAAACAAAGGATTAGGCTTTGTGCCAACACCTCGACTTGATACTTTCAAATTAAAAAGCGAGCTGGCAGAGTTTTGTAGGACTCTTAAACTGAAGGCATTTTTTCACAACAATATCATGAGTCAGCCAGAAGGTGACACTGCGTTACGTAGAAAATCAACGTTCAACCCACCATACGCCAGTGTCCCTCCAGAACTCCACACTTTTGAACAATCTCTAATGAAAGGCGTGGATCTAATAGACAAGAACAAAAAAACTTTCCAGAATCTCACCAAAAAGGAGCGTGTAGCTCTGGATTCCTTGAGGCAAAATGAGGAAATAGTGATTAAACCTGCCGACAAGGGGGGGGGGCATAGTAATTCTAAGCAAAAACGGCTACAACGATCAATGCCTTGCCCTCTTGTCTGATACGAGATTCTACCAGAAACTGACCACAGACCCTACAGAAAGACTACAAAACATAATCTCCATCATGGTCTACGAAGCAGAGATCAAAAGGTGGATAACAAAAAAAGAAGCAGAATACCTGATCATTCCAGAGCCTAAAATACCCTATTTCTACTCACTTCCAAAAACCCACAAAAACAGGTCCCCTCCTCCGGGGAGGCCAATTGTGTCTGGAATAGGGTCGGTACTTGAGCCGCTCTGGAAATTTGCGGACGAATTCCTGAAACCTCTAGTCCAGCGAACGCCATCATATCTAAAAGACACTCGAGATCTACTGGTGCAGATCAAAGCTAAACCATTTGACCCGGACACAATGCTCCTAGTGGGCTTAGATGTGGAATCACTATTTACCAGCCTGCCACAAGACGATACCCTACAAGTCTTGGAAGATATTCTGTACCTTGAAGACTGGCATTACAACACGCCTAGGCACTTCATTCTCGAGTGCTGTAAATTAGCATTAAAAGAGAACTTTTTTGCCTATGAGGAAGATCTATACCTTCAGACCCATGGCACATCGATGGGCAGTGCCTTCGCCCCATCGGTGGCGGGCCTGTATGTGAGCCATTTTGTGGAAGAGGTGTGGCGCCGCGGCCAGGGCGACTGACGCTGGAATCTGGGGACCACGGTTCGATCCCCGGCTCCGGCGGCAGGTTAGCCCAGCACCATGTGACTCTGGGCAATAGCTCGCTTAATCTTCCCGACGGCCCCCAGCGCCTAGAGACCCTTACGGGTGATTGTGCGCTTTACAAATTTGGACTTTACTTTTACTTTTATTTTGAGAGTCAACACATACACAATGCAACCAACATCTTCTCTTCCAGTATCCTTTACTGGAAGAGGTATATAGATGACATTATCTTGATTTGGAACACTAAAGATGACTTGGATCAGTTTATGCACTGGCTTAACCAGCTTGACCCTTGGTTAAAATTTACGTGCACCTCCAGTAACAACAGCTTGGATTTTTTGGACCTTACAATTTTTGTGGAGAACAATATCCTACAGACCAAAACCTTTACAAAACCGACTGCCAAAAATAGTCTGCTGTCATATCAGAGCTACCACCCCAAGCCACTCAGAGACAATCTTCCATTCAGCCAGTTTCTGAGGCTGAAACGCAACTGCAGTAAGAATGAAGATTACCTGATCCAAGCACAAGATCTTAGTCAGAAGCTGCTAAAAAAGGAATTACAATGTGAAAACAATAAAGTACTGTAAAAAAAGAGCGAGCAACCAACCAAGGGAGTGCCTCTTACAAAGTTATCCAAAGGTACCCATACAAGACCTGACAACATGTGTGACGACCTTCTGTCCATCTACATATGAGGTCAACAAAATGATAAATAAGAACTGGCATATCCTAAACACTGGTGTCTTCAATTGGCCGAAGCCAAGGTTTGCAAATCGCAGAACGAAGAACATCAAGGATGTCTTAGTCCATACCCGTCCAGTGAAGATACAGCAACAATCAACCACGCGGGATGTGACAATGACACCTGTAACTGGACACTACCCTTGTGGCTCCTGTGTAGCCTGCAAAACCACTACAATATCGAAAAAACTGCAACTGACGGAGACATTGATATGGACACAACGACAACATACGAACTGTAACTCCTCACACGTCATTTACATGGTCAGCTGCCCATGTAACAAGAAATATATTGGGATGACTTGTCGAAAAATCAAATTAAGAATTGGTGAGCATAAGAGCAACATCAGATTAAAAAAGAACACCACAAAACTATGTGCTCACTTTGTAGAGATAGGTCACTCTTGCGATGAGCTTCATTGGACAGTAATCGAAATGCTCACCGATAAAAGTAATAACGGTGAACGTCTGTTGTTCGAAAAAGAACAAAGGTGGGTGGACCGCCTTAAAACATGTGAACACGGATTGAACAATGCCTTCCCCTGGCATCGATTTGCCAACTAACTACATGGGCAGAACTGAGCATAATCACTTAGCCTTTCCGTGTTTCATGTTTTCTTCTTTTGACTCACATAAAAACCATGTGCATTGATTTCTTCCCATTTGGCTTGCATAAAATACCTTCTGTCCCTAATATCAACAGGAAACAATCTGCCTTAAGTCTTAATGCCACAGACAGACTAATAAAGTTACGTGCAAAAGACGAGATGCTTCAAAAAAACGACACGTCTTTTCCGCCCACCAGGGCCCTTTAAATATCTGAGTTTCAAGTCGAGGCCACACCCCGGGGCAGAGTCAGCACAAGGCAGGAATCCTTGCAACACGCGGGTAATGGCGCCGGTCTCCTTGCTATCCTGAAACACCGGTAAGATGCTTAATTAGTTACAGACTAATGGAGTCCTCTTTACAACAGCTCTGGGCTCCTAAATCCTAAAAGCGACACCCCGATGTAGCAGAGCACTTCTTGAATACAAGGTAGGCTAAAAACGATCTTTCTCCTTTTCTAAGACAGCACTGCGTCTTGCTCCACCTTGTTCCTTCAAAAGACCTCGTAAATAACATTTACGTTAGAACGGGTGAATAACGTATCTTTAATTGTGCAAATCTATGCGAATTTACATAAACTGCCTAGCGTCTCAGAAATTTGTAACGTGGTGGTATTGGCAACCTTTAAAGACCTCGTAATAACATTTGCGTCAGAATGGGTGAATAACGTATCTTTAAGTGTGCAAATCCATGCGAGTTTACATAAACTGCCTAGCGTCTCAGAAATTTATAACGTGGTGATATTGGCAACCTCTATGTCCGCGCAATAGCGCTCATGAAAAAGCGATAGTGTGGCATGCTCCCTGTTGTTTACACTCACGCTTTCTTCCCCTTGATGTTTCACCAACCACCGTGAAGCAATGACTAGCGGGCCACTATACTAAGAATCATATGAGTAAACAGTTGTTAAAAAACAAACTAATGCCCATTACAAGTATCAAAACAGGGGCTAAACGACTACTACCCCTTAGCAAGACTCAGCACTAGCAACTTAACTCTCCACCGTTCACTGCCTTTCTTGGTCATGTTGTATTGGTAGAAGGAAAATGTTACTTAACCAATCCTAATTGCAATGCATTAGAAAAAGGTGTGTGCATTTGTTGTACTTTATTTTTATTTCATTTCAGATTGTGAAGGAGAATTTCCTAAAATTACATAAACCTAAATAAGTGTATCTAAACCCGAAAAACCACTACACGAATTGTGTAAGTACGAATTTTTATGTTTGTTAGTCCTGACGAAAGCTCCATAGACCCATCCGGGCCCAAGGAGCTGAAACATGTCGACGTAGCCTTTTGATTATACTACTGGTCCTAGTAACTTGGTCCACAAGGAGTATCACTTATTTTTAAGCGAGTGGTAAAAACAACCTTCATTAAAAAACCTCCGGGTTGTTTACCATTTTTTAACGATTAATTTTTTTGCACAATTTACTTTTACACTTTTTTCACTCAATTTCTCTGGATGCTGCACCCTAGACCAGAGGCGCCTCGGGTTGAGGCTGGCAAATTTACCACTTCGGAGTAGCCAATGATAACTGCCATAACTCTAATGTGGGGCGGATGAACCAGATATACCGCACCTCTTTCCAACTATAACATAGAGTTTTTTGAGGCTACTCTGATCTTTGTTCCTTGCACCAATGGTCATAAGGTGTAACTAGTATCCGTTTCTCTATTGATGAATCTATAACTTGTTACGGGGAATGAAACGGAGATTTTGATCCCTCGTCCCTCCTTGTGATTAACTACTGAGTATAGCAATAGTCTAGATGTTCTATATCGTGTTCCTCATCAAGAAGGCGAAGAAGGCATTTTGATGGATCTTCGTGTGTAGGTGGTGGTGATGGTGTTTGATAGTGAGTTGCTGCGCAGTGTTGTTATTTGTGGTGTAACCTTGTTGTGAAGTAGACATGGAGAATCGAAGTTGTGAGGAGTTGCCCGTTCCTTATATTGTTTGCGTGTGTTTAGAGCGTAAGGTGTTTGAGTCAGGGGTGGTGGTGCAGCATGTGGGTCATGTAATTAGGTTCTAAATTGTCAAATGGATGAAAAGCAGTTGGAAGAGAGTTGCTGTGAAGTTGTATGTGTGTTAGGTGTGGTGGAAGAGAGAAAGCAGTGTTCATCTCTTGTCCTGTCACTCAAGAGCCTTGTATTTGCTGCTGATGGGTTGAGTAAAGAATAGGAAGTAGAAAGCACAGAAATTGAAAAGGGCTCTTAGATCTGTGTTTACTTTCTGTTCCAGTTCTACTTCTGTGATTCTTTACACCATGTGCAGCAAAGATGATGTCACCTGCTATCCCTGACTACCGTTAATACATATCCATGACTTCTTTATTGACCCCTGGGGAGAACTTAAGGTTTTGTTTTGGAATATTAGTTAAAGCTGTAGGCTTTCGCTTCATTCTCTGGTTCTGGAGATGAGGCGTTCAAAAATGTAACATCAGATTTCTTTTTTTAAAGGCTGCATGGATGGCAGAGGCTGGGATGCGGCAAGGAGTCTGTGCTGTTGTTTGAGTAGGCCTTCCCTGGGTTGAGGAAAAGGTGACTAGAGTCTGCATACAAGCAACAATTTAGTTTGTGGCCAGGCTAGTTGAAGGTCGTGCTGTCCCTTCCAATCAGTGTCGCCCAGGTGGGTGCTGGATTCTTTCTTAGTTTAGGATTTTTCCAAATACCCAAAACAGTCTGTACATACAAATGTTAAAAATAACTTATTTCACTTTTATGTCCTCGTAAGGAGGGTATGTTTGTAGTTGTAGACAATATAACTAGACTACTTATTAATAAACAAAAATGGTGTTCTGAAAAGAGTTGAGAGGATGTTCTTTTGTCTCTAGTGTCACCTTTGGTGTCCTGACAGACGGTATGGCCTCCACTCCACCAGGCAAAGGCATGAGCAATTCTCTTGCCTGCTCGGTATGAGTTTACAAGGCAAGGTACCATCATGGTACAATGTTGTCCTCCAGATAAGAAATGCTGGACTGCCCATTTCCTCTGAATTTTGTGGCATCTTTCAAAATCTGAGGCCTGGAATAGGAGTCAATGTGCTTTCCATTGCTTAGTTTGTAAAAGAAAGAGTGTAGTGCCTGGAGCGCTGCACAGAAGCCCATAGCCAGAGCAATTAAACATTGGCATGTGTAATACCAAGGCTAGTAGTCTTAAATCCACCTCATGCCTCTTTAATCCACTACCAGACTCTCCCTTAGCTCACTCTTGCAGGTTCCGTCTTTCTTCTTTTGTGATGGTTTTGTGGTCTGTCTCATCCTCTGTCTTCCTGATCTGTGTGTTTTCCCTTGATTCAAAAAAATAAGTGCTGGTGGCCCCCACCAGCAACCACCAGCTCAGATTAAGCACTGGTGCTATCCTCATGGAAATACAATTTGGTGGGGACTCCCTTGTGAGCCACTGTCTCTCTAGTGTAAATGTATTGGTTGCTTCCTATAAGTGGTGCCATAATTGCCTACAGTAGAGTGCTGTGTGGTGGTTATCATCTTTAACTATACTGGTGCCAGGGCCGGCTGTAGGGTGGTGCGATCGGTGCCACCGCACCGGGTGCTGACTTGGGGTGGGGTTGTCATTTAACAAGTATATTAACATTTTAAAAGCACCTGCTGCCATGTTTCTGGCCCCCAGCAATTTTCAGGCTTCAATTAAAATGTCTAGATAACTCAGGTGATTAATCATCTTCCTGGAAAGAGACTGGAGGTTTGCCTAGTGGAAGTTTTGACTCATCCAAAGGTGATGCAGTGGGTTAAAATGCATGCTGCTAAGAACGTGTACCATGCAGATAACAAAGTTTATGTAATGTGAACAGCTCAGTGGGTTACTGCTCTGTAAGAGAGCTCCTTTTGTTACTTGTGGTTTGTAAGTCGAAATCCTAATAGAGAGCGTTGAGCTATCAACTGTCATCAAACAGCTCCGTGTAAACTGCAAGTATTATGTTAGGGCAATATGTTTTTTTGCCCAGTTTTTCATTATTCTAATCTTGCCAAAAGGGTTCATTTAGGTAGAAAACAATTCTTGCTATTAAGGAGAACCCCTAACAATGGTGTTACATTTTAAATTCTGAATTTGTACTTTTCCAGAATAAGGACTCTTAAACTATATTGCTTACCAGTATCAACAACATGTTAGTCCTACACTAGACCTTGTAGACCTGTCTGGTGTAAAATTTCCTATACACTGATTTACACACCTATGATTGTCTCTGTGCAATGTGTTTGTGATGTAAAGTGCTCTGACACCATACACTGGTATGAGTGGTGCTATAAATGAATCCGAGAGATAGTGGTTCTGGAGACCTGAGGGGCACTGTTAAAGGGCGGTGGTGAGGGAATCCGTCATTGGGGGGGAGCCAACAAACATTGTCGCACAGGGCGCCACCAGTTTTAAAGCTGGCCCTGACTGGTGCTGTCCTACAGTCAATGGCTGTAGTGGTTGTCTTCTCTAAGTGTGTTTAAGTTGTTTAAGTTGCATTTACATAGCTAAGTGGTAAGGATACTCTTGTTGTTCCGTGCTAAGTGACAAGAATTTCCTCTGCAATATACTTTGTAGTGGTTATCTTCTCTGGTTGAGGACGGTACTCTCCTTTGCTGAAGTTTCTCTGTGTTGGAGAACTCTCCAACTGTAGCGAAGGGCAGTTGACGTCCCCTTTAAGCCCTTCCATGCTGATGACGGGCCCCGTCCGTCATGCGTCACGGTGGGTGTGTGCTGATGACGGCTGGGGGCCGTCATGAACCCGCCCACTCATTAAAACGGCCGCACAGGCGCAGGATCGCGGCCGCGCACAAGGGGTTAAGTGCTAAGAAGTTCCTCTGCAGTGCAGTTTCCAGTGGATGTCTCCTCTGTGTGGTGATGTGCTCTTCTACTGTAGAGTCTCAATGGCTGGATACCAAGAGGCCTCCCAGCTTTTTGCGAGTTTGCGAATTACAAAATTACTGCCAAATTGACCGAGAAGTGCAATGCCCGGAATTTCAGGGTTGGGCGCCGCAAAAGCAGACAAAACTGGCTCTATTAACATTTGCTTCCCCGTTTTATTCTCGTCAAATGTTGGCTGTCCCCATTCTGCATACTCAGCACCTTCTGAGTGCTTCTGTGTGATGTAAACACAACAGAGCAGCGCCTCTTGTTACTTACTGCCTGCCTGGTGCCAGTATGTTAAGAGGTGGCAGAGACACTCCCTACCCCATTTCTCTGCCTCTATGGATAGTATCTCAATGGGAGGGGAGAGAAGAAGGAAGTCAGGCCTTCCTCAGTAGTTTCTGAGGTGTTATTGAAGAGCACGCGCCTGTCACACACTCTGCTGTATTTTGATGGCTTTTATATTTATATAACCATTTAGGCAATAAACCTTGCTGTGAGAAACACAGGGAAGCCAGGTAGTAGTAGTAGTAAAACCTTATTTCGGCCATAAAAATACAGGATAAAATGCAGAAACCCAAGTTTTATGGCAATCGCGAGTCAATAAATATCACAGTGATTAGAAGGCACAGATTAGAGGAGTAAAAAAGGCAAAAGGCATTGGAATGAAGTGCACAGCAGCACATCAACATAGAACAGTAGTTGCACAGGTCAATAAGACATAATCTAAAAATGGCGCATGAGAATTAAGGACAACTATGCAATTAACACCCCAGTTTGTGCAAAGCATTTCAAGGCAGTATATAGCTACTGGAAACATTGTTAGGGGGTACGCCCCCAGAGACCAGTACATAGTGGCTGGATGGGTTATAAACGAAAATGAAAGATAGGAGGACAGAAACATGGGTACCGGATCCACTATGTGCTCCTACAATTATGATGTTAACTCTAAGAACTTGGACAGCTCTTGAAAGTTTGCCAGGCACCCATTAAAGCCATGGTAGACAGCAAAATTGAGGTATCAATAGGTCGTATAGCATTAGCCAGAGCGTAGAGAATGTACACAGATGAATAAAAGAGAATCAAGCTATCTGCAGACGATTGATCTTTGGTGTCAATGATGTTCAGGAGTATAGTACTCGGGTTCAGCAAGATACCTAACATTGTACATCTTCCATTAAAAATGCGCTGGACAAATATGACCCTAGGGATTAAGGTGGGCACATGGGATCTGTTAGGAGATTCCTGGATCATATAGACCAGGACGCAAAGAGAAATCTGATGTTGGCAATTACAATTAACCTTGAGGGGTCAGTAGTAAGGATCCTACCGGCCACCTGAAATCTGTCAATGCCCAAGGTAATGCACAGGGGTGGATCCATGTGTGAAGAGGGCACAGATAAAGTGGGCAAAGGAAAATAAAGTGATCAGTATCCTCACGCTTGAAGCCACACAGTTTCCAAGCGGGCGCCATGGAGCGATCCTGTGACAAGTTACCGGTAAGGGGCCCCAAAGCGGAATTTAATATATAGCCTTTTCGCCATGGGGTAATCTCGTTGAGGTAGCCTTCGAACTAAGGGACAGGCTTATAGGTAAGCAATAGAAGTGACAAGGAGCCAACATTAGTTGAATGGTTTCACTTGTCCACTATGAAGTTCCAGCGAGCTGTCTTTAGGATGGCCTTAGAACTGGAGGTGATACATTCGGGAGAGTTAAAAAAAGGACCACATACTTTAAAATGAGGGGGTCCTCTGATGATGAAATGTGAGTACTTAACCGTGAACTAAACTTTTCTTTTTTCTTTTCTTTTTTTGTTAGCAGTTCTGGAAAGTTGCCGATTTTGACCTCGTAAAGGTTGGAAAGTTTCCCCTCACCCATGCAAGTGTTTTTTTTCTGCATAACAACTTAATTTTAACTCTGGTCTAAACCACTCAAGCTGGAAAATGTATGCAGACTATTTCTGATGGATGCATCTAACCATAGATTTCTCACCTTTAGAATTGGTTTTATTCTGACGTTATATCTTTTTATGGCTGCTTATAGCAATAATGAAACCCCTACATCATAGTTCCATGGCAAACTTTGCAAGATAGCCAAAGTTGCATTTTTCACTGTACCACTTTTGCATTGAAAAATTCAGAAACGGACAGTGCCTAATGTGAGCCGGTGGTTTCCTGTGCTTCCTAAGTGCATATTGGCTTAATCAGTTAACTGTCTCCTAATAATGTTTAAAGCGTGTAAACTTCTTATAGCCCTCTATTGGAATACTTGGAGACTTCCAGAAAGATACGTTTCCCAAAACGACCACACAGGTAAACAAAACACTAAATGTGGTCAGATTTCCTTGTTCTTGTAGATTTGAGCTGGAATGGCTCTCCAGAGAGGTTAAAGCGTGCCATGACATTGTAATGTCCTTCTGTTGGAGAAGCGAGTGGGTGTGCAGAACGCTCTCCATAACCCCTATCCAGTTTTACAATAACTTTACTCGATGTGGTTTGTTAAAAGTTTCCAGTTAAGCGTGTTTATGTGTTGATCTTAATAAAAACAAGCATTGGCATAGCCAATAGGTCTCGTCTGGGACCTTATACATGTTTAGCCATGCAACAGTTGATGTTGTTGCACCAAGGATATTGCGCTGGATAACTAAACACCTATAAGGTCCCAAAGGCGAGACCTATTGGCTATGCCATTGTTTGTTAAATATTGGGATAATATGTGCCCCAGCCTAAATTTGGGGAAGATCAGCACCTTTAAGCATTTCATTAGATAAGGCGTTGATTTCGACCTCAGCTTTAAATAGGTCGCCTGCGATAGCGTCTGGTCCGAAAGCCTTACCTCGTTGTAAGTTGTTGATTGCCAGTTCTGTATCTAGCAGAAAGAAGGACAACTTGTTACACGGCAAAGAATCGACCTGCAGAGAAACAGAAGTGGAGTGGTCGTTAGAAGGGTCGGCATATAGAATTGAGAAATGCTCTGTCCAGGCTGCTGGTGGAATGTAATGATCGATGTAGGTAGTAGTACCTGCGTGACTGTTGGCTATAATCCGCCAGAATAGCGCCTCTTGCTTGCCCTGGGCAGCATCAAGCAGGTCCTGCCACACAAATGTGTCCTATTTATTTTGTTTGACTCTGCAAATCTTCTTGTCGGGTTGACTGGCAGGTGACACAGACGGCAATTATATCATGGTCTGTAATCATCCTTAAAAGGTGCGTCTTGGCAGTACTGCAGTCTTGGTCAGACCAGGGGGACAACTTGGGTGGTTTGTACAGGCTAGATTTAGAAGGTCTTAAAAAGAAATGTTTAAGTGACTGGACAAAAGAAGAATGATTAACTAGGAGCGATTTGTTAGGGCAAAAGAGGAAGTCGGCTTTAGCAAACGTGGGCAGGCAAAGAGTCTAAATTCTAGCCAAAAGATTAGAATTGTTTGCTACACTAGGCCATGAAAGATCAGAAAATAGATCACCTGGTAGCATCAGTTCCAACGCGTTGTTATCACTGTCTCTCTAGTCATGACCCTAAAGTCGCAAAGATTCTTCCAAAGCCTAGTGTCAATATTGCAATAATCGATGTGGGATTACTTGTTATCCCCCTTAAAAGTAAAATCACGAGATTTATCGGACTCATGTCTTCCGTTGCAAACTCTAAGGTCAAAGGACAGTGTCAGGGAGGCTAACTGGAGGGCAACAGTGGACCAACATTTAAAGGAACTGCTTCCAAAGTTGGAATGCCCAGAGCTTTATCTTCAATTTCACTGATTGGTGTTACTAAGTCTATGGGCTAGTAAGTGGTGTTGAAGTCACCCAATAAGAACGTAAACTCTTCGTTGAGCCGCAAGGAGAACGTTTTCCACTGTAGCAAGGGAAAAACATTTCCTGTTATTTGCGATCGTGCAAATGTAAATGGTCATGACATTGAGGGACTAAGGTTGAAGCCCAGAATATCAGGGGACGTGATTGATGCCCACTCTTTTGCACCAACAATGAAGGGAGATTTTGATCCAGATGATCAGTCTTCTCAAAGGTCTACCTTTTGAAGAAGGTAGGGCATTATTAGAAAAAGAAGTATAACCTAGTCTGTAAAGTGGGGATACCACCCAGGATTCTTGAATCAAGAAAATGTGGAAAGAGTCCAAAAAACTATTCATGGCGGGTTTTGTGGTTTTATCCGCAATCCCGGCTACATTGCAAGAAAGCACTCAAATTACTTTGGTCTGCATCTGTGCATCAGGTGTTAACATTTCATTCAGGGAAGTTGACAGGGGACTCGAGTGAGATGGGCGGTAAGTGGCTTGGACCTGCAATGAAGACTTGGTTCGAGGTAGTCAGTCTATGGAATAAGTGGAAAATGCACTCTTCTAGTTATGAGATCTCAATTAGGTTAATGCAATCACTGATGTCTGTGCGGTTAACCAGAGGGCCAGGAATCCTGGTAGGGACAGCATGAGTTGATGGGTGTCAGATTCCACAAAGCCCAAGCACTGCAGGAACGTAGCATGCACCAGTCCCCTTCCCCAGCCCACAGGACACCCACAGGAATAACTCTATGGGTGCACCGGTAGACCTGAAAAGAGGGTGGTAAGTTGAAAAGACACCAAGTCTTCCACCCTTGTTGGTACCGGGACCCGGCTTCCTTGATCTTTACACTTCTGCACCTAGGTATAAGCAGGACAGAACAATACCATTCAGGTGCACTGTACACCAATATATCCAACCCCCTGTGACCACGCTTTAACAAACACACAACCCTTCTCACCTGTGGCACATGCAGGCTCCGCCTTGTAAAGAGAAGGAGTACTGTAACTTCAATCACCATGTACTCCTATAGCTGCTTTTAGGAAACTGGGCAGCAGGGGAAGGGGCCGTTTAGCGTAAGATCCTCGTACCAAAAAAGAATAATGAGGGGGAAAAGGTAGGCTTTAATGTGCAGCCATTACCGAAAAAACCCCGTGATAAACAAAAAGAACAAGGAAGGACTAAGAACAGGAAGCCCTCCGTTGCGCTATACTCTCAGCGCGTTCCCAAAACAAGGCAGTCGCGGAGTGACCCAAAACGTCACTACCGCACATAAAGAGGCGAAGCGCCTTCAAACAGAGACGCGCTCGCGCTTGCAGCGAACCTCAGCACTTCAGCGTATTTAGACACGCTGGAGAGAACGGGAGCCCCCGAACCCTCAATAATAGAACACACAAGGTGCTGGGACAAAAAGACAAGGGTAGACAACAAAAGGAAGGGTTACCTGGATACCTCTAACACTCTATTGACAGACAACACGTAACACGAAAAACGGGTCAAAAGCAAGGCAGGCAAGGAAACAAAAAGGAAAGCCTCTACACGAGCCCGTGAGAGGGGATGGGTCAACTACAGAGGATTAGGGCAGCAGAGAGGAGGCTCTGCTCAGCACGTTTCAGCAACCAACAACCAGGAAGGGAATCCAAACACTGGCAATATCGAGCACTGAGCCAAAGGTAGGACTAGTTTTTGTACACCTATCCCCGGTCATGTGATGTAAAAGCATGGTCACAAAGAAAGGACTAGCCCGAATCCTAACAATGGGCAGTGTATTTATAGTGATAAGAGGTCCAAGCCTGTGACAAAAAGTACTGTGAATATGTAAGTCATTATTTTAAAGCTGTAGTACACACAGGATAAGATAGGCTGCTATAAAATATGCAATATGTTTTCGCATGTAATACATGTGTGCATAAGGTTGTACGGCATCTCCCAGGTCATTATTTATAAATTGTAACCACTATGCATTACATTTGCTCAGTACACCATCCCTTTTTTAAATAAAATATGAACACCAGCTGCAGCGCCTACCCAGTCCACCATGAATTGCAAGATAATAGATTGCAAGGCTACTCAATATCGTTAAAATTAAGTTGGCAAAATGCTGCAAAAAGCACAAAAGTGTGTAGCAAAATTTCCTTTTTTGTGCTGTAAAATGTCCAAATCTATGCAGCAATATCCTGGGGGATCTGACTGGTGGGGGAATGTACATTATACATCGGCCAATTAATCCTAATCCCCTCCTGTAAGCGAGAACGTGATCGTCTACAGCAGAGATCTTCAAACTATGGGATGCGCTCCACCCCGGAGGCCCGTGGCTGCGTTCCCAATGGGGCACAAATGACTCTACAAGTACTTGTAAATGAAGATGGTCTAGAAGGGGAAACATCCTTTATAACGAAACTTTCACAACGCGGTACCATTACCACGCAGGTTTTACAACGCAAGTCGTTACAACGACTTGCGCTGGAGGGCACTGTAGGATAGGGAATAGTTTAATTTACTATCCAACACCTTCCCTACTATCCACGGGGACTGGAGTTGGAATAGCAAATTAAACTATTCACTATCCAGCGCCCCCCAACGCAAGTCGTTGTAACGACTTGCGTTGTAAAACCTGCGTGGTAACGGTACGCGTTGTGAAAGCACGCGTTGTACCGTCATACATCTGTCTGGAAGCACGACTTTGTTTATTTTTGCTGGTACCAGGCTGTATTTATTTACATGCAAAAGTGGGATAGTTGTTTTAAAGATGTGGCTAAAAGAGTGAAATATTCTATACTATTTTATGTTTTTCACTTAACAGGTAAACAGCATGTAAAATAACTTGCACATGTTAAAAGAAAAAAAATTAGGTAAAAGTAATCAATAGGAAATGTATTCTTTTATGCTGTGAAACCTCAGGTGGCAAGTGTGATCACTGCAGATATCTGTGTGTGACCAGAGAGTCACAAAATGGAATCCTAGTTGGCTCAATGGACAATAATGGCTTGTGTATTTACAGTGCTAAGAGGTCCCTCCCTTTGGTAGAAAGCACTGTGGATATATAAGTCATTATTTATATCTATTTATGTTAGTGTTAGGCAGGGCGGCTGGAATTATGTGATTCCGTGGCTGTGGCATTTTCCACACAATTGTGGATTTGCAGCATTTGCCACATAATCCATGATCTGCTGCATTATCTGCAGATTTTAACAAAAAAATGTTTGTGGCCCAAACAGATCAAATGTTACTAAAAACGTTGTGATATGTTCCTGCGTAGCAGGATCCCCTGTGCTAAAGTTTACATCATCTTACTACTGAGGTGAAACCTTTGCCAACCTTTGCCCTGACAGTGTTACCTTAAGTAAAACAATTGACAAAATAATGAAGTAATACTATCACAAAATATGCTGCATTATGCCACATAATTTGCCTTTTTTGCAGCATGATTTAGTCAACCCTGTCACATAATTTTGTCACCCAATGCCACATAGCTTCAGTGGGCCTGGTGATAAGTAATCAGCTTTTACCGAGAAACATTTTTGGAAGTGCCTGTTTAAAGGACTCCAGAAGTCAGATGGTAACACTCTCACATTACCTCTCAAGAAGATTAAACCTTTGTCACCTTGGCCATCCAAGTGACTCCACCAGTTAAAACATAAACTGACTTCTAAACAACCTATATATTTGGTGATTAACCAGTTGCACACATTTACATTTACCCATGGGGACGGATGAGCAATATATAAGAGTCTGTTTTATGTAAGGACCATCACTACCATTAGTGCAGAAGTTGCTGTGAAACAGGGGGCCAGGGGTGTCAGTGGCCACTGCACCCCACTTATGTCTTTCCTACTACAAAAAAGCTGAGTGGAGGCCCATGTGCTTGTATTAAGACCCATACCACATTTGCTGTGCATGAAAAAAGGTCCAAACAACACTGTACTGCCTCATATTGCTTCCTAACTTAAGGCCCAAGGGCCCCTTTGCAGCTAAAGGGTGGGCGGGTCAACAAGTGGTAGTGGTAGTGGTGGCTCAATATCCTGTGATTCTGAGCAAATCACTTAATCTCCCTGTGTCTAAAAAAATGAATCTGACCTTGTGTAATGTAACTTGTGCTCATGTAAAGCATTCCAATGCCCTTGGGCCGAGATTGCAGTATATAAAACAAAACAAAAGAGAGCAAGAGTCTATTTCAAGATTCGAGCGATGATCAAACATGGTGGGGAAGGGGTGAACGATGCCAACGCTATCATTACTGCAGCAAGTGCAGTTGCATTGGGGCCCAGGTGTGTGAGGATCTCACAATGCCTCAATTTAGGGGTTCAGAGTTGTTTGGTCAATTTCTGTTTTTGTTTGATAAATTTGCTCGGTAATATTGCTCACATTTATTGTGGATCATAATCTACAGAAACAGTCTTCCTAAAATGATCCCATATGCTTTGCTCCTGTGCTCTACCCTGCCCCTCTCACTCCCCCATTCCTTGCCATTACATTTTTAAGGGGGCACCTTACTTCAAAATATTTTGCTTTGGGGGGCTGTGACCCAAAAATTTGAAGACTTCTGTTCTACAGTAAGGAGTCAGTGACTGTGTCATCTAAGTGAATGGAACATCTGCCACAATAAGGATATAGTGATTGTCTCCCCTATGGGATATTATCCTTCCACACTACATGCCGTAGTGTGTGTCTGTTGGACCTGATACCCACCAAGTAGCATTTCCCAAACCTTTTGCTTTTTCCACCTGGGTTTTGCTGATTCTCCTGTGTGGCCTCCAGGCTCTGGGTACTTTTGCACTGTAAATACAGTGTGAAAGTGCCCTTACTAGCCATGTTGGGAAGTGGCGATGACTTGATGTTCTGAAACATGGGCCGGTCGGCCATCGCCAACCGGTATGTGTGCAGTGGCATCTATTGTGATTTATTTCATGACCTGCCTGCCAGGGCAGGCCGTTGTATGTGCGCACACGCACCTTTGGTGCCCGTGATTGTGTGTGCTGCCTGCCATCACAGAGTGGTGCGTATGACTGACACACTGATTACTTGAATCCGTATCCAGTCTACTGTTGCAGACTCTGGCGGGGGCACTTGCACCCCTGGTACTCGGGACCAGCGGTGGCCTGTGCTGGTAAGAGTGGTGGGGCCAGATGGGGGGATTTCAACAGACGACGACGAGGTAAAATTCATTATTTATTTAATTTCCCCTCATCGGCGTCTGTCGGAGTCTCTTCCCCCCTGCCTTCCCAACCTGGCCCCACCGCTCTTACCTGCACAGGCCACGGCTGTGGGGGACCATCTGTCCAGCATGCCATAGTAGGTCAGTGTACGTACTAGCGCACCTGCGCCAAGGTAGACATCACTTCTGGCTGCAATAGTGGATTGCAGTGAAGCAGCTTCATGATATTTCGTATCAATCGATTCACTATTGCAACCCCTTTCCAATGGTAAGGGCGGTTTCGGCATAACTCGCTTAGAAATGCCATTTATAGAATATGGACATTTCTATGCTCTAACAGTCTTGTGTGCCATGGCGCCTAGCTCCGGTGGACACCAGGGGTTGGGGGAGCACATCTGTGCATTCCCCAGCGACAGCCCCAAGCCATGGGCATCCCCATGAGAACGGCAGACCTCTGCTGAATGGGGTAGATTGGAGAGAGAGGTTTTGATACTTAGCAAGGCAGACACCCTACAATTTAGGGGAGACATCTATGATTCAAAGGGAATCCCCTTCAAACACAATGAACTTCAAAGACACACGACACTATAACTACTGGTGCCATCCTTCAGCAAGGGGGAGATATTCTTGCAGGAACACAGGACCACAAAACCCAGACTGGTGGTGCACATTGCCAGAGGACCCTGTTGTGCACATGGAGGATAGGTGCCCATGAAGAGGACTGAATGCTCTTTCTGAATAGTGGCTGGACTAGGCCGAAGGCCTGCTCAAGGGAGGCACCCTGATGTGTGCTTTACAAGGGCCCATCTGTGGGCCTTCTGCTCTCCCGGAGATCTCAGAGACATCAAAGATCTCCTGCAGGGGAACTACACCATCTACCTGTGACATTTGTAGAGTGGTACTCTCTCCAGTGCCAATATCGGCTACCGAATCCCAACTGGTAGTGCAGTATGAGAGTGGAATTAAGATTTGTATAGAGAGACCAGATTGTGTTGTGTGCAGCTGCAGAAATCATGCCCGCATCTAAGGTGTGTGGTTTCTATACTGCAGGGACCCTGACATTCATAAGCATCTAGTTGATGGTGAGCGGATTCAAAGGTTGCAGGACCCCATGTGGCCCATTTCTTTGATCGTGCTGCATTTCTCTTGTGCGACACGCCAGCTGCATGCTCATTGCGTGTGGTGTCTGATTCACAGGCTGCGACCCTTGGAGGTGTGGGTTTACCTGTAGTAGTGCCTCATTCTACCTCATGTGGCTCTGCTGAACTTGCACCTGTGTGTGTGAGCGGACTGGTCTGGTGCAACCTGTATCATCATGCACCAGACGTTGTGCCTCATTTCTATGGAGGTATGGTATTCGCATCTCTTCATTGTGATCAGATATGCCTAGAGTAACCCATTTCAACGTGCACCGGTCATTGTACCTTATTTCCAGGGAGGTACAGAATTTGCAACTCTTTGAGTTTGAGACATGAAGTGTCTGCTGTGACCCATACCAATACGCTCCCCTTGTGTTACTCCCCATTCATCAGTTGTTCCCTTTTGACCCTCATCTCGGCAGACCAACTGCCCTCTCCATACCTGGCCCCTCCCGAAAACATTGTGGTGCCAGGTAGTAGCGAGAGAGATTGACTGGGTTGAAGGAACACTCCTGAGACAGTTCGCACGTGGGTCAAGAGACTGCATGACTCCATTGTGTTTTGAGACCTGTGAGTGAATTTCTCGAGTGGTTGCTAAACTCCCCTTGTTTACATCTAACTCATAATTAAAACTCACTACATATCCACACCTGCTTCCCGAGGACCCAGACTTAGGGTGACTTTGGCCGTGTGTGGCCTAGTATCCAAGAGGAGGGGTTGGTTATCTTCCATCTGCGGGTATAGTACAATCGGGGTGACCTAGAGGGTGGAGGGAGGCTGGGGCCATGGCGTCTGCAGGGTGTTATCCATTGACCTTCTGGGTACCAGTAGCACTGCATTAGGGTGCTGAGTGCATGTGTGTGTAAGGACGTGTCATATAGACTGGACTGATAAATGTTGCATCGTGTAGTGGTGTGGAGTGAGTGTGTGTAAGTGGGAGTGATAGTCTGAGGACCGCCTATGATTCACGACACTGGACGGTGGTGCTGCTTTATACATAGATTTCATGCCAAAAGCACAATACATTTGACACTGGGTTTACCTGCATGGCTCTAGCCCGCGGTGACATCACATATTTTTATAGTTTCATGTATGTACCAATCTTTGATATCCTTGTGACCCGGGGTGTACTCTATAACTGTGCAGGATTGTATTATAAGGATTGCTAGGCTGGGCCTAGGGTGGACACTGTGTCACACCTCATAAAGGTGCTCTCTGTCTCTCTCTGTGGGGGGGGGGTTAGATTGGGAATTTCCACAGTGTGCACACTATTGATGTCATAACAATACGAGTGGGCTTAATACTGCTAGTAATTTCTCCATATGTGTTTTATGCCCAAAAGTATATGATGTTCATGTTATATTGATTGAATATGTGTGCTGAATCTAAATGTTATTTACATACATCCTGTGTGAAGGCTCTTTTGTGACGCTCAGTGTATTCATCGTGTATGACTGCTGTGCCTTTGCTTTACACATACCTCCAAGGAAAGCCTGACTGCTCAGTGCCATACTACTCAAGGGGGAGCACAGATTATATAGTAAGTATAATCACCCACCCTTGACGGGAGCTCTGGCTGGCTGGAGTCATACCTTCAGCCAACCAGAAAGTGCTGGTTCCAACAGTGTCTCATCCAAGTGAGTGAGCAACCTCTTAAATTACTTGAGTTGTATTGTGTTTTTCAACTTTTTATGAGACGATGCACTCCTAAAACAGAGGGCTTTAAAAATGGCCTCCTCCTACTTATCAGCAGGAATGTTTTCACAGTAGCAGCCTAAGTAGTTGTCTTCCCAAAGAGACAGGATACTTTCGTTCTGTGGGGCTTTTCAGTGACTGCCTTCTCCAAAGGATGAGGAGCTCTTCAATATTAGAGATATGTAATGGTGATGTCATATCACTACTGTGCCCTCTCCCAGATTACATGCTGTAATAGTTGTCTCCTCTATAGACTGTCTGGTGGTCAGCCGTTTGTTGTGTCCTCTCGTAATGCAAAGTAACATGTTTTAAGGTTGCCGCCTATCAGACAGCACAGCTGTCTGGTTTGCTAACAACATCTTGGGGACATTTGGAAAGCTTCCCTGGAAATGCATTCTGTCTGTTGCTTACCATTGTCTTTTTGGTTTGTAACTCACATTTTCTTGCTTTCTATTTGCTGACTTTATTTGTTTTATTAGGCTGTCCAGCTTCAGTTTGTCCCTTCCCTTGCCCAAACCTTATTTACAGTATCCTTTCAGGTGCTCCCTTTCTGTAAACAGGCCTTTAAATCTTGTTCTTATCTTGTCACATTTGCTGTGCATTCAAAGATAGGTCAGATTTCAAGGTCAGTCTTCTGAGGGAGCTTGGTGTTTACTTTTCTTTCTCTGACTTTAAAGTGAGAGGGTTTCTGTGACAATCTTGCTGGTTACGGGGGTAATCCTAAAGTGTGGTGGAAACAAATATTTTAATACCATCAAACCAAATCAATACAATTCGTGATGAGATTTCCACACATTATAGTTTGTGCACGGTTTACTTTAATCAGTAACACTGTATGTCTGTTCTTATAACAGTCATTTCAATTGAAGATGTGTTGTCTGTAATGGCAGTATGCTACTACACAATGATTACTCCACTTTAACCCACTACTTTGCACCACTCCACACTATGCCACTCCACTTTATGCCACTCCATACTGCATCACTGCACTCTACTCTGCACCATTCAGTCTATGCCATGTCACTTTATGCCTCTCTCTTATGCATAAATCTATGCCAATGCACTCTACCCAACTCTACTCTACTATGCACCACTGCTGTCTTTGCCACTACTCTTTGCCACTCCACACTATACCACTCTACTCTGCAGCCCTGCACTCTATGCCACTACACTCAACGCCAATGCATTCTATGCCATCCAATCCATACCACTCTAATCTACACTGCACTATATTCCACTGCACTCTACCCTGCACCACTTCACCATACTCCACTTCACACGACTTTGAAACAATCTATTCTGAACCACTCCACCCCAAGCCACAGCAATCTACGCTGCGCCACTCTACTCTGCACCACTCTACTCTATTCTGTATCACTCTACACCACTGCACTCTACCCGCTGCACTCTATACCAATGGACTCTACACCACTTTACTAAAAAAATAATGCACTCTATGTCACTGCACTCTACGCCAATCTACTCTGCACCACTGCACTCTATGCCACTATACTCTACTCTGCAACACTCTATGCTGCTGCACTCGACACCATTGTACTCTACGCCACTGCACTCTACACCACTCTATTCTACTCTACACTACTGTATTCTACTTCTCTGCTCTCTAAATCACTCTGCTTAGCATCACTCTACTCCACTGCACTCTACACCTAAGTACTGTACACCATTTTACTAAAAAACAATGCACTCAATGCCACTGCTCTCTACACCAATTTATTGTGCACCACTGCACTCTACGCCACTATTCTCTACTCTGCAACACTCTACACCGCTGCACTCTACACCATTGTACTCTACGTCACTACACTCTACGCCACTCTGTTCTACTCTTCACCACTGTACTCTACATCCCTGCTTTCTACACTACTCTACTCACACCACTCTAATCCACTGGACTCTGCACCGATGCACTCTATGCCACTCCACTATACATCACTAACTCTATGACAGTCTACTCTGCTACACTGCATTCTCTTCCACTGAAATATATGCTACTCTACTCTATGCCACTGGACTTAATGCCACTGCAGTCTACCCTGCACATCTCTACTCTACGCCACTCTGTGCAAATAAATACACTAGGTGTGGACATTTCCACACAATATAGTTTGTGCGCTACATACTTTTATCAGTAAAACTGTATGTCTATGCAAATGTAATGGTCATTAGAACTGAAGATGTGTTGTCTCTAATGGCAGTGCACTACCACACCATGCATACTCCACTTTACCCCACTGCACTCTACTCTGCACCACTCCATGTCACAGAATTCTACTGTGCACCACTCCACACCAGTCCATACGGCATCACTGCACTCTGCTCTGCACCATTTTACTCTACTGCATGTCACTCTATGCCTCTCTACTTTGCATTAATCTACGCCAATACACTCTACCCCACTCTATTCTACTATGCACAACTGCACTCTTCGCTACTGTACTCTACGCTACTCCACTCTATGCCACTCTATTCTGCAACCCTGCACTCTATGCCGCTGTACTCTATCCTAATGCACTCTACTCTGTATCACTCCACTCTACGCGAGTTCACTCTATGCCGTCCATTCTACGTCACTTCAGTGTACTCTAAACACTGCATTCTATGCCAATGCACTCTACTCCACTTTACTCAAAAACAATGTCCTATATGCCAATGCACTCTACACTAATCTACTCGGCACCACTGGACTCTACGCCACTATACTCTACTATGCAACATTCTACGCCACAGCAGTTTACACCATTTTACTCTATGTCACTGCACTCTATGCCACTCTGTTCTACTCTGCAACACTATACTCCATGCCAATGCTCTCTACGCCACTCTATTCTGCACCAATCTGCTTCACTGCACTCTCCGCCAATGCACTCTTCACCACTCTAGTATACATCAATGCATTCTCTTGCGACTGAAATCTACGGCACTCTGATATATACCACTTGATTCTATGCCACTGCAGTCGACTCTGCACCACTCTACGCCACTCTATGTCAATGCACTCTACGTTACTGCACTTATCACCACTCTACTCTGCGTGACTCCCCTCTACGACACTACACTCTATGCCACTTTACTCAACTGTATTCTACACCACTCCACGCCATTCCACAACTCTCTACGCCATTCTGTAACACCCCACTCTACTCCACAACACTCTACTTTATGACATTCACCCCACACCATTCTCCTTTATGCCACTAACTTTTAGCCATGCTGAACAGTTGCCAAGCCGGTGTACAACATGGCTAAAACATATTTGCAACGTCAATTGCTCTTGCAAAGGATAGAGCCGTTGGCTTTGCCAATGCTTGTTCATATAGTGGGGCAGTTACTTTACAGACATGGCTGTATTTGGCAGATGTGGGGCAGTTACTTTACAGACATGGCTGTATTTGGCAGGTGTGGGGCAGTTACTTTACAGACATGGCTGTATTTGGCAGATGTGGCTGTATTTGGCAGATGTGGGGCAGTTACTTTACAGACATGGCTGTATTTGGCAGATGTGGGGCAGTTACTTTACAGACATGGCTGTATTTGGCAGATGTGGGGCAGTTACTTTACAGGCATGGCTTCATTTGGCAGATGTGGGGCAGTTACTTTACAGACATGGCTGTATTTGGCAGATGTGGGGCAGTTACTTTACAGACATGGCTGTATTTGGCAGATGTGGCTGTATTTGGCAGATGTGGGGCAGTTACTTTACAGACATGGCTGTATTTGGCAGATGTGGGGCAGTTACTTTACAGACATGGCTGTATTTGGCAGATGTGGGGCAGTTACTTTACATACATGGCTGTATTTGGCAGATGTGGGGCAGTTACTTTACAGACATGGCTGTATTTGGCAGATGCGGTCGCCCCCTTTGTCCATCCTGAGACATGTTCCGTCGTTTCTGCCCTCTACCTGCAGGGGTCGCTGCTAGAGCCATCCAGCGGTGGGTCCGTCTCCAGTCCGCTGCATCCTGCAGTGATTGCATTTCCTTGCCTGCACTCCTGCCCACCCCTCCCGGCTCAGCTCCCACACCATCCTGAGGTCATCCCCCCGCGGGTCCCCAGGGGGCCGAAGGCTCGGTATACATTAGTAATCAGGCCTCTGTCTGCAGCTTTACTCCGGGTTGTTATCTTGCGGGCTCAGCAATAACATCGCTTAATGAGTTTTGATCTGGGCACGCAAACATCCGGCCGTTTAATGGCTCCCGCGGCTTGGGCCTCCGAGGAAGGAGTGAGGCGGCGTGCACAGAACTTTCCAGAAACCTGGGGGCGGCTCGGGCATGCAGGTGCGCGGCAGTGACGTACGCCCACCCTTGCCACGTGAGGACATCCTGTTCATGTATTCGACGTTTCGTGGCGTTTCTACCACCCTGATATCCAGCTAGGGAGGCCTGCGGGGTGAGCTGGCAGTGCCAGAAGGGCTGGTCTGAAAGATGAGTGTGTGCGCTGTTATTTGGCTGTATTGTCGACCTGGTGGGACGTTTTTACTGTTGATTTTCCTGATATTAACACAAACGTCTGCAGCACAGCACAAATGCATGCAGACTGCCACACCTTGAAGACATGTATACATCATCTCTTTACAAGTTCAAAATTGCGCTGATTTGCAAACGTTGGCCACTTTTTTAGATGTCTGTTATGCTAATTGTTGCCACTTTTATTTTCGTTCTTGAACCTACATCCTGTCCCAGTTCAACCCTTCTACTGTGCTTGTGCTGCGTATCGTCATACTGCTTCCAAAGTGCGGGATGTGGCTTACAGATTGAGTGCTCTACTGTACCCTTTACTCACACTGCTCTGATCCTGGCGCCGCCGGAGGCACGCGACATGCTGCAATGACCTGAAGAAGTTTGACTCCATCGCCACAACCCTGAAGGAACTGCATAGACTTCCACTCTGAGGCAGAATCATATTCAAGACCAGCCTCGTCAGGTACACACCTACCGAAGTAACCAGAATCAGCAAAGAGAACAACGATCCAAGGGCATAATCTAGAAACAAAAAAACATGAATGAAGGTTGAAGACAGATGGTGTCCATATATGACCCCACAATTGAGAACAATATCCACGTCAACATTAGAAATGGCCAACCATTCTGCAACCTAGAAGGGACCTGAAGACCCACCTCTTCAAAGCACACGTCTCAAAACACTACGAGTGGCCGCCATACCATTCTTGTTGCTATTAAATGATCCTGAATCACACCACACTCTACAGTTACTCACACATACATAGATGATCCATGTGGTGGCCTGAATGATACAATGCATCCAACACAAGCCTGCCGCTGGGCAAGGTTAAAAACAAAATCAAGACACAAAGTTGATTTCCGGTTAAGTTTCAGTTGATTTCTGCAATATTTAGTAAGATCTGACAAACTCATTCAATTGCCAGAGGTTCATGTAAGGATCACTAACTTCCATCCAGACTGTGTCATGCTATAGAGAAGCTGAGATAGAAAAATAAAATGAAAACCTTGGTGCCGATCAGAGAGACTCCTGTGACTGCAGGTTGACTTGGACTGTCTGCTGTGCCGCTTGCAAGACTCGCTGAACCTTGTTCGACTTGAGGTACCTTGTTCGACTCAAGGTACCTTGTTCAACAAATGTGCACCACAAGCCCTGCATCCAAACAAACCGCCCATCCATATGCAAATCAGTCTTAACTCTGCTCCAATAGGAATAGTTCAGCATTTACTGCCAGGCCAGGTCCTTCCTGAACAAGAACACAAGCCACCCAAGACCGGGTTTTGCCTTTAATACAGCTCATCAGTTGGGTATAGCTTGGATGAGTGGGACTACGCGCTGATGAGGGGATAGTACAGTGTACACTACAAGGGGCGTGGGATTAGGTTGTAACACTGTACAGAGAGTGAGTCAGGGCACATCTGGAGGAACGGGAGTCTTGAGACACTGCTGGAGCGTGAAACCTTGGTGTAGTACTGAGAGCTACGAGCAGGGCCACTAGAATTATGCGTTTGTGCGGGAGCTGTGTTTTTCGCATAGTTGTAGATATGCTGCCTTACACACATAATCCATCTGCTGCTGCATAATCGGCAGATTTTAACAAAAAAATTGCTCCTAGCTCAAATGGTTCATAAGTTACTAAAACACAGTGATGCCTGTCGCTGTCGGTAGAAGGCCCTTTGCAAAGGTTGACTGGACACTTTTCTGTTGCTTATTTCTACATGTTGGTGTTAAACTGGTACTAATGAGGTGCAAAAACTGCTCAGACTGTGTTGGCAAGTGTAGAAATGACAACATAATGAAGTAACACTATTGCCAAATGGGCCGCATTCTGCCTCACAATGTGCCTTTTCTTCTTTACTCAGCCCTGCTGCATACTTTCATCCTCCCCTGCTGCATAATTCCAGTGGCCCTGGCTGTAGGGGACAGTGTCACATACTAAACAACAAACACAAAAGAAGTAGGTTGCCTGTACCTATAAACTGAGCAAAGAGATTGTGGTAAGATCTGGAAAATTGAATACTGTAGTTCACGAATGGTCTAAGAAGAGGCCATCCTTAATGGAAGAGGATGCCTCACACGCAATATTGTGTCATGCTTCTTCAGAGGCATCCTCTCCCCACCCTTGTAAGATGGTGCTGCCAAGGCGGACTCAACCTCCGCAAAGACTTAGCGAAAGGAGGGAGTTCTTGCATAAAACTGCCAGGACAAAATTCAATTTTCCAGATCTTGCCACGATCTCATTGCTCAGTTTATGGGTAGAGCGGTACAAAAGGGGGTGGTGATGGACGGAGCATCTGAACCAATCAAACACTCACACCCAGTCAAAAGATCTGGGTTTAATCCATCACCGTTCTTTAGCCCACTCTGCCACCCCGGTTCAGGGATGGCTATATGCAAATCAGTCTGACCCTGTGCCTCATGGGAACAGTCCAGCCCGAACTGCCGAGCCATGCCTTCCCTGGACCGGAAACAAGCTTCAGAGGACCGGTTTCTGGCATTACAGCCTTCTTCAGCCCGACTTGCTTGAATCCAGTGGCAAAGTGAGAAAGGGACTCACGTCTGAGCATACCCTGCCACACTTATGGCGGCCAAAAGCGGTACAAAAGAGGGTGGTGATGGATGGAGCATCTGAACCAATCAAACACTCACACCCATTCAAAAGATCTGGGTTTAATCCATCACCGTTCTTTAGCCCACTCTGCCACCCCAGTTCAGACATGGCTATATGCAAATCAGTCTGACCCTGTGCCTCATGGGAACAGTACAGCCCGAACTGCCAAGCCATGCCTTCCCTGGACCGGAAACAAGCTTCCGAGGACCGGTTTCTGGCATTACAGCCTTCTTCAGCCCGGCTTGCTTGAATCCAGTGGCAAAGTGAGCAAGGGACTAACGTCTGAGCATACCCTGCCACACTTATGGTGGCCAAAAGCGGTACAAAAGGGGGTGGTGATGGACGGAGCATCTGAACCAATCAAACACTCACACCCAGTCAAAAGATCTGGGTTTATTATTATTATTTTATTTTTTTCCCAGTTTTATATAGCGCGAACTAGACCCGAACAAAATCAGGTATCAGAGCGCTTTATATAGCACCAGTTATGTTACATGAGGATGGACACACATATTTAGACACGGGGAGATTAAGTGATTTGCCCAGAATCACAGGAGGTTTTGGCGTCGTTACCGAGACTCGAACCCAGATCCCCAGGTCCGAGGTCGAGCGCCCTAGCCATTAGGCCAACTCCTCTCCCCAAGTTTAATCCATCATTGTTCTTTAGCCCACTCTGCCACCCCAGTTCAGACATGGCTATATGCAAATCAGTCGGACCCTGTGCCTCATGGGAACAGTCCAGCCCGAACTGCCAAGCCATGACTTTCCTGGACCGGAAACAAGCTTCCGAGGACCGGTTTCTGGCATTACAGCCTTCTTCAGCCCGGCTTGCTTAAATCCAGTGGCAAAGTGAGCAAGGGACTCACGTCTGAGCATATCCTGCCACACTTATGGCGGCCAAAAGCGGTACAAAAGGGGGTGGTGATGGACGGAGCATTTGAACCAATCAAACACTCACACCCAGTCAAAAGATCTGGGTTTAATCCATCACCGTTCTTTAGCCCACTCTGCCACCCCAGTTCAGACATGGCTATATGCAAATCAGTCTGACCCTGTGCCTCATGGGAACAGTCCAGCCGAACTGCCAAGCCATGCCTTCCCTGGACCGGAAACAAGCTTCCGAGGACCAGTTTCTGGCATTACAGCATTCTTCAGGCCGGCTTGCTTGAATCCAGTGGTAAAGTGAGCAAGGGACTCACGTCTGAGCATACCCTGCCACACTTATGGCGGCCAAAAGCGGTACAAAAGGGGGTGGTAATGGACGGAGCATCTGAATCAATCAAACACTCACACCCAGTCAAAAGATCTGGGTTTAATCTATCACCATTCTTTAGCCCACTCTGCCACCCCAGTTCAGGCATGGCTATATGCAAATCAGTCTGACCCTGTGCCTCATGGGAACAGTCCAGTCCGAACTGCCAATCCATGCCTTCCCTGGACCGGAAACAAGCTTCCAAGGACCGGTTTCTGGCATTACAGCCTTCTTCAGCCCGGCTTGCTTGAATCCAGTGGCAAAGTGAGCAAGGGACTCACGTCTGAGCATACCCTGCCACACTTATGGCGGCCAAAAGCGGTACAAAAGGGGGTGGTGATGGACGGAGCATCTGAACCAATCAAACACTCACACCCAGTCAAAAGATCTGGGTTTAATCCATCACCGTTCTTTAGCCCACTCTGCCACCCCGGTTCAGGGATGGCTATATGCAAATCAGTCTGACCCTGTGCCTCATGGGAACAGTCCAGCCCTAACTGCCAGTTTATGGGTACAGGCAACCTACTTCTTTTGTGTTTGTTGTATTGTTTTTGGGGTCAGTAGGTTTGCCTTGGCTTTCCCGCGAATCTCGCTTTAGGGGTATAAGTCACATACTAAACAGCCAGCACTACATATGTCAACGCAGACTCCTCACAGATGCAATATCCTTTGCTCCAAATTGTTGAGGCAGCTCCTGAACCTGTCGCCTTTTTAGGTCTCGCCTGAGACAGTGCATGCTCTGCTGCTTCTGAGACATTTTGAATGGTTTGGCACCCATTGGTTACCATTGGTTGGATTCACTGTCATTCTTATTTGCTTGCTTCTGATTTGTTAATGCTGGCTGCTTTCACAAACTCTTTTTCTGTTTGACCTTCCCCTGGAGCATGGTCCAAGTACTTGGCCCCATCCTGCCGCCATAACAAGAAATATTGCTATGGCATTTCGTATCACTTCCAGCCATGCTGCACAGCAGCCGCTCTGCTGTACATCATGGCTATAAAAATTGTCAAAGCCAATACCCAACATAGGCGAGACCATACTGTGCAGTGTACTGGAATGCATCTGAGGGTCAACCAATTGTCCAGGTGATAAGTACAAATGCTTTGAATGCAAGTATTGTTATTGTTATTTTATTTTTATATAGTGCAAAATACCACTGGTCTCTAAGCGCTTAAGAGAAGAAGCAGGGCACTGCAAGACTGCGGGGCGGCGGGCTAAACAGATGTCAGTGTTGCTCTGAACAGATGTGTTTTAGCAGCTTTCTAAAGGGGAGCAAGGCTGGTTCCCTCCGTAAGGACTCTGGTAAGGTATGCGGGTGAGGAGTTCGGCTCACAAGTGTCAGCGTAGGACAGCAGTAGCGTATTGCGCAGCGACGTTTAGTAGCAGCGTGCAGACACCAGGAAGCCCCTGGAGACGTGTGCTTCTATGTACACTCTCTGTTCTCATGTTTTTTTCTATTTGTGGCACTTGCAACATCATCCAGTCCACTGGCCTACTGACAACATCCAGCTGCTAGCTAGAGGCATTCAATGGTCGTACACTGAATGCACAGTGCTAAAAAAACAAAAAAACGAAGCCCTAGTCACATATCACGACTATGGAAGTGGATCGTGCTAGCTGTGTAAGTGGGTGAGAAACATTTGTGCAAAAACGTATTTATTTATGTTAACAAAAGTAGACACTGCCCGACAGCATACCATTTTTATGTTCATAAATACTTTGAAAAAAACAGAGGTAAACCTGTTTCTCTTAATAGGGCATTGTTAACATAATCCCTTCTGACCAAATACCCTCACTTTTCAAAAGTACCATCCACAGCCATTGTATTTCAGACCGAAAGCAGGGAGTTGGTTGCGCTTTTCTCTGTCACGCTTTTTTCTGCCACTGGAGGGCGCACCCGGACAGCACCACTGATAGGACTCATCTGTCCACGACAAAAAGAAAGCTCATTCGGTTACTTTCTTTTCTCTTACCCTGTATTTCTTTCTTCGTGCTTCTTTTAAGTTTTCTTCCTTTCTTGACACTTCTTTCTTTGCTTGTCTCTCTCCTTTCTTCATTTTCTGTTTTTCTACCACGTCATGCTTTCGTGTTCATCTAATTGAGGTTCGTTAATGCTTTATTATACATTTCTGGTTTTCATTCAGCTTTTTTTAAATTCTACTTTATATTTGAGTGTAAATCTTGCTTCTCTTTCCTCCCTTTCCTCTTTCTTCAAGTCGTTTTCTGCCTCGGGATGTTTTCTATGTTCCCTTTTCATTCATTATTTCTATTGTTCGTTCACTCTATGTCGTTTTCTTCCACTGTCAGTCTTTTTTAATTGTTTACTTACATTTTGTGCATTTTTTTGTGTGTATTACTTCTTTAATTGTCTCGGTGTTTTTTTCCTCTTATTTATTTAAATATGTTTTTCCCGTGATATCCTTTGTTTCATTCAATATTTTACTTGTCTATGCTTTTTTTCACTTTTAAATGTAACTTTTACTTATCTTTGTCCTTTCTGTCGCTCTTTCTTGTCGGGTGTTGATTTGCATTTCAGTCCAATAACAAAGCATTGGTTGCAGGTTGCTATAAGACAAAGGAACATGTCAAGACCAATTGGAAGCTCTCCCTTTCCCCCAGAGCATTATAGATTGCTTTCTGCAAAGATTTCAAGCTACCTAATGCTAGTTCTAAGTAACTCTTCCACTCGCTTGGTTTATGCATCTTGATGCCCGGTGTTTATATTACAACAGCTTGTATTCCGCTTGATCTTGACAGTTATTTTTTATTGGAGTACATTTCCAGCGATCTCAGATTGTCCCATATTGACCTTAAAAAATTGCTTGCTTTTACAACCAGGGCACAAGTCCTAAAAAAAAGAAGTGGGGGGACGCTGACGTCATGACAAGAAGTGACGTCACAAAAGGTGGCTTGCACATCAGACTCATTGCCTCCCTTCGCTCACCCCTTAGATGCGATTGCATCAGAGAAGCCAGGGCGTGAGCAGTGTTCTGAATGAGCTCCGATCTCGCCCCAGAGAGGCCAAACAGTGAATGTGTGGCTCTATTTGCTCCAGTTATCAAGCTCCCGGTAAAATAAGTGGGGGACGCTGTCCACCCGCGTGGTACCCCTACTCGAGCCCTGTTTACAACATACTTTACAAACGGCCTAATTTTTAGGCGCTGATTATAGGTGTACATTAATACCCGACTCTATGGTTTTCATTTTGTCATCCTCTGAGAGGGCCCTCTTGGACTATAAGCATGTCTCAGAGCGGGTGGACTCACCCACTCCGCACTCCTTCTTACCTGTTTAGTCACGTGTCAGATGTGCGAAACTAAACCATTCTGGTTTTCGCTTTGCGGTCTGGGGCTTGTAGTTCGAATCGAGCAGAAAGACTGAAAATCCCAGACGTCTCAGATACATGGAACATCATCACGTCAGCTTTCTGCACTTGAGTTCTTTTCCCTTTGTGTTTTAGGGGAGTTCTGTGACAGCATGTTTTCCTGTGGGATGTTTCGGCCTCTCTTAGGTTTCTCTCTGTAACTAAACCGGACCCCCCTCCCTTCTGGAACTTTGTGTATATAGCTTTAACAGTTCTCTTTTTAGTAGGATTTCTGGCAGAAACTCACATACTTTCGACTGCGGTCCCGAATAAAAGTTAAAAAAAAATAAAAAAAGGAAAATTCCTTTGCAGATGTTTTTAGAATTGGCGCGCCTATTCTTGGCAAAATCTGACTCCGTGGTGTGGGTGATTTCTCTGTTTAAATTTGTTTCTTTTTGACGTTTTAATACCTCGCCCGCTTTGATTCCTTCTTGCTGATTGGTCAACAATCGCCCTCGTGCGGCCTTTGGCTCTGGCACTCCCTGAAATGGACCTGGTGGCATCAGAACACCATGAGCAGTCAGCATCGAAACCTGTATGCAGGCAGGAGAGATCCCTCCACAGCAACACAAGATACGAAGGCCCAGGACACCAGCTACCCTTGGACCATATTGTGCCAGCTTCTTAGGAGGGCTCTAGCTCTATCCTGACCAGTGCTTGATTTGCAAAAGATAAATAAGCACCTTCACCACCCACTGCTCCTGCCGGCGCTGCCTATGATAGTACCAACACAAATACAAAGCATCGCACTCCTACAAGTGTGACAATGCGGACTAGTCAAGGCCCCCAAAACTATAAGAATGGCTTGGGTGGCAAGTAATAGTAATTTTTAATGTATATTGAATTAATAATTAACTTTTGCTGTGGTCATCTCTAAAATAGCCAGAAAGCGCCACCTAGTGGCAGACTGTCACAAGCGCCGCTGATGACAATTAAGGGCAAGTTCCGAGCACCGGAAAACATCGGCTCAAATTAAGTATTGACCCTGGTTCACTCTGTACTGTTAATCCCATGTCTGGCCTTGGCCTTTTTAAATCCCATTTACATATGTTTCACTCTATATGGGACTTGTTTTTGCTTCTTTTTTTCTATTTATTTTTTATTTTAGGAGTTTTATATAGCACTGGCAAAACCCTAGAGGTTATCAGAGTGCCTTACAGCAATGTCACAACATTTATCAGTCAATGACAATACATTAAAAATACAGTTTCAAGAGTCTACACAATTATCAAACAATAACAGAGCAGGGGAAAAACAGCTTGAAGGCTTAGTCATTATCGTTCAGTAATAGTGCATTGTGATTGTGAAGCTGAGCATTAAGTCATTGTGTAGACCTTGCAGGAGAGGAACATAAACGTGGGTTGAGTTTCCATGTTGCGATATCTTAGTTATTGCTGGAGGGATAGAGGTGCCGATTTAGGGGGAATTATTTTAGTTGTCTCTTGATGCCCCCGAAAGAGGGGTTAGTGCTGAGAGGTACTGGGAGAGAGTTCCAGATTCTGGAGGCGTTGCCTGAGAAAGAGCGAGTGAAGGTTTTTTGTTTATATCTTTTGGAGAGGATGAGAAGAAGTGTGTTGGAACTTCTTAGGTTTCTCGTACAGCCTGCTTTTATGAGTTTGGTTGTGAGGTACTCTGGTTTACCAGTGTGTATGGTTTTGTAGGTGAGACAGGGGGTTTTGAAGCTGCAGCGTGCTTCAATAGGTAGCCACTTTAGATTTTGCAGCGCAGGAGAGATGTGATCATGTTTCTTTGCTCCAGAAACCATTCTTGCTGCTGCATTTAGGGTACATGGAATATATCTGTGCTTTAGCTGCTCCTGCGAGTGTGACATTTCCATAGTCTAATCTGGATAGAACCAGCGCTTGCATTGTGGTTTTTATGTCATTTGGAGGCAGAAAGGGCTTGATTTTGTTGAATTTTAAGCTATAGAAAGCGCCTTTTAGAGTGGACCTTATGTGTGTGCTCATATTTATTCTTGAGTCTAGAGAGATCCCCAGGGATTTGGTGAAGACCACTAGGGTATGCTTGCAGTTCAGGGTATCCAGGTTATTTACCCATCCTAGGACCTGTGGTGAATGGGCGTGGTTGGAGAAGACAAGAATTTCAGGTTTTTTTCTTGGTTGAGTTTGAGGTAGTTGTGTGAGAGCCAGTTTGTACTTTTTAGGTCTCGTCCTTTACCATTCCGAAGGAATGGGAAATGGCGAGAATTCAAGTGCTCGAACTGATTGTCAAACCACCGCATTTTTTCGTGGCGTTTTCTTCGAGTGCACGTGGCCACAGGCACGCGCTTTTGGCCCATACACTTTCATGGCCATCTGTTCCTCAATGTCCCTCCCACCCTTCGTTTGATCTTGCCGCGAGTTCAGGCTAATGGCCCTCCCCCAGCACAGAGCGCGCATCGCGGCCGCACAGCACATCAAAGGGCTTCTCCCAGCGTGTGCTGTGCGGCTTCTCCTCCCCTAATTATGTGGCCGGCCGTACTTGTGTTTCCCGGCCGCTTCCCGGCCACTCTTGTATTTAATTAGCAGCAGCAGCATTTCTCCTGCGCCAGGCCACATCAAAGGCTCTGTGCCACTTTCACCCACACAGCAACACTTACAGACACGCAACGCCACTCACACCCACGCAAGCCCACTATCATCCACGCAACACCACACTCACCCACGCAACGCCACTCACCCAAGCAACACCTCTCACACACGCAACGCAACTCATCCACGCAACCCCACTCATCCACGCAACCCCACTCATCCATGCAACCCCACTCACCCACGCAACGCCACTCACACACGCAACGCCACTCACACACGCAACGCCACTCATCCACGCAAGGCCACTCACACACGCAACGCCACTCACACACGCAACGCCACTCACACACGCAACGCCACTCACACACGCAACGCCACTCAAACACGCAATGCCACTCACACACGCAACGCCACTCACACATGCAACGCCACTCACACACGCAACGCCACTCACACACGCAACGCCACTCAAACACGCAACGCCACTCACACACGCAACACCACTCACACACACAACGCCACTCACACACGCATCGCCACTCACACACGCAACACCACTCACACACGCAACGCCACTCACACACGCAAATCCACTCACACACGCAACGCCACTCACACATGCAACGCCACTCACTCACGCAACGCCACTCACACACGCAACGCCACTCACTCACGCAACGCCACTCACTCACGCAACGCCACTCACTCACGCAACGCCACTCACACACGCAACGCCACTCACACACGCAACGCCACTCACACACGCAACGCCAGGCTACACATCATAAATAACAATCATTTGCAATGCTATAGGTCTCCCATTTACTTAAATTGAACATAATGGCATTGTAAATGACAATAACTTTCAAAAAATTTTACTTTTACAATAAATTGAAAAGGCATTGTCATTTACTATGCCAACAGCTTAAAGTTGCCTAAATGCAAGACTTATTGCATTGCAAATAGCCAATAGGGCTCGCTTTTGGGACCATCTAAGTGTTTATGCATGCGACATTTTATGTTGTTGCAACAAGGAAATTATGCTGCATAACTACTTATAAGGGCCCAAAAGCGAGACCTATTGGCAATGCCAATGCTTGTTTGAGTGTGGTGTTAAGCCGGCGTATGTCGTTCAGAGAGGATATTTCTATGTAGAGCTGGGTGTCACCGACATAGAGGTGATAGGGAATATTTGCATGTCTAAATTGGGGGGAGGGGCTCCATGTAAATGTTGAAAAGTGTCGGAGAGAGGACTGCGTCTTGTGGGACACCTCGGTGATGGGTAAAATATCAGATATCGAGTTGTTGATTTTTATTAGTTGGGATCAGTTATGCAGAAATGAGGTGAACCATTGCAGAACAGTGCCATCTGCTCAGATTCGTTGTTGTAGGGCATTCAAAAGTAACTTATGGTCTACCGCATTGAAGGTTGCAGATAAGTCTAGGAGGATGAGCAGGCAGCATCTGTTAATAAAGAATAAATAAATCCATACTTGTGAAGTGCGTACATATCACCCCTTTAGGTTTCAAGGTGCTGGGGCCATCGGGGAAGTTAATTGAGGTATTGCCGAGAGTCACACGATGCTGAGCTGAGCTGCAGCTGGGGATCAAACTGAGACCCCCGTGCTCCAAAGTCAGCCTCTCTGGCTGCTGCACCACACCTATCCCTCTGTTAGTGTCTATGGATTTGTGAATGCCATCTGTTACGTTCAGTATAGCTGTTTCAGTGCTCCATCCCTTCCTGAAGCCTGACTGATGTGAGTTGTGTAGGTTATTTGAGTCCAGGTGTTGGTTGAGTTGGGAGAGAACACATTTCTCGAGCATTTTTGCCAGGAAGAGTAGGTTGGTGATGGGTCTGAAAGTATTGGGATCTTTTGGGCTTGCGTCTGTTTTTTTTAAAAGGGGCTCATTTGGCACTGTTTGAGGCAGTCAGGCTTCAGCCCATTGGTCAGGGAGCTGTTTATAATCTTGGTCCATAGAGGGGTTAAGGCGGGGTTGAGGTGTTTTGCCAGAGATGCAGGTAGTGGGTCTGCGTAGTGGGAGGAGGGCTTGGATTTGGCAATCACCATGGAGATGTCCTCCTCTGTGAGTGGGTTGAAAACCTTCCACCTGTTGTGAGCTGGGGGGTTTTAGGCATTGGTTGATACAGTAGTTACTGGGTGAGGGGCCTCTGTCTTGGGGATCGAGGGGTGATCTAGGGTTGAGCTTACCTATGTTGAGAGGATAGAGATGCTAGAGTGACTCCATGGGTGACAGTCCAGGGAGAGCTTTATCTTTGTTATTCTCTCATTGAAGAATTTGGCCAAGTTGTTACAGAGTATTTTTGAGACGGGAGCGTTCTTTGCTAGGTTTGGAGGTTTGTTGTCCGATGATGTTAAAAAGCTCTTTGGGTGTTTTTTGTTGTTTCTTTGTCTAGGACATTACGCAAGAAGGTGGCTTTCTCTTTTAGGATGTGTTTTTTGCAATTCCTGTCTCCTCTTTTAAATTGGCAGTGGTGGGTTGTGGATGGGTTGGCTTTCCAATGTCTTTCAGCAGCACTTATCTTCTTTCAGAGTTGAGGTCTTTATTGAATCAGGATCTTGAGGGGGTATATCAGACCCTTTTTAGTTTCTGGGGGGGATAGTTTGTCCAGGTCTGTTTTCATCATCAATTGTAGTGGGCTGTGAGCTCATCTGTATTAAGGCTGTTGGTAGTAGGCAGGAGTGGGAATGACATTTTTTGCTTCCAAGTCAGTTAAGAGGATCAGATTGAGGTTTCAACACCATCTGTGGGTTTTTCGAGATCGGTTAGTAGGTGCTGCTGCTTGATTGATGTAAAACAGAATGAGGTGGTGGCATGACCAGTATAATGCCTTTTATATTTATTACTTCGTTTTGGGCTATAAAGTATCTAAGGTTGCGCCTCTGTTGCAGGTTTGTCCCTTGAGTGTTGGGTGAAATATTTGCTGAATAGGAGTTTGTTCAATGGCTGTATTAGTGTGTGCTTCTTGTTGTTCCAGTGGAGATTAAATTCACCTAGGATTATGTTGTTAGAGTTGGAGAAGAAGAAGTGCGTTAGCAGATCAAATAGTTGTTCACCAAAGGGGGGCGTGTTTCCTGGTGGGTGGTAGATGAGATGACATTTCGTCACGTTGTTATCTTTTAGCTTTAGGGTGGTACTGAGGTATTCGAATGATGTATAGGAGAAGGCGTTTGTTTCAGCCAGAGTGATGGTGTTATTATGTATGTTGGCTATGCCACCACCGTGGCTGTCCTTCCTGTCCTTTTTGATGATGGAGAAACCTGGGTTGACTAGAAGGTCAAGGATTGGATAGGATAATTCTTTGAGCCCAGTTTTTGTGATGACACGATGTCAATGTTGAGGCGCATGATGGCATCTGCCAGCTCTGTTGCGTGTTTCATTGATCATCTACAATTTAAGAGCATGCAGTCCACCTTGCTGCTGGTAGTGCGTTTCTAGGAGGGGGTGCCAACAATATTTTGGTGCTTGGTGATGGTGGTATGGTAGCCCTAGGCAGGTTGATGTTTTTCCCAGTTACGGTGATCACCTGGTTGTTAGAGGTGGGAGGTTCAGGGTTATCATAAGGTCATAGGTTTTTGCTAGATCCGTCACCTCTTTCATGGACATCTCGGGGCTCATTCGGCCTATGAGATTGGTTGTTGAGTGGGGTAGTGCTCCAGTTGTTTTTCTGGGAATTGGACAGCCGTGGGGGTTCACTGAGGATGTTGGGAGAGGTGAGTTGGGAGTGTTGGGCCAGATCAGAGAATGTTTTGGTTTTGGCAAGAATTTCTGTTGATGCCATCTATGACAATGTCAAGATGTCTTTGAAGACAGGTTACCCTTTCAGTTATGGTATTCGGGGCATATGGTTCCATGTAGAGAGTAGAGTGACTTTAGTTGTCTTTCCATGCAAGTTAGACATTTGGCTGGTTCTATTGTAGACATCAGGCTCAGTGTAGAGAGAGTGGAATTGTTAAGGGGTGAGTTAGCCTGTGCATGTTGCTCAGGACTAGGGGGTTGTGGGTCAATGGTCATGTGCATTGTATTGCCACAGGTTTCTTTCTATGTGTGTATTAGAGGGGGGTGTTTAGAGTGTACCCTTGTGTTTTTTTTAGCTATAGTTTGGGTGGTTAAAGGTCGTTTGGGGTTTCCTGGGGCAGGTAACTCTAGGTTAGTATTTTGTGTGGTGTGGGGGTGAGGTGAGGTGAGATTGGGAGGGGTAACTTGGGGGATGGTTGTTCAGGGGATTGTAGAGCTGAACTGGTGATGGTGTTGGGCACAGCTCTGGCTGATGTGAGGCGGTTGATAGAGCGGTCAGTTGCGAAGCGGAGGGGAGTTGAGATTGGATCATAAGGAATAGGGGTAGGAGGCATAGGGGCGCAGCTCGTTAGGGTGGAGTGTAGGTTGGAGGTGTGCATTGAGTGTGAGCTTCTGGTGAGTTTTGTGTGTGTTATTTCTTACAGTGTTGGTTTGTGCTTAGATTGTTGGCAGACTGAGAGGTGGAGTTGTGTAGCATAGAGAAAATGTATTAAAATGAACGCAGGATTATGTAATTGGCTTGAATCATGATATTGCCATTTCTGTATATTGTTATGCTAGTGTTGCCTTTGAAGGTGGGTAAATTGGAAATCAGCAGATTTTTAGCCAAAACAGAGGTTGGTGACATTTGTTATTTGGAAGTTACACGGAACCCTGGAACACACTAGTGTAAATGTTCCTCAAGAACTGGACTCAGGGCCCAAAATGAAGCCTCAGGAAGTGAACACAATATGTCAACCAAGGTTTCCGGAGCAGGACACAGAGCTCCAGATTCGTCCCTTCCAGAGCTCCCAGAACTAGGCTCTAGAATCAGATATATTGCTGCAGCACTGCATATGTCCCGGTCATATATGAACAAAGTACGCCATATGAACCTCCAGAACACGTCCCAACACTCTATATATGACCTCTAGAACCTGACACAGGTCTCCAGTGGGAAAACTGAAATAAATGATTTTGGCGGGAAAGTTTTCCGAGTTTTCCTTACGGGGCTGGTCCAGCGAAGACGTAGGTACTAGTCCGTCGCTTATCACCAGTCTCTTTTTTTGTGTGACTTTACATCTTGTACATTAGCAATTTTTTTCTGTGTGTATCTTTTATGTAACACATGTAATCCTAAATCCTTATGTTTTGCAACTGGTTCTTATGTAAAGCGTTCTGACACCTTCGGGTAAAGTTCGCGCTATATAAAATCGCATTAAATAAAGTAAGATTGCAGCCTAAGATGTTATTGTCTCCCTGCCAATAAAAACTAGTGAGAATGCTGAGCGGGTTAATGCGCTGCCTGTGGAATCGGTATGCACCCTGACAGACATTCGTTCCAGTCTCAGCAGGGCCGTCTCAGCCTGTCATCCATCAGACCAGGCAATAATGACACCTCTGGTGAAGGTTCCCTGCCTGCTTCGTGTTATTGTGTGCTCGAGTCACCGCGGAGCACGAGGGCGTGATCTTGAGGGTCCCTGAAGGATGAGAGAGAGGAGGCTGTTTAGACACATATGTCTTGAGATGGTGGAGGAGGGGGGAGCGAGGGAAGGGGACTTGTGTCTGGAAAAAAGTAAAACCGCAACCCCAGACTCAACGCGCCGTCAGCAGCTGGCGGGGCACAGTTTGAGGGGGCGGCCCGGCTAGGCTTTCTCCACACTGAACGAAGAAACACAAACCCCACTTTCTTTTTCTTTGGGTTCAAATTCCAGGGAAGCAAAAATCCAAGTTTTCGAAGGTTGAAGCGAGCGGCGATGCCTCTCGGGGTCCGTCGAAGTGACGGCGCTGCAGCCGGATGATCACATATTGGGATCCTTGAAACTAAAGAAGTGTGTGCCCGCCTGCAAATCTTTGCATATCTGTCCAGCTTCTGCGTGCTTGGGGTGACATCTCTGCTTCGGTGGGTGGGACCTACGGAGCTCTTTGGCGGGGGCACAATTTGTGGAATCAATCCGAATGTTCGAAGTAAGGGGGAACTGCACAGATCGAACCAGGGGGGAGCGTTTTGGAAGGGATGACGGTGGACCCTTATAAAGCAGACCACCAACCCCCTCCCCGGCAGGGGACTGCAGATGCAGGGATATATTGGGGGGGGGGGGGGTTAGGGGGGGGCAAAAATGAGTGCCCCCACGCTCCTCTTCCATCATCCGCGGGATCTGATATGGGGTGGCAGACCCCCGAAGTGTTTAGGGGTGGGCGCCCACCACGCCCCAGCTATCCCCCGCCACCACACCCAGGGGGTTTGAGGCTGGAGCAGTGGCTTCGGTAGGGGCAGGGGAGAGAGTGAGCCCTGGGTGGGGGAATCAGACGCGAGTGCCCCCCACCACACCCCTGCCCGCTCCGACGCCCCCTCTCCCAGGCCCCTGAGCCTGCGGGAGGGAGAGGAGGAGGGAAGCCGAGTCCTGGAAGCGCTCGGCGGCTCCGCCCTCCCTCCCTCCCCGCTCTCAGCCCCGTTATTCTGCCGGAGAGACTGAGGGCTGCTGCGGCGGACTCGCCATCTCTGTGCGGCGTGGACCGCCCGCCCCCCCTACCCCTGCCACCCCGAGACCACCGCCTCCCCCTCCAGGACCCCCCCACACCTCGCCTGCGCCCCCCGGCTGGCCCCCCCGGCGTCGCCGCTGGTGCCATGCCGGGCATCGCGGGGGCACCATGAGGGGCGGACACCCGCCGCCCGGCTGCTCCTGCCAGCATCTTTTCCGCAAGGTCCTGGCCAAGTGCGGCTGCTGCTACTCGCGGGTCCGAGGTAAGAGTCCGCTGTTGATCCGTCGATGTGCGGGGCCAGCCCCTCTCTGTCGCTGGCTTTTTGGTAACTTTGCCCAGGGGTGTGGGCTGGGTCGCACCCATGAACCTGGCCGGGTGATTCCCCCTGCGCTGGGACACGGCCTCCGAGAGACCTGCGACCCTTTAGAAGTTCGCCCTAATATAAGGCAGGTGGCATGGGAAGTGGGCACCCTAATGCTTGGCAGTGCCACTGTTCCATGACGGGGCTTCACCCAATCATGAAGTGTTGACATGCACAGCATGGCAGCTCGCGCCCTGATCCCTTCCAGTAGATCCTCTCCAGGTGAGCTGTTGTTTCTTGTGGGTCCCTGGCGCCCACTGGTCTTGTTCCACTGCGGACAATGTGCAAAAAAAAACAACAACCCGACTCTTGCCTCTCTGTCTCTTCTGTAACTTTGTGAGGTGAGGGTGTGTGTGTCCACAACTGCGGCTCTCCACAGCGGCCCGGCATGTAGGTAGCCTCCCCCGTGCCCTCCCTGTGGGCAGAAGGCAGAGCCCTGGAAATCCAACACAACATGGCATATAGTACTTGGCACGGGAACCACCAACGCCCCAGCGTCTGTTCTCCTTAATACCTTATATTATGTGGCTTGGTTAGTGCTTGTTTCAACAAATCTCTGCGTGAGCTATTGTTCTTCGTGGTCTCTGGCAGGACCACAATAACAGTTTCCTTTAGGGAACTGCATGGCACGCACCCAAGGGCCTCACATGTCTCTTTCTATCCTCGGATGGGTGTGTTGGCTTGCTGCCTGGTCTATCGAAAAAAAAAACTATTGGTGAGTCGTGGTGTTGAGTTGTGTGTGTTTATTTACCTCCAGTCCTTGATGTGTGAGGTCAAGTAGAGCCCAACCATGCTTAATTTTGCCACTGTGGGCAGCTTTCTGTTGACATGTCTTGGCAGGCTGGTTTCGGCTGTTTAGAACTTGAGTGTGTGCAGAATTAAATTCTTGTTGGTTTCTTATCACTGGAACATTTGATCTATCCTGTTCAGAGTTTGGCTTGACTGGTTTGTCTAAATTGGGGGTTACATAATCCATCAGGCCTACACTTATTGACTGGGGTGGTGGGATTTCAGGAATGGGGTTGACACTGAAATTGAGTAGTTCAGCAAACCCAGAGAGGCCCTGTTATGTGTGCTCTAATGGGGTTGCCTTCCATAACCCCTAGCATGGTCAGGCCCATCTGTTTATTGGACTTGCACCATTGAAATTGCCTTCCATAACCCCTGGTGTGGGCAGGCTCATCTGTTTATTGAACTTGTACCATTGAAACAAGTAATGATACAAAACGTTGGACAAGTAATGACACAAAACCGTAGTGGCCCATCTGTTTATAGGGCTTGCACTATTGGCGATGCCGCTCATTACCTCTGGTATGGACGAATAGCGATACAAAGCCGTAGTGGCCCAGCTGTTTATTGGACCTGCACAATTGAGCATGCCTCCCATAATACCTGGCATGGACGAGTACATACACAAAACCAGAGAACTCGTCTGTATATAGGAGCTGCACCCATTGTGGATGCCTGCTCTTTAACATGCTTGCCTAGTATCATGATAAACCCAGTGATCCCTGCTTGCATACTGTATTCACACCATTAGCACTTCCAGGGCCGGACTGGCTGTAGGGCGCACCGGGCATTTACCCCTTGTCTTGGAAGGGTGGGGGATGTTTTTTGAGTGGTGGGGGCCGGTTTGGTTACTGGGGGCCAGTTTTGCAGCATTGCTGCAATATATGCTCCCTGTAACAAAAGCGGCAGTAGTGCTTCTTCTTACTAGCACCCAACCTTGCCCCTTTCCCCCACTCCTGGGGCCAATCCCGCAGGGCTGCCAGGGCTGGTTTGTGTTCCCAGTCCGGCCCTGAGCACTTCTTTCCAAAGTCCCGGCCTTGGGCAGGTAGCACCACAACGTTGACTAGGCCTGTCTTCATATGGGAACAACAGCATTAACCTTTCTTTTTTTGTGCTTCTGGGGTTGGCGTAGAACACAACAGAACCAGACAGATCGTTTGTCTTCGGCCCACAACCTTGATATTGACTCCCAAAACCCCTGCCATGGATGTTTAATATGATATCACAGAATCAGATTGGCCTCCTGCCTCTGGGACCGTAGCCCCTGGCATTGTCTCAGTGAGCTTCTGCAGTGTATGTGCACAAGGACTAAACTAGAACTCGTAGCTGCGGGAACCTGTACAATTGACCTTGCTCCCATACCTGTTGACATGGATGTTGAGCACCAGAAAAATCGGAGATCCATACCTGTCTGCGGAACTTGGATCATTAGTGCTGCCGCCACCTGCAGGACTACTAGACGGACAGGTCGCTATCTATGATACCAGCACTATGTTTGGTGGTGGGGATATGTACAACCGCAAAACTGGACAGACGTGCCTCTCTAAGGGCCTTGCACCGGTGGCAATGTCTCCAGTAATTGCCATCACAGACACCAAACAGCACAAACCCGGACAGCTCCATCTTTCTTTTGAACATGGACCATTGGTGCCAACTGCAATAGCTGCTGGGGCGGTCGTGTAGCACACAAAACTGCACACCCCTTCTATCAATGGGACTTGAACCACTGGCACTCCCTTCATGGGGCTAGTTGAAGTTGTCTCTCTGCTGGCCTGAAATGGGACTGCTGAAGCTGTCTATCTGCTAGCCTTCTATATGATGATATAGCTCTCTCTCTGCTGGCCTGACATGAGACAGGCAGTCTCTCTGCGAGACTCACCATGGCTCCTGTAGCTCTCTCTCTCTCTCTCTCTCTCTCTCTCTCTCTCTCTCTCTCTCTCTCTCTCTTTCTCTCTGCTAGCCTGGCATGGGGCTGTCACTGCTGCAGCTCTCTGCTGGCGCTCCGCTCGCCAGGCCGGCGTTGTTCGTGCCCCCTTCCTCCACACATCTCTTAGTTTTGTTTTTGAAATATGAGCCTCACAGAAATGCTCACGAATGGAGTTTTAAAGACCAGAACAGGCCGGAGGCCGGGACGCACCTGGACAGGGAATAATAACACTACCCTTTTCCTGCTCGGGGGTGGCCAGCCATGGCACTCGGCCCAGTTTAGGAGAACACTGTCAGAGTCCAGAATGCAGCCTTGCAGTTGGCACACCCAGCTCTCGATTTGTTTCACATTTCACAGAGAGTTAGGCAGGGGTTTCGAGATTTAGAGACATGAAATCTATTTCAGAGACTTTCCCTATATCTATACCGTATAATTGCTCATAAAACCTCCATCACAGCCGCGATATAACTGGTTTCTCGGTTGGCAGCGACTATAGAGATACCAAAGACTGCATGGGCATGGAGTTTGAAGTTCACTGTTAGGCAAGAGTAATGAGTGGACATGAGTGAGACAATAGCCCTAGTGGGGAGTGCAAGCACCAGACCTCCCCTCAAAATTCTCCCAGCGCCTAGACGCGGATCCACTCACAGTCTGCACTTTACCCAAAGTGTTCATTGCTCCATTGCACCGGTTTGTGTACTATAAAGTGGGTGCATTTTGTTATTTTAATTGCTTGCTATCGACCGCTTTACATGAGCACCTGAATGATGTTATTATTTTTTAATGACTCGAGAATATTAAACATCTTGCCGAGAATCACAGGATGTCGAGGAGCTGCTGGGATTCGATCCAGATTTCCTAAGTTTAAAGTCTACAGCTTTTGACTCAAGGCCATATCTCTTCATCGGCTAAAAACGACGGTCGCTTAAAAATGAACCACGCTGTCGCGGCAGAGTCCCCCAACAGAACTGTTTTCGGATTTCTTTGAAAGTGTATGCTGGTGTGAAGCTGGCAGTCCAGCGCCGAGCCTTCCCGACAGACACAGCGCGCGCCGAGCTCTTCTCCCATGTGTTTCCTCTTCGGAGGAGCCGTGCCAGGGATCGCCTGCCTCTGCTAATGCAATAATTGAATTACCAGCCTGTAAGCTGATATCGCAGCCATTTGGTGACACAACATTGGTTGCCAGTGGAGAGGGAGAGAGTTGTTTGTGTGCTTACCAGAGACGAACAGGCCCATGGCGACCGGGAGTTGTTGCCTGGGTTACCTGCCAGGCTAGTTCATTGATACCTCGCAAGTGGTGGGAAAGCGCTATATAACTACAAACCTTTCTTTCAACTCAATTTATGCCTCATGCTGGAATGTTCAGGTGAGGATGGGGGGGGGGGGGGGCTAAAGATGATTGTTTCCTTGTTAGCCAGCCTCACCGTAAAGCCCGCACCTCGTGGGGAGGGCAGGCGCTTATATATGTGAGATGTGAGAGACTCTGGGGCCCAGGGCCCTCATTATATTTTGTGGGGTCCCACCATTTTGCATGATTCCACTGGGGGAGGGTATGTTTAAGTGCTGTTGACCTGGGAAGCAGTGAGACCTGTTATTTTCAGATATTGCAGATGGTGGCTACTGGACCCTTGCCCTAGTGCTCGACCCTGGACACGGGGCATCTACAGTGGAGGAAACGGCACAAGGCCTCTCTTCTGGGGTCAGAGCTCTGACTGAGAAGTAATGCAGGGCCGCTCATCCATAAGTTAAACTTGGAATGGGAGGTGGTGCAGGGCTGGAATGGGAGACACTGCATGGCCTCTCAGCTGGAGGTTAGATCTGCAATGGGGTGGGGTGTGGTTGCAGGGCATTTCATATGGGAGTTGGAATAGGAGGCAGTGTAGAGCCCCTCCGTTTGGAGTTTGAGTTGGAACGGTAGGGGATGCAGGCCTCTCAGCTGGGAGTTAGAGATGGAATGGGATCTAGTGCTGGGCCTCTCAGCTGGATGTTAGAGCTGGAATTGGAGGGGGCGCAGGGCCTCTCAGCTGGGAGTTAGAGATGGAATGGGAGGTTTGCCTGGCCTCTCAGCTGGGTGTTAGAGCTGGATTGTCTGCTGGGTGACTATCGCCAGTGGTGATGACGTCTCAGTGCCCCGTGCTCTCTTCGCCAGGGCCGGACTGGCCATAGCGGGCACTGGGCAATCCCCCGGTGGGCCGCAAGAGTGGGGGCCGATTTTGGGCCCCTGGGGGCCGTTTTTGTTACAGGGCCGTTTTCGCAGCATAGCTGCAAAATCGGCCAAAAACTGGCCCCAGCAAAGAGCCCGGCAGCACCTCCAACGCCCCCCCCAAATGGGGAGTGGGGGGCCGGCCGAGCACTTTGCCAGGGCCGGTTGTGGTTCCCAATCCGGCCCTGCTCTTCGCCTGCCGGCTGCAGCAGACGGGCTCGCAGGGCAGTGCTCAGATCCTTCGGGTGACAGCCCCGGCTGCTCACAGCCTTCTCCCGGGCTCAGAGGGTGCCGCTGCCAGCTCTGGTGGCGCTCAGGGCTTGGCGCGGCTCCCAGGCAGTGCTACTGCTGCCAAGCAGAGTCAAGCCCCGGGGCAGCATGTTGTTGTGGCAAGTTATGAACAAACTCCCTGCTCCTCTGTTGGGACGGTCCTCTCTCCCGGATCCGGACAGGGATGCGGAAAAAATAAAGTGCGAATAAAGCGCAAACCTTCTTCAACCCTCTGCCCTCTTTCCCACTGATCATCTCTCCGTTCTGCCTTCCTGTTCAGACTTTAGGACTTTATATTTTGTGTTCTTCCATTTTCGGGTATTGTCCCCTTTCCAGGTTGTTTCCATTCCGTTTCTTTCCCTGCTCTCTCTTGTGCCATGAATAGCTGTACAGACCGCCTGTAAGGAGCTCAGGCCCTCTAGTTTGCTTTATCACTGACTCTTGTGACAACCAAGACCGTGTCCTGGTCTGAAAGGTCTGTGTGTGGGCAGGATTTTGGGCTGTTTGTGGCCCTGTTTTATGATCTGCTGGACCGGTTTTTACTGTTGATGTCCCTGATATTAAAACAAACATTGCCTGCAGCAAGCTCAAATCCATGCAATCTTCCATCCCTTTTACAACCCTTACACATCGTGGCTTTACAAGTTAAAATCTGCTCCATTTTGCAAACAGGGTGACATTTTTTTTTAGGTATGTGATTCAGTAATAGGGCCACTTTTATTGTGGTGCCTGGGCGGCCTCCCTCACTCACTCTCCTCCTTGCATTTATCATCCCGCCTTCCCTCGCTTCATTTCATTCGGTTTCTATTCACAAGCGAACGCCTTCCGCCCAATATTTCTTCATACCTCTGTGTTTCTCTTTCTTCTCTTCTTCCACGATCCAAATCCCATGGCCCTTTCCACCCTCCTTTCCCCATTCTCCCCTTTCCCACCTTTTCTTTTCTTTCTTCCTTTCTGCTCCTCTACACACTCTTCCTTTTATCATTCCCCTGCCTCTGTTCTTCACTTTCACACTCTCGTTCTTACCCCCGAGTGATTTACATAATAACAGGGTAAACATGCCTGAATGCAGCCTTTTCAGCTGCAGTCTCTTCACCTTATGTCTAAATATAACCGCAGCGGATAAGCTGCAGGAGAATACATGTTAAGCTTTATAAACAAACACACGCGGTGCGGCCTCCTTTCTCCCTCACAGTGTTCGGCTTTAACCCCTTGCATGTGGCCGCGATTCTGCGCCTGTGCGGCAAAATCGCAAGTGGGCGGGTTCATAGCGACCCCAGCCGTCACCAGCACACGAGCACCGTAGTGCATGACGGCTGGGGGCCGTCATCAGCATGCAAGGGGTTAATGAGGCGCCTCCTGCACCAGAGCACACCAGGCGCGTGCAGTCACGAGGGTCTGCGTCTAGGGAGATCTAGAGGCTGTGGTGGGCCAGGACTGCAAGAGTTCACTGCACAAAGCTTGAGATAAAGTCTGCCAACATACCTGGCGCGCTGCGCCTCCAGCAAAACGTACACTCTTCACATTTCCAGATTGCAAACTCCACACAGAGTGGCCTGCAAACTGGAGAGCGTGGGGCGTGCTTGAATGTATTGTCCAGAGGCCTGGATACGCTCTCTAAGGTTTAGGTGTCAGAATATCATTAGCAACAATATTGCCTCATCCAAGTATCCTGTCATAAATATCCTTTAAAAAACTCTTGTCACATTGGGTACAGGTTTTCTATTATTAACCACAGTCGGGGGCATTTTTGTATGATATTTAGGGCACCATGTTTCTGTTAGCTGTAATATGGGTTACAATATCCTGTTGCCATAGTGTCACTAAAAACACGAAAAACTGAATTTTGTGCCATTTGGCTGACTGGTTGAACATGTAACCTGGCCCTTTGAACCACCCAGTGCTTGAAATGGAAAACAGAAGTGCTGGTACCCTGTACCAAGGTATCTGCTTGCTTCTGAGAAGTGCCGGTACTCTCCAATTAAACGTATCATGGCACTCTTGAGAAGTGCAGGCACTCTCCCTCTCAAAATAAAAAAATGTTAGAAACTCAGTCCATTTAAAGCACTGGAACCACCCCACCACTCGTGGAGAGTCACCCAACATCACCTCATTGCTTTGGCACAGGTGGAATGCCTTACGACACATAAAATGTCAACCAGTCTGCCTCGGAGCTAGGGGTGCATACAAGTTTCTTTATCACCTTAGCGCAGGCTTATGAAGTTTCTAACTGTTGGTCTACTTGTAGTTTGCAGTTCCTCTGCCTACACCTGTGCCTAATTTGAGCTGGTGGTTGCCAGTGGAGGCACTTATTCTTGGGGAACCCACACTTATTTTTTCACATCATTTATGTACCTATTACACAGATCAGAAAGATGGCGGAAGACGGCAAAACCGTCACAAAAGGAAAATGCAGGAACCTCAAGGAGTGAGATAAAGGGAGGGAGTGTCTGGTAGTGGATTAAAGAGGTATGAGGTGGCTTTAACCCGTTGTGTGCTTCTGTCGGCCAACGGCCGTCACGCGCACTACCTCTGTAGTGCTGCACACGTCCGTCGGCCGACGGGCCCCGCCCACTTGATTAAACCACCGCACCGCGGTGGAATTGCCGCTGCGGTTAAGCGGCTAAAACTACCAGCCTTGGGATTCCTCGCGCCTATTTTCATTGCACCAGCCACGGCCTTCTGAGCAGAGTTTCTGGCCCTGACACTCTCTTTCACAAATGAAGCACTGGCCTACACACTCATATTTTGCTTGCTCTTATGCTTCTTAGAGGGTGCTGGTAATTCACAGGTGTTTTGTTTGCAAGAGCATGCCTTGCGTAGCGTTTTATCGTGAATACTGTGAGACTGTTGCCTCAGTTACTTGTGAGTAGTTATAACTTTTGCAGTACCATCCTTAGATCTTTCTAATGAGTACTCTAACAGCTCCAGCAATATACCTGCATTTCATACTCTTGTCTACAACCCTTGCTTAGCATTTCCTCATGAGTGGCTCATGACCAATTACACTACCATACAATATGCTTGCAAAAGTCCTGGTTTTCTTGCATCTTTGCTTATTTCATACAAATCCTCAACTTTCCTCTTTGCATATTTTGGTAATTTATGCAAAAAATACCACAAGTTAGTGACAAAGAACTTTTTAACTTATCACACTTCTACTCAGAGGTAACCGCGCAAATGGAATACTGTAAGTCTACAGTAGTAAACGCGTTTCCAGCTACTTCCAAGTTTTACCTTTACCTAGAGCAAATCAAGTCTTTAAGTGGGGCGGGTACTGGCAGGTCTCAGGTGCAGCAATTATAAAAAAAAACGGACTATGAAATGTGTCCCTACTGGGCCCTATATTCTTACCCTTAATTTTACGGTAAAAAAATGTTCGATTTTTCAACAGCGACTGTTCACATTTTACGTTATCTTGCACATTTTACTTCATCTTGTATGCACAAAGTGTTTGCTTCTTGCAGATGTTGTGTTTCTGTAGTTTTGTCTTTCACAGTGCGCGCTGTAAATTCAGTCATGTCTAGGAGCCGTGTGAGTTCAGGTTGTGGGCGGGTGTTCAGGATGAGGCACTATGGAAGCTCTGAAGTTGAGCATGATGGTGGTGCATTGTCTTTACAGTGCACATCACTGGGTCATAAAGGCGTTCAGACTACATGCTCATCCAGCCATTGGCCTTTCTGCAGAGTGCACAGAGTGATGGTCACATATGGCCCAGCTGTAATGATCATTTTAGGTCAAAGGGTGTGAAGGATGTATTCAGTTGTGGAAATATTGACACACCCAAAAAATGTGATGTTTACAATTTCTAAAGATTAGATATGTGTGAGAGAGAAGGCATGGTGAATGGGAAGTGACACAAAGAAACACATGCAGAAGAACAAAGCGAAAAGACAGCGATGAAGTGGAAGGAGATGACTTGTGACACATACAAATGGGGGATTTCAGAAGTTTGTTTGGAGAAAAAAGGTGTAAGTGTGAGCATAAGATACTACACAGGAAAGTGGTGGTAAGGGGAAAATATGAGTGATTGTGACACTGAACACCACTGCCCATCTCATATCTTTCACTGATGTTTAATTCACAGTTTCATATTTTCTCACAGTTTCAGAATTAAAACATTTTCATTTCTAATTACTATGAAAAAAAAATCACAGTTATATTTATCTGACAGTGCTAACAAGCGCTGCAAAGCCAATCGATTTGGTTTGTTTTAGATACATGTTCATTGTTGAGTGATATGTCTGGATGCAGTAACAGAAAACTCAGAGAGAGGTACCCAAATACTGGTCCGGTGGCATGATGTGTAAAAGTGTACCCACTTTCCATGGAATCTAAGCAGTCAAAGTAGCAGCAAAGCATTTCTGGGAATATTACTCAGGGTGGCAATCATGTTTATAACATTATATACAAGGAATGATTTCTTTAGTGGTTTTACAGGATTGTATAATTAATATTAATCTTGTAAAATAGTTGGGTTTGTTGATCACTTTATGAAAAAGAAACTTATATTCATTATACGAACAGGTTATTGACAATTCATTCACTAATGTTCCAAGTTCAGTCTAAGTCAAGTAGAGAAAGTGAATCAAAGAGAAAACATTTTAGTTCACATGTTTAAAGCCACATCCTTAATTACATAGGCCACACTTCTTCGAAAGGATCCAGAGTTCTCTTTAAGAGCGCCATCTCTCGTCTTATACCCACTTAACCCCTTGCGTGCTGGTGACGGCCCCCGTCCATCATCATCACAGTGCTCGTGTGCTGATGACGGCCGGGGGCCATCATGAATTCGCCCACTCTTCAAAATGCCGCACAGGCGCAGAATCGCGGCCGCGCCCAAGGGGTTAAAGGACTGGTAGGAATGGCATCCATTCGGTTCTCTGACCAATGTGCTGTGAAGCCCACTGCAGGATGCACAAAGCTCTACAATGTCCCCAGTTCCAGCTACGCTTACAGGTGTAACCACTTTCATTTCACATCTGTGACATCCTTATTTATGTGGATATTTATGTCTACTGCATGAAGTCCTCCTTACACGTTCACATAGAAGATGAACTGTTAGTACAACTCTTTTGTAACCCTGTATGTCGAATCTATGTTGCACAGTTCCTTGTATAAGCCCTGTGATTCTTATACACAAATATAAAGTAACCTTGTTGCTAAAGACCCTCTAGTATTCCATTTGTAAAATATTCAAAATCCCTTTGAAGGGTTGCACTAGGACAGAAAATAGGCCCCGGCACCAAAATAAAGGTTTGACCCATATTTTCAAATCGCGTTACTTTTAAACTTGTACATGCACCCTATATAGGTATTTTCCAAGGAATGGGAGAATGCATACTTATATTCTTGCTACAGGCTAGGTTTGTGGTAAAATAAGGGGAATTAATGGTAAAATCCGGCTCACCAGACCGTAAAACAGGCCCACAAACATCCCAAAAACACTATCCCATACACTGACCTGTCAGACCAGCCCTTCTGGCAATGCCAGATTGCTCTCTAGACAACCTCGACCCTCCTTTGGGTTTGGTGTGCACTGTGTAAAATTGCTAGTAAATGCATGAATAAATAAGAGCTTATAACAGGTAAAATAACAGCGTAGCATAACACATGGTAAAACTAAGCATAACGGAAGAACATATACTATAACACAGCATAATATAACATAGACAGTTTCAGTCAAGAGTGGGCCATGTTCTCATAGGAGAGTTAGAGTGCACGGAGTGGACAGCTATATACCGGCCAAATGGAGTAGACCAATGCACACGCGCCACATTACCGCGGAGGCAGGACCCCCACTTTCCATGGAATCTAAGCAGTCAAAGTAGCAGCAAAGCATTTCTGGGAATATTACTCAGGGTGGCAATCATGTTTATAACATTATATACAAGGAATGATTTCTTTAGTGGTTTTACAGGATTGTATAATTAATATTAATCTTGTAAAATAGTTGGGTTTGTTGATCACTTTATGAAAAAGAAACTTATATTCATTATACGAACAGGTTATTGACAATTCATTCACTAATGTTCCAAGTTCAGTCTAAGTCAAGTAGAGAAAGTGAATCAAAGAGAAAACTGACCTGAAAGACTGAGACATACAGAAAGCCAGGTCTGGGACACACAGAAGGCCAGGCTTGGAGTCTGTGGAATAAAAAACACGACCTGGAGTCTGCAACATCCATTAAACTCTCTCTGTGACACACATAAAACCAGGCTTGCAGTCTGTCATTTATAGAAAAACAGGTCTGGAGTCTGTGATATACAGAAAATCAGGCAGGCAGCCTCTAACACACAGACACCTGAGGCTGGAATCTGTGGCATATTGCATTGTATTGTAATTGCAGTTATATAGCGCTTACTACCCCATACAAGGCGTTGCAGCGCTTTTTCGGCGGGTAGCACACTACTCCTGAACCCATAAAGCATTAGTGTTGGATTAGTATAGTGAAATATGAAAGTATTTTGAGTGGTGGATAGGTTAGTCAGTTATTTGGATTCAGAAGGATAGCGGCGGAATAGTAGAGGGAAGATGTTTGAATTTATATAGTGCTTTAGGGTGTGGAAGTGCTTTTTTTCAGTGAGTAACACGCTACTCAGAACTCATAAAGGATTAGTGGTGAATTAGTATAGTGAAATATGAAAGTAATGTGAGTGGTGGATATTAGTCAGTTATTTGGATTGAGAAGAATAGTGGAGGGATAGAAGAGGGGAAAAGGTTTGCATTTATATAGCGCTTGTTACCCCATATGGGGTGTTGAAACGCTTTTTTGGTGAGTAGCATGCCACTCCAGAACCCATAAAAGGATTTGTAGTGAATTAATATAGTGAAATATGAAAGTAATTTCAGTGGTAGATATGTTAGTCAGTTATTTGGATGGAGATGGGTAGCGGAGTGATAGAAGATGGAAAAACGATTTGCATTTATATAGTGCTTGCTACCCCTGATGAGGGGGTGAAGCGCTTTTTTTGGCGAGTAGCATGCTACTCTGGAACCCATAAAGGACAGTGGTTAGTTAGTATAGTGAAATATGAAATTTGAGAAGTGGATATGTTAGTCTGTTATTTTGATTGAAAATGATAGCGGAGGGATAGAAGAGTGAAAGATTTAGACTTTTTTTGTTTTATTTTGGAGGTCAAAGCAGTAGGAGGAGACTTGGGATGAGTAAAAAGGTTTGTGGAGGGGAGGAGTCAGAGGGAAGAGTTTAGAAAGGCTTGTTTTGGGGGATCGGTATAGTAAAAGAGGTGTCAAATGGTACAAGGAGGGGTAGAGTAAGGGAGAGTCCAGAAAGGGCTTTTTCACGGGTCATAGTAGTGTTATGGGGCTTGGGATGAATGAGAGAGTGGATGTAGAGGATACATTGATAGAGGTATAGGGTGAGAAATAGGATATTGCATTGGAAAGATTAGTAGAAAGAGGTTTGAGATGAGTTAGAGAGTTGAGGTCGAAGATATATTGAGAGAGGTTTAGGGTGAGAAATAGGGTAGTGTATTTTTATATGCTGAATTAGACGAAAGTAATAAATGTATAGATCCATAAGTACATGGAAAGTATATAGATACATAAAGGAAGTAAGTATACGTAGATTAAAGATATTGATAGAGGTATTGGGTGAGAAATAGGGTAGTGCATTGAATATGCTTTTTTTGGAGAAAAGTAATAAATATATAGATCTAAGTACATCGAAGGTATATAGATGCATAAAGGAAGTAAGTGTATGTAGATTACAGATGCATTGGATAAACTCTGGTTTTCAGGTGTTATACTTAAAAATAAAAATTATTTAAACATGATTATTCTACATGTTTATACAAAGCAATACACATATATAGATACGTAGCTATAGTACAAATAAATGATTACATACGGAGGGATATGTGGTATATTTCTGCTTGCATGTGGCGCTTATGTGGGGAAGAGCCCATTCTTGTGTAGTTTTCAGAAGATTAGGTGGTTGTCCATGGATCTTTTGTTGGCGGTAAATAGTTCCATAGTTTGGGTGCTTGAACAGAGAAGTATGTGCCACCATGTTTTTTTCTTGTATTTTGGGATTTTGAGGCGAGGTTCCACTCTAGAGCGGAGGTTCTTTTGTTGAATGTGTTTGGTGATTTTATTCCTGATGAAGAGTTGTCCCATTTCATGTATCGCTTTGTGGGTGATAAAAAAGCAGCTTGAACGTGGATCTTCTGGCAACCGGTAACAAATGCAGGGCTTTTAAGGAAGGGGAGATGTGGTCTAGCGGTTTGATATGTAAGAGCAGTCTGGCAGCTGAGTTCTGAATCCGTTGGAGGCTATTTGCATAATCGAGTTTGGACAGAACAAGTGAGATGGTAGCTTGGACCTTGTGTGGAAATCCCAAATGGGGGAAGATTTGTCGCAGAGTTTTTATAGTAACACAGCTTGATCTTCCTAGTTTGTCCACTTGGGCATTCATCGATAGCTTGGAGTCCATGGTCATTCCGAGGTTTCTTACTTCCTTCGATACTTTAGGCGGTTATCCCAGTTCATCAGGCCAGGCGCGAAGTGGGTCATAATGTTTCCAATCGCCACACATGAGTATTTCCGTTTTGGAAGCATTCAATTTGAGATGGCTCCAAGTCATCCATTGATCCACGGCTCTGAGACAACGAAAAATTGGCGAGTTTCCAATGTCTTTGGGACATTCCAGTTGAAGAAGTATTTGTGTGTCATCTGCATGTTGTAGCACGGAGGTGAAATTGATTGATCACTACCGGTAATGACTTCATATAAATGTTGAAAAGCATGGGCGAGATGATAGATTTGAGGGACTACAGCTTTTGTGGAGAATGGTTTGAACGAGAAAGGTGGGGTATGGATGGCATTAGTTCTGTTTCAAAGGTAGGAAGTGATCCACTTGTGATCAGTCCCCTCTATTACGGCTTTGTAGAGTCTTTTGTTTCAGAGTGTAATGGTCAACCGTGTCAAAGGCAGCTGAGAAGTCCAAGAGGAGTAGCGCAGCAACCCCGTTGTGGTCAACTGTGTTCTTCAGGTCATGACAGATGACAAGGAGGGCAGATTCTGTGCCTCTTTCCTGACGGAATCCTATTTGGAAGTCTGAAAGTATGGCATTGTCTGCAATGAATTGTGACATCCAGGCGAACGCTGCTCTTTCTATCAGTTTTCCCAGGAAAGGTCTATTTGCAATGGGTCTGTAATTGTCAGGGTTCAGCGGGTCCAAGTTTTGTTTTCTTCAGTAAAGGGCATATGTATTACTTTTTGAGTTCTTCTGGAAATATTCTGGTAGTTAAGGAATCGTTGATGATTCTTCTTACTGGAGTGGCAGCAGAGGTTGTTAGAAGAATTGTCTTGAAAGTTTGCTGTGGATACGGGTCAAAAGGGCTGCCGGCAGGCCTGCTTGCTTTGACCTGCTCCATAAATTAATTGTGTGAAATGTGGAGGAGCCTAGCTCGCGGCCGTGATGGTCGCCCTTTAGCTCGGCTCCCGCAGCCCTCCGTCCTGATTGCCTATCCTGTCTTCTATCCTGTCCGAGGACGACACATTTTTGGGGCATTGGAAACATAACGGCTTGTTTGTACTTACCATCCGACCCCGGGGTCTCGGTGTGCAGTGGCTCCGGAGTTGTGGCCTCCGAGGGATCGGGGCCTCTGCGAGACTTGGACCGGGACCTGGCCGGCGAGATCCGACGGCTCTCGGCCCGGCCGGGAGCGAGAACCAGTGTTGGGAGCCGATGTGCGAAGATCCCGGCGATCCTGACCCGGGCCTGCCCTGGTGGCCGCGCGGCCGGCGTGGGTGAGAGGCTCCGGGACCTGATCCTGTGAGGGGGTCTCTCACTGCCGCTGCTTTGTCCGGCGGCCCTGGTCCTCGGGGCCCGGGCTCCGCTTGTTTGGGGCACCGGTGCTGGCGCTGGCAGAGGCCTGTCTTGGGCGGATATCCCTTTGGCATCGAGGCCGCCCTTGCTGGGAGCCCCGGAGCTTGTAAAGTCCTACATTTGAGAACTGTTCTTTCCGGGGGTCTTGGTGGGCGGCGATTGGGCTGATTCACGAAATGGCGGCCGACCCTCTGGAACGAGAGTCACCCTGTGGCGGCGGGCCCGTATTGCCTAATTGTGGGGGGAGTGGATCTGGTGGACGTGCGCCGACGGTCAGAGATATCCTGGAAGCCCTGAGATCCCTGCACGCTTCCCTGGCCCTGGGCACCTCGGTGGGTCCGCCACGATCTGCCGCCATTTTGGGCGGCCATTGCTTCTTGTCGCCCTCTTGTTTTGATGACTTCCTTGTTTCGCCCCCCTCGACTGGCTTGAGTGTCTCCGCCACTGATCGAAGATCGTGTAATGTACCGGTGACTTTGGGGCGCCCTGCTTTTCAAGGTTCGGACCCCGGGGACTTGGATGCTGTACTGCGACCCTGTTCGACATTGTTGCCTGAAACTATTGGTGGACTGCCTCCTGTGCCTGCTTCGATGACTTTGCCTGTGTCTATAATTGGGGCCACCTCGCCCGATCCAGTGGCGCAACTGAACTCCTGTTTTTCATTGCTCGTGCTGCGATTGTCGATGCATCTACACTTTTGGTTTGGACTGTTGCTCCCTTGTGGAACTATCTACCCCCCACGTAGCCATGTTAGTTGCCATTCCACCCGATTATATGCTGATTCCGTATTTAGTATGTGGTTTTACGTTGACATGTGGTGGGTGGGGTTTATCGCTCGAAGGGGTTGGGGGTGAAATGTACGACTTCTGTTTGATTCCAGGTGTACAATTTAGTAGCATAAATGTTTTCAGTCGTGGAAAGGTGGGAGGTCCCCTTCGCCTACTGTTTTATGGCGCGTGATGGGGTGTCGACCTGGCCTGTTGTTGACTGTGCTTGTCTGGTGGGGCGGGGGGCTGCGGCCGCCCGTTCGGATTATAATTATTCTGCTCCTCCCTCCTGTCTTCTTTTCTTTGTTTTTGCTGTTTTTTGTCTTGTTCTTCTTTCTTACTTCTCGCTATATTTCGGGTTCTGGTTTAGGGCGACAGGCACGCTGTTTGAAGGGTAGGCCATAGCCTTCTACAGGGGTGCAGGGTGGGACGGGTGGGTTGGGTTCTATTTTTTGTTTGTCCTCTGGTTCTATGGCCCTTTTCTATCTCTTTTTCGTGAGGCCGCGTCTGTCCCGACCTCCTATGGTGTGTTTCGGGTGGGGGGTGTGGCGTCGTTACTCCTCCTGCTATGTTTCGGCTGTTTTTCTCCCCGATCGCCATACCCCCGCTTGGGCCGCTACTCCTTTTGTCTCCTGCCTTCCCGCCACGGGGGGCCTGTGTCGGCGTGTCTTTTTCCTTTCGTTTTTCATATTTCTTTATTTCCCTTTTTATTGTTTTATTTTGTCTTCCCTCCATTTTCCTTTCCCTTCCCCTTCCCCTTCCCTACCCCGTTCCCTCCCCCCTTTTTCCTTTCGTTGTCCTAGAGGTAACTATGGCGGGCTGATTTTGGTGTATTATCTTTCCGATCCCTCTGTTCTGGCTCTGTAGTGTCTTGGGGGGTGGGCATGTTACGAGGATAATGCTCAGGGGCTGATGGTGTCTCACATATCCTGATTTCTTGAATGCATTATATTGTCCCCCCCGATGTTCTGACCTCATTCCCCCTTCTTAATGTTGAAGTTGGTTACGGGATATCGGATGCCTTCGTATTGGAAGTGAGCCTGTCATACGTCCTCTCCCCACATTATAAAATTAAGCCTTATTTACTCCTGTGTTTCAGCCCTTTGGTTCCTGTATTTCTTCTCCCCCCTCTTATGATTGTACGGCCTCTGCTTTGTACTGATTGATTATGTGCTATTTGCCTGGTGACTCCTGATTGTTTTGCACATTGCGGCCGGCCGGCTTGGCTGTAGGCCTTGACTTGTCTCTCCTTTTTGATGTCAATAAAGGTTTTTCAAAAAAAAAAAAAATTGTGTGAAATGTGTTGAAAGGACCTAAGAGGCTGGGTTAGAGTAGTCTTGGATTGTTGTTTTTTAAACCTGTTAGTGTTGGTGCTTTGTCTCTATTTTAAGTATGAGTCCAACATGTCTGCTTTGTCCGTGTAATGATTTGCCATTTTGTCTGTGAAATCTTGAGTAACAGAAAACCAGGTCTGAGACATATACAAGACCACGTCTCCAGTCTACTACATACAGAAAACAAGTATTTGCAATGCAAATAGGTCTGGCCTTAAAGGCTTGTTATATGGTAATGTCAAGCATTACAGGTAAATAGCATGGGAATGGATGTGTATTTGTCTGGAAGCAAAGAAATGGAGAATAGTATTGCTGTAGGTTAAAAGGTCAGGTGACAGTTGCACTGTAAAGCCAGACCTAAAAATCCACGTAGGTTAATGACTGCCCTCCTCCCATGTGTGCTGCTGCCATGGAAAAGTCCCTTGCTCATTGCACCATCAGGATTCAAGCAAGCCGGGCCGAAGACGGCTGTAATGCCAGAAACCGGTCCCCGGAAGCTTGTTTCCTTCCCAGTGTAAGAATTGGCTTTTGTAGTCTGGTCTGCCCTGTTCCCATGATGCACTGGGCCAGGGACAGACTAATTTGCATACAGCCAGGTTCTGAAACTGGGATGGTGCAATGAGCTAAAAAACGGTGTTGGATCTAGCCCTGATCTCTTGACTGGGTGAGAGTACTCTGCTTAATTCAGAGACTCTGTCCATCACCACCCCTTGTTGTAAATAATTTTGTCCACCCTAAGCGTGGAAGGGTATACTCAGACATGAGTCCCTTGCTCATTGCACCATCAGGATTCAAGCAAGCCGGGCCGAAGACGGCTGTAATGCCAGAAACCGGTCCCCGGAAGCTTGTTTCCTTCCCAGTGTAAGAATTGGCTTTTGTAGTCTGGTCTGCCCTGTTCCCATGATGCACTGGGCCAGGGACAGACTAATTTGCATACAGCCAGGTTCTGAAACTGGGATGGTGCAATGAGTTAAAAAACGGTGTTGGATCTAGCCCTGATCTCTTGACTGGGTGAGAGTACTCTGCTTAATTCAGAGACTCTGTCCATCACCACCCCTTGTTGTAAATAGCCATGGAAAAACAGCATACATTATCTAGCTATCTAAGCCACTTTAATAGCATTACAATCTCTGTGTGCCTCTAAAACGTCAAGCTCGGCTAGCTGGATAAATAAACAAAATGAACTCAGTTGCGTGAAAGGAAAGTACTTTTTTGACGAAGCATACAACGTCTCCTCATCAAAACATGTACTCCTCACTTCCAATATGTGGGAGGAGTCAAAGCCCCTCTCCTTGTGATGCTTATATAATTGTCTGGTGACAGCTGCACTATCAGTCTAGAACATACAGAAAACCAGGTCTGTGATATCTAAAATATGAGGCCTAAAGTCTATGACATACTCTTCGTCTGATTTTGATTTGCTTAGCTCATGTCCAGAAGGTGAATGAGGTTCCAAACTATGCGTGAAGCTCTTCCCTATATTTGTCTTGCAGCCCTCTACAATATGTCAATATGCTGCTGGGGTATGTGAGCGAAGAAAACTCGCAATTAGACTGCCACCTCTGCACCTATTAGGGATGTGAGGAAACTTGGATCAGTGCTGTATCTCCATCTGTTATGTGTGTAAAAATAAGCCTACAAATAAATATTTTCTCTAAACGGAAGCCAGAATTATTTGCTTTGTCAATGCATATTTTAACATACCGCTCAGAGGGGGGAAAGGCAGTGGGGGAACTGTGAGGGTACACAAGACATTGAGAAAAGCACAATTATTGTTGAGCCAGTCCTCTGGCTATGAACAGTGGGCTCAATACTAAGGGCCAGATGTAGGTATCCAAATACCCTTCGGTAGCGGCCCAAAATACAGATTTTCGGCCGTTACCGACCGGTATTTGGATACTGAGATGTAGGGCCACCTAAAATACAGATTCGGTAATTTTACAAAATCGGTAATTTTACAGATTCGGTAAAATTACCGAATCTGTATGTAGGTAGCACTGTAATCAGTGCTACAGGGCTTTAAGAATTTGTTATTTACCACCAACTAGAAGTTGGTGGTAAATAATGAAAAGCCTTGAAAAAACATTTTTTATGCTTTTCAAACGCTGCCATGTTGCAGACATACATGCCCTTAGGGCATGTATGTATGTCTGCAACATGTGCACCCATACATGATTGAGGGGTGCAACAGGGTGTCAAAGTGACACCCTGCCACCCTTCAATGTTTCCCCCAATATCGGTACTTACCGATTCGGTAATTGACATTCATTCCTATGGGCCTCTATAGGAATGAATGGCAATTACCAAATCGGTAAATACAAATTCGGTAGTTACCAAATCTTACCGATTCGGTAATTTAAAAAGAGAAATTACCTACATCCCATTTACCTACTCTTAAATACCGAATCGGTATGATTCGGTATTTAAGAGCAGGTAAATCGAGATTACCTACATCTGGCACTAAGTGTCCACAGAGGAGCAGCAGAATATGAAATAGATGTAGGTTATTGAGGCAATGGGAGCAGATGGAATACATCCTAGGCCCTTACAGGAGATCTGAGAGGTGCTGTCTGTATTGTTAATAACGCACTTACTACCGACAGATGAATCTGGAAGTTGTCAGAGAGAGTCGCATACTTCACTTGACAAGCACAGGAGGAGGGCAGCAGAGTCTTTGTGCCATAACCCAGTCAGCCTGATATCAGGGGATGTGCTAATCTAGGACAGGAGACTTCAAAGCCATGAGAGCACAGCATTACCTCATCCCTCAGGGGCAAGACCTGGGCAAGATGCTTGTGCCTCAGAGCTTTGACTTGTTGGTCAGGCACAAAGATCCAGGTACAGTGGCGGATGTGGACTATAGAGGCGTCAGGAAAACAGTGTGCACTAGGAACCTGTCAATACCGTTCCATACACAAGAACCTTGCATATTACGAACATGTCAATACTGTTCCACGCACAAGAACCTTGTACATTAGGAACCTGTCAATACTGTTCCAGGCACAAGAACCTTGCATATTAGGAACCTGTCAATACTGTTCCACGCACAAGAACCTTGGACATTAGGAACCTGTCAATACTGTTCCACACACAAGAACCTTGCATATTAGGAACCTGTCAATACTGTTCCAAGCACAAGAACCTTGTACATTAGTAACCTGTCAATACTGTTCCACACACAAGAACCTTGTATATTAGGAACCTGTCAATACTGTTCCATGCACAAGAACCTTGTACATTAGGAACCTGTCAACACTGTTCCACGTACAAGAACCTTGTATATTAGGAACCTGTCAATACTGTTCCACGCACAAGAACCTTGTACATTAGGAACCTGTCAATACTGTTCCACGCACAAGAACCTTGCATATTAGGAACATGTCAATACTGTTCCACGCACAAGAACCTTGTATATTAGGAACCTGTCAATACTGTTCCACGCACAAGAACCTTGCATATTAGGAACATGTCAATACTGGTCCACGCACAAGAACCTTGTATATTAGGAACCTGTCAATACTGTTCCATGCACAAGAACCTTGCATATTAGGAACCTGCCAATACTGTTCCACGCACAAGAACCTTGTACATTAGGAACCTGTCAATACTGTTCCACGCACAAGAACTTTGCATATTAGGAACATGTCAACACTGTTCCACGTACAAGAACCTTGTATATTAGGAACCTGTCAATACTGTTCCATGCACAAGAACCTTGCATATTAGGAACCTGTCAATACTGTTCCACGCACAAGAACCTTGTACATTAGGAACCTGTCAATACTGTTCCACGCACAAGAACTTTGCATATTAGGAACATGTCAACACTGTTCCACGCACAAGAACCTTGTATATTAGGAACCTGTCAATACTGTTCCACGCACAAGGACCTTGCATATTAGGAACATGTCAATACTGTTCCACGCACAAGAACCTTGTATATTAGGATCCTGTAAATACTGTTCCACGCACAAGAACCTTGCATATTAGGAACCTGTCAATACTGTTCCACGCACAAGATCCTTGTACATTAGGAACCTGTCAATACTGTTCCACGCACAAGAACCTTGTATATTAGGAACCTGTCAATACTGTTCCATGCACAAGAACCTAGCATATTAGGAACCTGTCAATACTGTCCACGCACAAGAACCTTGTATATTAGGAACCTGTCAATACTGTTCCACGCACAAGATCCTTGTACATTAGGAACCTGTCAATACTGTTCCATGCACAAGAACCATGTATATTAGGAACCTGTCAATACTGTTCCATGCACAAGAACCTAGCATATTAGGAACCTGTCAATACTGTCCACGCACAAGAACCTTGTATATTAGGAACCTGTCAATACTGTTCCACGCACAAGAACCTTGGACATTAGGAACCTGTCAATACTGTTCCACGCACAAGAACCTTGCATATTAGGAACATGTCAATACTGTTCCACGCACAAGAACCTTGTATATTAGGAACCTGTCAATACTGTTACACGCACAAGAACCTTGTATATTAGGAACCTGTCAATACTGTTCCACGCACAAGAGCCTTGTACATTAGGAACCTGTCAATACTGTTCCACGCACAAGAACCTTGTATATTAGGAACCTGTCAACACTGTTCCACGCACAAGAGCCTTGTACATTAGGAACCTGTTAATACTGTTCCACGCACAAGAACCTTGTATATTAGGAACCTGTCAATACAGTTCCACGCACAAGAACCTTGTACATTAGGAACCTGTCAATACTGTTCCACGCACAAGAACCTTGCATATTAGAAACATGTCAATACTGTTCCACGCACAAGAACCTTGAATATTAGGAACCTGTCAATACTGTTCCACGCACAAGAACCTTGCATATTAGGAACCTGTCAATACAGTTCCACGCACAAGAACCTTGTACATTAGGAACCTGTCAATACTGTTCCACGCACAAGAACCTTGCATATTAGGAACATGTCAATACTGTTCCACGCACAAGAACCTTGAATATTAGGAACCTGTCAATACTGTTCCACGCACAAGAACCTTGTATATTAGGAACCTGTCAATACTGTTCCACGCACAAGAACCTTGGACATTAGGAACCTGTCAATACTGTTCCACGCACAAGAACCTTGCATATTAGGAACATGTCAATACTGTTCCAAGCACAAGAACCTTGTACATTAGTAACCTGTCAATACTGTTCCACACACAAGAACCTTGTATATTAGGAACCTGTCAATACTGTTCCACGCACAAGAACCTTGTATATTAGGAACCTGTCAATACTGTTCCACGCACAAGAGCCTTGTACATTAGGAACCTGTCAATACTGTTCCACGCACAAGGACCTTGTACACCAGGAACCGATGCTGTTCCACACACAAGAACAGTGTACGCTAGGAACCTGTCAAAACTGTTCCACGCACAAGAACAGTGTACAGTAGGAACCTGTCAATGCTGTTCCACGCACAAGAGCCTTGTACACCAGGAACCGATGCTGTTCCACACACAAGAACAGTGTACGCTAGGAACCTGTCAAAACTGTTCCACGCACAAGGACCGTGTACATTTGGAACCTGTCAATACCGTTACATGCACAAGAACAGTGTACTTTAGGAACCTGTGAATACTGTTCCACACACAATAGCCACATACATTAGGAAGCAATACAAACAGTTCCCCAAGCAAAAACCGTATACATTGGGAAACAATCACTAATGTTCCACACTTAATGGCCTACACATTAGGAACCCAACCGACCTGTTCTACACTCCAGAACCGTATACATTAGCAAGTGAGCAACACTGCTGCACACTAAACTATACACATTGGGTCGCATTCCCACCCGTTAAAGGAACCCATAAATCAATACATCTCTATTTCTATCTTAAATCTGTGTTCACTAGTAGGGATGCTGGGTTGCCATAGCCACGCCCCTAGGCTACTCACTGGGTGTCACCACCTTTCCATGGAGTCCAGCATGGCCTGTTAGGTGGTCCAACTGCTGCTCACCATGGCTGACGCTCCTCGCAGTGAGCGCCCCTGCACAAGGCACCCTCTGTCCCAAGCCCCGGATACAGGGCGAGAGATGAGCCAATCAGAGCTCTAGGTCCAGAGTCCGGCACCTTGCAGTTAGCAGGCCCTGGTCCTGAGCTGAGAACTGGGATGGGAAGTTTACAAAGCCTGCTCTGTCTCGTCGAGACGTGGCTGGACTGCTGTTTAGTCAAAGAAACCAAGGGACCCATAAAACGTTATTTTTCTAAGGTTAGCTTTAGAATAGTTGATATTGTGAGGTGGATCGTTATAAAACTGCATGCAGTGAGCAGTGTTGCAGAAACATAGCTCATGGGTAACCCCTTCACCCCAAGCAGTGATATAATGTGATGGATACTGAGGAGGACTTCATGGAGCTATACAGTGACGTAAAGACGCAAAGGTCTATTGAGACACATTGGTTTACTTGTTGAAGTTGGATTATGCTATGTCTCGTGTTAAGGAAACACTCTGCGTGCGCAGCTGTCTGGTGAAACCAGTGCTTAATTTGTAAAAAAAAAAAATTATGTGCCAGGTCCCTCGCTAGGAGGAGACTGCAGCTTTCACCACCCAGTGCCCCTGCCATCGCTACCAATGACAGTGCCAACACAACTACTAACCATCAGATTCCTAAACGGCTCACAGTTCAGACTAGTTCAGCCTCCAAAGCTATAGGGATGGCTTTGGTGGCAGGCATTAGTCATTTTAAATGTACATAGAATTCATAGACATCAATAGTTGTGCTCATCTCTAAATGCGACAAACAGCGCGACTATGTGGCAGCTGCCATAAGTGCCGGTGTTCACAATTAAGGGCCTGTACCAGTCACCGGAAACCACCGACTCAAATTAAGCACTGGGTGAAACCTAGCGTTGCGCACCAGAAGGTCTGCAGCACAAACAAAAGCAAGGTACTGGAATCAATTCAGATGGGATATTGTAAATTCTGTGATGTCAGGTTCCTTGAGCCCTAGGCACCAAGAATGGAGAAACAAATAGAGCACATTAGCTCAGTCCACAAGAGAGCTCTGTGCATTCGCTTCCATCCGGGAGCTCTGCAGTCAGTCGGTGTCAGTTCTTCTCCACGTGTCACTGGTCAGACTCTCTAGGTGAGGGTGAGAGGCACTCGCGCAATAACCACTCCACGCATCAGTTAGCGTAAAAAGCCATTTATTAGGACAGGCATGACATCAGCAATAAACATAACACATTAACTTTTAACAATCCCCCCAACATCCTGCCATTCACCCCATCATCCACTCACGTGCTTCACCAGCCACTCCCCCTTCACACCATGACCTCTTTGCATCTCATTCACTTTCCCCCTTTCACTTTCCAACTCCTCTGTCATCTCCATCCATCGCACTCCCGTCTACCACTCCCCCGATCCTGCACCTGTAACCCCCTCCCTGAAAGGGTGATTCTGCCCGTCATGGACTCCCCACCCCTCCCAGTTCCCGTCAACACCCTGTCTAGCCATCCTGTCCTAAACTGGCACATTGCCCAACTGTGGCAATTACAACAAACGCCCACAACCCCTTTCCAAATGTAGGGTGGGTGGGTGGTAAAACTAACTTCTTTCCCTGAGGCACCGGGGACAGGAAGAGGAAGTCCTTCCCCCTCCTGTCCCCTTAAATAACCTCCTAACCCCTCCCACCCCTGACCTAAGCCCCCTAAACTACTTCCTGCCTTGTCCTGCTATCGCGCGAACACCCCGGGGAAAAGACTGGTCTGCCGACCTGCTTTCCCCCGGGGGCCGCATTCTTGCGTCTGTGCTCTTTACGCCTCAGACTGCGGAAGAGATGGACTAAACTGGTTTTAGTGGATTGTGGTTCAAGGCTAGGGCGACCAGGCGTCCCGGATTTGCCAGGACGGTCTCAGTTTTCCAACAGCTGTCCCGGCAGATTTCAGGAAATTTAGCTCATGTCCTGGTGTTTCGAGAGGATCGACTGAAAACGACAGGCAGGGCCGGCTTTAGGACAGTGCGGCTGGTGCGGCCGCACTGGGCGCTGCCCTGTGGAGGGGGCGCTGACCTTAGGAGGGGGCACTGTGTTTAGCAATAACTTATGATTGGAGAGATGACGGTCACTTTTGCAGAATTTGAGGAGGCAGTAAGGGACTGTGGGGGTGCCAAAAAATATTGTCGCATCGGTCGCACCAGCACTAAAGCCGGCCCTGACGACGGGAGGTTCTTTTTCATGTTTTACAAAGCAGGGATAGGTAGCAGTTGTTTCAAGAAAGCAATTTGATTAACAGCCGAGCTACTGGGTTTAAAAATTGCATTTTATTCATGTTCTTACTGCCTGTTCTGTAATTCTCTGCTGAGGAGCACTTTTATTCCGTGCTCTAGCTTGAAGTAAAAGTGTAGTCCCTCTTCTATTTTTGTGAAATGTCCGATTTTTGGCTCTATCATTCTGGTCACCCTACTCAAGGACAGAGAGACAGCCTCAACTAATTGCAGGTACACAGTGATTTTGAACAGCAGCACTTCGTCGGTATCTACGTTTTAAAAGCACGAGGAAGGTGAAGACACATGGACCGCAGAAGAGCGACAGTGTCAGCCGGGTAGGCGCTGCCAGTGAAGGTTTGCACCAGCTACCGCAATTGAATGAATGTCTCCCTGATTGTGGTCATTTTTTGATTGGCAAGGTCGGAGGTGAAAGTGGTTGAGCTAAGACTCTAGGAAGTACATGATGAAACTGACATTCATCACTCTGCAGCCTTCTAACTGCTTGTTGATTTGAGTATTTTCGTGTATATATTATTTAAGTGATTTGTAAATGAGTTTGGTGATAGAGAAGGGGTGATGCAGTGAGACATGGGAAGGCCTAGGGCCCCTCTTTACTACATGACGTGATAGAGCGAGAGAAGGAAGAGTGCGTGGGGGATGTATGACGGTACAACGCGGTATAAAACACCGCAGACCATCACAACGCAGGTTTTACAACACAAGTCGTTACAACGACTTGCGTTGGTGGGCGCTGGACTTAGGAGTAGTATAATTTACTATTCCAACTCCAGTCTGCATACAGTAGGGAAGGTGTTGGGTAGTAAATTATACTATTCCTTGTCCTAGAGCGCCCTCCAGCGCAAGTCATGGTAACGACTTGCGTTGTGAAACCCGCATTGTAATGGCACTGCGGTGTCATCACTGCGTTGTAAAGGATGTTCCCTGTGCGTGGGGTGTCCTTTACTCCTTGCAGTTGTACAGTGAGACAGCTGGATACACATATCAAAGAACACCCTTTGTTGCCTGCAGTGAATACAGTGGGACAGGCGGACGGACATGCATAGGGATGCCCATCATTACAGGCAGTAATGCATAGAGCCAAGGACGGTTCGAAGGCCTAGTGGCGTCTTTATTTTATTCAACGATACAGTGAAGTGGATGGAATAAAAGTACTCAGGGATGCCCTGTATGCTATGCTGTGCAGTCATCCCGATATTCCAGGCAGTGATACCCTGAGGCGGGTGGATAAAAGTACTCGGGGGGATGCCTATTCTTGCATGCGGTGATACAGTGAGGCGGGCTTATGAAAGTACCCGAGTATGCCCTGTATTTTCCACGCAATGATGCAGTGAGGCAGAAGGATAAAAGTACTCCAGAATGCCCTGAGTGTCATGCAATAATACCGTGAGGCAGAGGGATAAAAGTACTCAGGGATGCCCTTTGTTCCACGCGGTGATAAAGTGGGGAAACATCCTTTACAATGGAACCGTTACAACGCGGTACCGTTACAACGCAGGATTTACAACGAAAGTCGTTACAACGACTTTCGCTGGAGGGCGCTCTAGGATAGGGGATAGTTTAATTTACTATTCAACACCTTCCCTACTATCCACGGGGACTGTAGTTGGAATGGTAAATTAAACTATTCACTATCCAGCGCCCCCCAACGCAAGTCGTTGAAACGACTTGCGTTGTTAAACCTGCGTCGTAAAGGTACGCGTTGTAACGGTACGCGTTGTACCGGCATACATCCGATAAAGTGAGATAGGTGGATAAAAATACCTGGGGGTGCTCTTTATTCCCTGCACAGATACAGTGACATTGAGGGACAGAAGTACTCCGGGAGGCCTTGTATTCCATGCTGTGATGCATGATCCATCTTTTCCTTCCTTGATCCCTTCTCTTTACACTTCCTTCCTCTTCTAACCCCTCCCACCTACCCCTTTCCCTCTTTCTTTATTTTTACATCTTGCCCTCTCTCCATTTTCCCTGTATCCTCCTCTTATTTCCACCCTTTCCCTTTGTTCCCGTCTCTTCTCACTTACCTCCCTTCCTCCTCCTCTCGGTAATGCGTCTCGTTCGTTCCTTCCTAATTCCTTTCTTCTTTTCCTTCTTCCCTGTGTCCTTCCTTAACCCCGGCACTTCATGTGTGTTTTTAAGCTCAGGCTGCTGTCGCTCCACGTGAAACATTCAATATCCTAAATTGCTGGCAACAGCGCCGACAGTCAAGGCACGTAGAAGCGTCTAATACATTTGACAAGTTCTCACTTTACAAATGCGGTGTGAGCCCTGTGCCTGCAAATAAAGATCAAGTCTGAGGGAGGGATGAGCTAATAAACGGCTGAGATCCTGCTTGACTGATACCTCGGATTAGGGGGGATGTATGTCATCATAATACATGCTTTTACTACGCATTCCTTTACAACGCAGGTTTGACAACACAAGTCGTTACAACGACTTGCGTTGGGGGGCGCTGGATAGTGGAATAGTTTAATTTACTATTCCAACTCCAGTCCCCGTGGATAGTAGGGAAGGTTTTGGATAGTAAATTAAACTATTCCCTGTCCTGCAGCGCCCCCCCGCGCAATTTGTTGTAATGACTTTTGTTGTAAAACCTGCGTTGTAAAGGTACTGCGTAGTTAAAGTTGCGTCTTAAAGGATGTTTCCCTCCCAGAGTGTGCTTGTTGAGCTGTCTGGCTTTGGGCTTGAACACGCCTCCTGCCTGCCAGAACCACCTGTCCTAGTTTGTCCACTGAGAGAGGCCATGAAGACCCTCCCTTTCATTGGTGGTTGGTGGCCTATCACTTTAAACAAATCTCATTGCAGAGTGGGAGCTAGAAGCACGTCCCGCTTCCACACACCCAGTAGGCGCAGGGCCGCTGGAGTCATTTGACTTTGAAGAATCATACCACAAACACCCATGTGGACCTGAAGAGTGCTTACTGGATGGTAGAATTGGGTGCAGCTAAATCCCCTCCAGTTGGGGCAAAACTGGGTGAAGAGCAGTGCTTAATTTGAGCCGGGGGGTTTCCAGTGCTCAGCACCGGCACTTAATTGTCAACACCACACTTATGACAGTCTGCCACGTGGTGGCACTGCTCATCTAATTTAGAGATGAGCAGAACAGTGGTTGTTTATTTTCTAATACCTGCCTCCCCGGCCATTCTGTTAGCTTTGGCGACCCGGAATAATCTGAACTGCCGCACATTCAGCAGGAGAGATGGTTAGTAGTTGTTGTGGCAGCGATGCCAGGGGCGATGGGTGGTGCAAGCTGGAGTGGCCTCCTGGTCAGGGCCCTGGCCTTATTATTTTATAAACTAAGCACTGGTCATAAGACTGGCTAGGGTGTGGTGATGTTGTCTTGAAAACAATCAGTAAAATAACATATGGAAGAGGGATCCGGTAAAAAAAATCAGAACATTTACCGGGACAAAAACATGGGGTAGAGACTTGTAAGTAAAAAAGATAGGTAAAAAAACGTAAGGATATGGTTAAATATGAAATGGTGTAGGGAAAAGGAGGTTAAAGAGGGTCTCCTTGAAAAACAGGTAAAACTAACAAATAAAAGCACAAACAAAATTATTAACATGGGAATGGTCCGTCATCACTGGAACCCTCTGGGGGCTTATCATGCTGTACATAACTATGACAATTAAAAATAAACAATAGCTGCAGTCCCATTATCCGGTGTACCGGCCACCGGGGCCAACAGGTAGTGTCATCTCTAGTACTTCTCGGCACTCCCTCCACACCACAGGATGTGGAGTGAGTAGCAGGCATGCAGAGTTTGCAATGTGTAGACGCGGTTACTGTCCACATGTTGGGAGAGTTTGCTTAAGCACTTAGTTTGATTGATATGCCCAGAGTTTTGACAGAAAACGCTGCATACACCAACAGGAAGTCCGTGCTTAATTTGAGCCAGCGGTGTCCGGTGCTCGGCCCCATAACTTACTTGCCAGCACCAACACTTATGGCAGTCTGCCACATGGTGGCACTGTATGCCTAATTTGGGTATGAGCACGACAACATTTGTTTACTAATTCAGTTTACATTTACATTGACTAATCCCGACTCTCAAGCAATTCATATAGCTTTGGGGGCCTGGAATCGTATGAATTGTCATATTTGTAAGAATGTGATGGTTAGTTTTGTTTGCACTGTGATTGGCAGACCTGGCGGATGGTGCACGCTGTAGTGTCCTCTTGACGAGGGTCCCGACACAATTGTTTTTACAAATTAAGCAGTGCAGGATGCATTACCTACAAACAAGGCGAGCATGGTGCTCTGAGGCTAGCTGTACAAGACAGGTGCACCCCCACCTCAGGGTCCCCCAACACATACTCGAACAACAAGGAAGTCAAACCCCTGGGACAACACGCTCTAAGTTTCACCTCTTTGAGGGCCCCGGAAGTGTGCCACTTTCTCTAGCTGACCTGATGTTGAGGAAAGGAAAGCCTTTTGGAACGGATGGCAATTTAAATGTAATTCGGGTAAAAAAACAGCAGAATTTTCTGTAAACTCTGTAAACCAGAGATGTCAATTGCGTCCTTTCTCTCTGATGAGTCTTTTTTCTCTGGGATTGCTTCATGTGGCCATTTTATTTCCATTTATATTATGAGGGTTATTCATTGTTGAAATCTTACACCACAGGCCTGCGATTGACAGACAGCTGTAAAATAAAAGGTAATGCTACATTGTAGCTAAGGGTCACACTCACTCTCTCTCCCTGAAACTCCCAGAATGCTGAGGGAGTGGGGTGATTAGGGGAGCAGTGTGAGAAGACTGGGGGGGGACATGTGAAGAGTTTGCACCTGTCAAGCTGCACACTGAGGCTTTGGTTTGCAAGGTCAATTGCTGACCTGCCCCTGTCTCCATGCAACTTGGGCATCCCATAATGCTATGACGTTAGTGCAACTGCCATCCAGTGGCGTGGTTAGTGTGTCACAGGCCTTTGTGCAAGGAAGGAAATGGGCCTTCTGGCTGTTGTTTGAATTGTGAAATACAGCAATATTCAGGGCTCAGTGGATCCATCGGGCCTCTGGGCCACTGGTGCCACTGCTCCTTCTGCACCACTGCACCACTGCCGCCATCATTTCCTCACAATACAAGCTTCTCAGGTGTTTGTTGGCTTGAATTCCTTGTTGTGCACTTGTTGTGCACTCATCTGGAATGTAGTGTTGGGTTTGGAATAGTACAAGTTGTTTTCTTCAGGCAGTCTTTTAGCCTCTGTGTCAGTGCTGAGCAGCATGACTTGTGACCATGACACTTGAAACCTACAATGCACCAGGACGCCCCCTTTCGTTTCTCTCTAGAAATTTGATAACAATTTGAAGTTTGAATGTAAGCTACACCTTTGGTTGGTGCAGGCGGGTGGATACCGTTGGGTGGGTTGTGGTGCCAGGGGTGCATTGTGTGTGTAAAAGCACACACAGTGATGTAGGTTGTAGTGGCGGCCGGCATGATCAGATGGTGGTGTGCCAGGAGGACACACAACAAAAAAAACACCTTCCTGCTCAACGTCCTCCTCCTTTGGTCTTCTCTGAAGGCAGGATCCAACGCTGGACCCAGCCAACTCCCCTAACCAATCCCGGCGCTGCTCTCACCAGCATGAGAGCAGCGCCAGGATTGGAGGGAGCGGCCTCACTCCGTGCTCTCAAGAGCACTGGAGGCCTTTGCTTTCTCTAGCCCAGATGTCTAAGACAAGGGACATGCTCATTTTATAGCTCATAAATTAACTTTATTACCATTTAATTTTTTTCCTGGGGATTTTCTTGGGCGACGCTTTTCCTCTCAAATGGAGGAGCTGCCCCTGGTAGGTCGTATCGGCTTACTGTCAGTATTTGAATCCTCTCTTGGAGCTGCAAGGGTCCAGGTTCTGGGAAGAGAGTTCATGTGAATTCCATCGCGGGAACACGCTGTTTCCTCAGGTGTCCAAGGACACGAGGAACAGCCTGTCCAGGAAGAGTGCTTCAACGCTTGTCTTGTAGAAGAGAACCCAGGTGTCCTGCCTGCTTACGTGTTCCAGGGAAGCAGTCTTTCTGCTGCCATGATTGCTTGGAATCAAGTTCACTGCCATTCGAGTGCTGCCTGCTGACCAGAGGATATCTGCAAAGTGCCTGTGATTGGAGAGCAGCAGCTGGAGCAAGGCATCTACCCAAGGTGGGCCTTTGGGTCTTCCCTGTGAAAGACCCCTAGGAAGCCTTCCCCCACCCCTCCGAAGTGCAGATATAAGTGTACTGTCTGTCTGTGAACACCATCTGCCCCATCTACTCTCAGAAACTCCAGGTCTCTGAGAAGAATTGCACTGGCCCTATCTGAGAGACTCTTTTAGTCTTTTTTTTAAAAGAAAAGACATGTTATTGATTTCGCAACAAGGTGAAATGTGGCGCAACACGTGCAACATAGGCATACAATACAGCACTACGAGTAGCACTACAAAAGAGCATTTTGATAACAATACCAAGAAACATGGCAGAACAGCAATCAGTATTATACCAGGGCCTGAGCGATTCCTCCTGTTGGTGTATTGGGTGTGTTCATGCCACATTGCACCGAGACCACCCTGATCGCAGCCACCGACGACATCCGAGCCCTGCTCGACAACGGGGAAACAGCGGCCCTCATCCTCCTGGACCTATCCGCAGCGTTCGACACTGTCTGCCACCGCACCCTAGTCCAACGCCTCAGCAACATCGGCATCCAAGAGAAGGCACTGGAGTGGATCATCTCGTTCCTCGCCGGAAGAACACAGAGAGTTCGCCTTCCCCCGTTTCAATCCGAAGCCACCGAAGTCATCTGCGGCGTACCACAAGGATCTTCACTCAGCCCCACCCTCTTCAACGTCTACAGTAGACCTCTTGCAGCCATCGCACGCCAACACAACCTCAACATCATCTCCTACGCCGACGACACCCAGCTGATCCTCTCCCTCAACAGGGACCCCGACACTGCCAGAACCAGCCTACAGGAAGGGATGAAAGACGTCGCCGAGTGGATGAAGAACAGCCGCCTCAAACTGAACTCAGACAAGACGGAAGTCCTCATCCTGGGACCATCGCCCTCCGCCTGGGACGACTCCTGGTGGCCTCCCGCCCTGGGCACCGCTCCCAAGCCAACAGACCACGCACGCAACCTGGGCTTCATCCTGGACTCTTCCCTCTCGATGACCAGACAAGTCAACGCCGTCTCCTCATCGTGCTTCAACACCCTACGCATGCTACGCAAGATCTTCCGATGGATCCCGACCGAAACCAGGAAGACGGTCACACAGGCACTCGTCACCAGCCGACTGGACTACGGAAACACCCTCTACGCCGGAACCACAGCCAAGCTACAGAGGAGACTCCAACGCATCCAGAACCCCTCCGCCCGACTCATCCTGGACGTCCCCCGGTGCAGCCACATCTCCGGCCACCTGAGAGACCTGCACTGGCTCCCCGTCAACAAGAGGATCACGTTCAGGCTCCTCACCCACGCACACAAGTCTCTCCACGACCTGGGCCCCAAGTACCTCAACGACCGACTGACCTTCTACACGCCCACCCGCCAGCTACGATCAACTAGCCTCGCCCTCGCCGCCGTACCACGCATCCGAACAGCCACCGCCGGAGGCAGATCCTTCTCCTACCTGGCGGCCAAGACATGGAACTCCCTCCCCATCCACCTTCGACTGACCCAGGACCATCTCGCCTTCAGGAAACAACTCAAGACCTGGCTGTACGAGCAGTAGCGGACCCCTTCCCCCAAGCGCCTTGAGACCCTCCCGGGTGAGTAGCGCGCTATACAAATGCTATGATTGATTGATTGATTGATTGATTGATTGATTGCATGCCTCCCACATTGGACCAGAACCTGTCTGTGCAGGAATCCAGCTCTATGCCCCTGAGTCCCGCCCAACCCTTCCATATTTTAAAGTGTTCCTGGGGACATCCTTTCGCCAGGTATATCAGGCTATCCAGGCCCATACAGTAATCCATGCCCTTGGCCCATGTTTCCACGGGAAACATCCATAACAACGCGGGCATTACCCCGCACTGCTATTACAACGCTGCTATTACAACGCAAGTTGTTACAACCACAGGAGGACGCTGTAGGTTAGGGAATAGTTTAATTTTCTATCCAACACCTTCCCTACTCTCAACGTGGGATGGAGTTGGAATAGAAAATTAAACTATTCCACTATCCAGCGCCCCCAACTTGCGTTGTAAAAACAACGTTGTAATGGCATGCGGGGTAAAAGCTCGCGTTGTAATGCTGTACAACTGTTTCCACAGTTGGAGCTGTTGTATATTTCCGGCCCTAGTAATGGCTCGCTTAGCGACAATCAAACCTAACCAGAGAAGCGCTCTTTGGGATCGTTATCCCCCCCAGATCACCCGTGATGTGGAGAAGGATAAGTCTGGGGTCCCGGAATATGCTTTATCCCAGCACCGTCTCCAGCCATCCTCGAACACCGCTCTAGAAGTGGGACAGTACAGGGCAATGCCAGAATATGTGGGGTATGTCCCTCGTGGGTCATCGCACCTCAAGCAGTTCCCCTTGAAGGTCAGGCCCATGCAATGTAACCGGGCTCTAGTGAAGTAGACGCGGTGGAGCATCTTCAGTTGTATTAATCTAAATTGGGAGGCAATTAATGCTCTTTGGGGGCCTCAACCACTTCTCTCTCCAATCTTCATCATCCATCTGCCCAGCTCCTCCTCCCACACCAGGCTCTCTTAGTCTTGATCTCTTGGTGACTGACCCCTCACTGAGGGCACTGGCTCCAACCACTGGTGTGGAGGCCAATGGGCACCAGGTCAAACAACAACAATTTGTACCCTGAGATATCCAAGGCTCCCAGAAACTCACAAACCCAGACTTCAGGTCTCGAGGGCCATTTGGCATGGGCCTCAAGCTTAACAATCGCCTCACATTTAAAGTTTTTGCCATTTGATCGTGTTTGATTTGCATGAGAACATGCCTTATTCTGGTTCTGACCCTGTACCGTGTTCTGGGTGAGAGTTGCCCCAGCTCTGTCGCCGTGCTCTGTGCTCAGACCGGTACAACTGCAAAACAACAGTTGATGGACAGAATGCAGAACACTGTCATACATTCACCCCAGTACAGAGATCTGGGCCTAAATCCATAGTTTTTTGCACTCCACACCACCCCAGTTCAGACATGGCCATATGCAAATCAGCCTTGACCCTGTGCCTCATGGGAACAGTTCAGCCCGAACTGTCAAGCCATGTCTTTCCTGGACCGGAATCAAGCATCCTAGGACCGGTTTCTGGCTATCAGCCGTCTTCAGCCAGGATAGCTTGACTCCAGTGGTGTGGAGAGCATGGGACTCACGACTGGCAGGGTATGCTCAGACGTGAGTCCCTTGCTCACTTTGCCACTGGATTCAAGCAAGCCGGGCTGAAGACGGCTGTAATGCCAGTAACCGTTCCTCGGAAGCTTGTTTCCGGTCCAGGGAAGGCATGGCTTGGCAGTTCGGGCTGGACTGTTCCCATGAGGCACAGGGTCAGACTGATTTGCATATGGCCATGTCTGAACTGGGGTGGCAGAGTGGGCTAAAGAACGGTGATGGATTAAACCCAGATCTGTTGACTGGGTGTGAGTGTTTGATTGGTTCAGATGCTCCGTCCATCACCACCCCTTTTGTACACACCGGTACAACAGCAGGTCCAGGTACTCAGAGTATGACATGGGCCTGTTTGTGTTCACCTTTCGGGAAGGGGAGGCATGGAGAGAGCAGAGGAAAAATGCATAATAAACCTACAAGCATTTTTATACTTTTAGAAGAGAAGGTAGGAAAGGCGCGTCTGCCGTGACGTACCTAATGTTTTTCTCTAGGCAAGCCCATCCTGACTCTCAGACCTATAGATTAGTAACTCTATAAGTTTTTTTACTAATATTTTCATTTATATTTTCTTCTTAACAATGTTTTCATGTTGACCTTGGATAATGCATATCGGAATTCCTGTAGGAGCTTAACCGTGGCCCATAGATGACCTGAGTGTGGGCAAAGCAATACCTGACCCCGCACCGCCAACCGTTCATATGTGAAATGTAAAAAGCGGCTACACATTATGCTGTTTCCTGCTGTCCCAAACACCTGATGCTGCCACCCTACCTTTTTTCTCATACACATGCGCACTTCTGATGAGGGTGAGCAAATTTAGATGTGGCCTAACGGCCAGAGCAGTCCACCTTGAAGCTGTGGATCCTGCTCGACTCTCGTCGGGGACTCGCAAACATCCTGTGGTTCTGGGCAAATCTGGTAATCTCCCCGTGCCTAACAAAATAAATGTGTCCGTCTGTAAAGCAACTTGTGCGAAAGTAAAGCGCTCTGATACTTTCGGGTCGAGTTCGCGCTATATAAAACTCAACAAAAAAAAGGGGGACATTTCGCAAAAATTCAAGAAGGACTAAAATTTTACGTCAACTGAGGGGCACGGAAGGACTTAAATTACACAGCTCATTAATTTAGAAACACAGAGAACGAGGATCTGAGTGGATACATTAAATGCAACTTTTAAACCCGGTATAGTGCTGGTTTATTAAACTGCTTTCCGATAAGTTACTTGGGGCCAGATGTAGGTATCCAAATACCGGTCGGTAACGGCCGAAAATACAGATTTTCAGACATTACCGACCGGTATTTGGATACTGAGATGTAGGGCCACCTAAAATACAGATTCGGTAATTTTACAGATTCGGGGCCAGATGTAGGTGGCCCAATACCGGTCGGTAACGGCCGAAATTACCGAATTTCGGCCGTTACCGACCGCTATTGGGTTTTTGAGATGTAGGTGGCACTTTTTAAGGATTCAGTATTTTACCGAATCGGTAATTTAAGGAATCGGTAAATTACTGAATTCTTAAATACCGATTCTGTAAATTACCGAATCCTGATATGTAGGGAGCACTCAAATGAGTGATTTTCCCATTTTAGGATTCGTTATTTACCACCAACTACAAGTTAGTGGTAAATAATGAAAACCTTTGAAAAAGCATTTTTTTTGCTTTTCCAACAGTGCCATGTTGCAGACTGTCTGCAATATGTGCACCCATACACAATTGAGGGGTGCAACAGGGTGTCAAAGTGACACCCTGCCACCCATCAATGTTTCCCCCAATTACCGAATCGGTAATTTACTGTTTCGGTAATTGACATTCATTCCTATGGGCCTCAAGGCCCATAGGAATGAATGGCAATTACCGAATAGGTAAATACCGATTCGGTAATTACCGAAACTTACCGATTTGGTAATTTTTTAAGAAAAATTAACTACATCCCATTTGCCTGTTCTTAAATACCGAATCGGTATGATTCGGTATTTAAGAATCGGTAAACTGGGATTACCTACGTTGGGCCCTCGGTAATTTTACTTATTCTGTAAAATTACCGATTCTGTAAAATTACCGAATCTGTATTATGAGATGTAGGTAGCACTGTAATCAGTGCTACAGGGCTTTAAAAATTCGTTATTTACCACCAACTAGAAGTTGGTGGTAAATAATGAAAAGCCTTGAAAAAGCATTTTTTTTGCTTTTCAAACGCTGCCATGTTGCAGACATACATGCCCTTAGGGCATGTATGTCTGTAACATGTGCACCCATACACGATTGAGGGGTGCAACAGGGTGTCAACGTGACACCCTGCCACCCTTCAATGTTTCCCCCAATTACCGAATCGGTATTTACCGATTCGGTAATTGACATTCATTCCTATGGGTCTCCAGGCCCATAGGAATGAATGGCAATTACAGAATCGGTAAATACTGATTCGGTAATTACCGAATCTTACCGATTCAGTAATTTAAAAAGAGAAATTACCTACATCCCATTTACCTACTCTTAAATATCGAATCGGTATGATTTGGTATTTAAGAGTAGGTAAATGGAGATTACCTACATCTGGCCCCTACTCTTGCCTTGGAACACAAAGTCGTCTCCCTCTTAAATCCAGAACTTGTGCTAAATTTGCTCAAATCTGCCAGGACGGCTGGTGAAAACCGGGGCCTGTCCTGGCAAATCTGAGACCCCTAGTCACCTTCCTTCTAATGCATATACAACACCTCGCAGTGCAATATGGGGCTGATATTAAATATTTTCCAGTGATCGTTTTAGTTCCCTTCTAAGCGCAGACCTTTCCCTCAGCTATCACCCGCCACCGCCTCTCAGCATTCTCTCCATGAAGCAGGGTTAGGACTGTGCAGCTCTTCTATTCTAGACCATGGCTGTCCATTCAGGATATCCACAGGATATCCACTAGAAATACAGGATATCCACAACATCGATATGGAATACACACAGGATATACACAAGAAGGGAATTTACAAACAGATTGGTGTGGATTGGACACTTCCTTGAACAGCGCTTGTCTAAGTGTTGTCCAAGATTAGCTACACTCTTTTAGCGACACCAAAGAGTATATATTTTTCTGTAGTGCTTACTACCTCAGTCTTATCAATTGTAGCACTATAAATATGTTAATGTCCTCTCTCCTTGATAGTATACTTGTTATTTCGCCCTCACAATAATGAACAGCAGCGGCCGCACAGGTAAATGCGGTTGGGCGGGGTGGGAGGGGGGGGAAGTTGACAGACGACGGAATAGATATAATTAAATAAATAAAAAACACCTATTCGACCATCTGTCGGCTTCCCACCCCACCCCGCTTACCTGTGCCGGCCGCTGCTGGTAATGAAAGGCCCGAGTCTGCCCTTCTAGGATTCAAACCAGAATCTTGCAAATTGCACATACATGTCCACCTCAAGTACATCACCCTGCCGAACTATCTCACTGTAAAAAAGAAATCTACCTCCTTAACTTCCTTGTGCAGGGAATTCCACTTTTCTCACAAAACAGTTGCCCAAGAAATTTGTTAGACAGAATTGGAAATTGTCTCGGATTCACGAAATCCTTTGCCATTTGGTGATGCAAAGATAGGTTTCTAAATAAAGTATTACAAATAACCCATAGCAGGTGGAGAAAATGCCAATCCACTTTCAGCTTAGAAACTTTAGAAGTAAATAATTGAAAATAATTGTAGATTAAAAAAGCATGTCCGTGATATGGTGTGGCCTTTCAACTATTTTATTTTTAATTGTGTTTTAGTAGTTACCTCATGGTAATTTTCACAGAGATGTGTTTTTGTTCTAGTCGACAATAGAGATCCCTAAAAAACAGTTTATCCTAATTAAGAGCTTTGTTGCTGAAAAATAAGGAAACCTAGACAATGAAGTGGCGAAGCTATCACCTGATTCTGAATATTGCGGCCCATTTTTCTCCAACATACGAGGAAATAGGAAGCAGTGTTGCCCTTCACGTAGACGTCAATTCACCAAAACGCCAGGGGTAGCAGAAGCAGCATCATGAACATTTTTAACCTCTGACGACGTCACAAGCTTCACCCTTTGTCCCACTCTTAGCCACATAGCACCATCCTATTTGCTGATGAGGGTTTATAGTAAGTGGCAGATACCACAGTAAGTAAACGGGTCTCATATACGCCTATTTCCTTATGCTCTTGTAACTCACTTCTTGACAGCTGGGATCAGGGGAAGCTAGTGCGGTGCTAGAAGTGTCTAAGGGCAAGCCAGGGGTAGCAGATGCTACTCATTATGACCCCAAGGTGGCATCTAAAGCCAGGACCTGCCAACTCACACCGTGCCACAGCGCATCAGTTCCCTTCATATGGTCACTCAGTGAGGAGTCGAAATCACACAGAGTGGGGGGAAAAATATGGAAACCACTACTCCGAATGGGTTTCCCGCTGTGTCTGGAGGCTCTAAGCAGCTGATGTCCAATAAGGGGCGTGAAAACACCTCACAACATTACATCAGCAGCCTCAGCAAGCTTTTATTCTTTTTTTAGGTCTCCCCTGGGCAGCGCTTGCGCTGTCTCTTTGAGGCATGATGTATTCATCATATGGGCTTTAAGCTCCGCCCACATTTTTAATTGGCTCCTTTGACTGTCTTTTCCAAATGATTTTGTTTCTTTGGTTAATAGCTTTACTAGTCCCTCTTTGGTACCACCTTTTCTCCTGTTGTATCCTGCCACAAGGACTGCCCCTCTTACATGTATTGTTACTCAGGATCTGTTATTTAAAGTTTGTGAGCACTATTTTTATAAATACTTTATCGGCACAAAGCAGTGCTTCGCGCTGCGCTTCGCCTTTAACAATGGTGGCCGCACATTCTTAGCTTTCTTAGCTGCGGCTCGCCAAACTTTTGTAAGCAGACTGACATGCGCGTTCCAGCTCGAACAATGGCATTTGCTCGCCTTTCTTATAGCGTAGCTCACCAAAATCCTTTTTTATTTTATTATAATTGTTTATGGCGCGCTGCCACTTGATCCTTATGATGGCCACACGCCTTTCTTTTATTTTGCCTGCTTTGCCAAACTGTTTTTTTAAATATTCATTTTGAGAAACAAGCGCAGCACGGCTCCAGTATCAGCACGGCGCCCGCATCAGGGAAGCCGTGCTTGATATTTCGCTCTCTCATTCAAATGCACAACAAAGCTGCATGAGCGCTCGCCACGGCTTGAAAACGAGCAAGTAAAACTCTATTAAGAAATTTGCCTGTGTCGCCGCTCCCGCACTTCAGTGCCTGTTATTTTCAGTGACTTCATATCCCGTGCCATGCAGTCAGCTCTCCACCCTTTACATTCTCCTCTACAATTCCCTTGTGGAACCCCTACGCATCTTCCCTCTTCCCCATCACCCCTTAAAGGGACCCAACAAAAACAAGCATTTGCAATGCAATAGGTCTCGAATGTACGGCAGTTTAAGCTATTGGCATTGTAAATGACAATGTGTTTTATTTATGTTTGAAAAACCTAAACATAAATAAAAGGCATTGTCATTTACAATGCCAATAGCTCAAACTCGCGTAAATTAAAGACCTGTTGCATTGCAAAAGCTTGTTTGCCTGTGCTTCACTAAACTAATGCAGACCGTGCTGCAAATTAGTTAAATAAAGCAGCGCATTCACTAAAGTGAAAGTGGACTGTGCTGGAATAAGGAATGACCATTAAAGAAAATAGTGCTCACCCACTAAATAACGGAGACCGTTTAACAAGCCAAGTATAAGGTCCAGTCGTTATGGGAGGTTACAAATGGAGACAAGGCGTGTCTTGGACAGACTCGGGAAGGACACACTGCTTTGAGCTGTTGAGAGCATTCATCCGTGCAAAAGTTGGTGCATTGCAAACATTGCGGTCCAGTATTCCCCTCCTTCTCATCTCTTGAGCTGACTATTGTGCGCGACTGGCCAGTATTATCTCCTGCGTACTGCCCGGAGGCTTTCGTGGATGGGTGCTGTTTTGTGAAATGTCTGTGTGAGGAAGGAAACTTGATGTAGGTGAACAGTTCCGTGACAAAATTCTTAACAGCCCCCAAAAAAGTCACATTGCCAGCATGGAAAGATAACTAGGAATAATCATTGTATTCATTTATCCTTTTTTTAAAAGTCGTTCCATATACTCTCTAGTCAGAGGTTTGACATCTGATCTTTGAGGGTGGCCTGTAAAATGTACCATGTTAAATGAAGTACTGTTTAGATTAGACAGCTCTACAACTATAAAGTTGTAATCAACCCTAAAGATGCCTTGCATAGGTTTGAAAAATGCACACCACTACCCTCCCTGCAAGACTGCAGACAAATTTCAACATTTTGAAACAAAATGTATTAATTCTAAATTATTTACAACATTTTTATATTTCAAGCACAAATCTCAAACTTTCCAAAACTATTCACATAACAAACATTCAGCATACTTTCACTTTCAGCTTATGGACCATTCCGTATTAAACGTATACTATTATTTATCGAATATAAGAATTTTTATCTTCACATGGATTTTACTCCATGGTTCTAATCAAAAATACGTTTTACACATAGTGTCACACATAAAGCACGGAATGTCACACATAACCGCGCTTAAACTATAGTCATGTCAGACATAAACAACCTGAAACGTGGCAGTTATGTACAGGAGGATGAATTATTGAATGTGCAAGTTCTGACAGCATTCTTGTTTATGTGCTATTCCAAGTCAGCATGCTGAAAGTCCTGCTGCTGTCAGTTGGGAAACCCTCTGTTTTTGTCAATTCTTTTGTTATTCTGTGTTTTCAGATGTAGCCGTTAAATCGTAGGTCGTTGTTATTTGGAGTATCCCAGGTAGCAACCTCTTAGAAAAGGTTATATATGCATGCTCTCTTCATCCCAGGCTCGGTGCTGCACCTGCTCAAAATAATCAGTGTTGATAAATCAAAGGACACGTGCTCACCTTCACGTGGCACTTCAGCAGCAACCGTGAGACTGTTGAATAGTTGAGGGGTTATTTCTGATACGTCATCAGGCTGAATGGTGCGTGGCGCATCACCTGCTACCCCTGACATTAAGTGCGTTGATGTCCAAGGAGCTGGTCTCGAAAGCTTATGGTAAGGCTGACTTTTAATGGCAGTTTAAATTCAAGTTGGAGGAGGACAAATGGATGTGCTTGTGAACTGTCCTGTCTTTCACTTGCATTCGCTCGATTTTAAAGCCTGTCACTAAGGTTTCCCAGAGTCCTGACTCTGCCTCACATGCCCACAGCCGGCACAGCAGTCGTGCCCCTAGCATACAATTGCCTCCTCTCTCACACCCCACCAGCCCAGTGCGCACAGCTTCGGACGATTGGCGGGAAGGAAACGGGCCGCTTTAAAAGGCGGGGCTATGGCCCTGTGACCTGTCAGCTGCCAAAGAAAACAAGTGACGACGAGTCCAGTTAGGGTGGGCGGGCCTAAGGGAGACAGGGCGGTCACCAACCCCACTTCCAAACGAAAACCAACTACAATAGATCTCGCAAGCGAGCAGCGCAGGCGCTGCGTCTCTAGGCAAGACCTAAAAACACACATACACAGCCATTTACCAAACCAACATTATTATCTTTATTTCAGTCTCTCCCTTCCTCTCGTCTCCCGCTACACCCCCCTACCCTCCAGTCCCAGGAATCAGCTTGGGTGTCACTGCCAAAGATGTCTTACTGCAGCTCCAGACATGTCCAAAGTTCAAAGATCAAAACGAACATGAACAGCTAAGGGCTTTAAAAGCCCTCCGACCCCACAAATCCACAGAACCCCATGAGCAGCGAGCAACCACCTGGTGTTCTGGTTCCTCCCAGGCGGGTTCCATGCCGTCTCTTTGGGAATCCTCTCCTGCTCTGGAAGGGGGTCTTGCAGTTGCTCTCTCGTGCCACCTGTGTTTCCTCCCAGGATCTGGTTGTGCTTTAGAGCCCCCTCTCCCTGCCTTGTCATTGCCAGCCCTCCGGCCTGTCTCTCTTCCCTACCCTCTCAGCAGATGCCTCTCCTTGTGCCGATGTCTGTATCTTCTGTAGTTGGGCTCTGTCATAGTCTGTGACCTTGTCATCTCTCCCCCTCTATCTATTGAGCACTCTATCTATCTATCCTAGCCAGCCGCGGTCGGTGGTGGGAGTACCTGCCCTGCTGGGGAATTTCGTTGCGTGCACTGCATCCCCAAATGCGATGCAGAGCGCGCAACGAAATTCGTTTTATTTATGTATATGTTTACTTACCTGTAAAACTCCGTAATCTATAGATTAATACCCCCCACCCTGCCCCTCCCCACGTCACCGCCCGGCAGGTACTCCCACTACGGACCGCGGCTGACCCTAGCTCTGTCTCTTCTCCCGCGCTCACCCTATCCCCGATTCCGCCTCTCCTGCCATAAACCAATTTTTATTAGTCTTCCTTTCTTCCTTACTTTCTCTTCTCACCCGTCAATCCTCTCCCTGTCCCTCCTGCGTGGTCCTCTCCCTCTCTCTGCTGGTGCTGCCAGCTGTCTTTTCTCTCCCCCTCTTTCTGCATCCGTGGGTTGTGGGACGGAGGCACCGCCAGAGACGTCTTACTCCAACTTCAGACTTGCACCGACTGTCTACCTGGGCTCCCTCTGCTCCTGTCTCTCTCACACCCTCCCCAGCTGCCCCCTCAATCTAGCTGTAATCGCCACTACTCCCCCCCCCTAACACCAGGTATCAGCTTGCTGTAGGACTGTGTGTCACTGACAGATATCTCACCACAGCACCTTGCATGCTCTTGCTGTCTCCTATCCTCTCCCTGCTGTCTCTTCCCCAGCCCTCTCTCTGTTCTGCTGTCTCGCCTAACTCTGCAGGGACCAGGGCGCTTATTGTGGGGGCACTTTCACAGTTGTGATGTCTCTCATTATCTTTATTTCAGTCTCCCCCTTCCTCTTGTCTCCCTCTGTCACCCTCCCCTCAACTCACAGGGATCTGCTTGTGTGTCACTACCAGAGGGGAAACATCCTTTACGACGCAACTTTTACCACGCAGTACCTTTACAACGCAGGATTTACAACGCAAGTCATTACAACGACTTGCGCTGGAGGGCGCTGTAGGATAGGTAATAGTTTAATTTACTATCCAAAACCTTCCCTACTATCCACGGGGACTGGAGTTGGAATAGTAAATTAAACTATTCACCATCCAGCGCCCCTCAACGCAAGTCGTTGTAACGACTTGCGTTGTAAAACCTGCATTGTAAAGGCATGCATGGTAAAAGCATGCGTTGTAACAACATACATCCCTACCAGAGATGTCGGACTGCAGCTCCAGACGTGCAGTGTGTCTCCTGCACTTTCTTCCTCCTCGCTATGTCTCTCCTTGCTTTTCTGCTGCCTCTCTCTTTCTCTCTCTCTCTGATCCCCCACCTACTCGCGAGGGATCAGCTTGACCTTGTATTGGGTTTCACTTGTAGAGATGTCTTACTGCAGCTCCAGACATGTGTAGTGTGTCTCCCGCACTCTCTTCCTCCTGGCTCTGGCTCTCCCTGGTTATGTTATGCTCTCCCTCTTCCTCCTCCTCTCTCTCTTGCTGCTCTCTCCCCCCATCACATTATACAAGGTCAGACCCTGAGTATCTTTTGTATGTATTTATTTATTTACTTACACTGGAATGTGCATCGCTAAACACTTATAAGGTCCCAAAGGCCACTGCACTACAAACCAAAACACATAGTTAAAAACACATTTTCATTTGCAATGCCAATAGCTAAGGGTGACCAGAATTTTAAAGCCAAAAACCGGGACATTTCTCAAAAACAGAAGAAGGACTACAATTTTACTTCAAGCGATGAGAGCGCTCCTCAGCAGAGAATTACAGAACAAGCAGTAAGAACATACATAAAATGCAATTTTTAAGCCCAGTAGCTTGCCAGTTAACTAAATTGCTTTCTTGAAACAACTGCTAACTATCCCCGTTTTGTAAAACATAAAAAACACCTCCCACCGTTTTCAGTCGACCCTCTTTAAAAACCGGGACATAAGCTACATTTCTTGAAATTTGCTGGGACAGCTGGTTAAAAACTGGGACCGTCCGGGCAAAACGGGGACGCATGGTCACCCTACAATAGCTCTAACTCTTGTAAATGTGAGAGATATTTCATTGCAAATGCTTGTTGTTTATTTATCTGGGGGTGAGGGGACTCGAGTGGGAAGAGGGCGGAAGAGCTCATAGGGACGTAATTCTCATCACGAGGACCCGCTCCTCCAAGGCTCACAGGTGAAATTTGTTTTTAAGTTAGCAGGTCTGATAACCATGAAGGGGGTTGTCTGACAAGCAATGGTGATTGACTTACAGCCACTGGTACAAGTTAGGGGGTAAGCAAAAAAATGTCCATGTCAATAAAAGTAGGTAAAAAATTTAAAAAGATCTTTGCAGTTACATCTCTGGCGTGGTTCTCCCATTTCTAAAATCGTTTGTGGAAAAATCTGGAAAATTTTGTTATCTGTTTTTTTTTCTCCTACACAATCTATTTTAACTGAACTTTTCCAAAGTTTATTTTTAATTTTAAAAAATCACACATTTCAGGGAATTTGCCACTTTTTTTTAGCAGAATTTCACCAAAATTATGGCAGCAGTATACCAGAGTTTTGCATACTTCTACTACAACGCTGCCCAAGTGTTAGATAAAGTGTGGGGAACTTGGTGGACACATGTTGCTTTTGTCTCAATAGTGCAGCTGTGGATTATTCAAACTAGGTTATCTTGGGGCAGTGGAGGGAGGGTGGGCCAGGGGGCTTGGAAATCTCTCCTGGAGGAAAAACACTTTGAAGCTTTAATTGTATGGAGTTTTGCCAAAAACGAATCAGAAGGACATACAACACGCCAAAAACATTGTTTAAGGAGTGTTTTAGTCTTTTTAAAGAAGAGTGATTTATGGCAAATACTTACAGATAGTCTCACCGAAGGGGATGCGATTATTAGTGGAAGACAGCTCTAAACTAAAGGCAATCAGACTGGATACTATTAAAGCTAGCCTTAACTATTTTAAATATGTTTCCCATAGAATTCATGGCCTAGCCTCACAGGAGAAGCACGTGCGGCTAAATAATGTCTTTGTTTACAAGGCCTTGGGCAGAAACAATCCTAATGTGTGGTTCAGAATGAAGCTGAAGACTTTACTTTACAAATGAGTAATAAATGTAGTTTCTGGATGTGTAGAGGCAGACTACGAGGTTTACAATTAGCGATCACCCGGGCTTTACGTGAGCCGGGTCCTGCCGCTCAGCACCAGCAATTCTAAAAATCAGGTGCTGAGACGGGTCCCCACGGGCTCTCCATTTTTGCCCTCACCCTCAGGATGAAAAAAATCCTAACAATGCAGCCTTACCACCCTTCCTTCACTGCCTCTATTGTAACTTCAAAGAGACTCGTCATAGTTCTTTCACAGTCTCATCATTTCAGAAGAGAAGCATTTTCAATATTCTATTCAACGAAGCCATAGTTGTTGCTTATTTATGTTATGCAACCAACAACCATTGGCAAAGCCAATAGTCCTGGACTGTTATAGGTGTAATGTTACTTTTTGTATTATATATCTGGATGCAATGACAGAAGCAGCAAAATACCAGTCAGGCAGCACCCTATGCTAAGCATAGAGTTTTAGCTTAGGTGTTTTAAGCCACGGTCACACCCCTTTGAGAGATCCCCCCAGTTTTTTCATCCCGCTTAAAGCCCTGGGATCACCAAAGATAGGTACCCCAAAACCAGAGCAACCATACTGTTAACCTGCCTCTGGATAGGGTGACTAGAATTTTAAAGCCAAAAACCGGGGCACTTCCCAAAAATAGAAGAAGGACTACAATTTTATTTCAACCCAGCACACAAAATGTCACTGCTCCTTAGCAGAGAATTACCGAAAAGGAGGTAAGAACATAGATAAAATGCAGATTTTAAAGCCAGTAGCATGCCTTTCAATTAAATTGCTTTCTTATAACAGCTGCTAACTATGCCTGCTTTGCAAAACATAAAAAGATACCTCCTACCATTTTCACCCGACCCTCTGTAAAAGCTGGGACATGAGCTTAATTTCCTGAAATCTGCGGGACAGCTGGTGAAACCCCAGGACTGTCCGGGCAAATCCGGGACGCCTGGTCACCCTACCTCTGGGGAGCCTGGTTATCAGATTGTTCTGAAAGAAGTCGACTTTCAAGTCCTGAGTCCCAGAATTGCGCCCACGCCCAGGACCGAAAGTGACCCCCCACCGCTCCGTCTAGTGGAAATGTTAAGATTGGAGCTTGAGGGCGCGAGACAGGGGGCACAAGGGGTTTTGCGTTGGTTAAACAGCTCAGGAAGGGGCATAATGTGGAAATAAAATAGGTCAAAATGCCATTTCGCGTGTTTTCCACATTGCAATGCTTTCATTAAGAGCCAAAACCGGCCCGATTCGATGGGTATTTCGCGGGGCACTTGTAGCAGCATTCAGATCCTCTCCGGAGACGGGGTGAGGTCGATAGTGCTTTGAAGCCAGTGCGCCTCTGCCCTGACAGCCGCAGGAGGGAGGCAGCCAGTCCCGATGAAGGGGAGCTCGGAAATGCAATGGACCCGGCGATCTTCGTCGGCACTGATATTGTAGATCAGTGGTTCCCAAACTTTTGACTCCTGAGGACCCCCATTGAGTCACCACTGGAAGCCGGGGACCCCCAAGCAATTTGTATGAGTTAAATTTCAAACATTAACCCCTTGCGCGCTCGTGACGGAACCATTCCGTCACCAGCCACGGTGGGGCTGTGCTGGTGACGAAATGGTTCCGTCACGGCCCGGCCTGCGCGGCGCGTTCTATTGAGCGGGCGGGGCCGTGACGGAACCATTCCATCACAAGCACAGCGCCACCGTGGCTCGTGACGGAGTGGTTCCGTCACGAGCATGGCAGCGCTGTGCGCCCCGCCCCCTAGCGCCACGGCGGAATTACCGTCGCGGCAAGGGTTTAAAACAGTAATTCGATAGAAATACACACGTATGCACACAAAACAAATACTCAAAGTACTAAGGATTTTGGGGCCAGATGTACAACCATTTCATTTAGCGCTTCGCAATTGGCGATACATTGCGAGTGGCAAATTGCAAGTCGCTAAATGAAATGTACAACAGTTTGTTTATCACTGTTTGGGATTCCCAATGGGGTCGCAAATTGCGAGGTTCATTAATATTAATGAGCCTCTCACAATTTGCGAGCCCATTGGGAATGCCAGCCCTCCCAGCGATGGTGACCTGCTGGGCTCTGCAGGCCACCATGTCTCGGACTGCTTTTAAATAAAGCAGTTTTTTTAAAAAATGCAGCCTGTTTACCATGCATTTAAAAAAATATATATATATATTTTTGTTTCATTTTCTAAGGGCAGGCAGAAGTCCCTGGGACTACTGCCTGACCTTAAAAAATAAGTTTTGCATGCATTTGGAAAGGGGTCCCCTGGGGACCCCTTCCTATTTGCAAATGCATTACCATCTACTTGAAGTAGGTGGTAATTGTGACTGTTTTGCGAACGCAAAACATTTGTACATGGTTTTGAGACTCGCTATTTGGAAGGGAATGCCCCTTCCAAATAGCAAGTTGCAAAACCTATTTAGAGAGTCGCAAACAAATTGCGACTCGCGAAATAGGCTATGTACATGGCCCAATAGGTTTTTGCATGCGCAAACGGGTTCGCGCATATAAAAACAGATCGTACATCTGGCCCTTAGTATTTTATATTGAAGTAATAGCCCCTCTGTCACATGTATTTCATTTGTTTTGTAGCATCTCTCATACCATTGTAGGATGTCAGAGCACTTTACATCACACACATAGAGAGACATTGAATCATACATGTAAAACAGTGTGCATATAAAATGTTTAAAGAGTGCTTGGTCTGGAAAAGCACAAACTGAGGATTCAGAGCATAAGACAGTGGCTAGCATTGACTTGAACATTAAAAATGTACTTCCACCCAAATATATATTTTTAGCAGCATCAGGATAATGAATAACTGGGACAAAATATAAGTTATTACCTGGTACCATGCAGTTTGCAAGCAGCTCTTTGATGACAGTTTAGAGGTCCCTCTACTAGATTACGATTGTCACTTATGAAGTGCACAGTAATAAAGAAATCTCTGTGACAAAAGCAGGGTCCACGAACCTAGGCACATAAAATTCAGCTTTTTAAGATGCATGTTACACTTTCTTTGCAGTAGGCACATTAACCCTCTGTGCTACATTATTTAAATCAAAGCTGCCACTGAACAAAACTCTCCTCGCTCTCCAGCATATACATTAATCACTGGCATTCTCTTGACACTTTTATTGTTGCTGGAAAGCTGCTAATTATACAAGAAATGTTTCTGTGCTTTTAAAACTGTTGCCTACGGACCCCCTGGGAATGTGTCACGGACCCCTGGGGGTCTGCGCACCACAGTTTGGGAAACACTGTTGTAGATCACTGGTTATCTCGCAAAATGTATGGAAGGAGGGAAAATCGGATTAGCAGAAAGGGTAATAGCAGAACCCGGGATCTGATGACTTCATCCATCTCCCGCTCGGGCCTGCCACCCGGCTGGCAGCATCCCTAGAAGATGCCACTCTGTTATGAAGAAGGATGGCCCGTGCGTGCCGCCCCCCGTCTCCATTCCAGGGCAGGCCCGGTGAATAAGAGAAGCCTGGGACGCCTGACACCGTCTGTCCCTTGGATTGATGCTCAGCAACGAGGTGGAGGTTTGCAGGCCACTGCCACTGACAGGAGGCTCCTCCAGCAGACAGAGGCCTACTGCCCCCCAGGATTTAGCAGCTCTTTGGGGCAATCAACAGGTGTGGGCAGGGACATTTTAAGGATTTTTGGGTCCCCGGGCGAAACGTATTTTGGGGTCCCCTGTTCCGACCAGCTTCGAATTTATGGCACAGTTTCAGCTATTTGCCCAGGTCACAGGCACACTGGTCCAAATTCTAAATGTGTTTACATCTGGAATTCAGGGATAGTGACCTGTGTTTGTAGTTTTGTAACGCAGCAGCAGCTCACCAACATTACTGCAATTAATCTGTGACACCCTACCATTTCTCATATGTGAGGTCCTGTTTTGATCTAAAAGAAACGTTTTTTAATGGATGTTGCCTGAAACATAAACACAACATTTCTTTGCAAAATGTCTGCAATAGATTCTGACGCATCACCCACTTTAAAAATAAATTAAAGCAAAGCAGTAATTAAAACAATATCTTTAAGAATTATTTAAGGCCATCAGGACAAGACACTCTGCATGACAAAGCTGGCCTATCAGGCCCCCCCTGCCAGGCTGGGACCATGGGCCAAACGTCTCTGGGTGTGGGCAGACATTTGGGTGTTTCCAGGCAGGCCAGGGATGTCTCAAAAACGAAATTTTGACAATCCGGCTCTTAGCTTTTAGGTGAGCAGACATATAGCTGTGTTCAGTTCGATTATAGGATGATTAGCAAAACGCAAGACACTAAGTGTAATGCATGAAACTCAACCAGTTTGTTTCAGCCAAAGGGGTCGAATCCCAGAGCCGCTATCAGAGAGCAACAACAGAACGACAGAGTGCACCCTAAGTAACGACCCTATAATATTGATGGGACTCAAGTTAGAGGGCAAAATAGTGAACAAATCTCAACAGGTAAGTAAGTCTAGATTTCCTCCTCCTAACTCCACATGTATGCACCTATGAGGTACATACATCTCCAAGGTACGTGGATGTGGAGTTAGGATTAGTAAATCTATACTTCCCTGTATGCAGTTACTTTTCGATATTTTCTTCCTCACTTATTCTGTTCTCGATATTCCTGTACCTTGATATTCTGGAAGTTGATATTCAGTAGTTCAATCCAGAAATACACTTCAGCAGCCTCGGCACAGCTCTAGCAGCAGAGAAACCTTCAGGATAGTAAACATTCATATCTCACAAGACTCCAGTTTGAATAGCAGTAGAAATTGGCGGGTTAAACTATAGTTCCATCGCCGTCTACATTGAATGCAAAGACCACCACCTAAGGAATATTAAACTTGGTAAGCCAGAGCCCAGCTGAGCGTTGGCCTTGCAGCCTGTGGTTTTGTCTGAGAGAGCCATGTCCGCTGCCTCAAAGGTGCAAAAAGTGTTGCAGTATCACTATTCCTGCTTTAGAGTCATTGAGGTGCCAGTCATGATAATTCTACATTCACCCGACACTGGTGCCTTGCCTTTTGGAGCACTGATCAGCACGTTATTGAACTTCCATAGGACTGTAGACTATTTCTATGAAATTTCCAATAGTCTGTCATTATGATGCGAGATCCTCACACTGTCTGCCCATGTGCCCAGGCTCCTCGTGCCACTTGTGCCTCAAGATCCTCACACCGACTGTCCATGGGCATGAGCTCCTTACACTGACTACCAAATGTGCCAAGCTCCCTGCACTGTCGGCCCGGGAGCTTGATTGAGCATCCGTCAACGGGCCTCAATCTACCAACCTGTCTGAAGGGTTGTATGTCAATACAGCGCGGTGTTTACACCACACTACCATTACAACGCTGGTTTTACAATGCAAGTCATTACCACGACTTGCGCTGTAGGGTGCTGGACTTAGGAAAAGTAAGATTTACTATTCCAACACCAGCCTACGTACAGTAGGGAAGGTGTTGGAATAGTAAATCTACTATTCCTTAGCCTAGAGCGCCCTCCAGCGCAAGTCGTGGTAACGACTTGCGTTGTAAAACCATCGTTGCAATGGTAGTGCGGTGTAAACACCGTGTCGTAATGGATGTTCCCCGTCTGAAGCTACTCTCACTGACTGCCAGTATGTCCAAAGGTGCTCAGAGTGTGTGCTGATGTGTCTGATGCTCTTTGCGCTCTTTGCCAGTGTGTTCCAAGCTCCTCACACTGTCTGCCTGCGTGCCTGAGTGCCTCGCGCTGCCTGTGAGTGTGTCCCTCGATCCTCACACTGCCTGCCATTATGTCTCGTGCTCCTGATGAGTGCCCACCTGCCCAAGCTCCTCACATTGTGAGTATGTCCCAAGATCCTTAATCTGCCAAGATGTCCTAAGCTATTCTCTGTCATTAAGTGTCAAGCTACTCACACTGTCTGCCAATATGTCTGCCCGAAGATGCTGACAGTGTCTGCTAATATGGCCGAAGCTCCTTGTACTGTTTGCCAGTATATCCCAAGCTCCTCATCCTGCCTGCTGTACCCTCACAGGGAAGGAATAGTAACAATGGCGGTGCGGTAGCTGACCAACCAAAGCGAGAAAATATGTGACACTAATAGCAGGCACATAGGGTGATCTTTTTTTAGTTTAGAAAGCTTTATTGAGAGAATCATACCATGAAAAACATCAGTACAGAATCATTAGCAATAAGAATAAAAACCGGTTGAAATAAACAATTTGAAGATAAAGTCAAGAATAATCCCAAAAGGGAAATTCTAAAACATACTCAGAGAAAATGCATTTTTTTTGTAAAAGGTTTTGTAAAGAAGGGAATCTATAGGGTGATCTTTGACAGCAACAATTGGTCATATGTTAGAACCTATCTACAAGAAGCCACACAGACAAACATGTGCATATCTACACCTATGCATGTGGCCCAAGCATGGCAGTGGACACCTTTGGCCTTCTAGAGGCTGAAATTGATATTTCAAGGTTTTATTGACTAGGAGTGGCTGGCTTTCCAGAATGATTGTTGGTAGTGGGTCCCAGGGGAGTGAGAGGAGTAGGTTATGGCTCCCAGTGCTCCCATTTTGATGTAGGGTAGCCCAGCGGTCTACCCACACCATGTGCGGATCTCCAGGCGCCGAGGTCAGGGTTTAAAATGGCTCCCTCACAGGAAGCGGCTTCACACAGCGGCTTCTATTTCCTTGTTTCTTCTCTGTTCCCGCCATGCTCTCAGGAGAGAGAGGATGGTTACTCAGGAATTAACAAACTGCTTGCTACGTTACATCTGAATGAATGCGCCAGGGAGCTGACTGACTCTCAGGAATGCACTTTAATCTATTTTTGGTAGTTGCCTTAATTATTTAAAGAACCATCTTCTTCCCAGACATTTTTTAATCTGGCTGCTTATGATAAGGAAAAGTATGCGTGTCGGGGGAGGCAGGGGATCGCTAGCCTCAGACCGCTTGCTTTTAAGAACCATAACTTCATCGTCAACATATATCGATCTGGGCCGCCTCCGGGATGTCCTAACCGGACATTAAACTTTCATAGCTGCTGATGAATCTTTTATTTCATGCCTGCACTGCATGATGCTGGCTGAACCGCGGTGGCAGCAGCACTACACTGCCAGTTCTGTAATGCCCCGCCCTGTCCTTTGTGTGGCTTTTTAAACAATTATCTAAACTTTTTTTTTTTTTTTTAACTAGGGGACCTGTTTTGATTTCGTTTGTTCTTCTTTCCATTCCTATTCATTGTTAAGTTTAGTTTCTTTGCTAGGTCTTCTTTTACATGACTGTCAGGAAACAGGGCTGCTTTTTTTTATCCGCCTGATACTTCATCACTCTGCTCCTCCGCTTGCTTCTCAGCCAGCTTCCTGTTATGATTTGAGCACCAAGTACTCCTTGGCACGCTCATGCAGCAATGCTGGAGCCAGGCATTTCTCGCCCACTGCTGCACCAGTATCTATGAAGCGTGGCTCAATGGTTAGAGCGGCAGACCCTGATGCGGAGGTCTGGCCCGGGACCAGGGTTCAATTCCCGCCTCGGCGGCTCTTGGTAATTCTCGCCTCGGTGCCTAGTCTAATCATGGGTCCCACTCTGTGACTCTGAGCAATAGCTTGCTTAATCTCCACAACGGCCCCAGCAGCGCTTGGCTGCCTGGCTTCACATTGGGGGTACCCAGGAGTGGACATTTCACAGGAAAGCCAGGATGGGTTCCACAGCGGTATGAATACAGCGCTACGAGGCCTCCGGGTAGAAGTGCGCTATATAAATACGAACACATTTACATTTATCTGGGTGCCCCGATGGCACAGACTAACAACTTGGTGTTACAGTTTTTCTAAACCTCTTCAGTTTTTTTTTTTTAGTAAAGAGATTGGTATTAAGATTCATAAACAAGCATTGGCAAAGCCAACACTTCTCGGATTTGGAACCTATTGGCTTTGCCAATACCTTTTAGCTGTGATGTACAGCATTGGAAAAATGCTGGGCAGCATGGTGAAAAGCTGAAAAAGAAGGAAAAAAAACACATTGATGTGGCAGTGTCATTTTGTAGGCATGTACTTTTTCTTTTCTTTTCTTTTTATTTAGCGATGCGAAATGGATTGGTAAATCTAAAAGAAAAAGGAAGTAGCATAAAAGCACTTTTAAGGCTGATGGGCAGCAGCAATTTGCTGCCTCGTCTTGCCAGCGCCGGCAAAATAATTGAAAAAAGACCCCAGTATGGAGTGTGGGCAGCAGCAGGGCATAGGAGGGTGGGAAAGTGTAGCGACAGGGAGTAGAAGGGCGGGAGAGAATATAGCACCTTACATCGCATGCGTTTACAATGCATATGATTACAACGTGGTCGTTACCTCGCAGCACATTACATAACAAGTGGTTACATCGACTTGCTGTAGGAGGCGCACTGGATTTAGGAATAGTATAATTTAGTATTCAAACTCAAGTGTGCGTAACAGAAGGGGAGGTGTTAGAATTGTAAATTATATTATTCCTTAGGTTAGTGCGCCCCCTACAGCAAGTCGATGTAATAAATTGCGTTATAATGTACTGCGATGTAACAACGCGGTCGTTCTAACAACCGAGTTATAATCGCATGCGTTGTAACGTGTTTTATTAATTGTATTGTTTTCTTACCTCCAATATCCATATGCCGGTTTTTAGCATCCCCCCACCCTGCCACTCCCCCGCCCCACCTCTCTGCCCCACCGCAACTCCCTCCACGGGCCGCGACTGGTCAGTTATTTGGATTTGGAATGATAGCAGAAGGATAGAGGAGGGAAAAAGGTTTGTATTTATATAGCGCTTGTTACCCCTGATGAGGTGTTGAAACAGGCTACTCCGGAAGCCCGTAAAGGATTAGTAGTGAATTAGTATGGTGAAACATGAAAGTAATCTCAGTGGTGGATATTAGTCAGTTATTTGGAGTGAGAAGGATAGCGTAGGGATAAAAGGGGAAGAAAGGTTTGCATTCATATAGCACTTGTTACCCCTGATGGCGTGTTGAAGCATGCCACTCCGGAACCCAAAAAGGATTAGTGGTGAATTAGTATAGTTGAACATTGAATTTGAGAAGTGAACACGTTAGTCTGTTAATTTTGATTGAAAAGGATAGTGGAGGGATAAAAGAGTGAAGGATTTTTTGTTTTTAGGTCTTAGCAGTAGGAGGCGGCTTTTGGATAAGTACAAATGAGTTTTGTGGGGAGGAGTCAGAGGGAAGAGTTTAGAAAGGTTTGTTTTGGGGGGATAGGTATAGTAGAAAGAGGTGTCAGATGACACAAGGAGGGGTAGAGCAGGAGAGAGTCAAGAAAGGGTTATTTTGGGGATCATAGTAGTGGTATGGGGTTTGGGATAAATGAGAGTGGACGTAGAGGATACATTGAAAGATGTATAGGCTGAGAAATAGGGTAGTGCATTGGAAATTCTAAATTAGAAGAAAGTGATAAATATATAGATCCATAAGTACCTCAAGTTTGTGGATGTGGATGGTGTGGGCTGGGTATTGCTAAATGGGAAAATGGGCAGCATTTCTGGCCCTGGCCTTGGCCAGTCTCGAACAGGCTCAAACAGGCAGCTGCCCTTGTCCTCTCCACCCTTAGCCTCAACGCCCTAACCCTGGCCTTTTATAACCCTAGTAATCAGGTGACCCCTTCAGCCAATGGGAACCCTAGCCCCAACACTATCCAATCACAGCACTAGCCCTAAAATCTAGAACCAATAGGAGACCAGGACCTTGCAGCCAATCTTAGCCTAGTCCATGCATCCAATCAGTTCAAAAACCCTGATCTCTACGTCCAATAGAGGCCCTAGCCCTACCAGTAGTCCCAACCCAAGTCCAAGCAACCAATGGTACAACTGAATTGTCAACAGGAATGAGAGGAATAAACTACAGAGTTTGGACTGCAAATCTCACAATTCAACACGTTAAATGGAAGCAATCATGGGCAGGGAAAACCACAAGTTTAAAACACAAAACAGGTGATAAAATATGCAATCACAGGCAGGTTAAAACTACAATTTTAAACTGTAACAACCACAGGCAAAGACAGTAATCACAGAAAGGGAAAATCGTTTAACAACTTTTGTTTTGGGGAAGAGACAGCACTAGTCTGCCTCCTTACCACTTCCTGGACTCTGCTCACTGCAATCTGGGGCACAGGAAGGCTGCAACTCACAACTCAACTCAAGCCAACCAACTCAAGCCTGTATGTAGTGAGTGCAAGCTTTCCAAAAGTCAACCTAAACAAAAACACTCATAACAATCTAACAAGGATTGATGCAGTGTATATCTTATGTATCCACAGTTTATTCCTGTGGATAAACAAAAATTCCTGTCTATTAGTTTAATCTGTGAAATTTCATGTAACAAAATACCTGCCTACAGGCTTTAGCACAGTTTTATAACAAACCATCGATAAAAGCCTATTGCTTTAATGTACTCTTCACAATAAGTAGGTCAATCCTACTGGCCTGGTCATAGTTATCCTATTGAACCAATGAGCCTTTACCGCTTTAACATGGCATCATAAACAGTGCAATAACCATTCAAGGAGATGTAAATTACTCAAGTTCCGGTGCAAACATGACCCTGTTGCTGTGACCAAAGATCCTCCATAAGAGGCAGCCAAATTGGAAGACCGATGCTCATTGTCAGAAGTCCTGGGTACCTCACATTCCTCACCCAGGCTGGAGCCACTAGGATGTCTTGGACCTGGTCTTTATCTTCTTTAGCAATCTGGACTGAAGTGGTATGGGAGAAAAGCCACGAGAGTCACAAACCCCAATGTAAGCAAACAGCATCTCCTAGTGAGCACTGCCTTGAGAACTAGAACACGCAGTATTCTTGACCGCGTGTTTTCTGAAGTGGCAAATAGAGCTATGGTTCTCCGCAATGCTGGAAGTTCACTTGAGCCATCTCAGAATGCAAATGCCAATCGTGACCAACTAGATATTACCAGCTGAGTTGGTCTGCTCTGACATTTAAAAATCCCATTAAGTGTTGGACAACTCGAGATATGCCCTGACCACCCAGCCGCTTCCAAAGACAGAGCTTCCAAGCATAGAACCCATGACACTACTCCACCCAGTTTGTTGCAATACCACACAGCAATCGTAAGGTCTGTGAGTACCTATACTAGCTCTAGCTTAATCTTTGAAAGTAAAGCTTTTAAAGCTGAATGGATTGCTCGAAGCTCCAAAAGACGTATGTGAAATAAGAGTCCTCTGATCTGCATCTCACAGAGGACATACCCAATGCAGTAATGGCACATCAGTCACAAAGGCCAGCTCTGGGAGGGTCAGGTCTGCCGCTGGGGCAATTGCAGTCAAGAAGTCCCCACTGCAGGTCTCTTGCAGTTTCCTCCGACACCCTAATTAAAGCTAAAATTTTCTTAGAATTGAGCGTACTGAGACTTCAGATTTCACTGCAGAGCCTTTGTGTCACCAGGCACAACCAGGATGTAAGAGGCCAAGAGATCTAGAAGTCTCAGAACTGCTAAACTGAGAAGCAAAAACATCAGGATCACAGACCAAATCTACTGGACTCGTTGAGGCGGAGGTGTTACTCAACACCATGTCTAGATTAGTTCTTATGAAAGGGAGTCTCTGAGAAGGAGTTAGGTGTGACTTCAGCAGACTGATGGTAAAACCCATGTATACTAACAAGTCGGCTGTCTGGAGATAGCTCACTACTGTTTGGGGTGAGAGCACCTTTAAGAGCCAGTTGTCGAGATAATAAAGTAAGACTGGTAGTCTAACGTCCGCAGATGGGCTGTACCACCGCCATCACCTTTGTGGCACTAGTCAGCCCAAAGGGGAGCCAGAACGTAACTGAAAATGCTTCTGTCCCACATGAAAAAGCAGATAACCTCAGAATGCAGGACGGCAATGTGATAATAAACAAGCCCGAGATCCTTCACTACCATCCAGTCACCTGGATGCAAGCCAAGTAGAACGTGACCCAGTGTGAGCATTTTGAACTTTTACCTTTCTTAAAAATAAGTTCAGGGGACAAAGATCCAAAATTGGATAAAGTCCCCCATCCTTTTTCAGTATTAGAAAATACCAGGAGTAACACTAGTCCTAATTTCTGAAACTGGAACTCTCCATCGCTCCCTTTGCTGAGAGAGCCTTGACAAGTGGTCCTCTGGTACATGGTGTGGTGGTGGTAGAATGCCCAGAGGAAATGACTGGAAGGGTAGGAAATAACCTGGTAACGCAATCTGGAACACCAATTGATCTCAAGTTATGCTCCTCCATATCAGGAGTTAATAGGGGATTCGACCTCCAACTGGGCAGTCATGCTGGATGAGGTGAGGAATATGCAGGTAGAATTATCCATCAGAAAATGTGCTAAAACTTCAAGTGTCTACATCACTTCAGCAGCAATTAATCACTTTCTAAAGAAAAGATTAATGAAATGTTATCAAAATTACCTGATGAAAATCTTTGCCACTGCTTTTACCATCGCCACTGAAGTCCACATGTGAGAATAGACAGAGTAGTAAATGCCTGAAAAGTGATGCCTGAAAAGCAAGTAGTGGAATGACACAAGTAACGAGGCTAAGCGCCAGGAGAGGGACAAATACAAGAAGAGGAAGGAAAGCCCACACAAAGTTAATTAATAAAAAAGAAGCAAATTAGAATGACAATAAAGGCAATCAATGGTAAAAAATGGTTAGGTTCTAAGCCCACTGTAGGCTGTCAATAGGCCTTTTCGTAACCGTAAAGCTTTGGCTGTGTGGAGGCAAGACTTAAAAAATAGAAATTGTTGTAGTATGCCTTCAATGTTGTCTAAAATTTTATAATGCTGTCTATAGCAGCACAAAGCAAGCAATTACAGTTTATCTGAAACAAAGTTTCCCACCGGCTTTACATTTCTATTGAATGTTAAACTTGTGTAATCGTTTATTTTTATTGCATGGCCAGTAGGTGGGTTTTTAGTTTGCTTCAATTTTCCCTACATCCTCAACATTTTGATTGTCGCGGTGCTTTGAGCTATACAGATCAGCCTGGTCCATTATTTAGAGTTGAACAGTTGTGACTAATGGATGTGTTCATTAAATCCATTACTACATTATTCAGCAAGATGCTTACAGTTGTTCAATCAAGATGTACATGACATGTTGATTGAACATATCTATCTATCTATCTATCTATCTATCTATCTATCTATCTATCTATCTATCTATCTATCTATCTATCTATCCGTCAGTCTGTCTATCTATTTAGTTTAGGAGTAGTTTGTAAATCGTTCTGAGGATGAAATTCTGTAAAATACTATGGTTTAAAAGCAGCCTTCCCTTCTGTATTGAAGCTGTGTTTGTTCTCATCATACTGGCATGCATACAAAGGCAGTATATTTAGAAGAAAGGTGGGCTTAGCCAAAAATCAACTACACAAAGAAAAATGAACTGCTTATGGTCAAAACCATGATATATGAAATTGTTTGACAATGATATAAACAATTTAGAGAGAGACGAATGAGATGCAAACTTTTATAGCAAATCTTAATAGAAATATATTGAGATTTATAGATGCCGTTTGTGATGTAAAATAAGTGGCACAATCAGACAAAGAAAAGAAATCGGTGAGGGGCTGTGATACACCTGTAATTTATGGATGTACTTTAGAGATCTATTTGAGGAAGTGGTTTGACTATTGGGTGACCTGCAGTCAAAATCCCAAGCTTTGCTGAGATTTGAGATCTAAGTGACAAGTAACCAGTAGCGGCCCGTGGAGGGAGTTCATTGAGGTGGGGCAGGGGAGGGGGTAGTAAACACCCGAATATGGATGATTGGAGGTAAGTAAACAATTAAATAAATAAAATAAATTTCGTTGTGCGCGATGCATCGCAAAATACGATGCAGCGCGCGCAACAAAATTTGTTTTATTTATTTAATTGTTTACTTACCTCCGTTCATCCATATTACCGTGTTTACTAGCTCCCACCTTGCCCCTCCACCGCTCCGCCTCACTGCCCCACGGAACTCCCTCCACGGGCCGCTACTGCAAGTAACCACCTGTAAAATGCTATTAGTCTCTTTAGTCGGTGGCGGAGTCAGCACAGGAAGCTACTCGACTGGGTTTCCATATCATATCTCCCTCTCAACCTTCCCATCCCACACACACACATGCACATTCACGCACACCAGTTCTTTTCTTCTCTCCCCTTGGTCTTCCTTGTTTCTTCCCCAAAACCATTCCAAGATGGCTGACACGTTGAAGAAAACATGTCAACTATCTAATAATGAAGTCCGGAATCAAGTATTGTCAAAGTCAATAGCTCTGTGGCTGGTTATTTTAAGCAAGACCTATTGGCTTTGCCAGTTTTTCCCACTAAAGCATGCAGGCTATTATTTAACAGTGTAACTTTATCAAGAAACATGAAAATCTCTAAATACTTCAGAGCTTGTACAGTAGTGTGTATTCTCATGGGGTTGAGTGCCTGCTGTAGCGCTATTCGTGTTTTCTTTCGGTGTCAGGTATACATTCCTAAAGGACACTCTTAAGTCTTTCATCTTTTTCAGAATGATAGATTAAGTAGGATTGGCTAGGGTTGCAGAGATGAGTGTCATGAGAGCTTCAAAACACTAATCACTCAAGCATTATATATAGCAATTTTTCATTTGTATTAAAACTTTATTTATTTATATACCACTCTCTAGGTATAGCTTACCTTTTCGATCACTGTAGGCTCCAGTTTCAAATCCTCATTACCTCCTCATCCCTCTCGCTCATCTCCATTACGCAATCAGGGTCCTGTGTCTCGTTGCGCAATGGAGATGAGCAAGAGTAGGACACGGAGTAATGCAATTACTGGTAAGTAATAGAAACATTACAACTGTGGAGTACCAGAGAGGTGCAATGGGAAAAACTGGAATGTTGCTAGAGCAGTGTTGATTGTTCATAGGAAAGTGTTGAAAATTTGGGGAAATGAGCAGTTCTCCTATCAAAGTTGTATGAGCTTCTTCAGTAAACAGCAGCTGGTTGCAGGAGTCCCACAGGAAAAACCTTTGGGGGAAATGTGCATAGATCATGTGCAATAGAGATCTGAAGTCCATGGTAACGTTGAGTTTGTCACCCTAAGTCTGGGATGGACTGCGTGTAGGGATCTTATGACGACTCGTTACAAAAGCGTGTTACTCAGCACTCAGGATTCCTTCATGAGGCTCTTCCCAGCTGACATTGTAACTCGTTCATTGGAAGAATGATCATGTAAACAACTAGAAGCAGTCTTCAGGCCAGGGCCAGGTTACATGGATCTTGCAATTTCCACTACAGTTTGTGGGCTCAATGAAAACACTCATTAGATAAAGAAATTAATCGTGAGGTGGTAGAGAAAGAACAAGAAGACATTCAATGCTAAAGCTGAAAGTACAGTAACCATACCGTTGTAAGCGCTGCATTACATTGACAGTGCTTTTAGGAACAAGCATTTGCAATGCAATAGGTCTCGCATTTACGCGAGTTTGAGCTATTGGCATCGTAAATGACAATGACTTTTATTTATGTTTTTTTTAAAGCATAAATAAAAGGCATTGCCATTTGCAAAACCAATAGCTTAAACTCGTGTAAATGCGAGACCTATTGCATTGCAAATGCTTGTTAATTTTTACATTTTGGGATTTGTAGTTCTGTCTATCCAACAGAAAGTCAGGCAAGTCCCACAGCAAATACAGGACTGGATAATCTACTCACCCATGGATATGGAAAATTTAAATCTGATGTTTAAAAAAAATCACACACAGTGCCGTTGCTTCGTGACACAGCAGGTTTTTGTCCCCCTACAGCAGAACAGTGTAATGGAGCGTGTGGATTTAAACAGATTTGGTAGCAGTCAGGTTGTTGTGCACAAAATTTATTTTCCGTTCTAAACATTTTTGGGTTTTCTACGGTAGTTTTCTCTTCTAAACAATCACATACAATCTTCAACGCATATGTTTCTGGGAAGATTAAAGAAGTGTGGGTACCTTTGTAACGCCTTTACCTTGACTATCCCTCTTTCCCAATTACAGAGACATTTTGAGACCAGCAGACTTCCTGTTGAAATATACATTACTTTTAACACCCACAGCATGGAATTATTTTCAATTTAAGGCTTTAGAAATACTTCACCAGGAAAATCGAAATCGGTTCACTAGTGTATACATTAGGACAAAAAACGTTCACATTTGCAGAATAATAATTGTGTCACCCACGCTACTTTCAGTTTAGTAACGACGTGACTAAATTTCCTTTGGAGCGCATCGATGTGGGTTATTCTATTTCTAGTATAACAACGCCTCTCCTCAAACAGGCATGCGCTGTTCAGCCGCCGCACCCAGCATGACCAAGCGCGATACAGAATCAGGAAAAAACTAAATATAAATCGGTACTTCAACATTACCGCTTTACTGAGAACGTCAATCTAAAAATTTACTTTTTAAAATTACTAAAAAGGGCTGATTAGAAATCTTCAAAATACGGTAGAACTTAAATAAAGAGGCGATTGAAGTAGACAAACTATTTATCCCCCCAAAAAATAATCTTAAAGCATATATAAATAAATACAAGCATTTGCAACGCAATAGGTCTCACATTTACACAAGACCTATTGCATTGCAAATGGTTGGCAGCACGTCAACGGGCGGGTGAGAGGAGAAGGGGGAGAAGGCACGGACAACGGGAGGGCGTGGGTGGCGAGAAGGCATGGCAACGGAAGGGCGGGCATGAGGGGGGATACGGCACGGACAATGGGAGGATGAGCAGGAGGAGAAGGCTCGGACAACGGGAGGGATGGGGTGGCGAGAAAGCACAACAACGGGGGGAGTTAAGAAGGCACTAAAGCATGTCGTGCCTGCTTTAGGAGAACCTCATTAAAGAAAATAGTGGTCACAGTCTAAATAACAGGTACCGTGTAACAACCAAAGTAAAGGGTCCAGTTGCCATGGGAGGTGACAAAAGAAGAGGAGCGATACTAAGGAGGGACTAACAAGCCTATCGACGAATCAGAAGCCAGTATTTAGGGCAGACAATGAAACAAGCCAATGGCAAATATGGGTGGAGAGTGAACAGAGCTTCTATTCACCTACTCCTCTACAAAAAGTCTCGGAGAGTAGCGCATGCGGTCTGGCAAGCTGGCTCTAGGCTGGACCTAAAAAAGAGTGCCACCATTTCAAAACTTTCATAGAAGAAAAATTAAAGTTTTATGATAAGCAAAAACATGTAAAAGTCTCAATAAGGTCTCTGTGGGAGACATTGAGCACCATTCGTAACTCAAAATAAATGCATAAATCACAAAATATTACAGATGATATTGTTTATACTATGTATTAATTCGAACAAGAGCAGGGACATTTCAATCAGAAATTCCTTGAGTTCCCTTGGATCGATTATATCTAGGCTTCCATGTTTGTATTTACGTGTATGTAGGGCCGCAGTGAAGAGCTCCCAAAGACTTTAATAAAAGGGGCACGCTGGCAAGAGGCAAACACAAGCGTACCCCTTTCCTGTGCATCAGTTGTGCCAGAGGGGAGATGGCAAATGTGTCCTCGGTTTTCAGTGGCGAGAGGGCATGTGAGGATTCTTGGCTGGGTACATTGCTAAACAATATGGCCACAGTATGTCCTCTATTCTCCAAAGAGCAGCAGATGCTCCTGCAGTGAGGAAGGGCACACCAGTCTACTTTATTTGTTGTATCAATTTTTTTTAATTAGAGACATGTGAGAAGTGTGGGTTGGGCACCCGTTGGGGCAACTTACGCCACAATACCCCCAAAGCTGTATTTATATTATACAGCATGAACATGGCCTTTGGGTGTTAGAGACCTTTACAATAAAGAACACAAGAAATTAAAAGTGAGCAATGCAAACACGCTTATAATCCAATTTAAACGGAAAATAATCTGATAGTAACAATTGCAAAGTGTGGTAAGATAGTCATAGGGAAGAAAAACAAATGATAAAAACTTCATAATCACCAAAATCCGTTGAAAAAGTACTTTAAAATACCATCAAAGTTCTTGTGCAAACGAAATATGGAGACAGACTGAATAAGAATACTACGCTCAAGTTTTTTAAATTAAAATAGTGTTCGAGGCATATGGGCTGCAGTTGGTACATTTATGAATAGATCGCCATCTGGTGTTGGGCTCGGATGATTGCACTTGTTTTTCTTCTGGAGAAGTCTTTGTCGTCATAGATGACTCCTCCTCTTGGTGTTAGTGCGCATGGGCATCGGCTCCATCCTTAGATTGTTTTTTTCCGCCATCGGGTTCGGATGAGGATCGAAGCGCTCCGGACCGACTTCGATAAAGAAGGTTATATTCGGCGCGTAACCCTTTCCAATTCGACGGTATTGTTATCGAACGCGACTTCACTTCCATACCGACGCGTTTCGAAGGACGACGACTACGAGAAACTCGAAGTAGTCCAGCCCGGGGTCCATGGAAAGGACTCCATTCAAAAAATGTCCAACGTGTGGTGCTAAGTTCCCACACAAGGACCTACACGAGGTGTGCAACCTCTGCTTGTCCCCTGAACACGAATCCAGGGACTGTGAGGCCTGTGCAGCGTTCTCTTCAAAATCGACGATTAGAAACCGTCGAGCCCGAAGACACGAGGTATCGAGAATGCAGTCACAAGCAATCCCGGAGCTGTTCGAGGACCAGCACCCAGAAGAGGAGGATGAAGAGGCCGACGAGGCGGGGTCTGAAGCGGACGAGTCCGACGTCGAGGAAATCGACGTCCAACAAACCGTGAGTGACGACGTCCCCTTACCAAAAAACAGACCCCGCACGGTGTCGACCCCGCCCTCGAGCCCGGTCAGACAACCGAAAAAAGTTTCCGACGCCCCGCCTTCGAGCCCGGCAACGAAACCGAAACCAAAACACTCGGTCTCACATCATGGTGGTTCCGATAAACGGACCACATCGACACCGAAGCTCCAAGTCAAGGAAAGCTCGAAGTCGAAGCAGTCCATGTCGACACCGAAACATGTTTCGACGTCGAAAACACCCTCGACACCGGGGACATCTTCGATACCGAAGACATCGGATCCGAATAAAATCTCGGTGCCGAAAATACAAATGGACAGTCAGAAGAAAAAACACCCTTCGGAACCGAAAACTGCGGTACCGACACAGGAATACAAGACCGATCCTAAACAAAAGACTCTGTTTATTGATCCAAAAACTGGCAAGGTAGTCACAGAACTACCTAAAAAGAGGAAGAATGAACATTCGGACGACAAAACTCATCCGAAGAAGAGAACAATGGGGACAAATACAACTCCTCCCCCTTCTCCAAAACCTAGACACACACCGTCTTCTCCTCTTCCTCACAATAGACCAAATATTCCTCCCACACGACCATCTACACCTACAACAGATGTAGAGAGTGACACAGGGGAGGGAGAACATCCTGGGGATGATGAAGACACAATCCCAGAGGAGGCAGACCCATGGGAAGAGTACAATGTAGGGTCAGATAACGATAACGACCCTGAAATGTATCCTTCAAAACCTTCACCTCCTGATGATAATACTGGTTTTGCGCAACTCATTAATAGAGCAGCAACATATCACAAGGTAGAACTACATGCAGAACCTCAAATAGAGGATTTCTTATTAGAAACACTACCTACTGCACAAAGAACATCAGGAACACTACCAATGCTTAAGGGCCTTCTCAGTCATACATCAGAGCTATTCAAAGACCCAGTGAGGGCTAGGGTACTGAACCCAAGAATCGATAAGAAATATAGGGCAGCTCCAAAAGACCCAATATACATTAAAGGGCAAATTCCTCTAGACTCACTAGTGGTCACAAACGCTCGTAAGAGAGCAAACTCTTTATCTACAGGAGAAGCTCCACCTCCTGATAAAGAGTCTAAGCTAATAGATGCCTCTGGCAAGAGAGTAGCATCTCAAGCGGCAAACAGCTGGCGCATAGCTAATACGCAAGCACTACTTGCAAGGTATGACAGAGCGCATTATGATGAATTAGAAAAACTCATCACACATCTCCCTAAAGAACATCAAAAGAGGGCAGATCAACTCATACAAGAAGGGAAGTTAATTACTAACACTTCTATAAAGTGCGCCCTAGACGCGGCAGACACTGCAGCAAGATCTACAAACACAAGCATCATGTTAAGGAGACATGCATGGCTCAGGGTATCAGGGTTCAAACAAGAGGTACAAACATCGTTACTGAACCAACCTTTTGATGGGAAAACACTTTTCGGCACAAGGACAGATGAGGCCTTAGAAAAAATGAAAAAGGATACAGAAACGGCTAAATCAATGGGAGCATTGCAACAGCCGACACAAAGAGGTTCCTTTCGTAGGTCCACCTATAGAGGAGGATCCAAAAATACAGGTACAAGCCAGCAACAAACCTCTTTTACTCCTACATCACCCAGAGGTAATTCTAGAGGCAGTTACAGAGGTAACAACAACAAGGGTAGAGGTCGCGGAAACAACAACAACCGCAACTCTCCAACCCCAAAGCAGTGACTTCATACAGCTCCCCCCAGACCATATAACACCGGTCGGGGGACGCCTATCACAGTTCCTACCTGTCTGGGAAAACGTCACATCAGACAGGTGGGTGAGACAAATTATCCAACATGGTTATTGCCTGGAACTCACATCTACCCCACCAAACATCCCCCCCAAACAGCGTCCAATGAAACAAGATCACCTGACACTGTTAAAGCAAGAAGTACTATCCCTGCTAGGAAAGCATGCCATAGAGAAGGTTCCACAGCACCAACAAGGAACAGGAGTATACTCCCTATACTTCCTAATTCCCAAAAAGGATGGGTCTCTAAGACCGATACTGGACCTAAGACCTCTCAACACATACATAAATTCGGAACATTTCCACATGGTCACGCTCCAACAAGTACTTCCTTTACTGAAGAAAGGGGACTTTCTTTCTACACTGGATCTAAAAGACGCTTACTTTCATATCCCGATTCACAAAGCCCACAGGAAATACCTCAGGTTTGTGGTAGAAGGACAACATTCTCAGTTCAAAGTCCTTCCGTTTGGTGTCACAACGGCACCAAGGGTGTTCACAAAATGCCTGGCAGTGGAGGCAGCTCACCTAAGAAGACAACAAATACATGTCTTCCCATACTTGGACGACTGGCTAATAAAGGCCAAGTCACAAGAGGAATGTCTTCAAAACACACAAAAGACAATTCAGCTACTACACCAGCTAGGATTCACGGTGAACTACACAAAGTCACACCTACAACCAAGCAAGGTTCAACAATATCTGGGGGCTACTATAGACACAGAAAAAGCCAAAGTATACCCCAATCCAGTCAGGATCCAAACAATGCTTACAATCATTCAAAGATTCCAGCCACAACACTCACTACCAGCAAGAGTGTTCATGCAGCTATTAGGGATGATGTCATCCTGCATACTGCTAATACCATATGCCAAACTACAAATGCGTCCGCTACAAGAATGCTTAGCGACACAGTGGAATCAGGCTCAAGGACAGATTACAGATCTGGTGTTGGTAGACGACCGCACACACCGCTCTCTGAAGTGGTGGAACACAACAAACATTGCCAAGGGGCGGTCGTTCCTAGAACCAATTCCACAGGTGACAATAACAGTGGACGCATCGCTCACAGGATGGGGAGCACATATGGAGAAATACACAGTACAAGGAAGGTGGAGTGTGCAGGAAAAAAGACTGCACATCAATTACCTAGAACTACTAGCGGTGTTTCTAGCATTGAAAGCCTTCCAAATACATGTTACCAACAAAGCAGTCCTGATCAGAACAGACAACATGACAGCAATGTATTATATTCAAAAACAGGGGGGGACGCACTCTCTCCAACTATCCAGACTAGCACAGGAAATCTGGAGATGGGCCATTCCTCAAAACATCTATCTGTTAGCCGAACACCTACCAGGAGTCCAAAACCAGATAGCAGACATCTTAAGCAGACAGTCGGAACAAATACACGAATGGGAACTGCACCAACAAATACTGCAGCCATTCTTCCAAAGATGGGGACAGCCAGAGATAGACCTCTTTGCCACTCATCAGAACGCAAAATGCCAAAGCTTCGCGTCCAGGTACCCGCACCACCTGTCGCAGGGCAATGCGTTATGGATAAATTGGTCCAACAAATTTGCATACGCTTTTCCCCCTCTCCCACTAATCCCATTAGTGGTCAGAAAACTACAACAACACTCAATGACCATGATACTAGTAGCACCCACGTGGGCAAGACAACCGTGGTTTACCACGCTCCTGCAACTCTCACAAGTGCCACATCAAAAGCTACGAATTCTACCCATGCACCTTACACAGAACCATGGAGAAATAATGCACCCAGATCCCACACAATTGAACCTAGCGATCTGGCTCCTGAAATCCTAGAATTTGGGTACTTAGATCTACCCCCAAATTGCATGGAGATAATTAAACAAGCGAGACGTCCCACCACCAGAGCATGCTATGCAGCTAAGTGGAAGAGGTTTGCTATACACTGTACTAATAACAATATCAACCCTCTGGACGTATCAACAAAGGAGATTATCTGCTACTTATTACACTTACAGCAATGTAATCTAGCGTACACATCTATCAGGGTACACCTAGCAGCTATAGCAGCGTACCTACAAAACAGACAGCACATATCACTGTTCAGAGTACCAGCGATAAAAGCCTTCATGGAAGGCCTTAAAAGAGTCATTCCACCAAGATTACCACCTTCCCCAGTCTGGAACCTCAACGTAGTACTCACCAGACTAATGGGACCACCTTTCGAACCTATGCATAGGTGCGAAATACAATTCCTTACATGGAAGGTAGCTTTCCTTATAGCCATTACCTCACTCAGGAGAGTAAGTGAATTACAGGCATTGACAATACAAGAACCATTCCTACAGTTACACCAGAATAAAGTGGTTCTTAGAACAAACCCAAAGTTCTTGCCTAAAGTGATTTCAGCATTTCACATCAACCAGCCAGTGGAACTACCAGTCTTCTTTCCAAAGCCACAGACGGTAGCAGAAAGGGCTCTACATACACTAGATGTCAAAAGAGCCATTTTGTACTACATAGAAAGAACACAAAACTTCAGGAAAACTAAACAACTATTTGTAGCATTTTCCCCAACACATAAGGGCAATCCTATCTCTAAAGCAGGCATCGCTAGATGGATTGTAAGATGTATACAAATATGTTACATTAAAGCAAAGAGAACATTAACTGTTCCTCCTAGAGCTCATTCTACACGAAAACTAGGAGCATCTATGGCATTCTTAGGGAACATTCCCCTAGATGACATATGTAGAGCAGCAACTTGGTCTACACCACATACATTCACAAAGCACTACTGTGTTGATGTACAGGCTGCACAACAAGCCAGAGTGGGCCAAGCTGTATTAAAAACTCTATTTCAAACAGTTGCGACAGACACTGGTGACCACCGCTAGGGAGGTAACTGCTGTACAATCTATTCATAAATGTACCATCTGCAGCCCATATGCCTCGAACGGAATATGCTACTTACCAGTATGCATCTGTTCTTGGCATAGAGGGCTGCAGAGTGGTACATGCCCTCCCTGCCTCCCCGGAAACCTGTGTCTGTCCCAACATTATCTTATTTAGATACACTTACATGGGCATATCTTTATGTATTATACTACACTACTCCATCTAACCCTACTATGGCAAAACAATCTAAGGATGGAGCCGATGCCCATGCGCACTAACACCAAGAGGAGGAGTCATCTATGACGACAAAGACTTCTCCAGAAGAAAAACAAGTGCAATCATCCGAGCCCAACAGCAGATGGCGATCTATTCATAAATGTACCACTCTGCAGCCCTCTATGCCAAGAACAGATGCATACTGGTAAGTAGCATATTCCCTACACTGTACCACGTACTCCCAAAGAAGAGAATAACAGGAATTAGCGGCATAAAGTCCCAGAAGTTGAATTTGCCTGATTGCATTTTGGCCACCAGGATCAAGATCCTCATTAAAAAATGCCCCCAGGGATATGTCAATTCAGGACACATACCCCTATGTGGAAGGTGCGCAGGCTTGCCTATGGTACCTCCCACTTTCTCTGCCACAATATATCCCTGGCTACGAGCCATCAACCATGGCACTAATCCTTCACTAACCTAGTAACACAAGATATTGGAATGATTAAATGTTGTTGCCACCAACTTCCCAAAAGAGAGGTTACGTCGATAAGTTAGCAAAGCTACACAATATTTACTCACAGGGCAAATCAGCAAAAAATAGAATTTTGACATTCTATTATTAGTGAAATTATTTTTTTTAAATCCAAAGTGTTCTGTTTTTCCGGAAATATGTTGGTTAATCCTAAATACTTTTATATATATAATGTTAATTAAAATTTACTTTTTAAAACAATCTTAAAAAGATGTATAACTTTTCTATCCTAAATCACACTTTTAAATAAATCCTCAGTAAATGGTATTGCTAAAATATGGTGGACTTTCTCATACAATTAATAATTGACATACTAGTTGTGAAATCTATCTCATCTCACTCTTGGGAGGCATTCTGCTGCAAATTTCTCTTTCTTTAGAAAAATATTGTCAATCTGTTAATGCACAAAAATGCAGAACTCCACAATTTAATGAAATTACAGCCCTCATTGTTGCCGAATTTCCTCTTCAAAAATGTATAAGCACATCAACTAGCACATCAGATAGACAGATAGGTAATATAATACTGCCTGGTTCAGGACATCCTAAAATTAACATTAACACCAGATCACCAGATCAAAACAATTACGTTTAAAGCAAAGAAAATATACAATTCTAATTGATTCATCTTGCAATAACATTAATTTAATCCAAAATGGCTTCTTATCACGGTTGTTCATGATCGTTAGATCCTCACCATCAGAAATTAAAAGAGAAAGTTAATTGGTATTTTCAAATATCGTACCAAAGCACTGCAGATTTGAATTGTCCACCATTTACAAGCAGATTTAATGCCTCTGCCATTTCACCAATACCATACCCTTTTCTAAGACTTTGTAGGCATCATTTACTAATGTCCTCGAGCCCAGGACATTCCTACGGAATATGCCTTAATGAGGCCTCATTACTATTGAATAAACGACTATGGCTTGCTTGACCTTTTTTTTATAAGTCAAGTGCTAAAAACAATTAAATGTAATGCAACTGAAATTTTAGTTAAAAGTAGCACATTTGCTGCTCTAATGGCCACAAGCATTGTTGGATAACTAGGGACTCATATCTCCCCAATTTTGATTTAAACAACGTAGTATTATCCTGTGTACCACAATCTGCAATGAAGCTTAGTTAACTAAGCCTTTTGTTGTTTGTAGCCCTTACATCCATACAAAATCCCTATGAACCAGCAATTGACTGAAGGAACTTGCAAAGTTGTTCTCTTTGGTCGTGTTATCATGCGGACCGCCACGCTCGTTCCCAGCCCTTAGACATTTTTGCGGCTCGGCCATTCAAGTATTGACTTCAAGACGTGTGCTCACCTATACCATTCTATTACCTGTGATTGGTGTTTTGTCTACATTTCTGGGTGTATACTACAGATATTCTCTTGCTATCTATCATATATCGTTTACCAAGACTTTGTTACGTGTCATGTCTGTGGATCACGATCATTCTACAAAGACAGCTTAGTTCCTTTACATTGGATGGGTTGGAACCAGCTTCTGTCAAGATAGTTTTACTATTTACTTTTCATTATTATCTCGAAGACATCTTTCCAGTGCTCATCACCAATATATGTAACATAGGTTCAAGACAAGATACTTCGAATTCTGATCAACAAGCCAGGCCCCGTTTTGTTACGGTTTTATTAATCTATTTAGCCCTGAGAAAGTCGTGGTACGGATTTGTTGTACAGACGAAACACGTGTTGGCTGTTTCTGTTGATGCTTTGGCTATTTTCTATGATGCTTCTTGAATAAACGGAATAACAACCATATAAGGACTTTTTGCTTCTGTATCCTGTCCAAGAAGGAAGATGTATTGATGCTATGATCTGGACGTGTGCCATCCCTTGCTATATAAACTTTTGTGATTAATAAGTCACTTGTTTTCTATTTGCATATAGGATTGTGCTCTTTTGACCTTTCTGTTTGTATGTGTAAATTTGCCAACCTTTTAGATTGGTAATAGTCACCCCCGGTAGTGAGTGACAGTGGTCTCCGTAGCGCTCCGACTAGATTAGATTTGTCACATCATATTGTAAGCCCATGATAATTTCTCTGTAAGTCATAAGTGAATGTGCAGTTGTTCCCGTTTAGGAAACACCACTACCAAATAGTTTTTATCAAAGTTGTTTCTTGTAGGTATTTTTTAAAACTCGCAGCACTACTGTGGTACTCCTTGATATGTCTATGATCTTTACTCTATAATAAGCTGGAAACTGTCTGAGCACCAGCAGAGTTGATACAGTGTTGGTGTTGCCAAGCCATCTTCCTCGCCATGTTGCTAGTTTGCTGGTCTGCCTAATTCTATGAAAAAACTTTAGATGCCTTGGTTTCAATGTATTATAATCTGGCAACCTAAGAAAGACAGTGTAGCATGTAATTTAGTTGTACAAAAGTGGGTGGTGATGGACGGAGCATCTGAGCCAATCAAACACTCACACCCAGTCCACAGATCTGGGTATAATCCATCACCGTTCTTTAGCCCACTCTTCCACCCCAGTTCAGACATGGCCATATGCAAATCAGTCTGACCCTGTGCCTCATGGGAACAGTCCAGCCCGAACTGCCAAGCCATGCCTTCCCTGGACCAGAAACAAGCTTCCGAGGACCGGTTTCTGGCATTTCAGCCGTCTTCAGCCCGGCTTGCTTGAATCCAGTGGCAAAGTGAGCAAGGGACTCACGTCTGAGCATACCCTGCCAACTTATGGCGAACAAAGTGGTACAAAAGGGGGTGGTGACCACCCTACTGTATCACACCCTCACCCAATATCCAGATGCAATGTGTCCACTTACTTAACTAAGTCATGGCTCCTCCACAGTTTATCAAGCTTACTCTGCAAGCATTGCCTAATAACACAATCAGTAAAGTAGAAGGAGCAATGTAGATGTTTCTCCTCTGATTAAATGCTTTCCTTGCTAATTGATGACCATATTTTTGTCAGTGGTGGATACATTTGATATGAATCCACCATGCTCGGTTGGTATTATGCCTTTGAAATGTATCCATTCTGCTATGTGCTGTAAACTTAGTTTGGCAAACAATTAATCTTCGCAGTTTAATAACTTCATTAAATGCAAATTGCCCGGACACTTCTTTGATCCCTTTTTGTGTACGGCCACTGACTGACTACCACACCAAGAATACGCTTTCAATACAGAAAAGAACAGCAATAATCGATCCCTTGCCCATAAGCACAGATCCAATGTTAACCCAACTGGGGCCTGGTGCTCTGTATGATCATGTGGATTTAATCATATCATCATTCTTTAAAGCGACAGCCTGTTTATAATATCTAAGTTGTCAGGTCTACTAATCAATTCTTGAAAGATATAGGCATACAATCCACAAAATACCTCACAAAATGGCCTACCCACTGGATTTTTGTAACTAGCTAAATAGATTCAAGTTTTGTAGTTTGTGTGGATTGAGCAGCCGTGAGCCAAAGGCCTCTCATATTCTTCTCGTTTATCACGTAGAACAGGGATATCCCAATTTTTTCTTTCAGTTGTCTTTTAGCTTTGTCAACTACAAGCTGATACTCTTTTTGTGCTAATATAAGTCCTTCTGTGACATTAGAAAGTTGTGACTGCATGCAGCAGACTGAAGTGATAAACAACTGCCTAGCTTCCTCCCGTTGCTTTTCGGTGGTGTGTGCTACGCCGAAAGCCACATGAAGGGATAGCTGAGGTATAGTTTTCTGGAAAAGCCAGCATAAGTGACCGACCACCTATGCTCCTTAGTTGTAATAGGGATGAAGTTACCGGGTAGGGTTGAGACTGAGAGATGTCAGATTGTCCCGTGCCAGTTGTATGTGCATGTAGCAGTACATAGCTCGTCCAGTCTTGGAATGTTCTTTGATTTATGTGACTTCTAGGCTATCATTTTGCATCGAGAGAGCAGGCACCCTGAGGGAGTTTATATAAGTGCAGAGGACCAGGGTTTTTCTTATGTGCCTATTAGTGACTGCTGCCAAATGTTAGGACTGCTTAATGCCAAGGCTGGCCAGTCTTGATCCCAACACTTGCCTCTTTCTTCCAACACCCTTCTCTTCATGTCTCTTTATCGCTCCCTTGCATCCTCTTTTTCATCTATTCTCCTTTTGTCGCTGTTTTACTATGTTTCTAGCCCCCCTTCTTGATTTTCCGCTCTTACTGTAGGTGGAAAACCTATCATGAAAAATAAGTTCTGGCCCTAAAATGAGTGCTGGTGCTAACCAACTGCAGTCAGCGGCACAAATTAAGCTGTGGCCTTCTGGGCTTTCAACGTTGTCCTATGCCATCGTTGAAAGCTCACGAAGGCCCTCATTGCGATTTGATGCAATTTAGATGCAGGAACACACGGGGCTTGGATTCTCCAATTCAAGCAGGTATACATACACCTACATCCGGCCATTACAGGTTTTATTCCCCAGAATGGAAAATAAGTGATCAAATCTAAAATTACTTAGTGACAATTTCCATGTTGTCAGGGGCCGGCCTGGCTGCATGCCTGGACCCCTGTTCCACTTCACCTGCGGTTTTACTGGGGGTGGATCTGATCCAGGTTGAAACCTGGTCAGTGTTTCCTGGCCCAGTAATATTAGGATACAGAAACACCAGACCACTCGTAATTGCCTTGAGTGGTATCTCCTCCATGGATCCTACTCTGGGCTGCCGGGCAACTTATAATGAAGGCCAACTTGGTGTTTTCTTATTTGCATTTTTGATGTTTGCAGTCCATAATATATTTTTTGGTTGTATGTGATGACTCACTGTGTGACCTTGCGCCCATAGCTTTCCTCACATTACACCTCACAGGCTTTTGGGATGTCCCTTGTTAGGTGTGAGTACATAACACAGTACTGGTTTCTACTCGGTGTTCTGGAAAATTGTGGTTGTGCTTTTATGTTCAAAAAGCTGTGAAATAGTGGACGAGTGACATTTATTGCATTGTTTTTTTCAGAGATGGCTCGATACTCCATGTCATATGCTAATAGTTCACCTACACACGTTTTGTTCTTTGCATACAAATATTTGAGGTCTCCTGTTCCTGCTGGGAGTTGATGTAACCGAGCACATTAAAGACAAGAAGACTGGGAGAGATACTCACACCAGACATGGTGCAGCTCAGGACTTCTGGTGAAGGTGGCCTGGACACTCCCTTAGCCTTATGTAGATGAAGCGAAAGATGACATGAAGTTTGCTCTCGTGTGTAGCCACAAAGCCAGATTTCTCCCAGGTCTTGGAAGGCAAGGCTGCGGTTAGCAATGGCGGCCTCCTGCGATGTATAATGTCATGAACTAATATGTTGTTGATACCTGGAATGGGTAATTATGTATTCCCTGATGACTACTCTCATTTCGGGTGTGGAGTAAGGTCCCACCCACCTCTCACGCCTTTTACGAGTTAAGTTTGAAACTTTAATGATACTTTAAATAATATGTTTGCATTTTAATGATACTTTAAATAATATGTTTGTGTCTTCTCCTGAGCCACACAATGGCTCTGGACTCGCAGGCATGTTACTCCATCACTGCTGCCCTTGCACCCCCGGCACCATGGAAACCACCTCTGGCATCCGCCAACAAATCATGCAGCCAACAAATCATGCATGACGGCTCATTGGTGCCAAACAATTAAACCATTCAGCTTTGGCCTGCAGTCACTGATGTTCTAATTAGATGCGCCCCTTGTATGGGGGGACCACACACAGACAAGGGGACTTCTGTCCCAGTGCCCAGGTCTTCCAGCCCTCCTGGGCCTGCAGAGAGAAGTCCTGCAACTCTCTGAATGGAAAACTATCACCTAAGGCATCCGCCGCCATCTTGCACCCACCCGGGCAGTTGTTTTTGTATTTTATTGTTTGTTGTCTATGGGGAATAGTTGGACGCTCATGACCTCCATTGCAAGACGTCACCAGCTCCCAGTCACGCGAGTGAAACCACTGCCACTAGGAATATATGACATTTGATGCAACTTATTTTGAGATGTTTGCAGTCCCTTCAAGAATATTTGATTATTTGTTGCGGGGGTATATATAGTGCTTTTAAGAAATATTTGCTGCCATTATTAGCAGTCCCTTCAGGAATACTTCATGGTTTAATGGAATTAGTCATACTGCCTTCGGGAAGATTTAATGGCTTTATCATGGCTTCATGATTCATTCAGGAATAACTGAGGAGTCAATTAGGGGAATTCATACTGCTTTCCTAAAAAAGTAAGGGAATCAATAACGGATTGTTCATGAAGAATATAGGGCCATGTGGTCGGGTTTCTGTGGTCACTGCACGTTGCCTTTAGAAGTGTTTGATAGATTTATTACCCAGTTAAACTAACTGCCTTAAAGTTTCAGTGGATGCATTTCATGGCAATTTAGTCTGCATACATGAATTTGCGATGGGTCTATTTTTGGAAATTCATACGACATTCAGAAATAATTTGTCATATTGCTCCAATGTGCTTGTTTTTTTAAAACGTTGGCATATATCGTGATGGTTTTTGTAGAAGTCAATGTACTTGCACAAATTGGTTTGTTTTCAAGAGCGATTTATAATTTATTGATTTATTTTAAAGCGATTTATGTCAGTTGCTGTTAACTTCTGATGAGTCTATTGCAGCCAATAGATGCAGATATGCAGAACGCATCATACCTGACCTGGGGGCATATGTATGAAACAAATTTTTAGTCGCAAACGTTGCGAATCGCAAAAAAGCAGTGTTTGCGACTAAAAATTTGCAAATCGCGATGTATGAGCAAAATCACATCGCAATATTAAGGAATCGCAAAATTTGCGATTCCTTAATTTTGTGTAAGCATTTAAGGAATCGCAAATTGCGATTCCTTAAATGCTATGCAACAAGCATCCAAGTTGTGCCATTTCTCCTTAAGAAATCGCAAATTACCACCAACTTCAAGTTGCGATTGTTCATTTCAAGGGTGCATCAGGGTGTCCTTATAACACCCTTGAAATTATTCTCAATTTGCGATTCTCAAATTGCGAATCGCAAATTGAGAATGACTTCCCATGAATAGGAAGGTATTCCTTAATTGCGATTTCGCAATTTGCTAATCACAATTAAGGAATACTTAAAAATCGCAAACAAATTGCGAATTTTAAAATACATCCCGTTTTGCAATTCTCAAATTGCGATTCTCCAAAAAATCGCTATTTGAAAATCGCAAAACGGATTTTCATACATATGCCCCCTGGTACGAATCATGCTGCCTACGATATGTATTTCGTCGCAATTTGTGCAGATTTCAAGAAAGTTGTACCTTCCCGATTCTAGTCAATAATTGCTGTCTGGGGGCTTTTGCTGTGGATCTTCGTGTGCCATTTGTTTTCTGTATGTTTTGACAGGGGGCTCACTTCAGGCTGATGCATTTGCTCGGTAAAGTGAACATAATGAACTTCGTGGTTCTGAGTAGCGCGCGCTTTGCCATTATTTACAGAGGAGATTTACACCTGCACCGTTGCTTCTTTAAGCAAATCCCTCCTTCTCATTTAAGTCAATTCAGTAATCCTTTTATTGGCAACCTTTACTGGTTTGCAAGTAGTGTCGAAGCGTTGCACGTTCATATTTATTGCGTAATTGTTTTTCTATAGTCTTTAGATCTCTAACTTCAACAGAGTTTTTCTGCCATCTACCTCTTACTGGTTCTGATTTGAGGATGCAGGCTTTCTGTTCATCTTTCATTCCGAAGAGTATAGTGATCTTGTGAGAGAATCCGGCATACTAGTTTCTGGTACTTTCATATTCCTTTTTCTTTGTCTCTCACTTTCCTTCTCTCCCTGTATCTCTTCTCTCTCCTCTATCTTTCTCCCTTTCCCTTGCCTTTCCTTCCCCTCTCTCCCTTTTACTCCATGTCTTTCTCCTTCTCTTTCCCCTGTAAAATATTCTTTTTCTCCCGCTCTCTTTTTCTTTTGCTATTCTCAGTGCCTTCCTTTTCTCAGCCTGCCGCATGTTCAGTCTCTCTTTCCAGTCTTGAACTCTTTCTTTTCTTTGTCTTTTCTCTCTTTCTCCCATTTTTCACTCTTATAATTTCGTATTCTCTGCTTCTCCTCCCATACCTTTCTTTCTCTGCTTCTCACCACCCCTCCTCTCTTTCTGTTCCTCTAAATGCCTGTAATTTCCCATGCATTTTGTAGGTTCCTCTCTCTCTTACTAGTCTATCCACCTCTGCTTGTCCTTGTTTGTGTCAGTGTGCTGTTCTCACTCTAGCCACGTCTTCGTTTACTGTGTCTCGTTGCCAATCTCTTTCCTCTATGTGTCTGCATGTTTTGTGCCACCATATTTTTCTCCAGTGCCTAATTTATAAAAGAAAAAGTGCCGGGCCCAAAGTTTTGCTAAGAAGCTCCTGGCTAAAATTACATGGTGAGATAAGAATGCTTGAATTAATCTCAGCCACTGGTAAACCATTGGGATTGCATCCCATTCCATCTTTTTTAAGCCCGCCATGCCACCTCAGTTTAGGCCCAGACATATGCAAATGAGCATTGGTCCTGCTACAATACAAAAAGTCCAGTCCGAACTGCCAGCTGCCAAGCCAGGTTCTCCCTGAACTGAAACTCAAGCAAACCAAGACCCGTTTTGGCCTAATTGGGCCTCTTCAGATGAGTGCAGCTTGGCTCCAGAAGCCCCCAGTCTGTTCTTTCGAATATTGTGGTGCAGAATAATGAGGCTGCATGGTCTGCATTACATTTCATGCCTCTTTTATCCACCAACAGACACTCCCTCCCCCGTTATCTCACACTTTCAGGTTCCTATTCCTCTCTATTTCACTTCCTCTGTATTTCTCCCTTTTGTGTTTTCTCTCTCTTGCTCCAAGTCAAAGTCTGATGAGCCAAGATAATTATCAGACCCAAAAATGAGAACCAGTGGTTCCCACCTGCAACCACTGGATCAAATTAAGCGTTGTAATAGTCTCTTTCTTCTTATATCTCCATTTCTTTTGTGTTATGCTTGTCTCTTTCCTTTGTGTCTCTGCCTTGTGTGTGCGTCACCCTCAACCTTGCATGGGCTTTGTGTATGTGTCACCCTAACTCTTCTCCTTGTCTGTCAATGGCATCATAACACCAAAGTCAAGTGGGTGGCGAAAGTGATGTCAGAAGAAGACAGAGTGCAAAGCAGCACAATAACATTTTAGAGCCAGACAATTAGACATCGCGTGTTTTTATGGTGGTGTGGGCTTTTGCACCACCCCAGACGAGTATGCCTCTCACTTGCTGCTATTAGAATGCATGAAGGACTACTTTTGATCTTCACCCTTACTCAATCATCAAACGTTACATTTCTTAACCCCATACATGAATGTTGCACATTAATATGGTTTAAATCTAGTTCGACAGTGCAAGCTGCCTGTAAAACCTTTTGTTTCGACTACACAGAAATCTGGCTTTGAGTTAGCACAATTCAGGCATTGGCTTATTTCAGTCACTCCAGATGATCCACTGCTTTGAGACTTTGTCAATCTTGGATCAGCCCAGAGAAGTATAAAACACTCACAGCATGCTCTTGTTGTTTGGTGGACCATGCTACCTAACAAGAAGTGTTTCCAGTGTAATTAATGGACCTTTTTGTTTCTCCATGTGGGAAGGAATATTTGGAATCTAGGAAAGAAGGCTTTACCCTCCAAAAGCAACATGTTCTTTTTTGGTCCTGCCTAAAAACGCGCATGTGCTGATGCTGTTTACGTCTCGCCTAAAGGGCTTACCGTTTGATGGCTTGATTGTCATTCCTTTTAGCTGCCTTTTAACTGGCCACCGTATGCCTCACGTCACTTCCTTTTATTTCTCTGGAGCATGGGCCAAATACTAAATGATTTAATTTGATTAGTGTCCTTCTGCTGCTCACGCTGTGATCCAGGATAATTTATTTTCATTTTTCTAACCATCATACCCACTTTCATGAAACACCTTTGGGTTGCTTTTAACTCACATCCTGCAGGTTTGTTTTTTGTTGCCTGGATTTGTTTTGGAATTCAGCGCTTCATGTTATAGCAGCAAACAATAACAACACTATTAAAGGAGTTTGTGACTTTGTTTTACACTTTGGCGCTATCCATATCTACCCCATTCCACTCCAGTCCAGTCTACCCCACCCCATTCCAATCTTCCCCACTCCAATCTACCCGACTCCAATCTAGCTCACTCCACTCCAATCTACCTCATTTCACCCCACTCTACCTCACTTTACTTCAATCTACCACACTCAACTCTAATCTACCACAATCTACTCCAATCTACCCCATCCCAATCCACTCCACTCGAATGTGTCCCACTACACTCCATTCTACACCAATCTACCACACTCCACTGCAATCTACCACAATCCACCCCTCTCAAATCCAATCTACTCCAATCTACCCTGCTGTAGTCTACCCTCCTCCAGTACCACACTCCAATCTACCACACTCCAATCTACCTAACTCCACTCCACTATAGTCTAGCCCAATCTAATTTAATCTACCCAAATCTACCCCACTCTACTATAATCAACCCCAATTTACCTCACTCCACTCCACTGCAACCAACCCCCTCCACTGCAATCTACCCCACTCCACTCCGATCTACCCTAAACCACTCCACTCCAATCCACCCCAATCCATCCCACTCCACCACCATTTACACCACTCTACCCCAATCTACCCCACTCAACTCCAATCTACCCTACTCCATTCCACTATAATCAACCCCAATCTATATCTCTCCAATCTACCGATTCTACCCCAATATACTATATCTATCCCACTCCAATCTACCTCACTTTACCCCACTCCACTCTACCCCAATCTAACACCACTCTACCCCATTCCTCTCTACCCCAATTCACCCCATTCTAATCTACCCCAATCTACCTTACTCCAATCTACTCCTCTCCATGTCACTAACCTTTAACCATGCTGAACAGCAGCCACGCTGATGTACAACATGGCTAAAGCACATTGCCAAAGCCAATATCTCTTGCATAGGTGAGACCTATTTCTTTGCCATTGCTTGTTTGGATTTGGGCTTGTTTTGTTTTTCTGTCTGTTTTATGTGCCTTTGTGGCCTTTTTCATGTTGCTGGGTATGTATGCTATTGTGGCCCTTCCTTAGTGTCACTGGCTGCTTGCTCCACGGTTATCCTTCCCCTGTGTTGCCTTCAGGTGTGAGCATTCTGAAATATAATGTTTCTTTTGTTCCATATATCATAAGATATATGTAAAGGATGCTAACAAGCACAATTAATACTCGTTTAGTATCATGCACTCCACTCCCACAAAAATAAGGCAGCAATAGCTGAACATCTTTCTAAGTTCCTTACAGATTAAAGGAGCTTCATTTTTACTTAAGGATGAAAAGCAAGTGTTTAAAAGTGTGCAAAAAATCTGCGAATGCATGTATTCACTAGGAGATAATGGGTGTGCAGATGTTATGCCAGTGCCTCCCTTATTGTAGTGCAGTGACTGACAGCAAGCACAAACAACCACCAATCAAAAACAGCAAAAAATAATTGTAACTTACTATGAAAAAACTCAATAGTCGGACTGGTTAAATCACATGGTTGCAATCTAATCAATCCTTATGGGCTAGAAGAATTATATGATTAGCAATCAGTCCTTCTAACAATCCCAGAATATAAGATTATCAGACGACTCAACCGCACCAAGGAAACGATGCGCCTTTTTAGGTCTTTTATGTAACATACCAATCTAATGTATTCTGGTAGTTTTGTTCTTGAATCCCATCAAGGGCAGCCCAGGCAGACCTTGAGTATTCTGTCTTGGGTAGCATGCAGTCATTTGGCGTTTGTGCCTGTCACTCCCTCTCTTAGATACTCTCTTTCCTTGTGTTTATGTATATCTTCTTTTTGTGCCCTGTTCCTGGGTCCCAATACATGTTTTAAGGTACTTGATTTACGTTCACGTGTGTTCGACTTTTCCCTCGCACTCATCGCATGTTTTCTGTCCGCGACTACCAACTCAATCCAAATTAAACATGACAAGTGTTACCAGTGTCACTACCGTTTCTAGATGGCAAGTTACCAGCAGACATAAAGGTATGCACATACATGCACTTAAGTGCAGTTTGGAAGACAGACACTCTTGACAGTACAGTTCATGTCTTACTCGATGACAGGATGTGACGTATTTAGCGATATGCCCCCATCTCTTTGTGTCTATCACAGATGATTCAGGGAAATTCAGGTAAAAATGTGAAAAGTAAGAAAATACTAATGTGTTCAGGTGAGTCCTACCTGAAGCGCACAATGAGAAAAGCCCTACCATTGGCGAAGAGCGGGTGCCGAGCAGGTTTACCGGCACAGTTGACGAATGTGTGACTACGAAGGACACCTTCCTCCTCTCTGAACAGGAAGCTGGTATCTCCTATAATCTAGGGCTGCTCTCATTGTTCACTGCAGGTAGGACTTACCTGAGCACATTAGTATTTTCTTACTTTTCACATTTTTACCTGAATTTACCTGAATCATCTGTGATGGACACAAAGAGATGGGGGCATATCGCTAAATACGTCCCATCCTGTCATTTTCTTACTTGTCACATTTTTCCCTCCTAAATAAATATTCAGGCAAATAGACCCCCAAGAGGAAGTTAGGGCTCCTTGGCTCTGAGGAATGCCCCAGACCTGTATGGGCTTCTAGGATGGGAAGAAACATGTCGGCCTACTTTTTTACGGTGGTGTGAGTCGTTGCTCTCATACTACTGTCTCACCAGTTTTTCACCTTACCTAATGTACCTACAAATAATGACAAGTAGCCGGGTTACATTAAGGTATTTTTAACTCACTGATCTGGATCTCTCTATTGTCCAATATCTTTTATCTAAGAACTCCCTCCTGTGCCATGAACAACAGGAGGTTGAGTCTTCCTGGAGGCATTGTCCTTCCAGGGTGGGGAGAGGTTGCCGATGGTGAAGCATGATACTATTTTGTGTGTGAGGCTTCCTCTTCCATAAGGATGACCTTCTCTCCCTTTAGCACTTACACGGGGATTCCGTGACTGCCCAAGTGGGACCTTTTGGTTGTTTATCTCATGGCAGGAATACCAATTGCGAATTCTAGCTATAGCTGCCGTACTTATTGTGGTAATTCAACTTATTAATCAACACATTTCTGTTTCATGCATGTGACCACATTGTCACGCCACTCACTATTGGTGTCTTGAAAAAATTGCTTGTTTTCGGCTCATCGTGCCTCTACCTTTAAAAATAACAGATTCTTGTGAAGATAGCATACAAATTTGAAATGCCACTGCACACCATATAGATGGCCTCAGTATATTCTTGTAGAGCCTTATCCTAAATACCTTTAGGTGGATTACAATGAGAGGCGACCACTAGTCTGCTATTGGGTAATATAGGTTTGGAGGAAGGGCCATGTCCTGACAGGTGACGTCACCAATCGCTGCCACACTTCCTAGCAAATGTAGTTAAGGTGCGCAATGCTCCTGGCCTTGACCAAACGGCTGAGGTGAGCAACGCAGGTGCATTCTGGCCACTCTTGCCACATCTGAGGAAGGTAAAACTGAAGTGTGTGCTCTCCAAGCATTATGTTACAAATATACTTTTCTCACACAATGAGTTGTCGACAGACACATATAAGACCTTTAGCTGTCCCTTTCCACTGCAGCTGTTTTACTTGATGGCAGCCAGGTGGTCAGCCCTCATAATAACCCACTCAGAGGATAGTTAGAGAAAGGGTCTACAAGAATGTACTGAGTTCATCCTTGTTGCATGGAATGGTGTTTCAGACTCTTATGTTGACGTCACAACAAAGACCCTCATTAGTAGGGGCGTCTTAATTCCGATTGAGCCAGTAACAATAATGACAGGCCCATAGGAATCATGATATCCAGTGGGTTTCTGTGGACCAGTGGCGTAATGATAATTGAGGGGGCCCCCCTGCCAGGTAAGTGGAGGGGCCCCCTCTGGACTCTATTAGGAGCTCTCAGGCCGAAGTGCAGTGCTGAGGGGGCCCTCTTGAGCTTGAGGGCCCCCCCCCCCCGCACTGCGGGGGATGCGTGGGCATGTGTTACGCCCCTGCTGTGGACTGTTTATTTTCACACTGAGATTTTAGCTTTGTTTAGTGTGAAAATTTGGCAAGGAAAATGGGAATTACAAGGAAATTGAACCCGGTATTACCCTCGTATCAGTAACGGTTCCATGACATAACCACACATGCCTAAACCACGCGTGCCTTAACAATGCAGTCTAAAGAACAACTGTGTCATTACCACGTGTTCCTTTAGCACGCACGTAGTTACAACGACTTGCTATAGGGAAGCGCTGGGCTTTGGAATACTATAATTTACTATTCAAACTCCAGTTTTTGTATCTATAGGGAAGGTATTGGGCTTAAAATCCAACATCAGTCCAGCACAGCGTTCCCTAAACCAAGTCGTCGTAACAACTTGCTTGCTAAAGGAACGCGTGGTAACATCACAGTGATTGTAGTGCCCACGTAGTAAAGGTACTGCATGGTTTTGGCTACGTGGTAAAGGATATTTCCCTTCAGTAACTCAGAGGGTCTGGAAAATCCTGGTCATTTTCCGGGCCACTCATAATGTAGGCCAATGTGGAGATTTGATGGTTAAAAATGAACGAAGAGCGGTTAATTGGTGCATTTCTCTCAGTACAAATAGTGTGGTGTGACAAGTGTGCTCACATACATGAAGCTAAGATGTGTTGACAAATAAGAGAGCACTACTGATTTAAATGAATATCTATTCAGGTTGTTGAATAAGGGTGATCCCAAGGGTAAGATAAGATCAGCATCACTAGTGTGTAGACACTGTACACAACGTTACACACAATCTGACACCATTAAAGAACAGGAGTCACAATAGATCATCCTGAGACCCCGTGTCCTGAAGAAATGCCACTGACTTGGCAGACTTGGCAGGCATGGAACATGAAGGCACAAACCTATCGAAATGGTCCTAACTTGCCCTTCTGGCTTTTATTGTTGTCACAGGGTGACAAAGATTAAACTGGGGCTAGGTCAGTCTTAGAAATATTTGATTTCAGGGCTTTCCACAGAAGAACCAGGAATCTCTGCCGCCAATTCAAGAGAGCAATGAGTGACTGAATGGGATTGTGTTCAATCCCAGATGTTCCCTCGTTCACCCCACAAGAGCCCCACACTAGGTGGAAGCCCACCCCAACCTTACAGCTGGTCCTTGGAGGGGCTAGGAATGGGAATTATGATGAACACGCCGCCTAGTGTTAGCGGGGGCCCAGAGTTCAAAATATGTCTGATGCCCAATGGAGCTACCTGGTTTAGCTATAGGGGAGGTGGACCGTGGATTCCCGCCTTGGTCGCCACCTACCCAGTCGGTCTTTAGACAGACTTCCTTTTAGTCTCTCCTTGTTTGTCTCCTCCGTTATCCTCCCTTTCTCACCTCCCCTGCCCCCTCCACTACTTTTCTCTCTCCTTTCTCTCCTCTCCTAATTGTATTGACTATTTTGTGATGCATTGTGTAATTGTTGATCTTTTTCTGTAACATTGTTGATTCTCATGTAAAGCGCTCTGATACCTTCGGGTCTAGCCAGCGCTATATAAAACTCTTTAAATAAGTAAAATAAATAAATAAAAGATATTGACCAGGCGTCCAATGTTTATTTTTTTCCTGCTGGCTCCTACAATTTCTAGTGCACCATATCTCTTCTTTATCTGTTGTGTTCTAGTTCTCTGGGTTTCCACCAAACACATTGATTCATTAACCTCTTCAATGCTGATGACGGCCCCCAGCCGTCATGCATCACGGGCATCACGGGGCTCGTGTGCTGATGACGGCTGGGGGGCGTCAAAATCCCGCCCACTCGCGATTCTGCCGCACAGGCGCAGAATCGCAGCCGCGCCCAAGGGGTTAAAATGCCCGAGGTAGTAGAAGAGAGTTCAAGCACCAACTGACCACCTATTACATCACATCATTGTACTCTTGTCCTGCCCTTAGCCCTCTGCAGATTTCTATTGGCTGCTGAGAGGTGGGGGGTCAGAGAGGGCACGCAGTAGAAACTACAGACACTTTTCTTTCTCTACCTTCCACTGCCTTCCTGAGACCAGAGGTAGCAAGTCCAGGTGCAAGCCAGGGGTGGCGGTTGTGCTTTCCGCATCAGTTTACGTCGTCCTTGCCCTATCTCCAGCTTTTTGTTATGGAGCCTGCACCTGGCGAAGGACAGTCAGCTCTGTATTCCAGGCAGAAGCCAGGCCGGCAGCTGGGTTGTCGCGCCTGTGCGCAGATCTATACCAACCCAGCTTGGCGTGCCTCTCCCGCTGCCATCTCAGTGGGTGGTGTACTGGATTTCTAGGCCTTGCTCTAGTTTCTGGAGTCTGGCCTTCTCCTGACCTAAGACGGTGTTGTGCTAGGCCTGGCAGGGGATCTGCTGGTACTTGAAGCTTTTTAGTCTATAGGACTTTTTATGCGTTGTTTTTGTTCATGTGGTGACTGGTGGTGGTGCTGTGAGTCACTCACTTTTACTGAGACAGAGACGAACTATGCATTTATTTTGAGTGCATTTTGTTTTATTTTGGAAGACCATGACTTTGCCTCTTACCGACTTCCTGCAGGACCCATGCTTGCCAGTAGGTCGAAGCTATCACTAGTACAACAGGAGCATTTGAGCCTGGATTGGGTAAGGGGGCAGTTGTGGCTTTCTTTGGCTCCCCTTGAAGAGGGGCATTTCCTCAATCACATTGGGCTGCGGGGCACGCTTCCAAGCACTAGCAGGAAGCTAGCACGCCTCTTGCGTGGGGGAGGGGGTTGGGAAGTCTCACTGGTGGAAAGTTACCAGATCGTCTGCATATAGCAGGCATGTTATCTGTGTCACCCAGGCCTGCCCCCCCCCCCCCCTCCCTTTGTCTTCCCTGCCTTTCTCGTGTTGACATATTTTCCATTCTTGGGACTCCCTGGATCCTGCACGGAGAGGGATTAATGCGCAGGCGCAGAGCTGCTAATACCGGAGCTTGCACAATCCTAAATATTTGAGGGAAGGAAAACAGCTAAACATTCGTGAAGGGGGTGGAGACGGTGTTAGCAGGAGAAGGAGGCGGAAGGGGCAGAAAGAACGAGAGAGCGAGAGAGCGGTAGCAAGAGGCAAAGACGTGGAAAGGGAGAGAGAGAAACAAAAAGGGGAGATAACGAGACAGAGCAGGCAGAAGGATGAAGGGAGGAATGAGAGGAAGGACGGAAAGGGAGAGGGGGTGAGGGCAATGGAGGAGAGAAGCAGAAACGTAGAGAGAGAGAGTGAGAAAGTCAGACAGGGAGGAGTCAGACAAAGAAACACACCAGAGCACGGAGAGTCAGAGAAAGAGAGAGGAAGGCAGGAAAGAGAGCGAGAGAGTCAGTGAAAGGTGGGGGGAGGGGGAGAGAGTGAGAGTGAGAGTGGCGGTGTTCAGGGAGTGAGACAGTGCAAACTGCACAAAAGCGCCGAGAGAGGCTTGTGAGAAGAGACTGCTAGTGTGAGCCTCTGATCGAGAGTGTGTGTATATGAGAGCCTGGGGGGAAGAGACAGAAAGAGAAGACAGGGGGAGAAGGGTTGGGAGGGGCAGGGGACAGGCGAGTGAGAGAGCAAGGGTTCATGAAGTGAAAAGTGAGAAACAGAGTGTGATGCTGAAGGGACATAGGATGGCAGAGAAAAGGGTGAACCAAAATCAGGAATGTATGACATTACAACGCATACATTTACAATGCATGCCTTCACAACACAGTTTTTACATCGCAACATCCTTTACAATGCATTCTTTTACTTTGTATGCCATTACATCGCATTTTCGGAAACTACCTTTACAACTCCTTCCATTACATCGCATTATACCTTTACAACGCATACCATTACAATGCATACCATTACATTGCATTTAAGGTAAGTGTTGGATAGTGTAGGGGTAGAAATTACTATTCCAACTCCAGTGAGTGCAATAGTAGGGTGAGTGTTAAATAGTGTAAGGGTACTATGCGTTGTAATGGTATGCATTGTAATGACTTACGATGTAATGCCTGCTTTGCAGTGACATGCGTTGCAGTGACATGCAATGTAATGGCTGCGTTGTAATGACATGTGATGTAAAGGTTGTGCGATGCAATGACTGCATTGTAAAGGTTGTTTCCCAAAATCAGTGAGCATAAGGTGGCCGAATGTTTCAACCCAAATACCGGGACATTTCACAACAATAGAAGTAAGACTAGACTTTCACATGGACAGAGAGGCACAGAACGACTTGAAAGACATCACTCAAGAATGCAGAAAACAGAGGCACTAAGGGGAATAAATGAATTACAGCGTTTACACTTAATATCATAAGTGCCAATTAAACTGATTTCTGAAAAGGCTGGTTCCCAATCCTGCACTAGATCACATTAAAGCTTGTTAAGTCGCACATCTCTATACAGTGGGGAAAATGCTGAATTTAGTGAAATCTACTGGGACAAATCATCAAAAACCGGGACTGACTCTGCAAATTCTTTTCGCCTGGTCACCCTAATGGAGCCCCAGGGAGAGTTGGGATGGAGGGAGGGAGCACAGTCAGTGAAATTCAGGGGATTGAATCTCAAATTTCCCAACTAAAAATCAGGGTGAAATAATTAGTAATGATTTGCATTGGGTGGACGGATGGAGCTAATTTAGAGCTTGGTGGACAGGTACTCCATTGCAGTGTCGAGAGAGTACCCTGTCTATCAAACTCAATGTCTGTTCACTCACCTTTCAGTCAGGCGTATTGCAAGTTTTACTCTGGCCGAATAAAATGTACTCCATTGGTGTAAATGTCCGGTGTTGGTCCAAAAGAGTAGGGGCCATAGGAGGTATTTAGGGTGGATGGTTGGGTCGCTTTTGTTTTTTTGTGGATAGTAAGGGACAGAGAAAACAAACATAATCCCACACCATGGCCGAAAAAAAACTATGAGAGGGGGGCATTCATTTTTTATTTTAAAAAACGAACTCTCGCTTTGGAATTTATTTTTGAAAAATAAAAAACTTTGGAAAAGTTTGACGAGCGGTTGTCTTGTTTAACAGAGCTAGCTGTCAAAATGTTCCTACATTGACAGGAACCATCATGACTGCAGATCCTGCCAATGTATAGAGTAAATTTGGCAGGCAGAGTTAAGGCACGGTGGCAGATGTAAAGTCTTCTGCCACCTGGTCTGATTTCCCTTCGTCTGCCAAACCCTAAATCGGGCTCTCTGTCTCGTGTGGCACAGTGGGTGAAAAACAATCGTTTGGGATGTCACCATGAGCGATTGCCAGTTAGACTTTGCAAAAATTTGTCAAATCACTTTTTAGATGTTTGATTGACAATAGTATGCCTGGAAGCCTACTACTGCTAATGTTTGTGAAATCCAAAAAGTACTACATTTGTATGTATTCAAGGAGTACGTCTTTATAAGCAGATTTGCTATTTTTTTGGTAAACTGGTCACTAAAAATATTTAAGATCCTGATCCGCAAAATTAACAAGTTAAAACCTCTTAGTAAAATCAGGACAATGAGAAAAACCAAGACCTGATACAGGGACCCCAGACTCCACTACCAAGTAAAAAAAAAACATTCATTGGGGTAGTGTAGGGTGGTAAGCCACTGGAAGAGGGCAAAAGGGGCTGGATGGGGTGTTCTAGAAACTGTGCGACTACAGCTATGGATCTTGAGGAACCATCTTGAACTGGCGACGCCAGCCCTCTGCAGAGACTAGGACGCACTCAGCGTGTGCATGGCAGACTAGCGCTTGGAAGTGGTTCCAAAGCAACATTTATTTATTTGAAGCTTGTATAGCACTCAGCTACCCCCAACGGGGGTGTCCCGGCGCTGTGGACGGTTGGCAGTTGTGAGTGAACTGAGTGGCTAAGGGTTGGTAAACAGCCAGGTCTTCAACATTGCAACAGCTCTCTAAATACAGCAGAATAAAGAGTGAAAGAAGGTCTCTCCCTGGTGTCAGTTGTGTGACTGGCCGTGTGGCCAACAGATTCAGAAAATCTCCCGTAAGTCGGGATAGATCTGGACAATAAATAACTCCCTCACTCTCACTTCTTCCCGGAACACCTTCACAGCGTGGAGCTCAGTATAAAAATGATTTCCTAAACTTCAGTACAAATACACCTAACTTATGGGAAGGTGGTAGTGCACATATACTGATCAACGTTCACAAATCTTCCTCAAAACGGTGAACCCGCAGAATAAGACTGAAATTCCTCCGAAGGTGGATTTCTCAGGTTTTGTGTTTTGACAGAATGCTTCGCTCATGAGTAGCTGTGACTGTCAGTACAATCATTAACAAGCATTGTTGAAGCCAATAGGTCTTACCTATCTGATAGCTCATAGCTTTGCAAATGTATTTTAGCTATTTTGTAGAGCAGTGTGGCTGGTGTGCAGGAAGGCTAAAAGTTAGGGAAAAAAAGTGCTATGATGTGGCCAGCACTGGTCGCTGCATAACGCAATTTTTTTCTTAGGGCGGGTGGGAGATGGGCAACACGGATAATGCGGGGAAGGCTGAGAGTGGCAACATAGGCAACATCTGGGGCTGGTGAATCATAGCTCTTTTTTTCCTATGGGAGGTGGGGTGGGGGATACACAGAACATGGTAGGGCGACGTGTGAGGGAATACCACAACAGACAACTGGAGGGTCGGGGTGGAAAGGAAAAAGCAACACAAACAATAAAAGCAACACAATGAGAAGAAGAAAGAAAACAAGCATTGGCAAAGCCAATATGTCACTCCTGTACAAGAGGATGTATGACGTTTCAACGCATACTTTTACTACGCATACCTTTACAGCGCATTTTTTACAACGCAACATCCATTACAATGCATTCCATTACAACGAATTTTTAAAAACTACCTTTACAACGCATTCCATTACAACGCATACTACCTTTACAACGCATACCATTACAACGCATACCAATTGCATGTATGGTAAGTATTGGATAGTGTAGGGGTAAAAATTACTATTCTAACTCCAGGGGGGTGCAACAGTAGGGTAAGTGTTGGATAGTCTAGGGGTAAAAATTACTATTCTAACTCCAGGGGTGTGCAACAGTAGGGTAAGTGTTGGATAGTCTAGGGATAAAAATTACTATTCTAACTCCAGGGGGTGCAACAGTAGGGTAAGTGTTGGATAGTCTAGGGGTAAAAATTACTATTCTAACTCCAGAGGGGTGCAACAGTAGGGTAAGTGTTGGATAGTGTAGGGGTAAAATTACTATTCTAACTCAAGGGGTGCAATAGTAGGGTAAGTGTTGGATAGTGTAAGGGTACTATGCGTTGTAATATTATGCGTTGTAATGACATGCGTTGTAGTGGTATGCGTTGTAGTGTCATGCGTTGTAATGGTTGCGTTGTAATGGCATGCGATGTAATGGATGTTGCATTGTAAAAGTTTCCTTGTAATGGTAGTGCGTTGTAAAAGTTGCGTTGTAAAGGTTGTTTCCCGTACAAGAGCTATCAGCTTTGGCAAGGGGTTTTTGCTATGTGGTCCACCAGTGCAGCTGCTGTTCAGCATGGCTAAAAGTTAGTGGCATGGAGTGTCCTAGAGTGAAGAGGGCAGGGCTGGACTGGGAACCCGAAACTGGTCCTGGCAAACTGCTCTTCCGGCCCCCCCTGGAGGGAGGGAGTGTGCAGCCGAGCTGTTTACGAGGGCCGGTTTATGCAGATTTTGATACAGGGGGCCGATATTGCTGACCCCCAGTAACAAAAACGGCCCTCCAGGGGCCCCAAAACGTCCCCTACCCTGGCGACCCACCGGGAAAACGCCCGGTGTCTGCTACGGTTAGTCCAGCCCTGGGAGAGGGGGTAGTAGAGTGTTGTAGACTGGATTTGTTGGAGTAGGGTGTTGTAGAGTGGAGGAGGGGGAGTAGAGTATTGTAGAGTTGAGTAGAGGGGAGTAGACTTCAGTGTCGTAGAGTTCAGTGGGTCAGTGGCAGAGACTGTCGTAGAGTGCAGTATCATAGAGTAGAGTGGCATAGAGTGGAGTGGTGTCGAGTGGAGTGACGTTGAGGTGAGTGGAGTGTAGAGTAGGATGGAATGGGTTGGAGTCGATTGAGGAAGTGGTGTGGATTAGATTGGAGTAAATCTTGGTGGATTGGAATGGGGTAGAATGGGTTGGATTGAGTCGAGTGGGGTAGATTGTAATGGGTGACTGGATGGGGAGGATTGGATTGGGGTGGGGAGGATTGAAATGGGGTGAGGTGGTTTGGATTGGGGCAGTGCTTAATTTGAGCCAGTGTTTTCAGGTCCTGAGCACAAGCACTTAATTGGTTTCTGCTGCTTGGCACCGGCACCTAATTGTCAACACGACACTTAAGGCAGTCTGCCACAAGGTGGCACTGCTCATGTAATTTAGAGATGAGCAGTATAACAGTTGTTTAAGAAAACAATATACATTCAAAAAAATTGCTAATACTTGCCTCCCTAGCCATTCCTTTAGCTTTAGGGAGCTGGAATTATCTGAACTGTAGCATTTACATGCGAGAGAGATGATTAGTAGTTGTTTTGGCAGCAATGACAAGGGCGATGGGCGGTGCAAGCTGAGCCCTGGCACTTAATATTTTACAAATTACACACTGGATTGGGGTGGATTGTAGTGGGGTGGATTAGATTCGTTTGGGATGGGGTGGATTAGAGTAGGGTGGTTTGGAGTGCGGTGAATTGGAGTGGAGTGGAGGAGATGATTGAACCGAAAAGAGGGGTGGATTTAAGTGGGTTGGATTGGAGTGGGATAGATGGGATTGGAGTGGGGTGGATTGGACTGGAGTGGAGTGACTGAACTGAGATGGGGTGAATGGGATTGGGGTAGAGTGTGGTGTATTAGAGTAGAGTTGGGTGGATTGGATTGGATTGCAGTGGAGTGGGGTTGATTGGAGTGGGGTGCACTGGATGGGGTGGATTAGACTTAAGTGTGGTGGATTGAAATGGAGTGCGGTGGATTGAAATTGTGGTGGGGTGGGGTGGACTTGAGTGGGGTGGAATGGAGTGGGGTGTACTTGAGTGGGGTTAATTTGATTGGCATGGGGTGGGGTTGATTGGAGTGAAGTAGATTGGATTGAGAGGGGTGGATTGGATTGAGGTGGTTTGGTTAGGGGTAAGGTGGATTGGAGTGGAGTGGGGTGGATTGGATTACGGTGAGGTGCATTGGATGGGGTGAGGTGAGGTGGATTGGATTGGAGTGGTGTTGATTGGAGTGCTGAAGATTGGAGTGGGCAGATTGTTTGGATTGGAGTGGATTGGTTTGGATTGCAGTGGGGCAGATTGTTTTGGATTTAAGTGGAGCAGATTGTTTTGGAATGAGTGGGGCAGATTGTTTTGGGGTGGAGTGGGGCACATTTGTGTGGGGCAGGTTGTTTAGGATAAGAGTAGGGCGGGTTGAATTTGAGTGGGGTGGATTGTGGTGGATTGGAGTGAAGTGAATTGGGATGGATTGGGTGCATTAGGGTGAGGTGGATTGGATTGCAGTGGGCCAAACTGGAGTGGGCAGATTGTAGTGGGGCAGATTGTTTTGGATTGGAATGGGGAACTTTGGAGTGGGACTGATTGTTTTGGATTGGAGTGGGGAAGAATGGAGTGGGCTGTATTAGAGTAGGGCAGACTGAAGTGGATTGGGTGGGGTAGAGTGGAGTTGGGCAGATTAGAGTGGGGAAGATTGTTTTGAATTGGAGGGGGGCAGATTGTTTTGGATTTGAGTGGGGCAGATTGGTTTGGATTCGAGTGGGGCAGATTGGAGTGGGAAAGACTGTCTTGAATTTGAGTGGGGCAGATTGGAGTTGGGCGGATTGAAGTGGGGAAGATTGTTTTAGATTGGAGTGGGGCAGCCTATTTTGGATTGGAGTGGGAAGATTGTTTCAGAATAGAGTGGGGCAGATTGTTTTGGATTAGTGTGGGGCAGTTTGTTGGAGTGGGGCCGATTGGAGGGGCTGATTGGAATGGGCAGATTGTTTTGGATTACAGTGGAGCAGACTTGAGTGGGGTGGATTAGAGCGGGGCAGATTGAAGTGGGGCAGATTGTTTTGGATTTGGGTAGGCCAGATTGTTTTGGATTGGAGTGGGGCAGTTTGTTTTGGATTGGAGTGTAGAAGACTTTTGGATTGGAATGGGGCAGATTGGAGTTGGACAGATTGTTTTGGATTGGAGTGGGACAGATTGTTTTGGTTTGGATTGAGGCAGATTGTTTTGATTGAAGTGGGGCAGATTGTCTTGGATTGGAATGGGGCAGATTTGAGTTGGGCAGATTTTTTTGGTTTGGAGTGAATCAAATTGTTTTGGACTGGAATGGGGTGAATTGGAGTGGGGAAGATTAGAGTGGGGTGGTTTGGGATGAGTAAAATGTAGTGGTGCAGATTGGTGTGGGGTGGCTTGGCGTGGATTGGAGTGGGGGGTTGGAGTGAGGTAGATTGGAGTGTACTGCAGGATTATGTGCTGAAGCATTATTTCAGAAATTACACATAAGAAAGAAACAATGTCACTTCGCAATAAAATAATCCTCATCTTTTGAGAACAGCGCCCACATGCAAAGTCAAAAGAAAACATGAGTGCAAAGTGAGAAACTAAGGCTTGGCAAAATAAAAGAAAGTTATCTATAGAAAATAAAACTTTGCAATTTTGTTTGTCCTGCTGGACGCTTTTTTTGCCAGTCATACTTCTTCTGTTTGCAGGGACTCCAAGCCCTTTTTGTTAGCAAAAATGTCTCGCAAACGAGGCGCATGTGCTAGCACATGCTTTTGCAGGCTCGACCTTAAAAAGAAGAAACAACAAAATGGGAAGAAAAACCAAATAGTGCCTCAATCACAGCGCAACCAGCAGAATGACACTAATCAAGATAAAGCAATTAGTACTTGTTGCTTGCCCCACATGAAAGAAAATGAAGTGAAGCCAGCAGGCACTGTCCAATTATGAGGCAGCAAGTAAGAGTAACAATGAAGCCAACAAATGGTAAGCAGTGGGTTGGCTCCAAGCAACTTGTAGAAAACAATATGTCTTGCAATGAAGAACATGCACGATTGCATGTGCTATCGCAGGCAAAGCCTCACAAGCATTTACAATGCAATGGTTTCGCCTTTGGTAAAGTTAGAGCTATTGGCATTGCTCATGACATTTCTTTTTTTTTACTTATAAATAAATGGCATTGTTATTTACATTGCCAACAGCTCTCTCAGACCACACAGCTCTCTCAGCCCACACAGCTCTCTCAGCCCACACAGCTCTCTCAGCCCACACAGCCCACACAGCTCTCACAGCCCACAAAGCCCTCACAGCCCACACAGCTCTCACAGCCCACACAGCCCACACAGCTCTCACAGCCCACACAGCCCACACAGCTCTCACAGCCCACACAGCTCTCACAGCCCACACAGCTCTCACAGCCCACACAGCCCACACAGCTCTCACAGCCCACACAGCCCTCACAGCCCACACAGCCCACACAGCCCACACAGCTCTCACAGCCCACACAGCTCTCACAGCCCACACAGCCCACACAGCTCTCACAGCCCACACAGCTCTCACAGCCCACACAGCTCTCACAGCCCACACAGCCCACACAGCTCTCACAGCCCACACAGCTCTCACAGCCCACACAGCTCTCACAGCCCTTACGGTACCTGTCAATCAATGTCCAATAGCTTAACAGGAGCACTCAAAGCAAAACTCTTCTTAAAGCACCAGGAGAAATCCGGTTTCAAGTGGCCCTCTGCAGGTGGTGTGTGCAGGTTAAATGGATAGGTCAATAGTATATATCAGCATGAATACTAATCAACAAAAAGCGAGAGTTGACTTCGGCCTCAGCTACCTTTTAGATACAATCTATCAAAACCTGTCACTTCATCATACAGCCCGAAAACCAGATAAACCATTTCATCCTACGTAATGCAGAAAAAGTCGAATTTATGGGCTAGAAACTCATCTCTCTTTTCAACTGCCTACAAAAAAGATTAAAGTCCCAAACGCTTGGCAGGGCAGTATAACAAGACCAGCGTATAAGACAGCGCGAAAAAAACCTCCCCAGCGATCACAAAACCATGCTCCTCGGTACTGCTGTGGAAATATTTACAAAACACACTCTTTGTAGCTCGTGGGACTGAGCACACAGAAATCTCCTGCCCTCACTTCACTATGTGGTAAGAGTGGATTTGACACTGCATTCAACAGACAGAATAGAGTGGCCAAAGTTAAAGAAACAAATTCGGACACTGAAGCCTTTCCAACCGCTTTAAAAAGATTATGATTCAACAACACATAGGTACTTGGGGAGTACGAGCAAGTTAGTGCTTGAAATCAGGGCAATTAAATGCCTAGCCTATTGCTCTATGCAGGAGAATGTTTGTAAATGTGCCCTCATAACCGTTTTATGTTATTATGACAACGATTTCACATGTCAAGTCTTAAAGGTTATGGAAAGTAAACTACGGAAATGTTTCAGCAAAAATGTCATTGTTGGCGGTTGTAGTTACTAAGGCTTGAATTTGGTTTTGAAAGACTAGTTCGTAAAATTAAAGAAGCTTTTTTTAGACTGTGATAAGGATTTAGGAAAGGTGAACCTCTCACCTGCTTCATCTTTTGTTAACGTAAGCTAACAACATCCTAGCAGACACAGGCCAAGCACGCTCCGTTATCAGTGGGGTAAATATCAGTGAAAATAAACTGCTTAGCCATAAACTATCCCCGCTCTCTCCACTTTCCCTGGAGGGGTCCGCTCTGAACTCTGCCCATTCAGTTAATAACTCTCTACGAAAACATGGCTAGTGAATTGTGCCGAAGGGAGCATAAGGGGAACAAAGCGGGCATGGACTGCTAGACAGATGGGTGAGGGGTGTACACAGTGTAGGAGAGAGAGTACAGGAAGAGAGTGTGAAAAGGAAGAGTGAGTGAGAGCCACAATGGCGGTGGGACTGATTAATTATATGCATTGTGTGTGCCTATGTTGGCTATTTGACTACGTTCTGCGACCTTGCGGCTGTGTGAGATGCAACGGCAAAATAAAGAACAAGTGGGGCCGGGGCCGGAGACACGGACAGCGGGAGGGGGGTGGGGCGGGAACGGGCATAAGGACAGCGGGAGGGGGGCTGGAACGGGCATACGGTACAGGAAGAGAGTGCGAAAAGGAAGAGTGAGTGAGAGCCACAATGGCGGTGGGACTGATTAATTAGATGCATTGTGTGTGCCTATGTTGGCTATTTGACTACGTTCTGCGACCTCGTGGCTGTGTTAAATGAATAAGTAGGAAATAGACAATGACAGGATAAACTCACCTTGTCTCAGGCGTGTGAGATGCAACGGCAAAATAAAGAACAAGTGGGGCCGGGGCCGGAGACACGGACAGCGGGGGGGGGCGGAGCACGGACAGCGGGAAGGGGGGCGGAGCACGGACAGCGGGAGGGGAGGCGGAGCACGGACAGCGGGAGGGGGAGCGGCGGTAACGGCCAGCACTCACCTGGACCTGGACTTCCTCCGGCGGCGGTCGCCCGCGGAATGGCCAAAACAAACATGGAGGACAAAAACAAAATAAACCCCGCCCACGGCCGCATGACGTTGTCAGAAGGGGCAGGATGAGTAAAAATGGCCGGAACGCCCCCGAATCTGCTCCGCAATTGACGGACAGATCTCTGTTCCAATGGCTAGCCTCCATTTATGGAGCTAGCCAATGGAACAGAGGGGCGGATTCCCAGCCACACAGTGTAAGACATAAGATTTCGCCTGCGCGAAATGCTGCTTGCGCAGCTTTTCGCCAGGTCGAAACCTAAAAAGGAGCTCCTGGGAGAATCTGGGGTGCACAGCTTAATTTTGCCAGATGGGAACCGGCTATCGTGTTTTAGCTATTTAAGCTACCAAATATTATACAACAATACATCCACTGCTAAATACCAGCATTATACCTTAAATGTATGTTGACATATGCCATTATTTAAAGAAATCTCACCCTGTTTTTTAATTTCCCATGCTGTCCATCTGCTCAGCTGCTGTCCTATAATTCGTGAAAGACAGCACGGAAAGTCACTTGAAAGAAGCACAATTTTCTGTATTTATCCACTTAAAAAAATAAATGCAGACAGAAAACACATTGTTTTCTGTCTGTATTCATCTGTAAAATTCCGTAAAAACGAAAAACAGAGAGCCTTAATTATATGTAACTACTACGGAATGTAATTATACAAGCAATACAACCATTGGGCTGTCATTGAAAGTGGTATGAAATGGAGTCTGCAACTGTTGTTATATTTGCAGCTGTGAATAATTGAAGTACTTTTTTCTAATTGTTAGCAGTTTAGAAAATGTGTTGTGCGGGCTCTTTTTCGTCTTGTTACATAGACGCCCCATTGTTTGTTCCTTTTTAAATGTACCCAGCTAACCTCAATTTGTAGCATTGGAACATTGAGAAGTCTAAATCTCAGCTAAGAATTATTTGTGTTTGCATCAAGACTAGAGTCCAGATAGTGTCTCTTTTGTTTGTTAGCGTCTTGAACTATAGGAAGGTTTATATGAAGAGGAGTAAATCATTGAAAATAGGAAGCCTCCTTTATTTTGTTGTGGATTAGTTGTTTGCAACTCATGTTATTAAATTGAAATAACAAGTCAAATGGGGGCAAGTCATGTTTGGTTATCACCCAAGGGATCTTTCTCCCCATAGAATCTGGATAATTTGAGTTACTTACTAGCAGTGATTTCTAAAAGGAGTAATTTATTTATGCAACATTTTGCCTGTGTTGCCTCCGTGGGGGCCCATCTAGGTACTCAGCCAAGGGAAGCATCGCCCCACCCCCCTCAAATGGTTTTCTGGGAGATGTAAGGTAGAGTTGGCGCCATATTTAACCTGGAGAGGATTCTAGAAGGTTGTCAATCAGTACTCGGTTACATCAAGTTTTCTTAGATGGCAGCATCCAGACCATGTTTAAGCGTCTTCTAATACTAGGAGTCATGCATTACTGATGGCAAAAGGCAGCAATGTAGTTCCAGAATACAAAGTGGAAAATAAACTAAACTCTATTGGTTACCAGCATCTGACCTTGGACCACACTATGTCTCTGTGCTTGCAGTCAAGGAAGAATGGGTGTTCAGGTTCCTTGCATTCAAAGAGGGAGACAGGAAGTGAAGGTGAAATGCAGTAGGGGATAAGGGAAATTATAAAATAGAAATGGTCAGGAGCAGGGGGGAAGAGACAAGAGGGAGCAGGATAAAATTACAATCATATTTTGCATTTTTGTATGCATAGCATGTATTTCACTTAACAACCCAATGCATTATGGGAGTTGGAATTCTAGTACACATTAAATGATCAGTTCCACTTACATTTCCTATTACAACTGTGAGTAAAATAAAAACAACTGAGCTGGAGTATGTATGGTTTCCCTGAAAATACGAATCCATCTGGTGTTGTTACCAACACTGTATTCAACGGAATGCCTTTTTATACCTCAGTATGATGAATGCCTGAGTGGACGGGGCCAGATCCTGAGAGAGTGAGCTAGTGAGCCTTTCTGCACGCTCATGGTCCTGCTGAGCTCTTAGAAGCACTGAGAGTGTGAGACTTAGCTGAGGCTTTAAAGGGGCTAAGATGACCCGAGCATGCTGCTTGCCAGGACTGGCTGCAGTGGGATTTATGAGCCACAGTGACAGGGTTTCTTTCGGCAGAGTTTCTGTTTATAGCTGCTCGGGCAATAATAGCTATTCCCTCACTTGAGAGATATTTCATGGGTTCGCTTTCAACTTCTGGAGCTTCAGGGCGGGAAAGGAGAAAAGAAGAAAGTGTCTGCCAAAGAAGACAGGGTAACAGGGAGCCCTGCTTCCTGGTCCCTCTGCTCGTGTGCAACCTCTGTACAGTAGGCACAATAACCATTTGATCTAGCCTTATGTCACACATGTGATGAGGCCATTGGCTGCTATGGGGATCATGCTGTGTTCTTTGCATGTTACCAAATGACTCCCCCTTAGCAAGGATGTAGAGCTGCAATCCAAGACCTCTATTTTACAGTCCAAATTAATCTGGTAGCTGTGGTGTGGGGCTCATCAAAGACACCCAGCAGTACAAAGAAGCTGAATTGCAATGGTTTGCGGACAAAAAAAGCTTAGTGGCTCGAGTGCTTACATCTCCAAAGGCTACTTGGTACAAACTTGCTCTGCACTAATGTGAGTCTATGCTCGAGTGCTTACATCTCCAAAGGCTACTTGGTACAAACTTGCTCTGCACTAATGTGAGTCTATGCAGTCTCGATCTCAGCCTGTGCCCTACTGTCCTTGGGGGCATGGAATAAAGTGCTACCTGTGTAAATCTTAAATTCCTACTGGCAGGCCGGTGGCGCTGGAAGAAGGCTGCATGAGGAGGGGCGGGGAGCCGGCATCTGTGCCAGGAGGGCGGGGGCGAGGGACTGCCCACTTCCTTTTATCATTTGTGCGTCCGGGATGGAAGCAGACAGGCTGAACGTCTACTGTGGCCTGACCTGGGTGAAGTATGCGGGGCTGGAGCTTCTGGCAGGGGAAGTCAGGGGGGGGTGGGGGGATGGCGGGTACCAGGGAACCAGGGACTTATTCGCCCCTCTCCTAGTGCAAAGAGATGACAACTGGTGCACTGGAGCTTGATAAATACACCTAAATAAATTAGCAAACTGGGAGGTGGTTTGAGCACTGAAAGTGGAAAGCTGGAAATGTTTCGCGGACCACTCCTCCTAAATGACTGGGAGGGTGTGGGTCGTTGCCACCAACAGCAGTATGATCTCCAGCCAGCCCTGGTGCCACCCATCGATGACGTGCCACATGTGAGAGCAGCTGTATGGTCTGGTCAGTAGTTCTGGACTTGCTAATGGACTTCATTCTGACTGTTCAGGGCCGGACTGGCCGTTGCGGGCACCGGGCAATCCCCTGGTCGGCCGCAAGGGTGGGGGCCGGTTTCGGGCCCCTGGGGGCCGTTTTTGTTACAGGGCCATTTTTGCTGAAAAATCGGCCCTGTAACAAAAACGGCCGAAAACCGGCCCTGGCAAAGAGCTCGGTCGCACCCCCAAGCCCCTGGGCCCCCCCCCCCCCAGGGGCTTGGGGGTGCGACCGAGCTCTTTGCGGGCTGCCGAGCACTTTGCCAGGGCCGGCAGTCTTGGTTTCCTTCCATTACACTAATTAGATGATTAATAAGCCAAAAGCCCAGAACCAGAAGCAGTATACTTGATGACGTGTACCATGCAAGGCTCTCAACTCACGGGCCTGTGGCGCCTGGGGTAGGGGATCTGCCCTACCCCCCCCCCCCCCCCCCCCCCCCCGCTCACCCACCTGCTTCACTTCTTCACCCGATTTGTTGCAACAAACGCCTGGCGCGGGAAGCGAGTTTTAATAGTTGCACATAATAAAAAAAGGTTGTTTTTTTTTCTTCCAAAAAGCTCCTCGTGGCCTGTGAAGCACAAATACCAGCGTCACACAATTTAAGGTACTACTCCATTAACTGACCTTTGGCAACATGGGAGAATGTCTTGTCAGGATACTGATTCTGCCATCCTGGCTTTGTTGAAGTGCTGTTTGTTGGAAATCACTGAGCAGTCAGGCGTGACTGCTGGGTGAAGATAGGAGTACGACTGGGGCTAAGTATAACATAATACTATAGGAGTACGACTGAGACTAAGTATAACATAATACTACCTTGTTAAATATGCTATGCACTTGAATCCATTTTTATCCACTGTTTTTATACATTCAGGAAGTTAAAATAAATGTCATATTTGGTAAAAATATAAATAAATAAATAGGGAATATAGGTCTGAAGTTGAGAGCGTCGCTGCCATGCTGCTGGTAAAAGTTGAGAGATAGCGTGGTTTGAGGCGGCCACCCAGCCAGAGCGTGTGTGGCGCCCCCAGCCAGGGCAGATGGTATTTCCTTCTTTGTTTCTGCGTCTCTATGGACAGTCTCAGCTCCCCCGGGTCAGAGGGGAGCCGAGCACCACACATGCTCTTCCCATCAGCCGGCGCCGCGTGCCTGGGATGCATCAGCAGTCAGCTGACCAGCGAGCAGGAAGGAGGTGATAGGAGATGGGACATTTCACAAACAGGACGGACAGGGCCCCAGCAGCCGCCGGAGAACAAGGCCTTCTCGGATTTAGCCCCCCCCACCCCCAATGTGTGATGCAAGCGAAGGCTCCTGCCAGGGCATATGTTTAGCAAATGTTGTACTGGTCTGTGCTTTGCAAGGGCGGTGGAGCGAGAGAACAAGCAACTAAAGGAAGGCAGCGTGGCCTGTAGCGTAACTGAGGACTTTATTTTGGTTTAACTTTGTGGAGAGGAGTGGGAGTGTTCACAGGTGTCATAAGGCTCAGTGTCATGAGTTACACATTAGGCCAGACGACTTGAAATCTGTGAGGTTGAATATCTTTTCAGCAATTAGGGTTAGACACTTTTTGGGTCCAATCTTTCTTATAGTAAAAAGTGTGTGAGAATGAACAATTGTTTTCTAAAGTGAAACTTGTGACTTGACACTGCTTTTTTTTGTTAGGGCGATAATTGTGTTGTACTGTATCTTATACAACCTTCACAGCGCTTCCCAGGAGCTTTTTTACACAAATACACTGCCCTGGATAGTCAAGTAGGCTTTGGACACCAATCTTTCCATCTCAAAATAAGCATGAAACACACTTGCTTACCCCTCTGACACTACCATGGTACTCCCTACAGCCTATGACCGAGGTGTCCACCGGAGGTCCAGGAAGGTCATAATCATGGTAACTGCTGAGTATTCTATGTGGATTTATTACACGCAAGTAGCTTTGAGTCCACATACTGAACATTTAGCATGCTTCCAGCCCTCCTGGCCATATCCTGGACACTCCTGCTCTAGGATCTGGGGAAAGCCTGGAGCTTGTTCTCTTTCCACCATTTCAGAACTATCTCTTTATCTGCCTCTTTCTCTCTCTCTCTCTCTCTCTATATATATATTTCCCTCTGTTCCCTTTCTCTCTGTCACACACACATGCACGCACGCTTCACTTCTTTCCCTCTGTCGATCCATTTGCAGGATTCTTTTTGACAGCTTGGCTGCGCCTCAGCAAGTTAATCCTACAAGAAGTAAAGCCCAGACCAAAATATTGATGTTAGCTTTTGTGTAGGAGCCTGGGGAGGGGACGGATTTGCCCTTGTACTGCTAAGCCGCGGGGACATTGCTCTCTTGCTGCCAGAAGCCCTATGATTCGACTTCCAAGTACGTTTAACTTCTCCTGGCCCAGAAGTTATGTTAAGTTGGTTATTTCTATAGTTTCTTATGCTCCGTGCAGTCGCCTTAAAGCACTACGGTTGGACGTGGAGCCTAAATGAAGGCTCTGGAATACTTTCCAAGGTTCTGGAATACTAAATGAGTGTTAATGTCCTATTACTTACCGGTAATCTTCATTACTCCGGGTCCCGTAGTCCTCGACACCTTCATACTAAACAAGTGGAGATGACCATCTCCCGACAGAAAAAAAAAACAAGAGGAATGCTGGGACACTAATACTGCCCCTCCCCCCGGGAGTACATAAGCAGGACTTACCCAGCAGACCTCCTGTACTAACAAGCCCAGACAGGAAGGCCGGCCGCCCGGGAGGGAGGGAGGGGCGTATGAAGGTGTCGAGGACTACGGGACCCGGAGTAATGAAGATTACCGGTAAGTAATAGGACATTACCCCCAGGTCCCTACGTCCTCGACACCTTCATACTAAACAAGTGGAGAATACCAAAGCAGAAACCCGGCCTTCCGCACGCACAAGCACACCCAGGATACCACAACAAAAGCAGCCACCCAAGGGAGCACCGAGAAGGAGGAAAGGAAGACCGCAGGAAACAACCGGCCCGCAACCCAGAACAGGACAGCAGGGACAAGGGCCGGAGAGAAAGAAAACCCGGGGCTCCAAACAAAGGAGGCCACCAACCCGAGCAACCGGCAACCGGAACACGGACCAGGTACCAAGACCAGCCAAAACAACCCACCGGAGAAGACCGCCAAGGCCAGAACCAGCAGGAAGTCACACAGGGCCAGGCAGACACACCAGGAAGACGAGACAACCTGGAAGAAAGCCAAAGAAAGAAACGGCCAGAAGAGCGCAGACACAAGCACCCAGACCAAAAGGAAGGCCCAAAAAGAAAGGACACGAGCCCAACAGACCCGAGGAGGAAACCCGGCCGAGGAAGCCCCGGAAGCAACAAGCACCCAGGAGCCAAACAGGACCGAGAACCCGACCCAAAAGACAGGGACGGGGAAGAACCCCAGAACCCAGCCGAAAGCCCACCAAACAAGGAGAGGCCAACAAGACTGGAAACCAGCCACCAAAAATCAAAAAATGCAACCAGGGCGGGGACAGAGAAACCGACCACAAGCCCAGAAAACCCCAACGGGATGGAACACAAGGCAGGAGGGGAGCACAGAGCAACCCAGAAAACCCCAGCCCCCGCCCAACGAACATAGAGAGCATCACAAAGAAGGCGCCCACACAGCACAGGACCGCCCAGGAACCCCACACCCAGGCCAGACAAGCAGCAAGGGCAGGAGCAGCTGAAAAGAAAAGCCCAGGGAGCAGAGCACCCAGACCACAACCACAAGGCCCAAACCCAGCAACACTGGAGAGGAGCCAAGCAAACAGCAAAAAAACAGGGCAAAAAAACGCCAACAGAACCGGGAAGCCAGGACCATAACCAAGCAACCCTGACCACGGGCAGACCCAAGCAAACCCCAGAAGGAGAGCAGAGGACCAAGCAGCAGGAAAACCACAGACAACCCGCCGCCAGGAGGGAGGGACCCACAGAGGCAAGAGCACCACAGAACCGCACCCCAACCAGAGAAGGAGGGAGGTGGGGCACCCAAACAGACCCAAACCGGGAACAAAGTCTGGGGAAGCAAGGGAGGAAGAAGCGAGCCAGGACCCCAGAACTAGGAAGAACCCGGAAACGGCCGGCAACAAACTCCCAGAGCAGGCCGAAAAAGACAGCACAGCCCGAAAACCCAGGAGGCACAGCCAGAGGACACACACAACCAGCAAGAAGCCGGCAGAACCGGAGCCACAGAACCCCACCCAGGCCCACAACACCGGGAAAACAAGCCCGGGAAGAGAACCACCAGCAGGAGAAGGCCCAGAAGGAACCACCCGGAAGCAGCCCCAAAGCCGAACACCCCGCCAGGACCCGAAGGGAGACCAGCAAGGAAGCAGAGCCCCAAAAAGGAGCCCCGCATGCAGGAGCGGCACACCCCAGCCGAAAACTCAGCCAGGCACCCACCAAGGGAACCAGAACAACCCCGGGAGCAAACACCCCGGAGAGCAGAAGGACCAAGAAGCCAACAGCACCCAGCAGCCCGAGGAGGGTAGGTAGGCCCAACCCGGTCCGACCAAGCACAACCACCGCGCAGACAGCGGAGCAAGGGGACAGCACATCAACCCGGAGAACAGGAGGCACCATAGGAAACGGCAGCCGTGAAGAGGCCCCAGCCAGGAACAAACCAGGCAGGCACCACAGCAGAAACAGGAGGGGCGGACAGGAAACCCCCAGAAGCAAGCCAAAGGCAAGCACAAGGGGAGCCAGTGCAGAAGCAGCCCGACAAGCCAACGGAAACGGCCCCCGGACAACACCATAAGCCCCAAGCCTGAACAAAGGGAAGTCCACAGCAACAGGAAGACCCAGGCAGACACACAACCAGGCACCCTGCAGGAAACAGACGAGAACAAGCGGAGGCAGGGAGGAACAGAACCCGAAGGGACAGAGCACCCCAAAGAGCCCACGACACTGGCAACCACCCAACAGAGGAACCAGGCGCACCCCAAGGGACTGGAGAAACAGGGCTAGGAGCCTGGAGCCCCAAACGCCCACCGACCACACAGAAGCCAGGAAGGGAAAACAGGACAACCAAGCGGAACAGAGGCCCCAAGAGCCAGACCGCACCTGAGGCAAGGCCACTGAGGGAGAACAGCACAGCAGGCCAACCGGAACCAGGGGAGCCCACAGGACCCCCCCACAACCCCCGCAGCAGTCCAAGGAACAGGAACACTGAACCACCAGCAGGAGGGGCAGGGAGCCCGGAGCAGAGGGGGAACAGAACGCACCCCCAACAGGCCGACGCCGAAGAAGAGGGAGCCACATCGAGACAAGAGAGTAGACGTCAAGATGCAAGCCAGCAGGCAGGAAAACCCCAACAACACAGGGAATCCCAGAAACCAGCAAAGGCAGAGCCAGCGAAGGAAACAGCTACCACAGAGGCGACCGGAAACCACGCCAACCCGAGGCAGCCCACAAACAGCCATAGAGCTGCCCAAAGTAGGGGCACCCCTGAAGAAGACAAGATCAAGGGCGGGCCGAAGGTCAGGAAGAAAGGACCAGACACAAACCAGAAGGAAGGCCAGGCAACACCCCAGGACCAGCAGCAGCCCGACAGCAGCGGCCAGACACGAACCCACAGGCCCTGAGCAACAGGCGCAGGCAACGCAAAGCAGCACCCAGAAGAATAAAAGGGGGGCGAAAAACAGCCAGAGCGGGGGCCAATCACACAACAAGGCCCCCACCGCAAAGCAACCAAAACCAGGCAAGGACGAGGCACCGCACCCAGGACAACCAACAGAGGGAACAGCTGCAGGAAAAGAGAACAAAGGGACGACCCACACACAGCGCCCAAAGTACACATGACAGGGGGAAAAACACCCAGAGCACATGAGGCGCAGCCAGCAGAGCCGGACACCGTCACTGAGCAGAGACCAAACCACAGAGAAGCAAGTACACAGATCTCCAGCCAGGAGGCGGCCAAAACGAGGGAATGGAACAGGAGCAGCCAGGAAGACACCTGGGCCAGCATCAAGGCAAAAAATGTGAATTCGAAAGCGCACATTTACCGAAGGACTCTCAGCGCTGAAGAACAGATGAGTATTGCCAAGCAACTCAAAGGAACACATCGTAACGACCTCAGAAGGATGAAAGTCGAGAGGACCCGCCCGGAATCGAACCTGTGACCACGAGGTCGAGCAAAGGGCTCTGCAATGGACGCATCAGTCCACTGAGCCAGAAGCAGGAGCAGCAACACAGACAGGGTGAAAAACGGGCTCAGCAAGGAACACAACCCCAACCAACGAACAATGCCAGGCTGGAAACAAGAGACCCAGCCACTGCACACAAAAAATGTAAGGGAGTAAACACAGCCAACAGACACCCCGGCCCAAAACCCCCGCACAGGCAGCCACGCTCCGGAAGGTAGATTAAAAACGAGCTGTATCCTGCAAATGTGAAAGCGTGCCTCCTGCGAACATTCACACACATATTAAGCAATCAGAAATGCCAGAGGGATATGGAATGGTAGGAGAGATACAAAACTATTGAGACCCAACCTTTGGGCTGTCTCAGTCCGGCAGCCGACGGATACAGATTTTAGGGAGGCACCCACAGGCGCGCTACACAAAACATCCAAAGGACACAACAGTGCAGCAAAAAGGTCAAAAGGACCCCGACCCTTTAACGCCTTCTCAGAGGATCGAACACAGGACCTGCAGAGAATGAGACTGACGCGCTGCCTACTGCGCTAAGAAAGCTGCTCGCAAGACGAGGGCGCCAGAGCACCACCCAGACCTCCATGTACGAAATCGGGACTCACCCGGAGCGGGGGCCAATCCCACTAACCAGGCCCCCACCCTCCAGCATGCCAGAATCTTTCAGCAGGAACAAAGCGCCCGCAGCATGCATCAGAACCACCAAGCTGCGAACATCTCCATGCCGGAGACCAGCGCCCCTGAAACGAAGAAGCATGAAAACAGAAAACAAAAGACAGCAGGAGGCCAAACGCTCCAAGTGCGCAAGGCAGGAAAGAAGGAACCCGAAAACGGGACTTACCCCGAGCGGGGGCCAACCCCAGGAGCAAGGCCCCCACATCACCATCTGCCCAGAAGTCATCAGGAGCCCATCCAGCAAGGCACGGCTCCCCGGCCAGGCTCGGGAAGCCGAGCCCGCGACCCGGAAGCAACCGTCGGAAAGGCAGCACCAGCCACAAAGGGCCGGTAGGAGCAGGCATCACACAGCAAAGCCGGGAACACAGGAAACCAAACACCGGCTCCAGGGAAAGACTGACTCCAAGCAAGCCCGGCAGGCCAGGAGGCAGTCCAGGGAACCCCACGCCCACACAGCCAGGCAGCAGGGCGGGGGGAGCATAGAAGCACCGCCACTCAAGCCCAGCAGGAGCAGCACCAGCACACCATCAACTCTGTCGACAGACAGAAAAAAAGAACAGGAGGTCTGCTGGGTAAGTCCTGCTTATGTACTCCCGGGGGGAGGGGCAGTATTAGTGTCCCAGCATTCCTCTTGTTTTTTTTTTCTGTCGGGAGATGGTCATCTCCACTTGTTTAGTATGAAGGTGTCGAGGACGTAGGGACCTGGGGGTAATTCTTTCAACAGATTTGAATGACACTATATTTAACGTCCCGTCCTTTTCTTTTATTTACTTGACTGATGCATTATGGGACACGTAGTTTGGTTCCTACGAGTGCAACTGATTGAGCTACAAGTTCCAGATTTCGGTGGTTGGTAGTCATTTAGTCATTGGGGAGCTCCAGGTTGGCTGTTTTTCCTTCCACAGGAATTAGGCAAGGTATGCACTTTTGCAAAAAGAACGATTGATGGACAGAATGCAGAACAATGTCATACATTCACCCCAGTACAGAGATCTGGGCCTAAATCCATCGTTTTTTTGCTCACCATGTCATTCCAGTTTGGACCCAGCCATATGCAAATCAGTCTTAACCCTGCGCCCAATGGGAACAGTCCAGCCCGAACTGCCAGGCCAGGTCCTGCCTGGACGGGAAACAAGCATTTTAGGACACACTTTTGCCATAAGATGCCAATCCTGTAAACATGGGTGATTCCCAATAGAGCGCCTTTAACAGAGAAGATGGAACACGGTTTTTTCCTCTTAGACACCAAGGGTAATATAAGTGAGTGACAACATAAATAGTGTTCTATGCAGTCCCAATCGCCTCCTCTAGGCACCGGGTTAAATAGAATAATGCAAAGGCAGGTGGAGATTAATGCCCAGTGAGAATTGACGATGGATGGGGATAGGAAGATGCATTTCTCAGTTTAAACATCATTTAGCGAATGTATGGGCCACTGATGGTAAGGTAACTTGCATTGTTTACAAAGGCCCCATTTACAGCAGGTTAATGGTATACAAGGCAACATTTTGAACTTGGTAAGAGGGAGATTTGAAAACAGAAGGGGCTTTCATTTTACTCTTTGACTTCATTGAAGAGGAGGGGATTTTAGGCGTGAGATACCTAAAATAAAGCCATGTTCAGCTTACAAAGTTCAGTCTCCCACCTGAATAGACCCGCCTTATTCTGTTGGCTTGTATGTAATGTGGTTGCAGAATTCTCTGTGGAATGCACTGCGTATAGCAGCAGCGGCTCCTCTGCAATGGCGGCGGAGCGTCACCCCCCCAATGCCAGCAGCCTCAAAACTTGCAAAATAGAGCGATAATAAAACAGTTTTAATAAAACAGTTTTATTATCGTTTTACTTTTTAAGTTCTAAGAGCTGGGTCTTGAGGGCTGGCCCATGAGATCACAGTCACGGAGGGGGAGTGATTGACACCATTGTCAGTGCGCATGTTAGTTTGGCTGGGCATTTTAGGACGGCTAAACTGAGAGCTCACTCAGATGTCTTCAACACGAGCTGCGTTACCGGGTAGGAGACAGCAGGCCCAGGCTTCCAGTCTCTCTGGGAGTTAAAATCCAGGGCAGTCAGGATTGGCCGTAGGGGAGTCTGGAAGCCTGTGCTGCAGTAGAGCCAGAGAGAAGCAGAAGAGCAGCGAAGCGGGATGCAAGTCTTTTTTGTGTGTGTTTTTTTTGTATTCACGTCGTCATCCGTCCCCAACCCCGCCCGCCACTCTGCCCTGACACTAACCCCTACTGGCATTTAGTGTTTCACCTAGATATGGGTGGGACATTGCACGTTTACTTGGAATAAATATAAATCAAGTTCAGACCAGTTTTTTAAGACTTTCTCGTCACTGGAAACTGGAAATGTTATTTTGCCTGCACGTGCCCAATACCTGCATCTGAAGCTAATACCACCCTACCCCCAACATTACTTTCTTTCTTTTGTAGCGATATCTATCTATCTATCTATCTATCTATCTATCTATCTATCTATCATCTATCTATCTATCTATCTATCTATCTATCTATCTATCTATCTATCTATCTATCTATCTATCTATCTATCTTTCTATCTATCTATCTATCTATCTATCTATCTATCTATCTATCTATCTATCTATCTATCTAATCTATCTAATCTATCTATCTATCCAGATAGATAGATAGATAGATAGATAGATAGATAGATAGATAGATAGATAGATAGATAGATAGATAGATAGATAGATAGATGTAGATTTTAAAAAAAGTTTATTGTTCGAAAATATATTTTACACCCTACTTAATCTGAGTAGTGGTGCCAGGGTGAGCTCTTGGTTTTCACAGCTATTTCAATGAATTCAGTTCCTTCCCCAAATCTGCCGCGCAATTGAAACCAAAAACAATTCGTACAAAAATAAAAAATAGAAGCTAGTAGAAAGGTCCTCCAGAGCTCCTTGCTAGTTATGTGATTAGCGACGTGTATCTCCTATTCAAAGGGCAGTAGGCAAAACGTAGGAGGGACGCCCACGAGAGCAGAGCTCCAGTTTTAAAGGTTAAGATGAGATGAGGCGAGTTTGTGAGGCCGCCTCACCAGATGTGTATTTAACGCTCATTTTCCCACCTGTTTGCTGCAGCAGCCAATCGGAAACCCTCCAATTTTACGTCAGGCGTGCGCGTGCCACATACAGCTCTGTGAGGGGAAAGCGCGCTTCGGGCAGACGTCGAGGGAAAGGGCGCCTTTTCCTTGTCAGCACCCCCGCCCAGGACCACAGGTGGGAGTCAAGGGACCAAAGACACCTGGGTTGAGGCTGGAAGTGGAAGCAATCAATGGTGGGGGGTCCGAAGGGTGGGGGGTTCGGCTGTTGCGCGATGTAAACGTGACTGGTTTCAGTCACAGAAGAAACCACTGGGCCATCAGAGCAACAGACGCAACACCGACTGGGACATGTTCACCAGAGGGCCGGGAACTGGAAGACTGGGGAAAAGGTGGAGGGGTCACTGTGGAACGGTACAGGAGGAACTTGAGGGTCATTAAGGTGATAAAAAATTGAAATGAGGAATACACACTTGGCTCCAAAAAGGGATTATTGTGAGTTGGTAGAGCCAACTGAAGAACTGTTGTAATGCCACGTGCTAGGAAAACAAGCATTTGCAATGCAATAGGTCTCGCATTTGTTAAAGTTGGAGCTGTTGGGTTAAAAATTACAATGCTTTTACTTTCACTATTTTATACCAATGGCAATAAAACTATGCATATGTAAATGCTACACTAAAAATAGAAAAACACAAGTAAAAAACATTTTCATTTTCAACGCCAACAGGTCTAACTTTAACAAATGCGAGACCTATTGCATACCAAATGATCGTTTAGGACTTGTACCCTGGATCAAATGCAGCCCCTTCCTACACCTTGCATGCTTCCTATGGCAGATAGTTGCTGTTTGTGGTCACGTACAGCTGCCAACAGGAAACGAGGCCATGAAATATCGATATGGAAAGGAATAAAAAAAAGGATCAAAAAAAGAACTACATACAATCCCACTCCCCCCCACTCTCACCCCCCACTTCCCTACATGCGCCCCATCACTACTAACACACGCCCATCCTCCACCATGCATTCCCCACCTACCACCAATACCCTCCTCCAGACCACCAACCTCCACCCTATGTCATCCTCCTCCAACCCATCATTCCCCACCACCATCACAAATCCCACACTAGACTACGTTACGGCCTCCCTCCTCCAGCTAAAAGAAGACATTCACATCATCAAACAACTACTCTGCACGCATTTCAGTCACTCCTCACCAACCACCCTCCTCAAGCTCAAACAAGACATCCACATCATCAAACAATTACTTTGCACACACCCCAGACACCCCTCACCTGCCTTCACCAGCACCACCCTTCCTAACAGGACCTCTACCCGGTCGGCTGACTCTAGCACTCAACACCCCCTGCACTGGACCTCAATCCCTGTTCGCAATCGTGAAAACCGTCCCCATCGCTCCTGCAACACACTATCGGACCTTGACACAGCCACCCTCCTCCGCTCCTACGACACAGCTCCCCTTAACAACATACCCTCCACCCTCCGCGCCATTCCAACGATTCAGCCAAATCCCCTTAGACCCCCCACGCAAAACAACAGAATTTCTATCCCTAGTAACCTGAGAAAAGTCCCCCTCTCTCTAGAACTCCTTCCCACCCCAGACACACCCCGTCTCAAATGCACTCTCCTCAACTGCAGATCGGCCTCTAGGCACTCCTCTGCAATCGCTGATCTCATCTTATCACTGGACCTTGACCTAATCATCATGACTGAAACCTGGCTAACTGAATCTTCTACACCTATATTGGACATACTGGTTCCCCCCAATTACCACATCACTAGACTAGACAGGGTGGGTCAAAAAGGTGGTGGAATCGCGTGTATACACAGGAGTAACCTCTCTGTCATGAAAGTAACCTCTCCCTCCCTACCCTCCCCATCCTCCTGTGAATACATCTGCCTCGACATCATCAGCGAGGGCAAACCGATATGCTCTCTTCACTGCATTTACCACCCACCAGGGGACAACCTTACTTTCTCGCAACAAATCATGGATTTGATCACAACCAATTCAGGGCGACAACTCACTCAAATATACCTTGGTGACTTCAACCTCCACTGGAACGATCATAATGACGCGGTGGTAAATAGTCTTAAAAACTTCCTCGACGCCCTTGACCTCACCCAAATATGCAACAGCCCGACCCATGAGAAGGGCTCTATCATCGACCTTATCATCTCCAAAGAGGACTCTATCCAACTTGATTCTATCCAACCCTGTGACTGGTCTGATCATCATATTGTCACATTCTTCATCAACGAAAAAGTCAAATTTAACACGGTTCAATCCGTCAAGCCCAAAGTCTGGAAAAGAGACCTGAAAAAACTCAACCCAAACTCTCTACCCCCCAACAGCTGCAATCTTTTACTTCCTCCTACTGGCGTTACTGATGTCCAATCCTTGACGGATCACTATCTCAACGCTATGACCTCTATAGTCAATGAAGCTGCACCTATGCAGCTAAAAAGAGCATCCACAAAAATGTCCTATCCTTGGTACGACGGGAGTCTCAATGACGACAGACGGGCCACGCGAATGGCAGAGCGCACCTGGAGATCAGCTACCTCCGCACTGCACTTAAAAACTCTGAAGAAAAAGAGAAATGCCTACTTCAGGAAAATAAAACGCTCAAAATCAGATTTTTTCAGCCGTCAGCTCGACCAAGCCAAAAATCGTCCGCGAAAGCTGTTTGAGCTAATCAGATCACAATCCAAGGAACAACCCCAACAACTCAGCAATGTGGGCGAAGCTCCCTCCTGTGAAGACTTCGCCTCTTTCTTTATCCAAAAAACAGACAACATAAGGAACGATCTCCTCATTGATGTAAGTCTCTACCCCAAACCCCTCTGCACAGCACCCACTGAACCAAAAAACAATGCTACATGGTCATCCTTTGTCACCTACTCGGAAGATGAAATTGGTAGACTGCTCAGCACCGTGAAACCAGCCAATCACCTCACGGACCCCCTTCCTGCCAACGCTGTCAAAGACCTTACCCCATCGCTCCTCCCACTCTGGACTAAAATTATCAACAGCTCACTTCAACAAGGGGCCATCCCCGACTCCCTCAAAGTTGGACAAGTCACACCTCTACTAAAGAAACCTACAGCCGACCCCTCTGATCTAAATAACTACCGTCCCATTACCAATATTCCGACTCTTGCCAAATTGTTGGAAAAATGCGCACAAACTCAATTGACTAAACACATTAATCAGTTTGATCTACTCAACCCTCACCAATCAGGATTCAGAGCGGACCATAGTACAGAAACTGCTATGACTCACATAATTGACGACGCTCTCCAAATCCTAGATCAAAATGATACCTGCCTCCTTATCCTTCTTGATCTCTCTTCTGCATTTGACACCGTCAAACACGAGAACTTACTCGATCTATTAAAGACAAGAATGGGTATATCTGGAACTGTACTCAAGTGGTTCACGTCCTTTCTACACAACAGATCGCAGAAATTCAAGAGTAACAACTTATTGTCTGCTCCAATACCGGTATCGCTAGGCGTCCCACAAGGATCCGCCCTATCCCCAACTTTGTTTAACCTAGTTATGGAACCTCTCACCACCTTGCTACAAGCATCCAATGTTCAGTTCCACATGTACGCCGATGACACCCAACTTTATCTCAAACTACAATCACCCAAAGACATTATGCTCTTGAATTCAACGATTAGAAGCACCCAATCATGGCTGGCCGCTAATCATCTTAAACTCAATGCTCTTAAAACAGAGTTCCTCCTGATCTCACCTCCTGCGAAGATCACTACCACTCAAATCTGGCTTAAACACCTAACCGCACTCAATGTTCATCCCACCATCGTGGACTCAGCAAAATCGCTAGGCATAACACTTGATACCAACCTCAACATGCAGGAACACATCAACAAAGCAACTAAGGGGGCGAACTACCAGATCAATACATTAAGGAAACTCAAACCCTTCCTTCCAGCCAAAGATTTCCAAACTGCTGTACAAGCGCTAGTCATCCCTCGAATAGATTACGGCAGTATTGCCCTATGTGGTCTCCCACTAACTACTACGGCGCCCTTAAGAGCTTCTCTAAACGCCGCAGCGAGACTCATCACCGGATCAAAAAAACACTCACACATTTCCCCTGACCTGAAAGCCCTGAACTGGCTGCCTTTTGAAGCCAGAATACATCTGAAAATCGCCTGCATGACGCACAAGGCTGTCCACCTGAGCTCACCCGGATACCTCGCCCAGAAGCTGACGATTTCTGGAGGCTCCAGAAACACCAGAGGCACAAACAATCTCTTGCTAAAGCCCCAAAGATTCTGCAAGGAAAAAAAGTACAAACGCTCTTTCTCAGGAATGGCACCCAGGATCTGGAACTCACTCCCCCCTGAAATAAGGCTCATCTCCTCTACCATACTTTTTAAGAGAGAAGTAAAAGCTATCCTCATGGCTAAATACACTTGAATCATTACTGGGGATGTTATTTACAGACGCTGTACCACTCAGTTCCACTGATTTCTTTTTTTGCATTCTGTATTTACTCGTGTTATTGACCTGCCTGTGGGTTCACGCTATCAATTATTTGTACTTGTATCATTATTGATGTATCTGGCTGACTATGCTCCCACATGTACCTCCCCCACCCCAATTGTCATTTATTCACACGTTGTTCCTTTCGGCTGTGAAGCGCTCTGATATCTGCAAAGATCTTGTTCGCGCTATATAAAACTTTCAAAATAAATAAATAAATAAATAAGCATTGATGACAAAATAAGCAGGGTGGATCAGGAATTTGGGGTACTGGAGCATGGCCATTGCACAAACATAGGTTGTTGTAATGTAAGCCCTTGTGATTAATTGAATGAATCCCTCAGAACACTGGCAATGTTTGTGGTTGGAAGTGCCGTAGGGCCACAGTGGCGGCGCTGAACTCCTGATGGTTGAAGACCCACAGCTTCCACCTGAATCAGTAACCATCCCCGGTTCTCTCCCAGAGACGGCCCCATCACTTCACGTGGGCTCTTGTTAAGTAAAGAGCCATAAAGAACTGTGGCGGGCAGGAGTGGTGCAGAAACGCCAGAGATTACAATGTCATAGAATGGAACAGTGGCGCAGGCAGTGCCAGTCACAGCATGCCACACTGTTATGAGAGGTCAGCACAGGGTGCCACCTGGGCACCATGGTCCAGTATGTCACAAGGGTGAGTGCTAATCTTCGAGGGTCCTGCTCCCCATCCACCCCTGCACGCGCCCATGTAAACAGTGCTCCCGAGTGCGGCTATCAACGAGGCCGCAGCTCTAATCTGCAGGCGCTGACAGCCCGCTTTCCACCCGCCCTGCCTCATATCAGGTCCTTTGCATATGCTTACCACCTTCTAAGCTGATGAAGTACATATGAGTGTATGTGTAAAAACCTGCAGAACATGTACTTCTGTGTGGTACTATACATTGTATTTCTATTTCCTCACATGTTTGCAAAGGAGTTTGCCTTGTAATTGCATGGTACTGGAGGGGTGGGTTGTACATTTTACACCGTGCAGCACTGTACAACTCATAATCGGAGCTACAGAGTTCGCCGTGTTCGCCTGCTACCTGCTCGGATGCAAATTGATGCAAACATGGCTGTACTGAGTAAAGCGCCCTTCAAGTGAGCGCGTGCACAGGTAGAATTCCACGCATTTCTTTGCTGAGACATCCGCCAACGATGGCTGCAGATAACAATGCTGCGTGCCTTCCCTTGCCCCCCTGACGGCGCTGCTGGTAAAGGCAGGTCTAATACAATTGAGGGGGGCGTGGAATCCCTTCAGGTGCGTGCTGCAGGAATTAGGTTGGCAAACAATGAGAAACTTGCGATTTTGTCTGGAAGCTTGTTTTATAGGTTAGTTTTAATAAACGCTGTATGTCTATGAAATAATATTAATTTCGTAACGCCATCCTCAGCGAAAAGCATTTTGGCATTTCTCCGGTTTTAAATGTCTACTGACTAAAGAAGCACGGAATCGAAACCAGTAGTGCGCATGCACCACAGAGGAGCGGGGGCGAGGGATCGCGGCAGCAAAGCGAACGCACGCTAATTATAAACACGTTTATTATTAGGTCTGCGCGTAACAGACACCAATAGGACATGGGCGCTTACATTTCTAAAGAAGCTGGGACATGCACACGCCTTTCACCAATGACGTGCCGTCTTTTTTACAAAGACGTACCCAAAAGCCAATAGCAGCTGACGAAAACAAAAGCACACGCATAAGTGTGAGGTTAGCTTTCAGAAGCCCCTAAATGAGGTCTCTCGCTGCGGGACAGTGCTGTGCACTGCAACGCTAGGTGCGAGACCTAAAAAGGAGCCCCTTGTGCATCACAGAAGGTGGCACTAGAGGGGCACCGGATCAATAAAGGGGCCTGGCGGGCACAGACTCGTCAACAAAATGGAGCAATGTGGTGACAACTGTGGGACTATTTTGGGCTACCTGGACAACAGGGAATAGGGAACTTCGGTGTCATAAGGATTGGGTCACTGGGATTCGAGATTAAGAGGCTTTAGAGGGGCAAGGGGACACCAAAGCAACAGAGTGCAGGATCCTTGGAACAATCGAAAAGAAGCAGCTGAGGGAGGCTGCAGATCAAGGGCCACTACAAGGGCATCTAAACGGTAGCGGTGTGGTTAATGCGGTACTAGAAGAGCCACTAGGGCAACACTGAAGGAGGCAATAGAAATTCATTAGAGGTACAGAGATGCGGGCAAAATGAAATAGAATTTGGAGCGCATAAATGCTAGTAGAAAGAAGGTGTTCTTGGGGGTAGTATAACCATGGTTCCACATTTTTCAAACTTACAACGATGCAGGCCTATTTCTCTTCCAGGGAGGGAAAATGCATTGCCATTTCTAGTGATTTTTCTCTGAGCTGTGCAAGTTTTATGATAATATTACGTGGAAAGAAGTGTTTCATTGCAAAAATTGTATTGAAACTGTAAACAACTATTCAGTTGACAAAAATGAGCCTCCTTCCAAATCATTCCTTTTGTATATTAGCAGAAACAGCTGGCTTTGGCAAACAATTTTGCTGTTCCATAAATGTAAAGATTAATAAAGTTGTATGCATGCACCCAGAGGTGGGTTGCCATCTTTTGCACAGAAAAATATTAGCCATTTGCTCATGTTTTGAGATTCTGAAAGAGTCATGCTCTGGTACTTGAATACGATTGTTTGTAAAATCCACTGTCTTCCTTCTCAAAATGATAGTTCTGCCACCACTTGCTTCAATGATAATTTTGCAATATTTTAGAAAACCCCAAACGGCTTTGAAATTATTTACTCTTGTATTGTATGTCTTTAGTTTGTTTCAACAACAAAAATGCCGGCTTTTAGTGATTTACCCACTTTCATTATTGACTCTAAGATAAAAACCATGCCTGTTTCGGTAAAATTCTGGTCAGCTGGTAACATCATCACGTAACAGGTAGGAATATGTATTCCCAGAGATATACAGATGAAGGGTCCTTAAACAGATGTCGCCCCTTGCTACCTAAAAGCCCCTATTGACCCAACAGGATCACATGACCCCAGGTCATTATCACAGCCTCTCTAATTTAAAGTCATAGGACAACCTTATTCTGGTGCCCAAGCAAAGTTCCAAATGATCTAAAGGCGAGACTATTGTTGACCCTGTTTGGCCTGTGAGGCTCTGGGAGGGCTTAGGTCTCCTCTCTCTGTCACTCAGGTTCCTGCTATCCAGTCCAGCATCCAATAACCCCATAGTGATCTCTTCCAGACCAAGAACTCCCAAACCAGGAGAGAAGTTAGGATACAGCAGCCAGGAGACACTTATCATGGCAACCACCGTAGCTGAATGTTGGTATTGGGAAGGCCTGGGTCCTGAGCAGCCCTGCCCACCAAGTTGGTCCTTCTTGGTAGATTTCTTTACCCTCTGTTCAAACTGTCACATACACAGCACTAAACCTCTTACAACAGTAAACTATCAACACCACATTCAACTATACCTCAAGATACCACAGTACATCTTCACACCATTCTCATAATTGCTACCCATGCATACCCCCACCCCCTCACACCTGTCCTTGCCACACCATACCATGCCATATTACTCCACCCAGCACCAACATTATATCACACCAGTGCACAATACACATTATACCACTTATGTTTTCTGAAAGGGCTTCACGTCACTCATCCCGCACCAAGCCCATGAGTGACAAATAACCACATCACACCATGCCACTCAAGTCACCACTGTATCTCACCATCGGACATTACTCTGCAACATACTTCTGCGCTCTACAACTCACCCCATCCACCTCCACAAAATTCCATGCCACTGTATATCACAACATACCTCACCACAGCACTTGATTTTGTACATGTAGGGCCTAACATCTACCACACATCTTCAAACCATCCCATGATGCACATCACATTACAGGATACATCACTTTACACCACACACCATTATACTTCACCTTATCGCACCACACCATCCAAACTATACTATACCACAGCGTGCCACTATACACAGAGCAGAGAGGACAGTACCAATGCATCGAATTCAGACTGATTAATAGAAACAGAGACTCTAGCTCTTGGTGGATTAGTGAATTAACTTTTATTTTTCTCAGTTTAAGGGTCAAAGGCAAAATAACGGTCTTGCCCTTCCCTTATGTTTGAGTTTGTACTTGTCGTAAAGCATTTGAGATATACACAGATTTGTCTGGGTATGGCCCTTCATTCAAAAATAGCATTACATTGAGTAGAATGGAAAATTTGCATGGGCCATCCAAGGGTTATTGGCTGTCCTGCATGAATTAACTTTCCAATGAAGTTGTCTGACTCTATACATTCTCCCTTATGGAGTCTTAGTTATGTGGGACATTAGTGTCTCTATTGGTGTCCTTGTACTAGAGTGCTACAGTGCCTGTTTTGTATTTTTGGACATAAAGTTAGGTATGTGATCCTAATTTCAATTTACAACCTATGTATCCAACACCCCTCCCCCTTACTACTCGAGCTGTTAGTGGTTGATTCTATGTCTGTCTGTATATTGCTTTGCTCTCCTCTAAAGTGCTCTGATACCCTAACGGGTCAAGTACGCACTCTATAAAACCCATAAATAAATATGAGACCCAAATCACACTCTATGTATGGTATTGTACACAATAGATAGTTCAACGGCAGCTAAAGCTGTCTGTAGGCAATTCTGTCTGTAGGCAATACCTAAAAATGTCAAAGACACCTTCTGCACAGTGGCTTCTAGCCTTACATTTTTAGGTATTGCCTATAATCCTCTTTCCCAGCAGCCAATATTTTTCAAAAGATAGCTAGATAGCAGATGGTATGGCAACAATCGTACATCTTCTAGATGGCAACAATCGTACATCTTCACCTTACTACTACTGAGGGTTTCAGGAGCTCTTTATCATATCTTGCCTTACTATACTTGTCATATAACGCCTCCTGCAGCAATTTCTTGCTTACACCACCCATGTTAGTTGGATTTACGAAGATATGTTCAAGGTTTACACTGATCAGACTTTCCCGTACGGAAAGGAGCCACGGTATGTCCATTCCGATTTCACATTTAAGGCAATCCGAAATTATGTTTCTTGTGAGTGTTGCTGCTGGGTTCTGCCAAATTTTAAGCCAAAATATGCTGGGCCGTGCCATAATAAAATCCTCAATATATGACAATTTTAACTCTCCATGGCAGATGTACTGTGATGCGGAGATCGGGGCCCCCAGCAATTTCCTGCAAAATCTATTTTCCTCACCCTGAATGCCACTGCAACCTGTGAAGCCCCAATCCTCTGCCCCATAGGTTGCAACAGGGATCTATTGTAATTTAAAATTTTTAGTGATGGGTAATATCACCTCAGCTTTTTTCGTCTGTGGTAGTGACAATACCGAATTAATTGCTTTAGCGAATTTTCCCCTGCTGTGTGCCACGTGAATGGTCTAGGAGCCACTGGCTGCAAATACCAGCCCCAGGTATGGGAAAGTGCAAGTGCGTTGCAAACGTTCATTGCCTATAGTGATTGATTTAACAAGGTGCTTTTTTGGGCCACAGGCCATTAAAAAAGATTTGTTAAAAGATCTAAGGCAGCCATAAAATCAACAAAGCCCTGTATTAAAGTGCGCAGTGCATTTGGTGTGCGGCCCCTCAGGACCGCATCATCCGCATGTAATAAGGCGGGTAGGATATTACCATTGATAATGGGAACGTCATTAGTGAGCGTAGTTAGGGAGTCATGCAGATCGCTAATGTATAAAGTGAATAAAAGTGGAGCTAATACGCATCCCTGCCTGACCCCTCTGCCAATAGTGATATCCTGTGTGACCTCACCACCTTTACCAATCCGCACCCAGGCCTTTAGGTCCCTATGTAGGTATGACGAAAAATCAACTAAAACTTCGTCCAACCCATATTTTAAAAGAATAGACCAAAGGTGTGACCTGTTAACAAAATCAAAAGCTGAAGTAAGGTCCATAAAGGCCATATAAATAGGGGATTTTCGTGCTATGGTATATTTACCAATGATCAAGTAAAATAAAATATGTTCATCCTCGGCCCAGGACCTAATCTTGTTAAACAAGATTCTCCCGAGTATTTTTAATGTATTATCGATCAGGGAGATCAGTCTGTAGCAGCTAGAGTTGGAACGGTCGCCTTTTTTAAAAATAGGGACAATAATACTGGTAGACCATGTGCATGGAATTGAAGCAACAGTTAGATTCTTAAAAACATTCAGTAGGAGGAGTGCCCAGAAATCAGGTTTGTGTATGATAAGATCTATCGGTAGCCCGTTGGGGCCGGGGGCTTTATTGCCCAGGCTTAGGTGTACAGCATCCTCAACTTCTGATACAGATATCTTGATCTTAGAGGTTCTTTGATAGTTACATAATTCCTCATTCCTTGGTGTGGCTTTCCACCTATTGCTTACCATTGGCTCTCTGTTTTGTAACTCTGCTTTATTTGCTTTAGGCCGTCCTGCTTGTCTTTTTCCTTCCTGTGGAGCATTGCCTGTATACTACCTCTCTTACTGGCTCCTTCCACAAGTATAATTTCCACAAGAGCTTGCTTTCTAGGGGCTCCTTTTTTTTCTTTTATGTGAGCTACTCTATAGGAGTGCATGTGTTTTCAGTTCTCTCCTTTGTATGCTAGGTCAGGAAGCAGTAAAAGTGCTGTTTTTCTTTGAAAATGTTTCCTTCCTCCTATGTTTCTGTTTGACTGATTCTACTTATCTCTTTCCCTCCCAGTTTGCCAATGCATGCCTGTGAGTTACAATGTTCTACCCACAAGTTTGTTTATTTTGGTCAGTGCTCTATACCAATATCACAACTTACACAATCTTCTTCCGTATTTTCTCACTCATGTCAAAGGGAGGGGCGGGTACTAAAGCACCCCCAAAGTAGCCATTTTGGGGTTCGTTAGTCAAAGGAGAAATAAAGAGGCCTTAATATTTTGGTTTTATTTCGTTACAGTTACTGTGGTTCAAAGACAGAGGTCACATTTTGTCTTCCAACAAATTGCTTTTTATGCTTTTTAAAGGGAACATGGTGTTTGCTTTTCTTTCTCTGACTGCAAAGTCAGAGAATTTATGTGATAATCTCGCTGGGTGGATGAAAAGAATGGATGTAGGACGAAATTTTTTCCTAGCTCACAATAAACGTAAATGTCTTTAAAGTGAACTGTACAAATATTTCAGAATATATCAGAATTAGTAAAGCACAAATGAAGGAAATTATTTTGTAATTTTTAAGTGTGATGGAAACAAAGATTGTAATATATATGATCAAAACAAACCAATTCACTAGGTGATGATTTCCATACATTATTGTTTGTACGTTGTATAGTTTTATCTGTAAAGCTGAATGCCTGTGCAAATTGAGTGGTCATTTCGATTGAATTTTTTTGTCTGTATAGCAGTGTGCAGCCACAGTGAACAGCGTTTACAACGCAACTTTTACAATGAATTACCTTTACCACGCAACTTTTACAACGCAAGTCGTTACAACAACTTGCGCTGGGGGGGCGCTCTAGGATAGGGAATAGTTTAATTTACTATCCAACACCTTCCCTACTATCCACGGGGACTGGATTTGAAATAGTAAATTAAACTGTTCACTATCCAGCGCTCCCCAACGCAAGTCGTTGTAACGATTTGCGTTGTAAAAGTTGAGTGGTAAAGGCATGCGTTGTAAAAGCATGCGTGCTAACAACATGCACCCGCAGCCACACCATGCTTAATCAAAATATTTGCCACAATATGCTCTAAAATATACCTTAAACTATATACTACATCCATACCACACTCTTGATGAATGCATTTGCTACATGTGTGTTGTTGTGTGACATATGAATTTTTCACAATTCCTATCGTTTCAGTGATGTTACATTAATGGCAGCACCTCCCACTCCGAAAATTGTTCCAGTATCACTGATGCATACCAATTGTGAAATGTCAATTCATGCACACGCCCTTCCTTGTTGGTACACATCTTTTCAGCTATCTGGTTTCTATTCAAGTCTCAAAGGGAGCAGTGTACTGTAATTTAAATAACATTTTCTCAACTATCTGGCGCACACTTGTCAGCTTTTGCTTCAGTACTAAGTGTCAATACACAAGTGCCAAAAGCAGCACTCCTCATCAATGAGGCATATTTACTGTATTATTTGTAATTCACATCTCAAAAAAAACATTATAGCAGATTTTAATCGGTTTTGCTGAAAACAGTGCAAGGACACATTCGAGGACTTTTCAAAAGTATCTAAAACTACACATTGATATAATCAAAAGCAATAAAGGAAGTATGTGCACCAACATTACAAATGACAATTAGACAAACTACCCCTTTTGCTCCTTTTAGCAGCACTACGTATAGTGCAAGTCTCAACCAAAGGGGGTGAAGAGGGTTCTTTGTCGAAGAATTTTTATAGCACTTGCTACCATAATGGAGCCTGTTTCTAAGAATTCTTAATTTCACCAGATGAAAAACCAAAGGAATAAGGAGGTTGCGAGGCCTAAGATTCTATTTCATTCCAGCTCAATGACCAAGCTACTTCCTTTGCACACTTGATTCACTAAAGGTAGTGATAGCAACCATAGAAGACTTTCCCCAGGGTGTTGTAGAGGGAGGCAACTCAGGAATAGCATAGCACAGTATTGCTAAATCTGTGTCTCTTCTAGAGAGTAAGGACATAATTTAGAGGGCAATATGGAATGAAACCTTCGAAATAATTCCATGACTCACAGCCCACACCATGTTCATACTTGACTCCACCATACATCCACCTGTCCCTTGACCCCCACCCTTCTGGCATCGATGCAGCTCTCGGCCACACCACAGACCATACTTTTTGCCCCCTGGGAAAATGTTTGTGAATATCATCAGGTACTGCTCCACTAAAAATCACTGCCAACATGTCCCAAAGACCTGTCCGCCAAGATCTAAATTAGGCCCTAAAGGTCGTGATACCTGGTTTTCCAAAAGGCTGTCTCCAGTTTGGACAAACTCAGCATCATGCTTTGAAACTCCTAACGGCTCCGGAGAACCATTGGAAGTAGTGCAAGAAACATGATTTGCAAACTTTGCAATACAACAAGAAATAACATATACTACATAAAGAGACAAGTAAATAATGGGCTTTGCAGTCAGTGGGACAAAATGTGCTTGAAATGAAATTGAGATTTCTAAGCGCACTACTACCCATAGGTGTTTAGGCGCTGAGCTCGACAGTTGGTAGGAGAGGTAAAGAGTAAAGCCAAGACGACATGTGTGGAATAAGGTAGGTGTTGTACTAATTAAACAGTCAAGTTTTAAGTGCTTTGCAAAATATAGTTAGATTTTCTGTGGTTTTTAGTTTAAGAGGCATTGAGTTCTGAAGTTTGGCGGTGGCCACTGTAAAAATCTTACCTCCCCAAGTGGCTCTCTTGATTTTTGGTTCAACCAGATTGGCCTGGGAAGACGATCTTAAAATCCTGGGATGGGTGTATAAGAGCTGTCTGATGGATTCTGGGCCATCAACATGAAGGGCCTTAAAAGCTATACACAGAGACTTGAACATTACCTGCTTCCTCACCGGGAGCCAGTGAAGTAAGGGGAGTGATTTGGAGACCGACTGATGTTTTGGTATCCCTAAAAGCAATATGGCCGCTGAATTTTGGACCATCTGAAGCTCATGCAGAGCTTTCTTGTGGGCAGTCAAGAAAAGCCTATTACAGAAGTCTAGTTTAGAAAGAACTAGTGCAGTGATCACTGCTATGCGAAGGTCTAAAGGAATGAAGGGAAAAACTTTCCTAAGTGATTTAAACATAAAGAAACACAAAGAGGTGATAGCATTAGCGTGTCCCACAAAGGAAAGCTTTTCATTGAATTGGACACCCACATTTTTTACTCTGGAAATGGGAATTGGGAGACCAAAATGAAGGGTGCTTGCCAAAAAGTAGCACCTCGGTTTTGTCTGAATTTAATTTCAGACAATTGTTGGAGATCCAGCTCCTGATCTGTAGCATACAGTTGGTAAAGCATTCTGCAGTTTTATCAGGATCTTCAGTGACCAACACTATGATCTGGGTGTTATCAGCATATGAGACAACTGAGAAGCCAACACTTTTAATCAATGAAGCCAAAGGAGTGAGGTACAGATTAAAAAGAGTTGGGCTCAGCGCTGATCCCTGTGGTGTACCACAGGGAAGAGTAAATTATGTTGACCTGGGGCCGTTAAGATTCCACGAACTGAACTCTGTCAGAGATAAAGGATCTAAGGAGCTTAAGGGCAGTGCCCCTGACACCTAAATCAAACAGACGGTTGATGAGGTGGTATGATTAACGGTGCCAAACGCTGCCGAAAGATCTAACAAAATTAAGGCAGCGTTCCCTCCCTTGTCTAACATAGTTCTGACATACTCGGAGGCTGTAATCAAGGCTCATTCTTTACTGTGTTGGCCCTTAAAGCCAAACTGAGAGGAATCCAGCTGCTTATGTTCCTGGATGAATAGGGAAAGCTCGGTGTCCATTGCCTTCTCTACCATCTGGGCCGGAAAAGGAAGCTGGAAGATTGGCCTGTAGTTGCTGGGAATATCAGCGTCCAGGCTCGGCTTTTTTATGAGGGGGAAGATTGATGCTAATTTCCATCTTTTGGGAAAGTAACCTAGAAGGAGCATTTGATTAAAAGCCAGTAGGAGATGGCAGAGGCTTGCTGTATCACTATGGGTGCAACAGAACAGAAGACAGCACTCCCGCACCCTGCAACACGCAGCAGTGCAGGAGACAAAAAAAACAATAAAAAATGGAGTAATTAAAACAAAGATGCAAGGCTGGCGATATCGGTACTGACCCCAGGGAGTCCGCTGTGCGTCCTTAAGGCGGCTCCCATTAAGTAGAAGAAAGGGCCGGGTGGTTGCAAGACTAGACCGCCGACCCTTCCAAATGGCGCCGATGTGCGTCAAAAGCATGCTCCGGCGTCACCAAGTGAGCGAGGCGGCACCCTGATGGTCGGGAGTAGAACCAGGAAGCCCGATCCCGTGAACAGGAAGGGGTAATTATGTGAAAATAGATTAGCAGACAGCCCGTTTACACAAACACAATGACACTCTAAAAACAGTAAAATCACTTATAACAGAACAGAAGACAGCACTCCTGCAACACGCAACAGTGCAGGAGACTAAAAACACAATAAAAATTGGGTATTTAAAAGATGCCCACACAAGGCTGGCGATATCAGTACTCAGCCCCAGGGAGTCCTCTTGCACCCCCTCACCACACAATGGCCCTTATTGAGGTGGTTGACTAGACCTAAAAGGTGTCTCAGGTGCGGAATGATGGTTCTACTATTGCAGACTGCCCCTGTAAAGCTCCAATTAACCATTGCTCAGATGCCTCCGAAAACTAAAAACTTAACATGAAGACACAGCAAGACTGAATGAAGGCTTATGAAGGGATTCTAAGTACGGGGAATCTTATAGGCAGAGTAACTTTGGGACAAGGAATCTGAAAGACAGGTGCTCAAGACAGAATGACCTGGAGTCAGAGAGAAAAGGGAGACAAAGGGACAGGCGGCTAAGGGAATAGGAAGACTGGCACAAAGTAGCTTCCTTTTAAGATGAATGTTATGCTAAAAGAGTTTGGGACAAGGAAACCAGATGATATTAATAAATAATAGAGATACTTGATAAATTTGGCAGGTTAGACTGCCGGACAGATGACAAGAAAATCAGAGCTGAGATGACCTCAGTAATTATAGCAATAGGTCAGTCAGCAAATGTTCCCAGACAAGAAATTGAGTAACAAAAAATAAACAATCAAGGCTCTATCACTCATCAACACAGATTACATAGAAGGCATCCAGGAATTCTTGGGAGGTTGTGCAAGGTGTCTCTCAACAATAAGCAACAAGCCAGGAGTCCACATGGCTTTGGTGGAGGACCACAATAACCGAATACAGGGATAACCTGTGTCAGAGCTCACAGACACCTGGATCACAGAATCATGCCCTCTCCCCTACGGAGTACTGCCATGGGAAAGACCTTCACTCTACAGACTGGAAAGATAGATGGCACTTCCTCAAGGCCCTCTTGCGGGAAACACATACATAAATGATGTCTCTCTGCCTCTTAGAGCCTAAGCCTGCCAAGAAGCCTTGGAATCTGTGAATGCTGCAGTAAACAATGACTGCCTAACACCACCTAACATTACAATTGCAAGGGAGAAGAGAAGATAAGTGGGATGGAATGAGAATGTGAGCGGAATTGACACAACACCCTGAGGCCATGATTACAAGTTCAGAGCTAAATTCTGATCCCTGTGCAAACATGAGTTTGAACATTTATGCTAAATATCATATGTCTGCATGTTTTCCCTTTATCGATTCAGCAGCTATAACCTCCCAAAGTTTATCGGAGCAAAAAGGTTCAGTAAAAAAGGCAAAACATGCAGAATTTTGTGTGCTAAATGCCAATTCTGGCTGTTATGCCTCATTCCAAGGAGGTATTTACAACACCCAAACGACTTCATCTTGTGGGAATGGTATATCCTGGATTTGGTAAAAGCCCATCCTATGTTGATGAACTTGGAGTCGGAGTCTACACATTTAAATTCGAAGTGTCAGGAAATTGGGATCCATCAAATAGAAGCACTGATATACGACGAAAAGGGGGCAGAGGGAAGCGAAGGAGAAGGCGCACAGATGCTTTTTGAATGAACTGAAGAAGAGCAAGATTACAGATGAAAAGAGAAGAACATTGCCAGATGAGGAGGCAGAATGGTTTGCGGACAAAGTGGTTTGAAACTGAGTTAACGCCTTAACTGCTGCGGTTTTTCCGCCGCGGTGCGGGCGTTCTAAAGGGTGGCCGGGGCTGCGTCGGCCGTTGGCCGTCGGCAGCACTGGGGAGGGAGTGCTCCCGTCAGCCAACGGCCGACGGGAGCATGGAAGTAGTTAAAGAAGATGATGGTTTGAAAAAGAAATTAAAGAAGATGGTTTGACGAATGAGTTTGCAATGAAGCTGGTTTAAATATAGGCTATTAGTGTGGATAGTTTTGAAAAGCAGCTATCGGTGAGGGAGCTTTGAAAAAAGAATTTAATAAAATGACAATGAAAAGGAGTTTAGTGGTGTAGATATGGAAGCTGATTAACAGTGCAGAAAGTGGCAAATTGTGTGAATGGTGGCGGAGGTGTTAAGAAATTAGTTTAGCAAAGAAAGTGATTTGCAGAAGAACATGGACAATGAAAAGAATAGTTTAAAAAGATAGAGCAAAAGGTGAGCCCATAAGAGAGCATAGTAATGAAGAATGTGGATTAAAAACAGAGGCTTGTGGTGAAGCCTCAAAGGTGATTCAAAGAAGGTCGAGTTGTTTACAAAAAACAAAAGAAGTTAAAAAGTGATTTGCGTTTTGAAGAAGGTGGTTTAAAAAAACTTTAAAAGCTGAAAAGATGGCTTGAATAAAGGAGCTTAGAAGCACAGATGAAGATTTGAAAAAAAGAGCTTAAAAGCAAACGATGTGGTGTGAGAACGCAGTTCAGTAGTCAAGATGCTGATTGAAAAGATAATTTTGTAATGAAGGTGGTTTTGAAAAACACAATGACGATTTGTAAAGGGAGTTCGGTCCTGGACAATATGGTTTCTTTTTCTTTTTGTATTTGACAGTTTTATGACCTAGGAGTTGCAGGTAGAGCACACCAGCACTCTTTTTTGGCAACCGGGACTTATTTTTAGTCACCAGACTTTGATCCAGAACAAGAGAGAGAGAAAGTTATTTTATTATTTATTGCATCTTCCCTCACCCAGAATGTGAGTGAGTCAGATGTCTTCAATGGAGGAACCGGATAGGAGCAGCTTTATTAACAGAAAGACATTTCCAAGGAGACATAGCTAAGTATGTTCTAAGTGATGGTTGATCAGGGAAGTCATTCACGAAAGGATCGCTTAATTTCACAACTTCCCAAGAAGGCCAAGACGGGAAATATAAAAGAATACTCATAGCAGCCCAGTGCCTGACAGTGTGGCAAAGATACAGAAGAAATGGCATCAAAATCATCAGAAATATTCATACCGGAGACCGCAAAATCCTGCCTGGCTTAACTCAAAATGGTCTTTGAGAAGACCCTCATGGACGACTAGCCCTCATTTTGAGAAGATTTATGTAGAGAGTTTGCATTCATCAAGTCCATCCTGCTCTCTTCTAACTAGCTGAATGAATTATGTGATGAGCAGTTGAACACGAGAACAGAATCAGAGCGTCTCATGCATATGATGAGAGCACATTTGAAAATCTAAATATATAACATCTTAAACAGATGGAAGGTCTTGGAAAACATATCGAGGAGTGAGATATCCATTTTGGAATCTAAATGAAGGCATAGAAGAGGATGAAACAAAGGCATATCTGACCGAAATATTCAGGATCACACTCTACGCAAGGAGCCAGAGTTCAAAAATTAAATTGTGAGAGCAAGTAAAGTGGGGTGACGCTGCTTTGATCCCTGAGCTAGACCACATGTTATTCTGGAAAATATAATGACTTCCAACTGAACTCCCAAACAAGAGACAGAAAATGTGGAGTAACCTCAGAATGCACAATCCCAACATAGTATTATTGGAGGAAATGCTTCGCATACAGAAAGAACAATTTTGAATTAAACAAATGTTTCCTTTGCAGGATGGGACCTCAATATCACCAAGACAGCCATGGTAGCAAATCTTTGCTTACAGAACACAGGTGATGACAATGTCAGGATGACTAGGGCTCTGAGTGATGCGCCGGATCCCATAGCACAGGCCTTCAGCTCCAAAAAATGTATACATCTCAAACTTGAAACATGAATCCTTCCTAAGAGAGGTGCCAAGGCACTTATTGGGTGCATGTGAGGAAGAGGTGATAGTATTTGAGGACTTCAACTTGACATGGAAACAACAAATGGACTGAACAGCACTGGATAACCGCGGTTCAAGGAATATGTCCAAGGACTGGAAGTGATCAGACAAGTATCTCATCCAGATATAAGGCAGTGAAGGTGTCCGTCAAGCGTACTCATATTAATTACATTTTCACATCCTAGGGTATGTTATGAAGCCTCTCAAGTCACATATTTTAAATCTCCCTGGTCTCAGACCATGGTCACATTAAGATTTAATTTGTGGAGGTTTGAGTACAGAAAATGGGATTAGAGACCCTGTACACAAGACTGAAGTGACAAAAACCAAGCTGAACTCTTACGTCATCTCAGCACGTAAATGGAATGCATGTTAGGTGACTGATATAGGGGTATCAATGGCCATGCCAACCAGAGCTGTGAGACAATGGAAGTTTATAATTGATGAAAAAATGAATAAGTAGACAAGCATGGGAACCAGTCCTTATTTCAAAGGTCGGAGGGCCACATAATGTGTTTGGAATTAACAGGGCTATAAACACTTCTGTAAAACTTGGACATGCTTTCAACAAAAAATGTCTAGTGAGGGCTTTCTCATGGTTATTCAATTGAGATTACAGATTACCAAGGGACATTTAGTTCGAAGATACAGCGATGGGAACAGGAAGCGTTTAGAGACTTTTTCCCAATAACACTAGAAAAACAAACATTGGCTAAATCAGTAGGTCTCCCCTATGCTAGAGGTACTGGCTTTGCCAATGTATTTTAACCATGTTATACAGTAGCATAGCTGCTGTTCAGCATGGCTAAAATCTAGTGTCTTGGCGCTCCGGAAAGTGGTGTGGTGGAGAGTGGAGTAGAGTGGCATAGAGTGGAGTGACGTAGAGTGTCATGGAGTGGAGTAGTGCTGATTGGAGTAGCATAGAGTGGAGTTGTGTAGAGCGGAGTGGCATAGAGTGGAGTGGTATACAGTAGAGTGGAATAGAGTAGAGTGGCATAAAGTAAAATAGAGTGGAGTGGCGTAGAGTGTAGTTGTGTGGAGTGGCATAGAGTGGAGTGGGCTAGAACAGCGTGGCATACTGAGGAGTGGTGTAGATTGGTATTATGTGGTGAGACGTGGAGTGGCATTGAGTAGAGCAATGTACAGTGGGCAGTATAGTGGAGTGAAGTAGAGTAGAGTGGCATAGAATAGAGTGCCATAGAGCAGAATGACATAGAGTGGCATCGTGTGGGGTGGAATGGCATGAAGTAGAGTGGCATAGAGAAAAGCGGCACAGAGTAGCATAGTTTTGCATAGAGTAGAGTGGCATAGAGTGGGGTGGAATAGAGTAGAATGCAGTGGAGTAGAGTGAGTGGCTTAGAGTGGTGTAAAGTGGCATAGCATAGAGAAAATGGCATGGAGTGATGTAGAATAGAGCAGCATAGCATAGAGTTGAGTGGTTTAGAGTGGAGTGGCATAGAGTGCCGTAGATTGGCATTATGTGGAGTGGACTGGCGTAGAGTAGGGTGGCATTAAGTGGTGTGGCTTAGAGTAAAGTGGAGTAGAGTGGCAAACAGTGGAGTGATGTAGAGTGGAGTGGTGGAGAGTGGAGCGGCATAGAGTGGTATTAGTGTCGAGTGGCACAGACTAAAGTGATGTGGAGTAGAGTGGCATATATTTGAGTAGTGTGGCATAAAGTAGAGTGGCATAAAGTGGCATAGAGTAGAGTGGCATAGAATATAGCGACACTGAATGCCTTACAATGGCATTGTGTGGAGTAAAGTAAAGTGGAGTGAGTGGCGTAGAGTAGAGTGGAGTGATGTAGAGTGGAGTGGCGTAGAGGGGAGTGGCATAGAGTAGAGTGGTGTAGAGTGGCATAGAGTAGGGGGCATAGGGTGGAGCTGTGTAAAGTGGCATAGAGTGGAGTGGTGTAGAGTGGCGTAGAGTGGAGTGGAATGAGTTGAGTAGCATAGAGCAGAGTTGCATAGAGTATTACAGTTCTGGGTGTAAGTGACTAAAGCTCCAATAGAGACTGCAGAAAGGGTGAAAGCAATTTAAATAAGAAGCCATATGCGTGTGTTAAAAGTAGGAAAACGCATTGCACGGCCAGGACTACTGTTTATGTTTATGAAATTGAAATAAAATAGTGTGTTGCAAAAAGACAAGGAAGAACAAAGATGAGTAAGAACACATGTACTTGATGCATACTCCAGGGAGGAGCTAACACAGGAAAGTAAGGAAATCCTACAGGAGCTAAGCAATCAAGGGATTGCAAATAAGACTTACAACGAAAACAATTAATGGTATGCTGTGGGCGGGTTGTAAGCCTCTGAATTGTAAACAATACGTCTCACATAACAGCTCATGTGTTGTGTAGGTGAGATCTAAGAACAAGGGAAACCAGAGAAGAGATAGTGGAATATCTTGAATTGTGTAAATTAACTCTCCTTCCCCAAAATTGTGTGAAAGACCTTGAACCATTCATAGATGTAGATGTAATCTTATGCGAGCAGATTGAATTGTTTTTTTTTACTAGTAATTAATGTGAAAAGAACAGAGAGAACAACATGATTCCAGGCTTGAAAGCGTCTGTGGGCATGGAGCGGAAGTATGGTGAAAGCTGAAAACCAGAAACATCAGTGTTTATGGGTACAGAAAAGAAGAAATTGCTCTGTGTCACTGGATTCGAAATGGGAAAAACGTCAAACGTTGAGATAATTGGGGGACACAAGCTGATTATTCCCAAAGAGGGATAGTAAATGGCTAAAAAAAAAACAAGCACTGTCAAAGTCTGTAAATCTCATCTTTATTTCTATTGCTTTTGCAGTGCTTTTTACTGATTCTTTGCAGCATCTGCGAAAAGAAGTACCTTTTACTGATGCTGTACAACATCTGGAATAAAAGACAGTAATAATGCCAATGCATGCATGCACACACACCATGACACTGCAGGTGGCCACGTCATTCCTTATATGTGCCTTACGCTGATGATGTATGCTCCTGGGAAAAGGCACCCGCAGGGATGTATGACGGTACAACGCGTACCGTTTCAACGCGTGCCTTTACAACGCGTCTTTAACAACGCAAGTCGTTACAACGACTTGCGTTGTTGGGCGCGGATAGTGAATAGTATAATTTACTATTCTAACACCAGTCCCCGTGGATAGTAGGGAAGTTGTTGGAATAGTAAATATACTATTCTTTATCCTTTAGCGCCCTCCAGCGCAAGTCGTGGTTACGACTTGCGTTGTAAAGGACGCGTCGTAAAAGCACTGCGGGGTAACATCCGCGTTGAAAAGGATGTTCCCCCGCAGTGTGTCTTGGGAGAGATTTTGTATTATTACCACTCTCCAACCGACAACACTCACGTTCACAGAGCCACGTACACTGGCAAGAAAAAACAGACACTTAGAAAGTAAAACATTCCTCCTAGTATTTCATACGTCAGTAAAGGACCAGTCTTACATGTCTTGTAAAACATTACGTTATTAAGTTTGGACATGTCACTCATGTTTATCTCTTCCGTGCGTCAGACATCCCCCGGCCGTCTGATGTCACGGTGGGCATGTGCGGAGGACGGCCAGGGGCCGTCTGAACCGCGCACGCGTGGAATTCTCCCGCTCTGAGGGGGAATTCCGGCCGCAGCGAAGCGGATATACAACTGTTTTTTATATGTACTGTATTTTGTTTTCAAATGTGTTGAGAAACTATGTGTTGCCTTTCATGATGACATGCTTGAAATGCATAAAACATTTTTCTGGAAAAGACAAAGAAAAGTGAAATAAATCACGCGGGCTAATGAATTTAGGACATTGGTTTGCTTATTGTTAAACCCTTGATAAACAAAGCAACTAGACACCGAGTTTGTATACATATAGAAGTGGTCCTATCTAGTTTGCGTAAGGCCCCAAGCCTCCACTGACCAACAAATGCTGAATAATGAGGGCATTTTATTTATTTCTGGCAGATGTCACTTGGAGTTGTAACCCAAAGTAAATTAATTTTTACTTGAGCAAAATCACTTTATTTAAATGGCAGCTGCTGGGCCCTCCAAAATAAATTATTATAAGGACCGCCAGGGGCGAGGGAGGAGTGAGGAGTGGTGGGGGAGGGGAAGCAACAGTGAGTAGATAGCAGAAACAAGGGACAAGATTGACCAAAGTGAAAGTGCCGCTTTAGTTTTTGATGAGTTTAGGCGCTCAATATGTCATCATAGACGCCCCCTGTCACTCCTCCTTGACCTCATGCATCCATTTATCCACCTACTGACTCATTTTGCATTCATCCAGTTCCACAACTAAAATGAAAACACACACAAACTCAACAGCAAATGTGACATAAATTAAAAGAATACAATTAGGAAAAGGAAAACATGATGCTGCTTCAACATGGCAGGCAAATACTTGAAATAACATATAATTAACATAGCACTGGGTGGCTGTCTTGCAATGGTATTGTACACATTGGATCATTGTTTTAAAGGTTCAGGACGACTACTGCACATAGATGATAAAACAATGATACACTAGAGGATGTGGCCTAACAGCTAGAGTGGTGGACCTCGAAGCTTAGGAACCGGGGGCATATTACCAAGGGCCTTATCGGCACTTTAGAAGCTGCGATAATTTTATCGCCCTATTACCTAGCTGTTGCTAACACCAGTTAGCGACAGCTAGTAGGAGATAGCGATCATCTTGGGGCCCACTTTGCATGTCAGCGATATTTATCGCTAATGACATGCAAAGTAGGCGTGCCAAGATGTTAGCGACTGGAAACAGTCGCTAACATCGCTATCTCCTATTACCTACAAAGGTGTACTTTTGGAAATATTCGCGCTAAGCGCGAATGTCTCCAAAAGCTAACGCCTGCCCAGAGCAGTTCTTAGCCATGTTATCCAATGGTAGGTGGATAACATGGCTAAGAGCATTAGCTCGGTAATGCATGAATATCGCTGACTTTTCAGCGATATTCATGCATTACGGCCGATTTTTATCGCTTTTGAGATAAACCTTGATAATAGCGGAGCTCGGCGATATTATTATTCCCGCTAACCGTGTTAAGCGATAAATATCGCTTAATCTTGGTAATATGCCCCCTGGTCCGAGTCTCGGCAACGACGCTCAACATCCTGTGATTTTGGGCAAATCACTTAAATCTCCCTGTGCCTAACAAAATGAATGTGTCCATCTGTAACATAACTGTTGCTCATGTAAAACGCTCTGATACTTTCAGGTCGAGTTCACACTATAAAAAACTCCCCCCCCCCCCCCCCCCCCCGAAAAAGCTATAGAGAGTGCTGTTCCTTGATGGTCGCATGGTTTATTGCATCCCATATGGCTGGTCATCTGTGATGTTGTGCACTGACGTCAAGCAAGCATTCCATTAGAACAGCCTGGAGAACTATAGAATTCAAATAAATAGAGGTTAAGAAATGAAAAGAGACCTATAAAAGGAGAAAGTGAAAACTAAAGGACTTGCCCACCAGTCCTGGTATTGAAGTGCACTGATTAGCAGGCAGATGCGCACATGCGAACAAAGAAATGGCGTCACTAGCAGGGCAAGAGAGACAGTGGCTGTGGTGCCCCATGTTGTATCCTTTCACGGAACAAAGTACAAACTAGAGTGTAAATGATGCTCATATAGACCAATGGCAGAAGAGGGCTGGCCAAAGTTCAACTTTCTATGTATAGGTTTATATATTTATATGTATGTATAAATGTATGTGCTTTTAATGAATGATTTTGATCTCAAGATCATGGCAGTCAAATAAGCCTGCTAGACATCCTGACGCATTCTAGCAAGAATTACTACAGGGCAAACTTCTACCCCTGGGTTTGTTAAAAGGAGGGCTCTCGGTTTTATGATATTTATTTTTGGACACTTCCATTTATATTTATCTAAGGACAGTGAAGCTTTGCTCGAGTGGAGGGAAAACATACCAAGCGGAAGAAAAGCCATTCAATAAGAAGCAAGTAAATGAGAGTGACAAGAAAGCAACCCAGCAGTAATCAATATGTTGGCTTTATTGGTCAGGCTTTTCGTGTTGCCTCTGTATGATTTATGAATGTAACTACATGAAGTAGAGGAGGGTGTTTGAGGAAAGACATTTTGGTGGTAACAATGCAGTTTTGACTTTATGCAGTGACAACACTTCAAATGCTTTTCTATGTTTTTAGCACTTTTAGGCCTGAGGAGTCTAAAAAGGCTTGTTTGCAAACTTCTTTTGCGCTGTGTTTCTCTTAATTAAGTGCAAAAATGCCCTAATTGTTGTTGTTACATAACATCACTCCTGGTGCAGAGTGCAGATGAGAGAAAAGGGGAACAATATATTGGAAATCCAGGAATATTTATGGAGTTTTCATTAAACTGCCCTTTGATCCAAGAGCACTCTTCGATTCTAGCCGGCCTTTCAGGCTAACTGTTGTTCTGTAAACAATTCCCATTTAGTTATAGGACGGAGTTTCTTGCTATAGAAATTGATTAAAAAACTATTGTGCTAATAAAGGGTTAACACGACTATGACATTAGTTTATGAATGGAGCAGGGAAAATCTTATACAATCTAATATTCATGCACTTTCTGTAAATGGACCCGGTAATCAAATTTAGCAAACTGCTGAATTTGCAGCATGCTGAAATTGAGTAGTGACTATTGTTTTGGTATTTTCCACTGAGACAGTTATTACCTTTCATATTGCTGATTGTACTAAATAGTATTGATTTAAGATCAGGCAGGTTGCCATTATCCCAAGTGTCTTTCAGTTTTTTATACTTAGCACTGAGGAATTATAATGTGGTTATGACTTCAGGGTTACGAGCAATCTTTATTTTTATTGTAGTCTGAACAATGAAACCTCCAAGATGAACTTCAAGAAAATGAGGGGCATATTCACAAGCCCCTATCGCCACCACAACTTTACTTTCAGTGATGTTGTGGTGGCGATAGGGGCCTCGCCTTATTTACAAGGCAGCGTTAAAGCCTTGTGAATAGGCCACCTTTCAAGCTGTGTTTTGCGTGAAAGGGGCATGCCGTGGGTGTTGTGGTGGGCGTTCCACCGCAACACCCATTGATATTTACGCTGTCCCCTGTTCACAAGGGCAGCGTAAAAAGGAGCTAACGCCAATCTTAAGACCAGGACAACCCTGGTCTTAAGTTAGCGATACGAGGAGAAATGCTTTATTTCTCCTCGTCCACAGTATTGTTTCTGATTGTACCAGATGGATATTATTACCAAAAAATGACAAATATGAGAAAAGATATATATGAGAAATCAGATAAATACTCACACACACACGACTGACGTGTACATAGTGTTCTTTTAATTAATGTTGATTGATGGCTGTCTGGGGTCTATATAAGAATTACAGTGCTATTGTCTTAGCACAAGAGTAATCAGTGTTTATCTTCTTTTTTTTATGATGAACACACTGATTATGCTTTTTTTATTATTCTTTAGTAGTCAGATTATGAATTTCTTTAGCAAACTTGCAAAAAGTATACTCTGCGTCTAGAAGCAATTAATGTAGGCAGTGTGCTATATATATGCAAACTAAATGTAAACACTTATTTTCAGGATGAATCTCGGCTCAACCTTTTGGAATAATAATTGGCCCAGCTAAAAGTTGATCAGAAAGTCATTGTGCTTGCTGCGCCATCACTACTTGCTTAGGTAACTGATAGGCATGAAGTGGCATCAACCACAAATTAGAGAAAGAAGATGGAATTTGATATCCCTGCAAGAGACACTTTTGGATCTGACTCATTTCGTTGGTGATTAAGAGCAGCAGCTCCTCTTTGCAGTTCTTGGCTTGAGTGAAATGAGTTGGTGGTCTCAAGCCTGTTATAAGAGGATGTACACCCAACCCAGAGACCTCAAGTCCCACTAGTCACGAGTGCATGTTGCAATCATTTTGAGATCTCACTAAAACTGCCATATTTGTAGGTATGTCTATATGGGAATTTGTTAAAAGCAGATAAAGTTAAAAAAACAACAGTGCCTGTACAAAGGTGGGGCTGGGGGTTATTGATATAGATACAGAGACGTTTTAAGGCATGGGCAAAGTGGGCTCTGGCTCAGGGCCCCAGCCTTTGAAGGGGTCCCCTGGTAGTGCCAGCTCTGTTTAAATAATTCTTGAACAAATTGTTCTTTAAGATGCTGATTTCCTTTAATTATATTTAATGTGGCTGGTGTATGAGAGTCTATTACAGACATTTTGTAGAGAATTATTGTGTTTATGTTTCATGCAAACTCCATTAAAAAAGTTTTTTTAGGTCAAAACAGACCTCACATATGAAAATGGGAGGGTGTCACAGAGATTATTTTCAGTAATATTAGTGAGCTGCTGCTGAGTTACAATATTGAAACCACACATCACTATCCCTGAAAAGTTGGATAAGTGTGCATGTGTACTGTCAGTGACCTGGCCAAAGAGGGCGCGAAAGAGCTGAAATTGGATCATACATTTAAATCTATACCGAACAGGGGCCCCCAAAATACGCTTAGCCCAGGGCCCCCAAAATATGCTTGGCCCAGGGGACCCAAAATCCTTAAAATGTCCCTGTATAGATAAGAGGGATGACAGAAGGGATACAGGCAGAGCGGCCTGGCAGGCATGACAATTGGGATTGCAGCTCAAATCCAACATCCAGATCGTTGCATTTGAATGAGATGTTGCTTGAACGTCAGGGTATAGTATCTTCTGAAAAACAAGATTGAGAGGGCTTGTGGATTTGGGTAAAGATGGAATTCTGACCCCTGGAGCATAGCAAGAGAAGGTCTGGTGTCTTGTCCCACACCAAGTGAGTATGGATGGCCTAGAACTTGACATTCTAGAGCGATTCAGCTGAGAGCTCTTGTGAGTGCAGACTAGCTTCTAACAGCTGAAAAGCTTGTGGAAATTCCCAACCTCCCCGCCAACCGAGATCTTTTGCAGCCCCTTCCTATTATGGAGAGAAGCTTTTCTCCATACAGCACTCCTCTACTAGGGCATAATGCATTCACACAGTTGATATTGACAGTCACCTCTGTGAGCTTGTGGCATTTTTTTTCTTAAGGTTGTGGTTCTAGAGTGTACATTTTACATTTATTTTGAGCATGCATATGTTATAAGTGTCACAACTCATATGGTTCCACTTCCTATAAAATCATGTTGTATGCTAATTAACATTTAATCCTGAGAATAGTCTTCTGTTCTTAAAAATGAGTGATTTTCCTACATCCCTAGTTAAAAAAAAAAATCACGATCGGACTCACATAGGCATCTGTGTAATCAGTGGTGGCTTAGAGGTCAATGATGGAATGGTTTTGGTAGTGGGCATTCTCTTTTTCCAGCCAGAGCTACACTTAGGCATGTTGGCCCGACACTGCCTGTGAGGGTTTATAGACATACATCTAACTAGCCCTGAGCATACTTTTCCCTCCCACTTGCCTCGAACCGGTTGACAAGACCGTGTGAACTAGAGAAACCCAGTGCTTCTCTGGTTCTCTTAGGTGTTTACTTCCTTAAAGACTGGCCATGCTGTCTTTGGAACATCCAGCCAAATCCCTTCCAGAGAGGGCGAGATGGCAAACTACGATATGTGTGATGTTTGCAGACTTTTATAACCCAGATAACAAAATATTTAGAGAATATACTGTTCTGACCAAGTTCCACTCCACATACCCTCCGGCAAAGTTATTCTTCCATGAATGAGTGAATTACATGAAATTTGTTTATTCTATTTGCTGTCTGTTGTCATGCGTAATGTAAGGCTCAGGTAGGAAGTGGACCCTTTATTTCTGTTAATCTGTTTCTCATAAGGGAGTTCTACTTTTGTATTAATTGAAACAGAACATGGGAACTTGAGTGCTGTTGCTTTCTTGTGCCTGGCACTGATCAACCTTGGTGTTTCTGTTTTCCACCTCTCTTTTTGGGAGGATGACGCATTACTCCTGAGCCTCTCCTTCCATCTCCATCTCATGAGCCCCCACACTACATCCTACAGCCAGGCTTGTATTATGTTGCAACCTTCCAGTAAGGAACATAAGAACTCAGTGCCCGTGCTCCATGACCTCTTGCAGCTTATATTACAAATGACGAGTGGCATAGCAAGGGGGGGCAGACCGCCCCGGGCGACACGATTTTTGGGGGCAGCGGTCTTACCCCACCCTCTCGCTTGTACCAGCGGTTGTTGCGGGGTGGTAGCCATGCGCAGGAATTGCGGCAGCATCCCCCAGATGTCGCAAGGATCCGTCAGCACGCCTCCGCTCTTACATGCCACCGCCGCAGGCGGCAAATGCTTGGGCCACACTGGGTATCCAATTGTCTAGCTACGCCAATGCAAATGACAATGGCATCTTGCTGAAAAGAATTATGAAGTAGATTGGAATTCTGTGACCTGCCCTGGAATTGATCAAATCCTTAGTTTCTATTTGTATTCAACAAGTCCAGATAGAATCACTGGCATCATTGTCCGACAGGGCTGCAGCATTAAGATTCATAACTATCCTGATGGCACTTTAGCATACTCATGCGGCCACTGCCCTGGGCGAGCCTTCAGGTGTTCACCGACGATACTTGTGAGACACTGGCTCAGTATATGGTGCACACTTATGTAAGTGTCCGGTGGAACCCAAAGGTGGATTCAAGATGAGAAGTACCTGCAAGCAGAGGGGACAGAGTCTATGCCACTCAGGAGTGACCAGAAGGCACAGTAGACGAATGCCCACGGATGTCGGGTGTTGCAGAAGGGCTGACATTGTTATTGGAGCTGTAGCTGTGCGGACAAGGCGATGCTGTAAAAGACCAGGAGCCATTCATGAGTTGTCCCATATTGGATGTTGGGAGTTGAGGGGTCAGTGTCTGTGGGGAGCACCAACAACCCTTGGCAACTGCAGCCAACGTGGAAAGTGGAAAAGGTGCAGTGTCGGGACCAGCAAAGTCCAAGTGACTCACCACAAGCAGAGAAATCAGAGCAGGCCCAAGCAATCAGGGGGCCAGCTGAATTCAAAGAAGACCCTCAAGAGGACCCAAAGGCCAGAAGCACTGGAGTCGCAAGAGGACCTCGAGCAGCTCACCAGAGATGTAGGCCCATGATGCAAGTCATATGGTGAGGATGAAGATCTTGGTCACATGAGATGCTTGAGGTTGGAGCTTCTTGGAGCTCGAAGATCTTGGTGAAAGGAAGCCAACAAGCCTTTTCAACAGCAATTCGATGCAGTGAACAGGGGTTCTGTTCCTGCGGCTCCAATGAGGCATATTGGCATCAAACTTGGTGAAAGAACAGGGCAGGCCTTGAGGGATGTGAAGAACCACCACATGTGTTGCTGAGCCTTTCGGAGTCCGTGGTAGCCCAGGATCAGCAGACCGGTCAGCTTTGTTGCAGTGCCTGCAGATGCAGGGAAGTGACTCCTTCATGTCAAGGGAGATTCCTTCAGGTGTCTTGGGTGTCCACATGCCTTGGAAGGTTCCTCTATGGAGTACATGCTTGGATGTTGTAGCAGATGAGCAGGGAAATGAGATCAGGAGCAACAGGAGTGTTCCCAGTTGAAGTCTTGATGCCCAGAGCGAAGTCCAATGAAGTCCAGAGTGCCCAGATGGTTGAAGAAGTGGTCTCTAGATATGAATCTTGTCCCACAACGAATTCAGGGAACCACCTACAGGTAATCCCTTCAGTACCTTAAGGAGAGGTGTGGGATGATACGGAGCCCCCTCCCAGGGGAGGGGTTGGACAGTGGGGAGGATACTCCCAAGTTCTTTGTCCAGTTTCATACCAGAGCGGGGGCCAACGACTCCCTGAGCTGGTTTGAACTGGACTATGCAAGGAGGGCACCAAATGGGCCCCTCATGCAGTCTGAGTGGAGCTGACAATCACTCCCACCCGGCCCCAATACACTAAATCCTGTCTGGGAGGTGGTCACACCTCCCTGGTACAGGATACCTATTGTTCTGAATCTCCTGCTCGAGCTTGGCTCAGCAGCAGGAGGGCAGAATCCTGTCTTTGGTCGGCAGCAGCCATGTTGTGCTGTCCGGGTCTAGAAGACTGGTACTGGGAGCATTGAAGGCCTTGTGGAGGAGTTTTACGGTGCATGGAATCACACCCCACACCATTTACGGTGTGAGGGTATGATTCCAACATGTTTGAAACCAAACATGACAGGGTTCGTTACAGCCAGTTTAGAAATGGTCATCACGTTATGATGCATGGCCACTCCATGTATCGTAATGGCTGATGCATTTACAACCTGGGAGAATGGACTCCGAAGGTAGTAGGGGTGTCCTGCTCATGCAGGGGCATCCTCACACTTAGAACCGAGCACCCTGCCTTCAGGATTGAAAGGCCTGCTTTAGGGATGACTTATAGGTTTTAGGTGCAGTGACCTTAGATATATCTGTCATAAGTGGTGCTAGCACCAGCGTACACAGGCTGCAATGGCAGGCCTGTAGTTACAGTTTCAGTGGTCTTCCATGGGTGGTATAATACATGCTTCAGCCCATGGGGGACCCTGGTGTACCTATGCCACGGGGTACCTCAGTACCATATACTAGGGACTGATAAGGGTTTACCAGTGGCCAATCTGGGATTTACCTAACTACTTATCATAGCCAATTTAGGGGAGAAATCACAGAGACTGGGGTCCTGATTAGCAGGATCCCAGTCAGACTAATCAGAAACAGCATAGCACCAGGCAAAAAGTGGCGGTAACCATAAAAGCAGATCCTACTTTCCTACAATACTCAAATCCATTCCTTCTGGAAAACAAGTGTACACATCAGGCCAACATAACCCACCTGGAGCACTTATGTCAGGAGATGAAGAGCTTCCTGTGTTTGAAAGAAACCAAGACTGAGATCTTCGTTCTGGTACAAGGCTCCTTCCTCCCAATGGCCACCCCAGTCTAGGTGTACCACTGCCTACAGCACTGAAAATAAGGAACTTGGGGGTAAACAGTCTTTACTCCGCTGCTTGGACCAAGCTGTGCCTTTACAACGTGGTTCGAACCAAAAACGCATCTTTGCAATGCATTAGTTTACCTTGCAAGTCGTTACAACTACTTTCCTTAAGGGAAGCGTGGTTGTATTGGTGTTGGACTTTAAGTCCAACAGTTTCCCTACTGTTGCACACGCTAGAGTTGGAATAGTAAATGATACTGTTCGAACTCCAGCGTTTTGCCTGAGGCAAGTTGTTGTAACGACTTGCGGGGTAATGTAACGGGTTGTAAAAAAACACATTTGGGGTTTGGACCACACTGTAAAGACATACGGAAAAATGCCTGTGTGGTTCCGACATACATCCAACCTGGGAGCCATTTACAATGCTGCAAACAGCACTCCAATGCAGTGGTAAGTTATATCAACCATTGAGCCTGTGGCGCATCACCCCTTTTTTCTGTCAAGACCTCCAGGTGTAGTTGATAAAGCTGGCAAAGGGCAGGTTAAACCTTTACAATGTGGACACTCGACTCTCAAAAAAGGTAATTGCTGGAATGCAGAGGATTCAAATTAAAGGCTGCTAGTCTATGTGTGGATCTGTAGAGGCAAGACCACATTAAGCTAGTCCTGAAAGCGCTACACTGGCTTCCTTTAGGCACTTGGATTATTTGAGCTCTCCACAGTGCGCGAGGCCTTTTGGGGCCAAAGTACCTACATACCTACTTCACTCCCCCTGTAACTACTATTCTGAACTTCTCTTCTTACATCATGAACTCATAGTCCTGAACTCACATTTCATTTTGCACTCCCTATCCCTGAGTCTCCCAGTCCAGTCAGATAGCTCATGTTTTCAATCTCCTACGTCTGAGTTTCCACCCTGCACATGCATAGTGTGGCTGTTCCACTTTAGCCTCATACTGGGATCTTTAGTGCTAGGCCGATTTTGATTTTTTGATTTGATGCGGATTTATATAGCGCGAATTGCTGCCCGGAGGCGTCCAAGCGCTGTGAATACCAGGTCCGACAGAGGGGGGAGGCACGGGAGAGGGAGGAGTTTAGGTTAGATGGTCATATGTATCCTGCTTCAGCTGATCTGCTCTTACCTTTTCATCTCTTTGAATTCCTGGAAGAACAGCGCTCACTATTTCTGTACAACTATCAAGCCCCTTCACCTTACATCTACAGTAACAGGACTCTCAGAAAGTCTAAGCAATTGTTGATATTGGAGGCATGGTTGCTTTTAAAATGTTACTTCTGTTACCAACAGGCAGCAGCTTATCCAATAACAAGTCACTTATAGTTGTCGACACAAGGGGCTAATTCCAAAGGGACCGTCTTGTTCGATGCAGCATGCATGGTGTAAAGGGATCATTACCGGAAAATTTGTATGGTGTCATTTTTTATACATTGTTCCTGGTTACTCATTTTCCATTTTCTTGCATCTTCCATTGATTTCAACACTCGGCTAACCCTGGATCCTCTCTTTGTACTGACTCCTAAAATTGATTTGCACTTATTTGGTTGGGAGAACTATCGTCAAGCAACACTTCAACTAATCAATAGAACAATCATTCAATCAAAAATGAGCCTGAAAACAGTGACTGATCAATACTACCTAGAAACAGAATGCGCACGGGTAAAGAAATCTATATTTTTTTGCCAACAGTGGCATTGTCTCTTAACATTGTGTAATTAAATGCTAGAAATCGTGTAATACAACTGTACTTTGTTACAGAGTTTTTCTTCCCTTATGCCCAAATTTAACTTCTGCAAAGCTCTCCAAGATGTTCACCTGTTTTTCTCTAAATACTCTTCATTACTGAGCTTTTCAATGAGAAAGTTGTGCAATGACAAGTGGGGTGGTGCTAGGCAAGCTGTGGTATAGCAGGTCCACCCCATTTTGAACTACTTATCTGTGTTTCTCAGATGATCCATATATGTCCGCCTGACTAACCAGCTGGCACCAATTCTTAGTGAAGTTTACAACGCAATTGTGCCAGGTTACTTCAGCGTTTTGCAAAGGCAGCATTGAAACGAATGCCACACTAAACAATTCCGGTAAATATTCTTTTTAAAAACCAGGACGTCGAAATGGACATGCTTTTCGAAGCATTTAAGCTCGAAGTTATAAAAGTGGAGGTGGTTTCTTATTTTTTCTGTAATTTTTTATTGTATAAAAAATATATATTTACATGGAGCATGGAATATACATGAGTGGAGGAAGAGGGAGGAGAAAGAGGCAAAAGAAAGAAAAAGGCGCCGGGGGGGATGGAGGGGGGTGTATTTGGTCACCGGCGTTCCGTGGCTTTGCGTTAGTTCGAATGTCAGTTTTCCAAGTCCTGCTTGTCGTCGTCTTCTGCCGCCCCCTTCGCGATGCTTGGTTGGTGTCCTTGTCCCACGCCCCGGACGATAGAGAGGATAGAGAAGGATAGAAGTCGAAAATGAAAGAGGAGAGGAGCATTGCTTACTGGTTTCCTTTTGTTAGCGCGTGGATCCGCAGAGTGCGCCCCTCGACGGTTGTCTAGATTCTGCGCCTATGGGGTTTATGCGATGATAAGTAGAGGTCTAGGGGCTCCCACATGTTCGACTGCCTATGAGTTTTTGGCGAGGCAGTGGAGGTGGTTTCTGCTCTCAGTCAGAGCTGTTTATTTTTAGTTCTATTTTGAAAATGGTTTAATTTCTCACTATTCGTCTTTCACAATTGCTTGACCATAAACACCAATCCAAGATGGCTGGTTCTATTACCAAAACTCCTGTTTTACTGCTGATCTGGATTGTTAAAAAAAAGGGATTTGTAAAGAAATCATCAAAGCACAATTCTGTTTTATACTAATAAAAATATATTTGTTTCTGAAATTAGATCAATAAAATAGGAATCTGAACAAAGGTCGGACCTAAAAGCACAATGTGTTGAGTTATCATTTTATGGGGTATATCTTAAGGTTCCCCAGACATCCAGTGTTCACTGTCGAATAACTGTATGGGTTTTAACATATAACACAATCAATTGTAGACGCTGGCTACGTATTCAAAATAGCATTACTCCCTACTGAGCTTCATAGCGTATTTTAGTCAGATTAGTTTTAATTTTAGTTCTAGGTTCTTCAAACGACTGCTTTGATTAGATTATACACAACATATTGCACTCTCTGGTGATTACAAGAACACCTGCATCTTTTATTAAAAAAGATATACAATTGTGTTCTTACATTTAGAGAAGCCCAAACAACGATTAAAAGTGATATTGTTTTACTTTTCAAATAAGCTTAATTAAGGCTGCCTCAACTGAGGGCCAACAGGGCCAGAATCTACAATTTTTCTCTTGTGGGTTCTTCAAGCAGAGTAGAGTGTGATAGCACAGTATTTCATATATGTATATTTGTGTAAGAGTAGTAAGCCTGACGCCTCATCAGTCAACACTGAAGCTTTTCCAAGTATTACATTTGACAGATTTTTATGTCGTTCTTTTCATACTCCATATTAGTCCTAATGCACGTTCTTGATTGCATGTATTATTTGTATAGCTCTCTGAAGCCCTGACAAGGACACATGAGCAATGCGATTATCACCTTCTATCTGTGTGCCCTACGGGTGTATGAATGAATCTGTCCGTGATATTAAGAAGCAGGCTCGAGGTGTTGCTTGGGGCTTTATGAACCCAAAGGGTGGGTCTTGCAGAGTGTGTGAGAGGTAAACACATATGCACATGTGGTGCTTTCCAATTATAAGTTGATATTATTATTGGTGTGATTGCCTTTGTTATTTGTTGTCTAGGCCACAACTGAAACACCATATTTGTGGAACCAAAGCTGGAGATGTCTAATCTTTTTATGGTCCACCCTGTGTCACTTTTGCCTAACTTACTGGGACATTTGATACTTTCCTACATCCTTTCGTTTCCAGGTTCTAAGAAGGATATTCCACCTATACTCTTTCTGCGGACAGGAGGAATCCATTAATAGGTGTCAATCTCAATCTAATGCTTCTCCATCAAGGATAGAGTTTGAATTTGGATTGGACAAACATCAGTGCCGTGTTGTTGGTTGCTCTGTGAGTGATTCAGAGCACTTTAAAGGACATTCTTCTTGTGACAAGAAGCCAGTGTAGTGCTTTGAGGGCAAAGGCAATATGGCCATGGTTGTTCAAACTAAGAACTTGTCTGGCACTGGTATTCTGGGTACTCTGAAGTTTGAAGATTATGCATTGTGTGAGTCTCATCTAGAGTCTAGAGCTTGTTGACATAATCTTGAGTGACAGTTCCAGTGCTATTGTGACTTGGCTAGGTTGGTGGGAATTTATTGTAATTATTTGACAATTTTGAAGGTGCTTTTTGCGAAAGTGAAAAGTGTAACCCGTATTTTGAGTGAAGTATGGTATCCCACAGCTCAAATAATAAACGCACAGTGAGATGTATGCATTCTAGTTGTCCATTGTTAGTAAAAACCTTGAATCCAGACAGTGTTGGTTGTTGACATGTTGAAATATGAAAACATGTAATGACTTAATCAGCTACCATCAGTAATATGTAAGCAATGCTGCCAACATCTGACCCAGCGGTGTAACAAAAGCTACGCAGCCCCTGCAGTGTGGGGGCGAACTCCATGGGCCCCCTCCGGCAATGACAAGCCCCAGATCTTCAGGCTGGGTGCGCCCTCAAGTTTCATTACACCACTGATCTGACAAGCCCCAGAGGTATTTCTGGATTGAAGTGAAGTTACACTCAGAATACGTTTGGTAAAACTGACGACTGACAGACTTTAATCCTGATTCCACATAAAAAGAGCCAAAGGAAGAAGGTGAAGGAAGCAGAAGATTCGGAATCCCTCCAGTAGGCAAGTTTGTATTTCCAGTGCAAGAACTCCTGGCAAAGCAGGTCTTTTTCAGTTCCCTGTAAACTGGACCCAGTAAGTATTTCTAAGGGCTTGATCATTATTTTTTAGGTCTTGTTAAGATTTCCTGGCCAACAAAACCATGATAAAAATCCACCCATTCTCTCCTCCTTATGGATATGACCTGTGTTATAGACTGAATCATATCCCAGCTTGCTGTGGAGCTCAGAGGATTGGACCTCGACGTAATCTGCAACGGGGGCCATATTGCCTGAACTCCTGCGTTGTCCTTGTTCCACACAAGGGAATGCAAGGCAACGCCAAGGCTTAAGTGAGATTTACTAAGCCACGCAAAGCCACCTTATTTGGCTCTGTGTGGCTTAGTTAATCCAGAGTAACACAAAGTAGCGTAATCACTACCTTGTATTACTCTGCATTGGGAATGCGTTGCACGGGTGGAGCATGGGCGTTCCCGTTCATCCACCCATGGATTTTTACGCAGTCTAAGATTTACTATGGCTAGTAAACCTGGGATTGCATCAAAATGGTACACCTTCCTATTTTATTTATGATTGTCCTTTATTGTTTCTTTTCCTTTTTTGTATTGTCATCCCCTGCATTTCTTAATAAAAAAGATTTGAACACCCCAAAAAAAATGGTACACCTTCCCAACAGAGGCTTAGCTTAACAAGGAAAAATATCTTAACTTCCCTTTGTTGTTTCCTCTTTATACTTGGGCTGCATTCTGCAGCGTAAGTAGAAGCACACATAGATCACACAAGATGATGGACGGAATGTTGCACAATGGCAAAACATTCACCCCCAGTCACAGATCTGGGTTTAATCCATCGTTATTTTGCTCACCTAGCCACCCCAGTTCAGACATGGCCATATGCAAATCAGTCTTGACCCTGTGCCTCATGGGAACAGTCCAGCCCAAACTGCCAAGCCATGTCTTCCCTGGACCGGAATCAAGCATCCTAGGACCGGTTTCTGGCTATCAGCCGTCTTCAGCCAGGATAGCTTGACTCCAGTGCCTTAGTGAGCACAGGACCCAAGTCTGGGCATACCCTTCCCACATAGGGTGAACAGCAGAACACACAAGATGATGGACGGAATGTTGCACAATGGCAAAGCACACATAGAGTCAGGAAAATGCTTGTAAGGATTGTTTTTTGTGCTGGAAAGTGTGCCTTCCTGCACAAAAACAATCCTGCCTGTAAGACAGGCACCCTTGCACCGTGGAGCAAGTGGACCTTCAGTGCTAGCATTGGTGCGGGGCAGTAGTCAGTGCACCAGTGCAGGGAGACATCAGGCCTGCATCATATCTTAGTTTAAAATCTGCCACTTAGTGTGGGAGACTGAAATTTAGCCTCTCTCACCTCCTAGCACACAGAAAATCTCCAGATCATTTTTTTGAAGGCAGGATTTTATATTTTTAGCTTTCTGCTCCCAGTGCAGTATTGTTGCAGCCCCACATGCTCCTCCGCATGCTCCTCAAACACAACCCTTCCACCAGCAGCTCATTAATGTGACTTGAGAGGCTGGAGCCTGGCAGGGAACTGGCTTTTTCTATTTTTAGTGCGTATTTTATTGACTTTTGTTTGCATTTCCTCAGCATTTCCAAATTCCACAATGGTTAGCTCTTTCCGTCACAGTAGATGGGCCCAGCTTTTGGGGCCAAGTATGGTGTTTCTGAAGCCTCACAGCCCACGTGGGACAACATCCCCCATTATTTCTCTGAAGCAGCAAATCCTATTCATCCTCACTTGAAATGGTAACATTTAGTTGCTGTGTTGAGATTTTAGTATAGCATTTATCAAAAAGCTTTTTTTCTGAAAAAGATTGGACACATGTTTATGGGTGGAATGCATAAGTACCCATCACAGTGTGTGGGAGACGCTTGATAGGAGCTATACAGATGTCATGCACAACAGGGGAGAACCTTTTGAAATATACCCCAAAATAACATGTCCGATGTGTTCCATCTCAGGTTTAACCACTTTTCTTCATTATCTGCCATACTATGACATCCCCACACCAAATATATTCTTATGTGAAAAATGTATAAACACAGAAAAATCTGATGGTCATTTTGTGGTGGATTCTAATGTGAATGGCGTATTTGTTAAATCTTCGCTTGAAATGAAATCCTAAGCCTTTGGAACCAAATTTATAAAGACAGGCAATTTTATGAATTGTTTTCAGGTAAAAATAAGGTTAAATAGCACAGAAGTATGTCCTGATTTTAAGCATGCTTTTGAATTGCACACCAAGTATGTTTTCTTAAGGTAACATGAATACATTTTGTTAACTTGCTTTGAAACCAAATTGCAGTTAGTTCTGTACAAGGCCCCTCTGAAATGTCACTGACCCAACTCTAACCTTCTTGGAACTTGAGCAGCCTTTGACCTGTGTGATTGTCTGATATTTTTCTTGCTAGGTCGCTCTTTACCTTCCTTATTCTATAAAGCATAGTTCAGAATTCCATTTACTGAATTCGTCAAAACTGTGCTTTTTAAAGGCCTGTGTGAAACGATTCAATCTCCTGCCCCCGTTTGAAAAAGGACTGTTTATTTAACAATATAATAAACATTTTTTTGCTTGCTTGGTTAATAAACAAAGTGTTATGGGGAAAAATGTTGGCTGCTCTCTATCAGCTGTGCTGGCTTCTGAGAGCTTTGAGTCTGTAAAAGACAGTTTTATCGAGTGCTTAAAATATTCCTATTAACGTTAAACTGAATAGGAGAGTGAAATGGTGTAAAAGAAATTCACTAACACATATCAGCATAAAATAAATTAAGTAGGGACTTCATATACAGGATCAATCTTCTTATTTTCTTAAAACGTGTTTAATGAAAGTTAAGCCTTATTTTGTCTTCCTTCTCAAGTCAAGTCAAATATCTTTATTTCGGTTAAAACAAGAACCATAAAAGATGTACATAAAGTATAAAAAAAGCAGAAACCAATTCCTAGTTCTGCGCCCATCTTTCCCACAATTCATTTATGCCAATCAGGGGCACTTGCGAAAATAAAACAATAAATACATTTTTTTAATCCTTTTCACAAAAGCCGAAGGTGAAGTAGTTTGCTGTACACGCTCCTTGATGATGACAATGTTGTTAACATTTCAGCAGTTACATCAGTTTGGCACTTTTGCACATTGGCATTGGAAGTAAAGGTGCTGGGGGTGCTGCAGCACCCCGAGAAATAATCATGCTGGAGTTTAGAAGGTGAATGAACAACAAAGATACCTTTAAATGTTGTGTTTATCTTGACACATTTGCTGTTCATTCAAAGGCAAAGGTCAAAGTGTCAGGGTTTGTCTTCAGTCAAATTGCTGCATATTCATAAACTGGAGTGTACTTTTATTTCTCTGACTGAAGTGAGAGGATTTTGTTAAAGTTATCTATCTGACATTCCTACTGCAGTACAGAAAAGCAATGGAAAGGCTGTAGGATGGCAGTTTATTTCTAACACACCACATTTAAATATCCTTAAATGAACTATAAACATACTTCAATTTATCTCAGCCATTTGGAAAGCACTGATGAAGCACCTTTTTGTTGTAATTCTGAAGTGTGATGGAATCAAAGATTTTAATAGGATCAAAACAAAACAAGACACTACTTGGTGATGCACAAATAATAAATATTCACTGAAACCCGATTTCAACACATTATCGTTTTTGTGCTATATAGTTTTACTAGTAAAACTACGTCTGTGCAAATTTAGTGGCCATTTCAAAGGAAAATGTAGTGTCTGTAAATGACAATGCACTACCATACCAGTGCTCCAAAATGCACCACCAGCTACATATCACATCATTACCACTCTGCTGACTTCAGTGACATAACAGCACCCCAACTCAGAAAAATGTTTCAGCACCACTGCCACTGCATGTTTCCACCAAAAAAGTGTTGGCTAGTAGAATACATAGTTCTCTCCCATTGTCTATGATATCCTGAAACAAAATATTTCCACATATGTGTGGGATCTGCGTAATTTCTTTTGTTTTTTTAATAGAAAAGATTAAAAGGGAGAAAACTGGCCTACGAGAGGAACATTTTCTTAAATCTTACATTTATTGAATTATCAATTGGCCAGTAATTGAGTACATTTGACTGAAAAAACCCTATTTTCACCAATTTCTAATTAAAAAACTAAAGGAACACGGGCATGCAGTAGGCTGCAGAAAAAAATGCACAGTGACAATCAGACCCTGAATTTTAAAGAATTCCAGAGGCTGGCAGCTTTCACGTCATGCAGTGCAGGGTCAAATGAGCAGTTAATTTTTTCAACCTCACAAAAAAAGGATACCCGTAAATATCTGCATTTTCAAGGCTTGTTTTTGATGGAAAATGTGTTTTAGTAAGGTGTTTTCCCAATTGACATCACCTGGGCACCTGCTCTTACACAAAGGCTTTCTTTATTGCAGTAAGAGACTTATCACCCCAGATTTTCCTCGAGTTAGCTTACCTTGAGGGTTATTCATTTCAGTTTAACTCCTCAGCATCCATGTCAGCTCTCTTTGACTGGTGACCTTCTTAGGGGACAGCAGTTCTGGAAGCATCAGCATGGTGTTTGACTCAAATGCATTCCAGACTTTCAGTTCATAAAGATGTGTAAAACATGTCTGCAGTTGCCCTAAGGTAGACCCAAAGGCTGGTAGGTGGTGTTACTGACAGGTAAGCAGAGTGAAGTAAGCTGTGTGAATTTGTAATTCACTCACTCCAGACGGGCAATGGAGCAGTCACCCTCCTCATTGGGTATACGTATCTACCCCCCTTTTGCCTTCAGACTTGTCCTTGTGTGATGGACACTCCTGGTCCAGGTCAACATCAAGACGTTCAGTGTTAGGACATTCTATCTTGGAGCACTTAATGTCAAGGGTATTCAGAGCTTCCCAGTCAAAGGTGATTTATTCCTCAATCCCGAGATACTTCTCAATATCAAGGGCTTGGGTATATAATACTCTCTGGTACCTTCAAAATCCAAAGGATGCTCTTTGACATCTGTGGAAAAGGTGGCTACTTTGAGAAGAATAACAAATGTAGCCTCTTCCCTAGAGTCACAAGCCTTTGGTTGAGGACCTGACACCTATCCCTAATATAAAGGATGACTTTCAGCCTCAAAGGGTTATACAGGGTTGATCTACATCAGCAGTTCCAGTGCTGTTACCATTTTACCTGATCCTCCAGCATTGTCCAAGCAACTACTCTTCCTCCTCTGCCTCCTCCTGCAGAACAGGAGACATGAAAGCAGAATATCTCACATATTCTCAACAACAAGAAGAATCTGTTTTTATATTGAGCCTCCCAGCTCTATGTTTGTCATCTGAATAGTGACCACATTATCCATCTGACACAAAGAAAGAAAATCCAAGATTATTGAGGTACTGACATCATATCCGAAGTTGATGAAACGTCTGTCTTGCCTTGAATCTGGCAAAAGTGGGAACTCTGGGGTTGTGGATTTTCAGAGGCTGTCCAACCGCTTGTCATTTGAGAGGTGAACATGGTAATTATCCTCCACAATAAATTGCTATTATTAATTGTAATGACTTTTACTTAATCCGCAAGCAAGACCTATTGTGGCTTTGTTCCTAGACTGAACCGTCCATAAAACCAGTGGAAAGGCATATAGAGAAAAAGTACAGATCAACAGTTTTAGATTCTTTATTTCTTATGGAAATTTTCTAAGAAAGAAACACCTCTTCCCAAGTCCATGGCCATTCTGGCAACCAACAAGCTGTGTAGTACTCTTGTCAGCATCCAAGTAAAGGAGAGAAAAAGGATCGACACTGTATCAAAGCAAGTCTTCCAGGCATCTGCCACTTAAATGATTGTTGCTAGGTCCACCAGAAGATTAAACTGGGAGTTGTAGAATGGAAGACAGCTCCATAGATTTACTTCCGGGAAGAACCGAGATGATGTTAAAGGCATTCTAAAAGTAGGCATGAACCCATCTGCTCAAACAGGAAGAACTGGCAAATAATTTGCTGATGTGGTGGCTCTGAGCATATGTCACGGTCTTTCAGTGAGATGGTGTACCTGGCTATGACTCACACCTCTATTCTCAGGCCCAACAAAAGCTCATGGATATGTCATTATCAGGAACATCTCTTTTCTGTACACAGGCTGATGAGGAATGCCAGCACCTGAAGACTGAAGTGGAGAAATCTTGGCCTAGAAAAATTGAATGAAATAATTAAAGTGCAATTCAAAGGAAATAGTAAAGGTCAGTACACCCTTAATTCTCACTGGAAGGGACAATAACTGTTGCAATGCGAAGAACAACATCAACTGGCTTACAAAAAGTGTTTTTGTAAGCCATGACTCATCCAATCTGCCACCACGTTTAAGCCACCACGTTTAAGCACTGGGGACATTTAGACCCCCCTCCCCCATGTCAGCGAACGACAGTAGAACATTGGGTACTGGATATTGCCAAACATAGATAAAAGCTAAGATTCCATTCTTCGCCTCCAACCATACCAGTTCATCAGTTCGTTGATTGTGATGACACATGAGATGAGCTACAGTGAGTATGGATTCCAGAAATGCGTCTTTTTGCATGATTCCTCCTGTGATTGTAGATTTCCCGGGCGGTTTTAGGAAAGTTTGTCTACCAGTTTTGTCGAGCTCACTCTAGAAAGCTAAAGCTAACGGCCCGTCTTGTTGAAGCCATCCACAAATCAGATTTACTTTTCATTTCCTGTGCCGATATCACACCGGTCAGAAGTGTGATTTTGCTTCAAGTTCTCTGTATGAAAGAGCCTTATCCTGTGTTGCATTGTTAAAATGCATCTCTAAGAATTCATTCTGTGTTTCTTCCAAAAGTCATATCAGACATTCATGTTAAACAAACGTTTTCCCTTCTGACATTTTTCCAAACCTTCCTCAACAGTTTAAGTAGTAATCCTCATCAGTATTTATTGCTCCAGGACACCGTCATCTGAGGGTGAATGTTGCATTTGGTTAATTACCCATTAGATATATAGATAGAATTGTACATGCATATGATTATATATTATCTCAGAAAATGAGGCGTGTAAGATAATTTTTTCATAGCCCAATTTAATTATACTGTTTTACAATAAATGATAAAGTCCCAATGAGCGTGAAGTTTATACACGTATTAATCAGTCATTCTGTCCCCTGCAGATTAGCTCCACTTATGAGCATGTTCTGTTGAACTCTGTATAATTTCTATACAGAACTCCCCTTTGTAATTATCATCACCCATGGAGCTGTTCAACATTGTTCTAGAGAGTTTCACTGAGATAATGAATGTAATTATAACATCTGGCATGCAATGATATTCTCCATTTAATTCTGCTTTGTATGGTGAAAAGCTTTTGAAGTCCATCTAAATGCTTTGGAAGTTCCTGTAGGACATTCACCTCGACCGTCCTAATTCAACTGATTCTGCATTCTGATTTTGCAAAACCATTTTCGGTGCCCTCGTGAAGCAGGGAGTGCAGAGTTATCCAGTTGCTCAATATCAGACTAAAGTAATTTGCCTAGCCCTGTGCTTGTTATGTTTAACAAGGCCTATTGTATTCCAATATGCAGGGAGTAAACTTTAGGTCAGCCTCCGTCAGTCATTCTGAGCGTCTATGTCAATCACGAGTCAGAGAAATCCAGAGGAAAACACATTCTCACCCCATGCTATTGGCTGTTTGCTGAATCATTCCTCCTCCTAGTGAGTGCTCTGATTGCAGTGCATGAAAGACTATTTTACATCTTTAAAATATAAACAATGATCACAATTTCTAACAATTCAATTCTTTGTCTCGTGTGTGCATTCACAACCGATTTCTGCAAGCAGTTTTAATACATTTATTAGTATTTAAGTGCAAGCCCTACCCCTTGATTCTTTCCAGTGTCAAACATAAAACTCAACTTTTATGCAATATGTTTTTTTCCCAATGACATCGAGCAACTTCTAACTGTAACTATATATTAAGAAAACTCTAACTGGTGTTTGCAGTAGAAATTCTGTAGTTCTGCTCCAACCCAAATTTTCTTGTCCATATAAACCAGAAAATCAGTCAGGAAAACATTCTGCTTGTCTCCAAAGTATTTTGGGTATGCAAATACCCCGTTCAGACTCCGTTTGCCATACCTCTTTTTCTCACCTTTCACAGCTTACTTCTCACATTTTTAGACCAGTAAAAACTTGATGGACCCATGCGAACAGAAGGAAGAGGATGGGTAAGGGTGCCGTTAAACCAAATCTGGTGGTCCCAGGCCATAAGAGCACCGAACAAATAGGAGACACGCTCGGCCCACAACAAAACAGCTGCTCCCCTCCCAACTCTCTGCCGTGGGCAGCACAGCAGATTCTGAACCAATTGCTCCCTCACCTCTCTGCTCACGTCGGCCACACCTGTACGGAGCCCCCAACAGAAGGCAACCAGCAGGGCCTCCAGATATACAGAGGGAAAAAGGTTTCCACAACCTTTTCAGCTGCTGCCGGGACCCCCTGCAAGGCGCATCTCCAGCAGTCTGACAAGGGAGATCCAACAGGTGGCAAGTCCGACCCAGGCAGCGAGCAGCCGAGCGCAATACCAGACTCGGAAAAAATTAAAAACTCAGGAGCTTAAGGGGCAAGAAACTGCCATTAAACAATAATTTGTAAAAGGAAGATCACTGCATTTCTGGATACCAGGTCTCTCTCTATGTTCCACATGGGACCCGGCCTGAGCCTACAGGATGTGAGGGCCCCAACACGGACCTTCTTAGTCAACAGACTTTACTAATAGTAGTGCTCAACCCTAATAAAATTGATTAAAGAGCAGCTGAGCGGTGTCCTCCCCGGTCTGCATGCCGTTACCTGCCCAGGCCTGCAGCCAGCGACAGGGCACCAGATCACACGAGCAGACTGCTTATGTGATGCCACTGCCCGCGCTGAAAATAGTTTGTTGGACCAGCAGCACCAACATGGTCAGCGCGCGCTAGCGCTATTCATTTAAAAGGGATTTTTTTTAGCTCCAACAGAGTGACAATTCAGGCATTTACTGTACTTTGAGGTGAGCTGCAAGCACAATTCGTACATCGTGGCTGCAAAGATTCCGACAACAAACACCGGCCTGCATCGTTTATGATCTCTGCAGCTTTGTGAGGAGTCAGAGACACTGGCGTGCTCTGGGCTGAGCCAGTCCCGCCTCGTTGGTGTGGTACGGGGGATCACTTAGCTATAGGCTCATCTTAATGTAAATGATCACAGCACAACGCAGTGCGAGAACTGCTGCCATAAGCTTGCCAAAACTTTATTCAACTCCAACCACCGGAAATCACGTCCTGTGGCGCCTATTAAAGTGTGTGCCACAAAACTGGTACCGGCCTCAAACATGTCTGTTCTGTCTCAATAGTAACCGTTGGTCAGAAATGTATCGAATATCCTACAGCGCGGCAGGCTGTGTCATGGGGCATGAATCCTAATATTGTTGTTACATTGTAACTAGAGCTGCAGACTTTGACCCAGCTGCCGAGAGCAGCGCGCACAGTGCACTGCCACTTCTCCAGCTTTGCTTATGATTACTAGCGCTCCTGCTTGACAGTTCGGGAGGTGATATTATGCGTGACTATGCATTTCAGTGCGGTGATGCGGATCACCATACTGAAATGCGTTAGTCTCACACCTGATGCGTGATACTTGGCAGGGCTGCAGACACTCCTCTGCTTTCTGGAGGCTAGAGCAACTGAAACCTTTGTTACGGTTGAGACCTGTGTTGCACCTCCTGATAGACTTTATCATTTATACATTCAGATTGAAGGTGATATTAAACGTACCTTAAATGCTATTTTTGGGGACAATTTGACTTCTTCATATGACATTTTATTGGCGGTGGTCGATTGGCCTCTCTCCTTTGTTCTTGCTTGTCCCAGTGGGGAAGATATAATCCTCCCTTCTTTTTCACATCTCGTCCCAGAGAAGTTGCAGCATCCTTATGTTTCCTAGTGGGCCCTGGGCCCTTGCATTGGCTCCGGCCCTCTACCGCAACCAGGTTGGTTGAGATGGGAAATCTAGGCAACATGTTGTTCCAATTATTTCCATCCCTCAGCCACAACATCAGTATCCTATTAATCGTAACGTAAATGTTATGTTATGTTATGTTATTTATATTTTTATAGTGCGCTGATACCCCAGCAAAGGGGCGTCCAGGCGCTCAGACAGGTACTGTAACATAACATGCAGAACAAAAGAAAAACTATTCAGAAGCAGAAAACAGGAACGTTTTAATAGTGCGCCTAAAAATAGATAAATCATTCAGAGCTCGGGTGTGCACTGGAAGCGAGTTCCATAGTCCCGCGGCAAGCACCCGAAAAGAGCGACCACCCATTCTGCTGAGTTTAAACCGAGGGCAGATCGCCAGATGCAAGGCCTCAGATCTAAGAGATCTCAGAGGTATGTATGGAGTGAGTAAATTCACAAGAGCCGGTGGGGAAGAAAGTTTCAAAATTTTAAAAGCCAGACAGAGTGCTTTAAACTTAATCCTCTGTCTAACCGGCAACCAATGGAGAGAAGAAATAGTGCCGGAGACAGAGCAGTGTCTGGGAAGACCAACAACGGCCCACGCCGCGGCATTTTGCACCCTCTGGAGTCTGGCTACCTCAGCCTGGTTAACCCCTAACATCAGTGCACTTCCATAGTCCAGCCGAGATAGTATAGAGGCTTGGACTACGAGCTGCCGAGTAGAAGGGTCGAAGTATTTAAGGACCGGCCTTATGCCTCGCAGTATACCGTAGCATGTGGCTGCAACCTTCTTCGTATGCCCAATGAAGGTGAGTGCAGGATCCAGCCAGATCCCTAAGTTTTTCACTTCTGTTGCCGGTATAGGAGTAACACCCAGTTCTGGAGGCCACCACTGATCTCCCCATAGCTCAGCATGTTTTCCTAGGACCATCACTTCAGTCTTAGTAGCATTCAATTGTAAACAATTGGTACGAAGCCAATTGGCTACTGCTACAAGTCCAGCTCGGAATCTGGGAGCCTCTACATCAGGGTCTCCACTCAGTGTCCGTTATAGACATCAGGGTCTCCACTCAGCGTCCGTTATAGACATTCTTAGTCATTTGGAATATCAGGGTGTTCATGAGCCCTGTGTCTCATCTATGAATAATCCTCTTTTTCCCATTTAAAACCTGACAGTTCTTATTGTATAGTCTTGGATTATAGACATTTGAATACTCATATGCACACTTTTGCAGTGCAGAACACCCACAGTATGGCCCCCGGTAAACGTTTTAAAACTTCTCTAGACATTTCTAATGTTTTTTTTTTGTCATGGCCCCGGATAGCCGTTATTGGTCCACATTTACCGCCCTCAGTTTTCAAAGATGATACACTTGTTTACAGTGGGATATAAGAACAGCCTCAGTGTTTTTGCGGCACATATCAAGTCCCTTTAATATGATATTGTTCCTGACACTTTGTCCTATGTCGACAACATATACCTTACTGATGATGAATTTAATCTGCATTTGGCAAGAGTGGATAGCATTATTATGCGATTTGCCAAACTTGGTCTCAAGTTAAATTGTACAAAGTCTTACATTGCATTTCTTGCTGTCCTTTTTCTTGGTTTTGAATTAACACATGAGGGTAGAGATTTGCTCCCCATTTTTTGAGAAGTGTCCACAATTGCAACCACCTTCAACTCTCATAAAATTGCTGTCTCTTCTTGGCTTTTTGAATTTTGGCTGGACTTACATTCCTGAGTATGCTCAGCAAATTAAACCTCTTTATGCTTGATACACCCACATTTCTCCACTTCGCTTCTGGAACATACTGCAGTCTTACTCAACTCATTGTCTGATCTACTTGCTATGCATTATTTTATTTTTTTTCATAACTGAAGCTTACAAACCACACTTGACACCACTAATTTGATCATCTTTATAGTACCGCATGCAATTGGTTTACTTATGCCACGTTCAATGAGGGTGACACTGTTCCCATTGCTTACAACTCACATCTTTACACTCCTGCTGAGATGCGATATTCATCTACTGAAAAAATTCTGAATGCAGTGCAGATGGCCATCCTTAAAGAATGGCCTCTCGCTTAAGGTAAACACTTCTTTGTTTTTTCACCTCTGCCTGCCCTGGAGGCAGTAACTAAAGCAAGCGTTCCCAGTTCAATAGCTCTTCACCCTATTGGATTCAATGGGCTACGTATTTGACACCTGTTGATGTTTCCTTTGTTTTTGACCCTTCGCTACAAACACAGGAGTTTTGTTCAATATGAACATGTTCATACTCTGCCTTCTACGCTTCTTCCTCTTGATCAGTATAAATGTATCATTTACACGCATGGTTCGGCACAGCTGGCCATTGGTTCTAAGCAGACTTATTCTAGAGCTTGCGCCAGAGTCTTAGGCACTATGATCGATGGAGTTTACCACTCCACTTTGATTCATACTCTCTAGGGGCTGGATGTAGGTAAATTAGATTTACCGATTCATAAATACCGAATTTTACCGATTCGGTATTCATGAATCGGTAAATCTAATGTAGGTAATTATTCGGTAAAAAATACCGGATTGGTAGGATTCGGTATTTACCGATTCGGTAATTACCGAATCGGTATTTGTCATTGATTCCTATGGGCCTTGAAGCCCATAGGATTCAATGGCAAATACCGATTCGGTAATTACCGAATCGGTAAAATTACCGAATTGCCAAGGGGGACAGGGTGTCGCTTTGACACCCTGTTGCACCCCTGTTTCTAGCCTTTGTGCCATGTGACACACATGCATGCCCTTAGGGCATGTATGTGTGCCACATGGCACAGGTGTACATGCACAGATGTGCATGTACACAGGAATTCGTTATTTACCATGCAATAGTATTACATGGTAAATAACGAATCGGTAATGGCCTGTGGCACTGTTTGAAGTGCCACCTACATCTGTATTTACCGATTCGGTAAATTTACCGATTCAGTATTTTACAAAATCGGTAAATTTACAGAATCTGTAAATATACCGATTCTGTAAATGTAAGGCCCCCTACATGTCAAACACCAAATACCGGTCGGTAACGGCCGAAATCGGCCGTTACCGACCGGTATTTGGTGTCCTACATCTGGCCCTAGGTGACTATACAGCACAGTTGGCTAGGCTGAAAGCGTTGCTGTTGGCTTTCGAGCATTCTGATCCTGAGTCGCTCACCCTTGTGGTGTGTGATTCCTTTTACTGTGTACAATCCTACAATGACCAGTTGAAATTTTTTGAAAACAAAATGCCTTTCGCGATTTCACAGGCAGCACAATGAAGCATAAAATGCTTTGGGTAAAGGTGGCTGAGCTTAAAGATTGCCTTCCACTTACACATGTTGTACATACATTGGGCCTTCAATGTGCAGGAGCGCACAAATTCAATGGCTGATGAAGCAGCAAAATCTGCAGTTGCCACAACTAAAGTAGCAGCGATTATGTGCTCTAAGACTAAAATTGATGATGACATTTGAGCTGCTTTAGCCGCATGTTGAGAGGGATCTGCTTTTCCTCAGGGCTTTCCTTCTAAGTATACTTATCAGTTAACTACTGACAAGGTTCCCTTTGTAACAATTCCTGGGATTGGTGATCACCTGATCCCAAACCTCAACCGCAGACACTCTTTGATAATTGCTGCTGATGAAGGTATAGCTTCTGCACATGCAAGGGTTGCAGCGACTGTTTCTCTCTTACTGTAACGTTACTGGTGGCGGTGTCTATACCAACAGACTCGCCGTTATGTCTTATGTTGTGATGTTTGTCAACAAATTAAATGTTCTACTGTGTCTCGTCCACCTCAGACACACCTTTATATTTCAATTCAGCTATTTGGCTGTGTTTATCTTGATCATTGCGGTCCCATGGTTTCAGACAATGCATCCAAATATAATTCAGTTGCAGTTGATTCTTGCTCTAGGTTCCTCTGGGTTTGACCACAGTGCTCGTCTGATGCTCGAACTGTTATTAAGGATTTGCAGGTCTTTGTCGGAACTTATACCTGTGATGCTTTCCACTCAGACCAGGTTCCAGCTTTCGCCTCTAAGGCATACAGTGATTAAATTGAGTCAATGGAAGTGCATGTGCATTTCTCATCTCCATATAGGCCCATGGCCAACTCTGTTGTGGAGCGGATGAATTGTGACTTAAAGCAGTCTTTAACTGCGAGTGTTATAGGAACAGGGCGTGGCTGGTTAACTCATCTCTATTGAGTTCAGCGAGTGCTTAATAATCTCCCTAAAAGGTCTCTGGGTGGGCGGACCCCATACAAAATGCTCTTTGCCATCAATATTTATGTTTCTGTCCTTGATGGTCTAGACATTGTGGTGGCACTGTGCTGTCTTGCTGGATCTACAGAAAAGTTGTGATACTCTGGCCAAAATTCATTTGCCTTCTTCTCTCTAATTGGATGCAGCTGTTCAGATTCCTGTTACCGGCTAGCTTCCTAAAGTTGGTGACTTAATTTGTGAAAAGATGGCAATCAAGAAAGAATTCGGTCCCTCCTACCATGCTCCTGTTCGAGTCCTTGGTCTTCAGAGTACCAGAACTGTGATTTTACCTCCACTTCCCGTATACAAAGAAAATTGTTTTGTTTCAATTGAACATGTCAAGTTACACCATATGGCTAATCCTAAATAGTATGACTCGAGGTGTTTCTACACAGAATGTTGCTTTACAGCCCGTGAGCTCCGTCCTTGCTGATTCTCTATGACTGCATGAGGGGGACATCGAGACTTAGTTGACCTGATACCTGTTACACCTTCTACACATTCAGTTACGGACATTGTGTACTCTTATCCACCAGTTGATACCCCATCTGCAGTACAAAAACCAACTGTCCATCCAGGATCACAGCCTTCACTATTTCCTCTGAGTTCTTCTGGGTATTATATCGATCAATATAATTTTTTCCTTCAGACAGTTCTTCGTTGTCTTCTATTTTGCCTTTACCAACAGCATGGATTTGTGTATTCATCTCCTGGTTAAAACGCACTTATCTGGTTCTGTCTTGGATATGTATCTGGATTGTATTTTCCTTGATATTTTTGTTCATGTGGATTGGGTTCCAGACAGTTTTTTTTCCTTTCCATCAATGCCATCAACTCCCAGAACGTTCTGCTGCAGATCTGGTCGCCGGGGTGTTGGTCCCATATTCTTCTTTGCATGAAATGAAAAAAGACCAGTCCTTTGTTAACATTTCAGTGGTCCCAGTCACTGATGGAATTGTATGGGATAAAGTACCCTTTGATGTATTTGTCCTATGGAGTCCCTGCAAATACCATATATGTTCCGTGGTTCCATGGGCGATGTCATAATACCTGGGTTGCATTCAGATGATTGGAATGTTCACACTGTAAATTTGACGTTTTCTGAAGTACAATATTATACTGTCTTTGACTCTGGGCATTTATATTTAAATTCTGCTAACTATGCTGATTTATTCTCTTATCAACATTAGGGACATATTTTTTTGCATAGGACTAGTTTACAGCGTCCCCAATATAATTATACTCAATAGGAGCATTGCCCAATTCCACCTCAGGGTAGCTCAAAAACACAAAAAATGAAGTACACATATTTCACGATTTATAACGCATCAAACCCAAAATCATACTTTTTCAAATTGGTTCCTACTCCCTTGAAGAAATATATGCTTACTCAAACTAAGCTAATTTATACAGCTTCCTTTATTGAATAATTAACCTTATAAGGCTATGATTATTGGAAAGAGAGTTTCACCTTAAATTCAGTTTAAGGCACTAAGTCCAGGCAAGTCCAAGGTACAGAATCTTTAGTTTGTGCGTGTCTCATACCTTCACAAATCATTTTTCTAAATGATACATTTCAACAAACTACTTGTATGAGGCTGGAGAATTGAATACTCCAACTATACCATCCCTTGCCCCTTTCGATGACTGGCATTTTTATACAAATTATACTGAAGATCGATTAAATGGCATGATACAAAATGGTACGTTACATTCTTCACCTGTGGCTGCAGGAATGTGGTTGATATGGCCAGTGGGTACTAAAGATTGGCATGCTCGATTCTTAAACTCCACATCTGGGTTCAAATCAAATAGACCCGATCCCTGATATACACAATCCACGCAACATAACACTGTAACTACTTATTCTGTGGGTAAATTATGCTAACAATGCTTAGAACATTCTACGTTGTCTGCAGTGAAACAAAATCTTTCCCTCCAACCTAAGATATGAATCTTTCTGATTTCCATTTGGGTCCAAAATCCCCATGTTCTAAATGATTTGTTTATGCTGCTTTTGATAATATATATGGAAATTATCGCAAATGGAAGCTGCCGTCCATTTACGCCAAATTGATCAAGAAAATTTGGATAAAGTCCTTGCTGTCATAGATAATAGTATTAATACTTTGTCATCTCGTATTTATAGTTTGGATAATACCATATCATCTGTCTTTGTTATTGTGCAAAGCAACATGTCTACATTATATCATGGCCAGACTAAACTTAGATCCATAATGCAATTCAGTTAGACTCTCCAAACACTGAAGAACGGGTGCATTCCTTGGCATTACCTTAATTCCACTGCTTTGTTCTTATAATTTAATTTGACAGGTAGACAGCAATCAATGGCAATGAAAGAAGCTAGTTATGCTATGTTACACATAGAGAAACTTGAACAGCTTCCCTTAACAATTGCCGAAACTCCGTCTGCAGTCTGTTTAATACACAGGATTATCTCACTACCTCTCCCTACCTTTCAGTTCACTGCTTGCATGAAACACTTCCCATTGGGTAGATACAAACCTCTTGGGAGCAGTTACATACATGAATTGTGGTCCTTGCCATTTACATATCGTTGTCAACAGGCTGAGAGAGAATTTTTTTTACAGTGGAAGAATGTGACTTCACTGCCGTACATTCTCTTGTTTGTCAACACATAAACGTCCATGGGGCCTGTAATGTGTCTGCCCCTAATTTAAGTTATTTAAAAGTAACTCCTGTTGCCGCTATTATTCCACCTCTCAGATCGCTTCCGTTCGTGGGTAGGAATCCTGTATGTGGTGTCCGTTTCCCAGTTGGTAAATTGCCACAAAAACGTCCTGCTTCTTCATCCGCACTGGAGTGTTGATAGTTCAATCTGACCTTCCATTCCTAACTTTGAAAACAGATTTCAATATGTTGAGCAGACTCAAAGCGTTATTGTTTCAACAAGAAGTGGCTCTTACTTCAGCTCGGGAAACCTTCGAATTGCAGGTGGCGAGAGCATCCAATGAAATACAGTAATTGTTAAACACAAATCTCCCTCTACAATTCGGTAAACTGATTCATCAAATGTTTAATGCATCTGAAACCGCGGGCCTGGCCCACTTTTTTAAACTTGTGGGTTCCGGCGTCGTGACCTCAAGTCTAATGATATTTGGAGAAATACCAACTTTTATACATTCTATTTTTTACAGTGGTTTCCCGCTGCTGCTTGTCTTGATTTTGGGTGTTGTGGTGCTGTTACTGCTATTCCGGAATCATTGCTCCATTTGTGGTCCTTCCAGGGCAGGTATTGCTCCAGCTGTTCCGTGATAGCATGCTATGACTCTATGAAGTAGTGGCTCTGGAGGCCGAGTTCTGTTTAACATTTCACAACACTTATTTCACCTGCATGCAACCTGTGTTTCATTGTATCCGGTGCCCCTTTTAATGGGCCCTGGATGTCTGCCTGGCTACACTATCTCAAGCTTCCCCCGATTTTGAACTGTTGATGAGTCCCTTAGTGACCCATTACCAGGAATGGTCTTTGGGCATGCAACAGCTTCAGAACCCGATGTTATGGCCAGTGGCCAGAAATGGCTCCTGTGCAATGGCACAGCGCCTTCTGTATCTCACTGTCATCTAAAACAACACAGATTGCCCCATGATGGTTTTATCGACATCTGGCACTAAGGAACACTTTTGTTCCTTTGCCTTGCTCAATTGGATTGTTGATATTTGTCTCTCGGAAGGAGCGGATTTAATAATGGAGTTGTTGGCCTCTCAGCTGGCATCACACGTTTTTGGACCCAGTGGCACTTTTTGTACTATTACAATGAAAAACAAAAATTATATTTATTTACCATTTACACAAATACTCGCAATCACAAAAAATTGCTGATCTATTAACTGCACAGCCGATCTAGCTTTTTGAGACTGCTTATTGCCTGAGTTCTGTCGTCACTGTTGGTGCTGCCATCCTGATCAAGGGGAGGGTGTCACATGTGCCGTGCAGACCCATTGCTATTTTCCCTATATTAGCATAGGTATGCTGCAGTCTTAATTTTGCTTTCCGCACGTTACTATACAAGTATTTTGCCTTGTGCCACTCTGTACTTTCACACAGAACTTAATGTTATTTTTGTGTTCTTCATTTTCTTGGGATTTAGTCTGAACACTGTACACAAGGTCAAACAATAGTGCCCCTTGTTATTCTGTTTAGCACATTGACAAAATACACACATACAGCTGTTGTTTGGGAACGCGTAGTATTTGTCATATAAGTATGCACAGACAGGCAAACATACAGCCGAGGTTGTGACTACACCTGAGAATTAGATCCTTCATCTGTGCATGCTAAGGTATGGGGTCTGCTGCAAACATCCAGAGATCTTTTGATATATAATCATATTGCTTCTGTAGGAGGGGAGGGAGGTTAATTACCCTGTTGTATATAATGACAGCTCCTTTTATGATTTATGGATTACTTACTATGCTGACCATATTTGTGTTAGGCATCTTGTAACTTATTGTGGCATGTATACTGCATACTACAGCACAATAGTTAAAATACATATTTTAAACTTTTCTTGTGTTTCTGTCAGACCTTACTGCGGACATGTACGAGTGTGAGAACGAAAGGGTGTGTCCGGTCACCGCAATTCCTGGGAGGGTTGTGTTCTGGGATGTCTAGTCTCTTGTTCCTCTGTGAGTAAGTAGGAGGGCAAGTGAGACACTAAAGATAGTCGGTCCTGGGCACATGGGTACTAAGGTGGTGATTTTGCAGAATTACTACAACACACCAATGGCACACACAAAGTAGTCACATATTTCTACAGAGTGCTCCGAGCAGATGTGATTACACCCTTGACAAACCTGCAGGAGAAATAGGAGAGGGATCTGGGGACCTTGATACCAGCATGGGATTGGGCAGGAATTCTGGTCCAAGTTTCCAAAGTATCCAGGAATGCCCATTTTAAGCAGAAACATTTCTGCTTGCTTCATAGAGCATATCTCACCCTCGGAAAAGTGAACAGGTTCTACCAGGTAGCTGGGGCAGCATGCCCTCGTTGCGAGAAGGTGGGAGCTGGAATGCTCCCCATGGTCTGGGCATGCCCTTCCCTTTCGGGTTTCTGGGAGGAAGTAGTGACTTATGTTAGCAATGTCACACAGTGTAGCGTACCTAGGTCCCAAGGCCCCTGCTTACTAGGATGGTTTGCTTGCCCGGCCAAGCATAAAGTTACATCCAGATTTGGGGACTTGGCTTTGGTCATTTCGAAACACCGGATCATGACCTGGCAATTCCTTCGGGACCCTAGATTACATAAGTTGCGAGGAGAGGTTCTCAAATGGGCAGGCTTCGAAAGTGGAGCTATACTCTGGGAGAAAGAAAAGGTGTGGTTCTCTTGAAGCAACACAAATATGGTGCAATCTGGTCAATTCTTTGAGGGACCCTGACCTGCAGACAACAGTAGTTCCCCGGAAGGAATAACTTCCCACCTGAAAGGTTAATTAGGATTCTGGTCTTTGTAAAAGGACGGGAGACCTCCTGTCTCGGGATACATTGATTTTTCATGCCTGTACTAAGATAACAATAAAAATGTTGTTTAAAAAAAAAAAGTATGGCTTTACGATTGAGCCAAATAGAGCACCACAGTAGCAATGGGGCCAAGTTAATGTAATCCTCAACATACTCCAATCCGTTCTCTTTGTTGCAGATGAAGCTTGGATTACATAAGCTGCATACCTTGTTTTCCTCCATTTGGAGACTAAAGGCCTTTTTCTTGCCCCAAATGCCCAAGCCATAGGTTAAAACCAGAAGGCATTTCCTCTTATCATTTTCTAGAAAAGCGGCAATGGGTTTTTTACCAATCAAGGAAGCCGGGTTAGAAAGGAAGCAATAGAATTTAGAAGTCGGATTCTAGCCCTAGATGTACATGCCAACCAAGAACCCTGCAAACCGAAGGTAACCCCAAGATAGAAGAATCCATTAACTCTTGTTATTGGTTTGCTATCTATCGTCCGTCAGGGTTCGCATTTTGACATTCTCAGGCCCGTGGGCCATTATGAAGGTCTTGGTGGAGTTCACAGCCAGCTTCAGGGAGGTCATACCAACTATGTAGTCTCCTATTAACAGATTCCGGGCTTTTTATAATCTTGGCAGGTCACACTGCATCATCTGCATACGTTAGGGCAGGGATTGGGATGTTTTTGATCATGTGAATAGAACAGTAGTAGATTAATCTATTCCCAACAAAACAAATTTAAGTAAGTGAGTTATCAAAATTTCAATGATGTGAGTCATATTATGATCAATATGCATCTATTGGCTTTGGTCTTTGTAGCTTCTTTCTCATGAATTGTCTAATTGTCTAAATTGTGGTATGTGTTTTTGTTTGTATTTTTACTTGTTTATTGGAGATTATATCACCAATGGTGACTCTAATTAAAGAATGTGTTGTGGAATTTTCTGGAATTAATATATGTCTACTGACAGATGTAATAATTAAGATGTGAGGTTAATATTATGGATTAAAAAAATTGCCTTTTTTTTTAACTTGCTGCAGAAAGAGTTGCTCACTGGAGTATTGATAGAATTGCTCTGACAAAACATGCCTGTTTATAACCTGTTCAAATACTCTTACACTCTGCCATCCTGCAGACTTGTCTCTACCATGCCCAGGTTGATTAAGTTGTGAGAGGTGTGGAATTTAATAATATATCTATTTGTCTAAGGAATGGGATGCTTCAGAAATCTGCTTGTCTTGAGAAAAAAATCCACATGTCCTTTTGGTGCCATAAGGCAGGTGAGAAATTATTGCAGTGGTTTCACTATACCAGAACTCTGATAATAGCCTCTCTGATTATGTTAAGGCTCATATTAAATGAGGATTTGGATTGTAGCAAGGCTCTGATTTTGACACTATGCTGCAAATCTACATTGCGAGCTGGAAGTGGGAAGGACTCTGTAGTTCCACAGCAAGCATGCCATGTATGTCTGTGCATACCCAGAAACTAACATGTTTATGGTTATTCTCCAGATCCTCTCCAATCGTTGTGGGAAATAGTTGGAAATGTACTCTTGATGATGAGGGGAGTGAATCTTTTCCCAGGATGGGAAACAAGGTGGCTTGGGTAAAGAGAATTTGCAGTCACTCTGTAAACTTCTCCAAGAACAACTATAAGTGTTTATATTTGCTCATGCAAAAATTGAATTTGCAAAGGTTTGCTAGAATAGATTCTAGGTCTTCTTCTTGTAAACTCTTGTGAATTCCTGAAAGTCGTAAATCTGCACAAATGCAAGGACATCTAATTGTGGGAGCTCATTTGTAACTTTTAAAATCAGGCTCCTAAACATTTGCATGTTGCTCTTAATGGTTTTACGCCGTTTCTTCATTGTCATTCTGTTTTTTAAATACTGACATGCATTAAACACATTTTACTGAATGTTGCCATGGTATTTAAAGTATCACAACACTTTAGCATTTTTTTATCTAAGTTGTATTTTTTTATGCACATTTTATTTTTGAACCAATCATCTATCTTTCTCTTATTCTCTTGCATGTATGTGCATGTAATCAGGGAGCATTATGTGATCATTAAAAAATAGAGTCAAAAGTGTTACATGTTTAAGACTGGTGTTCGCTTGATCTTAGTAAAATAAATACATAAATATTACACAGTGGTGGTAGCCACAGTGTAGTTATGATTAGGTCAAAGTTTCCTTGCTTCTTATTTGATAGCTTTCCTTGCTGCCTTGTTCAAGCTTGTATTTGACCCTCTCCTAGAGTATAGGCTATTTACCATCCTTTTCATTGGCTGACATGTGTCCTTTCACTTTTTTGGGAACCCCATTATTTTTTAGTTAAGCTCTCCATGAGAGTTGCATGTATTTTGCAGCTGTCTCCCTCACGTGCTTCTCTTCCCCATGCTGTGTGTTCCTCTTTCTCACCTGTGTGCTTCTCCCTACCCCTGCACTGTGTTGCACTGTCCCTCATATGCTTCTCTCCTGCCCCCCCCCCGTGCTTATCTCTCCCTCTTGTGCTTCTTCCCCACCCTCTATATTGCTCCATTCCTTGCTGCTTTTTCCCTCCTCCCATCTTCACACCTTTATTTTCATTTTATTTATTTTGATCATGCTGCAGAGAATTGGCAAGAAATGTTTTTGCAGACGCTGTACAGCATTGCCAAAAGGTGTTGGCAAAGTCAATAAATCCCAAAGGAAAGACTAATTTGCTTTGCCAATTGTTTTTTTTTCTTTAAGTGTTCAGGACATGAGGTGTTAAATAGTGTGAGCATTCATCTCTTATTCTGGCTGAAGGATAGCCCAGTGGACAGTATCCTCTGATCACATCTGCCATCATTTTAGCAATTTAGCTGCTCGCCTTTGATAGTCACTAGATATTCAGAGTAATCGGATTGATGTCTGGGCAGTCTGACTCTGTCTCTAAACAGTATATCCACAGAATCACAAGTGTCTGCTCTGAACATAGCGTTGGATAAGTGCCCATGCTGCAAAATTGAGAAACTCAGATCATGACACGGAAATAATCTAGAGTTATGGCACGATAACCACGGAGGACATTTTCTGACATGCTTAAAACATGCCACATGTAACAATTGTGTTTGTTTGCGCTCATCGTTGTCTGTAATAGCAAAGTAAATACATTAGTCTATAAAATCTATAAGCTTAAAAATGCATGTGCTATGGACTTTTCCCACCTTAATATTCCTTCCATAAGCCGGAAAATGTCACTATTTAATAACATGGGTGATGTGTCATGCAAACTTTCCCTTTTTAATGTTACCACAGCATAAATTAGAGCACCTTTCATTGCATGTAGCTGATAATGATTATTAGAAAATGTAAAGTGGAGAGAAAGCTATATTGTATGGTGGTGACAGGGCACTGGTATTTCAAATTTTCTTGCAAAAGAACGGCCCACAGTGAGGTATCTTCTGGTCTTGCAACAAAAGCTATTCTCGATTTCAATGAGAAGCTGCAGCTCTTAATAGCAAACACCGAGGGTAGGGAAATAAAAGAGCTGTAAAGTCAAGGACTAAAAGCAAAGTCTGTGCTCCTTAGAGTATCTCTCGGGCTACAACACTGGCATTGGCATCCAGGGCACTGCTCTCAACTGGTTTTAAGACTTCCTTAAAGATAGAGTCCAAACAGTCTCTATGGACACTTACCATGCCAAAACCATTCCCTTGGACAAGTGGGCCCCCCATGGATCCTCCTTGAGCCCCACGCTTTTCAACATCTATGTAGCCTCCCTTGCCCAGTTGGCCAAGTCCTGCAGGTTCGAAATACTTTCTTATGCAGATGACACCCAACTAGTCATTTTGTTTGGACATCTGCATGAGAAAAATTTCCACCTGGATGTTCTCAACTGTCACAACTGTCTTCAATTGAATGGGAGCAGAAAAAGAGATTCTCTGGTTTGGCAAAGCCCAGCGCCACTTGAAGGACAACTGATGGCCGGCAAAGCTTGGCTCTGCCCCTTTAACCAGCAGAACAGCAAGGAAACTGGGCATACTCTTAGATGACAAACTATCTATGAGAGACCAGATCACCTCAACCTGCTGCACGTGCTTTGGCATATTGCGCCTTCTCAGGAGAATCTTTCAGTGGCTTCCTTTGAGCTCCCGGAAGACAATCTCCCAGGCCTAATTATTGCTTCAAATGAATCCCTATAATCTAAATTCAGGTGGTTCAAAATACTGCTGCCTGCCTGGTTAACTAATTGCCTCCTGGGTACCATCAGCCCCCCTGCTCATAGCCCTACATTGGCTCCCTATTAGAAAGAGAGTACTGTTGAAACTGCTCTGCCCGACCTACAAATCAGTGTATGGCCCAAAAAACCTGCAGGACAGGCTCCCTCTCTACCACCCTAGCAGAAAGTTATGATAAAAAAAATCTACTTCTTCCAAGTCCTTGGCGCACTTGAACATCAAAAGTTGGTGGCTGGGCTTGCTTCTTACCACGGAAATAGACTTCCCCTGTTCATCCGTATATGCCCCAGTTTCTCTGGGTTTAAAAGAGTCTCAAAACCTGGTTGTTTTAATCATCTGCCTCTTCACCTATTCGTCTATCACAGCACCGAGATGTCCTTTCGGGCCAGGTCATAGCGCTGTATCAAATACATATTAACATAACATTGTGAAGAACATTTTGTGCTTCTTCCATCAGCATTCCAAGTAATGTTCCAGCAAAGTACATTTTACAAATAAAAGTATATTTTTCAGTTTCGGTGACTTACCATTGATGTTCATTGTGAGAACCTCTGTCCTTCACGGTTGGTTCAAGTCACACTAGGATCTGGAGGCTTAAAAGTTCCTTTGCACCGAGGACTTGCTGAACAGCCTGCATGGACTAAATGAATGCTTTCACTTCACAGTGTTCAGAGATGTGCTGTACCCAATAATCTTCTTAGGAATTTCAAGAGAGAGGCCAAGATTTGAAATGGCCCCTCTTGAGATGTTTGGATAACTGGATGTGCAAAGGAGGGCAGTGTGAGAAGCTTGCTGTTTAGTGGGATATTTTAGGCTCAAAGAACTTATAGATATAAAATAAGTGGCAGAGCCTTGAACTGGTCAATAATGTTTAGTGAATGTGTATTGTAAGCAACTTCACCACTTTCTTTCTCCGGACCTGTCACTCTTGCTATCTGGGGGTGATCTCCTACCTAGTGTTAGTGGATGTTCAGTGTGCACCATGGGTACAATTAGAATCAAAATCAATTTAGGTGAAAAGCCAACACTTACCATTCTCAGAAGACAACGTTTCACACAAGTTCCAACCATCTATTTGTGATTCATTGATACTATTACATTTCCAAATTTGCTGGTAAGGTTTATTATGGCCAATTAGATACAGCGTTACAGCTGATACATGCTTTGCAGTGGGTCCATATTGAGCTTTTTCGAGGCCTCAGTTGTTACTTTCCCGATCTTCTATGTCTACAAGTTGAATGTTCATGACATCTATACTCAGAATCGAGCAGCCTCAGTTCAGGGTACTGTGAAAACACCGGTCTTATGCCTGTTCAGAAGAGCTGTATTTGCTCTCAGCCAACACCTACCACCTGAAGGACAAAGCCAAAGCCAATGTGTTTATTAATATGTGTTTAATACCCGAGACTGTTCCCCTAAACCAAAGATAGTCAATGAAACACCTCAATACATAAAATCATATGTAATTAAGATACCCGATCGTAAGCATCTGGGAAGTATGTAGTAATACTTCTTTATTCGATTATGCGTCATTATCATAAAATCTGGGAAGTATGGCGGAATCCAACTAACAACACTAATTGTTTGGAAACTGTTCACTAGTCCCTTTAAACCCCACTCTAACCCTGCTCGTGCAAACGGATTCTCTAGACTGCCAGCACGAGCCTTCCTTTCTTGGCGGCGTCACCACAGACTGGGTCTAGCAGCCCAGTGGAGATCACCGCTCCTGCCTGCACTCAAATGCAACCTTGCTGATCCTCCCAGAGACGTGACTCCCCGGTTTATGTCCCATTCACAAGTCTTCCTTATCGTGGCTGCGTTGAGAGGGGCTCAATGGAATTGTCCTTGTCTGATTACCCAACATGCCTGCGTTATCACATGTTTGAATGAGCCGTCGCCCTCTCATCCCTGCAACCTTGAGAGTGGCAGAAAAACAGAGCACCTGTTGACCAAGACCAAGTTGTAAAACGATATGAGCCTTTGTTTCTTTCCTGCTCAGCAGTAAATGATTGTGTAAAAGGAAGGTGCTCCTTGATGCGGGAAGCATGCTTACTCTGCGGTTGCCTGTGTAATGATTTGACTGTGCTTGGGCAGCGCACCCTCCAGCACTCCAAATAGCCACACAATATACAGAGTTATGTCCTTTACAGAGCATATTAGAAGGAAGGAGGTCATTTAAAATAAGGAGGCGCAAGTTAAGGGAAAGAAAAGGTGACTGTAGATAAGTAGAAGTGTAAAGACAGCGTGTGTGAGAGGAGCAGGAAACATATCTAGAAGATGTTAGCGACCAGGTAGGCTTATGCCACCTCCAAAGGAACAACGGGACTGGAGTAAAGTCAGGCACATGGCAAGAACATGTGGGGGCAGAGAAAGTCGCATAGCAGGTTACGGGAAGATAACAGTACAATCATTCATCTCTGACAGTATGTGATAGGCGGGAGAACATACCAGAATATTGTTGTCAGAAAATTGTCTGACATACATATAGTGTTCTACATATGGTAGCAACATTATTGCCCTAAAGGAATTAATTATCGAAAATCTACTCTCAGTGAGGTTGTATTTTCTCTGAACTATATTTAGGATTGAATACTTATGCCACAAATGCATGTTGGGGAGGCATTGTGCTCCTGAGAGAGTCCTGGCTCTGGCTGGCCTGACTGCAGCAGATCGCCAGGACAACCTTCTGTTGGGCTACAGGCAGCAGCCCGCTCCTTTCATAGGATTCCCTATTCCCACTCCCTTCTTCTCAGCTCTCCTCCTCATCATATGCCTCGCTTTCCTTCCTGCAAGCTATAGCTCGATTGCACCTTCACAGTCTCTCTGCAGCTACAAGGAGATGCCCTCCCAGCTCCATTCTGCATGGTCACCTTCACTGGCCTGCACTTCTGCCCTTCCCTCCGATATCACACTTACCCCGCGACCATTATTCGAACTGTATAAGTGGAAACATTTGCTCAACAGTGAAATATGTTATGCAGCTAGCCCCAACTACCAAATGTCTTCAAACGTCCTGGTGCTTGGTCTCACACATTCAGATATTGCCTTCCCTGTGGATGGGGAAGAAGTACACATGAGGAGGGGGTGCTTCAGCGGCAAATTTCAACAACAATGTTTTTTTGCTCAAAAGGTGCCAAATATGTAAGGTACATTCCGTGCAAATCTTTGACAAACATTTTTTCAATAGTTGATTGCTTATTTGGCATAGAAATATTTGTACCATCAGCCATGCAAATTAATGTGCAACACAGCCACTCACCCAAATTATCTGCTTTTCAAGAGGGCACCCCAATTGTAGAAAAGTCTTAATCATTTTAATTTTCTTTTAAGGCCCAAATGTTTTGAATGTTACAGCATCTCCTAAAGAGACATACATTATTCTTATATATATATATATATATATATATATATATATATATATATATATATATATACATATATATATATATATATATATGTATATATATATATATATATGTATATATATATATATATATATATATGTATATATATATATATATATATATATCCATGAAAAGGGTTACAGATAAGTTATAGTTAGGAAAACGTTATTTATTCTTTCCATACAAACCATACTTGAGCTACACAAACATTAGACATTCCAAAGTTATAGTTATAACTTTAATTTACACACCACCTTCACATTACTATAAGTCACCCACCTACGTACAGGGATATATATATTTTTTTTAAACATATTTTATTAGGCTTTACAGTGTTCATATAACTCACATTACAGTACAATTATCCAATATTTGTTCTGTCTCATTTCATAATGGAGCCTTGGAGAGCTCATGTGCATATTTCGCAGTCATAACCATTAATCGAACTCTTTAACTCTTCGATTTCCCCCCGCCTTCCCCCCCACCCCATTGCAGATCATTGCCATGAATTAAGGATTACCATATTCCTAATTTTAGGTATAGTAATAGTGATTCTCCCATTAGTCGCCTCCCACCTTATTAGTACGGGATATTAGTTATTTATGGATACCTCTGGGACAGTGTGAGGCTCCCCCTCTCCAGAGTCTCGCCACCCCGGGCTCCTCCGAGGAGAAGGTACCATTGGAGAGGATACCCCTGATTCAGATTCTGGGTCCTTCATACTATCTACCAATTCTTCCCAAGCCCTGGCCCTCTCCACTGACCCCATTCCCCGGCGGGGGTTCCTAAGGAGGATCCTCCCTTCACATCCCGCCCATTTTTCCAATTATTTTTTTCAATATTGAGATTTGAGGTCCCTCAGGGGTCTTTCAATGTCTCGTTATTTATGTATAGGGTTACTTATAACTTACATTTTAACTTACATTTTAATTTAACACACCACCTTGAAATTACTATAAGTTGCACAGCTTCCTAAACATTGTTCTCACCTCACTCACCATACTACATAATCTATAAGACACGCCTGATCAATGCACTGCTCATACCCTTGCATATGACATCGCTTATACCATGTAAAATCATACCTTTCATACAACTTTTATGACATCTCAATTGATATGATTTTTCAGAACACAGTGCATGGTAGAGTTGTAAGAAATGTTAAAAGCTACACAGCAAATTTGAGGAATTAACACAGTAATGCGTAGACTTTATTTGACCTAATTAAATATGTACAAAATTGTAAATACACTGTAGTACACAACATTTGTAAAATGTTGTGTATTACTGTGTGTTTTCAATTTTTATGCATATTTTCTTTTGCATTTTTTATAGTACTTCGGTACTACCTAGGTAGTACCCTGGTACTCCGTAATTAAAAAAATAAAAATATAGAAAGAGACTGAAAATTATATTTCCCTACCTATTAATCAATCAATCAATCAATCAGCAACATTTATAGAGCGCGCTACTCACCCGCTAGGGTCTCAAGGCGCTGGGGGAAAAAGGGGGGGGGGGCTGCTACTGCTCGAAGAGCCAGGTCTTGAGTTGCTTCCTGAAGGAGAGATGGTCCTGGGTCAGCCGTAGGTGGGTGGGGAGGGAGTTTCACGTCTTGGCCGCCAGGTAGGAGAAAGATCTTCCTCCGGTGGTGGTTCTGCGAATCCGTGGGATGGTGGCGAGGGCGAGGCTGGCGGATCGGAGCTGGCGGGTGGGTGCGTAGAACGTGTGGCGGTTGTTGAGGTATTCGGGGCCCATGTCGTGGAGAGCCTTGTGTGCGTGGATGAGGAGCCTGAATGTGATCCTCTTGCTGACGGGGAGCCAGTGCAGGTCTCTCAGGTGGGCAGAGATGTGGCTGTGTCGGGGGATGCCCAGTATGAGTCGTGCGGAAGCGTTCTGTATGCGCTGGAGTCTTTTCTGTAGTTTGGCTGTGGTTCCGGCGTAGAGAGCGTTCCCGTAGTCCAGTCGGCTGGTGACGAGGGCCTGGGTGACCGTCTTTCTGGTTTTGGTGGGGATCCACCGGAAGATCTTTCGGAGCATGCGCAGGGTGTTGAAGCATGAGGATGAGACGGCGTTGACTTGCTTGGTCATCGTGAGGGAGGAGTCCAGGATGAAACCCAGGTTGCCTGCGTGGTCTGTGGGCTTGGGGGCGGTGCCCAGTGCAGGAGGCCACCAAGAGTCATACCAGGCGGAGGGGGATGGTCCGATGATGAGGACTTCCGTTTTGTCTGAGTTCAGTTTCAGACAGCTGAGCTTCATCCATTCTGCGACGTCTTTCATTCCCTTCTGGAGGCTAGCTCTGGCGGTGGGGGGATCGTTGGTGAGGGAGAGGATCAGCTGGGTGTTGTCAGCGTAGGAAATGATGTTTAGGTTGTGTTGGCGTGCGATGTCTGCGAGGGGCTCATGTAGATGTTGAAGAGGGTGGGGCTGAGCGAAGAGCCTTGGGGTACGCCGCAGATGATCTCGGTGGCCGCGGAGCGGAAGTGAGGGAGGCGGACTCTCTGGGTTCTGTTGGAGAGGAACGAGGTTATCCAGTCCAGGGCTTTACCTTGGATCCCAGCGTTGTGGAGGCGGGTTATTAGGGTGCGATGGCAGACGGTATCAAAGGCAGCTGAGAGGTCTAGGAGGATGAGAGCGGTTGTTTCCCCATTGTCAAGCAGGGTCCTGATGTCGTTGTTTGCTGCGATGAGGGCGGTCTCGGTGCTGTGGCTGGCTCAAAATCTGGACTGGGGTGGGTCGAGGGAGCCATTTGTCTCGAGGAATGCGGTCAGTTGTTTACTGACAGTCTTCTCGAATACTTTTGCGGGTAAGGGAAGGATAGAGATGGGGCGGAAGTTCTTGAGGTCTTTAGGGTCCGCTGTGGGTATCTTCAGTAGGGCGTCGATCTCTGCGTGCTTCCAGCTATCTGGGAAGGTGGCGGACGTGAAGGAGTTGTTTATGACGTTCCGGAGGTGGGGTGCGATGGTGGTGTCGGCTTTGTTGAAGATGTGGTGAGGGCATGGGTCGGAGGGAGAGCCGGAGTGGATGGTGTTCATAACGTGGGTGGTGTCTTCAGTGCTGAAGGGAGTCCAAGTGTTGAGGGTGGTGGTAGGGGGCGTTGGTTTGGTGGCTGGAGGCGGAGTCTGGGCACCAAAGCTGTCATGTATATCAGCGATTTTGCGGTGAAAGAACGTGGCGAGGGAGTTGCAGAGGTCTTGTGACGGTGTGATGTCGTTGCTGCTGGCGCTGGGGTTGGAGAGCTCTTTTACGACGCTGAAGAGTTCCTTGCTGTTGTGTATGTTGTTGTCCAGCCGCTCTTTGAATGATATCTTTTTGGTGGGGCGGATCAGCTGGTGGTGTTTGCGAGTGGCGTTCTTGAGGGCTGTCAGGTTTTCTGTCGTCTGTTCGCAGCGCCAGGTTTTCTCTAGGGTTAGGCAGGATTTCTTTGATTCTATGAGGTTGTCGGTGAACCATGTGGCTTTCCTGTTGCCGGGCTTGCCAGGAGGTTTCTTTAGTGGTGCGAGGGCGTCGGCGCAGTTGGTGATCCACTGTGTGAGGTTGTGGGCTGCTTTGTTAGTGTCAGCAGTGTCGATTGGTGGGTTCTGGCTCAGTGATGTGGCTAGCTGGTCTGTGGTGACTTTGCTCCAGCATCTGTGGGGGATCTGTTGTGGGCGGTGGTGGGAAGTGGTCTTCTTAAAGGTGAAGTGGATGCAGCTGTGGTCGGTCCAGTGTAGTCCGGTGGAGTAGCTGAAGGTAACGTGGCCGCTGGCAGAGAAGATGGGGTCGAGCGTGTGGACGGCATAGTGGGTGGGGGTGATCACCAGTTGCTTGAGTCCGAGGTTGGCGAGGTTGTCGAGCAAGGTGGTGGTGGTGTTGTCGTTGTTGTTCTCCAGATGAAAGTTCAGGTCCCCTAGGAGGATGTAGTCTGATGAGGCGAGGGCATGCGGGCTGATTAAGTCGGCGATGGCTTCACTGAATTGTGTGCGTGGGCCCGGGGGTCTTTAGATGAGGGTTCCTCTGAGGGTGGGCTTTGGGTCGGTGTGGATCTGGAAATGTAGGTGTTCGCCGGCAGGGAGGGTGTTTTCGGAGTTGGTCGTGAAGCTGATGGTGTTCCTGTAGATGATGGCAATTCCTCCTCCGGTTTGGTTGACGCGGTCCTTCCGGTTGATCTTGTAGCCAACCGGGATGGCTATGGCGATGTCGGGGGCTGAGGAGGCGTTCATCCAGGTTTCCGTGAGGAAGGCGACGTCTGGCGCTGTTGTATCGAGGAGGTCCCAGAGTTCGATGCCGTGCTTGTGGACGAAGCGGGTGTTGAGTAGGATGCACTTGAGGTGGTTGTTGTTGTTGCCTGGTCCGGAGGGTGGGGTGCAGGTTTGGAGGTAGGTGAATTTGCAGGCTTGGCAGGTGAAGGGTCCGTGGGTGCGCTTCGGGGTGGCTCGGTAGCAGGCGGATGGTCGGCCGGTGTTGGGTGCGTGGAGGGTGGCGGTGTCGTATCTCAGTCAGGTTTCTTGGTTTCGGCGGGGGCCAGCGGTTCTGGCGATGGGCGCGGTCCAGGCACGGACGGGCGTAAACGGGCTTGCCTTTGGTGCACCAGCCGCGCGCGGCCTCCATATGAGGGGCTGTGGACGGGAGGAGCAGCTGGGAGGCGGGAGCGGTGCGGCGAATGGGGCAGCAGGGGGGCGGGGCCGCAAGGGATGCAGCGGCGGGAAAGCGCGAGGGAGTGGAGCGGGTGGGGGGTGACACAGAAGGCGAAAGGGGGCAGGGGTGGAGAGGGCACGAGAGGGTAGAAGGGGCGAGATAAATGAATAAGCGGCAACAAGAGGGCACAAGGGGCCCTCTTGTTGATCCCTTTACCCTCCGACAGTTCAACAGCAACCAGCTGTCCCAGGATGGCACAAAGGGAAATGCACAGCCCCTTGGCAACTTCCCAATTAACACCCCACTCTCCTCAACTCCACAACCATGTAATCCACAACTCTGGCAATGCACACATCTCAAGTCCACAACCAAGATGCACAGCAACATGCCAACCCACCAGACACGATAGAACAACTCACAATGGTAACCTGGGCAAGCCATGAACATGACCAATCTACGGCATGGCACCTCAGCCACACAATAGACAAATGTTGGGAGAGGAGGCAACCAGGCATATTTGAAGGATGCAGTAGAACCATGATTGGAAAAGTACACAATGCCAAGAGTGGCGGCGAAGTGCTGAACAAACCGCAGTATGCAGAACACACACCTATATCCACGGCGACATACACCTCTGGTGAATGAAGTTTAGTGGACGCAACCATGTCACCCCAGCCAGTGGGGACCCTTGCGGAAATGTTGCCTGTTACGCCCTACCCGTAAGCGTGAGCAGAGTGGGATGGACCGGCGTACGCCAGGCCAGCATAGGGGTGTGAATAAAAAGCACATAGCCCTGGGCGTTGTCCTCTTCCGGAAAGCCCAACGTCTCTGCCAGGGCGGCGCCTCCCAACACACCACGAGGCCGAGACCATCCTCGTTAGTGGATTTGCCTGGGATCCTATGCGCCTGCGATACTCCGGCCCGCTGGACTCCAGACCCATCAGGGCTGACCCTATGCAGCCAGGCAACACACCGGTGTGTGTCATGGAGGGCCCACCACATGCCAGTGTTAGCTCCAAGCCCGAGGCCCGTGACACGGCCAGCCTTTCAGACCACCGCTGTGCCCCTGACGCTGGCCAACATTACTCCTTTCTTGTTTACATATTCTACTGGTGAACTCTGCAGCCCAGCGGGTCCCATATGTGAGACTGTGTCCTGGCTCCTGAATGGCAGTGACCTCGAATCCGGGACAGCGGCCACAGCACCAGACTCCTTTCGATCAGTGAGGCATAGTTCCATATGCGCATCTTGCGACACATCCTGCCACAAACCCTGTCCAACGCCATCCAGTGAGCCATGCTGCCACAAATCCTGTCCAACGCCATGCGGCGATCCGTGCTGCCACAAACCCTGTCCAATGCCATCCGGCGAGCTGTGGATGAGGGACCGGGACAACCCTGCGGACCAGTAGGTCTCACATCCAGCACCTAGTCACGAATCACGAATGGCTGAGTCCACACCAGTGGACGCACAGAGAGGAGTAAGAGGAAGATGCAGCTCAGTCCGGGCGAAAGCCGGGTCACAGTCATGGAGGTGACCGAACACGTGGTGCCACTGAACCTGAACTACGCAGGCCGGTGGGGCCACCAACATATGCCGGCGACACTCGGTGAATGGTTCGTGCCTCCAGCCTACACTGCTCTCGGCCTAGGCTGTGCTCAAGTAGGCCACTGATTTGGAACTGAACATCGAGTATGCAAAGGCAGATTACACATCATTGCACGCAAGGAGAGGCCTAAGAGGATGTCGCCTTGCAACTTGGCGGCGAGAAAAGGATCATAGTTACGGAGGTGTTCGTACGCTACCGACAACTGCCCTGGTGTCACTAGCTCTGTGCATTGCAAGCCAAAGACATGTGGCTGTGGGCCACTGCTGACCACTGCCTACGGCCTACACTGCAGTCCAGTAGGTCACAGAGTCATGATTTAGCAATGGCGGAGTCCATATCAGTGTACCGGCATCATCGCAGTCTGCTTCCCCACTCAGCCCCAGTGCCACTAAGTCTGTTGCCTGACATTCATGGACACTCTCTGGTCAAACAGTGGTGGCGTCTGAGCCTATGGACTAGGGGGCAGTTTTCAACCCCATGTAGCTGATACGGAATTGGTGGTGGCAACGGGCTGTCTCATTCCACTCCTCCATTTGCTGCTTACTGATAAAATCACACCTTTCGACATCTTAACCTGGAGGACACCTTCCACTGTCCCCTCCGAACTACTCCGAAACATACACCTCAGACAATGATGGTTACCCGCTCAGGTCGCATGGCCCATCTGACTGCACCGCAAGTCACTGTCCCATGGCTGGGTACCTGTGCCGGCTGCAGTGCATCCGGGGCTACCAACTCTGTGCTGGTCAAGTCTGGGGCCCCTTCTCTTGAAGGTTGGTCCCTGAGGCAGGGGCCTTGGGCTCATCAATGCCATGACTCCGGGCCCAAATGCGTCCCACCTGGGCTCACACACCAAAGTGAGTCCAGACCGGCCCGGATGATGCATCACTGCAGGCGACACACGCCACCACCGCAAGGACCACCTCCAAACGCCATCTGCCAGAGTTGAAGCCGTGGTCCTGACAGACTTTGTGGTTGCTCAGGCCTGTCATGGAAGCCATCATCGGCCTGTTACCCTACTCAGCACTCCAGGTGCCAGTGACTCAGTGCACTGTAGGTCATTGTCTGTAGCCGATTGTGTTTTGTGCTGTGGAGCGGTTGCACAGGTATGTCACCTCAAACAGTGCGGGAGCCCTGAGACGTTGATGGTGAAGATGATGCAGGTCTGACACACCCCAATGCATCAGGAATATATCGAAGGCACACAATCCGAGACTTTTTCTGCACATGAGCGCGCTCATCTCTAGTGCCCACAGCCTGGTGCACTGCGACTGATGGACACTTCTGTTTGCATGTTGGATGTCCACTGGATGTTATCCTGCTCACCCCATGTTGATCATCAGTTGACTCTGTATTGCATATGTTTTCTATTTGCGTTGCTTTGGTGTCCAATGTCCAAGTGTTTGCCAACACCAGACATTCCGTGCGGGTTGGCTTACACTCACCCCACACACATCCAGCACAGGCGTCACTGTACATGTGGCCCTGCCAATAAATGGGCTGGGCGCATGTGCCCATAACCAGTTATACATGATCTCTGCGTGTGTCCCTATGGTCTTGTAGTATGCATGTGGTCCCTGGGCCCTATGACTTTACATTGTATGGTGTACCACGGATGAAGATATGTCACCGGAGGCAGCGGGTTGGGGCTTGGACATGTAGCTTTGTCGTCACCCACTTCATTTGTGAGGGGAGCGGCCAGGGCGTCGTACGCACAGCCAACATGGGTGTGTGACTGCTAACTGTGCGCCACTGGCCTTGATTCTGTGCCGTGCATGTGCTTCTGCATGTGTCTCTATGGCAGCGTGGGTCTCCTTAGTGGGGTGTGTGTGGACCCTGTTGTGTGATAAACCCCTACGTATGTGTCCGAGTTCGCATTCCATGGGTTCAGCCCCCACCCACACCTGTTGGGCCACCTCCTTTTGGTGTGCTGACACGTGCAATTGGGGTGCCATGTGTGGGTGGGTGAAGTGTCGTGAGCCAGCTATGCCTGCTGGTGCTTCCTGCTGTGTGGTCTGTTGCAGGCTCGGTGTTCTCCCCTGAGTAGCTTGGCTGTCCAGGACCTGGTGGGGGGTTGCGTGGGATATTCATGGGCTGCTGTAGGGCGTCGGTGTCGACGGTGTGTTGGTCCTTTCCGGCTTCACTGATGCGCTGTATTATGTGCTCTGCTGCAGATGTTGTGTGCCCCTCTACGATGTGAACGATGCTGTTCGAGCAGTAGCAGACCCCCCCTCCCCCAAGCGCCTTGAGACCCTCCGGGTGAGTAGCGCGCTATATAAATTTTTTGATTGATTGATTGATTGATTGAACGGGAGGTGCGTGTTTCCTTTGTGTTGGCATATATGTTGAGGCATTGTGCTAGTTTGCGTGCAGACTGTATGGCAGTGTACATTGTGACTGTTTGGGGTTGCTGGATTCGTCTGCGGGTATGTGTACATTTGGACTACATGACGAATTTGAGGTCGTATGTGTACATTACCATTTCACTGTTACCGGCTCTGTCAGCTGTAGTGGGCATGTTTCTGTGCATGTGTGGAACCAGTTGGGTCCTCTGTTCTGCAGTGTCGGCTATGCGCGTAGTTCCACGTTGTCGTCAATGTGGGTGTGCTGTTCGTGCTATGTGTGTGTGCTGCAGTGTGCCAAGGGATCTGGGACATGATCCTGGGAGTTTGTGGGTGTGCAGTGTGCTACGCCTCGTTGTGCATGTGTGCCATTGTGCCCATCTCCCCCTGTCCCCCCTGGCCCTGTTTGTTACACTGCCTGTTGGTGTTGTGCTGGTCCTCTCGAGCTGTGTCCGTACTCCCTACTTCTTGCACCGTCTCTACACTGATGACTGTGGCCTGGGTTTCCTCCAGCTCCTCCAGTGGTGCTGGACTGCCACCTCCTGTCGCCGTTGCTGCCTTCCTGTTGGCAGTGGGTTGGTACCTGGTTTAGGTTGTCACGTCATGCTGTCGCCTATTGGCCTCCTGGATTGGCCTCCTCAACTGCATTCCAGGTGGTCTGCTTGTGGGTCAGTTGCTGGTAGTGTTCTGTCACCTCTGTGACGCTGGTCTTGTTTTCCTGCGTTCTGCACCCCGTCTTCCTCTCCCTCTTCTCCTTGGCATTCCCCGACCCCGTTGTTCCTTACTGGTGGTCTGTGGGGGTTGTGGGGTTTGAGTTGGCCTCTGCGCTGTGTCAGGGTGCATCCATGTTGCTTTATTTTTTTTTTATTTTTTTTTTTATATATTTTATTTTAAATTTCAAAAAAGCACACATTACAGAACAATACAAATACAAAATTTTGCCTCCTACATTTGTTCGTCTCGCAATATTACCGGGAGCTTTAGATCAACTACATTTAAGCACCGAAGGGGGGGGCCAAAGCAACATAATATCATATTAAAACATTTTGAAGAAACACAATCATAAAAAGAAAAACAAACGGAAAAGAAAAGGCAAATTGGCAAATTGGCAGATTGGATCATCCTATTCCTGTTCTCCATTTCTCCAATGGTCCCCATATTTTAATACCTCGAGCTCTCCCTACCCTACCCTTCCTTGCATATATATATTTCTCTAAATTATGTATAGCAATGAGATTTGATAACCATACTTGCATGGTTGGGGGATTCTTATCTAGCCATACCCTGGCTAACATTAATCTAAAGACAGCCGCTACCATAAACATAAACATTACATCACCTGGATCCATTTGGACATTTCCTGCGTCTACTCCCAACATAATTAAGCTTACTGTAAAGGTTGTCCTTATCTTTAATGAGTTGACTAGAAATTGTTCGATATCCTTAATTAGCGTATATAGTTGAGGGCATGTAGCAAACATGTGAACGATGTCTGCCTCTGTGGAATTGCATCTGGGGCATATAATGCCCTCGGTACCCCCCCATTTCGCAATCCTGGCTGGGGTGTGATACAGCGAGAATAGTGTTTTGTAGTGCTGGGATTGCAAGGGGGCAGAACATAGCATGGACCGGCCTAATTCCAATGATTCATTGAATGCTTCAGGGGTAGCCTCTATCCTATCCCCCCATTTAGCCCTGTGTTTAGCCAAATCATCTGCTCTATTTTTTGCCAGCGCAGCATATATTAGCCTAATGGAGTATTCCTCCCCCGTAGTTAGCCCTTCCATCAGTTCGTTTGTGTGAAAGCCCAACGGCCCCCCTTGTTTATTTCTAAGAAAACTCCTGATCTGAAGGTATTTGAAGAAGTCCCTTCTGTTTATTTTATATTTTCTAACCAATTCCTCAAATTGTACGATCCCCTCTGAATTTAATAAATCCCCGATTTGATGTATCCCTTTATTCTCCCAGTCCGCCATTACTGAATCCGCAAAAATTTCTTCAGGGAAGGATTTATTTTTATAAACTTACGTGTACCTATTGAATCTACCCATACCTGTCTTTTTCAGAAAAGTGCTCCAGATTTTAAGTGCCGCCCTAAGAGTCTTATATGCCTGCCTTCTAAGATAACCCAAATCCGTAGAGTACAGGAAACAATTTGCAGTATTTTGTCCTAATACCACTGAGTAAGCTTCAATTGACATGGTGACGACCTTTGATGACCCCGCGCCCCCTCCTATTATTCCCTGCATGTACTGGAGAGCGGCAGCCAAATAGTATAATCTAAAATCTGGAGCACCCCAGCCCCCTCTACCCCTTGGCAAGGTGATAAATTTATAAGCCCTGCGGGTTTTTCCTTGTGCCCAGATAAATCTATTAGCTATGCTCTCCAGCCTGTTGAACCATTTGTTCTCAAAAATTAAAGGTATTGACCTGAATAGATACAAAAATTTAGGCAAAACCATCATTTTCAACACATTTGTACAACCGACCAGAGACAGATGTAGATTGTTTATCCTTTCCAGGTCGCTATTAACCTTCGCTAACAGTGGTTCCATATTACGCTCGACTAACTCCTCCAATTTTACAGATATATCAACCCCTAGGTATGTTGCATTGTTGACCACCCTGCTATCTAAGCTTGTTGCAAACCTGTTTATGATAATCTGGGTTTTAGTTTTATTCAGACTGTATCCTGAAATCAGCCCAAATTCATGCGCTTCTGCTTCTACTCCCACCATAGCCATATCCGGATTTGGGGTCAATATAGCGACATCGTCAGCATAGGCGAGAGTTTTCACAGTACAACAATTTAGTGCCATAGGTTGGATATCACGGTTTCCCTCTAGCTTGCGTAATAGTGGCTCTATATACAGGGCAAACAACAATGGAGAAGACGGGCAGCCCTGACGAGTCCCCCTTTGTATATGTACTAGATCTGAATGCCCTCCATTTACTCTAATTTTAACAACCGGGTCTCTATACAGGGCTTGTATTGCTCCTATGTACCCCGGACCAATACCACACCACTTCATAACTTCCCATAGATATTCCCAGGCGACCCTATCAAAAGCTTTCTCGGCGTCTGGAAACAGTGCTGAAATAGGGTCGCCTGTGACTTCTGCCGCATCGATCATGGTGATCAGTGTTCTAACGTGCTGTGTAGTACCCTTCCCGGGTATGAAACCATGCTGCGATGGGCTCACCAAGTGTTCGATACAACCTGCTAATCTCTTTGCCAACATCTTAGAATAAACCTTGCTATCTGAATTCATTAGCGTAATGGGTCTGTAAGATCCAGGAAGAGTTGGGGGCTTCCCTTTTTTAGCTATAACAATTATATCTGCCCCACGCCATGAATCTGGTGACTGCCCCCCTTGTTGTACATATAGCATAACCTCAAACATATAAATCAACAAATAATCACGAAACACTTTATAAAATTCAACCGGGATTTGATCAGGTCCGGTCGCTTTTCCTGATGGTAGTCAGGGTGCATCCATGTTGCTACATGCTTTGGCTTGTTTCTGGTGTATTTTTCACTGGGTTTTTATGGTACATTGTCCCGCCAGACACGTGGGATTAGCAGGCCTGTGGCTGGTTTTCGCTACTTTTTGTCCCGCAGTTGGCCTCATCGCATGTTTTGTTGCATTCGTGTATCGCATTTTTACGGTGTGGCGTTGATTTTCACGTGGACATTTGTCGCTTTATCTGGTATCTATCGCATGCTACCACCTTGTTGTGAATTCCACGTTAACACAGAGTTGTTTTCCCGCGATAGGCTGCGATGTTGAAGTTGCGTTAAGCTGCTCTTACGGTAGTTATCACACGTTCTTGTGAATATACCCCTAACTTTTGCTTGTCATATTTAGCCAAGGAGTATTACACATGGAAAACCAACCATACATTATTTCCAATGTTTACGAAGATATAGTATACAGTCCATTTTTTATAGTACAAATCGTTTATTTACATTTTATTTCACACACCTTGCATGCGCTAATTCTAAATGTATTCGCTCTTATTAAATTGCATTGGTAACATCTTCATATTTGTTTAAACAGTGACACTGTTTAGGTCCAGTTTATATTTTTTGCAGCCTCTACTTTTTTTTCTTACTGTACCTTTATTGGGTGGTTTTAAAGCATCACTGTTTGCAAAATGCTTTTATAATATGCTCCTATGTTTGTATTTTATTAAGTTAACTACCTAGATATCTGTTTTTTTTTAAAACATATTTTATTGATTTTATATGGTCATCTTACAATCAAAAGAAATGCATACCACAATATCCATATCAATCATGCTCGACATGTCGGCCGCGTTCGACACAGTCAGCCATCCTACCTTAATATCGAGGCTGGAGGAGTGCGGGGTCCAAGATAAGGCCAGGGACTGGCTAATTTCCTATTTGAACGACCGTCAGCAACGGGTCTCGCTTCCTCCCTTTAGTTCAGTGGAGCGGAGGGTAGGACAAGGAGTACCTCAGGGCTCAGCCATCAGCCCGATACTCTTTAATATTTACCTCCGCCCCTTAGTCCAGCTCATTAAATCTTTTGGGATCTCCGCATTTAATTATGCGGATGACACCCAGCTGGTCTTTTCACTCGAGGGACAGGACGCAGTCCCGCTGGAGACTTTCCATCGGTGCATGCAGGCTACAGCGGAATGGCTCCGTTCGAACTCGTTACAGTTCAATGGAACTAAGACAGAGGTCCTGCACTGTTCTAACGATCGAGTTCCTAGAGATCTCCCAAATGACTTCTGGCCCCAGTCATTCTCAGACACAGTGTCAGCCTCACTATCAGCGCGTAATTTGGGCGTCATTTTTGGGTCCAACTTGCAGCTGGATCTGCACGTAAACAAAACTACATCAACGTGCATGATGCTTATCCGCATGTTGCGCAAGGTTTTGCCCCTTCTCCCTGAGCAAGCAGACCGGAAGTGGTGCGGAGCACCATCTTAAGTCGACTCGACTATTGCAACGCACTACTTCTGGAAGCCCCGGTAACACTCCTGGGCAAGCTCCAAAGGGTACAAAACCTTGCAGCCAAACTGGCCCTATCCCGCCCCTACCACAGCTCTTCCACGGTCGCGTTACAAGTACTCCATTGGCTCCCGGTCCATCTACGTGTCCGCTATAAAGCAGCATGTATTGTGTTTAGAGCCATTCATGGCCTGGGCCCGATCCCTTTGCAAAGAATGTTTGCCTGGTATCTTCCATCTCGAGCCCTTCGGTCCTCTTCATCCAGGCTACTCGTAGTCCCGCGGTTCCAGAGAGTGAGGATGGGTGGCCGTTCGTTCAGAGTAGCGGCGGCAAATCTCTGGAACTCCTTGCCATTATCTTTAAGGAGTCTTGAAGAGCTTTCAGCCTTCAGGAAGGCGCTGAAAACTTACCTCTTCCCTAGGACAGGCTAGCTGCTGAAATTCGCTGGATTAATGTTCAAAGCGCCAGGATGCCCTTGGTGGTGACAGGCTTGCGCTATACAAGTATACCACAATATAACAATATATATAACAATATAACAATCAACTACCTAGATATCTGTTACAGTAAAAAGAAAGTATTGGGCCACTAAACATACACAGGAGTTATAATATTATTTATTTTACAGGCATAAAGAAAATAAATATGGTTTTTACCAATGTTTTCGTGTAGATTGTGCAGTAATTATTAAATAGCTTGCAAGGGAAAACATTTTTATGTTTATAGCTGTGTTTTCAAAAGCTTTATTTCACAGAAGATTATGCACAATTTGTTCAGCGCATTTCTTACTTTAGTATGCTATCGTATGCACATAGGTTTAGGAAGTTAGGAATAGATTTTGCAATTTTGGGTACATAGCCACAGTTTTAATAAAGGTACTCTCTCAAATCTTTTCTCAAACGAAACAAGAACACGAGGCAGACAGCAGTGGGTCCCTATTTTGCACGTTTTAGAATCTTAATAAAATGCCAGAGCAAATATAAATAATATGAAGAAAATAACAATATTGGTTGCCATAACCTATTCCTGCAATGTGCTGTTTACGTGCTTTTAAAAAACAAGTTATTTTGTATTCGAGGCATGTGGGCTGCTAAATTCATATCTTAGCATTAGATCGCCGCCTAGTGTTGGGCTCGGATGATCGCACATTGTTGTCCTGGAAGAGTCTTCGAAGTATCCTGAGATAGGTGGCTCCTCCCCTGGACTACAGTGCGCATGGGCATCGGCTCCATCCCCAGATTGTTTTTTTCCGCCATTGGGTTCGGATGTGGTCTCGACGTCTTTCTGTCGAAACCAAGAAAAACTAACTTTTAGCGGCCAAAAGGCCTCGATTTTCTTGCGTCGGTATTGTCTGCGCACGGTCTCGAGTCTTCCGTCTCTTGGAGCTGGAATAAGCGGAGTTTTCTTTCGCTCTCAGAACTTTGAGGCCTTCTCATCGCGACACGACTGCGAAACTTTTCGGACATGGAGCGGAGCCCGTTTAAGTACTGCCCGCTTTGTGGGTCCAAGTACCCACACATCGATCTACACCCCGTCTGTAACAAATGCCTTTCGCCTGACCACGACGACGGCAAGTGCAAGGCCTGTGCACAGTTCCGCTCCAAGAAGACTCTCAAGCTTCGCCGCGCGGTGCGCATGGAAGCGAGACAAGCAGCCCCGGATCCGGAAAACATCTTCGGCGACCAAGACGAAGAGGACCAGGGTCATCATCTTCAAATCTCCCCACCCGAGACGGAGGTCGAGGCGGATCCGGGAGACGACGACGGAGTCGTGGGTCAAGGCCTTGAATACGTCGACGAGGTAGGAGACGACGATGAGATTTATGGGGCCGCGGCAGATAGCTCGGGGGACGAGCTCTGCCCCGAAGGTTACGAGGATACCGACCGGGTCACGGGATCGCCTGTCGGCCTTACCCAAGACCCGTTGCCGCAAGCCACAGCCCCGCCTTCGGGCCCGGCCACGGACTTACTTGCTGAGCAGACTGTTTCGAAACCGAAACCGTCGGGATCGACAACATCTAAGATGGCCGACCCGAAAACGAAACCGAAACTTAAGGACTCGAGTGTCCCTAAGATGGCTGCCGTGCCGGCGAAAACGACTGTGCCCGCTACCCCATCGACTCCGTCGACCTCCGGTCCGCAGAAGTCGAAGAAGTCCGTCGATTCCGATGCTGCAAAATCGAAAATGACGCCAGAGGAGGGGTCCTCTAAGAAAGATGGTCGGCACGGGTCAGCAGCTGCGCCGCCGTCCAAGCCCGCCAAAGTCGGCTCCAAGGAGGCTACGCAAGCACACGGAACGAAGACTGGCACGTCTGCGCCCCGAACCCAGGAATCGGAGTCGGTGAAGACGGGATCCGCGCCCAAAGCGCACAAGGCCCACAAAGACGTCGGATCCGAGGGAAAGATCAGAACATCCTCGTCGGCGCCAAAACAAACTGTGAGTGAGACGTTCCACATAGCCGAATCACTGCAGAGAATCAGGGAGAAGGCCTTTGCTCCGTCGGCTCCGATACCTTCGCCGCAGCCGCAAAAGGACAATCCAGCGAAGCCTTCTGGGAAACTTCTCTTTATTTTGCCGCCGAAGGAGGCGCCGAAAGCCTTTTCAACCAAATCGGCACCGAAACAGGTGATTTCTTCACCGGCTGGCCCGCTTCCACGTCGGGTACTCGAATCAGAGGATGATTCAGAGCATTTCATCGACGCTGACACAGGCAAACTGACCCTCTATAAGAGGAAAATCACTTCGGAGCCAGTGGACTCCTATGTCATCCCACTGAAGAAGAAGAGGGTGCCCCTTGACGCCTCAGGCCTCACGGAACCAATCCAGCCTCCTCCGAGACGGAGCCCTACTCCCTCCCCGGAACACTCTGCGGGTGAGGGGTATGATGAGGACGAGCAGTACACTTTCCCTATCAATGAACCTGATGCACAACCGGATTCATATGATGACACTGGTGACCAGAACACCCAAGGTGTGGGGCAGGACCCGCAGCTTTTTAATGCACGTGCATCCCCGACTGAGGATTCAGCAGGTTTTCATGCACTACTCGAAAGGGCGGCAGCCAATCATGATGTGGACATGCATGCTGACCCGGTTGAGGAAGACTTCCTTTTCGACACGTTTTCAGTCTCTGAAAGGACAGTAAAGACACTGCCTATGCTTAAAGGAGTCCTCAAGCATGCTGGGGACATATTTAAGGAGCCTACAAGAGCGAGAGTGGTCAATCCTCGTATTGAAAAAAAGTACAGACCTGCACCTGCAGACCCCGCATACATTCGGGGACAGTTGCCACTGGACTCTCTTGTGGTCACCAATGCCAGGAAACGTGCCAACTCCCAGACGACGGGTGAAGCTCCTCCCCCGGATAAGGAGTCCAAAGTGCTAGAGGCAGGGGGCAAAAGAGTAGCTGCACAGGCATCAAACTTTTGGCGCATTGCCAATACGCAGGCACTCTTAGCGCGTTACGATAGGGCGCACTACGACACCCTAGAACAGATTATACAACACCTGCCTCCAAAGTTCCAAGAGGGCACCAAACTGCTTATTGAGGAAGGGAAGCTAATCTCAAACGCAGCCATCAAGTGTGCACTTGACGCAGCAGACACAGCTGCTAGAGCTATCAACACTAGCGTTATGCTGAGACGACAGGCGTGGCTCCGCATCTCAGGGTTTAAACCGGATATTCAGACAACCATTCTTAATCAGCCAGTCAATCCTGATAGTCTGTTTGGTCCAGATGTTGACACCACCCTAGAGAAAATAAAAAAAGACACAGAAACTGCTAAGTCCATGGGGGCCCTACAGTCACAACAGTTTCGTGGCAGCAATTTTCGTCGCTCAGGTGCACGTGGAGTCACCAGAGGACAAATAGGTCAACAATCCCAGTTCTCAAGAGGTGGAGCACAATCCTCGTTCACAAAACAGAACAAGGGAGGTTACAGAAATAACAGCAACAGAGGTCGCGGCAGAGGAAACAACAGCTCCCGCTCCTCTACTCCAAGCAAACAGTGACTCTCTGTCACTGCCCCCCGACCACTTAACACCTGTCGGGGGGAGACTGCAGCAGTTCCTGCCCGTCTGGAGAAACATCACCACAGACAGGTGGGTGCGACAACTAGTCCAGTATGGTTATTGCCTAGAGTTGAAGTCCACTCCACCCAACATCCCGCCAAGGCAAAGGCCTATGTCCGCAGAGCACTTGCTCTTATTGCAGCAGGAAGTAGTGGTGATGCTGCAAAAGGGAGCAATCGAGCTCGTGCCGGTGGGAGAGGAAGGCACAGGGGTGTATTCCCTGTACTTCCTTATTCCAAAGAAGGACGGATCTCTCAGACCCATTCTAGATCTACGTCCCCTCAACCTGTACATACTATCAGAACATTTCCACATGCTTACACTGCAACAGATTCTTCCCTTGCTAAACCAAGGGGACTTCTTAGCAACCTTAGATCTCAAGGATGCTTATTTCCACATTCCACTACACCCGTCCCACAGGAAATACCTCAGGTTCACTATTCAAGGCAAGCATTACCAGTTCAAGGTCCTACCCTTCGGAGTCACCACAGCCCCAAGGGTGTTTACCAAGTGTCTGGCGACAGTAGCGGCGCACCTCAGGAGGCAGAACATCCATGTCTACCCCTACCTAGACGACTGGCTCGTGCAAGCCAAGTCGGAACAACAGTGCGCCGCGGACATGTCGACTACAATTCACCTTCTTCACAATCTGGGTTTCTCGCTGAACTACCCAAAATCGCATCTACAACCAGCACATGTCCGGCAGTTCCTAGGTGCGACGATCAACACCCTGACGGCCATGGCTCAGCCAAACCAAGTCAGGATAGACAGCATGCAGTCTCTGATCCAAAAGTTCAGGCCACAACACTCGCTTCCAGCGAGAGTGTTCATGCAGTTGATAGGCATGATGGCCTCCTGCATCTTCATAGTCCCTCACGCACGGCTACATATGCGCCCGCTCCAGGAGTGCTTAGCGAATCAGTGGACACAGGCTCGTGGGAAATTGACAGACCTAGTGTTGGTTACCAGTCGGGCATACGACTCTCTGCATTGGTGGACTCCACACAACCTTTGCAAGGGCCGACTGTTCCAAGAGCCTGTGCCGCAGATTGTCCTGACAACGGACGCATCTCTCCAGGGATGGGGAGCTCATCTGCTCACTTACACAGTGCAGGGACTATGGACGACGCAGCAACAGAAGATGCACATCAACTATCTGGAACTGATGGCAATCTTCATGGCGCTCAAGTCCTTCATTGTACATCTGTGCAACAAGGTAGTGTTAGTCCGGACGGACAACATGACTGCGATGTACTACATTCAAAAGCAGGGAGGCACCCACTCGCCACAGCTGTCTCATCTGGCTCAGAGCATGTGGAAGTGGGCCATTCAGAGGAACATTTTCCTCATGGCAGAACACCTCCCAGGAAAGGACAATCAGATGGCGGATCTGCTCAGCAGGTACAGCCATCAAATGCACGAGTGGGAGTTACACCCATCTGTCCTCCACCCGTACTTCCAGCAGTGGGGTCATCCGGAGATAGACCTGTTTGCCACAAAAGAAAACGCAAAATGCCAACACTTTGCCGCCAGGTTCCCTCACCCACAGTCGCAGGGGAATGCGATATGGATGAACTGGTCAGGCAAATTTGCGTACGCTTTTCCGCCAGCCCCTCTAATACCGCTGGTCGCAAGAAAGCTAAGGCAGCACGCGATGACTCTCATCCTAGTTGCTCCAACGTGGGCGCGCCAGGCTTGGTACACCACGTTCCTCGAACTCTCAGTGGTGCCGCATCAAAGACTGCGCCTCACGCCCAGTCTTTTGACGCAGAACCATGGAGAAATTCAGCATCCAGATCCGCAACAGCTCAACCTGGCGATCTGGCTCCTGAAGTCCTAGAGTTTGGATACCTTAACCTACCTCCGGAATGCATGAACATCATCAAGGAGGCAAGGAACCAACTACCAGAGCATGCTATGCTGCAAAGTGGAAGCGTTTTGTCATTTACTGTACAGCCAATGACATCAACCCGCTAGATGCATCTATCCCCAACATCATCTGCTATCTGTTGCATCTTTACAAGTGCAATCTAGCGTACACTTCCATTCGGATACATCTATCCGCCATAGCGGCTTATCTTCAAAACAGGCAGCATCTCTCTGTCTTCAGAGTGCCCGCCATTAAAGCCTTCCTTGAAGGTCTGAAACGAGTCATTCCCCCAAGAACACCGCCAGCTCCGGTGTGGAACCTCAATGTCGTTCTCACCAGACTGATGGGACCACCATTTGAGCCACTGCACTCGTGTGAACTCCAGTTCCTTACGTGGAAAGTAGCTTTCCTTGTAGCTATTACGTCTCTTAGGCGTGTCAGTGAGCTGCAGGCGCTCACAATCCAAGAGCCATTCATTCAAATTCATCCAAATAGGGTAGTGCTACGCACTAACCCCAAATTCCTTCCGAAGGTGGTGTCACAGTTTCATCTCAACCAAACTATTGACTTACCAGCATTCTTTCAAAACCCGCAAACGGTGGCGGAAAGAATGCTCCATACCTTAGATGTACGGAGGGCGTTGATGTACTACATAGACAGAACACAACCCTTTAGAAAAACAAAACAACTCTTTGTTGCCTTCGCACCACAACACAAAGGCAACCCAATTTCCAAAGCAGGGATAGCCAGATGGATTGTTAAGTGCATCCAGATATGTTATCAAAAAGCCAAGCGCACTTTAACAATACCCCCAAGAGCGCACTCCACACGCAAACTGGGGGCATCCATGGCTTTCCTAGGGAACATTCCTTTAGAGGATATTTGCAGAGCAGCCACGTGGGTTACACCACATACCTTTACAAAACACTACTGTGTTGATGTGCATTCCAAGCAGCAAGCTGCTGTAGGACAGGCTGTTCTGAAGACACTTTTTCAGGTTTCTGCAGCTGGCACGGGCAACCGCCGCTGATGGAGGGACTGCTATGTATTCTATGCTAAGATATGAATTTAGCAGCCCACATGCCTCGAACTGAATATGCTACTTACCAGTATGCATCTGTTCTTGGCATGTAGGGCTGTTAACATTCATATCGCCCGCCCTCCTCCCCGGTGCCTGTCGCAGCTGCAGATATACTATTGTATTTATTCATTAGCATGGACATCCTTTACACTTTTCACTCCATCTTCTGCCACAATGGCGAAAAACAATCTGGGGATGGAGCCGATGCCCATGCGCACTGTAGTCCAGGGGAGGAGCCACCTATCTCAGGATACTTCGAAGACTCTTCCAGGACAACAATGTGCGATCATCCGAGCCCAACACTAGGCGGCGATCTAATGCTAAGATATGAATGTTAGCAGCCCTACATGCCAAGAACAGATGCATACTGGTAAGTAGCATATTCATTACTCCACCACTTTCAATCACTAAGGTGCAGTCTATCGTTACAGTAGAAAGTAAAACCTCTGTCACTGGCTTTTTCTCTCTCATCATGAACCCTCGCACATTCATCGTTGATGCACATTCCATTTTCTCTCTTCACTCTGTCTCTCACACACACTTATCTCTTTGTTTCTCTCTCTGTTTCTTACATACACATTCCCACACGCTCCCCTTGTAAACTGCACTTCCAAGTTATTTCTCTCTTTTGCTATCACATACACAGACATAGTTCTCTCCCGCTCTGCCTCACTCTCTCTCTAAAACGCAAGCTATTTCTCTCTATCAAAAGCCTAATATTCCATTCCACGGTGCAGAACAGCACTTTTAACCAACTTATATTCTTATTACACAAACTGCATGCTCTCTTCCTATCTTAAGTACAAACAACAGCCTTCCTCTATTATCTATTTAAAATGCGGTCTCTCTATAAGATGCTCAACACACACACACATTTAATAACCATTTTCTTTTCCATGGGGCACTCACTTCCAGGTTTTCTCACATCCTATCAACTACACAAACTTGATAGATATAACTACACATTCCATATGTGTACTCTCACTTTAATTTAGCGACTCATACTTTCTTTAACTTTCACTTTCTATTAATACTATAATCCTTTGCCAATAAACAACCTACCAGATAGTTATACTATACAAATACAATCCACACTACACACAAATACACAACTAACAAAAAATAAATAAACATATCTAAACAACACCTACATACATTGAAAATGCTTGTTATTTCTGCCACTGCTGGAGAATGTCCTCAGCTTCTTTTTCAGAAAAACAGATCCTTGTTTTCCCATCTCTTTGGACTTCACAATACACTGATTTCTGCTGAAATGCCTGGATACCAGCTGCTTTAAGTAGATCGATCATTAGCTTGAGCTTCCATCTTCATTCCATAGTTAATTTACAAAAGTCAGAGCAGATGAAAAGCGAGATAGAGTCCTCTGTTAGAGGAGTAGATGGGAGGTCTTTGAGATAGCCTGGAGAAGCAGAAAAATTCCCAACACAGATCAGGATGGGGCACGGTCTAACCCCAGAGATAGCGAGCATGGCCCCAGATGTCACAGGGAGCTGATGCACCCGCTGAATCTGACAGTCCCAGCCCACCAGGACAGAGAAGGCCTTTTGGAACAGTTGAACCACAAACTGACAAGCGTCATCGCCTTCCCTGCACTCCGGCACCACCAAGATCCAGAGGTTACATCTTTGTTGGCTATTTTCAAGATCTTCTAATTTGGGCTGTTTAGTCATGGTCTAGGAGTCATGCTGTTTGACTAACATACATGTAAATTTCGTGGCTTCTTCTACCTTGATCACTCTGTGCTGGAAGTCTTGTAGCTGAGAGGATAGAGCAGTCACTTTCACAGCTATGTCTGTAATCCTATGTTACAATTGTGAATTATCAGCTCCGACCTCCGTATAGAGGTTGGAAGTTTCTACATGATGAGTTTGAATGAGTTGAAAGATGGAGGCAAATGAGGGTTTGGGGGACCCAGCTGTGGTGTAACCCTGAAGTCCACTCTCATCCTCACCCACATTCATGGGCACTGCAGCAGAGGAATGTATCTGTGCTTGAAGTCCTTGTTTGCGATACATTGCTTGAACCACATCACTGCTAGAACTAAGCTCTGCATCAGTATTATCATGCTGTTTATTTGGTGTATTCTGTGCATCTGATTTTAATGTGCCGAGCCCGCCATTAGCCATACCTAAGTCAAACTTTGGATTATCACAGGACACCTTCGACTTCGGACACCCAGAAGATGTCCCCACTTTTATCCTCTTCATTTTGATTGCCCAAGGTTGTATTGTAGTTCCCTTCACATTAATATTAGCTGTATCTGCATACCTGGACATAGTTGAGGGCAGGGAAGGTAGGGGGGACTCCCCAACTGCAGCAGTGGTAGATAGACCTGTGCCTTCAGACTGCCCTGTCCCACAGACCTCGTCCATATTTTTACTTCCAGCAGGTATGTCATCACTCCTCTTTGCAGCTTCAGCGACATCAACATAGCTCAAACAGTGAGTGGTTGCCCCCTTTGCAGCAATATCACACAATCAGAGCTCCAATATATCTGATAAAAAGGCCAAGTCTGAGCGGAGAACATCAAGAGAGATAACCCCCCCACCAGCAGCATTATCCTTGGCAGACTCGCAACCTTCAAAAGCAGTCTGCTGTTGTGTCACACTAGAAAGCAAGTTTGAGGGCTCGGGTAAAGAGGGGAGAAGTAAGGAAAGACCAGAGGCCTCACTCTCCCTGACAGCGTCCATTACCTGAATTGCCACTGGGCTAGTGAGATACAGATCGTTGCTAGCAGGAGAGGCCTCAGATACAGATGCAGTTGCGACACTAGTCCCAATCACAGAGACAGGGAATTTAGTCAGAAATTTCCAATACAATCTTTGTTGAAACATCGCTACAACTTCTGTTGCATACCAGAGTTGATGCATCACATATAGGAGTTACTCACCACTGACGCCAGGCAGAAGGGGCTATAGTGCTATGTTCTCCATGGCTCGGAATCAGTTTTGAGGGAGACATACACACAGCCCGCAGCTCCCAAATATTTGCAGTTCGTCTGGCAGAGACCAGGGAGTGACAGACGAACGAAAACCAAGCAGCATCATCAAAATCTAGCTGAGCCAATAAGCAAAGTACATTTTAATGTTCCTGTATAACCACCTCCACCGCACGCAGCTCTGCAGCTCAATAATCAGTGAGTGATCTGCTAGGTAGCAGCCACTGGCATCTCCTGGCCATTAAAATGCCTGCACAGCTATATATTTATTTTCAAAAATGTTACAAGTTATCAGTCCAGCACTGTCAATGACCGTTGTTGATACATTGTAGCAGCTCCACAAGCCTTCGCTGAATGACTCTAGTCGGCAAGAACCAATGATGCTTGCACAGGAGAGGGTAGCGCGAGCACGTCCTCAGTGATTTCAGCCTGCCATAATCTTTTTTCCCCCACCATACATATCGAGCCCAAAGGTCCGCCTTGTGTTAGCAGGATATATCTCTTCTCTATTTAGGACTACTTGTGGTACCCAACAGGGGTGCCCACTATCCCCACTTATATTTGCCATTTATTTGGAACCTTACTTAAGAATGCATGGGTAGGACCAGTCTCAGTGCACGGTATCGATGTTAAAATAAGTGCCTATTCAGGTGAGGAGGAGTGTCTAAGTGCCTATTCAGGTGTGGAGGAGTGTGGCTCAATGGGTGTGGAGGAGTGTGGCTCAATGGGTGTGGAGGAGTGTAGCTCAAAGGTTAGAGCGGCAGACCCTGATGCAGAGTTCTGGCCAGGGACCAGGGTTCGATTCCCGCCTCGGCAGGGTCTCGGGCTCAAATTTCCTCGGACCTGTTAATTCTCGCCTCGGTGCCTATTCTAATCACGGGCCCCACGCTGCAACTCTGGGCAATAGCTTGCTTAGCCTCGACACCGGCCCCAACAGCGCTAAGGATGCCTGGCTTCACCCTGGGGGTGCCCAGGAGTGGACACTTCACAGGGAAAGCCAGGAGGGGTTCCACAGCGGTATGAGTATCAGCGCCAGGAAACCGCATTGGCGACACCGCAAGGTGACCGTCTGGTGACAGTGCGCTCTATAAGTACCATGACATTTACATTTACATATGGCCGTATATTAATCTGACCCTCTCCATGCTATCAAGCTAATTATTGGGGCTTTCTCTGGGTATCGTCTTAATATTTTTAAAAACTCAAATAATTTGTAATTTTCCAATGGTCACAAAGCAGCAGAGTGTGGTGTCAGTTGCAACTTACCTTGGTGTCAAGATTACATAATCTGTTAACAGTATCATTGGATAAAAGTTTGAACAACTGTTTCGTCAATGTACAACTAAGATGCAGGTTTGGAGTAAGCAGCCAATTACTATTATTGGCCACTGTAACATTGTGAAGATTAACATTTTGCCTACATTACTTTATCTTTTCCGTTTTATTCCCCTACGAGTTCCTGATTTTTTTTTGGGGGGTGTCTTGAGGAGTTGGTGGGTAGTTTTCTATGGGAATATAAAAGGGTCAGTAAGGATATTTGTCTGTTGAACCTGCATCCTTTTAAAGGCGGTTGGGTGTTACCAGACTTTAAGAGCTATTTCTGGGCCCACATTTGCATCCCGCCTCCGATGCCTCCTTGTAGACTGTCAGCCAGATTGTAACACTGTAGCTTATCTGGTTGTGATGGGGAAGGATTAGAAGTTTTTACTGGGCAGACAAACTGATTCTAATTACTTTAAGAGGGTATGCTTTAAGCTGATTACATTGAAACTAGGACAGCCTACCCTAGACAGAATCTGCACTACCCTAATCCTCTTGTGCCGGAGTGAGAAACATTTGAATCAAGGGCCTCTAAATTATCCGGGACAAATTACATGATTGAAACATGCAAAACACTTCTCTTTAAAAACTCATGTGCCAGAAAGTATGTCAGAGGAACACATTGATCAATCTCAGTGTGAAGTGCAAAAAAAGTCCCTAGTGTGGTTAAATGAATGAAAAAACAAACTTGCCGCTGCTCATTGAAAGCTACGAAAACAATCAGTGCGTTAGTATGAGTGAACTTAACATGCACAATCTCCCAAGGCAATTGAAATAGACTGTATCTTAAAGATACCTCATCAATGTAGACTGGACGTAACACTCAATCTTGTGTACCAGATGGGTAATCTGTAACACAAGAGCAAAATGCTATAAGGACCTTTTACAAGTGCTGCAAACTGGTGAACAACCAGTGTGACAGTCGATACTAATCTCACCTGTAGTAAAATCAGTATACTGATGAAGCCTTAATCAATCGTAATCCCACTTACACAATCATACTGCGTCAAGTTTTCACTGAAATCAAAAATACAAGAAACAAGATGTAATGTGGTTGTTATATAAATGCCACCTATTTCCAATGACCCCAGTGGTAAACCAGTGCATCCATCTCACCTCATCAATCTAACGATTGTCGCCACTTAAACGGTGAATAGAAGTTCTTAGCGAAACTCCAGTCCGTCTGTAGGCAAAAAGAGAATTTTGGGCATATGTAAATACGATCGAAACCTCCTCCGAACACAAAAAATAAACTCTGTGGTCAAATAAAACTCACGTTAGCCCGAGGAAAAAGATCCTAACGTCCCAGTCTCCAGCTCTAGACTTTCTCCGGTGATCCACGCGATACCTAGTTATTCGAATTGGCGTGTGACGTGCAAGTTGCTAAACATAAATGCAGGACTCAGCCTGTTAACGACCATGCGCGGCGGCCATCTTTAGTCAGAACAGTGAAGTTAGTAAAATAAAAATCATGCTTTCCGAGTGATTAATCATGATAAACCTGGCAAATATTGTGACACACTCTTTTACTAATGCATATGTCTGTATAAGTGTACATCTAAATCCGTATCAACATAAAGGTAGTACCTGCTCATAAATCATACTGATTTGATTTGTTTGATTTGATTTGTTTATTATGTTTTGGAACTCCAAAGAGGTCCACATAAAAAGATACATAATACAAAGTACGCGTTCAAATGCAAATGACATTTACAAATTTTACTAAAGTACAAAATAATCAGCACAACACAGTTAATAAAAACCCTCTAATAAATATCTAAAAAACATTTAAAAAAGTTAAAAATACTAAAACAGAACATTTCATTGGGAGGATTATATAAAGCATGTAAGAAGGAATTGGCAGTAAGAATATTCAATTTCAAGCATATTTGTCTTAGCCACTTACGACGGAACAAACTAAGTACAGGACATATAAAGAGAACATGTATACAATCCTGGGTAAACAAATTACAAAAATTACAAATTGCAGAACAACCATACCACTTAGCCATAAGATTATCTAGGGGGAGTAGATCCTGCCTCAGGAGAAGCCAAAACCGCCGTATGCCATGGGATAGGTTCCAGGCGACATAGGGTTGCATGTGTTTTAATACGCAAGTATCAGTAAGAGGGGTTACTCCCTTCTTTACAAGAATGGATTCCCTGTCCAGCCTAAAACTGAGATCCCACGAGGCCTGTTTCCAAAGTGATTTTAACTGAACGGCAGACAGAGTGAAGAGAGTGCTCTCCTCCAATTGTAGAAGTGCGACAGCCCTTCTAAAATTCTTTACAATTAAGGAGAACTCCCTTAAAGTGCCCAGCAATTCCGACTTCATTAAGTGTCTCAAAGTCCCCACTTCCCCTCTGGCCAGACTGGCTACCCAACGCACTAGCCCTGCCAAGCCCTGCACCCAACTACTACGGATGCCGAACTCAAGTCTCAGGGATGCCACTGTACAGGCGGTGTTAATAGAGGCTACAAACCGTAGAATTTTACCTTCTGCAACGTGTAAAAAAAACCATTGCCCTAGATCGACTATTTCAATTCCATACAAAAGGGATGACGGGATTTTCGCCCTAAAAACCTCTAGCAGGTAAGAGAAATGTCTTCTCCCTGTGGCAGAGTATAATGCACTCAAGCTTTTACCCTGAGACAGGGCCTTCCTGGTATTATTTTCAATGTGGGCCTTGTCACTTAGGTTATCAGATATTATTTTCCCCAGGAAGACATAAGACTTAACCACCTCCAGCTTATGACCTCCTACTGACCAACCAAAGTTCTCGTATTTTGTTTTTTTCCTCCCTGAGATACACATAATTTTACTTTTAGCTGCATTTATTAAATCATACTGCCTAAAAATATATTTAAATGTGATGTGTGTAAACACAGATAAAGAAACATTCAATAAAGTTTCAAATACACAAAGAAAACCTTATTCAAAACAATGAGTAATACTAAAGGATTAAGCTAGTAGCAGAATAAAATATAATAACATCATTGCCTTCAAGAGTGCTTCGGCATATGCATTAACAACCATCAATGTCATGATGATTCCTAAATCATATAAATTACTTAGAATACAATATGTATGTAAACAAAACAACGAGTGATACTGAAAGATTAAGCTAGTAGCAGAATAAAAAAATGCTTCAAAGCTAAGATAACATTATTGCCTTCAAAAGTGCTTTAGCATATACATTAACATCCAACAATGTCATAATGATTCCTAAATCATATAAATTACTGAGAATACAGTGTATGAGTAAACAATGTGAAGTAATCAAAGAGTGAACATCAACAGGACATTAAATGAAATATTTCAACATGTACAGCAATAAGTAAGTTTCAATTCGCGGTTAACACTACTAATGCATGTGCTCCAAATACAATTTTATACTGATGCACGTGTTTTTATGCGACCCTGCCTGGAGCCATGCTGATAGACATACAGTATTAACGTGTCACGCAGTTTCTATACAAAAGACATAATATGTGATAATTCTTGTCATCCATAGACGTCTGTTCTCTTCATGTGCATAGTTATGCAAACAAAAATACTCAAAACAGATCATCGTTATCACTCAATTTAAAATCCTAAAAAGAGCACTTCTATCAGCAAATTGATCAACATGGCTAAACAATTATCACACTGAATCCCACATGTAGGTGCAGTACTGTCGGGCCAGTCACAGAAAACAGGATAATTCCAATTTGTCATTAAGCCCGTTCGAAATTAGGGTATCAAAATATTTAATCCAGAACGTCTCCCTCTGAGTTATGAATCTTGAGATGTCTCTATCGCTCCTCTGTGATATTACCTCAAGGATGGTGAATCGTATTTGAGCTACCGTGTGATTTGTTTCCGCCCAATGAGTGGCTAACGGAGAACTCAATGTGCGTGTTCTTATCCTTCTCTTGCGTTCAGTTATTCTGGTTCTCAATGCTCATTCTGTCTTCCCACGTAGTAGAGTGAACAGGGACAGCGAATCATGTAAATTATATTCTGTGTATTGCAATTGGTTGTGAATTTCAAGGCTATTGATTTACCAGACCAAGGATGTGAAATCTGCGATCCAATAATAACATTATTTCAATGAGAACAATTATATCACTTTTGCATCCCTTTGTATTGTTCAATTGTTCTCGGAGATTTTTTATTCAATAGCTCATGCAAATTGTTAGATCTCTTGTAAGCAAAAATGGGGGGATCCCGGAAAAGGTCTTCAAAATCTGGTTCTGTTTGTAAAGTGTCCCACCGTCGTAAGATTATTCTCTTAATCGCAGGTGACCTGGTGGAAAATGCGGACACATAAACTTCTCGTTTCAGCTGTGGGTTCTCTTTTTTCTCTAATAGCTGTTCTCTCGAGAATTCCTCTGTCCGTTGCACTGATCCCTCTATTACTTCAGTCAGATATCCCCGATCCAAGACATTTTTCTTGGATTCAACCAATACTTCACTAAAAGCAGTTTCATCAGGTGTAATGTGTTTCATTCTCAGGAACTGCGAAAAGGGAAGAGGTTTCTTGAGAGTTTCTGGATGGAAACTATTATACAAAAGAGTATTATTGCAGTCAGTGGACTTCTGATAAACCTTGGTTGATATTTCTGTACCTTTAATTTCTAGTGAAACATCCAGATATGAGATCTTATGTGTGTCCAGTGTGTAGGTAAACTGTATACTAGAATTTACATCATTAAGTGCCATCAGTGTCTTCTCTAGGTCATATCTAGATCCCTGCCAAATGATGGATATATCGTCTATTTATCGCCGATACATAAGCAACCGATCTGTCCAAGAAGGTTCATTAAGAATATGTTCTTGCTCTAATTTCATTATAAAGATGTTGGCATAGCTGGGTGCTCCGGAAAAACCCATGGAGGTTCCATTGGTTTGTAAGAAGAAACGCTCTTTCCAACTAAAATAGCTGTTGAATAAAACAAACAGATACCCATGCACACTTCAGAAATATAGAAAAAGTAAAATCAGTGTGGAACTCGAAGATCGTTATGGAGACAAAAGCATGGAAAATCATACAGCAATGGTTGTAATTAAGAGACAAATTAGGCGTTGATGTGCAGAGTCTTTTAATGTTCAGACACGGAGAGGACCAGCCAACACGTGATTCGTCGCACAAGGCACAGTCTGCCTGCGACTCTTCAGGGCTGTATGAGAAAGAATGGAAATTGAAAGGTTGATCGGACGGTGATACTTCCGACCCGACAGGGCTCTGGACCGGAGGAAAGCTTCTGATCGAAAGGATTGTAATCCAGCAGGAAATGTCCTTGTTGGGTATAATGGTAAAATGAGATGGCGGTGCACTTCAGGTCTCTTGGATAATGGTATGTTCTTGTATAGAGAAATCCCGCCAAATTGAGGGAAATTGAAAAGGTTTCAAGGCGAGGGTATGTGTCTTAGGACGGGTGCGTCAGTGAAGAACATCCTCTCGTGGGAAACATCCTTTACCATGCGGATTTTACTCCGCGTGGCCTTTACAACGCGTCCGTTACAACGCAAGTCGTAACCACGACTTGCGCTGGAGGGCGCTAGAGGATTAAAAATAGTATATTTACTATTCCAACACCTTCCCTAGTGTCCACGGGGACTGGTGTTAGAATAGTAAATTATACTATTCGAAATCCGCGCCCCCAACGCAAGTCGTGGTAACGACTTGCGTTGTAAGGAACGCGTTGTAAAGGAATGCGTTCTGACGGTACGCGTCGTACCGTCATACATCCTCCTCTCGTGTGTCTCGTGTGTTGAATAAACTGAACTGGAGGATTTCCAAAAGAAAAACCTTGCTGGCTGCTATGTCCTCTTGCTGCAATATTGCCCACTCCATGGCCTTTATCAGCATACTGATTTTACTACAGGTGAGATTAGTATTGACTGTCACACTGGTTGTTGACCAGTTTGCGGCACTTGTAAAAGGTCCTTATAGCATTTTGCTCTTGTGTGACAGATTACCCATCTGGTACACAAGATTGAGTGTTACGTCCAGTCTACATTGACAAGGTATCTTTAAGATACAGTCTATTTCAATTGCCTTGGGAGATTGTGCATGTTGAGTTCACTCATACTAACGCACTGATTGTTTTCGTAGCTTTCACAGAGCATCGGAAAGTTTGTTTTTTCATTCATTTAACCACACTAGGGACTTTTTTGCACTTCACACTGAGATTGATCAATGTGTTCCTCAGACATACTTTCTGGCACATGAGTTTTTAAAAAACAGTGTTTTGCATGTTTCAATCATGTAATTTGTCCTGGATAATTTAGAGGCCCTTGATTCAAAGGAATGACAAGAGCTAATTTATGTTATATGTTCTTGTAGATTTCCCCTGAAGAAGGGTGCAAGATGCACCAGAAATGCATTGGGAATTGTCACTTGCAAGTTTGTAACAACGCTACATGAAATCTATGAAGTTCAAGGAATTATGCTTTTGAATAAAAAGAAGCATCGAACTACGCTGGATGAATTTGATATAATAATTTTTGGTTTCTACATTGGTTTTGTAAAGACTGTGCAGATTGAATGTGTGTTTAATGTTAGTTTTTAATTGATTCACCAAACATTGATCAACATTTTTCTCACTCTGGCAGGAGTGGATTAGGGTAGTGCAGATTCTGTCTAGGCCAGGCTGTCCTAGTTTCAATGTTCTTTCAGAATTAGTGGCCAGGTAGATCCACTTCAGAGACAGTACACCAATCGTGAGTACTTTGAGTATTTGGTTTAAGAGAATACTGTTGAATTTGAGTGCATTGCAGCTGTGATACATTAAGCTGATTACAGACATTCGAAGAATCTGGGCTCAAATCTGTTCTTTCTTTAAGATCCCATCATTACACTATTATAAACCTCTCTGGGGGAACCTCGGTTTACCAACTACATTTTATGATATAGCTGCTAGGTCATGGTCTCTTAGAGGTCTCAGAACAGCTGGTCATTTATTTGATCATCAAGGGATTTGCTCTTTTTCTGCCTTAAAAACTGCATATGACTTGCCTTATAAGATTTTTTTTAGTACTTACAGGTACGAGATTAGTTCAACTGCAATGTTTCCCATAGAACCAGCAATAATGACTTTGAGTTCCTTTCAGATATGCATTTCAGTGATTGCAAATTAACTATTCAGGAACTCTATTGTATAATGACTGAGCTTAAGGAAGGCGATCTAAGCCAATCGGTGAGCAATGTGAGCTTTAAATAGGTGTGGAGGTACAGGAGTCTGATCTAAAGGATGCTTAAAACGCTGTCTATTCCTCTGTGACCTCGGTTAACTTGAAATTACAACAATTTAAAACTCTATGTGCATTATACTACACTCCAGAGGAAATATTCAAATGGTAAGGGGAACATTGTAATGTGAATAGGAAAAGTTGCCCTCGATGTGGGCTCTCTGCTGCAGAAATTGCTCATATGTTTCCCAGTTGTCTCATCTTTCACAATTCTGGAAAGCCATGCCTGCTCTCTCCCGCAGCATTTGCAATGTGATCTGCAATTTAATATTAGGGACATTATGTCAGATCATAAATGGATAGAAAATAGGTATATGTCTATGATTACATCTATTGCTTTCATAACCGCTTGATTATGTATTGCGACAGATTGGGCAATGTCGATGGCCCCCACAGTACATCATTGGTGGGCATTATTTGGGCATATGAATTAGATAGAGGTAGCAGTCCTGTGGCTTAGGAGGGCGAAAGATGCCAAAATGATAAGCCAGCTAGGATTCCACTCTTTACTTGATCATTTACTGGCTGTTTGTGTTGTTTAATTTGACTTGATTCATTTTTGGTTTCATTTTATTGAGTATTGTTTGCCAATGGAAGGGTGCTATGCAATTTATAACATACGTTCAATATAAAGCTATAAAAATGATGATTATGTTATGCTTGCTCTTCCCTCTTCTTTCTTTTTCTTTTGGTTTTCTTTAGTTAGTTTTTATTTTTTTTAATTAACGACTTCGTCTGTATTATTGTTTGATCTGATCTGTGTCAGTTAGACTGCTCCATTCTTTTCAAATAAAAATAATTTAAAAGAAAAAACAAAGATTCACCAAACGGCTGCAAAGTTAGTAAGGGATGAAAATCTGAGGAATTCCTATCTCTGTGTTCCCCTAACTATAACTACGGAGTGGCTATAGCTACTCTGCCACTCTGTAATTAATATGTATATTTATATACGGGCACCACAAGTACCATCAAGCCACGGAGTAGCCACACCCACCAGGGCGAGACTACAGTATTTAAACAGTGGTGCCCAAAATTGTCATGCTGCTGCCTCCGGAGGCCGTTGCCTTTGATAAAGTGCTCTGTGCATGAAACGTGTCAGGCAGGACAAACTTTGTTGCCGCTCTGCATTTTTTCCTCCCTCCTGCTTCAAATAAAGATTGTGGCTAATTCCTACCTGTTTGTGGGCTCCTTCCATCACAGGCAACTTGTTGTTTTTGGTATTTTGGCGGCTGGCCTGAGTCGTGGGGTGAAACCCCGGGGCTGTTTTCAGCCCACCAGCGGAGACGCCAACCGATGCCTCCGCAATTGGGAACAGTGCTGGTTGTTTGTAGGTGATTACCAGCGGAGAGGATGGGTGCCCTGCTGCACAAACCCAATGTGGTTTTAATTTACATGGACGCAATGACATGGCAGCTCACAAGAGGAATACGGGCACTACAAGTACCATCGGGCCACGGAGTGGCCACGCCCATTAGGGCGGGACTACAGTATTTAAACAGTTTTGCCCAAATTTGTCATGCTGCTGCCTCCAGAGTCCGTTGACTTTGATAAAGTGCTCTGTGCATGAAACGCGTCAGGCAGGACCGCTCTGCATTTTTTCCTCCCTGCTGCTTCAAATAAAGATCGTGGCTGATTCCTACCTGTTTGTGGGCTCCTTCCATCACAGGCAACTTGTTGTTTTTGATATATATTTATATATATATATATATTTTTATATATATATATATATATATATATATATATATATATATATATATATATATATATATATATATATATATATATATATATACATATATATATATATATAATTAGGGACGGTAATGCGGTCACTTGGACAACATCCCACAGAAGCAGAAGTTCAGGATATGATTAATGAAGTAGATGCTGGCGACAATGGAACAGCTGACTTTCCAGAGTTTCTTCCAATGATGGCCAGGAAAATGAAAGAGTATACCAACAAGAAAAAGACTCCTTTCTGGAAACTCGTGCCCGTGAAAGGTGGCGCGTTTGGTGGTGGAGCAACCGGCTGTAAATCCAATTCTAAGTCCAATATAGCGCGCACTCAGGCCAAGAAAACAGGAGACAGTTCAACAAACAAGAGGATTTATTTCTGGCATAAACCTCCGAACAGGAGACAGCTCAACAAACAGGATTTATTTCTGGCATAAAACTCTGGCAATGGAGGTTTATGCCAGAAATAAATCCTGTTTGTTGAACTGTCTCCCGTTTTTTTGGCCTGAGTGTGCGCTATATTGGACTTTGAATTTTTATATATATATATATATATATATATATATATATATATATACACATCTATGTCAGTCTATCTATTTATCTATCTATCTATCTACATATATACGTACATATAAACACACACACAAAAAATATATATATATATACATATTTATATTTATTGTATATATCTGTCTCTCTCTCTCTTTCTCTCTCTCTCTCTCTCTCTCTCTCTCTCTCTCTCTCTGTTGGCTGTTTATTAATGGAAACAGGTACACCTAGAGGCCCATAGCGTAAGCACATCGCAGAGCAGACCAGAAATTGAAGCTGGTTTCAAAACATATTTAGCATGTACAGAATAAAAGAGGGCTCCCTTTTTGTTACAGGATTTGTAAACATGAAAGTTTGATTTCTTTAAAGATGTAGCCATTTATGTTTTATGGAAAGTATTTTACTCTTTTAGTTGGAAAGGGTAGTGATGATTAAAAGTTGTTTCTGTACAAGACAAAAGTATTATTTGCTGGAGAATAACATTGTGACTGAGATCCAACAAATGTGTATAGTTTTAAAATTTGATACCTTTGATAGTCGTGAGGCCCCTTCTATATCCTTGTGTTGAAATGTCAGTATAGCAAGTAAGTACTGCCACAGAATGTGCCACATCATTTTGCATGATATACCTTTCCATGTTGCATAATTTTGACAAAACTACCATATAATTTCGCACTCCAGTGTCGCATAATTCTAGTGACCCTGGTCCTAGTCAAGGTTTGAGCTGGTCTTGGATTTGTAGGTCCACGGAAATAGTCTACATTTAGGATTTCTATTTTTTCCATTTTACTTTGATTGTATGTTAAGTGCTGGTAAGAACATTTTGGATGGAAAAGAGAGGAGCAATCCATCAAACAAATTACAGTATAGAACTTTCTTACTACAACAGTTCTTCCTTAATCGTTTCACTAAATATGTGTACACATGTAAACACAGATACCAAATTGGGCCTGGGCCCCTGACCGGTGCATTCGTGGCCATGGGGGTCGAGGTGTTCACATTCCCGCTCAATGCCATCACTAAAGGTAAGAATATGCTTAAGGTCGAGTTGTGAAGTCTTGTACAAGACGACCTGCAGAGAGGAGCTTGCTGACAATCACAGCACTTAATTTACAGTTTCCAAGGAAACCAAATAAAAATACATAGGACTTTCCCTTCTGTGATATTTTTATCAAACATTGTAAGGCATTTTGTGGCAATTAGAAAATAATACAATTATATTTTCTAGATAGTGTACTGCTAGTGCCTTTTATCTTCATCTCATAATACCTGGTTGCTGGTTTCATCTAACATCATCTGACTGTTGCCTGCAGCTAATATTGTCTAGCGTCTGCCTTAATCTGATGCTGCCTGACTACCGCCTCCCCTCCAGTCATTATACTTTATAGTACCTGCTTGCTGCTGACAGCTCATTTTGCGTGCTTAGTGCCAGCAATGAATGATACTCTCTTGCTGGCGGCCTGTAGCATATGTTACCTGGTTTTCACCAGCAGCAGATCCTTACTACTTGCTGGTAGATGGTATCCCCCGACAGCTGCATACAGGTGATATTATGAAACAAGCATTTGCAATGCAATCGGTCTCGCCTTTAAGACCTTTTTTTTGTTTACTTTATTTAAGTTTTGTAAGAACATAGAACCAGTACAGCAGTTATAATGCACAGGTAGAGACAGGATCACAAAGGGAAAAAAAGAGATCGCGATAAGAGATAAGTACATTACATCTTCCAACTCAGCATTCAAAGCAGTAATCCACTGTAGCAATGTTCATATATGACAGACCCACTACTGTAACCGCAGAACATATCTGTGCAAGCCAACTCTACAATCTCTGCTTATAATATGTAGGCAACGTGCAGGGCGGTCAGAGGTCGGTCACCACGCTCCAGAGCCGGAGACACGTCTAGTGCTTGTGGTATCAACTGAATGTGCGAGTAAATATGCCTTTAATGGGTCCCAAATATCTTGAGGGCGCGATGTGGGGAGGAGAAGTTTTGCAAGTATGAATGTTTGTTCCTGCCAAAATAACATGTCGCTGATCCATTCCTTAAATGTGGGTGCCCTGCCCCAACCCCACCTATATGCTATGCTTCTTTCAGCCAAAGGGAGGCCAAATTATACAAATTTACGATGTGCCACAGTCAAATTCTGCCGTGTATCCCAATAAGGCCAGCAAAGGTTCAAAACGAGAATTGCAGTGAAGTCATCTGCTCCAATGCTGTGTGCACTTGCCGCCAGTAGGCATGCACAACGCTACAATCCCAGGCAAGATGCAGGAAATCTGCCGCCGTCATATGGCACTGATCGCATTTGTCACTATTGCACAATTTAAATCTACGCATTTTGACTGGGGTGTAGTAAGTGCGATATAAAAATTTATAGTGAGTGATGCGTAGTCGGCTACTAGATGAGACTTGTTCTGTCTGACATCGACTTTGAGACCTTATATGTATTTCGCTGCCCTGCTTCAAAAAGTGGTCCTGAAGCAACATTATTGAAGATGGGTGGAGCAATGCAAGTCTATCAAGCCTAATCAGGGGAAACTCACTGAAGAATTCCTGCTCCACAAACAGATCAGATCATTGGAACCCTACCTAGACATAATTCAGATCCCCCAGGACAGTACATTATATATTCAATTCAGGGTAGGCAAACGTTTCTTCAAAACACAGATAGATTATTTTGTTTTATTCCTGTATGTCTTCAGACAGTAGCAGCCAACACGTGTTTCGTCGCTCTGTGGGCAATATCCCGCGACTTTTTCAAGACTCTGTCTTTTGAATGAAGAACCTATAATTTGTGATTATACTTCCGTCTCACAAAGGTTCTGTAGCATGCAACATTTTGTCTGTGTTGGGTCCTGAACCCCAGGTATAAAATGTTTCCAAAGGCACCAGATCGTGAATATGTGGTGCCTTCGTGTTAAAGTGTCAACGTCGCTCTGCGTGTTAATCTGTACTTGTGTCAAAGTGTCAACGTCGCTCTCCGTGTTAATCCGTACTCGTGTCAAAGTGTCAACGTCGCTCTCCGTGTTAATCCGTACTTGGATTAACACGGAGAGCGACGTTGACAGTTTGACACGAAGGCACCACATATTCACAATCTGGCGCCTTTGGAAACATTTTCTACGTTCGGTTTCAGGACCCAACACAGACAAAATGTTGCGTGCTACAGAACCCTTGTGGGCCGGAAGTAGAACCACAAATTATAGGTTCTTCATTAAAAAAACAGAGCCTTGAAAAAGTTGCGGGATATTGTCCACAGAGCGACAAAACATGTGTCGGCTGCTACTGTCTGAAGACATACAGGAATAAAACAAGAGAATCTATGTGTTTTGGAGAAACTTTTGCCTACTCTGTGCATTTATTATAATTTTGCGACACCTTTAGACGTGTGCTGGAGATTGTTTTGTGTTTACATGTTTTGCTGGCCTAGGCCACAAAGATTTTGAGGAGGCTGGTGGTTCTCCCCACCCTGCTAGCACCGTCACCCAGATCCTTTCTATAGTATATCATTTAGTGATATTCTCCTTAGCGGCGCAGATTCACCTATAGAAATATAGCACTTATCAATCTATTAATATATTCAATTCAGGTTTGGTACCCTACCTGTGAGTGAGGTTACAGCTAAGCGGCACCCCAACTTTCCAAGTCCAAGCAATTGCCCTGGTTGTAATAGCCCGGTGGAATCCGTAGCCCATGTGCTGTTTGCATGCCCTGCTTACGTGCAGCCCAGAGTTAAGTGGCTCAAACCGGTTTGCCGACAAATGGGCACACAGAACCACTGGGATGCACTTTGCATACTGAAGTCGGACACCATGCCCCTTTTTGCCTGCGCTATGGCTACGTTTTTAAGCCACATGTGGGGTATTGGAAGGAAGGCACTTACGTGAGCACCTCAGCAAAGGCCAGGTTGACCCCCAGTCTGAGTTGCCTTTTGGATCCTAGTGACTAAACTCAGGTTACCCTCACTTGCACTAAATGTTGCACAAGCACTTTATTGTAGATGAATTACATAACTCGATTGCTAGGGGAGGAGCCTAAGGTGCTTTTAGATGCTTTTATTATTGTTTTAATTAGTTTTTATATTTTAGGCTAGTTTTTAACCAACAAATCTTATTTTTAAATGAAAGATTTTATGATATATAATTCTCAATTGGCTGTTGCCGAACAGATATGGTATCCATTTGCCGGCTGATACATGGGCTTGTCTTCAATTTTAATTGTTGCGGGTAGTTAAATTGAGCATCCAATGTAATTCTTTTTTCCATACTGGTCTAACATGTTTTAGCCATGTAGGTAACGTGCCGCCAAATAACAATCTTGTGATACAAGTTTTTGCATGTCTATTGCTGGATGCCCTGTGTGACTTGTTTCTTTCTTACATTTTTAACTGTGTTTTATTACATATGTTTTTTGTCGCTTTTATGACTTGAATAGTCGATATAAAGCTTAAATGATGATGATATTTAGCTATGCAGCACATTAGCCTGGGTGCTGAAACATCTACTGTTCTTTAACATGGAGGGAAAGTAAGCGCTAAACTGCGTGACACGCCAGGTATGGGAACACATGGAAAGAAAGATTGCCCTTCAGCTGGAAATGGTATAGTCCAAAGCTCTGTTTTTAATATAAAATCAGGGCCTTCAATGGTCATATCACTGAAAACAAGATTTGAAAAAAATATTACTGTCTACTGGTGCTCGTGGAAGACAATTTCTATGGACTGGAATCTAGAGAATGCTAAAGTGATTCTGGTATTTTACTGACCTCTGCTTGTCATTTTCTATCAAAAAAGTTAAATAAAGGCAGTTGCCAGAAAAATGAAAAAATAAAGTCCCTCAGAAGAAAGCAATTCTGGTATTTTACTGACCTCTACTGGTCGTTTTCTATCAAGACAGTTAAATAGAGGCAGTTGAACAGAAAAAAAGTCTCTAATCGGAAGCAGACACATCCTAGGGCTGATCTCCAAAGCCCACAAAGTACAGACACATATAAGTAAATACTAAAGTATATACTAGAGATCTTGAATGCTCGCCCTAAATATAAGCTAGTGAAAACAACTATCTACATACATTCATGTTACAGATAGTCCTGTTACAATAAAAATGCCATCTGTGAATATATTTAGTATATTTGGAAAAACCACAGCCTTGCTAATACTGAGGTCCTGACATTTATAAACACTGATTTTCACAACTTTTGGGAAAACTGGAAATTACTTTCTGTAATTCCTAAAAAAGCAAACCCAAGCCACTTGTCATGTGCTGGTTGGACTGAGGCACAAACCCTAGACACATAATTACCAGGTAGTGAGCCATACACTTTGTCATGGAAACGGAGAAACAATTGTGTGCACTGGGGCAGGGAGAGACAACAAAATGTGAAAATTGGTCGTGGGGAACATTTTCAGGAATCATATAGGATCAGATTGTGACAGTCATAGCCTTTTAACACTGGGGTCCTAAATCTTTAACTTATTGTTGAACCTAAGAGTGAGCACTGAGCACACCCTATTATCACTTGGCCCTCGGAATAGTGAAACCAAGCACTCCAAAGCTTACTGAGGGCAGTGATGCGGGGATGCTCATAACTTAGAGAAACATATAATAGTAGAAGATAAATCAGTGACTAGCCAGTGATTTTACATATATGGAAAGTTACCTCTCTTCCAGCACACAACATTATACTTAACTTACAAAATTCATAGGACAGAAATAGTATACAGTGTTTGTGTTATCCTGTGTTATCCTGTACTAGCGTAGGCTTTTACCTACTGGTACGGTGATTGTTTTACAAACACTGAGTCCAGTTCTCCCTCTGAGGCAGATGGATGTTTGTGGTTCACCTGAGGCTCCTCTGGAATCTTGCCTACCACCCAACCCCCCTTTTAAAGTTTATTAGGACTACGTTTCAGGTTGTGTTTAAAAATAGTCCCCAAAGTTCACAGTTTCCACCTCCCCAAATAGCACATTGTAGCACTGTACCTTGAATGTTGATCATTTAGCTGATTGGTCCACTTCCATCTGTTGAGGGCAGTGGTGGTACAGCCCCTGGAAGTGTGCGGCTTCACCAGGAACAGCCCCATTGGCTTATTTGTGTCCCGACTAGCATGGATAATGCCTCTAGCCTCGTTTCTAATGTGCAGCGGCAGCCACACTAAGGAGGCAGGGCTGTAAGTGTATAGTAGAGGTGAAGGCTGTGCTCCTTCCCATTCTCACATCTGTTGAAGAGGAGTTGGCAGTTAACGACCCCAACACTAAAGCACAAAAGAGTTTCTCAGTCGCCACTATTCTGTGGCCTGGAATTTGGTAGAGAAATGTTACAACACCAGTAGTTTATGCTGCATACTTATATCATGTTTGAAGGATGAGTTTTATGTATTGCACCAGTCCAACCCTAGGACTGCTTTCAGGCAGCTTCTGACTTTTGTGTATTTTTCCCAGTGTGCACCAGCTATAGCCTTGTTTCACAGTGCCAGCAAGGAGGTGGGGTAGAGTTTGGAGTATCCTGTTTGTGGAGACTCAAAGCAGAGAGACACAAAAGAGGGCAAGGCTTTCCCACTTTACTAACACTCAAAATGTCCGGGGTCCCACTTCTGGGGAATTTTTAACAGGAAAAGGCGGAGGCTCGTCCGTGCACCCCAAAAGAACACTCCTAACCCCCCACACCCTAAAGTCTGTTCCACTATAAATCGCCCTGGGACTGCTTTTGGAGAAGCCCTGCAATTTAAATTGCCATTTGGGCTCTCTTCAACCTCCATTGTGTGTGCCTCTCTAGTTCAGGAAATCTTAGCAGATTCCTGAGTTGATTACATCATCTGCACCTCACTCGCTCATGAATATTCTATTGCACATGTATAACCTACACAAATGCATGCCATCCATGTCACATATGGATGAAGTGAAAGACCTGGTTACAAGGCATGGACAGACTGCTCTAAAATGTGAGAGGGGCCAGTTGACTACTCTTCCTCACAGGCAACAGGTAACAAGCATTTACAATGCAATGGTTTTGCCTTTGTTAAAGTTAGAGCTATTGGCATTGCTCTTGACATTATTTTTATTTATGTTTTTTTTAACATAAATAAATGGCATTGTCATTTACAATGCCACTAGCTTTATCTCTCGCAAATGACACACACAAACACACACAGAGCCCCCCCACACAGAGCCCCCCACACACACAGCCACACAGAGCCCCCCACACACACAGCCACACAGAGCCCCCCACACACACAGCCACACAAAGCTCCCCACACACACAGCCACACAGAGCCCTCCACACACCCACACAGAGCCTTCCACACACACCCACACAGCACAAGCAGGCAACAGGGGCACACGGAGGCACAAGCAGGCAACAGGGGCACACGGAAGCACAAGCAGGCAACAGGGGCACGAAAACGGAGGCACAAGCAGGCAACAGGGGCACACGGAGGCACAAGCAGGCAACAGGGGCACACGGAGGTACAAGCAGGCAACAGGGGCACCCGGAGGCACAAGCAGGCAACAGGGACACACGGAGGCACAAGCAGGCAACAGGGGCACACGGAGGCACAAGCAGGCAACAGGGGCACACGGAGGCACAAGCAGGCAACAGGGGCACACGGAGGCACAAGCAGGCAACAGGGGCACACGGAGGCACAAGCAGGCAACAGGGGCACGAAAACTGAGGCACAAGCAGGCGACAGGGGCACAAAAACGGAGGCACAAGCAGGCGACAGGGGCACGAAAACGGAGGCACAAGCAGGCAACAGGGGCACACAGAGGCACAAGCAGGCAACAGGGGCACACGGAGGCACAAGCAGGCAACAGGGGCACACGGAGGCACAAGCAGGCAACCCTACAACCTAAAAGACTACCCCTGCACAACCCAAAAATACTACACTTACCTCGCACTCCTCCATTGTGCCTCTCTTCTCCGGCTTCCAGCGACATCAGATCTGCACGTCGTTGTTTGGAAACGGAAACGCCTTCCAAACAACGATGTGGATAGCGCATACCATTACAACTCATGCGTTGTAACAACGCTTGCGATGTAACAACTTGCGAACTAATGGTACGCGTTGTAAAATCGCAAGTGTAGTAACGCTTGGGAAGTAATGGTATGCGCACTAGCAGCTGCACACTAAAGGTCGTTTACCTGTTATGTGTAGCGTACAAAAGTGTGAATCTTCTGCCTAACTCAGGAGAGTTTGCAAGTATACTCGAAAAGTGCTCAAATGTACGGATAATACACCTGCTAAATGGGCTTAAGATCTGACGTCACTTCTTGTGTTGCCACTCCCTATGATGTCACGTGTGCATGCGACCGATGGCATGTGGGATGATGTCATCAGCTGTGATGCCACTTGCTTACTGATTAACTAGGTTAGTCCCCGCCCTCTTCTTTTTTTAGAACTTGTGCCCTGTTCATAACCCATAGGAACATTTCTTAAAACGTCAAACCACAAACAAATGCTAAACCACAAACAGCTTGGCTATCAAAGCAGCATAAGGAGATGTGTGGGTCAGCGTCACAGCTGCTATGCTGACTGACTTCATGGATATCACATCTAGCACGTGCAAGCTAGACCACGTAGGCCGTGGTGGAAAGGGGGGGGACTAGAACTACAAGTCCCAAAATGTAAAGGGCTGCTGGATGGAAGCCAAGACAGGCTGCGGGTGTCACGCATGACGCAGGTCTATTGATAATCTATTCAATTAGCATTGTATGTTAGAACACCCTCGTGTTTTTTTTGGGGGTTTACCTGGTCATTGATAGCTCAGTTGACAGATAAATAAAAGTACGAAAATATGCGCGAGGCTACCGCACCGTAGAAACTGTAGGTAGGTTTGTTTGGGGGGGGGGGTATTTTGCGTCTTCCGCTCCTGTGCCAAGTAAACGTGCTCGGGACTGGAGGTAGGCGCAGGGGCTACCGATCCTCAGCTGCCCAAGCAGCAGCGCCGCCTCCGTGTCCTGCCACTGCGCTTATTGTACCTGAGGCGGCGGGGAGTCAGAGCATATCTGCAGAGAGGAGGCGGAGGGGGCGGGCCAGGATTCCGCTCGGCTTTCCCCTCTCTGCAAACTCACCGGATCCGTCAGCTGGAGGAACACAGCTCCGCTCCTGCCGTCTCTTCCCCCGGGGCTCCCTCAGCACACGGGAGCCCCGCACCATCCAGCACTTCTCCTCCGGGGCTCTATGCGTCTCCGGGCGGGGGCGGGACTTCCGGCCGGCCGCGCCAGGATTGGCCGGCCGGCCAACCACTTCCGAAATGACGGCGGCTGCAATGAGGGCGGGTGCCGTCAATGCCAGCACAGATTCGGGGGCGTTCCCAAGAACAGGCTTTCGGCTGACGTAGCCAAAAGCCAAAAATTCTCGGGAACGCCCCCGAATCTGGTCCGGCATTGACGGACAGGCCCGTCTTCCAATGGCTAGCCTCCATTTATGGAGCTAGCCAATGAAAGACGGGGGCCGTTCCTGTCTCCCATACCATACTCATTAGGTTTTCGCCTGCGCGAAAAAGCTGCGCGGAGCGCAGCTTTCGCCAGGCAAAACCTAAAAAGGATAGTCCTTTCACTATAACTTGATGCTGCCACAGCTGGTAGTCTTCCATCGTCTTGTACGCTGGCAGTAGTCACTTTCAGAAAAGGAAAGTATATTGTGATGTAACCTTCCAGGCTGCAGAGCTCAGCTCCCTGTTGCCTTCTGTGTGGTGGAGCTCTCAGTGCACACACATAATTGTCTTGTGCATAGGCAATAAAGTCCAACACCTGCACAGAGTCACTATAGGGCACTGGAAGGGGTGCAGCTCTCTAGAGCCCTGCAGGTGACCTGCAGAGGTCCTTTTATGTGTCTAAAACAGCACCTCACTAAACACTTTCATTTTCTTTTTTTATTTTCAAATACAAAATCCTAAAGCAGGATTTGGTTTTTGAAAATAAAAAACCTAAAAAATGACCCACTCATCATCGGAGGAATGGAGGTCATTGAAAAGTTTTGACTTTTACATACTGCCACATCCTGGGAGGCGGTTTGTAAAAGTAAAAACTGGCAATGAGTCCGACTATTCAAAATTGGGTGGGCAGACACATGGCCAAACCTCGGATGGCCCTTACTGTCTTGGGCCATTGGTGGGGTATGTAGGCGGTGGACACGGGGTTGTCTCTGCTGTCTACAAACTGATGGTCTGCCTATCTGTAAATCTGGCGGGTGGAGCCACAGTTTGGCAGAGAGGGTACATCATCACCTTTGTGATGAAATCGGTCGGAGATACGAGAGGACCTGTCTCACTACTGTGGCCCTCTCAATAAAATAAGGGAACATGGAGAATCCCTCAAGTGCATACAATTTAAATTGTGGACTGACTTCGAAAGCAGATACAGTGTATAGCACACAGAGAGAGCACTAAACAAGTCTATCAACATTGGGGACCATTATATTTGGAAGATTTTTTGGTGGAAAAACTCCCGCACATTTCAGAACACATATGGAAGAGTTTTGGATCTCTAGAAATAATGAAGGACCATAATTCATAAAAAATAAAGGGAGCCATAAGAAGTCTGATATTGATCAGAGTGGTCAACTATAGAACATACTCTACAAGTGAGAAGGAACCGGCACGATAAATAACTTCGGATAATAAAATACAGTATTCACTGGTAAAGGAAAAATCCTGAAGAAGGCATTTACTGAAACGCGTTGGTGGTATTCTGCAAATCACTACCAGTGTCTTTTTGTCTTTTTGTCTTTTTATTCACAATATGTCAAAATTTACTGCATATTGTATAACATGTGAAAAACTTGATATATAAACCAAACTGTGAATTCTAATCGAGTTTGTGGATGAATTTACTGGTGCAATATATGTAGCAATGTGGAATTATTCATGTGTTTAATTGAAAAGTGAATGTATATATATTTTTATACCAAAAAAAACAAAGATCAATAAAACGAAAAATATTTTCTTAAATTGATTGATACAGTGTATATTATGTTATAAAGTATCTAGATTTGGCGCACGGCTTTTTTCTAAAATAATAAATGCAATATTGACATAAAAAAGCATAATAAACACGAATTACAGTACATAGGGGTCAAAGGAGAAAAATACAACAACTAATACATATCGGGCTAAGAAGGGGGCAAACGATGAGGTAAAGAGGAGTGGCATTAAATGATGGTCTAACGGTTGTAGGATCAGAGACTTCGAGTAGATGATCATAACCCATTTAAGGTAAGAACTTGTTCATTAGGAATCTTTTGGCTTCCAGTTTGAAAGCAGCCGTGGAGGAGATTCTGCATACTAATAGGGGAAGAGAGTTCCAGATCTTCGGGGCAGCGCCGGAGAAGGCTTGTTGGCAGGTTTTCCTTTCGGCTTGTTTACTTCTCCTGCCAAAAGGTCGACTTGTGGGATAACTACGGCTCTGCCCCTGTAGTTATATTTTCCCAATCAGTGTTAGGCCATATTCAATTGCCTGTATACATATCTGGATGATACTCTGTTCAGCTAGAGCTACCACACTACTGATGACCCTTCCTTACAGAGTTGTCCAATGGTGCTAGGACAATATTCAGAGTAGGCGTTCTGGACGCTTACTGCACCAGACTAAATAAAGTGATATGAGTTGTGAAAAATCCCCTCTGTGGTCCCAAAAATATTGATAGAACCAACAGAAATATTTTGTATCTCGTTTCTGCCATTTCATAAACGGTTTCATTTTGCAAAATTGACCAATTGCATAAAGATTGGCCATCATAACACCCAGAAGAAGTAACATCCATCGCAAAAAAATGTTTTTTTGCGGAGAAAAATTAGATAACATCCTATTTTGCCCATTACAAATGCTGTATGCTCGGTAGACATAACGCCATAAAGCGTTACTCTGTAATAGCATAATACACCTTAATAAAGTTATATGGAAGTGTACTTCTGGCAGTGTTGGGGAAGCCCAAACATACACATGATTTTGACAGAGGCCCATTCCTGCCAACGCAGATTTGTAGTTTTAACCACATCTTACTCATAAACAAGGAACGTCAATGTTGACAAGACACCATGTTGTCAATTGCTTCACAAATCATTGTCGGGTGTCTTGTTGATTCCATTGTCAGCAAATAAAGAACATAAATTACAAGAAGCACTTCTTTGTTAACTGAATACCCATAAATCTGAAAGAATGGTTTATCAGTATGAAACAATCTGCAAGTCCAATCCCTTACACTACTAAATGTGGCCAGGTCTGTCACTTGGCAGTGCCTTGCAACACAAAGTGCAAGCTAAGGAGCACAATTGGCTATTTGTTCTCACATCGCAGTAAAAAGATTTGGCAACTGCAAGTGTGAGGGTATAGGCAGATGCAGGCGTCTGCATTGGAAAGTCAAGCCAGAGGCAGCCTGTCACTTATCATAGCATAGTGACTTTCCATCTCAGCTGCTGGTTGTGATAAACATAAATAACATTGTTAATGTAACTTTGTGCCGTCTATCATTTATGTATTTTGATTAAGGTGTTAACTTGTGGTCAATCAATCAATCAGAGGTTTGCAGAGTGCGACTACTCACCCATAAAGGTTTCAAGGTGCTGTGTGTGTGTGGGGGGGGGGGGTCGCCTGCTGTTTAGTCAAAGATCCAGGTCTTGAGGTCCTACCCGAATTGAGGCAGAGATGGTGATTGCCTGAGATGCAGAGGAAGGGAGTTCCAGGTCCTTGCACCAAGGTATGGTAAGGATCTTCCTCCAGTGGTGATCTCGTGGATCTATGGCATGGTGGCCAGGACCTGGAAACATCCTTTACAACGCAACTTTTACCACGCAGTGCTTTTACATCGCAACTTTTACAACGCAAACCATTACAACGCATTGCGCTGGGGGCGCTCTAGTATAGGGAATAGATTTAATTTACTATCCAACACCTTCCCTACTATCCACGGGGACTGGAGTTGGAATAGTAAATTAAACTATTCACTATCCAGCACCCCAAAGCGCTATGCGTTGTAATGGTATGCGTTGTAAAAACTGCGATGTAAAAGCATGCGTGGTAAAAGCATGCGTTGTAATGTCATACATCTGCCAGGACCTGATGGAGGTCTCTCAGGTGGTTGATGATGTGGCTGTGCTGAGGGATGTTCAGGATGAATCTGGTCGAGGTGTTTTGGATGTTTTGCAGCCACTTTTGGAGTTTTTTCGTGGTGCCTGTGCAGACTGCATTGTCGTAGTCTTCTGCTGCTGATGAGTGTGGGGGGGACTGTATTCCTTGTATCGTGGTGATCCTGTTGAAGATCTTTTGGAGCAGGTGGAGCGTGTGGCAGTTCGTTGAGAGTGAGGAGTCCAGGATGATGATGAGGTTTTGTGCGTGGTTTGTGGGGGACTTCCTAGGGCTGCAGACCACCAGGAGTCATCCCAGGCGTGAGGCTTCAGTCTTGTCTGAGTTGAGCTTGAGGCAGCCGTTTTTCATCCAAGTGGCTTCTGCCATCATTGCGCTGTGGAAGTTGTTCTTGGCGGCTGTGGGTTCGTTGGAGAGGGAGAAGATCATCTGGGTGTCGTCTGCGTAGGAGACAATGTTAAGTCTGTGGTTTCTGACGATGGTTGCAAGCAGGGTCATGTAGGTGTTGAAAAGGGTGGGGCTCAGGGAGCCTATTTTGGGAATATGAGTTTACTTTTTAATAAAGAGTATAATGTAAACATGAATTGACGCTTTGTAGCACCTAACTGTGTACAAGGTTTGGTAAAATCTGTTTTTATAACACCCTACTGAAGACAAAGGACTCCCGTCATTGTAACATAGACTTAAAAGAGCAAGAATAGCTCTTAAACAGCCATTGACTTACGCTTTGAGACTCACTCTGAGTGGCCTCTCCTGCATAAATTGTGCCAGGTAAAAATCTCTGCATGGAAAAATCACAGAATTCCCTGTTTTGGTGCTTGAAAGGGGGAAAACATGCAGTAGGACTGTCTTATTACCCATCGTGGCCTGCCAAACGCGCAGCGATGTGGTAATATTGCACTTGGAATTACTGAAACTTGTAGTGTTGGTAATTGGCCATGCCCTACTACTACATTAGAATGAAGCTCTAAATAATATAGTACTTCAATTGGGTAATGAATACTGTTTTTAAAAAACAATATAGCATATCAAGCTCAAACAATGTGAAACATCCAGTATCACAAAGTCTAGGGACATACCATGATGGTCATTTAGAGCACTGTGGAAATTTGGATGTAAAGCGTGATAGTTGTAACATGTTTCTACTTGGTTCTACGTCACAATGTAGGCATGGACACAGTTGATGCATCCGTTTGCACATTTTGGTTTGCACATCAACCTCCAGCATTTTGATGATGGTAAGGGGGCAGATGTATTGCATTCCATCATGTGATTTTACTTTCGGACCAATGATGTATGCACTTCTATGTAAAACTCATAAACCCTGTGATTGGTGATAAGTGCAGAAATCGTGTTTTTAAGTGTGAACATGTGAAAGATAAATTGCGTTATATGTCTTGAACACTGGACGTGTGTGTTATATCACAAAATACAGTGATTTTGGGGTTTACTGGTGTGTTCATTTTAAATTGTAAATAAAAATAGAACATATTTAAAGTGGAGAAATGATACATAAAATAAGGACTTAACTATGTAAAATAAGTATGTAATGGTTTGTTTTGAGCCAATGAAACGTTTGCTCCTGTCACACTTCAAGATAAGAAGACAGTGTGCCTCGTTGTTATTTCTCATTCTTGTAGCATATTTTGAAACGTATCATGTTCAGTTTGTAAACCAAGTGTGGTGTCGCTACAGTAAAGTTGTGAAATGCACTCACTTCGGAGTCAGGGAAAGAAAGGCAAGCACAGATGCCCATTGTAAAAAACAGACCGTGCTTGACACGTGGTAGTCTAGCATTTTGTTTTACAACATCTTCTGTGTTATTCAAAGGTTCCATTTTAATCTGACCTCATACAGTGCTAACTGGGGGTACTACAGCACCCCAAGCAGTCCTAGCTCCAGGACCACTGACGTTGTCTCCTGGCAATCAGAGAGTAGATGGGTATCCAGTGGCTCAAGCTAGAGACAAACAGAGATTTTGATTACCAGGGGCAGCACATCCCTCTGGCACACTTCTCTCGTGCCTGTGCTCCAAACCATGTAATAGAGTTAAAAGCAGTGTGGTTAAATTCAGTACTTTACTTCAGATGGAGAGTGAAGTCATGGCAGTTACTGCTACCTGTACCCCCGAAAACCTGCTTTTTCCCCACCTTCTCTCCCAAAATAGCAGGTGCTACACTTCATTGGTGATCATTGCCACTAGACGTCATTATTGTAATGGCACTTTATTAGGCATTAAGCTGTCTTTGGTTGATTAAATTCAGTCTGTCCAAAACCAAGCTGCTGCTCGTTTAGTGTTAGCTGCACCTGTGTGTACAGCACCACTCCGACCCTGAGAGCGTTGTGCTGGCTTCTCCTCAAGGCCTGTGCCATTCTTAAGGCACTATATTTTATCCACCCCTCCATTTTCCACACCGTTCCTAGATTTATTGAGAATTGTTTGCTCGGATATCATGCGTTGAGATGTCTCTGCCCTTCCTTTTAGATTATCTTCCATGTTATTGTAATGTTTCACAAGGCCTGTATGTGAGGCTGTGCTGTTTCGGTTCTGAGACCCTCAATTTGGAATACTCTACCTTCTGAACCTTAGAAACATATCCTTCTATTTGCTCTTTATGAAGGAAATAAAGACGTTCTTTTTTGTCACCATTTTAAATCCTTTATTATCTTGCACTATGCACATTCATTCTGTATGACCGTGGATCCTTTGGGGGAAAGTGTGCTCTATAAGACATCATTAATATAAAAAATAAAATCACATTAGCTCCAGTCTGCCTTGCAAGGACCGAGAGAGACGAGACCTCACAAATGCACAGATGTCACCAATGAAATGCACTAAATATAATTTCCAGTATGTCATAAAAGTAGCTTCACTTTGGCCATTTGGTTCTCAAATAAGCCTTAACTAATTTCTGTTGTAACTCTACTTTATGTGTGCCATATTTATTTATTTATTTAGAGATTTTTATATAGCGTGTACATCATCCAAGGGTATAATAGCTTTGTAAAGTTTACACAAGTTGTCCACCGATAGGATGGTGTTAACATAGTATATACAGTTCCAAACAGTGTTATGTACTAGTATATAGTTCAATATACATGTGATTCCAGTCACTGTTTCCTTGAAAACCATCCCCACCTCTAAGTTTTGAATCAGACTCTTTAAGGTAGTATGTCGTCTTGATCATTGATGAATTAGCAGTGTAAACCAAGATAGCCTCTATTACAAAACAAAATGCTACTTTCTAGGTTAAGTTTTCTAGTGTACTAACTGTTCGCTTTATTAGACACATGCAGGAGCTTGATTCCTGGCAGGTATTTAGAGAAGACCAGTGTTGGTGATATGAATGCCCCAATCTGCGGGTTATACGTAGGTCAATGATACTTTAAATAAGAGTGCAATAGTTTGTAATGTATATTTTTTCATTAAAAAGAATATATCCCCATTGAGGCAATAGAGATGTCGCTCGGGGTGCGTATGTGTTGCGCCTTTGTGGTAGGTGGTTGTTTTTGCCTTTGATGCCTTGGGTGAACGTGATCTAGTTGTGAGATTTGTGCCGGAGACGAGTGTGGCCTGGCATTTTCCTTGATTATATTACTGATCCAGTCACGGTACTGAGTTGAAGGGAAAATTATGTTCGGTTTGAGAATGTTCCATAGGACCTCCCACGGTATTCCAATTAACTGGAGGCAAGTTGCCTGTCTGTCACCTTTCTTCCTTGAAAAAAATGCTAGTCAACCGTGCCAGGGCCACCTGCTTACATCTTGACTGAGGGCTAGCTTAATCTCTGTTTCTCAGGATTTCTCAAACTTGTCATTGACATCACCATGTCTTTGTTTAGTAAACCAAGGCCTACAGTGCTTTGACATTACTTCATCCATTTTCAGCTTCGATTAGCTGTTTGTGACTTGACCATTCATTGACCTTGCAGCACCAGGTAACCTCATTACTGCATCAGCTAATTTTAGAAGTTCCTGCCTCATTTGGACCATAGTCCTAGTGATAAAATAGGGGCAGGCAGTAATTCAGCATTTTGCACTACCTCCTTCTTGTAGCTGAGTACCTGTAGTACTCATGTTTTGGGCTTGCTCTTTGCATCAGCTTGCTCTGTCCTCATCCTATGTCTGTTAGTGCAGTTCTACCCTCTCCCTCCTTCTGCTGTTGCATTTGAGCTCCTTCTCCCCTCTGATCCCCCTATTTGGTGACAGTGTTGAAACCCCCATTCTCAACACTGATTAAAATTTGTGTGGACACCCTCCCTTTTCCGCTCTTAATCTCAGTATACTAATTGGAGAAGTGTGGCTCACTGGTTAGAGGCGGCAGACCTGTAAGCAGAGAACAGCCCGGGGTTCGATTCCCGACGCGGCAGGGTCGTGGACCAGGGTCAGCAGACTCGATAATTCTCGCCTCGGTGCCTACTCTAGTCAGAAACCACACTCGGCAACTCTGGGCATCAGCTTGCCTCATCTTCACAACGGCCCCCCCAGACCGCCGGGGATGCTTGGTCGCACCTTAGAGATACCCATCAGGGACCATCTCTCAGGGTGAGCCAGGACGGGTTCCCCAGCGGTCGAAGCGTGGAGATACTCCTCCGGGAGTCGATTCCTAGCACTATATAAACCCACAATTAAATTGTCTTTTTCTGTCAGTGTTGGAGATGCTGACTCATTTTGGGGGGTAATTGCAATGAGCCCCCTTCTTTTTTTTTTTTTTTTCTTGTCCTCATTTGCCTTACCCCCTGCTTAGGAAATGCCAACCACCTTGCGTGTCCCCGACCAAGAGAGGGAACCAAGAAAATGATACTCATCTCTGGAACTGGACTCCGAGGTATTTTACTGGTGGCAGAGAAGTCCCAAGGAGAAGGGGAATTTAGATTCTTACGCTGACTCCATCTAGGTATGTCTCAACCTAAAGGACCAAAAAAAACGTATCGAGGCCAGACCCGGTCCAAGGAGTATTGATGGCATAATCATAGGACCCGGGAAAAAAAAAAAAAAAAAAACCCCGGAACACTATCTCCACTGTATCAACAGATCCCAAAAGGCCAGATTACGGTTGTTGCAAGCTCTAGCCATGTCCACCTTTGATGTTTCATATAAGGACGTGAGCCAGTCCGAATATATTGGAGCAGATTTTTCCACCCATCGTATGCAAATCTGCCTCCTAGCCAACAGAATAGCATAAAACAGAAAAGATCTTGCTTCGCCAGAAATACTGTCCTCCATTCCAAAGATGATTAGTGGCAGTGAAATTACTAATGATGTGTTCATAATGGAATTTAGGGTAGACAGCGCTTCCTCCCAGAACTGACCGATGTTGGGGCATTCCAAAAACATGTGGATATCTGAAGCTTCTGGTAAATTACATTTGTTACACTTCTTGTCTGGGAGAAATTTAGAAATTCTCAGCGGTGTTATATAAGCCCGGTGTGCTGTGAACAGATGGTTGCGCCTCAGCCATGATGGCTTCACCACTTTATAAAGGAGCGCAAAAGATCTTAACCATAACTCCTCACATTGTAAGCCCATTGTCTCTCCCCACAGTTCATCTGGAAGGGTGAAATCCCCATCGGTTTCCTCCAGAAGCTGCCAATACCAGAAGGCCACCTCCTTACCACCCCTAGGTCTTTCTAGTAGCAGCTGCTCCAGGGAGCTTGATTTCCCAAATAATACATCTTTGCACCGCTGGGCTCTCCCCCAGCTTTCCAGCTGGATGAATTTGAATCTAGAGAATGCTGTACCTATACGCTCATGTAATACGTCCCAAGGAAGTATCGATCCGTCCACCATTAACTCTCCCCATCTAGCAATTCCAGCTTCCTCTAATGGGGAAGATAAGCTATCCCTAAGACACTCCGGTAAACCCGGGGAGTCCCATATGGGAGCGAAATTAGAGTAGTAAGACAGCCCCAATCTTCTTCTAATGGCTAGCCAGCCCCTAGCCCAAGACTGTATAATTTTCAGTCTTATTTTCTTAAAATATTTCTGGCTCCCAAATTTAAATAGAAATCCGTCAGCTGGTAGATTTGCTCCGGTTAACATGGCTTTATACATTGTCACCCCCAGAAGACTCGATGGTGTTTTTAGTAACATCCTGGAGTAGGACAACTGAAAGGCCCAGGCGTAATACACTAGGTCCGGTAAGGCGAGGCCCCCCTTCTCCCTTCTCCTCCTCAACTTCTTCCACGCAATTCTAGTCGACTTATAATTCCAAATAAAGGAGTTAAGCTCTCGCTGACATCTGTCCAACATCTTCACATCAAACCCCAAAGGAATGGCACCAAATATAAATATATACTTGGGAAGGATAGACATTTTTATTAAGTTGACCCTACCCATTGTAGAAAGTGGCAAGTGAGTCCAAGATTTCAATAGGCCCTTACATTCCCTGGAGACTCGATCTAAGTTAGTTTGGGCAATGGTTCCAATGTCTTGGGTGATTCGGATCCCGAGATAGCGCATAGAGGTGGTGATATCTATGCCTAACCGTGGGTCCAGAATATTCCAGACCATAACCTCGGTCTTACTTGAATTGATATTATAGCCCGAGATCTTGCCGAACTCTACAGCCTTCTGAATCACAGCAGGGAAGGACAACACCGGATCCGAGGTAAAGATTAAGATATCATCGGCATATAATGCCGTCCGCCTCTCCCACTCCTTAAACCTGAATGGTGGTATATTTTCGTCTGCTCGCAAAGCCTGGGCAAACGGCTCTATGTATAAATTAAAAAGGAGGGGAGAAAGCGGACAACCTTGCCTCGTACCTCTAGTGATCTTAAAGGGTTCTGTCAATATCTCATTAATCAGCAGCCTAGCCGAAGGGGCTCGATAGAGTAAGGCTATAGTTCTGCGAAAGCCCTCCCCAATGTTAAACCTTTTTAACACATCATTTAAATAGGGCCAATTGACCCTATCAAAGGCCTTAGCTGCGTCGAGGGTTAAGGTGGCCAATGGAAGGGAAAAAGCAGAGGCAATATCTATAGCCCCTACCAAATCATGTGTAAGATCTGAAAGATGGCGCCCCTTAATAAAGCCTTTCTGGTCGTGATGAATAATGGTACCTATTACCTTACCCATTCTTGCTGAAAGTATTGCGGCGAAAATCTTATAGTCGCTATTCAGCAAAGATATTGGTCTATAGGACCCACACTCTGATACGTCCTTCCCTGGTTTGGGTATAAGAACAATTGTGGCCTCACCCCAAGATTTTGGCGGTGGCTTTCCTTCCCTAAGGATACCATTGAATAGGGTTGTCATTACTTGGACGATATTCTCCCCCAAAACTTTATAGATCTCCCCAGGGAGACCGTCTGGACCAGATGCTTTCCCTTTTTTTACCTGTCTTATTGCTTCCTTTACCTCTACTTCTGTTATTGCAATCTCTAAACTGTTGCTCTGTGTTGTTGATAAGGTTGGGAGCAATATTCCATTCAGCCACGTGTTTCGTGCCATCTGATCATCAGGTAATTCTTCCCTATAGATAGTCTCAAAGAATTCATAAAAGGCTTTACCTATCTCATGACTAGCTGTCCTTGGTACCGCCTCCCCTTCCACCTTGATTTCTCTGATATATTTCCGAGCTTGGTCCGATTTAATTTTCCACGCCAGTACTCTGCCCGCGGCCTCTCCAAACTCAAAATGGGAGATCTTACTTGCATTCCATCTTTTATTAACCCTCTCTTGTAGTATATTTTCTAGTTGGTGCTTTAGCTCAGCCAATTTTAACCGCTCCTCAAGAGAACCTAGAGACTGACCTAGGTTTAACTCAATGCCCTTCATTTCCTGTTCCAAACTATTTATCATGTTTTTGTATTTTTTACTCCGATATGAGGACCTACTTGTGATGCAGCCCCTCAAAAAGGCCTTAAAGGCCTCCCAAACCACCTCTGGAGAGGAGGACTCGATATTAATTTCAAAAAAAGCAGTTGTCTCTGTGGCCAGGAAATTCACTTCACCTTCTTCAAGTAGGAGTGACCGGTCAAAGGACCAAGAAGGATGTTGCCTCCTACTGTCGGATCTAATAGAAAAAGCAAGAGCTGAGTGGTCTGACAGGTGAGATGGGAGATAATCAATCGCTATTAAAGCGTCTTTCAAATTATAAGTAAACAGAGCATAGTCAATTCTGGATGAATGCTTGAAACGACTATTACGATAGGAAACCCCCAATTTACTGCCTGCTCTTTCCCGCCAAGGGTCCACCAGGCCTAGCTGAACCATAATAGCTGATAGAGTTCGCCTAGACTTTAGTGAACTTCTGGCCCGTGAATTTGCTGATTTATCTAATTTAGGATTCAGCACAATATTAAAATCGCCCATCCAAATCACCGGTTCCTGAAAAAGTAGCAGATGATTTCTGACGGCGTCCAAATGCGATGGATCATCCGAATTTGGGCCATAATAGCCCACCAAGGTGTACCGTTGACCCACCAACTGAACTCTCAATATCAACCATCTCCCTGTATGGTCCTCTATACACTCCAAGATTTGGGCTTTCGCAGCTCTTTTAAAAATAAATATAACCCCCCTAATATTAGCATTGTGGTCAGTAGAGCTGAATTTATCAACCCATTTCTGTTTTTTGAGTATCTCTACTGCCTCTGATTTAAGAAGGTGTGACTCTTGAATTGCAATGATTTGCGCCGGGGAGTCCCTCAGATATTGCATTATACGCTCCCGCCTACTTCTCCCTCGCAAGCCATTGACATTCCAGGACAAATATTGGAGAGCTGTCATGATACCACCGCTACCCCCCTCGTATCAACCTTTCCCAATAGCTCTTGCGGGAACCTTAATATTTGCCATTTTTGATGTTGGACAGATGTCAGAAGTAACCATTCCGCAAAATAGTAGGCAGACTTATGAGGATTTTTTGCTTTATTCCCCCTCCCCCCCTGCACCCACCCTCCCCAGGAAAACCCTCCCCTACTTACTCTGACCTGGTGGATGGCCAGATTTACACCCACAACGACTCTCCAACCTCACCTCCACCCTATTAGTATAGTCTATAGACAGACTCAAAACCAATATGGCTGTTGAGAGGAGACTTAATTTGTGGTGTCCAGGGACTCTTACAAGGTGAAGGGAATGCAGCGAGTGGGTCATTCTCATTATTATTATTGTTTCCACTCCTATTTACCTACACCTTTGATTATACAAAGATTCATACATAAATATATATATATATATATATATATACATGTATGCACACTCGCATACACACAAACCTTATTAGATTTTAATTTAACTTGTGTTTCCCCAACACTCACTCTTGTCATAAGATAGGTTAGGAGAAAAAATAGAGAAGGAATTTATTTTTATATCTTTACTAATAGCAGGTGTAGTTATTTATTTATTTATTTTTGTATGCATTTATTTGTTTGTTATAACTCATTCCTACTTACCCCCCCTTTGCTGTTTCCCTTCCCCATTTTTTTTTTTTTTTTTGAATTCTTTTTATTTCTATATTTTTTTTCTGTTAATTTCCCTTCCTACCATGATTTTTACCCATTGTGGTTCAGGGTTATATAGACTTTAACAGAACTAGTACAGACCAGACATAATTTGTAATGTCGGTTAACCTATATCAGACCCAAATAACCCACTATCCTTTATTCTGAGCCTGAGCCTGAGCCTGAGCATGATCTCTAATAGATTCTAGTAGCTCATCTGCTTCCGATGGTGAACGGATATTATGCATTTTATTGTTGTACATAATACGCAAAAATGCTGGGAACCTCATCTGGACAGTGGCACCTACAGCTCTAAATTTCTCCATGCGCTGCCCCAACTCCCATTGCCTGTCAAGCGTAGTCTTAGATAGGTCTGATCGCACCTCAAAAGAGAAGTCCGGGCCCTGTAATGATCTAGCTTTCAGTGCGAGGTTCAAGATCTTATCTTTAAGTGAGAACGTAAGGAAGTTAATCAAAATCTTTCTAGGTTTATCTCTCCCTGGTTTTAGGCGGAATGGATCGCGGTGAACTCGCTGTATGTCGTTGTCAAGCATCTCAGTTGACTCCTCCAAGTTAAGAGAATCTTTTAGGATCTTGATCACAAAGCTTTTAAGGTTTGTGCCCTCTTTTCCTTCCGGAATCTTTAAGAGTCGCAGGTTATTTCTCCGGGAGTAGTTCTCCAAACTCTCAACTCGCTCCCGCATACTTTCACCATCCTTCTGCAGTGCTTGAATTTTGGATCTAGCTATCTCGAGATTAGATGACAATAGTCCCACCGAACCTTCCAAAACCTCTGTCCTTGCGCATAAGCCGTCCACTTTTTGGTCCAGCATGTCACAGGATGCTCTGATTTCATTCTGATTCACCTTAGAAACTGCGAAATCAGCACGGATTTCCTCCCTCATTGCGGCTATTGACTTTACTAGGGCCTCCAGTGTATTCCCGACCCCTGGGCCTTCCAAATCGCCCTCACCTCCACCTCGCTCTGGTGCTGCTACATTGTTAGAGGCGATCCCCCTTTGGGGCCCTTGGTATCCTTCATGGGATTGCTGGCTACTTACAGCTGTGACCTCCGTTTCATTTAGAGGTGCAAGGAGCTCCGCTAACCCATTTGCTGTACTGGGAACAGGAATGGCTATTGGGAGTGGCAGTACTACAGGCGCTACAGGCGCTGTTGTCTCCTTCGACCCACCATCAAACTTGGGTATAGGTGTAGGTGATGATGCAATTACTAATGTCGAAGCTGTCTGTGCCTCTGAACTCCCTGTCCCAGCCGTCGCCATCTCTGATGTAATGTCCAACACTTGGGGTAGTACTTTAAAAAACGTGCGTAGCGAAGGGGTGATGCCACTGAGTCTCTTTAGGGGTTGACCTTCGGAAGGAAAACATGGCGGCCGCAGGCTAGCGCGGCTCGCACACCCAGAGTCGGCTCTTCTGAATCTCACCCTACTCTGTCCGAGCGAGACCATGCCGCGGAACGGCGTTTCTAGACAGACAGCGATGTAGAGGACACGCTTCGTGGCTGGGGGAATAAACACAAAAAACGAAGAAACCGGGCGGCAGTGGAACGTACACTGACCCCCGGTCTTGATTGATGTGCCTGCTTGCTGTGACCCGCCCTCCTCCGCCCGCGTTTCTGCCTCGCTGGAGACAAGCAGCCGTGGAGCTTCGACGTGGCCGCACGGCGGCTGCCCGGGTGCTCCGAGGAGTCGTGGTGGCGGAACGGAGGAGGAGAGGGGGCCAAGCTGAGAGCTACGCCGCTGCTGTAAATCCGGAAACAGGCTCGAAGGTGAGCGGGGGTACATCAGCCTGTTTGAAGGACAAGGACAAGGTAGGCACGGCAGACTTTGGGGTAACGGACTGTAAGGCAGTCAGAGACTCCAGCAGGGAATCTGACTCTGAAGGGGGGAATAAGCCTGTAGTGCTAAGGAATATTAGGAGTGGGAACAAGAGTTCAGAGAAAGGGCGCAGGGGATTAAAAAAAAAAAGACAACCTCAGGAGGGTTCCACAAGTGCCACTAGCGAGTTGGTTAAAGACATAAAGCAGAAAAGGGGAAAAAGTCAACCCCTAATGAGCCCCCTTCTACCTCATAATGATATCTTAATTCAGATCTGCCAACACTTTCACGCTGCACCATTCCTTTTCTCTGAGCTCCTTGGTGACCGGTATGTTCAGTGCGTCGACCACATGAGGCATCACCAACATTCCTCATTCACTTGTGGGCACCTGTCTTTAGGGGACAGCACTGCTGGTCCCTACCCTGCTCCAGTAGAGTGGCTCAAGACATGTACATGTGCTTGCTTGCTGTCCCTACTTCCACAGGATTTGCCGTTGCCCCAAGGACAGAGCCGTCCACTGCCCCCTTTCTGTCTGACTGAGCCTCTGACTCATGGCCTCTGCGCTGACCAGCCCATTGGACTGGCCTCAGCCCTGCACGTGCTGGTACTCATTGCCCCTTCCCCTATAGGTTTGCCTCTGGTCTCACATCGGCTGCAATTCTCCACAGCTACTTGTGTGTAGCCTTCCCGTTGACTGAAACCTGTAACACACAGGATTGATTTAATTCCTGTGAACAACACAGATGAATTCACAGATATGACATTATTACTTTATTACTGTAAAAATATAATCCCCGTAAATTAGGAATTCCAACCAACGGGAAAACCAGTCTAAACAGAGTTTTCTCGTCTGATTCTTTCTGAAAGCCATTTAGTTATTAAGCGTGAATATTATTTTGAATAATAAAAATGAAACGTCACCATAATGTTTGTGAATTGTTCAATCTGGTTTTCCCCTCAAGTGGTAAAAATAACCTAAATCTTGTGTAAAACCAGCGTCCACATGTCAAAACGCCCACTCTTGCAGATTGGGTGTGCCTTAAAGCAGCTTCAATTCAAAAAAGAATCCTTCACTCAAATTAAAGCTACCAATGAATATATATGAACAATCTTCTCTTATTTACACAGTACGCAAGACAGTCAAACTAGATACTACAATATTCAACCTACAGTTTTCAAAACCTATTTTGTTGATTTGAAAAATGTTATATTTTGTGTAAACTAAACTAAATGACATCATGTGATATAGAAAATACTTAACTGGTGAAACGTAGCATTGCTCAATAGTTCATTTTAAGAGTTCTGGTAATATATACAGACAAGTCTGCCTTTGGCCTAATGGCCTGTCTGCCTGCCTATCTGTCTATCTATATGTCGATCTTTCGGTCGAGCTAGCTTGCTAGCTAATCTGCCTGCTTGTCTACTGCCTTCCCGTCTTTGGCAGACCGTGATAATGACTGTAGCTCAGGTTGGGATATTACTTGATGAGGAATTCTTTTTTGATTACGAAGAGCATTCAATTTCTTTCAAAAACAAGCATAAATCATTCCTTACACGTACACATGCTCGCGAGGTAGATTATGTACACATTTTAGTGATAAAAATCTTATGGAAAGTAAAAATGTTTTATTTCAATCGGTCGCTCTCCCATAAGAATGTTTCTCTCATAATGTATAATCCTCTAATTAGGACTCCTCGCGGGGTTATTTTATCATCACACGTGTGTTTACAAGTACGCGCACCTGTGCACGTCATGTTGCGGTGATGCGGTTGGCTCTGCGGCTCCCACGCAGGGCGCCAATTGAATTCTTCTGCCCTGGTGTGCCCCCGCCGCCGCTTTCTTTCTGGGGGGCTCTCTCCCCAGCCCGAGCAGCAGACCGTCCCCGGTGAGGCAACGTTTCACAGGAACTGAAAATCAGAAGATGGGAACGCTGCCTCTGAGGCCCAGGAGGCGCGGGGTGAAGGAGAGGCGCCGAGCGCGTGCAGGCGGCGGGACGCGCCTCGAATGCCCGCGCGACAGACACAGCGCGAGCAACCGGCAGCAGGACGGCCGCCAGGGCATCCATTCTCGTCCCTTCCACCCCTTTCGGGCTGCAAAGGCGGTGTTGGTCTGGCCTCGCTTGTCGCCATTTATTTATTTATTTTCTTTTATGCGTTTTTATATATCAAATATTTCAAATTCCATATTCCATACTCAACTATACTAATATACTGCCCAAATAACTGAATAACATATCTATTACTCAAATGACTTCATATTTATACTATACTAATTTTCAACACTAATGCTTTATGGGTTCCGGAGTGGCATGCTACTCGCCAGAAAAGCGCTTCAACTCCCATCAGGGGTAACAAGTGCTATATGAATGCAAATCTTTCTTTCCCTTTTATCCATCCGCTATCCTTCTCACTCCAAGTAACAGATTAATATCCACCACTGAAATTACCTCATATTTCACCATATTAATTCACCACTAATCCTTTATAGGCTCCCTGAATAGCATGCTTCAACAAGCGAGCGATAAATAAATACAAACCTTTGTCCTACTCTATCCTTCTGCTATCATTCCAAATCCAAATAACTGACTAACCTATCCACCACTTAAAATGTACTTGCATGTTTCACTATACTAATTCAACACTAATCCTCTGTGGGTCCCGGAGTAGCGTGCTACCCACCGAAAAAGCGCTTCGACGCCTCATCAGTGGTAGTAAGCGCTATATAAATGCAATTACAATACAATACAATACCCGAAGGTGTCAGAGCACTTCACAATAGGAACAGTAATGATACATGAGGAGAAAATCACAAGTGAGCATGTTACAAATGCAAACCTTGGCTGACGCTGGTTGAAAGACAGGAAAGGGTGCTCAGGCTGTTAAACTGCCTAAAGGGGCACGTAGAGAAATATGTCGAGGCCTCCGTCAGCATTGACAAGAAAATAGACTGGCCCATACCCCCTGTAATGCTTCCACATCCATCTCGACCCCTGACTCCGTTTCCTCTCCCCGCCCTGTTCTCGTAGTCCCCCTGCAGGACCTCTTTCCTCGCCTTCCTCTTCTCGGCATTATTTCTCTCATTCTTCAGTTCATATATTGACCCTCCTACTTCCCTCTTCATTTATCGTTTCTCATCTGTAGCTCCTTCACCATATCTGTCACAGTCAGTGAGGAAAACAAGTGCTGTTACACGCCATGTTGAGCTGTTGACAGTTGTGCTAGGAAGCCTGCATTTAATGCAGCCAAGGATTTTTAGAATTCAATGTGCGTGATTATTCGTATGGTAAACAGACAAGGTTCACACAAGGAGCGACCTGTGGGACCTGAAGGGCTGAGAGGCCTCTCCAAACAATGAAAAGGATGGGGGATACATCCTCCCTTGTAAATTCAATACAACAAAATAGTATCCTGCCTAGGGTTGGAGGGATTGTAGTGTATAGTACACAAGACACTGACTGGGGAGGTGGGGGGGATTTTCACCCCGTGTGGGTATGTTAGTTCCGCATGACTAGTGCGGGGAAGGAAAAAAACTCCTTTTTTGTATATAACCCTCACACATTCTAGTAGTGTCATGCTTCATCATCGGGTTCACCCTGGCTCCTAAAGGTAAGGGTGGGGTCGACCGTATTTCAAGGAGCACTGAAAGATATGGGGTGACCAAGGGGCTTAACTAGAGATTTAAAAATCCCTTACCTTCTCCTAGGTATCCCTTTATTAGCGGAGAGGGTGGGGAAAGCTAAAATAAAGTAAGGGGTAATGTGGACTTTTATGGTCCTATGACCCTATGTTTTTTTGACCAACATGTTTCAGCCCTATTCTAAGGCCTAACAAGGTCCGGGGCTTTCATAAGGGTATTCAATAAGTACCTCCCTGTTAAATTGAGTCACAGATATGACTTGCAGAGTAATGTCATGCACTATTGTACGGCAGTGTTAATACTGGCCCATCATTTTTCATTCTGTTGCGTCACCCACAACTGGTGGGTATCATATATCTCAGTAGTGAGGGTGGGGCTCCCTTTAGTCACACCTTTGTCAAGGGTTACCCCGGCTATTTGCCTAGACCTGCACTCATCTGCTTCACAGCGAACGAGGGCATGTCTCAGCAAATAGCTTCCTTCAGAGTGGCATTCCATAACTAGACCCCATCACACCCATCCACACAGATCCCTGTTCTCTTCACTTTTTCTCTCCTTCTGCCTCTAATCTTGAATTTTCATGCTCTTCTTTTTCCAGCCTCTCAAGCAGCACCACTGGTTAGGCGCAAATAGGTGAATCAAGCGCAAACAGGTGTGTTGTACCGGTAAATCACCTCTCTGACACTCTGATTTGCTGCTACTTGCACTCAACACCTAGTGGCCCAACTTGTGCTTGCAATGGAAAAGTGAGAAAGATGATTTTGTGCATAGCTATACCTGGGTAAGCGTCACACAGGCCTAGGCTTTGAAGCCTTCAATAGAGCAACAGTGGCTGTGCACAGATCAGCAGCCAATGTAGAGACATGCGCTCCTCTGAGCTGAGGTCTCAACCACACCCCAGGTGGCTGCTATGATCACAGACAGCAAGGACGCCACTGAGGATGGTACGTGATGGTCACAAAAGAGTGAATGAGGTACTGCTGAGGACTGCAAGCTGCAGGGGACTGCGGGTTTTGGTCCAGCTGTGGGACCTGTTCCACACTGCCAAGAAACAGCTTCAGGTTGAGCTGCTAAGCTAGAGTGCAACTCGTCTTGGTAAACAGGCCAAGGCTGACTGCCGTCCTGAAGTCAAGCTCAGCGCTATAATTCGAGCACTACCCGCTGAGTGACTGGAGAGGCAGTAGGGTACATTGGAATATAATGTACTGCACACCTACGCTTCTGAGTCAATAAGGCACAGGTGCATCGTGCATGTACTAAAGCAACTGCACTTCCTGCATTCTTACTGGCAGCAGGAAATGTGAGTTGCTAGCACAAATTAAAGTGCAGATTGGGGTGGTATCATTCTGCGAGGCAAGAGTGGCAAAAGAGATATGTGCGCCATTTGAGTAGGCAGAGCTCCTCTGGCTGCCAGTGGCTCACAACCACGCTCTACTCGGACAGCCTCATAGGTCAAAGTTGAGCAGACCCTATGCTGCTGAACATACCAGTCCCACTGAGCCTTCCATGCCCCTATGAGCTGCACTGCAACTCTCCTTGACCAAGGAGAAGGTCCGGTACTTAAAGGGAGAAAATCCAAAAGTACGGGAACTCAGCACTGGCGAGTGCCAGTCCATTTGAAGCCCTGGTCACAGTCCTCTTCTCGGTCACTTCCAATCTTATCCCATTCTCAGAGCCTCTCCTCAGCCCTTGTTCTCTCATTACTCTTCTCAGCCCTTACTTTCACTGTCCTGTCTTCAGCCTTTTTTTCTACACTAATGCGCTAACCCTGGGTTTCACATTGCTCTTGTAACCCATTATGTTCCCGCTCCTTTCCTTTCCTGCTTCTTGATTCACGGCGCTATTCCCAACCAATTCCTAACTGCTCCTTTTCACAGAACAACCTGCAACCTCCTGTCTACCTTTTCATTATCTTTAACAACCTCTATGCAATTTTGCACTAGTAATAAATAGTTCTTACTTGAATTCGTCAATTTCATATGTTCGCACTTGTGACATAAAGAGGAGTTTTTTCCAGCGTGCATTGCTTACCATTCTGTTTGTGCACCTGTTAGTGTTTTTTTGTTGTTTAATCTAAGCAAATGCATTATTCAGAGAGATGCACCCTGGTAGGAGAACTCGTCGTTAGTGGGCATCCTACAAGGATACATTGGGCAGCCAGGTCCTGCAAAAAAAAAAAAATGGTGATGAGGGAGAGTCGGGTTGGCACGGGGAGCCGGGCACCCTCTCGGAACGTTGTCTCCTTCAGATATTTGCAAGTATATAATTAATGTATATTAAACTTGCCACAAATAATTGTATAAGTGGAACATATGTTTCCAAACTTCAAGGTTCTCGAAATTCACCTTTCAACGTACAAAATTAACCATAACTTCCAATGGTATTCCAACATGCACTTTCGCCAGGAGTTGCCTCAATCATGTACTCTACATAAGCACATTATCTGGTGAATGCCACAGCTGTTGAATGTTTGTGAGTTTAACATTGTTTTTCTCACACTTACTTTCTCTTACTTACTTTCACACCACTGCCTCTCACTCTCTTGCAGCTCATATGTGGTTCATTGGTTTTTGACAGGCTGTCTTGTATACGTTATTCAGAGTTTATATTCCCTGCATTATTTTTTACTTAAGATAGCTCAGGGTAACTATGTTTCTTAAGCAGAGACAATTTATTAGTATGAGCCTAATGCTGCGCTGTGATTCAAATATGCATCAACAGAGCTTCTAAGCTGATAATGGAAATTCTCTCATATTCAGGGGCACTGGCATCGGAGTGGAATTGGATTTTGGGTTCTTTGGTACACTGATAAGTAATCCTGCCATATTCTTTGTCCACAGAGTCCTACTCGATTGCTGGAAGCGATGGCAGCATCTCCACGTCTGTGGCTTCCATCCAGCCGCAGCCTTCCACCAGCTCGGCTCCCAGCTCCCCGGGCTCACGGCGCTCCGTCAGCACCCTCAAGAAGTGGTTCACCAACCCTGTGCGGAAGCTGAGTAGTGGCAGCAAGGTGGAGCGACAGGTCAAGAAGCTGGAAGGTCGACCAAAACGTGGGGTGGAGGGCCGGCGGCGGAGTGCTGATGATGGTGGCAGGCGGAGCTTTGATTTGGGTGTGCTCCGCAAACCTGACGAGACCTTGGCAGTCTGGCAGGATCCCAAAGGAACGGTAAGATAAAACGGTGCTCTTGTTTTTCACTTCTGGTGACCACCACTTTCTGTCACACATAGGGGTATTTTATTATTTAGAAGACTGTGTACTCATATAGCATGGACACAGCCAGTGCACAGAAAGTACTACAGTAGGACACCACAGGAATGGTCATAGGAAGTTGATGTGTTGGAGAGTTGGGAGATTTTCTGGAAGGCATGTGCATTGAAAGACTGTAAATACCGCAGTCCAGTCACTAATGCGACAGGATGAAATTTGCTGTGACAGAACCCTGTTGGACTTCCAATGGCACCTTACCTGTCACAAAATGTCCTAGTTTCTGTATAGGCCCTTCAAGCAACGGCCACCTACCTTCTCATTAATGTGAAGCTGTCCTCTCAATCTCCACTCACATGGTCAAGAAGAGCATGGTAATAAAATAACGCAGCAGCGATGTTTCAATACTTTTTAAATAACCATAGAACAGAGCCCATTTCCTATACCCTCTTACTTTGTTGATTGTATAAACAAGTCCCAGAATTGCTGGTTTCTGTTTGTATGATCTTTCGTCTTTTCTCTCCAAGTTCAGAAAATTTGGCTTTCTAAGACTACACATTTCTAAGATTTGCAAAATATTACTGTTGCATTTCTTCTTGCATAGTTCATTCAGGTGTATCAGAGAATATTCTCATGTCTTGCACTTTGTATAGATGTCCCTATTCCCTTTAAAATGCTTCATTTCAGAGTGTCTGGACCATCAAGATTGGAGGTGGGTCTTGCTAAACTACAGCACCAGCCTTGGGATTAATCCCTAAATGAAGATACAAAGTGGCAGAAAACAGTGAAGTAGCCTGCAGAACGTGAGTGGAGACTAAAGCGGATGTAACTCATCTGCAGACACAACCTGGAAATGCTGGAGAGAAGGTACGGATCAAGGAGTCAGGTTGTGAGCTGACTTTGAAGTGGTTTCATCAGTGGGATTGAGCAGGGGCCTTGTGGTGATGAGGAGCGTGGCCCCAAGCAGTCCAAAGGTAAATTGAGAGATACTTGAGTCCCCTGATTCTGGGATCTAACCAATGGACTATAAGCGGACAGATAAGAAGACAACCTACATGGTGAGAGACAAGGTGAATGGTCTTCCCATTCCCCCACCCAAAGGGGAGAAATAAAGGTACCAAAGGTGTAGGAGGCAAAATATAAAACAAAAGGAAACAGTACATAGGAAAAATCATCAATACTCTAACTAGCATCAGGATATAATAATGTCGAGGAGACAGGAATGCTGACTAACTTGGTGAAAGAAATTGCTTTTCCAGTAGAAGGGATGTAAGACCTACAGGGGGAGGCCTTGGACAAATAAACCAGCGGTGAAGGCATAACCTGCTACACTTTAAGAAGGTCTGGGGGCCATTGGCAGAGCCCAAGCACCCAATGGGGTTTAAATGGTGCCAGCAGATGGAGATGTAGACTTCAACAAGTACATACTTGCAAGGTGAGTTCCTGTGGTTTGGCCCGTAGCTGATAATAAAGAAGAGTTGGTTGCTAGGACACCACTGGTGCAGAGAGGATAACATTCTGAATGAGTTGTAAAACAAGCAACACAAGCCTATGGATATAGGTGTGTGCGACAGGAAAATTCCCCCAAAAAATACTAAACAAGACATGGAGCTTCAACAAGAAACAGCAGCAATGTCTGGGGAGAAAAAAAGATGACAGCCAAATAACCAAGGAAGATCTCCACTTACTTTTTCAAGGCTTGTGTAAAGAATAGAAGGCAGATCTGAAACATCAGGTGAAAGAAGTTCACAGAGGACTACCATACACAGTGAACATACTTAGACAAGATGTGGCCCAAGTCGCAACAGGGTACTAGTATTGAGATAGAAAATGGTCTTACTACTTATACTAGACTCAGACATGAAAGGGAAATTACAAAATGAGGACTCAATTTGAAGTACCCCACACTAAAATGGAAGACTTCTAAAACTGCATTATCGGAGACAGCATCAGGGTGCAAAATATATCAGACGAGGTGGCAGGCTCTGACATAATCTGTAGCAGGAAAATACTTTTTGTCGAGTCTTGGATTTGAAGATTGATGAAGAAATCCATTTAGAAAGATGACCCAGGAAAGTAGGATCTATCACCAACCCTAGAGACATTGTTATCAAAATAACAATGTATCAGCAAAAGGAATTGCTCATAAAATAGACTAGGAATAAGAGCCCACTTGACTTCTACAGTGTTAAAATGATGCTGGTACACATTCGCCAAAAGGAGTTGTTTTAGGCCAATCATGAAGGAACTGGAGAAGCAACAAATATGTTTGAGATGGACTTATGTGGAATCCAGTTAAATTTTGGGTGTGGTGGACCTCTTAATCATTAATGAGATGGAAGGAGTGCCACTATTGAGAAATAAAACAATGCGGTCGAAGAGTCAGTTATACCCACTCAGAACCATGCCAATCTCAGAACAGCAACGAAGAAGGGATGGAAAATCCAGAGAAATAGTTTCAAAGATGGGACAGATTATCACAGAGACACAAGGACTGATCTGAGGATGGACATTCTAAAAACAACAAAACAAATGAGGCAGCTGTCCTGAAATATGTACTTATAAGGTTGCATTATGGTATAACAGACAGAAAACTAAGAAAGAAAATTGTCATTGTCTACACGAAATCCGAATAGGGTCTTATGACACACTGGGCCGATTGGCTGAAGGGCGGGAATACATTAATTCATGGTGACCACCTGTGGGAAGTAAGCTTCCAGCTTGGACCTTCTGTCTCTGGTTTTGCTTTTCTGTTTAATGTTCACTGTCATTTTTGTTGTGCTACATGTGGAGGTTGTTGGGTTTGGGGGGCAAAAGGAAGGGAACACTGTGTATGATTACAAAAACATAAGGAAGGAAACAATCAAGGCAAATTGATAATGAAGTTAATAGACGCTCGGTTCAAAGATTTAACATTTAATATCAGGGTCTTGAACTCGCCAATCAAGACTCCAAAAGTATTCACACAGCTAGGGGAATTCTGGGCAAATATAGTCTTTTTTAAAAAATCGTTTTACAAGAAATGCACCTACAGATGGGAGAGTACAGGTGTTTTAAACAGAACATCTTTCTATCCAGGTGCATGCACGTGGCACAAACAGACTTGTGGGGTGGCGATTCTGTTTCTTGATACAATTAAAATCATCAATTTCAAAACCATGAGGGAATGTACAGGAAGATATGTGATGGTTAAGTGTAGAGTGGCGGTGGAAATCTGGACAGTTCTATCGTTCTATGGTATCAGTCAGAGTGAGGAAATGTTTCTACTGGAGATTCTCATTCTGTGGTCGCAGTCAGGGTAAGGAAAATGTTTCTACAGGAGACTCCCAGGAAACTAAGTGGTTTTGCAGAGTGGGATGCAATAATGGGACCACATAATCCTGGGATAAACTGAGAACATGACAGGTCAGGGAGATTCCGTAGGGTGATTAATATGATATCCTTAGAAACAAAAGAAGGTCTACACGATATGGGCCTAATTGATACCCAATGACTACTACAACAGCAGGAAAAATACACAATTACTACTGACATTTGCATCACACTTATTCTATACAGGGATTTGTATAAACATCTGCATGACAGTGAGGCTAAATTTCTTCAGAATCAAACCACTATCATTAGAGGCTCAGTCTCCCCCCAGATTTACAGAGGTCCAGAAGAACAGTCGAGCTGAACCATAACGCTTCATCAAATCATTATGTGGTATTACTACCTAAGCCAGAAAAGGACACAATACTTTGCATATCCTGTTGCCCTATAGCATAGCTAAATGTAGATATTATACATGAAAGTACTAGCTAACAGATCATCTTAGGTAGGCCCTACATACCCACAGGGCAGGGTGCGTGGTATTTAAAAAGTAAGTATATAATAACAACAAGAGAGAGAAGGAGATAAAGGAGTCACTCTATGTCCCCCTAATCAATATAAAAAACAACAAAAGAGTGAGGCCAATCAATGCCAAAATAGAGATAGAGCCAACACGAGGGGTCACTCTTGTTTAAAAGAACCCTCACTCGCCAACCTAGTTGGTGACATGCTTCATCATTGGGTCCCCACCAGAGAGGCTGAGTGCCTCTCTGGTGTGCTACAATGCCTTGTTACAGCGCAGCAGGTTTTTGTGTAGTGTGAGCGCAATTGTGAAAAAGTATGTTTTACAAGATACCTTGGTTTATTCCCAAAAATGTTTTTGGTGGAAAACCAGGCACCTGTAAAAACAAGTAAGTTGGATGTTTTTTATCTGGCTAAATTGACCAGACACACCCTTTTTATCTAGGTGTGCAAAAATTGGTCAACATGTTTCTGCTTCAAAATGCTACTGGCGAAGCATTCATCATGACCAACCCTCCACGGCAGTATGCGCACGCTAATGCACACCCTAACCTGTGGGGGATGTATAGAACAAACTCACGGTTTATCCAATCAAGCCTTCAGGTTTTCCGAAAGCCGATAGAATGTGAAGTAATAGAAGACTTCACAACATGGGTCCCCGTGTGGGGCGGTGACATCTAGTCACACATTCACAAAAAGTACGCGCCCACATTTCACCTGCAAGCTGCCTTCCGTGGACCCGAGGGTACATTCTTCTATCGGCTTTCGGAAATCCTGAAGGCTGATTGGATAAACCGTGAGTTTGTTTGCTACATCCCCCACAGGTTAGATTGCGCATAACATCCCACGTGTATATAGATATATATATATATATCCACAAAACTTTGCAGACCTATAGACCTATTCTTCGTTCTACATTAGCATATGGTGTAAAGTTTTATGGCGATTGGTCAAGGGAGTGCAAAGGCGGGGGGGCATAAAATAAATATATAGAATATTATAAATACATTTCTCTACCTATTAACACTTTAATAAAATGGTAAACGGTAGGAAACAACAATAAATTCTACTACTCACGTAGATCTAACACCATAACCCAGAATGCAGCGAAACATAGAACACAGACAAACTTTCCTGAAAATGACATGGCTGTCTTTTACTTTTGGTAAACAAAACCATTAGCCAATCACATACTGCCTTAAATTCACATGTACCGTGGTATACCACGGCACAGTCTATAGCTTTTAAATTGTAACTTTAAAACTCCTTACACGATGCACACATGCTACCTAAAATGACCATTTACACAAAATAATGTATTTTCCTGCCACATTACATCTGTTAACAAACTTTCATACTACTTCTGTTTCTATTAGCACATTCCACTGTATACCACTCCACTCTACGCCACTCCACTTTACGTCACTCCACTATTTGCCACTTCACTCTAGGCTAATCAACTGTACGCCACTCGACTCCACTAAAATCTATGCCACTGAACTCTACACCACTACACTGTACGCTATTACACTCTACGCCACTCCATTTTATGACACTCCAGTGTACGATAGAACGCTTTATGTGGATCTGCTCTACGCTACGCCACTGTACATTATTTCAATGCATACATGCCACTCCACTTTATGACACAACACTCTACTGTATAAAACTCTATGGCACTCCACTGTACGCCACTTCAGTGTACACCATTGCAGTGTATGCTATTCCTCTGAATGCCACTGCACCTTACGCCACTTCACTGTACACCACTCCACTATGCCCCACTACACTCTACCACAATCCACTGTACACTATTACACTGTGCTTCACTCCATTCTATGGTTCTGGGGAAACATCCTTTACCACGCAACTTTTACCACACAGTGCTTTTACAATGCAGGTTTTACAACGAAAACCATTACAACGCATTGCACTGGGGGGCGCTCTAGGATAGGGAATAGTTTTAATTTACTATCCAACACCTTCCCTACTATCCACCGGGACTGGAGTTGGAATAGTAAATTAAACTATTCACTATCCAGCACCCCCCAAAGCAATGCGTTGTAAAGGCTTGCGTTGTAAAACTTGCGTTGTAACAGCATGCGTGGTAAAAGCATGCGTTGTAACAACGTACATCCTTGGTTCTGCACTCTATGCCACACTACTCTATCCCAATCCAAACCACTCTACTGTACTACAGTCTGCACTATTCCACTGTAAGACACTCCACTCCACGCCACTCTACTCTACACTATTTCACTGTATGTCACTGCAATCTATGTCACTACACTGTATGCCAGTAACATTCAATGTTATTCCATTCTACACCACTCTACTGTATGCCACTCCACTCTATGCTATTCCACTGTACGTTATTACATTGTAAGCCACTTCAATCTACCCTGCTTCACTCTACAACACTCCATCCTATTGTATTCCACTCTAAGCCACTAGACTGTGCGCCACTCCACTTTATGCCACTCCATTTCGTGCTATTTCACTGTACACCACTACACTGTATTTCACTCTATGCCACTCTACTCTGCTCTACTCCACTGCACGCAACTCTACTCTACGCTATTTCACTTTGCACCTCTTCACTCTCTGCTACTCCACTCCACCCTATTCCAGTGTACACTACTACACTGTACCTGACTCCACTCTACGCCAGCCCACTCTACATCACTCAACTCTATGCCACTCTAACACACTCCACTGTGGGCCACTATGCTCTATGCTATTCCACTGTATGCCACTACACCGCTAACACACTCCAGTGTACCCCACTGCACTGTACACCACTCCACTGTATGGTATTCTACTGTATGCTGCCCAACTGTACAACACTTAAGTCTGTGCCACTCCACTTTATGCCATTACATTATACGCCAATAAACTCTACACTATTCCACTATACAACACTCCACTCTATGCTATTCCACTTTGTGCCACTCCACTCTACACCACTCAAATATATGGTATTCCACTGTATGCCCCTCCACTGTACCCCTCTCCACTGTACCCATTCCACTGACCCACTCCATGGTATGCCACTCTACTCTTCTCCACTCCACTGTATGTCACTCTACTCTACTCCACTGTACACCACTCCACTCTATACCGCTCCCGCCTATGCCACTGCACTATACGCCACTCCACTATACACCACTTAAGTCTATGACAATGAACTGTATCCAACTACACTCTACCTTGTTCCACTGTACTACTGTCATTCTACTGTACGCTATTCCACTACATGCCATTCCAGTTTATGTCACTACACTGTACACCAGTAACAGGCAAAATTATTTCACTCTACACCACTCTACTGTAAGTTACTCCACTGTATGCCACTACAGTCTACCTAACTACACTGTATCCCGATCCACTCTACAACATTCCACTCTATGGTATTCTACTCTACAAAACTTAGTGCCACTACACTGTATTCCACTGTACACCACTTCACTGTACTCCACTCCACTCTACGCCACTCTACTCATCCACTGATACTACTCCAGGGCATGCCACTCCACTCTATTCCACTGTTTACCACTGCACTGTACTTCACTCCACTCCACTCTACAACACTCTACTGTAGGCCATTCCACTCTATGCCACTCCACTGTACGCCCCTCTACTCTACACTATTCCATTGTACCGAGCTCCATTCTAGCACACTTCAGTGTATTCCACCACACTGTACTTTATTCCACTGTATGCTGCTGAACGACGCTCCAGTCTACGCCACTCCACTGTATACTACCACACTATACGCCAATACACTCCACACTACTCCACTGTACTCAACTCTACTTTATGACACTCCACTCTATGCTGTTGCACTGTTTGCCACTCCACACCACTCTAATATATGCTATTCCACTGCATGCCACTCCATTGTTTACCACTCTACTCTGCTCTACTCAACCCTTTTCAACGCTACTTCACTCTATGCCACTCCAGTCTACTTCACTGAACTGTATGCCACTACACTGTATGCCATTCCACTCTACAGCAGTCTACTCTCCTCTACTACACTCTGCCCTATTCCACCATACCCCCCTCTACCACTCTACTCTGCTCTACTCAACCCTTTTCAACGCTACTTTACTCTATGCCACTCCAGTCTACTTCACTGAACTGTATGCCACTGCACTGTATGCCATTCCACTCTACAGAAGGCTACTCTCCTCTACTACACTCTACCCTATTCCACCATACCCCCCTCTACTGTTCTCTATTCCACTATATGCCACTCCATGCCACAAGACTTACACCAGTAACACTCAACGTTATTCCAGTCTACACCGCTCCATTGTAAGCTACTCTAATTTATGCCACTCTACTCTATACCACTCCACTCCATGCCACTCCACATTTCACTGTACACCTCTCCACAGTATGCAATTACACTGTCCACTACAGTAAACACAACTACACATACCCCTCTCTACTCTACAACACTCCACTGTATGGTATTCCACTCTGCAACACATCACTCTACGCCACTACATTGTATGCCACTCCAATCTACACCATACCACTCTACTCTATTCCACTGTGCGCCACTACACTGTACCTCACTCCACGCTATGCCACTCTACTGTATGCCACTCCACTGTATGCTATTCCCCTCTATGCCAGTCAACTCTACGCCACTCAACTGTACCCCTTTCCAGTGTACACTATTCCACTGTATGCCACTCCAGTGTATACCATGCCACTCCACGCCACTCCACTCTACACTGTTCCACAGTATGCCATTACACAGTGCCTTAATGCACTCTGAAAAAATAACAAAATATCCTTTGCTTGGCAAATACTGAGAGATCTGTTACTCATTCACTCACCTAAATCACACACATTCAATCATGGGGGATACAGTACCAATTGAAAAAGCAGTGTACCAGTACACAAGCAAAATATAAGAAATGCTATGTATCAATTTATTAAAAGCATATAAAGCAATTGTAGCAAATTTTAAAAAAACGTTAATCATTCATAGTATATTTATGTTCAAAATCAAAATACATCACACTATTAATAAACAAATGAATAGACTCAATAACTAAGACAATTAGATGAGAGTATTAAAAAGACACTACACTTTGTCATAAAGCAACCATATCTGTATGAGGTATCTTTGGGGCTGGACCCTGATGTACAAAAGACAATCAATATCTTGTGTAGCAGCCCACTGTGCGGATTATGGTTCATTTGTGTTGATGTGTTTCAATAGTGTTATCTTGATTTAAACCATCTTTATCAAGACTAAAGATATTACTCTCTGATGATATCTTAAAAAGTAGCTTGACCAAAGTGCAAAAGTCGCTTCTATCCTGAAACTCCTTGTCGGGGAATATAAATGCTTCTCCCAACACCAGAAAATATATTTTTTTAAACCTTGTATAAGGATCAATATGAAATGCAGATTTGAACAACAGCTAGCCTCACTGTCCTTCTTTCGTCGTAGAATCTCCAGCGCCATTAGGGGATGACCTCCAATGTTAGTATAATGCTGCCTACTTAGGCCTGAATTATATATCACAGGGTTCCTATATGCCCTTCATTTGATAGGGTCTTAAATCCTTTAGTATGGCAGCACCACTCCACATCCATCCGCTGTAGAAACAACCCTGTTGTGACCAAGACCCCGGGAAAGGTCTAAACACTTCTTTTTTGCCATCTAAAAGATTAAAAATCATTCATTACAGCAATTGGAGTGACTCATCTTTTCTCTGCCACAGCATTTATCGGTGCAATATATATATATATATATATATATACACACACACATATATATATATATATATATATATCTATATATATATATATATATATATATATATATCACAACAGTTCAGCACGAATCAGCGCGCTCTCAGGAAAATAGAAGCCACGTGATCAAACCATATTGCATGGCGAAACGCGTTGTGGATTAAACAAGACTAACACCACCCGAATTGCTGGCTTCTACTTTCCTGAGAGCGCGCTGATTTGTGCTGAACTGTTGTGATATTGATTTGCCGGTTTACTCCGCCGGCATGTGCGCCACTCTTCAAAGGTCTGAGTGGTCCAGAAGGAGTGTTGAGTAGGTGGATATATATATATATATATATATATATATATATATCTATATATATATAAGTTTCCTTTTATTTCCTTTTATCCCGTCAAAGCTGCCACACTCACTGCAGTGGGTGCCACGGCTTGCGAGGATGGAACTCGTGTATGCATTTAAGTTTTCCCACAAAGGTACGTTGTGCACTCACAGGCTCTTGTTAATCAATTCTTTACTCAAAGTTCGTAATAGACAATCGAATAACTGACAGACGTGTTTCACCCTCCTGGGCTTTGTCAATGTCAGTATACACGATTAGAAAGAAGTAGGGTACGAAGTTCCTTGGTGCATTAAAAATCTTGGTCAGAGACCTAGTTATAGTCACGGTGGCAGGCTGACCTGTCAGGTGGGTAGTGGGAGGAAAGGAATTCCTCCTTTCGGAACTAATGCCCTAGCTAGGTGTCACGCTTCATCATATGGGCCTGCTCCTCGTCAGGTCGACGTTGCAATACCCGACAGGCACCCATAAAGGGGCTCTTTATTGGAGATCTTTTGTTCCTTGCCGTTAGGTGCTGTGGGTGTGAGGGACCTAGTGTGTTTCGGATGTAGTAGTGAGTAGGATGGTTAAAACAGGTCAGGGGTCCTATGGAACCAACTTTATTCTAGCAGGGTCCTTGTCTGATTAAAAAAGGGGGAGAGGCGACTATCTGACTGTAATGGGTCACGATAAGGGCGCTCTACTCCTGGTGGGTCAAAATGTTTGTCACCTATTTGTCTGGGGGATCAGTGGCTATTCTTAAGGACCTTAATTTGAAAGTTATCAACACCCATTGGTAAGGTGGGAACCTACCTAACACTTTATATATACCCGTGGGGTCAGTGGGCAACCTAATCACTATTTAGTAAGTGCCTCATCAATTCCAGCGGGCTCTGGACACATTGAAGCTATGTGTCTGGTTCAAGTAGAAACCGAGTGGTAGACCTATCCCGCACCGCTGGACCCGCGATTACACATTCACATTTTATTACGTCATGATTTCATTGGGCAGCAACTGTTGATCAGTAATGGAAAATGGACTACCATCTATTTGGTTCAGAATAATGCAAGTATATAAACAGTATTTGTCCAAGGCTATCATATGATAGTTGGGTTCCCATTTGACATCATGTATGCGTCTGAGAAAATCAGAACTGTCTTTACAATGCGATCTCAAATTAACAACAAAAGGTGCTAAAGACAAGTCTAAAAAGATAAAAGTGTTTTCTAATAGTCCCCCATTTGAAGAGACTATCGGTCTCCCTGGTGTATTTATGGGGTCTTTATGAATCTTTGGTAAGAAATATATACAGGGCACTCGTGGATTCTCGGTCCTCAAGAAACCGTACTCATTATCGTCTAACAGTTTTTTAACTCAGAAATGTAGAAACTTTTCCCGTAATGTTCTCTTCCACCATATATGGGGCATCTTGATTTCATTCCCTCTTTTCAGACACATTTTTACACTTATGATTATGAATTCATTTTTAATTTCCCAATTTTCTTACATGATCACATCCCAGTGATCAAACATAGATAGTAGCACCACATCATGCTCTTTCCCGAATTGAGTTGTACAATTTACTTAGAACTCTGGGTACAATACCTTATATTAAACCTAGGTGTAATCATTTAGTGTGGTGTGATACAGTCGAGGTACATATTTAACTGTTATTAGTATAGTTGCAGTCTCATGATTCATCGAGAAAGGGTACAGTACCCAAGATTAAATAGGTGTGTATGTGGATACAGTTGCTGCACATGTTATTGTTTAATGTGCCCCATTTGTTATCGCAATTCTACATTATATCATTTCCCAGAGTTCTCTTTATTGTTCTTGATTGTTGTGAACATGCTGCATTCAAGCTTGCAATACTGTGTGGTCCTGTGATTGCTTGAATAACTTTATTGAAATCGCGAACGCAGATAAAACCAAAAAAGCTGTACAGCGATAGCAGCCGATAATGAAATAGTTTGAATATGCAAGCAATGTGGCACAATTGTGTGTTATTATAAATATTGCTAACTAAGATACATGCTTGAAGATAGATTGTCCCGGGATGGTTTATATAACTTTATTGAAAACGGGGACGTGGATGAAATAGCGATGACATGTAGCTGCTACAACCGAGAATAATGTTGCATAATCACGCATGTATACCCGCTGCAAATTGTAATTATATTATCGAGATATATATTTCTATTGTTTTATCGTTTAAGATAGACATGCCCAAGCAGTCATAATAAGTTTGAACAGCACTGGTAGTGTTTTTTCACTTTCTATGAACATGAAATTGTATTTTTTAAATAAATTTGGATTGTCACTTTACTCGAAAAAGGCTAACGCCGAAACGCGTCCTCTTCGTGCACAATAAAGGATTGTGCAAAGTCCCCTGGTGTGCCGCTTTGTTCTTTCTTCTGAATTGCCAGGGGAGATTACGTGTTGACACATATATATATTTATTCCATGGTTTTAGTCCGGTTTTTAGACGACGTTTTTTCATGGGTTTTATCTGGAATTTTCAGTTTTTTACCTCTGATTTTACCATTCTTTTTAATGGGGCTCTAGCCGGGAATATTGATGTGGGTTAAACTTAGTAATCCATAACTGTTTACATAAATTTTCTTTTGACATCATGTTCTTCGCTAGGGTCTCCCATAAATGAATGGTACAATTTTTAGTACTGGCTAAAATAGTAGGTGTACCCCAACATAGTGACTGTCATGACGAATATACTTGTCTGTCTCACACTGGACTGCACTTTATATGTATTAAAATTTTGCACTGGCAAGATATGATATTAGGAAATACTATGATCAATAAGCATCAAACAGGCTTCTCTAATTTATTATGTTAAAATAAGTTATGGTGTATTATTAATTGGTGATGAATTAAGATTGTATTTTATGATTTTTCCACGTATTTATTTGCGACATTGCACAATATAAGGCCTGACTTACAATCAATACTAATTGTTTATGCAGGCGCTGTTAGAAGTATTTCTTCTATTTTCAATGCGTTGGGATAGGATGAGAGGAAAGGAAAAAAAAGCAGACATTGTGTGTGTTTTTTTCACCATTTGCCCTTGTATTTATTGCTGATTGGCGTGGGGCATGTCATGTGACCAAGGCAGTGTTTCACTGTCGAAACGCGTCATGCCGGGCACTCGCCATCACGAAATGCTGCTGATTTTATGGCAATAAACTGCACTTGAATTCTACTGAACACGCTGTGGTCCGTACCTGAATTATTGGGGGATCCCGAGAGGAACAGGATTATGGAAACATATATATATATAAATAAATATATATATATATATATATATATATATATATATATATATATATATATATATATATATATACATAGATAGATAGATAGATAGATAGATTACCTACTGGCGGTCGCCAGTAGTTTGTTATAGTTAGGACCTACTTTCCATAGGAAATCCACAACATTCTATTTGGAATAACTTTGGCGCCGGTGGACGAATCTTCGCGAATTTCTCCAAGAAAATGGCCTGCTCGGTTCCGCTCCTTCCCTGAAAGTGTGGGGGTGATTCGTGAAGTGGGGGCCAAGAAAAAAGGGGGTCCCAAAACGTGTTTTCCCCATGCAATTTTCCATAGGGACCTTTAGCCAGGGCTACAGCCCGAACGGCTGAACGGAATTACACCACATTTGGCAGAGAGGTAGAGTTTGGTTCGCAGATTGTGCTTTTTGTTAAATGGTGTAAATCCGTTCAGTAGTTCCTGAGAAAATCAAAAGTAAAATCATAGCGATATCTAGAGACGAAGTACAGCACGCGTACCGAAATCCGTAAAATTACGAGCACGAGCTGCTTGCTGATTGGATGTCAACTGTCTGTCAACACTCCAAACCAGGAAGTGTTGGCAGCCATCTAGTGCCTCGGTAGAACCGAGTCACAAGAAAACAGTACAACAAAGTTGAAAAAAAAGGAAAGGGGGCAGTGTAGAAAGATCCTGACCTTCTAGGCCTGCTCAGGGGGTCCCACATGGATCTTTAGGCTTCCAATTAAAAAAATAAATAAATAAATAAGAAATCGCGGGGTACGCGTATAGGTAAAAAAAACTAGAAATAAGTTTTATTCTTAATTAGCCTCCCGGGGGGCCAAATCTCGGGGGCAATTTTTATCCATAAAGGGGCGCTTGTAAGGCCCCCGCACCCCCGTGGACCGCTACCCCCTCAGGTTTAAAAAAAAAAAAAAAGTATGTTTTCAGCTCCCCCTCCCCCTGTACACGACCCGGGGACCGCTACCTTCCTGGGGCAGTAATTTGTAAAATGACCTTTCAGTCCTGGGGACCTGCACCCCCAGGGCTATTTAATGTTGGGAGGGGGTCACGCGGCCCCCCTTCTGGAGCCCTTGATGGCCATGGGGGCCACCGCTTCCCAGGGCTGGCTCCTGCAGTGTCTCGTGGTGCCTACCCCCTGGACACTGCTGTTTGCTGTGGTAGGGCGGGAGCGTCGCTGTTCCCACTTTACCACTGCAAACCACTTTCCTATTTGAAAGAGAGAGCAAGTTAATCTGCTCTCTTTTTAGTAGGAAAGCAGATTGGTTTTCGATAGAGAGAGCAGCATGTAAGCTGCTCTCTCTGACAAAGCAATGCCGGCTCTCGAAGGACGCGGGGTTGATCGTGGGGGCATTGGGGCTAAAAAAACAGGGCCATATTATCAAGCCTGGGCGATAAAATTATCGCCGCTTTATCGGCAGGAAACTGCAGATAAAGTGGCGATAATGGGCTTGATAATATGCTCTATGGAATTCCAATCGAAGCTCATGTCAGATGTGAAGGACATCTAACATGAGCTTCGATTGGAATTCCATAGAGCATATTATAAAGCCCATTATCGCCCTTTATCGGCAGTTTCCTGCTGATAAAGCGGCGATAATTTTATCGCCCAGGCTTGATAATATGCCCCACAGTAAGCATGGGCGTAAAATCCGCTCCGCTCGCGGATTTTTCGGATTTTCGGCAAATCCGCAATCCGCGAACTCTCGCGAATTTGTCGAAAATCCGTGAATCCGCTCGCGGCGGATTTTTTGCTTGGTTGCGGCGCGCGGCGTGGTGCACGGCGTTCACTTTCCGTCATTTTAGCGTTTGCCGAGTTGTTTTTCTTTGCGAGTGACGCGCCATTTTAGATCTTGCTGCGTGTTCCCGCGGGAGTTTGTCGCCCGCGAATACGTACTCGCGGCTTGCCACCTTGCACAGCACACCTCGCGAGAGTTCGCAATTGCGAACACGTAGTTGCGGCGGAAAGGAACAATCTCGCACTTGCGAAATAGAGATTTTGCAATTTCGCACAAGAAAATCACCAGCAAACAGGATAAACCTTCAGAAAATTATGATTTTTATCAGAATCACTCCTCAGGTTGACATTTGCATGGCCTTTTTTTTTTGCAAGGAGTCCATTTTGGGGGGGGGGGAGGAAGGAAGTGCCCCACAGTCTCCAACTTCCTGTTCCTGTCCAGCAGGCTCCTCCCAGTGCTTTGTCCATCTCCTGGTCACTTTCATTTGGATCTGGAGCTGGAAGGATTACTTTTTGTGGGTGCTGCTGGATATTTGGATTTGAGGCCTTTTTGACTGTCTTTGGATCACTTTTGGATTAGAAATCAACTTTCACAAGTAAGTTTGTTTGGGGCATTACAGTTGCTGCAAGTACAATTTTGGAACTTTTTCAGAAAATTAAATAAATTATATTGTGGGTAGCCACAGTATCCAGTAGGACCAGGGTTGGTTATGGGTGCATGATACAACTGTTTTGTTGAATTTAAACACCATTGAGGCCATGGATGGGCTGGGATTGTGCAGATTTTATTGTTTTTTGTCGTTTTTTTGGGCCTGCTGGTGTGGCCCTTTGCCCAGGGGTGGTGAGTGTTGCATGGGCCTAGTCTTTCTGTGGGGTGTCTTCTTGAATTTAAACATAATTGAGGCCATGGATGGGCTGGGATTGTGCTTATTTTATTGTTTTTTGTCGTTTTTGGGGGGCTGCTGGTGTGGCCTTTTGCTTGCCCAGGGGTGGTGGTGGTGCATGGACTGAGTGTGCCTGTGGTGTTGTCTCACTCTCTTTGATGTAAACATCATGGATGGCATTGGATTGTGGTGATTTCTGGCTGTTTTTCTGTTTTTTGGGGGTGTACTGTTGATGTGGACTGGCCATGTGGGTGGTGGTGGTGGCCATCTTGAGTGCTGGCTGGTACAGGCAACATGTGCTTGGGGTGTAAGGGGGCCATTTTGAGGAGAGGCAGTGTCTGAGGCCTGCACTTATTTTGCCTACTTTTCATCCCTTATGCCCAGGGGTAGTGAGTGTTGCATGGGCCTAGTGTTTCTGAGGGGTGTCTTCTTGAATTTAAACACCATTGAGGCCATGGATGGACTGGGATTGTGCAGATTTTATTGTTTTTTGTCGTTTTTTTGGGCCTGCTGGTGTGGCCCTTTGCCCAGGGGTGGTGAGTGTTGCATGGGCCTAGTCTTTCTGTGGGGTGTCTTCTTGAATTTAAACATAATTGAGGCCATGGATGGGCTGGGATTGTGCTTATTTTATTGTTTTTTGTCGTTTTTGGGGGGCTGCTGGTGTGGCCTTTTGCTTGCCCAGGGGTGGTGGTGGTGCATGGACTGAGTGTGCCTGTGGTGTTGTCTCACTCTCTTTGATGTAAACATCATGGATGGCATTGGATTGTGGTGATTTCTGGCTGTTTTTCTGTTTTTTGGGGGTGTACTGTTGATGTGGACTGGCCATGTGGGTGGTGGTGGTGGCCATCTTGAGTGCTGGCTGGTACAGGCAACATGTGCTTGGGGTGTAAGGGGGCCATTTTGAGGAGAGGCAGTGTCTGAGGCCTGCACTTATTTTGCCTACTTTTCATCCCTTATGCCCAGGGGTAGTGAGTGTTGCATGGGCCTAGTGTTTCTGAGGGGTGTCTTCTTGAATTTAAACACCATTGAGGCCATGGATGGACTGGGATTGTGCAGATTTTATTGTTTTTTGTCGTTTTTTTGGGCCTGCTGGTGTGGCCCTTTGCCCAGGGGTGGTGAGTGTTGCATTGGCCTAGTCTTTCTGTGGGGTGTCTTCTTGAATTTAAACACCATTGAGGCCATGGATGGGCTGGGATTGTGCAGATTTTATTGTTTTTTGTCGTTTTTGGGGGGCTGCTGGTGTGGCCCTTTGCCCAGGGGTGGTGAGTGTTGCATGGGCCTAGTCTTTCTGTGGGGTGTCTTCTTGAATTTAAACATAATTGAGGCCATGGATGGGCTGGGATTGTGCTTATTTTATTGTTTTTTGTCGTTTTTGGGGGGCTGCTGGTGTGGCCTTTTGCTTGCCCAGGGGTGGTGGTGGTGCATGGACTGAGTGTGCCTGTGGTGTTGTCTCACTCTCTTTGATGTAAACATCATGGATGGCATTGGATTGTGGTGATTTCTGGCTGTTTTTCTGTTTTTTGGGGGTGTACTGTTGATGTGGACTGGCCATGTGGGTGGTGGTGGTGGCCATCTTGAGTGCTGGCTGGTACAGGCAACATGTGCTTGGGGTGTAAGGGGGCCATTTTGAGGAGAGGCAGTGTCTGAGGCCTGCACTTATTTTGCCTACTTTTCATCCCTTATGCCCAGGGGTAGTGAGTGTTGCATACTTGCATGTCCCTAGTCTTTCTGTGGGGTGTCTTCAATGTAAACATCATGGATGGCATGGGATTGTGCTCATTTTTCTGTGTTTTGTCGATTTTTTGGGGTGTATAACTGAACTGATGTTCCTCTGTCTTCCATTGCTTTTAGGTGCACAAGAAGACTCAATAGAACCACCAGTGCCAGGAAGAAGTCCTGCAGCGGTGTGTGCAGCATAACGTCACGCGACGTCACGTCTGGACACAGAACCCTCTGCAACTCGTGCAACTGCTGCCTGCTGACCTGCTCTGAAGAAGATGGCCCCAAAAAAAGTAACCCGTAGCTCCTCTAGCAAGAAAGGTGCCAGTAAGGAGCAGAAGAAGCAAGTTACCAAGGACACTGGTGTGCCGCCCGCCCCTTTTTTTGTGAGTAAAAAAAAAAGTATGCCTGCAGCAGCTGCAGCGGGATCTGCTGGGGACCAAGCTGGCAGCAGCACCCCCGCTCCATTGGGCTCAGTGCCACCACCACCACCACGCCAACTTAAGTCCAAGCCCTTGAGTGCTGCAGAGGCAGCCAGTATACTTCTTCAATCACCATCGACCAGTGATGTTGGCTCATCGCAAGAAAGCAGCAGCAATGTCCCTCAATCAACACAGGTTGTTGTAGCTCATCTGACGAGTGTTGAACAACCACAGCGGCAACAACAATCACATGTGCAAGTACAAGCCCAAGTACATGTGGAAGGAGAGGCAGCGCAAGGAGATGCGCATGCAGAGGTGCATGGAGGGTCACAACAAGTGCCCACAATAGTTTTTCCTCCCGAAGTAGGGGCACATCAGGAAATCGACAATCAAGGCGAGGTATCATTTGAGGAAGCCACTCCTCCTGATGATCCTTCATTGTCTTCCACAACCCTAGCAAGGAAGAGATCAAGGGTGGTGTCTACATCCTCTTCAAGCACACCTCCTTCTGATGATACGGATCAAACTTGGGAACCAGCACCACAGCCGTCTGAGAGTGAGGCACACCATGATCCAACAAAGGTACTTAAGCGTAAAAGGAAGCTCGTCCAAAGTCTCAGACTTATGGAGTGTGATGAGGCTCAACAAGAAGTGGCGGATACTGCTGCTGATGAAGACTCTGCCAACGACGACCCAGTCATCATAAAGGTCACTGCAGCCCCAGCGGGCATGCAGCAAACAGACATTTTGACCCTAGCCCAAAGAGCTGCTGCGCGTGATGATGATGATGATGATGTTGTCGATGAGGAGGCAGTGGAAACACCACAATCATTGGAGTTAAGTAGTACACCAACTCGTCCCGCTTCCATATTTCTTTCTGGCAAGAAGAGACCTGCGTCAACCTCGACCTTAATTAGTGGCGGTGAAAGTGGAAAACGTACAAAAGTTGGCCAATCCAGATCCTCCACTTCATCTGGCATTAGCTTCATGACCACCACCACCACCAGTATCGCCGCCTCCTCCAGGTCCCACAGACACTTCAAGTCCCCAGTTTGGGACTTCTTTACTGTTTGTCCCAAAAATCCAAGGTTTGCCATTTGTACCCTTTGTAAGCTTGCAGTTAGTCGTGGTAAGCCAGGTAGCAACTATGGTACCGGCGGCCAGAGTGGTCATCTTGACAGAAAGCACGCTGTCCAATGGTTTGCGCACCTAGCTGCGATCAAGAAAGGCCAAAATCAAGGAAACGTTGATGTTTCATCTGATGTTGACGAGCAGGAAGAAGACGTGTCAAACACTTCCCTTACACCCAGTACCCCTCTCAGCAGCACACCCAATGTGAGGCACACTAAGAGTGTTGGAGCGAGTGAGACACCAACGCACAAAAGTTCACCAGCGAGCAAAATTGGGTCAACGAAGTCATTATCAGCCCGTAAATGCTTGGTCCAGGGCAACATTAGAACAATGCTTACTTCAGAGGTGCCATATGAACGCAACCACCCACTGACGCGTCTGTATAACACTAAGCTGGCTAAAATGCTAGCTGTGGACCTTCTACCTTTTTCTTTTGTAGAAGCGGTAGGTTTTCTTGAATTAGTTGCAACGCTCTGCCCTAAATGGAAGGTTCCGAGCCGGTTCTATTTTGCCAGAGTTGCGGTTCCAGCACTACATGAAGATGTGCTGCAGGCGATTGGGGCAGCTTTGCAGAAGAGTGCTGTTCACACAATACATCTGACAACAGACATGTGGACCAGTGGCCCAGGCGATGATTACATGTGCATCACTGCACACTGGGTCTCTTTTTCAGGTGTTATAGCAAAGCTAAACGCAGGTGTTGACCCGGACCAAGTTTTCAAAGCTGCTCGGAAACATGCAACACTAGCCATGTTTGCCTTGGAGAAAAGTCACACAGCAGAAAACCTTTTGGAAGAGTTTGACAAAAAGGTGTTGTCAATGCTATCCCCCCTAAAACGCAAGATTGGTTATGTTTCCACGGATAATGGCGCCAATGTAGTTAAGGCCATGTTACAGGGTCACCATGTTAGAGTGCCGTGTTTGGCGCACTGTATCAACCTGGTAGTTCAAAAATTCTTGAGTGATAAAGAGAGTCCAGCGTTCGAGGTAATGGCCACCTGCCGCAAAATGTGCAACCATTTCAGCCATTCTTTTAAGGCCCGGAAGCATCTGCGGAGACTGCTACTTCAACGTGGAATGCCAGTGAAAGCACTCATCCAGGAGGTGGCAACACGTTGGAACTCAACCTTCTACATGCTTGAGCGTCTGCATGAGCAGTATACGGTACTCGATCACTATTTCTTGACAGAGGCTACATCTCAGAAGGAGGACCTGCGGATGAGTAAGGCGCAATGGGCCATAGTTAAAAGCCTGACAGACATGCTTCGTCCTTTTGAGTTCTTCACGCGTGCAGTCAGCCAGGAGGACTGTAATTTGGGAAAAGCTATCCCATTGTTGTGCATACTGGAGCACCAACTGATGGCGGTTTCTTCTGAGTTTGAAAAAGATGAAAAAAAAAAAAAACATTTCATTTTGTCTGAGAAATTATTACATCGCCTACGTGGTGATGAACGTCTTAAAAACATCAACTCAGATCAGCATTACATTTGTGCTACTATTCTGGATCCACGCTACAAAAAGGCGCTGGCAGACAACGCATTCTTTCCTTTCGCTGATGCAGATGTTCAAAAGTACAAACATTGGTTAGCCTGGTCAGCCAAGAGGTTTGAAAAAGAACGGCAGGTTATTGAAGGAGAAGCCAGTACATCAGCATCAGCATCAGCAGGCCATCCGCAGTCACAAGAATCCACTTCTGCACCTGTGGCTGGGGCACAAGTGACCTCTCAGCCGTTAAAGACACCGGCAACTGGATCATCTGCACCACACACAATGACAACACTAACAGTGGCTGGGGAGGAGGATTGGCTAAGTTTGATGGGGTATGGTTCTCGAAAAAATGTCACAGGCACAGCAAAAAGTAAGCAAAGTGGAGGAACAGTTGATGACCTTGAGTCGATGGTGCAGGACTATCTGAATGACTCAACAGTGGTCTTTCTTAATGAGGAGCCATTGCAGTATTGGCATGGCAAAAAACAATTGTGGCCACAGCTCTACAACCTGGCTATAAACTATTTGTCTTGCCCACTCGCAAGTGTGTCTTCTGAACGTGTTTTCAGTGCTGCTGGTGGCATTGTAACTGCCAAACGGAGCCGCCTATCGCCCAAAAATGTGGAGCGGCTGACAATGATCAAGATGAATCAGCACCTCATACCACCAGATTACAAAGTGCGAGAAAGCACGCCACATGAAGACGATGAGGACAGCAACGTAGATGAGGGGATTTTTTCTCTGTTCGGTGCCACTGACCTCATCCAGCCTGAATTCGCAGAGTATGATGACGAAATCTTGTTCTTATTCCCTGACACCGAGCCCTGAAAATGAGACAATCAATCAAGAACTTTCTTTTTCGTCCTTATTCACTTTTATTCCTGTGTGCTTTGTGTCTCTCTTTCTTTGTTTTGCACAGTTAATTTAATTCAAACTTTAATCACCTAATCCCAAAAACAAGACCATCATCAGAACTGTCTTCACTTGTTTGCTTATTGATTTGAAGGTGCCGCAGTCTACATTCCTCAGGTTCACAAGTTCTGAAGAACATGCTCCTCTATCCTCCTCCTCCAGACTGCGATTTCCCTCCAAGCAGAGTGCTGGATTACGCACAATGAAGAAAGACTCAGCACTTGTGGGGGTGTTGTACTTCTTTGCGGGTGAGTTGACGGTTTTGGGCCCATTGCTGTGAAGCTCTAATAATGGACAAAAGTGTTTTGGACCAAATATGAGGTGGAAATTTCTTGCCGTTTTTGCTGACTTGCTTGCCTTTGAGGTGCTCTTTGGCGGGGTTCCGGGGGTTTGTGTGTAATTTTTGGTGTCTGTCGAAGCACTGCTGCGACAGTCTAATCTTGATTGCATTTGCTTTTCAGGAAATCCGTGGTGGAAAACAGGAGTTATGATGATTGATGATGATGACCTAGCTGAACAGCGCGGCATTTGGAACGAAGGCCGAGAGATATTGTAAGTATGAGATTTAGCTTTTTCGCTGTTTGGGGGTGTTGTCGGGTGTTTTTTTGCGGGTGGGTTGGCGCCGGCGGGTCTTGCCTGGGGCATTCCTGGGAAGGTCTAATACCGGATACAAGTGTTTTGGACAAAATCCATAAGGAACAGCCTTTTTTTTGCCATTTCTTCAGACATCTTGCTCAATGTAGCGTTTTGGGGGGCTTCCTGCTGTTCGTGGGTGGGTTGCGGCCGGGGTCTCTGTCGAAGCACTGCTGCGACAGTCTAATCTTGATTGCATTTGCTTTTCAGGAAATCCGTGGTGGAAAACAGGAGTTATGATGATTGATGATGACCTAGCTGCACAGCGCGTTACTTTGGACCGAAGGCCGAGAGATATTGTAAGTATGAGATTTAGCTTTTTCGCTGTTTGGGGGTGTTGTCGCGTGTTTTTTTGCGGGTGGGTTGGCGGGTCTTGGCTGGGGCATTCCTGGGAAGGTCTAATGCCGGATAGAAGTGTTTTGGACAAAATCCTTAAGGAAAAGCCTTTTTTTTGCCATTTCTTCAGACATCTTGCTCAATGTAGCGTTTTGGGGGGCTTCCTGCTGTTCGTGGGTGGGTTGCGGCCGGGGTCTCTGTCGAAGCACTGCTGCGACAGTCTAATCTTGATTGCATTTGCTTTTCAGGAAATCCGTGGTGGAAAACAGGAGTTATGATGATTGATGATGATGACGACCTAGCTGCACAGCGCCGCGTTTGGACCGAAGGCCGAGAGACATTGTAAGTATGAGATTTAGCTTTTTCGCTGTTTGGTGGTGTTGTGTCGCGTGTTTTTTTGCGGGTGGGTTGGCGGGTCTTGCCTGGGGCATTCCTGGGAAGGTCTAATACCGGCTAGAAGTTTGTTGGACAAAATCCATAAGGAAACACCAGTTTTTGCACTTTTTGTAAGTTAGGGTTCGTTAGGGTTAGCCCTAGCAGCAGGATTGCATGTGTTTAGGGGGGTTCTATTGCAACGCGGTTCTGTTGTTGTAGAGCACTGTTGGAGCGATGCTGGCTATGGATACTTTTGCTTGCAGGCAAGTGGTTTGAATACAATCCACGGTCTGTATTTGGGTCTACTGTTACTTTCAAAGTACGTTTTGTAACCATTTTTCTGCTAGGCATCGTTTTTGGAGATATGATTGGGTTCTTCTACATTTTTGCGACTGGCTTTAGTAAGGGTCTTGGTGGGAGCATTGCTGGGAAGGTCAAATTTTGTTCTAAAACACAGTAGTACACCCACCTTGAGGGGAAAGATCCGCTATAATATTTTGGCCATACTTATTGATCCTTAAAAAGGTGACTCAGACAGAGCACGCAATTTCAAAAATATTGTACTGTCTATTAGGGAAATCAAAGTGTCACTTTTTGAACCACACAGCGTACATACCTTTTATTTATTTATCAGTGGTATTGTAATAGCACTTCCTGTTTTCCGTTCAATAATTACAGGCCGGGTTTCAGTCAACATCCGCCAGGCAGGCAGTGGACAGGGTGTCTCTTCTGTCAGTGTTCACCACCACATTGATGGACGAAGCGTCAGCTGGAATGGAGGAGTGCCGCCAATAAGAGGAATTGTTTGCTGCATGCAACTTACTTACCAATTTCAACAGGACAACTCCAACAACATACGCAATACAGATACAGTATCCATTGTTGTCTTTTATTCTATGAGTGTGACTGCTGCATGTGCTTACCTTTACTTTGTAACCAAAGATTGTCTGTAAACTCTGTATCTTCAATTATTGTTTGTCCATGCTCTGCTTTTTTTTTCTTCTCTCAACAAAACCTACCCAAAAAGAAACCCCCATTCCCATCCATTTTACAAACCCTAACCCTCTTCCCCCGGGCTGTGTTGTTTTGCTTGATGTCTGACTAAAATGACATCAATAATTCCACACACTTGCTGGGGAGGATAAGGTGATAGCAGCAACAGGCTGGTGAAGGAATACGAGGATATCTTCTAGACTTACTCAGCTTCAGTACTATATCTTCTAGTAGTAGTAGCCAATGTCAAATAAATTCAACGCAAGTACTAGTTATACTTGCAATACTTTACCATTTGTTAGGCTACATTATGGCACTGTTCTAGTGTACTGTCACCTGCTATTTTCTCGATCGTACCGTAACCGTTGTAATGCTACAGTAAGGAGTACAAACAAGGTTTCGTTTTCTTTTTTTCCATAGGCATGCAACTGCCACTGTGTCACACCACTAGTAACACCGCAATGAGGAAATGTCACCCGCCCAGGAATGACAACGTTAATCCCCATTTCACCTGGAGCCAGCCCTGGGCCTAGCCCTAATTTCTAACACAAATTACAGGTAAGATAAGCGTTTGGTGGGAGGTAGTATAATGGAGTATTATTTCGGAGTAGACAAGAGATTGACGGTTGTACTACTAAAGTCCTACGACTGTTCATGAAAACAAAGTTACTGTTACACCCCCGCCCCCCACCCACCAGACTGAAAAGCAGTAAAAAACAGGTATGGTCAGATAAAGTTGAAAAATATATTTATTTATCCCTAACAAAATAATCTCCCTCACCCACCCTAACCCCAACGATTGTCTCTGAAACGTCCCAAAACGATCCCAACTCCCAAATCCCACCCCCCAAAAGTCTATAAAAAAAGGGCAAGGGACACTCCACTACTGGAGGGTGCTGGTGCTGGTGCATGATGCGGCATGGGCATCATACTCCTTGCGGAGGGTGGCAAGCTCGGAGCGGAGGCCCTTAACCAAGGTCTTATACCTCAGGACCTCCTGCTCCAGGTTGGACATGCGGACTCGTAGGCGGCGTTGGCGTTCCTTGCAGCTCCTGTGGGGGGCAGCTGGTATTTCGGGTGCTTGGCGGTGGCGGTCGGCTTTCTTAGCCCGGCTCGGTCCCGCTGGTTTAGTCACGGAGGAGGATGCAGTGGTCACAGTCGAAGATGTTGCCCCGCTCGACTGCGTGTCCTCCTCCTCCTCCAGGGCCACCAGCCGCCGATACTCGGCGACTGTGGCCTCCAGCCTCCGTTGCCGGGCCAATCTAGCCTGCTCCCTCCTTGTTGTTGATTTGGAAGGAGCAACTATATGAAGAAAGAAAGACATAGTCTGTAACCAATGCTCCTTATTAATAACACAAAGTGATTGAGCCGAAAGTTGGGTCACAGAGTACAAGTAGCAAATTGAAAGCACAGTACATAACTATTGAGGACAGTATCTATGTAACCTCCCACTTCTGCATCCTTGCTCTAACAGTAGTGGTAGTTTAATGAACTAATTCTACGACCACTATGGACTTCCATTACAGTCGACTATGACAGTACACCAGTCTTATTCTTCTTCTTCTCTCTTGTTTAGGGAAATGGGTACGTTATCTTATGCAAGCCGGCAGAATGACATGGACACAGCACAGTGAAGTTGCACCCGAGAAAAAAAGTTGCACACCATGATGATGGAGACAGACTTGCGTTACTGTACCGGTCCAGTACATGCAGGTGGTGAAGCTATTACTTTTCTATTACGGGTGGCACTGAGAATACTCTGTTACAAGGGCTACTGCTTAATTAATTTACCTTTCACCCTACAGTGCAAATGAGTACTAGAAAAGGAAACTGAAGAAGCTAACTAATTTGATTATCTATCACTTCACATGGGACGTATTTAATGACAGATGAGATGACTTTAGGTGCTTTGCTTAATATTGAGTGAACACAGTGATACACCCACACATGAATGACGTACTACAAGTAAACTAAAGTTATTAAGAGAGGTACGGAGTGTCCACCGTAATAACCAGATATATGCTGTGAATGCAAACGCAATACAAAGTACTGCTACTATTCATGGTAGTATTGGACACATTTACAATTTCTTTTCCTTGCCTTCCCTGCACTGGGACGGACGTGCGGGTGCGGTGGTACATGCTCTTCAAGGTAACACTTACTTCACCTGGCGACCATCTACTCTCTCTAGATACACATTTGCTATGTAAGAGTCAGAGAATACCATGCTCCAGGCATCCATTCATTCAAAGTATACGCACACATACAGTTTCTGTTTCACCCACCCAGGCTGCTGTCCTTCCACCCATCCTTGCTTCATCATTGACCCAGCCATGCACCATACCATATTCTTTCCTTCCCAGCCACCTCTGGGTCCAAGCAAACACATATCGTTCTTCTTTGCCAGCCATCATACAAGTTCGCGTCCCACTTACTTACACCCTTCTTTCGCTTTTCGTTCATCCCATCCATCACGTTCGTCTAAGAACTTATTGGGATTCTTCTCACCAAAAACTTCACAGCTAAGTCGAAGTACATTTCGAGGAGGCTACTACCTGGTTGATTTGTAATTGTAATACACCCGTGCAGAAAGCACACTATGCAGTCTTCAATCTCAATAAGTAAGGAATATATAGCTTACCTGTTTCCGCCACCACCGTTTGATCCCCCACAGGAACGGCCACCAGCTCTTCTAACGCCGCATCCTCCCCAGAGGCCTCCGAGTCCAAGTCCAACACAGCCACTTCCGCGCTGGCCCCGTCACCAGATGTTACACCTACAAAGTACATTTAAGAAAGTTAGAATACACCACTCACTACTATATAATATTTGGTCTAGGAGAAATGTTAAAAAAACAGAATACAATGTAATAATTTGTGACTGTCTACTCCATAGTAAAAATGTCCCATTTTCCAGGGAAGGCTGTTGTCTTGCTGCACTTTTATGCACAACTGATGAATGCTTGCTTTTGATTTTTAACACGCACCACTTTTTCTCCTAACAGACAGAAGCTTGACTCCTGAGTCCTAAGAACACGACCAGGATCAAGTTCAAAGTAGGTGAGAGTTCGGCTCGACCACAAGAAATGTGTCCAATTAATCGTCAGCACTAACCACTTTTCCGTTTACAGTTAAATAGTTTTATGACAAAGTAGATTTTAATAAATGTGTTTACTTTTAATAAAGCTTTTACACTTAAATAGACTCTGTGGTTTTTGTTCCTCTAGACTAGAGTGGATGAGCTAAAGGTTTTGGAATTTTTGCAAGCATGAGTGCCTCTGACACTTCTTGACTGTGCTGTGACTCCGTACTACTCTCTTGTCCTGCGTACGATAATCTAGAGATCATTGGGGATCTATAATCGGTGACTTCGGGAGCTGAATGACTCTGCCACACTATCTAGTCAGTAAGGAGACAGTGCATAGAGGTATTGCTGAATATAATGGGAGTCCAATGGAATTGCCAAATGTCCAATCTTAGTTAGCTACACAGACAGACTAATAAGAATAGTCTAGTAATACCACAGGGAGTCATATTCGAGGCAGGATAAGAATTTATATCCAGTCTACAAGAAGATCAAAGACGATTTAGAAAAAATCGAATGAGGAACGCTAGGAAAAAATAGGTACTGTTTAGTAAAATGTAAACTTACTGGGGCCAGCAAAGGAGCCCTCGCCTGCCCGATCCTGGCCTGCATCCTCAGCACCCTCCTCCTGTGTCCTCTTGCCCTTGGGGGGAGCTGATGTACAACATGAAAGAAAGAAAAACCATAAAACATGGATGAGATTTTTCAACCAAATCAAACATTTCAAAAGAACAATAACAACATATTTTGGAAAAATAGCAAATAGATAGACAACTATTCCACGGGATCTATCTCATGTGGTATACTACGTTATTCGTATTGCCTGATTTGCGGAACGTTGACTTAGAAAGTTCCTATGTAACTCAATAAACAGACTACTAAAGAGGTTTGCCTAGGCCTGGCACTGCAGGCAGTAGTGCGCAACACGTGACAGACAAAGTCCATCCTGCTTGCAGATCAGTGAATACTCAAACTATCAATCCACCCGCCACCACCGCCACTATTTCTTCTGATAGCCATGTGACTGTCTAAAGGAAGGACACTGGACTTCAGTCTGTTGGGGCTGATTTATAAGTCCCTTGCGGAAGTTGCGGCTGATTTTCCTCCATTGTTGCGTGCCTTTTCTGACGCAGCGGCAGAACAAAAGACTCGCCATGGTGTTGGTGCGGCGTATATATTAAAAAAAAAAACACATATGGGCATATGGGCGATGCATCACGTTGTAAAGCCCTGCGCCATCAGGGGGCGTTCCGGCGCAAGGGAGGGCGTACCTGCGCAGGAACGAATCCTAAAAGTGGCTGAGGGAAATCTACAAGATGTCAATCAGTCATTTTTAGGACAATGATGCATGACTCAAACCCTGCGCGCTTGAAGCCGACGTACGGCTTGATGCAGCATTGGGGAGATAGGGTACCCCAGAGCATTGCTGGAGCTGCGCCATCGTTGGCACGCAACTCCAGCAATGCGCTGCCTTTACGGCACAGATGCGTAAGGCTTCTGTGACGTTTTGGGCCAATGGGTGGTGGTGGCATGGCACACAATTACTGCCGCATCCCTGCTACTTTGCAGGGATGCGCCGGTAATTGAAAATATGACCCTTACTGTCTAGCATTACGCAGTTCTTTTCTTTACAGTACACTGATACATAATTTCTCAGGCCAATGAAATGCTTCTGAACACAACATACAAAACAAAGAAGCATAGTAGCAAGCAAGGCTACTGAGAAGGAGAGCAGTGCACCTGAAAATGAAATGCATAGAAGATTTTGAAATATAATTTACCTCAATGTAATCGGCAGCATTATTGCTCTTGGTAAAGAACAAAGATTTGCAAATAACAGAGCAGGATAAAACAGAGTAGTAAATGTACTACTACTACTACTCACCAAGCCCGGGGACCTCTACGCCGAGCGCGTCCAGCAAGTCCCGCTCCCGGTCCATGACATCGGTCCAGCGGTGGGTGGCCTGGTTATATGTGCGCCGGACCCCAGAGATCTTGTACATGGCCCGGCACACCTTCTCCCACCGCTGGCGGCGCTCCCGGATGCCATAGCCGGTCGCGATCTTGCCGCCTCCCAGGATCGTCTTGGGGAGGCGGCGCTGGACATGGAAGATCAGTGCCGCCACTTCCTCCGCGCTGAAGATCTCCCTCGGGACCACTTGCTCCCCCCTTAAACGCCCGCACGGGAGCCGGGCACGGGGTGCGGGACCCTTCCCCTTCTCAGGGAGCTTCCCGGCTCCCTTTACCATGGTCTGGGCAGAAATAAACTTAAATGATAAAGAAGAAATAGAATAGTGAAGAAGAAAAGAAAAGAGTTTAAAAAAGTAGTTTAAAAGTAAATAAAAGCTGCAGAAAACACAAAAATATAGAGCTAGAAAAATAGAGGGTTAGATAATAAGTAAAATTAGATCAAAAAAACTTCAAACAAGCAAAGGATGGCAGAGATTGAGAGAGGATACAGAAAGCATGCCCAGAACCATAGCAATGAATGAGAAACAAGATGGCCGCGCCCGTTCACGACCGCGTGGGTAAGTTCGCGCGAGATTTTCCTTGCGAGTACGCGCGAAATTGTACTCGCGAGCAGCACACTTTGCGAGATTACACATAGCGGGCGGAAACGGAATTACGTCACGCCAACAAGATGGCCGCGCCCGTGTACGACCGATAGGGTAACTTGGCAAACGAATAGCTAGAAGCGCCTCGCGAACACGCGCAAGATCACGCGAACATACACGTCGCAACAAAAACAATTTTGTATTCGCACGTATTCGCGGCTTCCGAAATCGATCTCGCACGGATTCGCGCCCCAAATATCGCGCGAAATTGCAAAAAAAACGATTTTTGCTAAAATGAAAGCAATGAGCAGGTGCAAAAGTTCAAACTTAACATTAGTAACATTCAAGGTAGTGCTTCCTGATGGGCCCCTCCAGAGTTTGCAACAATTCTATGACCCTGCTATGACCCAAACAGCAGGCTCATAGAATAGCACCATAAAGGTCCTGTAAAAAAAAAATTTCACTGCAACAAAAAGCAAATTACAGATAAGGAAGGAAGCAGGTGCCAGCCAGACTGGAACTTTCAAAATTACTGACACATTAATGAAACACAAATTAATTGATGGCAGTTGAAGAAGGGCAGGTGTGCTAGCTTTTTTCAACCACCATAATCTACAGTAATAAATAAACCTAATAGGTGCCTGTGAGGATGTACTAGAGGGTGGCATGGGTGTCCCAGAGGGTGGCAGTGGTGAAACAGAGGGTGCTGTGAACCTGTGATGATAAACCAGACGTAGAAACAACATAGTCGCGGCCGTTGCAAGCCGAAAAGTAAGTTCGCAATTGCGAACTTGTCCCAAAATCGGCGCGAACACGCGCCAACACAAAAAACGGAAAAATCCGCAAATCCGCTAGAGTTCGCGGATCTTCGCGGATTGCGAATCCGTAAATACGCAAGTTCGCGGATTGCCAATCCGCAAAATCCGCCCATGCTTACCCCACAGTTCTTTTTGAGAACCAACTTTACTGGTGAAAAAAAGAGGTATGGGCCATATTATAAAGGACCGGTGTTAAAATGATTGCCGTTTTATGTTCTGATGTTAACATGGGCTTCTATGGGAATTAACAAGGGCATATTATCAAGCCCATTATCGCCGTTTTATCTGCAGTTTCCTGCCGATAAAACGGCGATAATTTTAACACCGATCCTCTATAATATGCCCCTATATTTCTATGATAGTATGTGAAACTTTCCATTTTTTTTGTGCACCAGTTGTACTCTCTGTGCATGAGCAGCCTTGTTTCCAAGAACATGTTTCTTTCTTTTTCTTTAAGTTCGCCAAGCAAAGCTGTCCTCATTTCAGGTATTAAATTTGCTGCTTTCTTTTCCCGGGCTGTGTGTGTCAATCGCTGCTATACTTTTGTAATATATCAATAATCATCTAGCGGAGGCGCCAAACGTTGATTACATACTCCGTCCTCCGCTATTTTAGTAGATTTCCTCCGTTTTTTTTTATACCTGTTACTTTCATTTTACCCTCCGCATATCGTGTCTGTGATCGATGAGATGTCCTGTGTTTGTCTTTGGCCTCTGATGTTATCAGACTTGGTCACACGTATACGTAAAAAGTAATTTGAAGCACGTAAGCCACAGCCATTACGACGCGTGTCCGTCACCAGAAAGCCATTATTATGCTTATGCCTTTATGATGGGTGGTAAATGTATATGGCTAACGACATACTCGTGCTCCCATCATTATCATTGCAGGTTGTTCAGTGCTTTGGGCACCACAAACTCAGTGAGCAAAGAGGCCACGCATGTAGTAGTGGGCCCCTTGTTCGGTACTTTGGGAACAACTCTAAAATGGCGTAGAACACGTGCGCCCCGTCTTTTTTATACATAGGGTCACGTGTATAGTGACGGATGTGCTGGATAGGTGTGGTGTGGGTGTATACCAGCCATGAGAGAGTGTGTGTCGATCTGACAACTAGACCTGCAACTAAGAAATCACTACAATGGAAATCTAGGCTTTGTACTGTTGTTGTGTTTTCCTGGTAGCGTAAGCACAGTAGGCTGTACTAACGTATTCAGTCTCGATTAATTTACCACCTCCCCCAGGGGCTTTTAAATGTTGGGAGAGGGGTCAATAATTGTGTTGACTTTTCTTCTTTAGTGTGCAGTGCTATATTGTTTTATAAAATGTATAAGTCTTCAAACTATCTTTACTCTCACGACGTACGTGCGATATTTCCGTAATTGATTTTGAAAGTAATATTCGCTTTTTTAAAGTTTTAAAAAACTATTTTTATGATTATCCCAGATAATGTCTTCTCTTAATATGTACATTAAATACATAAATATATGTTTTTGAACAATTAGAATCTTACGTGTACGGGGCGCCGTATATGACGTCACGCGGGATATTAATATATTTTTTTTTTAACGCAGGGTACGCGTTTTGGGCGAAAAAGAAAAAACCCCGAAGCCCGCTTTATTGTTAATTAGCCTTCCGGGGAGGTCAAATCTCTGGGGCAATTTGTTTTTCATAATGGGGGGCCTAGAGGGTCTCCCCTGCGTGGGGATCGCTACCCCCCGGATCTTTAACTATATGTATGCGGGGGGGCTCATGGCCTCCCGGAGTTCCGGGGACCGCTTTCTCCTCCACTCAATCCCCCCCCACACCGGGCTTCTTTTTATTAAAAAAAACTGCGCAAAGGGGTTGCAAATGTGGTATTTTGGTTTTGTTTCTGTCTTGTAGAGGATCCAAAGTAAATATAATGGTTTTTTGTTTGTACAGCCACTACTTTTCTGCCTGTTACCATAGTAACAGTTCATGGATCACTTGCATGAGTACAGAGGTTAAAAGTTCATCACAATATGTTGCTAATTGAAATACTTACTGTGCTGGAGATTTATATTTATTTTTTTCATAGGAACCGTTAGTCGGAGAAGAAGTTCGTGGAAAAGTTTTATTAGGGATTCCTTCCTGTTCGGGGAGTATTAGGGTAACGTGCTCCAAGCGGGACTTTACGAAGTTTAATGTTCATTGGCTGTAAAGTATTAAAAGTAGAAGGCTTAGCAGTCATTCCTTGCTCGTCTTTGGAACAAGATGGACATTTTATTGGCTAAAGTGTTCCGAACACAAGTTTGCTCCTTATTGGGTGGGAACGGTTCATTGTTGTCAGTGATATTGTGATGCATTTTGCAAAGGAGTATGGGGAAAGAAAGTAGTAGAGGGCAGGTTAAGAAGACTATTAACTGTGTACAGTGCCCATAAGGTGGTGGAGAGTAATTATGAGGTACACAATGTTTTATATATGTTTCATGGGCCATTTATATAATTGCCGTGTGGTGTATAAATCACGGCGGAAAACTCACAGTGTCTTGCGCTGTTTTCTTTTATCAAGTTTGTAGGTGACATACTTCTTAGTAGTACTATTTACTTATAATGTGGTGTTTACTTTCATGATGAGGAGGTGTGGTTGCGCAGCAAAAAATTCAGTCTAGGTTTGAAACAGTTTTTATTAAGCAAATACAAATAAACTTTCTTCAGAAACGGTCGCAGTATATATGAAAGGGGTGACAATTAAAAATGGAATTTCATAAAATATCAGTTAAGCGTGGCTATTTAGTTCATTTTTGTGCTACAGTTTGTAAAACTGTTGCCCACATTCTTGTTGATGTAAGAGGGCATCAGTTACTTTTAGATAAAGTAGAATAGAAGTGCTACAGCAAACACTCCCACACTACATTATCTCAGATCAAGAGAACAAGTAAAACAGTAAAATCTAAGGGCCCGATGTAGGTCGGTCGGTAACGGCCGAAAATCGGTATTTTCGGCCGTTAGTAAATGGTATGTAGGGCCACATATTTCACAGAATCGGTAAATTTACCGATCGGTAAATTTACCGATTCTGTGAAATACCGAATCGGTATTTATACCTATTCGGTAATTTTGATATGTAGGTGGGACTCTTCTGAGTCCCACAACCCTTACCGAATCTGTATTTTACCATCAAATATATTTGATGGTAAAATACAGATTCTGGTGTGCATGCACATGTGTGCATGCACACCTGTGCCATATGACAGGCAGACCTGCCCTTAGGGCAGGTATGCCTGCCACATGGCCCCCGAATCTTTTTTGGGGGTGCTAGAGGGTGTCAAAGCGACACCCCCTGCACCCTTGTAAAAATCTGTATTTACCGATTCGGTAAATACCGACCGGTAAAGCCCCATTCATTCCTATGGGCTTCAAAGCCCATAGGAATAAATGGGGCTTTACCGGTCGGTATTTACCGAATCGGTAAATACAGATATTTACCGATTCGGTAAAAGGAACATCTGGATGTTCCTACATATCCACCCCTTAGATTTACCGATTTTTAATTACCGAATCGGTAAAATTCGGTAATTAAAAATCGGTAAATCTATTTTACCTACATCGGGGCCTAAATTGTTTCATATTACATAGAAATGCATGCATTATTATTTTTAAAATTTGTATTCTGTACAATTCAGAAACGTGCTGTCGTAGTGTTTACAAGTTGCAGACTGTTCCGCTAATAAATCACATACTCACAAAAGAATATATAGAATGTTACTCTTATAATATAAAGTACAGGTCCTATATATTCTTTAGGGAGAAGGTGAAAAGGGATCGCAAATAAGAATAGAAATTAGAAAATAACATTCTGGAAATGTAGGGTTTATTAAATATTTAAAGTAACAAAGTATGCATGATAGCTATATTGTAATATATATAAAAATATCTGATCAAGTTTTTATAAATATTTGATAATTATATTACAGATGGTGCTGAAAAATCTCCCATTCCTCTTTTATAGCAATAGGACAATCTATTAAAATATAACGATTAATACCATTGTTATAGTAAAAAGAAAAGGAAAATGAAGTTATGTATTTAACAGAACATCCATAATGAAATAGTTTTGAGCGGTAATCATTTACTGAACTTCTTTTCTCCGGGAGGTGAAAAAATTAGATCTTAGTGGCGACGGGTAATAAACTCCTCTGAGATCATGACGGTGAGAATAATAATATGTATATATTCTCACAGCATATGATCACAAGGGGAAAATAGACTGAAAGCTGCAAGCCGGTAACGTTGCTTACTTATCGTTACTGTTTGTGACGACGGATTGTGAATTCCGCTAGGATCACTAAGACTGTTAATGTTATAATATACATATTAACAGTATGTGATCTCTAGGGGAATACATAATAACAAGTTTATCATTGTCACGTTGATTGTAAATGTTTAGGGTTTGCGTCGACGGGTTAGCAGCACCTCTCGAGCGAAGTACAGTATCAATATTATAATATAAATAGTCACTATATATAAGGTAAAAGGAGCCAGAAAAGGAGTAATATTTGTTATAATATATCTGTTTGTAAGAACAAGCTGCTGACGTTACAGAGAAAAAGCGAAAAACATGCAATAACATTTTTTTCTACATATAAATGTTTAAATATTGACAAATAGTCACAATTTATAACTAAGTACTATGCCATCTTGAAACAACTTACAACTCCGGAATCTGTTTGTTGACGCAAAAAGAAAATCCGATGCTAGAGAACGGAACCTGCAACAGAGATTGGCGAGTCAGAAATAACTCAGGAAAACGAAACTAATTGCATAGTAGGTGTGGTTTATATAGTTTTTTGTTGTTTAGTAGTCTATGGAAGGAAGATGTGGCTCCGCCTATGAAGATTGCACGTTGTGAAGTTTACACCTGCTCACGTTTTAACTGTTTTTCGTCTGCACGTGTTCGGAAAAGTTTCAAACTGTGAAGCTGTAAAGGTTTCGATTTTGATAGTAACACATATAAGGTATTATTATCTACATACGTTGGAGAGTTTAAAAAGTGTTACTCGGTAAAATGTGTTCTTTGTATTTTCATGATTAAAAGCATCTAAATAGAAGACGTATAAAAAAATATCGTTATCATAGGAAGAAAAAAAAAAGGTTTACTATTTGTTATTTTTATGGTTCTTAATTTAAAAAAATGGTAGCATTTGTAAATCCTACCCTCGGAAAGGAGTGCTGCCGCTTGGGGCTTTGGGAAGGTTATTAAATAATAAATGCCCTTTTCTATGCACCTGTAGACTTGGCTTTTAAACTTTCAATTGCTTAGTCTGTATATTTACACTTCCTCCAAACATTTTGGTACTGCTATTTTAGAATTGTAGTGAGCCATTCAGTAGTATGTGTTTATGTATACACTGTTCTAAAAGTGAAGCTGTTGTACATTTTTCCAGACACTCTCCTTGCAGAATTGTAATAATTCAGCCAGTACCCAAGTAGTCATGGTGCAAAGTGGGCCTTAGGGCATGGACTGCTTCAAACTACTATACACTATGCATATAGTCTTCTATGCATGGGAAACTTGTCTTTTATAGCTTTTATTATCCAGTCTATATTCTTAGACTTCCAGCAAAATCTTTGTGATTGCTGATTCAGTATTGTAGTGAACTATTCAGCAGAATGCCCTTTTGTATGCACTGTGCTAAAAATGAAGCTCTTCTAAATTCAGACAGACACTCTCCTTGCAGAACTGTAATTATCCAGTCAGTACTCAAGTAATCATGGTGCAAAGTAGGACTTAGGCCATGTACTGCTTTAAACCTGTATAGAGCATGCATGCACTCTTCTATGTAGCTGCACATTTGTTTTTTTATACATTCAATTGTCCAGTCTGTATCATTAGACTTTCACAATCACTCTCACTTTACTGTTTCAATATTGTAATGAGCCATTCAGCAGTATTTCCTTATATATGTACTGTGGTAAAACTGAAGCTTTTATAAATTCAGTCATGCACTCTCTTTGCAGAACTGTAATCTTGCAGTCAGTACCCAAGTAATTATGGAGCAAAGTAGGCCTTAGTATATGGACTGCTTTAAACTCCTATTTACTATGCATGTACTGTTCTATGCACCTGCAAATTTACCTTTTATATTTTGAATTCCCCAGTCTCTATCCTTCCACTTCCACCAAACACTCTGTCATTCCTGTTATAGTTTTGTAGTGACTCATTGATTAGTGTGCATTCGCTACATTCAAACAGTAATCAGTAGATGTACAATAAGTGGTGCATTCCCAGAGATATGGCAGTTATTGTGCACTGTGATATCAGCACAATGGATGCTCCGTATATACAATGTAGTGAATTATGGAGCAAAAACGGCACAGATATGTGATGTATTTGTGTTGTGAATGTGGTGCATTGCTTGACTTGCGTTCCAAGTGCAATGCAGTTCCAGCAATGCTCTTGGGGTTCTATGCTCACAAAGCTGTGTCAATCCTTACACTTGTTTCAAGCAGGTGCAGGGTTTCGACGTAGCATAGGCCTAAATGTGACTGAATGAAATATCATAGATTTCACTCAGTCACTTTTAGGAGGTGTTCCTATGCTAGAACACCTCCACTCTCTCCCCCCCCCCCGCCCTCTCTGTGCAGGAAAGTCTCTTTCTGGCGCAGGGCTTTAGAATGTGATGCACCTTATACATGCATTACATTTTAAATATCAGGTACTATGGTGCAACTTTTGCAACACCGCTGCATCACAAAAATGACGGAAAAGATGTGTAAAGAGGTACAAGGGGGTTGTAAATTCGCTCCTAACACATACAAATTCACCCAGGCAGTTTCACTAGCAGTGCAAATTGAAGTACAGACTTCTAACATATTTATATGGATGTGTTACATTGAATGCTTTGGAGGTACTACAGTATAGTATAGGTAAACACCTTATACATTTATGCTGTAGCACTCTTATAGTTTTGCACTTTCACATTCACCATACACTACTAATTTTTTCATTCATTTATTCACTACACATTCATTCTGACAACGTTTTACACACTAATATAGAAATATAGTTCTTTTTTAAGCCAGTGGAGGTAGTTTTGAAAAGAAGTGTTTTTTATTCTTTTTAGTGTTCTATTTTTTTTGTATTGTTTCAGCAATTAAACTGGAAACAAAAAAACTGTGGAACAGGAAGAAAAAAATATATTATTGTTTTGGGCAACGGTGCTCTTCTTTGCTCTTCAAAATGAGGTGAATAGACTGCTCACCGTAACAAAGGAGTTCTCTGCAAAATTTACAATGAATTGTAAGATCTGCAAACTGAGGCACAATAATAGGATGCAGACTGCTCGGAGGAGGTGGTGGTGCAGTTGAGGTAGAAGGAACTACAGGTTGAGGGTTCTCCTGGAACCTTTGTGTTGCCATCCTTCCATAATTATTCGGATGCAAATTTTTGACATGGCGAACCATTGAGGCTGTCCCGAAAGAGTACTTTTTAGTGGGGTCAGCCCTGGAAAGTGTAACCTCACAGATCTTGCTGGTTACTTTCGGTACATTCAACACTTTCTGTCCCTCCGGAAATGAAGAAAACTTCCAAATGAAAGCTTCTTTTCTCTTTTTCTGAGGTGGCTCAGTAACAAAATCTTCCTTAGAGGAATGTACTGATGAAGTCTCAAAAAGAGCAGCCATTGTAGAGTTTGGTTGTAAAAGACTACAGCTCCACAGAATAGATGTTTTTCCTGGGAAAGTCAAAGTAGGATGATCAAAATGAGAGGGGTCTTTCAACAGTTGTAATAGGAAGTATTATGAACCAATCAAAACTCTCCTTTTATGGTCACATGACTTTGCGTACGTTTACACTGCTCTTACGGTGCTCTTAATATGCGAGTACAAACGACGTACCTCTGCGATTTGCGTAATTGCTTTTAAAAGTAATAATCGCTTATTAAAAGTTAAAAAAAACTATTTTCATGATTGTCCTAGATACTGTCTTCCCTTAATATGTACATTAAATACATAAATATATGTTTTTGAACAATTAGCCTTTTGCGCCGTACTCTTACGGGGCGCCGTATATGACGTTACGCAGAAGCGTTGATGCGATGCGCAAGGTCAAAGCGTATCCGTAACGAGTGCGCGGCTATGCGCAGAGGACCATTTGCCGTACAAAGTGTGGTGCGATCACTGTACGCTTATGGTGCGATTACCCAAAAAATATGAAAAATGAATTATACAGATTTTAATTGTAAAAAATGGAAGAAAACTATTTTTTATATAAAAAAATTGGGATTTAGTGTTATTATTTTACATTAAGAATATGAAATATAATTTAAAAAATAAAATAAATATAAATATGTTTAATAAAAATTTAAGAAAATAGTATAAAAAGAAAGAAATGTAATAATTTATACATTTAAAAATTATCATTTACTAAGCCTTTGAAATTCACTGAAAAAAACATAGGTTTCAGCCACGTTATAGTTAGGAATTAGCATTTAAAAAACCTTGCAAATTCACTGAAAAAAACATAGGTTTCACACATGTTATAGTTAGCTGGAGATTTCACTGTTACAAAACCATTGAAATTGCCCCGTTATAGTTAGTTCAGCTAACTATAACTCGCTCGCCCGCAATGCACTGCTGATGACATCACATACTACATCACTCATGACATGGTCAGCGACATCACTCATGACATCACTGATGTCATCAGTGATGTCATCAGTGATGTCATTTGAGACATCATTAAAAGCACGCTAACCTTAGTGGTAAAGTTCCACATGGTAAAGTGGCAGAAATTGTCACATGTGGTACTTACCCGCATGGTAACTTCTGCATTGCAAATGTAACATGTGGTATCACAAGCCTCTCTGACGGACCCTCCCACCTCCCAGGACCTTTAATGGAGGCTACAGCGTGGCCTCTGTGGTTAGTGCCTGAACACTTTGACTGGTCACAGCTCCCGAGCCACAGTCTCTCTCTTGCCTACCTTGTTATTGGGTTGCCTAGGAACCGCCTGCATATCTCTGATGGCTGCCACTTTTCTCAATGGTGCCGCTCCTGCCCTCCCACCTCCCAGGACTGTTAATGGAGGCCGCAGCGCTAGCTCGGAATGGGTGTGTGCAGTGGGAGCACCGCCGGCGACCCAAAAGGGAGCCTGTTTGTGCCCGTCCGCGCCTGAACCACTCCCAGCGCCAGCCCCCCTGTTCTTCCCACTATCTGCAGATACATCACCGATGAGCTCTTAGACCTTGACACCAAACACCGCTAAAACAGCTGCTTCCTTCCTCCCCACATTCTACCAAAGGACCCATCACCTACCACGGCTGCCGCTTCTCCTACGATACGGTATCACCAGTCCACAATGATACCTGCACTGCCTCCACACAAGACCACGAACAACCCAGAACCTCTCCAATGCATCCTGCTAAACACCCACTCCTGCAAGCAAGCCATGGAAATAAGGGGCACCATCACCACCATCTCCCCCGACATAGCCTTCATCACCAAAACGTGGCTCAACCCTTCCTCGAACCCTGACACCACCACCCCCACCCCCAATTGCTACAAGATGATACACAGAGACTGCACTAACAAACACAGAGGGGGCATCTACATCCTCTTCAAGGAAACTATCCGATGCAGCATCACCAACGATGACCCAATGCCTTTCATGGAACACCTCAACTTCCGACTGTAGACCAACGCCAACCCCAATATGAGGCATTCTCTCTTACAGACCGCTGGGACACAGACCAGCCTTATGCGATGCCATCTCCAGCGTCATCGCCTACCTTACCATCGACTCCCTCAACTACGTCCTACTCATCGATCTCAATTTCCACGTCGATGACCCCAATGACGCCAACTCCACTTCCCTCCAAGAGAACATCAACATCAGCCATACCCAACTAATCACCGAACACATGCACAAAGCCAGGCGCACAGTTAATGCCATCTTCACCTCCTGTGTCAGAATTAAATGAACCCACATCACAGAACTCACCTGCTCCGTCCACGCCATCGTCCACTTTACCATCTCCGATGCTCAGCACACCAGCTCCATGCACTGTAGCGCCACCCACCGAAGCTGGGGTAAGGTAACCGAGACCCAATGGATGCAGGCCCTTGGCACCACACAACCCAAACCCACAGTAGACCTTGACCAGGCCTTCCAGAACTTCACCGCCTGATTCACCAAATGCGCCAACATTGTCTGCCCGCTAATACCAGCAAAAGTCAACAACACCTCCAAACTAACCAGGTGGCACACTCCAGAGCTCAGAACTACCAAACACAACTGCTACTGACTCAAGAAGTGATAGGCATGACTAAAGACCCCTTCAACAGAGATGCTCACAAAGCAGCCGTCAGCAACTACCACCTCCGCATCAAGGAAGCCAAGAGAGCAGCAATTACTGTCCGCATTGACACCGCGGACAACCACACAAAATAATTCTTTAAAATAAGATAACCACAGAGATCACCATACACCCCTCCCAAGAACTCTGCAACACCCTCTCAGACTACTTCAACAGCAAGATTACTGTCACCCTCAACAACTTTGACCCAAAACCCACCACTCCCAGAGTCGATAACCTCTCACAACCAGCCAACATTAGCCGCATGATAACCACCTGGTCTTCGATCACCACTCATACCACCTCTGCCATCATGTCGTCCATCCACTCTGGAGCACCCTCCAAACTCTGCCCCCACCATCTTTTTAACATCGGAACTAACCCCATCAGCACGGAACTCACCAGAAGGCTCAACAGCTCCATCTCCATGGCACCCTTCCCAGATGGATGGAAACACACAGAGGTCAGACCCCTCCTAAAGAAGCTCTCTGTCGACCCCAGCAACCTAAAAAAGTTCTGAATGATTTGCCTGTGGTTGAGAAAGCCATCAAACAACAGCTCACCGAATACACATAACTAAACTACTTTCTCGACACCTCACAATCAGCATTGCATGCCAACCAGAGCACTGAGACCCCAATGATTCTGGCACAAATTACATCAGGACCCTCCTCGACTGTGGAGAAATGGTAGCCCTGATCCTCCTTGAGCTCTCTGCTGTATTTGATACAGTCTCCCAAAACACCCTCCTTGACAGACTCCATAACATCTGCATACAGTGAAACAGTCTCAAGTGGATCGCTTCTTTCCTCTCAGGACGCACTCAGAGCATCCGTCTGCCTCCCTTCACATCCACATCTAAGGACATCATATGCAGTGTACCCCAAAGTTCATCCCTCAGCCCCACCCTGTTTAACATTTACATGACTCCCCATCCAGAGCCCAGGGACTCAATGTAATCTCCTACAATGACGACACTCAACTTATCCTCTTGCTCACGGAAGACCCTCACAATGCCAAAACCAACTTCCACAACTCCATGACCGACATAGCAAGATGGATGAGAGACAGCTGCCTTAAACTCAACTCAGACAAAACAGAAGTACTGATCTTCGGGAAGAACACCTGCGCATGGGACCACAGCTGCTGGCCAACAGAACACGTGCCAATACTCATTCCGACAGACCATGCACACAACCTCAGCATCATCTTTGACTGCCATCTGACCATGAAATGAGAAGTCAATGCAGTCGTCCCCTCCTGCTTCCACAGCCTCTGCTTTCTCCTCCTAATCTTCAGATGGATCCCGACCAACACAAGAAAGACTTTCATGCATGCCCTTGTCACCATCTGCCTCGACTATGGTAATGCTCTCTATGACTGAATTTTCAACCAGCTCCTTAAAAGACTCCAGACCATACACAACACTGTAGCCATACTCATCATGAACCTCCCCAAATGAACCAGCATCACCCCTCACCTCAGAAACCTCCACTGGCTACCCATCTACAAAAGGTGCCAGTTCAAGATCTTCATGCATGCATACAAAGCTCTACACAACCAAGGACCATCCTCCATATACTATCGGCTAAGCTTCCACCTGCCCACAAGACACATGCACTGTGCCTCACTCAGACTCGCACATACACTCCTTATCCATTGCAGCTGCAGCGAGGGTCGCTCCTGCTCCTAAATCGCTGTGAAGACCTGGAACAACCAGTCCCTCCATCTCCAAACAGCACCCTCCCTGGCGTACTTCAGAAAGAAACCTCAAGACAAGACTTTTCGGCAGAGAGACAGCACCCTCAGTGCCCAGATACCCTTAGGGGTGACAGAGCTGAGCTATACAAACATTGATTGATTGATTTATTGATTGATACTGGAGAGGATGTGACTGTAGGGGAAGCCCTATTAGTCTTTGCGGAATCTTCCTATAACATTACTGGAAAGAAATATTAGTAACTATAAAAGACAAAGGCCTTGATTGCGAGTTAGAAGATTAATTTCAACCCGTGCGAAAACCCCTGTTTTCATTTTTTTTTAACTCTTTATTCGTGACTGTGTCAGGCATTACAATTTACGTTCAATCAGGTGACATTCTGTCAGTCTTTTCACTTTTTCTTAACTTTAACTGGCGGCGGATTAACACTCATAATTTTCCTTTGTACCTTGTCTTATATTTTCCAATATATCCTTCTACTTCATCATTTATCATTTGCATGCAAATTACAGTATCGCCTATGCCCTGAACTGTCCCCCAATCCCTTCCCTCCCCCTCCCTGTCTCCTGGCCGTACCCTGTGTACACTCTGCATTCTCGGTATATTGACTTTATTCTGTTCATAGAGTTTTCAGTCTCTTGGCTTGGTTAGCCTGTGTATCTTGCAGTTGTCTCTACATGCGCTATCATTCTGCATTCCCTGTGTGCGATCATGTGTTGCGTCCTTGTGACATTCCTAGGTCCACCCCCTCCATCTCTATCAACATTCGGTCCCATTCTAGTGCTATAGGATATTTACGGAGTCCCTTCTCCTCTTCCCTACGCAGGGCCGCAGATTCCGCTTTGCCCCATTTTACCAAGTCAGAGCGCCATATGTCCACACTCGGGTGTCTGGTCGATTTCCACCTCATAGTTATAACCCTGAGTGCCAACAAGAGGGCTAAGTCCAGTAGTTTCAGTTGTGCTTTGCGGGCTTTGGGTCTCTTACTGTGTCCTATCAGGCAGGGTAGTGCCCCCTCAGGGATCTGCATAGCTGTGACAGTATGTAGTGTGTTTCTGATCGTCACCCAGTAATTGCGTATTCTCGGGCACGTCCACATCATATGGAGAATGCCAGCTTCGTCCTCCCGACATCTAGGGCAGTTGTGGGGGGAGTCAGGGAACATCCTGTGGAGCCTTTGGGGGTGAGATATGCCCTGTGGAAGATCATGGCCTGTATGAATTTGAATTTAACGTTTCTGGACACTCTCCTGTGATGTCCTAGGATAGTCTTCCATTCCCCGTCCATTATGGCCTCCCCCGTGTCCGCAGCCCAGGCCTCCCTGAGTGTGGTGAGGGGCAGAGCCGCATGTTCCCTAATGCCCACATAGAGCCATCTTACTAGGTGTCCCCCCGTCCCCATGTAGTGGAGGAGATGTACCAGTTCATGTTGTTCTGGCTTGGTACGTTGTGGAGCCCATATACGTCGTACATAGTGGGTCACCGAGGCGTGCAGAAGGTACATTCGTAGTGGGGCCCCCGTGGATTGTGCAAAGGAGACATGGTCCAGTAGAGTGTCGTCCCCGAACAGGTCACCCACTCTATCCACCCCCGCATCCATCCAGGGTCGTAACCTGCGTTGTGTCAGACTTCCCTGCGGTGTTGGGAGCCCCAGGAGGGGAATGTTGTCTGCGTAGGCAGTGGCCCCTGCTGTGTACTCCAATGCCTTTCGCCAGCACCGCAAAGCAGTAAGTAACAGGGGGTGGCAATCTCTGGGGATCTTGGCAGCCGGCAGCAGGAGGGAGTGTAGTTCTCCGCTCGCCAGTCTATCTGTCGTGAAAGCGATCTCATGTAGGTTCCTACCTGCCACCCATCGTGTCAGGCATTGGAGTTGGCTTGCGTAATAATAGCTTCGTAAGTCTGGCACGCCTAAGCCTCCCTGTATGGTATTCAATTGTAGTTTCTTGAGGCTTATTCGGCGTTCCCCGAACCCCAGATAAGGGTGACCAATAACGTGTTCAGTGTGGCAAAAATTTGCAATGGGAGTAGGACCGGCAAGTTTACAAAGTAGTACAGTATCCGGGGAAGTAGGACCATCTTTGAAATCGCCACCCTTCCCATGGCAGACAGGGGTAGGGATGTCCAGAAGTTCACACTACCTCGAAGACCATTGGTTGCCCTTCGTACGTTACCCTCAATCTGGTCCTCTTGACTCCGGTATACATTAATGCCCAGGTATTTGAATGTAGTCGGCGCTATTTGGATCTCATAGGCACCAAACTGTACATGGGTAGGTCGTTGTCCTTCCCGGAAGTAAAAGCCCAGGGATTTCACCGGGTTTATGGCCAAGCCAGAGATATTCTCAAATCGTTCAAAAATTGTTGCTAAATGTGAGTGATCTCCCTGCAGATCTTGGAGGAACACCAATATATCGTCGGCATATATGGAGACCAAATTATGGGTTCCTCCGACTGATATGCCCTCCTCTGCCGCTCTAGTGCGGAGTGCGATTGCCAGAGGCTCAAGTGTGAGTACGAACAGTAACGGCGACAGCGGGCAACCCTGTCGGGTGTCCCTATGGACGTCATAGCTGTCTGAGGTATACCTGCCCGTGCATGCTCTAGCTGTTGGGTTCGTATACAACAAACGAATCCACTTTACCAGGGCATCCGGGAAGCCGAAGCGTCGTAGGGCTTCAAACATAAAGTCCCATGTCAGGGAGTCAAATGCTTGCCGGAAAACCCCTGTTTACATAAGGGTAGAATTAAGAGATGAGTATTATTTATTCATCCGATAATTATCGGATGCTTTAAATACCTCAACCTTTGTTAAATTTCAGTACTTCAAACCTACTAAAATTTAACTGGGGTAAACCATAATGCGGATGTTGGTGTGTTAAACGCCAAAGTCTGCATGCTGTTCCCCAGCAACTCATAAAAGGTGCTATTTATCTCACCCAATAAATAATTAACCCTGTGGTATTTTTATTTACCAGGTGTGATAAATAGTACCTATACTTCTAATCAGGACCAATGTAGAATATCTGATGAAAGAGGATCCATAAGTCATAGTACTCGGTCTTCGACCTGGTAATCCATACTAGGCTTGGAAGGGCTTCTGCTCTTTAAACTTTAAGATGTTGTGAAAATAGTGTTTGCACAATGGTAGAAGCAAACAGCAGTGCCTGAACTGATGAACCAATATCTCAATAGAGCAGAACACCGATTTGACTGAGAGTGACTGCAGCATCAGTAAGGGCAGGACAGGGCGGATGGATAACCCAGAAGCTGTACAAATTATAGCAATATAAGTGCCTTATGAAGGAAGGTATCACACAAAAAAACGGTGAAATTGGATGGGAGGGGTAGGTGATGGAAGACCTGACAATGGCTGAGTTGTTATGCCACAGTTACCGAGGTGATTAAATAGAATACCAGAAACAAAAATATTGTGGATCAAAATATTGTGTCAAGAATATCGTGGTCAAAATTATTTTGAAGGTAAGTTTCTATAGGTAAGCTAAGTTTTACTATGTATAACTCTACATATATGTGCCTTGACAATAAAAATATCTTCAAGGTATGTAGATGTGGAGTTAAGAATAGTAAATCTGGTTTTACCTATTTGTACTTACCTTTTCTATATTTTGGTCCTCAGTATTTTTGACAAAACATTCTGTCCACACAATAGATTTGTTTTTGATATTCTATCAGTGATCCATTGCCAATAAGGTCAACATAAAACACAAACATATACAAAACATGAATGGTTTCTAACGGAACATTTTAAGAGTGTCTACATGACTGATAGGAACTTGTGGTGTACGCATCAAAATGCTGGTACATCCCCAGAAGAGGCACTCCGAGGGTAATCAAACAATGATTCAAAAAGTTATGATCCAAATGCTGTTGTTTATTCAAACAAAGTTCATAGTGGGTGATATTTTGATATTCACTTCATATCAATCCAACATGTGGTACATATGTCTTCAAGTTAGAAGGGTGAAAACAAACTGCTCCAATGCATTTCGGGCGGAGCGCCCTTTATCAAGGAGTGCTGAAAGGAAGACGAATCAGGGTAAGGGTTGGGATGGCGAAATGCAGGGAAATTATAGGTTAAGTGCCGATCAATGGTAGTGCTCGGTGACTGTATAATAGTGGAAAAGAGTGCATACGGTGGTGCCGATGCGTGAGCTAAAAACCAGGTGCACGTATCGAAACATCGGGAAAAGGTGGCTTAGAGACGAAGGGAAGCGGGAGCATCGAGAATTAAAAGTAGAGGGTGTGATTAGGAACTTACTTCTGGTCAGTTGTAGCGCGGTGCGCTACTCCAAAGGTTCAGGAACATAGCGAAGACGCTATGGCGGTGTCAACAGGGGTGGGTGGTGAATGAAACTTATGACGATAGAGGTAAACGACGGACTGGGAGGGCTAGAGAAAACGCGGGGGCCATGATGGAATGGTGAGTGAGGTGAAGGAATAGGGTTAGAAATGAAAAAGTAAAGAAGCATGAAAGTAAAAAAGCGCGAGCAAAGCGCAATGCATGGCGTAAATACACAACAGTTTACAAATAATAACTATATTCAATTTGATCGTTAAGACCATGTGGTTTGAGTGTCTGTAAACGGTACATCCATTCAAGTTCTCTTTTGAGGAGCAACTTGTGATTGTCAATTCCATCTCTTTTAGCGACTGTCTCCAAAATGATGAATTGCAATTGTGCGATGGTATGGCGAGCTTCCAAAAAATGCATGGCAATGTTAGATTTCTCATGCTTGAGGCGTATGTTGGATTTATGCTCATTCATGCGTGTCTTAATTTTTCGTTCTGTCTTACCGACATACAGTTTGCCGCATGGGCATTTCAAAGCGTAGATCAGGTTCGTTGAATCGCATGTGGCGTTGACTTGGAGTTTGATTGCATTACCCTTCATGGGGTGTCTGATGATGTTACCTTTGATGATACAGTGGCAGTGATTGCAATTTAGGCATGGTTGGGTTCCTTTGTACTGTTTGGCAATAAGTGCGGGTTTCGACAGAATTTCTTTAATGTTCTTACTTCTGGTGTAGGCAAACAAGGGAGGATTCAGAAACATGTCCCGAAAATCGGGTTCCATTTGCAGGATCGGCCAATGTTTAAGTATGATTTTTTTATAGGTTGAGCTTGCCGTGGAGTATTTAGAGACTAGGACCATGCGTTGTTCCTCTTTTTTAGGTTTTTTCGATAGACTCTCCAGTCTAGTGATTTTAGCCACTCGGGTCTGAGCCTCCTTGAGGATTTGTTCAGGGTACCCTCTATCAAGGAAGCGGTCGTGCATTTCCTTGATGCGGGTGTTCATAGTCTGTTCATCTGAAACTATGCGTTTGACGCGCAGCATTTGGGAAAACGGCAAATGTCTTTTGAGGGATCCCTGGTGGAAGCTAGTATAGTGTAACGTATTGTTACGGTCAGTAATCTTTCTGTGGAGATCAGTGGTAAGACCATTTCGAGTAATTTTGATATTGACATCTAGAAATGTGATTTCTGTCTCACTAATTTGCCAGGTGAGTTTAATGCGTTCGTCCCTGGTGTGACCACACTATGAACTTTGTTTGAATAAACAACAGCATTTGGATCATAACTTTTTGAATCATTGTTTGATTACCCTCGGAGTGCCTCTTCTGGGGATGTACCAGCATTTTGATGCGTACACCACAAGTTCCTTTGATTTCAAGAGTGTTTTGACGGAAACACCACTCATGAGCAGCACCCAAAAACATTATAACTTTTCAAACGACCTAAGAACCGCCATCCAACCAGCAGTGCACCACCCACCACCCTTTCTAGTACATGACAGATAGAACTGTGTAATTAGTATCATGTACAAAGGGTTTTTACCCTTCACAAATCCTTTGATTTAATAAATCAGAGATTTAATAAATCAGAGGGTTTATGAATGCTATTTTTTTTTTTAAATGTACTGTAAAGTATTTAGCCATTTGGAAAAGGTTTTCCCAATCGTTAAATGAGTGTAGGAAACCATTAGGAATTGTATTTTGTAGAGGAGTATTAAGGGCATCCCTTCCAAATACAGATTACTTGCAGTTTAATATTTTTACCCAACCAAAAAGGCAGTGATAAACCATTCGCAAAAGAGAAGGGGTCACCAAGGCATCCTCCCCCCTTTGTGAATGTTTCCAAAAAAACATTGGCAGGAGTAGGCAGTGGTCCATTACTGACTAATAAAAAATGTTTGTAAACCATTTTTCTATTTTTTACCACATCCAGTTATTTTGGAGAGGAAAACAGGCTGCATTAAAAAAAAGATTGCTTTATGTAAAAGCAATCACAACATGGAAGTCTGCTGACCCCAGCAGGGCACCGTTTCTGTAATTGTAGCTGATCATAGTGGGTCGCAATTTGTGATCTACCTCATGCATATTAATGATGTAGATCAAATTGCTACCCAACACAATTCAGTATTTTGTGAAATTACGGATTAGTATATAGGTCGGTTCGCAAAATACAACTTCATTCAGTAAAAGTTGAGGCACAAATTGCAACCCACTGCCCCTCCCCCCAACAACCAAGTGCAGTCTTCGCACATGAGGCCCGGTATTCTTAAATAATGAATCCTAATTAATCACTATTTAAGACACTGGACTCATAGTCCATAACATTTTGCTAAGTGATAATAGCATATTGATATTATTCTCTATTTAGGAATCAGAAAATGTACTTTTTGTACATGATGCCCCATGTGACCTAAATAATTAAATAATAAAAATGCATTTCAAATAGCATATTTCATCTCAAGTTGAAAGAAGAGCAACCTTAGGAGCCTGAAAAAGTACTCTAGTATGAGGTGCCGCTCGAGGAGGGATTGTTGTGACCGTGAGCTTTGGGGCAGTGTGTTTCCACCGGCGGGACTGCGAGGACCAGCAGCCTTTGCCGCCTGACGCTGTGTGCCTCTTCCCGCCCCACGCAAAACCCGGGCCAAGGGCGGGCCCGTTGAAGCCCGTTGTAGCCCATGCGCACTATCGTCCAAGGGAGGAGTCACCTATCTTGTGGCTACAAAGACTTCTTCAAGACAACAACAATGTGCAAGCATCCGAGCCCAACACCAGATGGCGATCTAATGCTAAGTGTGAGAATCTGCAGCTCTACATGCCAAGAACAGATGCATACTGGTAAGTAGCATTTTCCTTTTTCCGATTACCTACATTGCGAATGCATTTAGGGAATCTCAATTTGGGATTCCCTATTTTGAGATGCTTGTAGCATTTCCTAAATGCAACTGTGTTTTTAGGAAATGCTAATTACCATCAACTTCAAGTTCATGGTAATTTGTGCATGCATGGAAAAATGCACAAAAAATGCATTTTCAATGCTCTATGTAGCGCGCAGGGCATGTTTGTGCTACAAATGTGGAAACATACCTTTTTTGGGGGGTGCTTCAGGGGGCCTTAGCCCCCCACACACCCTCGGATTTGCATTCGCAATTTGTGATTACCAATTTGGTAATCACAAATTGAGAATGTATTCCCATTCATTCCTATGGGCCTGTAGGCATGCATGCATTCCCTAATAGTGATTCGCAATTTGGGAATAGCCTTTAATGAATGTTAAAGATTCTCAAAATTATTTTCAAATCCTTCATGCATAGGCATTTGTGATTACCTTAAAATTCGCTATTTGGTAATCGCAAATGGTTACTTGATGCATGTGACCCTATGTTTCATAGAAACATTTTTCTTCATATTAAATTTCTCCCATTAAAAAGAAAATTACTATATTTTTCAGCCATAACTATGGCACTGTATCTACCAGCCACTGGGAACAAGATGCCTGCTGTTTGTAAATGTGACACTTTGAAAAGGGAGAAAGTTAAAATAAAGATTTAACTTCATTTCAATTTTCTCTCATTTAAAAGCATTCAGAAATAATATGTTCGAGGCATATGAGCTGCAGATTGCATACTATGCATAGATGGCCACCTAGTGTTGGGCCCGGATGTTTGCAGTTTATTTTTCTTGTAGAAAGTCTTTGGAAGTCACGAGATTGGTGACTCCTCCTTTGGATGATACTGCGCATGGGCATCTGCTCCATCCCCAGATTGTTTTTTTACGCCACCGGGCTCGGATGTGGTTCCAGCGCTCCTTGTTGGAACCGATTACCGTCGGCGCGCAATCCTCACCGGCTTCAAGAAACTACTCTCGAAAGCGTTTTCCAGGCGACACTACTCTTCAAGACCAAGAACGTCGATTCAGGTCGTCGACTACGGCCTTCGGGCCCAACTAGGCCTCGACTCCAGCTAATGGAAAGGACGCCATTTAAAAAGTGGGTCGAAGTTTCCCCACACCGACCTCCACGAGGTCTGTAACCTCTGCCTCTCTCCAGAGCACGAAGCCAAGGACTGTTCAGCCTGTGCCTCCTTCTGCTCCAAAAAGACTATCCGGGACCAGAGAGCCAGAAGAACAATGGCTCGATCTTCAGCATCGATTCCGGACGACATCTTCCAGGAAGGCGTCGACGTCCCAGAACAGCCCGACGTCGACAGCAACTCAGAGGCAGAAGATTCTGATGTTGAGGACGTAAATACAGCGCAGCGGGTCGTAAGTAAGACCGTCGACCCCGACCCTCCCTCGACACACACAAAAAAGGCTACAGTCACACCCTCGCCCTCGGGCTCGGGTGCACACCGAGACACTACTTCGACGGCCCCACGAACGGGCTTGGCCAAGAAGTCAATAAAGCCTTTGGGCGACTCAGGCTCGAGTCGACCCCCACTCGGTGCCAGCCCACACTCACCGGCACCGAAGAAACCCTCTGGTACCTCACCGGAGCCATCGGCACAGAAACACTCAGTTCCTTCGGACTCGAAAAAACCCTCAGAACCGAAAAAGACTTAGGAACCGAAAAAGACCCCGGCTTCCCCCATTAAAGACAAAAGGTCGAAAGAAACCGCTACGGCGCCAAAACAAGCTTCCACGCCGAAAGGTCACACTCCTGAAAGAGACTTGTTTACTCCAGACCCAAGGCAAAAGACTCTCATAAAAGATCCTAAGACTGGTCGGTTGACATTATCAAAGAAACGACCATCAGAGGCACCAGCACCAGCTCCAGCTCCAAAGAAGAAGAAGGACATTGCTACCTCATCTATGCATGTGCCTTCCCCGCCTCCTGCGCCCAACCCTCCCCCCATATTTCACCACATCGCTCCCCTACACCATCTAGCACACATGATGATAATGGGGACGACATATCAGATACAGGGGCTAACCCAGAGGAGCCATATTATCACCCAACCTCGCCGAACCCATGGGACAACTATAATACACCAGACATCCCAAATGTACCCCAAGATGACATATACCCCTCTAGGCCTTCACTGATAGAAGACACTATGGGGTTTAACCAGTTACTGATTAGAGCCGCACAATACCACGGGGTAGACATGCACTCCGATGCAGTAGAGAAGGACTTCCTGCTAGATACATTTGGCACTGCACAAAGGTCCTCAGCAACTTTGCCAATGCTCAAAGGCGTGGTTAAACATGCCTCTGAGGTCTTTAAAGACCCAGTCAGAACTCGGGTCATAAACCCAAGAGTTGAGAAAAAGTATAAAGCTGCACCATCTGACCCAGCATATATAAAGGGACCAGTTCCCCTAGACTCTCTAGTCGTGTCTAACGCACGTAAAAGAGCTAACTCTCAAACATCAGGCGAAGCTCCCCCACCAGACAAGGAATCTAAACTCCTTGACACGTCAGGGAAAAGAACTGCCTTACAAGCAGCAAACATGTGGCGCATTGCCAACACACAAGCCTTACTAGCACGCTACGATAGGGCACATTATGATGAGCTCGATGACATAATGCAACATCTCCCTGATCAATTTAAGGATAGAGCTAGTGAGCTAATTCAAGAAGGAAAAATTATCACTAACACATCTATCTGCTGTGCACTAGATGCAGCATACACAGCCTCCAGAGCCGTCAATACTAGCGTCCTGCTGCGCAGGCATGCTTGGCTCCGTATATCTAAATAAATATGAAAAAGGTACCTTGGTTCTCGGTATAAATTTTCAATTGGCATAAGGAATAATAATCAAATATTCCTTATTAAGTGTTTATATCACTATGGCCACACTTAATGTATGTTTACTTTTTACAATCTCCTGTCTCGTCATGAACCACAATGCGTCTTGGACTATTACTGATTGATTTTTTATTTTCTATTTTATCAAAGTAAAGAGATTTTTTAAAAAAAATTTTTGTTTTCAATTCAAACACATTTGTATATACAAATAATTTTTACATATATACAAAAGAAGCCCTTCATTTCCAAACTAGGATGTCACAATGAAAGAGTAGACCGGACATTCCTATCGAGATCAAACAGAGTAATGTGAGAAAAACAAATAGGTAAAGCTTATTTCAACCAAATGTTTTTTTGTTTCTCAACAAATTATTTAAATTAATCAAAAGTGTTTTTTATATATATCTGTTGTCTCTTTACAGTCGACGCGTTTCAGCCAATCAATTCTGGCCTCTTCAGGACTAGGGCTATTCAAAATCCATCTATGAAAATAAAAATTGGGACAGACATCACCTATAACTCCTATAGACTAATAACATAGTTACCTATCTACATATATACATATCAACATTAGATTGAGCATCATTTTTCTCGATATTACTTCTGTGAGCAGACTGACCATTGTGACACTTAATTGATTGATTGAAAAGACGAGGGCATATTTCTGATGACTAGATTCCTCATATACTGCATTCCAATAGTTTCTTGGGTTTATTCATCTTGTTGTATTTAAACAAAGATATATTTTACATGGTGCACTCTTAGTTTAAATTATTGCCAGGGTAATAACATATTAAATTTTTTAAAATGTTTTAAATTTTACCGGGTTATAAAGACGTCAAGGGCTGGAGGTCGTTTTCAAGTTGTATCTCTCTTTTCCCACTGGGCTCTGCTAATGTCCAGGTAATGGAAATGCTACGTGCTTTGCCGGTGCTTGGGTGAAATGTATCTCCCTATAAGTGTTTCTACAGCATCTGGAAGAAGGGGGCATTGAGACACCCAGTTAATACACTATATTACAGTGCCGGTGTTCCTAAGGCGCGCACTCGAACTCGACGAGGCACCCACTTACTCAGCTGTCAACTGGAACGCCTCTTCCTTTTGTTTGCTCACGTTCATTTACCGGAGCTCGGCCGTGTCTGACGCTCTCTTCCCGGGGTCTGTAAAATACAACAAACCCCGCGCTTGTAAGCCTCACGCTTTATCTGTGCCGCGCTAGCCCATATTTAAAAGTTAAAACGGCACTTACGTTTTTATGTGTCTCTTTCTCCTCAATGCAAGGTCGCTCTGCTAACTATGTTGTGGCTATCTCGTCTCTATATGTAGACGACATAAACAAGAGACTACCTCTTCCGGGTTCGAAGTAAAAAGGGAGAACGGATTGCTTTACTTCCTGGCTACTAGAGTTGCCACAAACAAGGGACTATTTTAATTCTCTATTCGAGAGACATTGCCCGATGCCCACCCTCAATAAGATGCTCGAAACTGACAAAAAAATCGAGCTATATGTTATATAAACTCACTAGTTGACCCAATTAGTATAGTCCAACGACTATATTTGGACAAGGTATCTTTTTTTAAAAAATGGATCTTATTATTAGTAATGTTGCGCCCTTAATATTGGTGATTCTAATGTCACAAATATTTCATATTAACAATCTTTTACGGTCAGTCGCTCCTCACAATCTAAATAAGGTTTTCATTATTTTATTCTTTGGTAGTATCATTGCATGCTACATCAAGGAACAGAACTACAGTGTATCACACTTCAAATTCATTTCATCATTACAGTAAGGACCAGATTTCGTCTTTTTCATTTAACCCTGTGGTTGCTGTTTTATATTTTTCAATCATTCTCGCTTCTAATCTATTCAGTTTGGATTCAATCTCTTCTGGTCTAATTTTATCTAGTACACAAAGTACTGACCAGGTTATGTCTTCCTCTGAGTGTTGATGAGTTTCGAAATGTTGTACTAAAGGAGCCCCTGACGTTTTACATTTGATGCGTGACTTGTGTTGCAGGATGCGTTTTTTGACCAACTGGGTGGTTTGCCCAATATAAGACTTTTTGCAGGGACAAGTAACACAATAAATTGTGTTTCTTGTATTGCAGTTAGAAAAACTTCTTTGTTGGTGCATAGCTCCATTAATTTCAATTTCTTTTGAGTCAGATGTCAAAGTACAGGCCACACAATTTAAACACCTGTAATGGCCAATTATAGGGGGTAATCTCAACATTCCTCTTAGATCCGTTATTTTTTTGTCTTCTTTTCTCTCTGCTCTCACAAGCATTTGTCTTATATTTTTGCCCTTTTTGAAGGCGAATAGTGGTTTTTCGATTCCTAGATGTTCTATGATTTTCCAGTGTTTCTGGATAATCTTTTTGATTTTATGAACTTTTGGGTCAAATGTCAAGACGCATGTTAAAGGTGACTCTTTTTCTGTTATTTTTGGAGTTAATAAATTTTCTCTTGGCGTGAACCACGCTCTTTTAAGAGCATTTTTTACTAACCTCTTAGGATAACCTCTGTTAACCAATTTTTCTTTTAGGAGTTCCGCACTTGCAAAATAATCCTCTTTCTTGCTGGAGTTTCTTTTGATTCTTAAAAATTGGCCATAGGGCAAGTTTTCTTTTAAAGTTCTGGGATGGCAGCTGGCGAAGTGTAATAATGTATTACGATCTGTCGGTTTAGTGAACAAGCTGACTTCAAGTTCTCCATCGTCAGCCTGTACATAAACATCTAGAAAGTTCAATTTCCTTTGATCGTACGCCATAGTGAAGTTAAATTCAGCTGTGCGGGAATTAAGCCAATTGTGAAAATCCTGTAGTATGGTGATATTTCCCTCCCAAATAAGAAAAATATCATCTATAAAGCGACACCATATTTTTATACAATTTTTGAAGGGATTAGTGTCACTATAGATTAATTTATTTTCAAATTCGGCCATCACAAGGTTTGCTATTTCCGGTGAAAAGCTACAACCCATAGCCACTCCTGACGTTTGTAAATATAATTGACCTTTGAAATTAAAAAAATTGTTTTTTAGACAGATGGTGGCCAAAGATACTATAAATTCTGTAGGGACTTGATGTGGTCTCTCTCTAGCATTTAATACACTAGCCATTACCGCTATAGCTTCATCTTGCGGTATATTCGTGTATAACGATTCTATGTCTAAAGACACTAACAATTGGGTTTCTTCGTTGAACGGTAGTTTTTCAATCTTAGATATAAAATCCATAGTGTCTCTTATGTATGATTTAGTTTGTTTGACAATTGGAACCAGAAAAAAATCTGTATATTTGGCCAAGGGTTCTAATAAAGACCCACACGCCGACACTATAGGTCTTCCCGGGGGGTCTACTGTTGACTTATGCACCTTAGGCAGTACATAAATGTTTGGTGTTTTGTTATCTTCTGTGTTTAGAAAATCAAATTCTTTTTTACACAGCCAACCCTGGTCTAGGCCCTCTTTCGTGATATCATAGATTTTTTCTTTTAGTCCTACCGAAGGGTTGGTCTCCAATTTTCTGTAATGTGTCTGATTAGACAACTGTCTATTTACTTCTTGGTCATATTTAGTCACATCCCACAACACAATTCCACCTCCTTTATCCGCGGGCTTTATAATTAAAGTCGCGTTTTCTGATAGATTTTTTAGTGCTATTTTCTCCATTTTGCTGCAATTGGCATTATAAAAGGTTTTTTTGGACTGCAATTCATCAAGTTCACGTAAGACTACATCCTCAAATGCTGAGATATCTGGCGGAAGTAACACACTTTCTGGTAGAAATTTTGATTTATTTTTCAAGCCACTGATATTTGTTGTTTCTTTGGCTTCTCTTTCTAGAAAAAAGGCTTTAAGTCTAATTTTTCTAAGGAAAGTCAAAATTTCTTTTTTTGTTTCTATTGGGTTTTGTAGGTTTGTAGGTACAAACGATAGTCCCTTGCTTAAAATTGCTATCTCTATCTCAGTCGGGGTGTATTCTGATAGATTGTAAATAGGCATTAGGTTTTTTTCTTTGTTCATATTTATCAAGCTTAACGTCTGTAGGTTTTCTTCCTTGTCCTGAAGGTTTCTGCCTCTTGGTTCTGATATTGTTCTTGTTGTGGGTACATCCCTTGTGGCTGAGGCACCCTCATTTGTTGGTTGTACCCTCTCCATCTGCCACCCCCTCCCCTTGGTCGGAACCTGCCTCTGCCTAAAAAAGGAGGATAGGGTATTGGGTATTGGCCGTACGGGGCGTACGGGTAAAGGCCACTGTATGCCCCTTGCTCTGAATCCGATGAACTTTCAGAAAAGGTGATAAATTTATTCCTCGATCTACCTCTGTATTGTAAGTTAAGCGCGCTTGGATTATTGTTAACAAAGAAATCTTCTTTTAAATATGGATATACCTCGTCTAATTTGAAGTTCTTTATATCCTTGCCTACTTTAGTAATTTTTAAATTTGTGTTATATGTTGTAAATTCAACAATAGTTTTCTCTACAGCTTCCAACAACTGTTTGGAGTCTTTAATAGTAGTATCTCCTATTATCTCGTTCTCCAAATTTTCAATTTCCTTCAACTCTTCTTCATTTAATCTCAGAGCTGTTTCCACTGATAGTACCATCCAATCAATGGAACATTTGGCTCCGTATATCTGGCTTCAAACCAGAGGTCCAAAGCGCTATACTCAATCAACCATTCGATGAGCAACACCTATTTGGACCCGAGGTGGATGTCTCCCTCGAAAAAATTAAAAAAGATACAGAGACAGCAAAATCTATGGGAGCCCTGCAGTCGCAGGCTCCCAGACGTTCATTTCGTCGCTCCACATATAGAGGTGCAAACAGAGGGTACTCATCAGACACACCTTCCACAGCATACAAAAGCCCCACTCAGTCTACCTACAGTAAGGGCTACCAAAGGGGAGGTTACCGCGGTAACAACAACAAAGGCAGAGGCAAGAACAACAACTCACGCTCTGCCTCCACCCCTACCCAATGACTCCCCTCCCCTTCCCCCGCCCCATTCCACTCCTGTCGGGGGAAGGATACAGCAATACCGACCAGCCTGGGAAGACATCACATCAGACAGGTGGGTGCTTCAAATAGTGCAGTCAGGTTACTGTTTAGAACTAACATCTACCCCCCAAACATACCACCCAAACAGCGTCCAATGTCACAAGATCATTTAACGCTGCTCAGACAAGAATTACTTTCTCTCCTGCAGAAAAATGCAATAGAAATAGTTCCAAAACATCAAAGGAACAAAGGAGTATATTCCCTATACTTCTTAATTCCAAAGAAGGACGGATCTCTGAGACCTATTCTAGACCTCAGATCTCTAAACGCTTACATACAGTCGGATCATTTCCATATGGTCACACTTCAACAAGTCCTTCCACTCCTGTTGCAGAACGACTTTCTTGTCACACTACATCTCAAAGACGCCTACTTTCACATCCCAATTCACCAGGCGCACAGAAAGTACCTAAGATTTGTGCTAGAAGGACAGCACTACCAATTCAAAGTACTCCCATTCGGAGTAACAACAGCGCCAAGAGTGTTCACCAAATGTCTAGCAGTGGTAGCAGCACACTTAAGAAGACAGCACATCCACTTCTTCCCATATCTAGACGACTGGCTCATAAAAGCACAGTCGTACAGCCAGTGTGTACAACACACTCACAATACAATAATGTTACTACACAACTTGGGATTCACAGTAAATTACACCAAGTCACATCTGCTACCATCGCACATGCAACAGTACCTAGGAGCTACAATCAATACTCAACTAACACTAGCTTATCCCTCTCCAGCAAGGATAACAAGTGTGCAAACGCTCCTAACAAAATTCAAATCACAACACTCGCTTCCAGCTCGAGTGTTTATGCAACTCATAGGGATGATGGCATCTTGCATATTCATAGTACCTTACGCAAGACTGCAAATGCGTCCACTTCAAGAATGTCTAGCACGTCAATGGAACCAGGCTCAGGGTCAGTTAACAGACCTAGTGTTGGTAGACAGTCGGACTCATCGCTCTCTGCAATGGTGTAACACAAAAAACCTGTCAAAAGGCCGACTATTCCTAGAGCCTGTTCCAAAAATAGTACTAACAGCAGACACATCGCTCTCCGGCTGGGGAGCCCACCTACTGCATCCCACCACGCAGGGAAGGTGGGCACCAATGCAAAAACTACTCCACATCAACCATCTGGAGTTGTTAGCTGTGTTTCTATCTCTAAAAGCATTCCAAATACAAATTTCCAACAAAACTGTCTTAGTCCGCACAGACAATATGACAGCCATGTATTACATAAACAAACAAGGAGGGAAACACTCTCTGCAGCTCTCTCAGCTAGCTCAGCAGATATGGAGGTGGGCTATACCTCAGAACATCTTCTTAATAGCCCAACACGTCCCAGGGGTTCAAAACACCATGGCAGATCTGCTAAGTCGGCAGACTCAGCAGATGCACGAGTGTGAACTTCATCCATAAGTTCTTCATCCGTTCTTTCAAAAGTGGGGACAACCTCAGATAGACCTCTATGCCACCCACGACAACGCAAAATGCCCACACTTCGTCACCATATACCCACACCCATTGGCCAAAGGCAATGCGATATGGATGAACTGGTCAGGACTATTTGCGTACGCTTTTCCTCCTCTACCAATGATTCCTTTACTAGTACGCAAGATGCAACAACACTCGCTAACGCTTATACTAGTAGCTCCAACGTGGGCCAGACAACCGTGGTACACCACACTGCTACAGCTATCTGTGGTACCACATCAAAAACTAAACCTATCTCCACATCTTCTAACTCAGAACCATGGAGAAATCAGGCACCTGGACCCAGCTCAGCTCAACCTTGCGATCTGGCTCCTGAAGTCATAGAGTTTGGTTATCTCAAACTCCCTCAAGAGTGCATGAACGTTATCAAGGAAGCAAGGCGTCCCACCACTAGAGCATGTTATGCTGCTAAGTGGAAATGTTTTGTAATATACTGTCAAAACAACAACATAAATCCCCTAGATGTGTCCATACAACACATTATAGGCTATTTACTACACCTTCAAAAGTGTAATTTAGCCTACACATCTATCAGGTTGCACCTAGCTGCCATTGCAGCTTACTTAAAAAATAGACAACATCTGTCTCTTTTTAGAGTACCAACTTTCATGGAGGGTTTCAAAAGAATAATACCTCCAAGAATACCACCTTCACCTGTGTGCAACTTAAGCATAGTGCGCACACATCTCATGGGACCTCCATTTGAACCTTTACATAAATGCGAATTGCAATTTCTCACATGGAAAGTGGCTTTCCTAGTAGCCATTACTTCTTTAACCCCTTCCATGCTCATGACGAGCTCAGCTCGTCATGCAGTGCACTGCTCCTGTGCTGATGACGAGCTGAGCTCGTCATGAACAATGGGAAATCTGGAGTAACAGCACCCAGGGGGAATTGCCTTAGCACCAATGTGGTTAAGAAGAGTTAGTGAAATGCAAGCATTTACCATTCAAGAACCTTTTCTGCAAATGCATCACAATAAGGTTGTGCTTCGTACAAACCCTAAATTCCTTCCAAAAGTCATTTCGCCATTCCATCTAAACCAATCTGTGGAACTGCCAGTCTTCTTCTCCCAGCCACAAACAGTAGCAGAAAGAGCTCTGCACACCTTAGATGTCAAAAGAGCATTACTGTACTACATAGAGAGAACACAAAGCTTTAGAAAAACAAAACAGCTTTTTGTATCTTTTTCACCACCGCATAAAGGCAACCCAATATCAAAATCTGGTATTGCCAGGTGGATCGTTAAGTGTATCCAAATATGTTATCATAAAGCTAAGCGTACACTAACAATTCCTCCAAAAGCCCATTCTACAAGGAAAATAGGGGCTTCCATGGCATTCTTAGGGAACATTCCCTTAGAAGACATCTGCAAAGCAGCTACATGGTCTACACCGCACACATTCACAAAACACTATTGTGTAGATGTGCAAACAAAGCAACAAGCCACTGTAGGCCAAGCTGTACTTAAAACACTATTTCAAACAACTGCAACAGATACGGGTGGTCTCCGCTAACGTGGGTACTGCTATACAATCTATGCATAATGTGCAATCTGCAGCTCATATGCCTCGAACGGAAAATGCTACTTACCAGTATGCATCTTTCACATGGTCATCACAATCTCTTAGCTCCATCACTTCCCTAATGGCGAAAAACAATCTGGGGATGGAGCCGATGCCCATGCGCAGTATCATCCAAAGGAGGAGTCACCTATCTTGTGACTTCCAAAGACTTTCTACAAGAAAAACAAACTGCAAACATCCGGGCCCACCACTAGGTGGCCATCTATGCATAGTGTGCAATTCTGCAGCTCTACATGCCAAGAACAGATGCATACTGGTAAGTAGCATTTTCCTTAGTTCTCATGCTTCAATATTGAGTTGAGAACGACTTTTATTTAAGAGTTAAATACCTCAGTGCTTCAGTTCTGAACCTCTGTGACCCAATGGGTCATGAATCTGACTCCAGCACTGCTCAATTATCAGGCTCTGTTACCTGCAGCCTGATGATAATAATGTAAAATAAACGTAGCCTTTCCTTAACTTTAAAAAGAAAATGCAACACTTATTTATTTCAGTTCTTAGTTAAAAATGAACTCAAGGCTGGGAGCTATTCTGAAGGTTACAGCGAGCTACTGGTAGCTCACGAGCGACTGGTTGGAGACACCTTGTCTAGAGCATCATAGTGGGTGGAAAATCATGAACTGGAATACGGCCCTGAGCGATCCCTAGTGATGAGATTAATTCAAGCATTCCTTTCATCGCCTTGTTGGATCATAGCCTATAGCATGGGTGCTTGTAAAGTTGTATCTAGTCTGATATTTAGAAGGAATAAACTATCTAATAGATAAATGGTTGAGAATATTCTTGACACATATAGCTAATAAGGTAACCAATGACCTTATCAAAGTGTAACTAATGAACCTATCACAAAGAAGCACTCATTGAATCTTGTTTGTATTTGTGGGAAAAATAGTAATTTTGTCCCAATGTCTAATCTTCCACATATTAAGTTTCAAACAGTCCCCAACTTTAGAGAACCTGTGTCTTATTTGACTCACCTATTGCTCAGATAGGAATTTACCTTGAAAAAACAAAAATACAAGAGGCATTTGGCATTTGGTAAAACAGGAACAAGTTGGTTCAATTAAACGTAGCGGCCGGGAGAGCATCAAAAGAGTTGTGCCTGAAGATAGTCTCAATGTACAGACGTTTTGGCAGGTAATATATGCAGTTCCTGAGGTACGATGAAATGATTACACATTCTTGTAAAGCATGTGAATCAGGGCCTAGTCATGAACCATGAATATAACTATCTGATAAGGGGGGCACAGGTAGCTCTCTACCTCGTGGAGAGCTAGTGTGGGCCAGTTTGAATGTGTCCAGATGTCTGGTATGGTGAGCGAGTGATCACTGCGTGTGGTGTGCATGCTGTGTTCTGATTGGCTGAGTTTTGGCTGAGTTTTTCTAACTACATTTGGCATCTTACTCTGTAGTAGTTTGGGAACTAGCCTTTGGTCCAACGTATTTTGTTGGACCAATATCCTCTGACCTGTTTGTGGTGTACCTGCTTTTCAGAAGGATCGATCAGGGTATTCCCTGTTTACGCATTTGCCTTTGCGCTAAGTGTAACCAAACCTGTGACCTATCAATTGGTAGGCTTAAGTTTGGGTCGCAGGGCCAGTCTGACCACCCATCTCTGACTCGCTGTTGATGGGGAGGTCATCTTTGGTGAATTCAACAGTAATTATACAAGTTCGTTATTACGTGTGCATATTTACCAACATTCTTGTAATTATGTGTACATTTGTCGTAGCATATATCAACATAGTTTTTACTGGTATTGACATTGCTAAGCATGCATAGATTATGGCCCCTCTCAATTATAAATACCCATACATCTAGACTGTATAACTTGGTCATGTCAAACATTCAGTGTCCCTAGTTTCTGCTGAGTTTGTGTGGGGCAGGCATCTGAGGTGATGGACAAAAGTTTTACCTCTGAGGTGATATACAAACATTTTACCTCTGTATAGTCTTCAGCTCAAGCTACTCCTTGACTGTGTACTTTTGGAAAGTACTTCTTCAGATTCCTTCAGATCTTTGCTGATGGGTGAGCTAGCAAAACTTGCATGTGTAATATCATCAGAGGTGTATTGGATATTAGTAAATGCTGCACTATATCGTTGTGGTGTTATTTTTTATTTTCTTCTTAAAGGCAATCTGTGTTTATATTGCACTTATCAATTCACGTTCCATTAATCCTTTTCAGGGAGAATTCAAGCATGGTTTTACATGTATTCCGTGCAATCAGAACCCTCTGCTGCAACTGGAAAGTCATATATCTTTATAATTCTACACCCTTGATTTCAAAATTGTTTATTTCCATTGCATGGTTTCTTGTTATTACCACTCTGCCAGATGATTATTTTCTATAGTATGTATACTCGGAACCTGTCGCAAACTTTATCATGTAATATTCTAAATATTTTATGTGAGTTTTCATGTCTTGTAATTCAAGATTACCTTCACTTAGGTTTGCATTGTTGCTAGCTTGCTCATTGACGTGCATCTCTCGAACCTAGATAGAAATGAAAATACATCTGCAATAGCTGGTTAAGGGTTGTTTCAATTGTAGCATGTTGCCCATCTAGAAAATGTCCTTTGAATCCCAGAAGCCATATTATGATGCCGTTGACCTCGCTATGTCAGAGCAGAAGGGGACCTTGCTCTTCTTTTTGGCACTTTGAGTGCATACACGAACTCAAAATATCTCTGAATTATTGCATGTTTTTCTGACAGAAAATCTTGCAAACACAATTGTTAGAGCAGGCTCACGAATAATAAATATTGATTGTTTAATGACATAATTGATTTATTATTATTATTATTATTATTATTATTATTATTATTATTATTATTATTATTATTATTATTATAGCATTTATAGAGCGCTACTGTTACCCGTGGGTGCCCTGGCGCCATGTGAAATCTATACAAAGGGTCCAGCCGGTGACATGGTAATTAGTAAACTATTCAGCAAACAACCAAGTTTTTAAAGCCTTTTGAAAGGCCATAAGTCTCGGTATACCTCTAAGCCTTAGGTGAAGCTTGTTCCACGCTTTGGCTGCATTTGCCACAAAGCTTTTTCCACCCCAAGTGGCCTTTTTATTTTATTTATTTTAATTTTATTATTTATTTATTTATAACCAAAACGAGTTTGCTGTACTTAACAGAACTATGCTTGCCTTAGGTTTGCCAAACTAGGCCCTGACTCCATCAAAATATGCACTGAAAGCATTGTTGAATGTAATAAGTTTATAACGTAGCTTCCGTTCTTCCTGATTTACATCAGTAGGCCTATACATTTTTGCATAATATTCTGTATTGTGATTTGCTGAGCCTATGTAACATTTTGCTCACCTCATGCTGGCTGTGTAAGGCCCATAAGCCTAGACCTAAGCCTAGTATCTTGCCTAGACTCTTGGAGAGCAAAACCATGCTAGTCTGTCTCATGTTTAGGACCTAGAATAACTTTGATATTTTCCCTGAGGGCGGATTCGTGTCAGTCCTTCTGCTGCAATTTTATTGGGCCATAGGCTAATTTCCTATATATGATTTATTATGCACTTTGCCGTATTTTTGAACTAACCATATTTTGCCTTTTATAAAAACTTTAATTATTTAATAAATTGTGAGAAGTTGACCTGGTATATGCTGTCCACTAATTAAAGTTGGCGCCTTGTACCAGTCCAAGCAACCCTTATGGCGATTTAAGAGGTCAAAGATAACCTTAGAAGGCTATCCAAGTGGTAGCTGTGGAGAGCAGCCTTCAGGCTTAGTCTTGAAGGAATGTTAAGCAGCTTGTTTTACTAGAATGTAATCTTATTGTATTGGTTAAATGAAAGAGAACCACACAGTAGTTATACAATATGTATTTATTATTATAATACACTCTAAATGCTTCACAGTATCTGCTACACGCAGAAAAACACAAAGCACACAATACTATAGCACAGAAACAATCGTAAGTAGCACTAATACACAGTGGGCTCCAGGAGGAGACCAAACCATATACTAAAATAGTGGTATAAGAACCACGACGTGAGTCAAGACAGTGTTTAGAGGTTGTAGAATCGTTGGGACCCCAAGGAACCACCCAAAGTGAGTAAATAGGGACCCAACAGGGATGGGTGCAGTGTAGGAACACGACTGCACGCGCCGTACAATTCTATGGGAGAGTCGCAGTTGAAGTTTTAAAGTTTAAGGACCCTTATAAGTGGACTTCGAAGAAACCCCATGGAAGTTAGGAGGTTGGAGAGCCACCCCACCCATGGATATCATAGTACCAGAGTTACCTATCCCAGGGAAGCCGGTGCATAGGTCTGAAGTGGCGTCGGAAACCGCTGTCGATCTCTACGGAGAACTTCGAACAAGAGCCACTGCTGGGAAGAAGAAAAGTGTCAGTTGGAATCCAAAGGTGGATTCTAAATGAAGAGTGCCTGAAATCAGAGGGGTAGAGTCTGGGTCACTCAGTAGTGACCAGGGGCTCAGTAGGCGAATGCCCACCGATGTTGAGTGCTTCATGTGCGAAGAGGGGGTTCTTGACTCTGCAGCCACAGGGACCAGGAGATGTCGAGAATGACCAGGACCTGGATACAAGCGGTCCCACGAAGAATTTTGAGTGCTGAGGGGGTCGGTCCGGCCAACAAGCCTTGGGCAGTGGCAACCCATGAGGAAGGTCAAGAAAGGTTACGGTTCGGACCAGCAAGGTTCAGGAGACTCACCAAACACACGGGAGTCAGGGCAGGCCAGGAGCAACCAGGGGAGCACAAAAAGAGCAGTGTTGACCCTCAAGACGACCCACAGGCTGAAGGCACAGGAGTCGCAAGTGGACCACAAGCAGCTTCACAAAGCAGCAGCCCATACAGCCCTCGGTGCGAGGAGGCCGGGATTCTTTGGCGGAAAGGGTGCCAGAGGTCGGGGCTACTTGAAGCCCAGTGCACTTATTTTGGGAACACTAACAATCATATGCACTACGTGGAGCACAGGCGTATGGGTATTGCAGCCCCCACGAAGGATTCTGACCTCAAACTTGGTAAGAGGTTAGCTCGGACCTCGAGGGACTTGGAAACCCACCTCCTGTGTTGCTGGTGCCTTTGGAGTACGTAGGAGCTGAGGAGCAGCAGACAGGTCGAACGTGATGTGGTGCCTGTGGTTGCAGGGGAGTGACTTCTTCACTCTAAGGGAGATATCTTCAGTTGTCCTTGATGCTCCACAGGTCCTGCACAGAGCCTGTATGTTGCACGGGCACAGATGATGCTTCAGTCTGAGAGGGAGACGAAGTCAGGCCCAAGCGAAGTCCAGTGAAGTCTAGAGTATCCAGACGGTCGAAGTTCAGTGGTTTCTGGTTCAAAATGTTGTCCATGTCGAATCTAGGGTCCACAGCCAGGTAAGCTCTTTTGTACCCACGGGAGAGGGTTGGACAGATTCAGGGGACCTTCCTAGGGGTGGGGGGTCAGGACAGTGAGGAGGTTACTCCCATGTCCTTTGTCCAGTTTAGTGCCAGAGCAGGAGCCAACGGCTCCCAGGACTGGTTTGAACTGGACTATGCACAGGGACACCAAATGTGACCCTCATGCAGACTTTCGGTCACTGGCAAGGGCACCCACCCAAGCATAATATACTAAATCCTGTCTGGGAGGTGGTCACACCTCCCTGTGACAGGATGCCTATTGTTCTGCCTTCCCCTGCTCGAGCTTGGCTCAGCAGCAGGTGGGCAGAAATGTGTCTTTGGTCGACAGCAACCATTTTGGGCTGCCCGGGACTAGAAGGCTGGTACAGGGAAAATCAGGGACATCACAAAGCTTGTTTCTGAATGGTGGTGTGGGGATATGATTCCACAATGTTTGATACCAAACACGATAGGGTTACTTTCAGCCGTTTTAGAGTTGGTCATTACACAGTCGCATAATGCCACTTTTTTAATAGAATTTTTCACAATAACACAATCATCTTGGTCTGCAAGGTTTATCTTAACCAGTTTCCATTGCATACGAACAGGACAATCGACAACCATACCCCCCCCGCCCCGCCCCCCCCACCCATCCAACCTGGCTCAAACTAACATTTGTATACATGACAGTAATCTATCATCTATGCAAGTTCGGCCATACACATCATGTAGATTAGTTGCAGAATATTAACCTTGTATATACAATTTACCATATTGCACATTATATGGTGTCCATATCACCTGATATTATTCATAATCCCATTCTATACATTCCAGTACTATTCTTGTAGGTCTTGGGCCACAAATTCCTCCATTATTGCATTCCAGTCAGGCAATATTGGTATTCTTCTCATCCCCTTCTGCTCCTCACCATGTAACTCTGCTCCTTCCGCCCTCCCCATCACACTACTTCATTGTACCAATCTAGCAATTTGGGTGGTCTGGTTGCTTTCCATTTCATGGCTATGTTCCGTTTTGCCAATATCATTGTCAGGTTCACAAACCTGCGCGAATGAGTCCCCTTCTTCCCCTTGGAGCCTAGACCTAAAATTCAACAGTCCAGCGACCTGATGTTCCCTGTTGGCGCCACGCTATTAACTAGTTCCTGCACAGCCAACCAATAGTTCAGTAGTCTTGGGCAGTCCCATAACATGTGTAATAAGCCCGCATTTGAGTAATAGCAAAGGGGACAATCACCTGATGCCTCTGGAAATATTTTGCTGAGTTTGTGTGGGGTTAAGTACGCACGGTGTACTGTCATTAGCTGGATAAACGTAAACTTCGGGTTTCTAGAGACCTTATACTAGTTTTCTAATAGTAACCTCCATTCTTTGTCTGTGAGTGTGCCGCCAACATCCTTGTCCAATCTGTGTCGAGTCGATTGTAGTGACACCGACGTATGTGTGCGGATACCCTGATACAACCATTTTGTCAAATGACCCCCATTACCCATCAAGTTTTGCATATGTGTCAGTGCATGGGTCTGCCGTTCATCTCCCCCCTGGAGCCCATACTGTTTTGATATAGTGGGTAATGTGTGCATGTAACAGAAACAGCCTATCTGTTACCTCCATCTCCCTAACAAAGGCATCCTGGCACATCAGTGTGCATCGGCGAAGAGATCACCGATCATGGAGATTCCCATTTCTGTCCACACCCCTATATGTCTGAGCGTCACCCTTCCCGATGAACGTGGAAGGCCTAATAGAGGTTTGTTAGGGGAATAGGGTGCAGAGATTTTGGTATAACGCGCAGCCCTCTTCCAGTAGCCTAGGGCTGTGCGTAGAAGTGGGGACGCTGCAGATGAATCTTTGCTACCTGGTAGCAGTAGTACATGCATTTCCCCATTCTCCCATGCATGTGTGGTCATGGATATCTCTCTCAAGTTACGACCTTTTATCCAATATGCCAACCATTGCAGTTGGCCTGCATGGCAGTAGGCTCTCATATCAGGGACTCCCATTCCCGGTGCTTCGTGGCTAATTGTAGTTTAGTTAGCCCTATACGCCTACGCCCGAGCCCCATTTTAATTCAACTAGTAGGCTGTCCAACAATTTAAATGTAGACAGTGGTATGAGAATGGGCAAATTAATAAAATAATATAACAGTCTCAGCAGCATCACCATTTTACCTATGGCTATCCGCCCAGCCACTGATAGCGGTAGGGAAGTCCAAAACTTTATCTGCTGCCGAAGTGATGTTATAGAGCGAGTTAAATTACCGTCTAATATATCCTCCACATCCCTATATATTTAGATGTCTAAATATTTAAAGGTAACTGGCGCGGTCTGGAATTTCCATTGACCAAATGGAATTGGTTCAGTCCGGATTACGTCATTAAAATAGAAGGCGTACGATTTGTCCTCATTTATTGTAAGTACGGAAAGTTTTTGAAACATCGAAAAAAGCTCGGGCAGAGGGTCATAGACCTCATCTAGATTGTTAATAAATAAAATAATGTCATCCGCGTATGCCGAAACCACATGCAACTCCCCATTTATACCAATCTCCCTATGGCCTTCTGTCGAACGCAGTTTTTGCAAAAGAGGTTCCAGCGCTAGAATAAACAACAGGGGCGAGAGTGGGCAACCCTGTCTGGTACCCCTCTCCACTCGGTATTGGCCAGAAATGTGGGGTCCCATACGAGCCCTTGTCGTTGGGTTCATGTAAACAATCTCTCCCGTTTGATGTATTCCGGAGGGATCCCAAACCTAGGTAATGCAGTCAGTTTATATTCCCAGTGTAGTGAATCAAACGCTTGCTGCAAATCCAAAGAGATGCAGCCTCTCGGGTCAGCATCTGCAGGCACCTGTGACATCACCATGTGAAGCCCCCGGATGTTTAGCGCCGTACTCCTGTATGGTACAAATCCAAACTGATCAGTGTGTTTCAAACCGGGGGAATATTGCAATAATCTATTCTCTAATATCTTACTTAAAATCTTGTAATCCGTGTAAAGGAGTGATGGGGGTCTAGAACTTGCCATGTCTCTGCTGTCCCTACCCAGTTGCAACAAGGAATTCACCGTCACCTGTACTGTAGTGTAGGGAGAGAACCATCCTCTAGTGCTACCCTGTACCGTTCTAACAACCGGGGAATCAACAACTCAGAATATATCACATAGAATTCAACAGGTAATCCGTCATTTCCTGGCGATTTATTACGGGGGAGGGCATTTATCGCTATCTTAATCTCCGTATGTGTGATTGGTGCCTTTAAGTCTGCCGCCTATTCATCACTTAGTGTGGGGACCTGTAATCCCTCAAAAAACTCCTCATATTCCCTGTCCTCCACCCTGTCCGGGGATGTATACAATTGTCCATAGTAAGTATTGTCGAAAAGCAGCATTAATTTCCAGTTGAGTACGCTTCACCACACCACCCGGGGCATCTATTTCAAGAATGGGCAACACAGTTGGTGTATCTTTTTTTTTTTTTTGCAGAGTTTTATATAGCGCGAACTAGACCTGAACCGAATCGGGTATCAGAGCGCTTTACATAGCACCAATTACGTTACATGAGGACACACATTCATTTTTGTTAGGCACGGGGAGATTAAGTGATTTGCCCAGAATCACAGGATGCTTGGCGTCGTTACCGAGACTCGAACCCAGATCCCCAGGTCCGAGGTCGAGCGCCCAAGCCGTTAGGTAATAATCCTAGCGAGTAGGGGGCCTGCCCTATCTGCGTTCACATGCTGTTTCTGTCTATATAGTCTATAGTCTAGGACTCGAAGTTCTTCCAGTAGTTCTGCGTGTGTTATATATAGTTTTTGCAATTCTGATTTACTTGTGTTATTTGTAACCGCGTCCTGCTCCAGCCTGCCTAGTCTGTTCTCCACATCCGTGAGTTTGTCAAGGAGTGTGTCCACCACCCCCACTTTTGTACTAATTGCCACCCCGTATCACTGTTTTAAATGCGTCCCATTCAATCTGGCGAGTGCTTGCTGTGTTCATGTTCCCATTAAAATATTGAGTTATGGCCGTAGAAAGAGCATTGCAGAACACAGAGTCTTCCAGTAGCGCTGGATGTAGTCTTCATGAGGGGATTGGTGTTGGACTCTTTCCCCAATGTAATGTGGCCTCTACTGGGTTATGAACTGAATATGTTTTGCCCAGTTGTGTAGTTTCCAAAACAATACCCAATAGTCGCTGTGAGCAGAATATCCTGTCTATACGAGTATGTAAACCTTGTGGTGCGGAGAAGAAGGAGTATTCCCTGTCTGCGGGATGTTTCTCCCTCCAAATATCTCCCATTTTCCATCCTCTCGCCCATGCCTGAAGTGCATCTGTTTGTTCCCTGCATCCCGCTCCTTGCAAGTGGGGGTATGATCTATCCAGCACTGAATTCAAATTGCCTCCTAATATCCATGGGTATCCTTCCCACTCCACCAACGCCGTACTGAGAATTGCTAAAAATGTGTCCTGGCCCGTGTTCGGAGCATTGATACTTCCTAGTACTATTTGCTCACCATCCAGCAGGCCATGTAACACCACATATCGCCCATTCACATCTGTCCGTTGTTCTTACAGCTTAAAGGGAATGCCATTCCTGAACTAAACCACCACCCCCCTGGCAAATGCAGAATAAGAAGTAAAAAACAGCTGTCCCCTCTATTTCTTAACCGCTACTGCGCTAGCGGGTTTTCCCGCTGTGCGCTGAAATTTGAAAATCGCACGGTTTGTGACAAAGCCAGCTCATCATCCGCGTAGCGCAGGTAACGCCCATGACGAGCTGGCTTTGTCATCCGCATCGAAGGGGTTAAAGAGCTTAGCAGTTTCCGCCTGAACTAGGTGTGTTTCCTGCAATTTGTGCTTTCCAACGATTTAATTGAGCCAGACTACGATGTTGTTAATGTATGGACCCTATACCACGTACATCCCAGGATGTATGTGTATATCTGTTAGGTTGCGTCATCAGGGTTCCAGACATATAAACTAATCAGCATATAATTCCCCATACACTGTGTATTTCTTGCAGTCCACATATCCGAGCCAGTAAAACCCCTCTAACTCCCCAATACTAGGTTTACCCAAACTACAAAGGAGAACCAAACCAACAGAATAAACTCAATAAGAGTTCCATATTTTCCATAATTAAGTCCAGTTGCCCTAGGGATAGCGGCCACCACAGGAAACATAGCACCTTTTACGTAGCACAAAAAGTTAGGGACCTGAGAGGCCCCGTTAACACCCTATTTTGCAGATATTAAGGCTCAGGGTTCGTCGTTAAGTCCCTCGTTTAATGTTTACGTTTCAGAACTTGCACAGTTAATAATACAGCAGTTCGTTTTTTTATTGACATCATACGCCAACGACACTCAGATTGTTGACGCTTCATACAAAAATACATTATCCCGGGCAATGCAGTTTCAGCACTGCACAAGGGAAATCAGCCACTGGATGGGAAGACATGGTCTAAAACTAAATTCGGATAAAACCGAGGTGGTGACCTTTGGTAATCTCCAACCGAAATGGGACGGACTGTGGTGGCCGGCCGAATTCGGACAGACCCCTAATCCAGTAGAGAAGGCCAAACATCTTGGAATATTGATAGATAATAAATTTACCTACACCCAATAAACTAATGCCACAGTCTCAGCCTCGTTCTATTTGCTAAAGAAACTTAAGAAGGTTATGCCTTACATTCCCATGATCTTAGGAAAACAGTTGTAACAACCTTGGTGCTGTCGAAGTTAGATTATTGTACCAGCCTATACCTTGGGTTACAGAAACAACATTTGAAGAAACTTCATATGGTGCAGAATGCTGCAGCCAGGCTCCTATTGAATATACCGAAGTACAAATCAATCAAAGAAGAGATCCAGAAGCGCCACTGGTTGCCTGTGGTGCAACGTATTAAGTTTAAGGTACTCTGCCTTGCCTATAAAGCACTGAATGGGACAGGACAGGTACCTTTGAAACACCTCTTCTCAGGGTATCACCCAGGCAGACAGTTAAGGTCTACAAATGCCAGACTAATGTTGGTACCAAGGATCCGAACTGCAAGCTGGGGAGGTCGGATTTCTGCCTACTGTGCGGTCAAATTATGGAATACACTTCCTGCTTATATGAGAGAGGCCAACTCTTTTCCTTCAGAAAAGAATTGAAAACTTGGCTGTTTTTAAACTAATCCTTCCTCTTCCATTCCTCACAGGGCTTGCATTCCAGTTCAGCGCCAAGACACTCCAGGGTATTCACGCGCTTTAGAAGTTTCATTAACATTAACATCACAGTCCCACCACATCACTGAACACATAGTTAGCATATGTAGCATTGTTCATATAGATCTATATACTCATCTGACATTGCACTTCAACAGCAGGAGGTAATCCCTTGTATCATCCCAAATAATCATTAATAGTCTGCGGAGTGACCAGGGTGAACAGTGCCATGCTAGACTCAGAGTCAGAGTGTGCAACCCCATCCTCCGAAGAGTTCACAGTGTCCGCTGCTGATCGTGCATCATGTGCCGCCAGAGCTGCTGCAGTCAGGATCGCATCTGTTTGGCTGTCCGTTATCTCTTCTTGTGACGGTTGTCCTCCTGTGCCAGTGTCCATTCGTTTTCCTTTGTCATGTCTGTCTCTTCTTATCCGCTGTGATTTCGGTTGCTGTCTGTGGTGAGTCTGTGAGGAGCGCTGCGCACCCGGTGGCGACAGTATGATTTCCATCCAGTCCGCAGCTTCTTCTGGACTATCGAAGAACAGGGTCTTTTGATCATAGAGAATCTTGAGGTGAGCCGGGAACAATAAGGCTTACTTTAATTGGTGCATTTGAAGTTTTTTCTTGACTTCTTGGAAAGTAGCCCTCGTTCTTTTTACTGCCAGCGTAAAATCTGGGTAAAGAGAAATCGTTTTGTTCTCAAATCTTATCAGAGCCTTCTCCCTTGCCAGATGCAAAATCGTGTCCCTGTCTTTATAATTCAGAATCCGCGCTATTATTGGCCTAGGAGGTGCCCCCGGGAGGGGAGGTCTTGGCAGTACTCTGTGAGCGCGTTCAACACTAAAATGGTCTGTAAGTCCCATTGTAGTCACCTGCTCCCGTAGCCACCGCTCTACAAATTGGGTTGGGTGGGCCCCGTCGATTTTCTCTGGCATTCCCAAAATGCGCACGTTATTGTGCCTGGAGCATCCCTCTGCGTCATTTACCCTGTCATGTAATCCTTTCAGCTGACGCTGCAGTTGTTCTATTTGGGATGAGTGTGCTGTTTGTTGAGGTATGAGGTCGTCCAGCTCCAGTGTGTTGTATCTCACTTTATCTGCTAATTTTGTGTGGTCAGCTTTCAGCAGGATAAAACTGGTTGTCAACGTTTTTATTTGGGTCTCCATAACCGCCCTGCAATCTCGTATTTCACGCAGTATTAAATCCAGCTATCCTTCAGTGCTAGTGGGGTTAGTGGGTGGAACCACATCAACGTCCGGGCCGCCCAGCTGTGTGTCTGGTACTGTTCCCGATGGGCCGACTGGGGGCGGGGGTTCCGACTGCTTGGTCCTTCGGCATCCCATACCTTCCAAGGGGTCAGAAGCAGCAGACAGCTTTGCTCTCACTGTCCAGCACCACCTGCAATATAGGGGGGACTAGCCCACAGTAGTGACACTGGGTATTATCACGTGGTAATCAGCTTACTGTATTTGGCTCCCGGCACTGCATTCACTGCAAATGAATCCGCTATCGCTGTTGGCCGGTTTCTTCTTTCAGAGGCGCAATCTGATTTCTTCGCCTTTGAGAGACAATCCATGTACACCACTCACAATCCTTGTCCAAGTCATAGCTGCGCCCGGACCAGCTCCACACTCCACCACTACATACCCCTGTTGCGTAAACAGAAGCGGGCGAATAGACTTAGACAGCAATGCTCAGGTACTCGCTGTTATGTACCTGAGGGTGCATATCCGCCCCGTTGTTTCAGTTCACGATAAACGGCACCGCACCTCTAATATTCCCAAAGTGTTATTAGACTCCTCCACCTCATGGCGTTCTGGATCCCACTCATTCCCAGAGCCGCTTTGTGTAGCCCAATTCCAGCCTGTACGGCAGCCACTGCTGGGCAATGTATCTACCAGATTCGTCCTGCGCTTTCAATGTATAACGCTTCCAAATTAGTTCACTCTCCAGTAGCTGTCTGATCGGCCCGTTTTGGTGGCTCTTTGACTGTTCAAACTGCCAGTAATCCAGCAAACAGGGCAGGGGCAGCCAAATCACAGTCACTCCTCTGCCACACTCATCAACAACAGCTAGTGGGAGCAGGACCCCATCACACCGCCGCCATCTTGGGTTCAATCCAGGTCTGGCGCAGATCCGCAATTGCAAGCCTCATCAATCTCCTTTCCTCTCCCCCTACGACAGCCACTCCAGTAGAAGAGGGGGGAGGACAGTCACGATCGCGCACTTCACACTCACTGCGCTCCACTGTTTTGTAGTCCGCTGGGTCTCTGCTTCACTGCCGCAGCACGTTGCGGCTCCCTCAATGGCGTCAGCCCGGTCGTAGACTCCGCCCTCTCTGCAAGGGTGAAGGGGGCCCTCAATCAGCACCGATCTTCTGTCGCAATACTCCCCAGGCCTTCCGATCCCCTAAGCGCCATTCATGAAGCGCTGGGGAGCCTATATTCACCAGATAACTGCCACAGTGTCAGGGTGTAGTTTGGAGCTCTCCTAAGTCGCGGCCGCCATGTTCGGCAGTTGGCCACACACCCTGCATAATGCCACTTTATATGTCGTAAATGGCTGATACACTGGCAACACAGGAGAATGGACTCCATAGACTGCAGGGGTAATCAGCTCATGCAGTGGCACCCTCTCAATTAGAACCAAGCGCTCTGCCCTCAGGATTGTAAAGGCCTGCTAGAGGGGTGAGTTATAGGTTTTAAGTGCAGTGACCCTTACTTATAGTAAACATATATCTAAAGTAAGTGGTTCATGCACCAACTTATACAGGCTGCAATGGCAGGTCTGTAGTTCCATTTTGTATGGCCTCTCGTGGTTGGCATAATACAAGCTTCAGCCCATGGGAGGCCTCTGGGGTACCTATGCCGTGGGTATATGGGTAGCATATACTAGGGACTGACAAGGGTACCCCAGTATCCAATCTGGAGTGTACCTAAGTACATGGCATAACAGTTTAAGGAGAAAGCAGATAGACTGGGGTCCTGATTAGCAGGATCCCAGTCAGACTAGTCGAAAACAGTATCGGGTGAAGCAAAAAGTGGGGGTAACCATAAGAAGCAGATCATACTTTCCTACATAAATTTTCATCTTTTGTTACTTATATTTCTCCCAAGAAAGCTTAGTTAATTGAGTATGTCATTAATTTGCTGACAATCTCATCTACTTATGGTCACATTTCCTTGTATATTTTTCAGAACAGCACTGCCCCGATTCTGGTAGGGTCTTTATCTTTAGATTATCTGATTAGATAACATCATTGCAGTGCATGTTTCTTGTTGCTTGCTCATGCTATGCACCAGGATATACCAAGAAATTAGATTTGCCTTCCCAGTTTACTTCTAAATGTTCTCAAATATTATGGGCATTCAGAACATTAAGCAGCTTTGTGCAGGAGGACAGTAGTATCTAAATTAGTTTTCAAAGCTAGATGCTGAATTTGGGATGAGATTGAACTGCAATCACTCTTTTCTCTTCTTCTTGCTTTTTATGTCTTGCGCCTGCTTTGTAGTGCGCATCACTGCTCGCGCGGCGAGAGACCTCTTGTAGGGGGTTTGAAAACGGACCTAGGAATCGCACATGCTCCTGCGTGTGCTTTTCCTTATGACCCATGCGATTGGCCTCTGCATGCGTCTTTTTATCAAAGACAGCACGCATTTGGCCAAAGGCGGGCGCATTGCTCTGCCCATGGCCTATTGGTGTCTATTACGCGCACAGCTGCCATGTGGTTTCAATTATCGTGCCCAGACACGGGAGCGATAATTGAAACCACGTCTCGCTGTGGCATGCGCACCACTCGCGGGCTTCTTCTTTTTTGGATCCATTTCACAGGGAAGCAGCTAAATGAGAGAACCACTGACATCTTGTGTGCTTCTTGTTATACATGCTCTCAACTAAATATGCATAACAAGGTTAAGTGGTACTACTTACAATCAGAGTAATGTAATGAAGCCAGCCTGTGCAATTTTAAGTAAAAATACATCTTAAACATTTTCGTACAACTCATCCCTTTCAGGAATGGCTCTACACAAGGCAGCGTGTGATAAAGGGGAAAGATAGAAAAGTTGAACAACTGCGTTATAATGAAAAGTGCGTACCTTTAATTTACAAAGCGTGGAGACAACAGTGGTTTTCTATAAAAAGTGAAATCCAAAGGAGCTGTGAATAAGCAAGACTCTCTGCAGCCCAGCAAGTTTTACGATAGTGCTGCTGCCATACCAGCGTCCTCGGCTCGCCTATAGCACTAACAGCACGCCCTGCTTACCCAAGTTCTTTCTTGTCCTCGGTACTCGGACCCTTGCTAGTTCTGTCTGGGACTCCGAGGCGTGAGCTGCTGTCAGTCGGCGAGGGCCTCACCGCCGGACTTGGAGCTCCAGTGCCCTGAGCCTGGTATGAGCCTCCGTACACATACAACAACCATTGATGGTTTCCTTGGAGACAGGCGCGTTCATGACTCTGAGCTCTAGTGCGCACAGTCATTGTCAGAATTAGATCATTAATTTGGGAGGGGGCACCTCTGCTGAAATGACAATACTCCGTATTCGTAGATGAAATAATGCATTTATTCATGTATAGACACCAGATGCTCATCCAATGTCTGCGACTTCCCTGCGGAAACTGCTGATCCCAGAACTTAGCATTCTGGAATCAGAAGCACCCTGCTTATAGGCTTCTATTAAAGCAACATAGACACAACACATCTTCCCCTGTTAACAACAAAAATAAACTAATACACGTTACAATGAATATAAAACTGAATATAAAGACAACTTTACTACACTCATACTTTTTGAATATTCCTATACACCGCTTTAAGATTACTATTCCTTCACCAATCAATCTTCCTAATCAACCTTTACCAATCAATCTTTCTTTACCAGTCAATGTCCTACAACACATCCTCTCCTTTGCACACAAAATTTGACAACCATTTAGATTTTCTCCACCTTCTTCTATTTACAACATTTACATTAAATTCTGAATCACTCATCCCCAATTTTGTTTATCTATTGAATCAGTCAAAGTTGTCATTATTACTGCTGGCATCATCATCACTCCTTCTGCAGCCATTCATCCTGCTATCAGTGGGTTTACCCTTTTCCTCTACCAAACTGCCCTCTTTTCAGAGCCCTTCTTGCCAATTAACTCTTCCACTTCTTTCTCAATGGTATTCCTCTCATTAACGTCATAACATGCATCATTTCTTGGTTCGTCTTGTCTTGTTCCTTCATCCTCTCCACTTGATAAACCATTACCATACATCTTCCTTTCTCCCTTTAGATCTGTCTTTTTTTCAAATTCCAAACCTTGTCATCATTTAGCAAGATTGCATTCCTGAAAACTTTGACAACGTGTAATGATTCCAAAAATGGACTTTCACCTTTCCTTATTCTCCACGGTTTCTTAACTTTAAGAAACATTTCAATTTTTACTTCAGGATCTTTTATGGAGCTCTTCTTAATATCATACATTTCCTTATACCTCCTTTAGGTATCTCCACTCTCTTCTGCAATGTCTCATTGACAACATTGCTAAGAGATGAATCATTCAACCCTACAAGATAACTCTTTGTCCTTGGTTCTCTACCCCACACGATCTCAAGCAACCAGTCATTTCATTAACTGTGGTGCTTTATGTCCTATAGAGTCTTATGATTCTGGAAAACCCATTCCTCATTGTTTTTCAATGCAAGCTGGATAGCTCCCATTAGAACTCTGTTAAATATCTCAGTCATTCCATTTCCACTGGGATTATACAATGATGTGGTGTGATGTCTGATACCCAATCTATCAAAATAAGCCTTAGCCTTTTTATTTCTTAATTGGAGTAAAATTAGAAGCAGGTGATACAAATAATTCATACATACTCATCCAATGAACAAGTTCATGTCAAGTAAAACAATCTCAAAATCAGTTCAGCAAACTTATCCAGGTAAACTAAACTCATATTTATCTCCGTAGCAGCATCAAAACCCATTTAAAGTGACAACGTGAAGTTATAGAAAAATAAAAACATGTCCTACAGTATTTGTCATTCAAAAAATCATTCTATCCCATATATAAACATACATTACTAGTCTTCATTAAGTAGTCTATCTGAAAGTTCAATCTTAGTTTACTCATAGCAGCAATAATATTATGAAAGAGCACAGTCCTTCTCAACGATGTAATTGATATCCAGATTTTTACTCACTCATCAATCAAATTAAGCTTTATTCGATTTATAAATAAATCATAAAAGCACATCTTGATAATATTCACATTTCAATTTGTTACATAGCAATAATTAAAAAGAAGAATCAGCCAGATTCCAAATACAGATAGTTTACAAACATATAACAAGCGTTGGCATAGCAATAGGTCTCGCCTTTGGGACATTATAAGTGTTTAGCCATGCAACAGTTGATGTTGCACCAATGATATTTTCCACTACCCTGGCTCCACAGATGCCCCTGTTTTCTCTACCCAGGCTCCATAGATGCACTCTTCGCCCTGACCTCATAAATATGTAGCTTCCTCAAGCTATTTTGCTCTGAAATTCAGTATTAACTCTCTACACACTTCAACCACTGGGCAAAAAATGCACCTCTTTGAATTGCCCCCACAAATTGCTCTCCACTTGCACAATAAATGGGCCTCCTCTTCACTGTTGTTCTTTTGTTACTACGCATGTGCCGCTAACTCAGGGATTAAAGTGGGCTCTGTTCTGCAAGTTCTTAGCACTGATGGTAAAAACACTAAAGACTTGACATTGGTCCCTTCTGGTCTCTGCGTTTCTGTCCTAGACAATAGTAACAAAACAAGCATTTGCAATGCAATAGGGCTCGCATTTGTGAGAGTTTGAGCTATTGGCATTGTAAATGACCATGCCTTTTATTTTTGCGTTTGAAAACCTGCAAGCTGTGCATAAACAAGCACTTTGTACATATAGTCCTTGCTTATGAGAAGCAAGGCTGGCAGTCTCCTTTACTGCAAGCCTTGCTTCTCGTAAGCAAGGACTATACATAAAAAGTGCGTGTTTATGCGTCGCTTGCAGGTTTTCAAAACAAATGAATAAAAGGCATTGTCATTTACAATGCCAATAACTCCAACTTTAACAAATGCGAGACCTATTGCATTGCAAATGCTTGTTTCCTTGGTGCAAGGGAACTCAGCTAGTCCAATTGCACGTGATAACTTATTACATCGTGATCAGTTTTTTATGTATAGCGACCTTCCCATATTTGGACTGTTTTTCTTTTTTGAAGAAGTGGTGACTGAATGCCGGCTGATATAAAGCTGTTGACCGAGCTGGGGAATAATAGCAGCAGAATATATGATCGTTCCTCAGGTACCTAGGACTTTTTTTTTTACAGAGTTTTATATGGCACAAACTTGACCCGAAGGTATCAGGTGTCAGAGCGCTTTACATAGCAACAGTTGCGTTCCATGAGGACACATACATTTTTGTTAGGCACGGGGAGATTAAGGGCCATATGTAGGTAGATTAATACCGGTCGGTAACGGCCGAAAATCGGTAAATTTGCCGTTACCGACCGGTATTTAGCTTTTTCTAATGTAGGTGGCTTGAGTTTAAGATTCAGTAATTTACCGATTCGGTAATTTAAGGTTTCGGTAAATTACCGATTCCTTAAAATACCAAATCGGTAAATTACCCAATCCTAAAATCATATGTAGGGAGCACTCAAGTGAGCGCATTTTTAATTTAAGGATTTGTTATTTACCACCAACTACAAGTTGGTGGTAAATATCGAAAACCTTTAAAAAAGCAATTTTGTGCTTTTTTAAAAGTGCCATGTGGCAGACATACATGCCCTTAGGGCATGTATGTGTGCCACATGTGCACACATGTACGATTCAGGGGTGCAACAGGGTGTCAATGTGACACCCTGCCACCCTTGAATATGTTCCCCCTATTACCGATTCGGTATTTACCGAATCGGTAATGTTGAATGGCTTCCCATTCAAGGAATGAATGGTAAATACCGATTCTTAAATACCGAATATTACCGACTCAGTAAAATGTAACAAATTTTTACCTACATACTATTTGCCGATACTTATATACCGAATCGGTAAAAATCGGTATTTAAGAATTGGTACCTACATATGGCCCCAAGTGATATGCCCAGAATCACAGGATGTTCAGCGTCATTGCTGAGACTCGAACCCGTTCCCCAGATTCGGGGTCGGCCACCCTAGCTTTTAGGCCAACTCCTCTCCTCTACTTGAATGCTACATTTTATTTTTATTTCTCCTTCCCTCATCGTGAGAGTAAGCAACATTTTTTTAACAGTCTGGGGCATAAGCATTTTGTATTGCATATTCAATTGCAGCCTCATTCGACCTGGAAATAGCATCCACTGTGGTTGGAGAAAATAAGTTTAATTTCCCCTCTGCTGATATATCTTTGTACCCACATACTGCATCATCTGCTGTACTTTCTTAATTACTGAACTAAGTAAGCTGGTTAAAGTGTTTAGGGCGCCCGGCTTCACCTTTAGAGTGTTTAGTTATAGGTTTTATTTGTGATTGCTCTTGAGTTTTTAAACAATTAGAATCAACCATATTCTATGAGACACAAAGGTAATTAAAATCACAAATGGACTACAAAGCCCTTTGAGCTCAATAGGCGTTGCGCGCCTGCATGACACGTTAAGGAACTGTCCGCCATTTTGAAAGTAAAAACTTCATGTTGTACTGATCTTTCTAGACCTCCGTGCTACAGAGAACCAGACCCCAGTTCTACGATCCTGGTCTGTACTGCTTTGCAACATTTTTCTGATCACAGGGCATCTTCCATGTTTGCTGTCTTCCCCGTGGCGCCAATCATAGCCGTCATCCTGTTTGGCCTCATGCTAAGATATGCATTAAATCTCATTATCACTGCTTAACTCATTTACTGTGTCTGTTCACATTAGTTGTTTATTTTTGGGAAATTGCTGGCAGTTCATTGGCGGAATGTCTGAAGATGAATATAATTTTTTCCTTCTCTTGTTAGTTTTTTTTACTGTCTGGATTTTCATTTGAGTGGCACCCATGCACGGTGTTACGAGAAGCTCTGCTTTAGACTCTTTCATGTCTCTCTTTGTTATGAAAAACCGCCCGTTTCTCTTTTAGACTACATCATCTTGCACAGAAGACATATGTTAACTTCATTTAAGCTTCCACCACTTGTTGAGAAGGCTTGTTAGCTCTGTTTAAGTGTATATTTTCGGATTTAGAAAACTCGAGGTTAATTTATTTTGTAGACTCCTCCTACAGCCCATGAGTATCCTACCCTTCTGAGAAGACTGGTGAACAAATAGGTGGTAGCACGTTAAGAAGCTAACTCAGGTCTTGCAATTCTGTTCTGAAAAGGCAGAAGGTAGCAATGTAAGAAACAGTGTTAGCATTATTTATGTGGTTACCTTCCCTTTTTGAGACGACCTATACTCATTTCTTCCCCTGCTACCTCTTCTTGCTCATAGCACTCTGACTTCTTTCAATTTTATTCCCCCTGTCTTCCAAAACAATCTGCCCATTTTTAGGTAGCATGTTTTGAGAAAGCCTGTTCTGACCTCTTTTAAGCCTATCCTTTTAGTCAGTCAGTCAGTCAGTCAAAGCTTTATTTCGATAAAAAAATATATCATAAAAGCATTTTACAAATTGGGTAATAAATATAATAATACAGGTTATGAAATTAAGCAAAAATAACAAATTAAAAATCTTAAGAACTCAGTTGGGGGATGCAAATTGCTCTACAAAAATCATACTATACTTGTTCTGGCTATTTAATGATTGATAAACAGCATCCCCCACCCTAGGCAAAAATCTATTTTACATGAACCTACCGACAATAAATAACATCTTATTAAAAAAAATCCACGAATCAAGGTTAAAAACGCATTAAACTGTCACAGCTTTGAAGAGGAATAGGAACACAATTTCAAAAATCATCAACCAAGACGCAATGCTTTTAATTTAATTACCCATGCCCAGCTAAGATATTTGGCCACACCGCAAGTCAGAGTTGTATTAGTGTCCGCTTGCATTATTCTAAGTTCTTCTCTGTGGTTCCTGGTTCCTAGTTGCCAACAAATAGGTTTTAGCCATCTTATTCTCGGTTTGGTGTATGCCTAGCATGCGAACATAAGGTGCGGGACGCTTTCAATCACTCCTTCACAATGTGGGCAAGTTGGGTGAGTTTGGTGGGGAGGCTTCCATTTATTGGTGTATTCACAGGCAGGAAGCGTACCCTATCTAAACTGTATATAGAGGGCCCTATCCCTGGGTTTCTGTATGAAATCTAGATAGGGCTCTAAGCTGGGAACCTGTTTATGCAGATTTTATCCTTTTAGACTTAAGAGGTCTTTATTGATGTATTCCAATTCTGCCCTATGCTAATATGCAGACCTCCGTCACCTGTGCTCACCATTTTTCTAAGGCTACATTCCCATGCACCAGAGGCCTGTTAACCTTTTCCAAGACTACCTGGTCAATTGACAATGCATACTTTGACCTCTATCAGTCTACCATATTATTGAGAAGAGCGGCATTTTTTGTTTAACATTCTTTCCTTAGCATGTTTTTCTTAAGAATGTCCACTCTATATTGAGAACACCTGTGGGTAACTGTTCTGCATCTAACCTAACCCTCCCAGTTGAGAAGGAATATATTTACTCATTGCAAGACTACAACTTGAGTAGACTGCTGGCGATCTCCTCCAAGGCTAGCTTCACTTCGGTTCAGGAAAGGTCTGTGGTAGCTCCTTTCAAAGAAACGTTCTTTAGCATTATCTTAAGCTACCCTCGTTCAAAGACGTGAGCCTTTATTCAAAGTCTTTCCTTGTGGGACCACCTATGGCTTTCACTGTATAGGAACACATATGTTGCCTTCTTCCTCAAAAGACCTAAAACAACATGTGTTGATTCCTGTCACGGCTGATCTCTCTTGTTGAGAGACGTGATTTCATGTAGGACTGGCATGCCACCCTTGACTAGAAGACAAGCAACCTTTCCCATGCTTACCATATTGTTGAGATGATCTGTAACATCTTTCAAGCCTACCCCTTTGCTAAAATTATGACTGTTGGTCTCTTCCAATAAGTACATTTTAGCTGGTTCAGTGGCTTGAGAAAAAGACACTCCTTCTCCACTGTGATATATAATTATTCTTTAATACCTCATGCTAGCCTCAGTGCCCTCACCGTTGTAGACACCTCTTTAATTGTGAATTAATGTTCCCCTCTTAGCAACAGTACTGAACTTCTTTGGGGGGGGGAGAGGTTCCCAACCCCTCCCTCCAGAAAAACCACACATTTGACAGATTGCATGCAGAGCTGAACAAGATGGCTTTGATATTTCAGAACAGCGAGTAATCACAGATTGCAGCCCATGGAGTGCCATCCCACACTGCGGTGACTCAGAGCCTGGGGGGAGCTGGGAAGCTGTGCCTCCCTCTCTTTTATCTTCAATTAATTAGTTGGAAAACTATGTTGTCACAAAGAGTTCCAGAAAATACACAAGATCCCTCCAGAAACCCGTAATGTTTCTGTGCTGGCTCGAAGTTAGAACCTGGCAAAGGTTGGGTGACTCATAAGATAGCTCATTATTATTTTATGACAAGCTTCCAGGCCTGCTTAACATAACAGCACGAAAAAGTTACTTCTATGTACTTGCAAACACAATATCAATAGAAAGTCCTCTTTGTGTATTGCAAAGTCGCTCTCCCTGCAAAATCCTCTCAGTTGTAGTCCAGGACAACCGATCAATGAAAAGCTCTTTCTTTCGAGAGATGCTAAGAACCAAAGTTTCTCTCAATGTTGTACAGGATGTTTTGTGATTTGAAAGATTTATTTGTCTATTCTCTTGGGCGTAATATTTAAGGGAATTCTCTCTCTGTACTCAGACATGCTCCCAGTAGAACAATGTATCTGTGAAGTCTAATATATGCTGTCTATGTAAAGTTCTTTCTGCATGTCACAAAATATCTATCAAAGTAGACTTGCCTGAGTTGTGTAGGGCATGCTGTCAATTGAAAACACTGAAACGTTCTCTCTGAGTAGTTCAGAACAAGCTATCAAAAGCAAGTTGCTCCTGTGCACTTTCACGCAAAAGGTAGTTTATTTTGATTTGACCATCAGCAGAAAATTACTTTTCGTCGATCGCTGATATGACATAAGTTGAATATTTTTGGAGTGGTCCAGGGAAAACTAATTCAGGACAGTCTTTGTGTAGTGTAAAACACGGTATCAAACAAACAATCTATCTCTGTAGTCGAAAACTTGTTTTCGGCAGAAGGTTCTCTGTGTCATGTGGTCCATGGCATGCTCTGTATAAAAAGCGCATTTTGTACCGGACAGGGATCAAATGTAGAAATAATCAATTTGCAAAAAGTAGTTGTAGATTGCAAACCAACTTTTGTGACTCAATTCTGATTTTGTGAACCGACCTATGTACTATTAGGCTAGTTTGCAAAATAACCATTCGCAGTTGGTCATAATTCAAACTGCCCCGTCAATATTGATAAAGTAGGTCGCAATTTGCAACTCACTCCTATTGGATGCAATCACAAGGATGGTGGCCTCATGAGGACAGCAGACCCCCATGTCTGTTATCGCAGTAAAATAAAGTATTTTTTTTAAAAAAATACAGCTCGTTTTCCTTAAAGCAAACGGGTCTACATTTAATTAAAAATGTGCATTTAAAAAAAAACATTGTTTAAGACAGGGCCCTGGTACATAGGACCACTGTTTACTGTACAAAAAACTTTTTTTACTTTCACAGAGAAGAATGGGTCCCACAGGGACTCACTTCCCCTCTGGAAATTGGTTACCACCTTCTTTGAGGAGTCAGTAATCTATCAGTGCTTTGTGACTAAAAATGCGATTGGAACTCATTGATATTAAGGTTTTTTGAGCAGTATCCCTGTGCACCGGTAGGTAGCATCGATCTGCGTCCATCATCGGCGTCCTGCATGCCGTAGTGACATTGTGGTATCTATATAGTGCCACCCACATCAGTTCTTTTTTTCAGTGCCGTCCAGCCCCTATCCAGAGAAGAGCTACTCCTCTTTCATTTTTTTATAGGAATATTGCGTGTTTTTTTATGATAGGTCTGATAGGTCTGATACAGGTCTTTTGCCAAAGCAATGGAAAGACCCCTGAACTCGTAATCTCGTAATCTCATTTAGTAAGGGGCTCAGGGATGACCTCCTCCGGAGCCAGATGTAAGATGTAAGGAGGGAAGGTTCAAGGGGTGACCCGGACTTGGTTTGTACCAACAGATCTCCAAATACGTTCCTTATGTCTACATTTGACTTTGATTAGTCTGAGCTCAGCCAAGTACCAGAGTAACATAGCTTGCCTTCTCCTAGGGTGCTCAGTCACTTCCGGCGCCAGCCCATTTACTGCCTGACTTAGCCAATTTTTAAAGTTACCGGCTGCTGCATTGAAGTCGGCTATAGCTGGGGGGTTCCTCGCCGGACGTGATTTGACCAAGGAAGGTCTATTCCTGCGACAGCTGCTAGTTGCTGAGATCCCCACATTGAAATAGACTGCGGAGTGATCTGACCAAGGTACTGGTCGCACACTCTCCACTTCAATGTTGGTAAAAATACCATCCAGCATGTGGCCTGCTTGATGCATTGGCTCAGATATAATCTGACTCAGCCCATAGCCAGCCAGGTTATCTATTTATTTTATTTATATATTTATTTTATTTTGTTATTTTTGACACTGAATGACATCTGAATGACATCGCCTCCGCTTCCAACGTAGGTTCTGGCACGATCCTCACCTTGTAGTGGGACCGGTGAATCAGCGCTATCCCTCCCCCTTTTGCCCCTACTCTATCTACATGAGCTACCAAGTAGCCTGCCAGAACAGCAGCGTTCCAGTCCGGCTCAGAAGTACTGTTAGCCCAAGTTTCCATAAGAAACACTAAATCTGGGTTTACAGCTTGGATCAAACATTCTAGGTCGTACTTGTGTTTGATCATAGAGGTTGTGTTTAGTAGGATGCAGCTAATAACATTGGGGTCCTTATGAGAAATTCCTAGAGTTAATTCATGAGACTGAGAGCCCCTAATGTCTTGGGGGCATTATTGTCCAAGTTGGTGAGAGGCATACCACTCTCCCTACCACTGGTGTTGTGTTTGGATTTAGTGGAGAGATACAAGGCCGTCAGACCTCATGAATTGCATCGCCTAGGGCTGTAGTTCAGTTGATCCAGCACTAACATAGGTTGAGGGCACTCACCACGATTAAGATCAATGAGTTCACAGCACGTGTAGGTATGCCTGGAAAAAAGGGTAGGGGTTCTGGCACTGGTCGCGCTAAGGGCGGCCCTGGCGACCTCCCTCCCAAAGTGTGCAATGTTATTCTCTTTCTGATATTTTGCTTTTTATTCTTACCCTTGCCCAGCAGGGCTCTGCTTTCGGCACTCTGAAGGATTATCTTTCTTCCCTGTCCGCCTTCTTGCGGCTGCCTGACTAACCCTCTTTATTTAAGTCCCCTATTGTAAATATATTTTAGTAGGGCCTTGTATATTCCCTCCTTCTCCTTTTATTATGCTTCAGTGGGACCTTAATATGGTCCTCACTTTCTTGATGTGTGCTCCATCGAGCTTCTTCTCAATTGTCCCCTCCTGCTGCTCATGATTAAAACAGCCTTCCTCTTGCCAATTATTTCTGCCCGGAGGGTGAGCGACCTGCAGGTTTTGTCATCCAAGCCTCCCTTTTTCTTGGTTTACTCTGACAAACTGGTGCTTTGCACTAGGGCCTCTTTCTTGCCCAAAGTGGTCACACCATTTCATGTGGGACAATCTGTCACATTGCCCACCTTCTATGCTCCTCGACATCCTTCCAAAGAAGAGGAGAGACTCCACCATCTGAATCCAAAAAGAGCGTTGTCGTTCTACCTTGATTGCACACAAGAATTCGGGGTGGGCAACCAACTCTTTGTGGGGTATGTTGCTGCAAAGAAAGATCGGGTGGTGCAGGAGCGTGCTATTTCTCGATGGGTCATACTCTGCATCAAGATCTGCTATGCATTGGCAAAGAAGCAGCCTCCTGAAGGATCATGAGCTCATTCTAAAAAACGCTAAAGTTGCAACCACTGGTCTTGGATTATGTCAGGCAGCAGTGTGGTCATCCCTGCACATGTTTACTAAGCATTATTGCCTTGACCGTCAGATTTGCAGGAATGGGCACTTCGCTCATTTGGTCCTGCAGGACTTCCTAGTATAAATTTGTCTGCAGACCCTTCTCTGGGAATGGTATTGCTTGGGTACCTATTCACAGGTAAGAAATCTGCAGCTAGAAGTCTCTATCAGATGAACAATTTATATACCTTTGGTAACACCTTATCTGGTGAAGACAATATCTAGCCACATATTCCTTACCGACTCACCGATCCTCCCCGTTCTGCGGACTGATTTCAAGGGTCAGGGCTCATCCCTTTCAGGGCCATAGTTTGGACACAACAGTGTCAGTGCGCTTCAATGCTCCTAGTTTCTGGCGTGGAAAGTTGTGAAGAAGTAACTGATGTCAGCGCGCCTGGGTGGCCCCTATATAGATACTACTACGTCTCTCCAGCACGGACACCACCGCCGACAGACATGGAGCCGATAAACGCCACCTACTGACAGGCAGGGGTACAGCTCGAAAAATCTTCCGGATCTAGTCTGACGCCAGGGAAATTCAAAGGTAAGGAGTCTGCATCTAGATATAGTCTCTTCTAGATAAAGCAGTACCGAAGGAAAGTAACATGTTTGTTTTGTCAGCTGTGTAAGGTGGAGGGCTCGCTTGTGACACCAACGCACTACACAGATTGTAAGGGGTGAGAATGTACTTGTGGGGAAGAATGGAACAGAAGACTATTGTGTTTAGCCATTTGGAGTGGACGCTTTGCAGTGCTAGTTTCATTCAGGGAGAGCTATGTGAGCCATTGTAACTCTGGACAGCAAGATAGTAGAGTTCCAAGTGGAGTGCCTACAGCCCTCTGCTTCATCCTAGAGGTAAAGCTTAGCTAAGGCCGTGCGTTGCCTGCCACTGTGTCATATCAGTGTTCCCAGGTGTTTGTGCAGGTTCTGGAAGAACCCCATGTTAAGGATAATTGGGAGGTGAGAGAACTAATACAGCAAATGGGGTTAACACCATTTTTGAGAGGGCTAGTTGCCGTGTCTGCGCCAGATAAAGGGTCCTCCAAAAAGCCACCTGGGTGGTAAGGGTGTTACTGTTCTGGGCAGGTTGCCATTGAGGATTTCTTTTCAGTATGGGATATCTTAATCCCAAATATTAGAAGGTGACAGCCCCCAACGTAGAAAGCTCAGGCCAATCAGCACTGGTTTTTCAGGATTATCAGGCTTGAATGGAAAAATACATTACTTTAACCAGTTAACTCGTACACCATAAGTGGCTGCAAAGGCTGCGAAGAGTTGAGAAGATTCAGAGGTGCTAACCGTGAAATCTTTGAGGTATATTAAGAGACCATTGACGTATACAGAGATCAAATCAGTCCCATCTGCTAAGGGAATACTGAAGCCGCTCTGCTAGCTCTAAGCTGGGCTGCTAGTTGCTCTATATCTAGGGCAAAGAGTAGTTGAGATAGAGGACAAACTTGTCTTGTCCCTCTGCTAACAGCAAAGGAGGGGGATATTAGCTTACCCACTCAATACTTGTGGAGGGATTGGTGTAGAACAATCAAATGAAATGGATAGTGCGGGGCCCAAATCCAAATCATTGAGAAACTTTGAACAGGTAAGCCCATCTGAGGGAATCAAAAGCCTTTTTCAGGGCTAGGGTGAGGCCCCAGATGTGGTCAGGGCAAAGAGGCCACCTCTAAGAGCTGGAAGAGGTGTCTGAGGTTTAGGAAAGTGCTCCTAAGGGCTATGAACCCATTTTTATCCGGGTTGATTATTTGAGGGAGAACAGGCAGCAGATGGGAGGCCAGGACCTTTCCCAGTATTTTGTAGTCTGCGGTCAGGATGGCTATAGGTCTGTAGGAAGAGGTATCTTTGGGGAGCATTCCTGTTTAAGTAGAGGAACCAGAAATGCCTCCCGAAGAGACTGTGGTAAATGTCTGCTATGTAAGGCCGCCTCGTTGCCAATTTGGGGACAAGAGTGCCTACGAATGTCTGGTAAAAATCCATTGGGAAGCTATGTTTCCAGCATCTTTCTCGCCTTCGTGAACAGCTTCCTTAATTGATAGGGACATGGTTGGGCTATATATATCCTGCCTTTCAAGTGAAGACACCTGTGGTAGGGGTAAGTACCAGGGAAAGGCATTAATGTGGGCTGAAGCATCTGGTGGGAGCTCACTGTACAACCAGCTGTAGTAGTCCTGAAAGCCTAATAGGATTTCACATTTCGTGTGTACTCAAGTATATTTTGTCACAAATTGCAAGCCAGGCCAGCTACAATCCTGCTCTATGCCCTTCAGTATGAACATGTGAGATGTAATTGGAATAACGTATCCATCTTTGTCACTCCAACAATGAGGCCTATCTGAAACAGGCTGCTTGTAATGTGGTGCAGAGGTCTGAGTGAGTACCTATTTCACATTGTAGCGCTTTAGTGGACTCCTCAGCTTTGGCAAAATCGTTACTGGTCTTCCCACAAGTGCCATAGGCCTTGTATATACCCACAGTGACCTTGAAAAACCACCTTAAATGCGTCCCATTCTGTTAAGTGAAATGTAGTGGGGCCCTTGTTAATCTCAAAATAATCCCAGATTTGAGAGGTCAAGGACTCTTGAAAGGGTTATCTTCCCGTGTGGCACCCTGAAGGCGCCACATTGAAATGGAAGGGGGTATCACCCAATTGTAGGGATGTGATGAAAGGACTATGGTCAGAGATGAATTGGTCAAGGTAGTCTGAGGCAGAGAATATTTGGCTTAATGGTGAAGAGCATACTACCCAGTCCAGGCAAACGTAGAAATCATGCGGGCAGAGTAGAAAGAGTACAGGCTAAGGCCTGGATTATGGTGTCTCCATTCATCTGTCTAGGACCTGATAGGCCGGATTCCACTTTAAAAGTTTACTAGGAATCCTCGGTCGACTGGACCTTTATTACCTGCTGAAAAGTATAAAGGGGAGAAACAATGCATTTTTGACCATCTAGCATGGACAGATTAAGTAAAACTCGGAAAGAATTACTGACTCCGAATTCAAATTTAGGGGTTTTATTACAAAGCCAAAAGTAACTGATCATACAAGGACCTTATGACGAGGTTGTAAAAATACATAGGTACTAATACAAAGTTCATCCTACGAATCAGTCTAATCCGGTGCAGCATAAAAAGAATGAGCAACTCCAAAAATACTAAACACGCCATAACTGCTCCAATATCTATATTAGTCTTCATTAGGGGCTGTAAAAGAAATCCGTTAATCTATCCCTACACTATCACTAACGGGGCATCCCTACTTAGCATTACCCAAGCAAGATCAAGAAAAGGTGTCAGCTCGTGGATACTTCTTAAGAAGTACACTCACTTTGTAAGGGTCTGTAGCCAAAGCTACAGAGTTCCTTCTAAGTCTCCTCCTAAGAATCGATTCCTTCCTTGTGCCCCCACAAAGGCTCTCTGCTAACTCATTCCTCAGGGCACTGTCCCTAATATAAAATGCACAATTGATAGAACACACCCCTGAAACACCTCATCTGCACCTCTCAGAGGTAATTTTCCACCAAAACTTGTACTCGGTCCAGCAACGGTTGATGTGTCCTTGGTCCCAGGCTCCTACAGTAAGAAAGAATATCGGCTCCCAATTATCGGCATTCCAAAATACTTTGTAACAGGTTTCCTCCATACCTAACCTAGTCTAACTAACTAGGACGGTGTCCTTGCACTGTAACAGAAACATGAGAACAGAACAACCTTGCACGCACATGAATTTCGCTGACTGCCTCCAAATGAGAGCTTTACCAGGAAGAATGCACTTCAGGCCTACACAAATCAGCTAACATAAGAAATACGAATAGGCCTTTATAGCACGGAAGAGAAGGCCTTTGACATCAAATTAAACACACATTTATAAATGTTGCATCTGCAAGCACTACATTTCATCACATTTAATGCAAAATCAATTATCTCTATGTGTCCAGACTTTAATATGGTGCACGTTTAAAACGAATGCATTACCATACACATGAGCTACTTTGTTAGGCATTTGCAATAGACATCGAGAACTACATAATTCCCTTTAAATGCCATTTTACGTTTCTTGAATGGCACTGCTCATTCTAACACTTCTTTACCATTGGTTTTTACAACACAATTTACTAGCTAAAGTTAACACACATGAGAATATATGCGGGTATGGACTACTCGTGAATATAATGTACTCCTAAAATTTCCAGAATATCACTGCGCTCTATCAGACCAATTATGGAGCCCGTTTGTAAGGGAACAGGCACTGCCTACAGTGGGATACTGGGGCAAAGGTGGGTGGGATATATCTATAGAATTGTCTAACTGTGTTGAAATCTCCTCCTTACCTAGATGGTTGAAAGCGTTATCGGGGGGGGGGGGGGTCTCCAAGTAGGTGTAAGGAGTGATCATTGAGTTGCCGTGCGCATGGGTGGGCTCTGCTGAGTTGATGAATATGCCCTCCTCGGAGTTTGTGTTGCCCACAAGACTTGTCTTGGGGGGTGGGACTGGCTTTCAAGAGGTTGTTTTGGGGTGGGTCCGAACTAGGAAATTTCTGCTTTCTCATGGCCACAGAGTGCCCCCCTCCCCCACATGCCGTCTTGGACCATTACAGGGTGCAGGGAGGGAGAGAATCTTGTTGGCAATATAATGCTACTCATCACTGCGTGAGGCTCAGCACTTGGGGGAGGACTGGAGAAAGTGCTGTATTGGTGGCCATTTCTGAGTAACCTAAGGGAGGAGGGGACTCTCGGTCCGGAGTGTAGACTGCAGGTGCTGTGGAAGGGGTGAGCCACCCCCAAAGATGTGAGTCTCTCAAGGGGTGCTTGTGCAATTCTCTTGTTTCTTCTACCCAAAATGCAGTATGTGTGGCAGTTTATCAATTAAGAGGCTGGGGATCACCACCACATGTTGAAGATTAAGAGGCCTTGAAGCGTCCCCACAAAAAGCATCCAACAGTAACTTCCACTTGGCCTCCAGGGTCACCATCCCCCTCAAGTTCCAGGGTCAAACCCAGCAGCTGTAGGCAGCAGCTGTTGTGGGGCAGGGGAAAGCCACACTCCCTCTGCACTTGATGTGGCGTAGCCACCAGGTGGTTCCAAATCGAGTCTGATTCAGTCTGGATTGCAGCCGGATCTCTGGACTAGGGTCGGAGCGACTCTAAACTGCAACCACCATGAAGGCCTCTCAAGCCATGCCTCCAGTGTCTGGACAAAATTTTGTTTTAAAAATATCAGGATACAGAAATATTGGAAATGAAAATTAAATATCGTGACACAAAAATGTGATGATGCAGAAATATCCTTTACAAGAATATTGTTTTTTTAGGTAAATAATATGGTTATAAATAAAATCGATGTTTTTAATATCATTTTTACTAATATAGTGGTTAAAAATATAGTTATTAAAAATATTGTAATGTGTTTCAGTTGTTGTGTTAACCCCTTAACTGCTCTGCCTTTCCTTCTCTCGTACCCCACCCCATACGCCCCAATGTTGAGCCCTTTTGTGGCTATTTAAGGTAGTCGGTGCATAGGACTCCATAATTTATTTCCACATAAGGTATCTTTGCCAAAATGGTGCCCTTCTTTTTCCAATGTCCTGGGAATTGTAAAGGTATCCAGAGTTTGTGGATTCCTCTGGAGTGGACAGAGAAAATAAATGAAATATGGCTAGATTTTGAGTTTTGGGGGAAAAATAGCAAAAAATTGCCCTGATTAAAAGTGTCTCTTTTTTTCCTTAAAAAGGGCATCAACAAACAGATTGCTGTTCTGAAGTCACCTTCTTCCCAGATTTCTGAAACAAGTAGAGCCAAATAAAAAAAAAAGTTTTACGTCAGTTTTTAAAAAGGTAGCCCCTTTTTTAGGTCTCGCTAGACGAAAGCAAAAGCGAAGCTTTTGCTGTCTATGCGAGACAACTTATGTAGTTACTTTTCGGGGAATGTGGACAGCAAAGTGCCACGCGCATTTTCAGGCCGAGATTTGACCTCGTGAGCGCGCACGCCCAGCCCGGCGCCGTGCACGTCCCCTGGCACAGATTCCCTGAACACACACATGCACACGCAGGCAGGAAGGCACACACACACACGCGCACCCCCCATACTTCCCCGCACTCACCGGCACCCCCCGCCGCACACACACAGGAGCGCACCTACACACACACACATACAGAGGCCCCCCCGCCCCCGCCGCATACATCAAAGCGCTCATATCCCCCCCCACGCCGCCGCCGTATACATAGAATCACTCTGGCCGCGCAGTAACCAAGAGCCTACCTGTTTTCTGCCAGCCGCAAGCACTCACTGCTTTAGGGCCCTTGTAACAAGTCACCGCTGCAGCCTCAGCCGTAGGTTTTGCGCCACTATAGCAAGTGGCCGAATCCAGGCCCCTCACGTGACTCTGTCCCCTCAATGGCTGCAGTTCCAAGTCAGGGCAGGAGGAATCGTCACTACACCCGCTGGGGTATGCAGGCCCGTTACAGCCGGACACCGCTCGTCCCAAGGCCCAACTGCGTACTTCAATCGGCTGAAAACTGCTGTCGAAGGAGATCCTGGGCACAACCACTCTGCCCCCGGTCAGAGGCACGAACCAGGGGGCCCATTCAGGGCCAGAGCAGCTCACCTCTATGGCCACCCGACCAGGCGACATGCGCAATCTGGCCAGGTCGCTCTCCCGACTTCACCCTTCAATGGCGGAGGGGGGCCGTCCGGGGCGCCCCAGCCACGTCTTTGGTGTCTCAGGCGCTGTCTGCAGGTGTCCCCGCCGCTTCTCCTCCCCACCCAACACTCGGCAGACCCCAGGCGCTGCAGCAGTCTCTCGCCCGGAGTTCAACCCCACTTCCGGGCGGCTCACCGGCTCTCCGTAAACCGCCCTCGTCACCATTGCTGCTGCCTCCGATACTCGCTTCTTTCCGCAGGCCGCCGCTCCCGACCTGTAGCACCGGCAGCCTCCAATCGTTGCATGGGCACGCCCCTCAACACAGGGCCCCCTACTAGGTATCCAGGAATGTGCAGGTCGGCCTCAGCTGTATGATTACCGAGGATAAATTGCGGGCTAATGCGCAGCTCTTAGCTCACGCGTCCACCATTATCCTCGACCAAGCCACGTTCCTTCCAATTCGGTATCTTGTTACTGAATCAAAAACGGAGGCACTGTCAGATCGGGAATTGCACGCGTCCGGCATATACTCAATTTAAAAAAAAAAATTGTGTGACAGAAATGTATGGTCTACGCGAGCACAGGTCCCTTCAGATGAAGGGGGACGTCATGGCCAGTTCTATATTTTGAGCAATGATGTAGACTCATTTTTGCAGGAATAGCGGTAACAAGCGTTTTAGTGAGTGTTTCAGGTTATCAGGACTTTAGCACTGTGACTCCCCTGTTCCTTTAGAACCTAGTTCCACATTTCCTGGCCGCTACTGCTATGGCAGGAAGTAAATAACATGCAGCGTGTGTGAACGGGAGCAGTCACCCGTTCTGTGAGCGATGTAACATTAGGATGTGTGCTCCGGTACACGCACCAAGCATGCTCCGTCCATAAGCAGTAAAATAATAACAGCCCTTGTGAATAGGAGCATTTGTGCACAGCTCTGTGAGCGCCGTACCACCGCCATGTGTGCTCTGGTGCACGCACTGAGCCCACCCCGCCCATAAACAGTAAAATTACGTGCAGCCTCTATGAATGGGATGAAAACTGGGAATACCCTGACCTTTTCTTACTTCTCTTTTTCTGTACTGCCTCCTTCCTTTCTGTTTCTTTCAACAACCATATAATTCTCCCCTCACCTGTCTCTCCCCCCCAACATTCTGTTTTTCCTATACCCTTCTCTCCCCATACCCTTCTGTCTCCTCAATGCCCATTGTCACTTTCCTTGCCCGTCTGTTTCTTCTTAGCCTTTCTGTCTTTAATAAGGCTCCTATTTCTCCCCTGTCCTTCTTTCACTCCACTTGCCCTTCTGCTTTTCCCCTTGCCCTTCTGTTTCTCCCCCTGCCTTCCTATCTTTACCCATGTTTCAGCTGTACCCCTGTCCTTCTGTTTCTCCCCTTGACCTGCTGTTTCTCCCTTGCCTTCCTGTCTTTCCTGTGCTTCTGTCTCTACCACTGCCACTCTGTTTCTCCCCAGCCTTTGTATCTTTACCCATGCTTCTGTTTCACCCCTGCACCTTTGTCTGTTCCCCTCCTAATCTGTTTCTATCCCTGCCTTAGTCTTTACCCATGCTTCTGTCTCCACCCCTGCTTTTATGTTGCCCCGCCCTTCTTCTTTTGTCATGCCGAATTATCACCCTCCTGACCTCCTGTCCAGGGCACAAGTCCTAGCAAGCATTTGCAATGCAATAGGTCTTGCATTTACGCACGTTTAAGCTATTGGCATTGTAAATCACAATGCCTTTTATTTATGTTTAAAAAACTAAAACAAAAGGCATTGTCGTTTGCAATGTCAATAGCTCAAACTCACGTAAATGCGAGACCTATTGCATTGCAAATGCTTGTTCTATTTTTGTGCCCAAAACCTACTTCCAGTTTGGGCTGGAAACCAGTTTGAAACCAATGGGTGATCCAGGAATGCTATTGATTTCTGGATAGTAGGCACAATTCTGAATTTATCAAGGGCTCATAAGTGTAGATCCCTCAAGGTTTTCCAAAAGAAACTAGCCGGAACCACTCACAAGTCCATTCACAAGAGCTCCTATTGACCTTGATTTGATCTGTTACTGTCGTGGGCACTAGGCCCAGCCTCAAAAGTGGCATAGTGTTTTTTTCTGCACATTTGAGGTTACACTTGGTGGGAAGAATTGTGTGGATTCCTGCAGATTACAGAAGTTTCCATTACAGAAATCTAAGGTAAATTTGTGATTTCAAGCAAAGATTGAGGTTTGCAGGGCATAGTGGAAAATAAACCTTTGTGCGATCCATGCAAGTTATGCCACCCTGTAATCCCCTAGTTGTGTAATTTTCAAAAGTGTCTGTGGTTTTTAAATGGGTGGCAGCCAAGCACGACTTCAAATCCTACAGCTAGCTCTATTGCTGATCTCTCCACGTAGCGCTCTAGGACCTTTTGTGTCAAGGTCTCTTGGCCCACCTACACTAGTGAGATACCACTTTTATCGAGTAACTTGATGGAATGCTGTGTGGTTGGACATTTATGGCTCCATGCATATTCCAGAAATGCCCTCACAGAAACATGAGGAAAATGTGTGTTTTTAGTCAAAGCTTGAGGTTTTCAGGGCTTTGCGGGTTAGAAGATGGTGTGGAATCCAAGCAAAAAACACTACCCTTCCGGATGTCTGATTTTCAGAACTGTCTGGGTCTGGTATGTTGAAAACCTTATCCACCCCTCAGTAAGGGCAGTAAGTCTATTGGGCCCTGGGTAGGGTGAAGCACCGGCCCATGCCAAGTGGGGGCCTCCCCCAAAACAAATATTACATGAGTCCAGTCCCTAGTGTCTCGTGGGCTTTCTGACCCCAGGGGGCAGATTGGGGGTAATTGCCCACATCCATCCCCGGGGGGGGCAAAAGGTTTCCTGCTTTCTTTTTGATTTTGGGGCACGCCATGCCCGTGATGGACAGCCCCAACCCTATCTTTCTTTTAAAAATAAATCCCTGGTATCTAGCGGGTTTCTGCCTCCCTAGGGATCCGGGGTAATTCCCCAATTCTCCCAGGGGCAGAAAGACCGAGGACCCATTTAGTTGGGGGCAAGGCCATGCCCGCGGTTGGTAGCCCCCACCTCTATATTTTTTTTAACGCATCCCATCGTGTCTAGGGGAATATCTGCCGGGGGGTGCAGATTGGGGGAAATTACCCCCGCCCCCTTTGTGGGACAGAAAGAATGATGCTGTATGTAAATGGGGTGGGGGAATGGCCATGCCTATGTTGGGCAGCCCCAGCCTCTGTATTTAAAAAAAGTCCTTTGCTTGGTCTCTAGTGAGCTTTCTGTCCCTTGGGGAAAGATTGGGGGTAATTACCCCATCCACCCCCCCCACCCCCGGGAGGGCAGAAAGACTGATGCTCCATTTAAATGGGGTGGTGGCATGGTAATGCCCATGGTTGGAAGCCCCTCCCCGATATTAAAAAAAAAGAATCTGATCACTGGCATCTACTGGGTTTTCTGCCTTCCGGGGGGCAGATTGGGAGTAATTACTCCCATCTACACCCCTAGGGGAGGAGAAAGACTGATGCCTCCTAAATGGGGTGGTGGCTTGGTCATGCCCATAATGGGCACACCCCATCCCCTATATTTAAAAAAAAAATGCTTTCCTAGTCAGTTTTCTGCCCCGTGGGGGATAGAAAGACTGGTGTCCCATTTAGAAATGGTAGGGGCATGGCCATGCCCATGGTGGTCAGCCACCACCCCTATATTTAAAAAAATCCTTTCCCTGGTGTCTAGTGGGTTTTCTGCCTTTCCCCCGGGGGGGGGGGGGGCAGTTCAAGGGTACATACCGCCTTAAATATAGTGGGGAAAGCACAAGCCCTTGCCTAAGGGGCTACTCCTCTACCCCTGGTGACTAGTGGGTGGATCCCTGCATGTGGATTGCCCTCCTGTGGCGATCCCCAAGCTGGGATCTACTGGGAAGACTAGCATTGGAAAGGGGCGATTCTCCCCTTTCCACCTATACCTCTCCAACCCCAGTCAGTACTCGGGAGCTGCAATATGCCTTCCCTCCCCCCAGTACTGATGCAGTGAAAGTAAAATGAGGCCTTGGCTTGGTTTTACTTTCCCTTTACTGTAATGACATCAGCGAACACTGAGCGCTGATCATCATTACACAAAGTTTACAAAAAAAACTCAGACTGCCCGGGAAGCTCTTTCTAAGCAACTTGGGCTTAACTGAAATTACGACTCCCTCTGGTGCAGCACACCGGTCGACCCTTTATTTATTTTATCAGCTTGACCTGACACCCGCACCCAAGGAGTTAATTTTATGTGTTCTTATTGTTTATATTAATGTTATGATTTGTTTTTTAAAATATAGTTAGTAATTTTAAGTGATTTTGAATTATTTATTAATTTTTTATAGTAATTTATAGTATTGTAGCAGGTTGGTAGGCTTGTAGGTAGATGGGGTAGAAAGTTAATTAGGTAATAAATAATTAAGAATTATTCATTACATTTAATTTTATTATATGATTGACATGTATTATGTAATTTATGTACTACTGATTTATTTTTATTATATGTTATTTTTGAGCTCTTATGCCCAGACGTGGGTCCCGTGCTCGCTACACCACTGGATTCAAGCTAGCCTGGCTGATGAAGGGTGATGCCCTGAAACCGGTCCCAATATGCTTGTTTCCGGTCCAGGGAGGACCTGGCTTGGCAGTTCAGGCTGAACTGTTCCCACAAGGAACAGGGTCAAGACTGATTTGCATATGGCTGGGTCCAAACTGGGGTGGTGTGGTGAGCAAAAGAATGATGGATTTAACCCAGATCCGTGTGACAGATGGTGAATGTTTGCATTGTCCAGCATTCCGCCCATCAATTGTTTCTTTTGTGTTAGGTGTGTAGGGGAATAGGGTGCGAATTTAATTAAGTAATAATTAATTAACAATTAATTGTTAATCATTTATTTGATTTTTATTATATAATGTATGGAATATTTGTTTATTTTACTTAGATTTTAGTTGTGGGCTGCTAGATTTGTAGTGGTGTAAGATGGGAAGTTAATTAAGTAATAATTAATCAACAATTTATTCTAATTGTTGATTAATTATTTAATTGAATTTTAACAAGGTACATTGTGAAATACTTATTTAATTTAATTCAATTTTTGTATATATAGTGTAACATAATTTACATCATATTATTGTATGTAAGCTTTACATTTATCACTACAAATATGTATTTATTTTCATAATAATAAATGTACCATACTTAAAAAAACATATTAATTAACATACATTTTTTATTTATTCTTGTATGTATACACATAGTAATACATTTAAAATATGAATATTAATATAACATATACATATTTGTATTAATTATTGTACACTATAGATTTATTTATATAAATACAAACATATATTAGTGTGTTTATCTCAGTATATATTTACACATAATAATAAATATTAGTGGACTATATTTAATATGCAATTATATTACATGTATATATTAAAATATTCACAATTTACTACTTTAACCTATCTTTATATTTAAAAACATGATATTGCTGTCCATTTTTGGTAGATATTAGTGTCAACGATATTTTTTCATATATATTTTTGTAGTTACCTTTATAAGTATAAGAGCACAATACTGTGGTAAACAATACTTTTCACACAATATTTTTGTCAACGATATTGTTTACCACAATATTGTGTCAGTGATCCATGCTCTCTTAGTTGGTGTTATGTAGGACTTGTGGTTCCCACCACATATTGGCTGCCAAATTATTTATTTATTTTATTTGCAGGAGGGTTTAAAGTTCTACCTGCAATAGCCCCAGAGTTATTTCTCAAATGTTTATCTCAGCTGTTAGTAGTCTCTCGTCATTCCCCATAAAGATGAGGCCATAACGCAGTTAAATATAAATCTGAATGATTATGGTTCAGAGCAGGGCTTGAGAAAATGAATTCTTCCCGAAATAATGTTATAAAAATGCTGGCTATTTCAAACAAGGACGATGCAATAAGAAAAGAAAAGTTCAGATGTGTTCTGGTTGTTGTGTTTGTGTGGTTATTCCTTGTCTGCTCAATAAAACCCTTTTGCATTGGAAGATGAGTGACTGAGACATTCATAATTTCACCATTACGTTTCCCACTGGCTGAAAAGGCCTTTCTTTCTATTATTAAAACACTTGCTGCCCCACAGCCCTCCACGCTCAAAAACATAAAAGAAATGTCCTCGCTCACTCCCGAACCTGGATGCTTGTCAACAGGAGGTGGATTTGGCTAAGCTTAATCTCACTCGAAAGTCTCACTTTTTGTATATCTAAATGTTAACGCGGGGACTGTCTGGTAACTCCAGCTGCCTCCATGAGCCAGACTCTAAGGATTGGATTTAGAATGAAACTCTTTACCTAATAATTGCAAAAGTATATAGTATGTACGAGAACTGCACCACTAATAAAAGCTTTTCATTTACCTCTAGTAAGGTAAGATCCATTAACATTTGATTGAGAAACTGTGTATCTAGAATATGTTTGATGAGGCAGGAAAGTGCCCTAAAGTGTACTGTGAGTGCGGAACATGCCCCTCAAATGTGTACCCCTCCTTAAGAGCTTGGCATGTTGAGTGAGAGTGATGGTCTCAGCTGGTGTGTCTACGTCCTAAATAGTAGGTGCTGTTCCCTGTCAACACAAGGGAAAAGAGAATTGAGTCACAGCATGTATGTTTTCGCCACCATTCACATTTGCAAACGGCTTACCATCAGATTGAATGTGATGGTAAACTGCGAATGTTTTGCGACCGGTCTTTGGTCTCAAAACATTCATACACACCACTGTGATTCAGTATTAGGAAGGGACACCCTAAACACGGTCTTTCATAATAGCGACTCACAAACCTATTGTGAGATTCGGTAACAGGTTACCGATTCATAAAATTGAGGTTGGTGCATTGGAAAAACCTTTTTTGCGTTTGCAAATGGTCCGATTCTGTGAGTCGGCCTGTTTGCAAACACAAAATAGTTTCATACAAGTGGCCCTAAGAGCTAAAGAAGACATCTTGGAAAAGATCCCTCCAGCCCCCATTTCTTTGGCTTGCCATCACCTACTCTATGAAGAAAAGAGTGACACAGAAGAAGTGACCACTGCCTTTCTAGAAGTCATTACCTAGGCCCAGAGTACCACTACCCAGAAACGCCTCCTCTGAAGATCTTTGTTAACATCCGTACTGAGTTGGGCACAGTATCCAGAGGTTCCCCCGATGACTCACACCTTGGATATTTTGCTGTCTTGTGGCAGGGGACGTAGACTTATTTCCCTGCTGTACGCGGCCATGCGTAGGGACTCTGCTCCGCCGGTGCCACCGGCGTGGGTGGCCTGGGAGGTGGATTTGGGCGCCCCACTGGACCAGGGACAGCGCAAGCGAATAGGGGCCCTTACAAAGAAGGTATGTTGTAATGCGCACTTTAAATTGATACATTTCAATTTCCTGCACCACACCTATCTCACTCTGATCTTACTGAAGCGTTACTCCCCAGACAGGAGAGATGATTGTCCCAGATGTGGAGCAGGGGGGTGGAGCGGGGTTCCTGCACCTGGCTTGGGACTGCCCACTAATCCAGAGCTTTTGGGTGGGCGTAGTGGAACACAAACTGGCCACAACGGGGCTCCGTATTACATTGACACCTTTGCACTGCCTGTTAGCGCTGGTACCCCGGCCAAAGAAACGTAAATTGTCCTACAGATTGATGCAATTGATGCTGGTGCTGGCCAGACGTAGGGTGGCTATCTCTTGGATGGGCCAGAGGGCCCCGGAGATTCCCATGTTGCTTAGGGATGTGCGGGAATGGTCCCTAGCGGAGGAGACCCATATGCAGAGCTGTAGGAGGGACGAGAAATTACAAGAGGACCTGCTGGCCTGGCGAGCCATGTGTGTTACGATAGGGGTCCAGGGACACACTTCCCACAGCGAATCAGAAGGGACGAGTGGAGAGTTATTCTCGCCGCTGGGCTCGGGAACTGAGGAGGAAGCCGGGGACGCCCCCTGAGACACAGCGGATGTGGGGTGTAGTGTAGGGACTGGTCCAGTACTCGCAGGATGCACGCTTCTGTATGTTATTCTGCAATGTCTTTTGGGTAACTATGTGTCTCGGTGTGGCCTCAAGTCAACAAACAGTGCCTTAATGAGTCAGTCGATGTGTGTATGTGCTGTTTTGATGCCAATTGGGGGGATGTTTAATGTTTGTATAATTTGAAAAACTGACAAATAAAGTTTAAAAAAAAAAACATCCGTACTGAGGCCGCTAAGGAGCCCTGTGCCTATTCCCTAACACCTTCTTCTCTATCTCTGTAGGAATGGAAAGGGCATGCTATCTCTGGTGACGGTGGAGAGCGCCTTCCTGACCTCACCATCCTTAGCGACCTGCTGCAAGGAGGACCCTCGGAGCACCAGAGTAAGGTGAGCAAAGAACACTTGTTAGGATTTTCTTTGGTTGCTGCAGGCAGTAACCTGCTGAGATTGAGTTAGTTACTTTTGTGGCATGCGTATTGCACACTGATTCATTTCTGGATCCCAGTTTCCAGGAGGTTCATACACTTCAATTTCTTCTGAGAAATCTGCTTTTTTTCCCTTTTATTTAGTGTTAGCTGTTTTTTAACTCCTGAGGAGAGAGTGTCGTTTAACCTGTCGCAATGAGAGCAATGTGATTGTTTATTTCAAAACAGAGAAAGCACACTCTGACAGTGAAAGAGAGTAGGGGTTGGGGCTGGGGAGAGCGCAGTTGCATGAATCATAATGCTTGCAGAAAGGCTGCTCCCCCTTGTCTCCTGTGCTCCTGGTTCTGGTGTCTGCACTTTCATTCCATCCCTGAGTGATTAGCAGTATTTTGGCCTTGCTGTCCATTGCCCTGGCTTTTATAGTACAAGAGATTACTCGGGACCATCAGTCAATCACTGCTTATCGACAGCTGCAGCCGGAGCACTCTCCTCTGGCCTTCGTTGCCATTCCTGCTGCGAGGACACCAGACCAAGCAAAGTGCAAGATTTCCAGGGACTTTCAGAATCAATTTCTGGGTCTCCTGGAGTTGCTGGTGAAGCATGTGTAAAGCTCTGATCTTCTTAAACATAAATACTTTAGGATTTTAATAACTCAACAATACAGGACAAGGGGTCATGGTGCTGGGGTCTGCCTTTATGCAGTAAGAGGTACCCACTAACATATATTTTTCTCGATGTGACAAATCCGTTAACTTCTGGCCGCCGCTGGATCTTGAAACTGAATGACAGTGCGCATGCATGCAATCACACGCATGCACACTAAACCGGCAGAAGAGTGGGGAGCTTAAAAATACATGCATCTAAGACGATAGTGCGGCTGCACAGAATTATGCGCATGCGTGGAAACGCGGGGGGTGTACAGACAGATGGGGTGAGGCTATCGATAGAACACCGGCGCTGGCGGAAACAAGGATAGAGCAGGAAGGGTGGGTATGGGATATCTCAGCCACATATCTTTTCTCCTTGCTGTCCACAACTTATGCCTGCACTCTGAGCACACGGGTGCTGTGGTTTTGCCTGCACACCCACTGATCTAGCCCGACCAGAGTAGAGAGGAACGCTAAAAGAGAGTGAGGGAGAACCCAGAAACCTTTAGAACGCTGGGGCATAAGCAGACACAAGAACCATAACAAGGCTACTCAGGTAGAACAAACGCGTCTGATAAGTCACTAACAGCTACTGCAATGAACCCACATGGAATAGAGGAGGAAATTAAACGTCTGACAGTTTTCTTTCTTGCGCAGACAGGCACTGGTAAATTTATCTAAAATGGGTCTGACTTTACATTCAACCGACCCTGCTTGTGATTGTGTGCTAGGATTTATAGGATCTGGGCAGTCTTTTTGATATCTAAATTGTCACTCTGATACTTTACATTTTTGACATCTGGAGCATGGCGATTTTAAGGTACGACTCGTGGTTTTTGAGGTATAAAATAATCCAAGGCGGTTTTCAGATATAAGACTATACGTTTTTTTTAAACATAGCCCAATGAGCTTGTGACAAGATTTTCTGTAAGCTAGATAAGGTGCAGGTGATTTTTCGATATATTGCAAATTTTTTTGACACCGGGGTATCGCATTTTGAAGTGTAGGACTGAAAGAGTTTGAGATCTAGCCAGTAGGATTTTTTTTGAGGTGCCGTGCAATGGTACTACCGATAATGCCAAGTGATATAATATGTATGGTCTGATTTTTTTTCTGATCTAATAAGCAGGGTTTAAAAATTGGATGCCAGCAACCAGAGTAGCAAGAATGTGATCCACATGCCACCACTAGTGCAGTCGCTCTGATGTTAAGACAGGTGATGCTGAGCAGTCCACACCCAGGAGAGGGCCCTCTAGAGTCTAGACCAAAGTTGGCTCTTTTGAGACTTTGTATAGAGTTGGATGGATTTTTTGACTATACGGCTATAAGACAGGTTCTAGAAATCAGACCTTACGAGAGTTCTCCATTCCCAGATGCCTTCAATTTCAAAGTTGTCAATTTGCTTCGTTCTACGAGGCTAACTTGCCCAGAAATGTTTCACTGCACGAATAACTTTTACCCTAGTGGAAACAGCTAATAAAGAATGCAGCTAAACAGGCACTCTTTTCCAGGAAAGAATCTCAGTGCTTTTATCATGGTTGCTCTGTTCTCAAAAGTGAACTCTTAACTCCTTCTATTCTTCTTCGACGCTACACTCGTAGAGTGTGAAAAGTTACTCTTTCAGTTATCAGTGATTACCAGCTGGAAATGTGGTAAAGCTACTTAGTATGCAGATAATTAAGGTCATATTAAAGAGAGTTATGTATTCCTCCCTGCTCTAACCTAATGTGTCTAATCTGCAAAATGCATTAGGTTTAATAGGTTGTTTTGGGCATAAAAGCACCTGCTCATTACATTTGGGGGCTCCTTTTAGCTGTTTTGAAAGCAGGACCTTTAACTGATAAATTATCTCGAAATGGGCAAAAATAGGCCCAATAATGCACCTTGCATTCCCTGAACTTTGTTGTTTGGAATGAGATCAATTTGTACACTGAACTGGCTCACAGATGCTTAGCTGCTCATGGTTGCAGATCATGTTTGTAAGAGCTTGTATGTATAGCTGTATGTTTGTGGTAGTTTCATAGTGTGAATCTAGACAAAATGCAGCTGAACACTGTATAGGATGAAAGACAAAAATGTAACAACTCAACAAAAGATTAGACTCCTAGGTTTGACTGTATTTTACTTGTACATAAATGTTTTTTATGCTCTTTGTATGATTTTTAACTAAATCGAATAAAGATTACTTGACTGACTGACTGACTCCTAGGTTTGTTCGGGCAGTGGAGGTGGATTGTCACTTTCTGGTGATGTAGTGTTCTTTAAAGAGGTTTGTTTTCAGCTCTTTCGTAGTTTGGAACAGGTTTGGAGCTGTCGAAATGGATGCAGAGATTGCAATTCAGGTCCTTGGGGGTAAAAATTGAGAATGCCTGTTGCTATTTAATTCAGTGCACTTCTTCGTTCCAGTCTGATAGGTTTCCTCCTACAAGTGTGCCAACATCACTGAAGGTGGAGAGTCAGTTAGGTTGGGGTGCTGGTCAGGACTTGTAAATGTGCCACTTCTTTTGAAGACGATGATGGATGACAAGTAGTGCCAGACGACTTCCATTAGAGTGGGGTCATGTGGTTATTGTTCTGCAGGCCCTTAATCCCGTAATTGCTGAGGTTTTTTACTCCAGTGCTGAGCCCATTTTTGACCATTTGGGTTACTTCACATCTAGGCCTCCACAGCTTTTTTTCCACATAAGGTATCCATGCCAAATTTCCATCCTTTTTTCTCAACATCCTGGGGATTCTAATGGTACCCAAGGTTTGTGGATTCTCCCGCAGGGGACCTAGAAAGCATGCAAAATATGGTAAAATCTTGAATTTATTCAGAGAATAAGAAAAACGTGCTCCACAAAAAAAGTTCTGTTTTGTTTCCTAGATATGGCACCAACAAAAGGTTTACAGATTTCACAACTTTCCATCACAGTAATGTGAGAAAATGTGTATTTTTTAGCCAAAGTTTCAGATTTGTAAGGGCTTCTGGGTAAAATTACCTGGTGAGAGCCACACAAGTCATGCATCCCTGGGCCCGTTGGTTGTCTAGTTTTCAGAAAAGGGCGGGTTTGGTAGGTTTCCCTGGTTCGTGGCACTGATACCCACATTGAGAAAACAGGACAGTTTCAGTGGAAACATTTGATGTCTCCATGTTGTGTTTTTAGCACTTTTCAATCGTGTGTGCTTGGGCACGCGCAAACATTGGGTTCACTTTTGATGTGAAGAAATGTGGAAACGCTGGGTGGTAGTTCAATTTGTGGATCCCAACAGATTTCAGAAATATCCATTACGAACTGTAAATAAAGTAGTAGTCTTAGCCATGTACACAAACTTTAAATTTTTACATGGCATTGTGGGAAAGTAAGTGGGATCAATTGAAGTTATACCACCCTGGACATGAATTGTCCAGGGTGAATTGCAAATCCGAGACCCACCCCTCCCCCAAACCCTCAACTCTCCCTCCCCTCCCTGCCTCCCTGCAGGATGGGCATTGAACCACCCCCCACCCCCAACTTGCAGAGCGCCTGTCGCTCACCCTTAACATTCACGGAACGTGATACAACCCCATTTCCTAGAGCATCAATGAAGGAAAACAATGCCCACCCCGGCCTACCAACCCCCAAACAGCTATTCAAATCAAAGTCCGGAGCCTGCTGCTATTAACTGGCGACAGCACCAACACTCCCGCAGCCAGAAAACTCTCTGTCAATCAGGTCCCCCCCCCAATCCTCAACACTATACATAACAGAACAAACAGAGTAAGGAAAAGTTCAGTCAAGGACAGTCATTGTCCATGGGTGAAGAGCAATTGGGAACCTCCGACCCCCTCTGTAAATTTTATACTGCAGTTCTAAGTCAGTCACCCTTCCAGACTCCGAGTCGTCGAGTACTCCAACGTAGGCGACCTCTGGCAGCGTCTGTGGCCGCTGGGGCCCTCTGCACTTCCCGTAGACCTGTGGGATCTCTTGCCAACAGTTCTCCATCCCTCAAGCCAGTCCCATGCCTCCTCCGGTCTGGTGAAGAACCTAAGTTTTCCATCCGACTTGATGCGTAGCTTGGCTGGAAACATCATCGCGTACTCAATATCTTGATCGCTAAGAGCGCGCTTCACTTCCAGGTAGCTGCGCCGCTGTTTCTGGACCTGCAGTCGGGAAAGAAGGTGACCTTGCTGTTATTGATGACTATATGTGGGGCAGCCCTTGCTGTCTGTAAAATAGCATCCCTGTCTCTGTAGTTGAACACCCTTGCCAGGAGAGTTCGAGGTGGCACCCCAGGCCGAGGCCTGCACCCGGGTACATGGTGGGCAAGTTCAATTGAAAAACATTTAGATAGGCCCCTTGGCTCAAGTTGCTGGAGGATCAATTCTTCCACAAAGAGGTCGGCCTTCAGCCCCTCCGCCCACTCCGGTACCCCCAGGATGCTGATGTTGTTGCGTCTCTTTGCGGCCTTCATAGTCGTCAAGTTGCAGCGTTAGTGCGTTAGTGCCTCCTGCGCAGTCTGGAGCTCAGACACTTGGTGCTTGAGAAGCTCGGATTCAGTTTTAAGTTCTTTGGTGGTAACCTCGACAGCTCCAACGCGTTCCAACATTTTCAGCATGTCTGCTCTCATTAGGGATACCTCTGTGGTCACCGTCGCAATTCTGGCTTCAAGGGAGGTGCACACTGTCCTTATTGCTGATAGGATGTCCTGTAGTGTAGGCTCTGGTTGTTCCCCAGGGTCCTTTGGAGTGGACTGATCCCTCTCCTGGTTCCCTTGCCACGCGAATTTGCCAAGTTTAGCTTGAACCGCGTTGCGGCCGCCATCTTGTTAGGTGTGGGCTCCAAAGCGTACCAGAGAAGAAATGGTAGTGGGGGACCAGCCCCTCAGGCTACTCGCCGCCGCCTGCCGCAGGTTTACACCCACACAGGCCTGTCGGTTTTCGCCTCTCAGGCGCTCCCCCCACCAACTACGTTTACCAGGACACAGGTGGCAGAGCAAAGACCAATGGGGGCAACACAAGCGTGTGGGAGAGACCCCTCCATACAGCGTGCAAATATAAGAAGCTCCAACCTCAACTGTGCAGACCGGATGGTGCAGGAACTGAACAGTACCACTCCACAGCGTTTAAAACCGGGTCTGCCTCTCCGACGCCGTCAGTTACTGCAGAAATTTGAGTCGTGGAGGGGGCCAGGAATATTGAGGTAGGGCCAGTCCACTGCGGCTGGGAGAGAATCGCTATTTCCCCTGGAGGCGCCCCTCTGCCAGAAGGACGATTATTTATTTTTTATTTTATTTAGAATCTTATAAAGCGCACAGCTACCCCCAACGGGGGTGTCCCGGCACTGCGAGCAGCATAGATTCATACAGGACACTCAGCAACTAAAGGGAGGTGAACAGCCAGGTTTTTAAATTGCGTTGAAAAATGCCTTCCGCTTCTGTCAAACGGAGAGAAAGTGGCTAGTTGTTCCAAGCTTGGGCAGTGATGACTGCAAACGCTCTTCCCCCTATTCTTGCATGGTGGAACCGGGGAGTACGTATGAGAAGAAGATGGTTGGATCTGAGGGAGCTAGAGGCCTGCGCATGTTTGAGTCTAGCTCGAAGGTAAGCCGGCCCCTAACCCCGCAAAGCTCTCCAAGCCAAAACTAAGGATTTAAAGCGAATGCGGCTCGTCACAGACAACCGGTGTAATTTTTTTAGATGCGGTGAGATTGAGTGGCGATATAGGATGTTATAAATCAATCTTGCAGCCGCATTTTGCACTATCTGTAGCTGTTTAATCTGATAGGCTGGGGCTCCGGCATACAGGCTGTTTGCGTAATCCAGATGGGAAGTAATGAGGGTGGATGACGGTACGTCGGGCATCCACGGGAAGAAATGGGAGAATTTTCCGGATCATGCGGAGTTTGCCAAAACAGGCCAAGGTGACCTTATTTATTTGAGTTTTACAGGATAATTAATTATCAAATATGAGTCCCAGATTCCTGGCTGAAGCTACTGGAACAGGAGGTGGATGCAATACAGGAGGCCTCCAAAGTATGGTGGAAGGGGGGGTTATGGTTAAAAAACAGCACCTCAGTTTTATCTGAGTTAAGCCTGGGGGGATTGTGTGACATCCAGGCTGCGATGTCACAGAGACAGCGGCAGAAGTTCAGAAAGCTGGCATCAAGTTCAAGTTCAAGTTCAAGAATTTATATAGCGCACTACTCACCCAGAGGGTCTCAAGGCGCTTGGGGATGGGGTTCATTATTGATCGAATAGCCAGGTTTTAAGTTCTTTTCTGAAGGAGATGTGGTTCTGTGTAAGGCGGAGGTGGGTGGGGAGTGAGTTCCAAGTCTTGGCTGCCAAGTAGGAGAAGGATCTACCTCCCATGGTGGATCTTTGGATGCGCGGAATTGCTGCGAGGCCTTGATCGGAGGATCTTAATTGGTGTGTAGAAGGATAGTCGAGTGTTGAGACATTCGGGCCCTAGCTTGTAGAGGGCCTTGTGTGCGTGGGTGAGGAGACGGAATGTTATTCTCTTGTTGACGGGGAGCCAGTGGAGGTCTTTCAGGTGGCCGGTAATGTGATTTTGGCGAGGGATGTCCAAAATGAGTCTCGCTGATGCGTTTTGGATACGTTGGAGTTTTTTCAGTAATTTGGCTGTAATTCCGGCGTAGAGGGTGTTTCCGTAGTCCAGTCGACTCGTGACTAGTGCGTGGGTGACAGTTTTTCTTGTCTCGGAGGGGATCCAACTGAAGATTTTTTTGAGCATACGAAGTACGTTGAAGCAGGAGGATGAGACGGCGTTGACTTGTCTGGTCATCGAGAGTGAGGAATCTAGGATGAAGCCCAGGTTGCGTGCGTGATCTGTGGGTGTGGGTGCTGTGCCCAGAGCCGAAGGCCACCATGAGTCGTCCCAGGCAGAGGGGGATGATCCTAGGATGAGCACCTCCGTTTTGTCTGAGTTAAGTTTTAGGCGGCTGGTTTTCATCCATACGGCAACTTCTTTCATACCTTCGTGAAGATTGGTTTTGGCGGAGTTAGGGTCTTTGGTGAGGGAAAGGATCAGCTGGGTGTCGTCAGCGTAGGAGATGATGTTAAGGTTGTGTTGACGCGCGATGGATGCGAGTGGACTCATGTAAACGTTGAAGAGGGTGGGACTGAGTGATGATCCTTGTGGTACACCGCAAATGACTTCGGTAGCCTCTGATTTGAATGGGGGAAGTCGTACTCTCTGGGTTCTTCCGGCGAGGAAGGAGGCGATCCAGTCTAACGCTTTTCCTTGTATTCCGATATTGTTGAGGCGTTGTATGAGGGTGCTATGACATACTGTGTCGAAGGCGGCGGAGAGGTCAAGTAGAATGAGGGCCACTGTTTCTCCGTTGTCCAGTAGAGTTCGGATGTCGTCTGTGGCTGCGATGAGGGCGGTTTCGGTGCTGTGTTTTGCTCGAAAGCCGTTCTGTGAGGGATCAAGGGAGTTGTTGGCTTCAAGGAAGGCGGCGAGTTGGCTATTGACGACTTTCTCTATGACTTTTGCCGGGAAAGGGAGGAGGGATATTGGGCGGTAGTTTTTGAGTTCAGAGGGGTCTGCTGTGCGTTTCTTCAGGAGGGCGCTGACTTCGGTATGTTTCCAGCTTTCTGGGAAGGTATCAGAGTTGAAGGAACAGTTGATAACATCACGGAGGTGGGGTGCGATGATGGAGTCTGCTTTGTTGAAGATGTGGTGGGGACATGGGTCGGTTGGCGAGCCAGAGTGGATGGAATTCATAAGGCGGATGGTGTCTTCGGTGGTGATTGGGTTCCAGGCGTTGAGATCGTTGGAGGGCGGTATAGGTTCTGGGGGGGTGGGTAGGATTGTTCGTTGGTATTGTTTTCGAAGCTGTTATGTATGTCGGCAATTTTGTTGTAGAAGAAGGAGGATAACGAATCGCAGAGGTCTTGGGAGGGGGTGATGTCGTTTGAGGCTGCGGTGGGGTTGGTAAATTCTTTGACGATATTGAATAGTTCCTTGCTGTTATGGGCATTGTTGTCGAGTCGGTTCTTGAAAGCTGATTTCTTGGTGGATCGAATCAGCTGGTGGTGTTTGCGGGTGGCTGCATTGAAGGTGGTCATGTTGTCGGTGGTTGGGTTTTTTCTCCATGTTTTTTCGAGAGTACGGCAAAGTTTCTTGGATTTTTTAAGGTCATCGTTGAACCAGGGGGCCTTTTTGCTGTCTTGTTTGGTGTGATGGTTTTTCAAGGGTGCTAATTCGTCTGCGCTGTGAGTGATCCATTGTTTGAATTTGATGGCAGCTTGGTTAGGGTCAGATGAGAGGGCGGGTGGGTTTTGGTTGAGCGATGTGAGGAGTTGGTCGGTGGTGATTTTCTTCCATTTTCTTCGGGGAATAGCTTGTGGGGGGTTGTGGGTCGAGGTGGATTTGTAGCTGAAGTGAACACAACTGTGGTCCGTCCAATGGAGAGCTGTGGTGCGATCGAAGGAGATGTGTTTGCTGGAAGTGAAGATTGGGTCTAGCGTATGTCCGGCTATGTGGGTGGGGGTGTCAACAAGTTGTTTGAGTCCGAGATTGGCTAGGTTATCCAGTAGGGTGGTGGTGTTGCTGTCGTTATTCTTTTCCAGGTGGAAGTTGAGGTCTCCTAGTAGGATGTAGTTCTCGGAGGCGAGGGCATGTGGACTGATGAAGTCAGTGATGTCCTCGCTGAATTGTTTACGTGTTCCTGGAGGCCTGTAGATGAGGGTGCCTCTGAGTGTTGTTCTGGGGTCAGTGTGGACCTGGAAGTGGAGGTGTTCGGCGGTGGAAAGGTTAGCGTCGGAGCTGGTCGAGATTTTGATGGTGTTTTTATGGACGATGGCGATGCCTCCTCCTGTTTGGACGGGGCGGTCTTTACGGATGATCTTGTAATTGTCCGGAATGGCTATGGTGATGTCGGGTGTTGATGATGCATTCATCCATGTTTCAGTGAGGAAGGCGACGTCTGGTGATATAACGTCAAGTAGATCCCAGAGTTCGGTGGCGTGTCTGTGGACCGAGCGGGTGTTCAGCAGGATGCACTTCAGGTGGTTAGGGTCGGACTTGTGTTTGGGGTTAGTGGTTGTCGTAAGGGTCTTGACGCTGGCGAATTTGCAGGAGTGGCATGCGAAGGGCCCATGAGTACGTCCTGGGGCAGCTTCGAAGCATTGGGGAGTACGTCCGGGGTTAAGGGCTAGGAGGGTGGCTGCATCATACTTGATGCGGCCAGAGTGCGGTTTGCGGGGGGCAGGTTGTCTGGCGCTGGGCGCGGTCCAGGCGCGGACGGGCATAGACGGGCTTACCTTTGGCGCACCTTCGGCGCGCATGGGGCCCGACCTCTGCGCGTGAACGCTGCGCGTAGGGACATCTGTCATAAATGGAGAGTGGAGGGGGGGGAGGGTCAGCTGGGAGGCAGGATCGGGGAGGAGACAATGGCCCACAAGTAAACACAACAAAATGGCAGTAAGGTAGCGTGATCGGAGCAGGGGCACCGTCGGAGTGAGAGCGGAGCAATATTAACACACAAATCAGCAGTAAACACTTTTCCTGTACTTAACAAACAACGCAATGCAGGGCCAACGTGCAGGACTCAATGAATAAATGGAAAAGCGAAACGATACCAGGCGCTATGTTAAATCGAAGCGCTCTAAGTTGTAGGCGATGTAGGGGGTATCCAGGAGCTCGGTCAGGCAGGCGGAGTGGTCAGCAAGCGGAGAAAAGCATCTCTGGTCAGGTAGTGAGCTGGGGGAGCGACCGCTATGGAGCAGGTCCAGACGGTCACAGAGGGAAGGAGGACGGGGCTCAATTACAATACTAGTGTGTGGGAGGGTCAGCTGGGAGGCGGGATCGGGGAGGAGACAATGGCCCACAAGTAAACACAACAAAATGGCAGTAAGGTAGCGTGATCGGAGCAGGGGCACCGTCGGAGTGAGAGCGGAGCAATATTAACACACAAATCAGCAGTAAACACTTTTCCTGTACTTAACAAACAACGCAATGCAGGGCCAACGTGCAGGACTCAATGAATAAATGGAAAAGCGAAACGATACCAGGCGCTATGTTAAATCGAAGCGCTCTAAGTTGTAGGCGATGTAGGGGGTATCCAGGAGCTCGGTCAGGCAGGCGGAGTGGTCAGCAAGCGGAGAAAAGCGTCTCTGGTCAGGTAGTGAGCTGGGGGAGCGACCGCTATGGAGCAGGTCCAGACGGTCAGAGTAATCTCGAAATGAGAACACAAGTTGTGTGTCCGCAGCGTAGGAGATCACTCTGACCCCACAAGATTCCGCATCTGCCGCCAGAGGTGAGACAAACATTAAAAAACAGCGGGCTCAGGGCAGAGCTCTCTGGGACCCACAACTTAGCGGTTTCCTCTCTGAAACAAATGGTTGGAGGAAAACCTGTTGGGTCAGGTCACTTAAAAAAGATCTGATCCAGGCCAGAGGGGTGGCCCAAATTCCGATATCATACAGTCCCCCAATCAGTATATCGTGGGAGACCGTGTCGAATGTCGCAGACAGGTCGAGCAGCACTAACATTGCTGCCTCGCCTGCGTCCACGGATTCGCGAATGGTCTCTGAGACTTCCAGAAGTGCAGATTCGGTACTGTAGCCGGCTCTAAATCCGGATCGCGAGTTGTGGAGGAGTTGGTGGGACTCAATGTAGTTCTGCACAACTTTCTCCAGGATTTTGGCTGGTTTAGGCAGAAGGAAGATTGGTCTATATTTGCTAAATACCGAGGGAGCAGCGTCAGGTTTTTTCATGATGGGGATAAGTAAGGCCTGTTTCCAGGATACGGGGTAGTATCTCATTTGTAAGGAAGTGTTCCATATCAGTTTCCGTGGGGGCAGGATGAGAGGAGCAAGAGTGTTGAGTACATGAGCCGGACAGGGGTCAAGAGGGGAGCCTGATTTACATGTCAACAATAGTTGGCAAAAGTCTCTGCGGGGACAGCCTTAAAGGAGCTAAAAAACTCCTTGTTGGTTGCCCTTAAGACTGGAGCAGGGGAGTCCCCAGAGCGCTTAAACTGCGAGAAGATATCTAATATTCTGTCATAAAAGAAATTAGAGAGACCATCACAAAATACTTGGCGGGGGCCAATCGGACTGGAGAGTACTGCTGGTTTAGAAAATTATTTCACTATAATAAAAAGAGTTTTGGAAGAATTGTTGGTGGAACTGATTTTTCCGATAAAAAAATCTTTCATTACGGACCGTTTTAATTTGTGGAAATTCTTAATGGCAGCTCTATAAATAGCTTTTGCCTCAGGATCATAAGAGAGCCTCCAGGATCTCTCAAGTTTTTTGCAGAGGCTCTTCTCAGAGCGCAGGGCAGAAGAGAACCAAGGGGCCGAGGGTGTGGATCTACAAGAATTTATCGGTCGTAGAGGGGCAACAGCGTCTAAGAAAGAGGAGAGCCAGCTAAATGGTGAAGTGGGGGTGTTTGAGCGATAGGTCAGCAGCTAAGGTGAAAAAATCAGTAAAGGGTTTGAGGGGGGTACCGGGAGGTCGATATAAGAGAATCCCTGCTAAAATAGAAAGTGAATCATCAGAAATACTAAAATACATGGCTTCCAAGGGGTCAATATTAGAAAGCTTTCTTGAGCAAATTTTCAAGCCTGAGCGTAAAATCACCGCAATTCCACCCCCACCCTGGAACTAGGATGATTGATCCCAACATACCGATATTCAGGGTGAATAGCCAGATTGAGGTCAGGATTAGAGGAGTCTTTAACCCACGTTTCTGTTAGAAACATTAAGTCCCACGCCTGAGTAGTGAGAGAGAGCCAGTCATCAGCCGCATGGCGGGGTAATGATCTGCAGTTAAATAGACATGCCTTGATGCTGGGAGCAAGGGAGGTAGGATCATCTACCGGAAAGGCGGCAGAGGGGGGGAGGAAGTGAATGCCCTGCTAGGACCTGGATTAAATGAAAATGAGCACCCAGCACGAACAAAATGGGCTGAGTGAAAACCATCGAGTGACGGGGATCCACAACCTACATCCCTTAGATTCATAAGTTCAGATCTAGTTCAGTATATTTGTGTACCGGCGATGTCCCTGGCAGCGTGGCTGGCGCTGGTCGCGCCTGCTGCGCATGTCCACTGCGCGTTCGCCTTTGCATCAGGTTAATATAGCCGCTTCAGTGCAATCTCCGGTTTTGAAAGTAGAACGCTTTTTAAAAACACAATAAAATTTTCCCCTCAGTCAATTCCCCAGAGTACAAAGTGTTATGATCACACACTCACAACACAGCAGTTCTTACTGATATACTGCGTGCTCGCGTTTGCAGCAGGTTAATATAGCCGCCACTTCCCTTCAGCTCCTAGCTCTGCCCCGCCTCCTCTAGCCGCCTCCCTCCACACACCGGCTATCTGAGGAGGAACAGGGAAATGAAAGGCGATCGTACCTGTATTCAGGCCGCAGGGTGCTGTCGGCCGCTGCTGTCTGGATTACTGTATACTTGCAGCCTCCGGGGGATTGCCGGCAATGAGGAGTGCAAGCCCAGCCGCTTAGTGCAGAAGCAGTTGCAGTGTCATAGCCTGCATCGGCGAGCAAGAGATTCTGGTCCGGACCTAGCCAGCAACGCTTGCCGCCCACTCACCACGCCGCAACCCCGGCGTCGATTTTCGTGCGCGCCCAGGGATGTGTCAGGCGCGCACCGTGTCTCCGGCCTCCACAGCAGAGCAGGGCCCATCTCTCCGCACAAACGCCCCCGAGGACAACAAAACTTCGCCCAGACGTCGGGCCGGGGATTATGTGCAGCCAGGCACAGGATAGGGCGAAGGCAGCCGGGGCAGACTGGAGTTATGCGGAGCACAGCTACCATGCGGCCATTTCCCTCAGCCCCTTGGCCACGCCCCTTGCTCTTTGATTTTTGGAGCTTCTTACAAACAAGTTCCTGTGGGGATACATTGCGCCGATTGTGAACTGTACCGCATGCCATAGTACCAGCTTTGTAAAGCTCACTGAATGAATGAATGAATTTAGTACTTTTATAGCGCTGTCACCCTTCGGGTATCCTGGCGCTTCTGACTGCGAGAGAAACCTTGATGGAAAGAAGGTCAGGCGAGTATATAGAAGGCGGAGAACTAAGATTTTGGAAAGAGCCAAGTTTTTAGGCTCTTACGGAATTCAGTCAGCGTGTGTGCTTGTCTTAGGTTCAGGGGGAGTTCATTCCAAAGGCGGGCACCCATCACATTGAATGCCCTCCCTCCAGCCCTGGTCCGTTTGAATCTGGAGACAGACAGAAGGCCGGCACTCGAAAAGCGGAGATGCCTCTTAGGTTGGTACCACTTGAACTTTTCCTGCATGGGGATTGGTCCCAGTTATGCACTGCTCTAAAAATCAGACATAAAGATTTAAAGTGTACCCTTTCCTTAATAGGCAGCCAATGCAGCTCTCTGAAAGCCAAGGTGGAGGATGAACTTCGCGGCCTATTGACTGCCGTTTTCGCCGCAGCAGACTGTACTCTCTGCAATCCCTGGATGATGTATTGTGAGGCGCCTGAATACAGAGAGTTACAGTAATCCAACCTGCTTAATACAGTGCTTCTTACCACCAATGGGCGTGAATCCGTTGGTAATAGCGGTAGTATTTTTCGTAGAAACCGTATTAAGGAGAAACATACATTAGCGGTCTTATTTGCATGAGACTCCATCTGGAGGTTATCATCGATCAGAACCCCCAGGTTGCGTACCTTCTTGACCGGCGCTATTGGTCCCTCCTCACAAGGTAGAGGTTTAGGAATCCTTGTGGAGGAGCAGTATAGCACCTCGGTCTTTCCGCTATTAAATTGAAGGGAATTTCTCCTGAGCCAACCAGCCGTGCGTTGCATGCACTGCTGGAAGGTGTCCAGGGAGATCGCATGTTCACCTTCTAAGGAGAACGCCAGCTGAGTATCATCAGCATAATTAACTAGGCTGACTCCAAAAGATTTAATAATAAGAAGCAGGGGCTGCAGATATATATTAAATAAAATAGGGCTGATCGCAGAGCCCTGAGGCACTCCGTATATTACCGGCGATTTGCTAGAGGAAAATGGTGCTAAGGACACGACCTGCTGTCTCCCCATCAGGTAGGACTGGATCCATTGCAGTGCTCATCCCTTCACCCCCAGCCTCCTAAGTCTCTCTACTAGGATGGAGTGGTTTACCGTGTTGAATGCTGCCGAGCAGCACTAAAACCGTGGCATTCCCGTTGTCGGCACACATTCGCAGGTTGTCCATCATGGTGACAAGCGCCGTCTCAGTCCCATGGCCTGGTCGAAACCCAAATTGGTCTTTGTCAAGCAAGAGATTATCCTCCAGAAAGCACAACAGTGTCCTACTGACTGCTTTCTCCAGGATTTTGACCGGATAGGATAGGGCAGGAGAGATATTGGCCTTAAGCTGGCCGGGATTGATGGATCGAGGGTAGGTTTTTTAATCAGCGGGCGGGGTCACCACCGCCTGTTTCCAACTGTCCGGGACAGTTCCTTCCATCAGTGATTGATTACAAATCTGTCTCAGCCACGGGAGGGTTTCTTTACCAAAAGTCTTCCAGACTTTAGGAGGGAGGGGATCAAGGGGATACCCCGATGTGACACTGTGCGCCAAACTGTTAAAAACATCAGCAGTGAGAGCCGGAAAATTATCCAGGGCCACTTGCTGAAGAGGGTCTTCTTCCACCGGTTGTTCTAAATTGTCAAGGCTTGCATTATTAGGATTAAGTGTGTTAACAACTTTTATAATTTTATCCTGAAAATAATGGGAAATATCGTTGCATAGTTTTATTGTTTAAACATGTCGGAGAAGACAAGTCCTTTTGCTCCATTTGGCACTTGTATAATAGAGGTGGCATAAAATTCAGCCTTAGTTTTGAGAATAAGTTCTTTATATTTCAGTTGTATTGATCTCAGTTCTTTTTTGCCTTCCTCAGTGTATCCCCTTCTCCATTTCCTTTCTGCCTGCTTGCGGAGTGTACGTAGCTGTTTCAGTTCTTCATTGTACCAATTGGCCATACTTTTATTCCTATTTTTTAATTTCTTTATAGCAATTATCTGATCTAAAGAATCTGTAATATAGCTGGTATAGATTTTATAGTTCTCTTCAGCGGTCATCATAGAAGAAAACCAGTTATCTTCCTTATCACGTAGGAATAAGCCCGACTTATCCAATTTTGCCCAATCCCTACCGCTTCTGTAGGAATTCTGCTGGCTAATTTTGGCCTTTGTGCAGGGCTGCTTAATCTCAAACTGAATTAGATGGTGATCAGTCCAAGTCTGGGGTAGTATATTTAATATCTTAGAAGTGTCCTGATTGGCAAACAGTAAATCCAGAATGTGGCCCCCTTGATGCGTGGCCCGTTCCACTAGCTGTACGAGATTCAGGTTAGCACATGTGTGATTTAGATCTCTCAGGTGGTTACTAAGATTCCCCTCCTCCCTAAGGTTAAAATCTCCCAGTACAATCATCCTAGTATGTGTCAAGGTTAGGTTGGTGATAATATCTAGGAGGTTTTGATATTATGTGTTGCTGCCAGGGGGTCTGTAGCATAGCAATCCTGAAAATAGGCTACCCCCAGGTGACTGCAACGTGAAACCCATAGTTTCTATCCCCTCTACTTCCTCTACCGATAGGGACGTAAGGTTTAATTCCTCCTTGAAAATGATTCCCACTACTCCCCCTCTGCCTTGAGTTCTTGGCTTATGAATGATTTTGTATCCGTTAGGACAAGCAAGCCCTATTTCCACCATCAACTCAGCGGTGATGCATGTCTCTGTCAGAAACAGAGCGTCTACTCCTGTGTCTTCAATTAGACTTAAAACATCTACATGATGCTTGACAAGAGACCTACTATTAATCAATCCGCAAATGAGAGTCTTTCCCACCATTGGCTCATGACCTGTACGGTGTGTTGCCTTGCTATATGACTTACCCAGGTTTATAAGTTGATCCCTGTCATAAACCAGGCGCCCCTGAGCTGCATCCAAACGGACGGCGTGGTTAGCGCTAGGCGCGTCCTGGGCGCGGACGGGCGCAGACGGGCTTGCCTCTGGCGCGCCATCGGCGCGCCCGCTGCACATTTTCACGTATTTATGCTGTCAAACAGCCAGAGAGCCCTGCCCAGCACCTAGAGCGCCTCACAAGATGGCGCTGAGGAAGGCAGGACAGTGTCTCCCTCACCCAAGATGGCAATACTTCCCAAATGGATATTGTTTTGCCCCGCTCGAGCAGCGGGTGAGTGAATAATTATTTTTAAAGTGCAAGTATGTGGCTTAGCAGGCAGTACAGGGTGTCCAAATTAAATTTTTAAAAGAACAGAGCTAGCCGCTCATGGCGAATTATTTTTAAAAACAGATCCCAAACGAGGTGTCTCTGCCTCCTGCTGCAGCGCAGTGTTATCCCCACAGTCTAAGGCTGCGCGCTTGCATTTCACCGTATTTATGCTGTCAAACAGCCAGAGAGCCCTGCCCAGCACCTAAAGCGCCTCACAAGATGGCGCTGAGGAAGGCAGGACAGTGTCTCCCTCACCCAAGATGGCACAACTTCCGAAATGGATATTGTTTTGCCCCGCTCGAGCAGCGGGTGGGTGAATCATTATTTTTAAAGTGCAAGTATGTGGCTTAGCAGGCAGTACAAGGTGTCCAAATTCAATTTTTAAAAGAAAAGAGCTAGCCGCTCACGGCGACTTATTTTTAAAAACAGATCCCAAACGAGGTATCTCTGCCTCCTGCTGCAGGGTAGTGTTATGCCCACAGTCTATTTGAGCTCACTGAACAGCTCTACTCTTGTATAGAAGTTGTTCACATAAAGGATATAACCTTTATGAAGGAGTGGCTGGACAAGCTCTCATACAATCTTTTCTGTGACTCCTGGCATGAAAAGGCAACCTACAGGTTTTATAGCAGAGTCCAACCCTGTATACATTCTCAAGCTACTATATACACACTATAGCCAGTCGAGCTTTCACACAGCATGTACAACTTGATGCCATAACAAGCTATGTTTTTCTGTATGTACTGCCTGAACAGCAGCCACACTTTGTAAAGGATCAAGGACTCAATGACTCATCAATGGTTATATTCTTTCCAAGAATATAAATCTTTGGAAACCTGGCAGACAAATATTCCACAGCAGGCTGGATTTTGAACAGCCTGTCATGGTGTGGATGGTCCCGGGTCAATACAGCAGAATTATTATTGAAATGCAGCATAAGCTGCAATAGCAATAACTATTCTCTTCCCATGTATGGTGCAAAATAGGTCATAACCCAAACCGTGCAAGAAGACCAGTAGGACTGCAAGCTTGGTTTGTGAACTAACCCCATTTCGAGCGTAAGTCCGAAAAATGACTTCAACTCCTCATGTGAAGTGGGAATCTACCGTTGTGCCCTAGAATGTGCCTCCATTGTCCCTCAGAAATTGCTGGCATTTACAGTTCTGCATGCAAACTTGTTTGCTCAACAATTTATAGACGTAGTCAGTTGTCAAATAAATAGTTGTATAGACTTTACATCCAGCGTTCTCCAGTGAAGGGAATATTGAGCTGCACTAAATTCGGGGGCTGATCCGTCTGTGCTTGTCGCTGCATGTGCCTGCTCTCTGTGTTGTTCGACCGTGCTACAGTCGTCTGCTGCACAGACTGTGCATCTTAAAAGACATTATGAATGCCATGATGAAGCTACTCAGAATTGCTTGAAGACGAGTATTCAGATGGAACTCCGCTGACAAAAAAAACACTTTGAGATTCTGTTACATTTTCGTCTCCCATCAGATGCTGTCTCAGTGTCTGATCCTGCCACTGAGCTGTCCTCTGGCTAAAACCTTCAGACAGAAGTATGGTTCTAAATCATTCAGTGGGTGTGTGAGATGTACGTAACAGTGAATAAACAAAAAAATGTTTTTCACTGCAGCAGACGGTTCTCCAAAGACACTAAAAAAGACACAGCAATGCTTCACCTTGCCACATATTCAGTTCTCCAGTATTGGATCGTTAATAGATTCATATGCTTGAATAATTCCCCGTCGTAGAAGTAGGAGTTCCACTGTACCACAATAAATTAGTATGTATCACTATCATAAGCTATAATGGCAATGAACAGTCACTTTAATAGCCTATTTATGTCCTGTTTAAAAAAGGACCTAACTTGAACTATAACCAATCAAGCAAAAGCACCCTGTAGAAAAGTCCCAAGAGAAACTGAGGCCCTCAGATCTACCACATGTCACGTGAAGGGAGTCTCCCTGAGCTCTGCTCAGTTGTTTTCCGTCTGGAGTTAATCCTCAGTAACTTCTACCATGTCTGACACATTGAAAAAAGTCCTCTTCAGATCCTGCAGAACCTGCGGAAAGAAAAGGCTGCATGTGGATGACACATATAAGGGCTGTCTTTACTGCTTCTACCCCCATCACAAGGTAAAGCAGTGTAAAATTTGCTGCACTTTTTCCTCCAAAACTTTGAAGGAAAGGGAAGGGAGGCTCCTTCTGTGGCTACAGAAGGCCAACATGTAGAAACCCATCTCTTCTGAGGGAGATAGTGATACCTCTGCCACGACTCACAAGAGGGTTAGATCCTCTGACCAAGGGACATCTAATGAGAGCAGAAAGGTCCTCAAAACTCATCAGTCCACAAAACCTCTGAAAAGGGAGAAAAAGAAGCACATCTCCACAGAGGCTGCCTCCTCTGAACGCAGCACACCATCTACTAAGGGTGGGAAACATTCACCTTCATCTTCTTCTGAACTGTCGATGATGAGGCACAAGACTCCTCTTAGAGCCCTGTTGAAGGCACCATCAGCAGCAATATTATTGATGGCGATGATGGTCACCACCATCTTGTGTATGAGACTGTTCACGGCGAAGATGACAACATTTGTCAATGCACCGATTCTATTGACGAGGATCCTATCATCATCGACGAAGACACTGTCAACGATGACACATACAACGATAAAACCGCTGATGGGAGATGTACCTAGGACACCTAAACCTTCACTGCAACCTGACACAGGCCAGTGACCAGCTCCTCGATGGCAATGTTGATAACATTTCAACACTGATGCCTGAATTGACCTCTCCCAGCAAAGTTTCTCCTCTTCCCTCAAGTCACCTTTTAGACCTGGAAGAGTCTGATGATGTGGGGCCTTTTGAGGCAGCTCACAGCCATCAAAACCCCAAGTCAAATACCAGGAGATGATATAAAAGAGGAAGAACAGTACTATCAGCATTATGATGACCCTCCTACTAAGAGACGTGTCGATCCGTAGCCCAGACAGGGTGGCATACATGAGCCCATGTCAGTGGTTCAAGATCTGCAGGCTTTGCTGCAGGTTTACAGGAAAAGATTCCCTGAACCTCTGCAGGAGCATCCAGTGGTTCCACCTCAGCCAACCTCTCCTGGTACTCCACGGCCATTTCTCCACCTATTATGCCCAGGTTAACACCTGCTTCCAACATGGCAGCACCGCAAAGGAACTACCCATCATGATCAGATGATCAAATGGAAGAGGGCAAGATTCCAGAACTTCAGCCTCCGCAAGATGATTGGGACGATTATGTTATCCCCACTCAGTTGCCTCCACAGCCAGTATACTCTCCCCAGAGGACATTGGGGGCTTTCATATTTTAATGGACAAGGTTTCAACTGACAATTTCAATCCAGCAGGTTGAATGCATCTTATATGACTTTAAAGAGCAGGCGAGGAAGTCAGTTCGAGCTATCCCCATCATTGATTATGTCTGAGAGGAGGGGATTAAGATTATAGAGCCCGGCTACTGTGGCTGCAGTTCTGCCGCGGATTGATGAAAAATGCAGGGTTCCAGAGGATTCCCTTCCCTTGCCTCACCGGACATCCCAAACCAGATTCTGTGATATCGCAAGCAGCTCAACATTGCTACAAAAATCCTTCCGTCCCCATCTCTGTGCCATGAGACAAAGAAGACAGGTGCTTAGACCATATTGACAAGTACTTCTACACCATCTCTGCCATCAGCATTTGTGCAGCCAATTCTCTGCCAATTCTGGGTCACTACGATCAGCAGATGTGGTCGGATACCAGCGCCCTTATTGAGCTAGTGCCTGAGGACAGAAGATCTGAAAGTAGGAAAATCTTGCAGGAAGGCAAGCACACCTCATCAGAAATAATAGATTGTACGGTGGACATCGCCTCCACTGCCTTCTTCAACTAGCAGTGGCAGCAGTCTTAAGATGGGAGAGATGGCTCAAAGCTACATCCTTGACTCCGGAATTGCAGTCCAAGACCCTGGATACGGCCTACAATGGGTAAACCCTGTTTGGAAAAAACAAAGACGATGCTGTGTTGGTGATCAAAACAAACATACATAGATACCGGTAGATCCTCAGCAGCCTTCAGATAAAAAAGTTGCGCTTTCGAGTGGGGGGCGGGCAATGGGGGTTTCAACTTACAGAGGGAGATATCAGCGCTCCCAACAATAACAGCCCTTCCACTCTCAATACAGATCTGCTTACCTGCAACAACCGTACCGTCCACTGCCCACAAAGCAGACACAAAACAAGGCCTCAACTAAAGCAGCCCCCCTGTCAAGCCACAGTTCGTAAACAGCGACCAATGGAGAGAAATAACTTCAGACAGATAGTTATTGGACCTGGTCACCTATGGATATACCCTGGAGTTTATCAAAAGACCACAAAACAATTCTCCAAGGGGAGTGCACCCCCGTCATCACTTATTGAAAAAAGAAGCCCTCATGATGCTTGCCTAGGGAGCAATCAATAAAGCTCAATTTTGCCAGAAAGGTATGGGATTCTTCCCATGTTTTTTCCTTATATGAAAGAAAACGGGGGAGTTGGGACCCATCCTAGACCTCTGGAAGCTAAAGAAATTCTTACGCAAACAACCCTTTTGCGTGATCACTCTCTCCGACATCCTGCACCTCCTAAACTGCAGAGTCTATGTGCCATCTCTAGACTTACAGGATGCGTATTTCCACATCCCCATATACATCCCAAGCACCGCAAATATCTGCACTTGACTGTAGCCCGCACCGTTACCAGTTCAGGGTCCTCCCATTTGGCCTAAAGTCAGCCCCAAGCATATTCACCATATACCTTGCCCCGGTACCAACTACTCTGAGAAAAAAAGGTCATCCAGTATTCCCCCACCTAGATGACTAGCAGCGGAAAGTCTCAACACCATTGCAAGTGTCCAAAGCTACAAAAGCTTGCCTCTCATTGTTTCGCAAACTGGGTCTCACTGTGAACCACTGAAAGTACTCAACTATTCAAAAGCAGAAGATAATATTTCTAGGAGCAAACCTGGATACAAAATTAAACAAAGCCTTTCTCTCACAGGACAGACAACAATGGTTAACAAAGTTGGCTTTAAAAATTTCCAGAAAACAATCTGTTTCAGTGCGGCTGTACAAGTCGCTGCTGGGCATGATCTCTTCTGTAATAAACCTAGTCCATCTGGCACCTCTAAGATGCCTCCATTGCAAGAGAAGCTACAAGCTCAATGGATCAAAATGGAAGGGTAATTCGAAGATTTGATAACCATCACTCCAATTATGGTGGAAAAGTTAGTGTGGTGGTCTCAGTTATTAATCTGGGATGGCCACTTCATATTATCTGTCAATCTTACACCAAGATATTTGAAGTTAGCTACTCTCTCTAACCTTTCGTCCTCTGCTTTTAAACTGTTCTTTTAAGATTTGTAAGGATTGAGTGACATATATTTGTTGTTTGTCATGTTTAGTTCCAGTCCAGCCTGCTTGCAGAAGTCCATAAAACGATTTAGTAGGGATGTAAACCTACTGGAGTTTTGGATAATAAAAGTGTATCATCTGCAAAAAGCAGGGCCAGAAATTTGAGTTGTCCAATTTTTGGGGAATCACTGGCCAGGATATCTAAATGGGTAATCACATCGTTAATATATACAGAAAAAAGCATTGGGGACAGGTTGCATCCCTGCCTTACTCCTTTTTTTTTACCGCTAGTTGATATGTTAATTCAACCTTACTACCCTATCTCACCTGGGCCTAATTATTGTTATGGAGCCTTATTAAAATTGAAAGGATATTCTCTGAGACCTCCATTTTATTCAGTACACTCCATAATTTACAGTGGGGCATCTGGTCCGAAGTATCACAGCATTCCAATTCATAATGCAGAACCTAAAGACCTGATCTACTATGTTCATCTTTCTCTGGAAACTGGCTTGTAAAGTGGATTGTACTTTGTTGTCTTCAATCCACATTGATAATGTGCCCAATATTTGGCAACATATTTTTTTCGCCTACAGTTAGCCTACAGTGAGAAGGTGCATCACATACATGCACCATTTTCAGGTCGAGCCTGGGCATCGCATGCGCTGCTCTGCAAAGCATGCTTTATTGAAGTATGCACTTGAAGCCCCGCACACTCTCCGCCCATATTTGACATTGGCTTGTGTCATTGTCCTTTGTAAATGCTGGCTTGTGATTCGTAGTCTTGTTAATCCCACATTAGTACCACCTTGTCTTCATTTGTAACCTCCCATGGCGACTGGCCCTTTTACTTCGGTTGTTACACGGTACGTGTTATTTAGTCTTTAAGCACTATTTTCTTTATTACGTTTCTCGTACTGCAGGCAGGACATCCGCTGCTTCAGCTGGAACCACTTGTGTTTTTGTAAGCAGCACGGCCTCGCTTCATCTTATCTCATGTGTTTTTAAATTAACAACATGGGCACCTAGTTTACCCTTAACACTGGCTCCCGCTTTCAATAACCCAGGCACCTGCTTTCAATCACATTGGCGCCCAGTCTCACTTTAACATGGGCACCATCTTTTAATAACAACACAGGTGCCCACTTTCACTTTAACACGGGCGTCCGCTTCCACTGTAACACGGAGGCCCGCTTTCACTTTAACATGGATGCCCACTTTAAATCTAAACACAGGCACCTGTGTTCCCTTTAACCCAGGTGCCCGCTTTCACATGCTCCCCTATCCCACTCTTTCTGGTTTGCTAGCAGCATTCTGTATGGCCACTGCTTTTAAAAAGCCAGCATTATCTCAATCCCCCACCTACCCCGTCACCCTTGTCTGTTCACCACCACCAACCAGACCTAAAGACCCACCTCCTCCACGAGACCGTCTACTTTGCCTCTATCCTTGCTTGGCACTCTAGACAGGAGCAGCAGCACACTGAACGGACGATTAACTGTGAGCGACAAGCAAGGCTTGTTGTTTGCAGAAATGTGCTGATATCCAGCATGTGCTCAGGCTTTCAGGATTTTTTTCCAATATCCAGCAGACCTCTGAAGTTTTTGTAACATCCAGAATGGTTATTAAAAGATCTGTGTGGTTTTTTCTCCCTTCTTAACATTTTGTTTATTTTATGGAAGCTTTTGATAGGGTTCTGATATGAGAATTGCAAGAGCTGACAGTGTGTTTTTTGTTTTGAGTCTTTCGACGGTATCTGCGGCCAAATTTGGTTAACAAATGCCAGGTGTTTGGAAGTTCCTGGCAGCTTCATGGCAGTAAAATGAAATGAAAATGTGCAATGCAATAGGCCTCGGAATTGGGAGATTTTGACCTATTGGCATTGTAAATGACAATGCCATTTATGTATGTGTTAAAAAAAAACCTACAATAATAAAAGGCATTGTCATTTACAATACCAATAGGTCAAAGTTTCTAAAATCCGAGACCTATTGCATGCAAATGCTTGTTTATATATTGGCACAATTTCAGCACCGCTGTTAGTAAATTTGTTTATGTAAGGGTCCCATATATGGAGTTCTGAGACAAACAAGTTCCGTGGATCTTGTCTGACAAGGAGCCTTACCACATCATATATGATAGGTTTCGTCAAGCGTGATTACTAGTGAGGTCAAATATTTTAAAGGAATGTATGTTTCTGATCCAGAATTATTTTGAGTTACATTTTCTGTTTCGGCATACAGTCCTTGAAAATGGGCTATCAAAGTTTGAGGTTGTATGTGAAATTCTGCCTTCGATATTGCCCGGCAACTAACGTGCTATTATGTGCCAGAATGTTCTATTAGCCCCTGTTTGGCAGCTACCTGTAGATCATGCCAAACGAACTTGTACCACTCTGCCCTTGCAATCACCTGCACAATCTTAAATATGTTCCTTGCTATTTTTATGGTGTTCTGGTCTTTGCTCTTAATTGCATGTACAGTTTTGGCATTGTTACAATTTTTATTAAACCACACCTTTTTACTGCCGCCATTATTTTCAACATGTTGTAATCTCTGGTGTTTAGCGATTTTATGTCACCAAACAGTTTTTCATGTACAATCTAGGTATCGCTTGCGTTAGGGGGGCTATTCACATTCTTTGACAGGTTTTTGAGTGTTTCGGCTAATTTAGCATAGATTTGGGATATTACTTGTGGGGTATGTTTAATGTAAGAGACCACTTCAACGTGTGTTTGATATTCGAGGGATATAGCACTCCTATTTGAGCGGGAGTCATTCCACTTTTACTATCAATTATGTAGCCCTTCATCGTTAGATGAAGTGAATTGTGGTCACTATCTGTCCTCCGGAGCACAGCCATATCTTTATCTTAGCTTGGTCGATTGCTGCCTTGATAGCAGATAAGAGAATGTGATGGCTTAAACAGCAGCTCTTAAGTTGCTGTCTAGGAGAAATAGTTTCACTTTCACTGGTACTAGGTTTGCTGGAGCCAATACTAGGTTGTCTTTTTTTTTGGTGTCTAGGGTGAATCCAAATCACTTGTCATTGGATGAAAATTGGTGCCTGAAACCGTGCAGGTTCATTTAATTGTGCCATGTTTAGACTAACTGTTGCTTAATGTTCTTGGTGAATGGTAGGAATCCTGTCTTGATATGTTTGAGCTTCAGATACGTGCTGGACATCAGTCTGATGAGGTGCAGGGAGTGTTTAAAGATTTGGATGTCTAGAGGGGAGGAGTCTTTATTGGTGTATTGGTGAATTTTGATGTTGTCAGTGACTAGAGTCATAAAGGACATTATGTCCACGTTGAAGATGGCGGTGGACAAGATGTAACACTGAGAGGCTCTGCAGGTGATAGGGATCTTCCTGGACCAAGAGGTATCCATATGAAGAAGTTAGTGTTGATTGAATAAGTCAACTAGTCAATCAATCAATCAATCAATCATAAAACTTTATTCGATCTTGGAAGAAACAGATCATAAAAGCACAGTGCATCAATGATAAAAGCATAACATTTCAATAAATTCACAACATAAAGAAATTTCAAGTAAATATTAATATTGCTGCAAATGGCTAGTGATTTTCCTTTTCTTTATACAGGCCCAAAGTAAGTTAGCTACTACAAAACTAATAAAAGGATTGCTAAGTGTTTTAACAAATCCAAGAGCCACTCTACAATGTCTAAAATGATACTGTCTCTGAGCAGGTAGTATGAAACGTTCTCTTTCCACTTTATACAAATCACAAAATAAGTAATATGAAGGTCTGATTGTTCCGACAGTCCATCACATGGGCAAACAGTCAAATCACAATGCTTAAATGTTCCTGACGGGTAACCCACCATCAGAGGAAATAAATTCATACGGAATCTTACTAGGATATATCTGTGCTGTAGATTCTGAATTTCCTCTAGGTAGCAATAATCACCTTCTGCTAAAACCGGGAGATTTTGATATATCCTGACTGATGAATTGTCTTTGTTTGACTCCATTCTTTCTTGTACCACCTTAGCCATGAATTTTTCCTTTAAATCCTTCTTAGATATTTGAAGGCAATCACTAGTGTTTCTAAACAAATCCTCGAGAGCCAAGGTGCTCAAAGTAGACCTTATGTAGTGCAACCATCCTACTTTTTGAACGTTGTCTAGTTTAAGGCAATCCTTTATAATGTGTTATGTTAGAAATAGCATGTTCTTCCTCCAAGTTGAGTGCCACAAAGCTAAAGGGGCAACCCTTACCAGGTTGCTAATATAGGGGAAATACAATTCCACTTGACAATTAAAATGACAGCATGACACCGGCAGAGAAACCAGCAGCTTCATGAATTTGTCCTCAAGAATCTGTAACTCCTCAGTTGAGGACATTCCCCAGACCCCTCCATAAATTGTTGCTTAAACTGCCTTAGCTTTATATATATTTGTTATGGCTTTAATGGGTCTGGTTCCCAATTTCTTAACAAATGTATGGATTGCTGCCATACTGCTCTCCATCACTACCTCCCTGTTTTTAACCATGTTAGTCCTGGTGTGGCCCTTGTTAACATGACTCCCAGATAAGGGAAATAATCTACTACCTCTATGTTGCGGGTCCCTAGATGAAATTTTTTTAATTTTCCTCGCCCTGTAGGGTCTGCTATTAGGATAAAAGATTTTGATTCATTAACCGAATCGAAATAAGTCATAAAGGAGGCTTAGGCCATTATCATATGTTGTAAATCCCTACCTGTTCTGGCAACTAGGACAGTATCATCAGCATAAGCGAGCAACAGGAGAGTTAGGGAACCAAATTTCCGAACGTCCAGGGTCATGCCCACCAGCTCTGCCTCGACCCCATTCGTGTATAATGAGAACAAGAATGGGGCGAGGACACAACCTCGCCTGAACCCCCGTAAAATACAAAAGGAGCGGGTACATTCCCCTTCCTTACCATACCGCACTGAATATTTATTCTGGGAATATAACTGTTGAATACATCTAACAATTGACGGATCAGCCCCCATGGATTCCATTATCTCCCATAGTTTGCTGTAGTTCACACAATCGAATGCGGCTGAGAGATCCATGAAGGCCATGTAGATTTTTCCCTTTTTGCCCTGGTATATTTCTCCATGACAAGGCTCAAATTCAAATATTGGTCGACCGTACCTCTTCCCCTCCTGGAAACCATATTGGGCTGGAATCAGTATGTTTCTATCTGAGGCCCATTCCTCCAGCCTATGTAATATTAACCGTCCCATTCGTTTTGAGGTGCTGTCTAACAGGGATATGGGCCGATAATTACCTATGTTGTTTTGGGGTCTGTGTTTATAAATCAGAATGATGCCACGTAATCTATGAAAATAATAATAGGACTGATGCACAGCAGATTATCACAGTTCAATTGTTACTCAATTTTTCTCAATTTTTTAGGTGCTCCATAAGTGGCGTCGAGTGTCCTACGACGTCGTCTATGACATATAATGATTGTGGGGCCTGTGGACCACTGGTCCCATCCTTATGTGCACACTGATGTTTCCCACAAGAAATGGAGATTTCACACACTTTGTAGCTGTTCAGAAATGTTTCATTGTCTTTTATTCACATGAAGTATTTTGTAAGGAGTTTCAACATCCAATATTCAAAGCTTGATTATTTTGTCAACATATCACAATCCTTTGGTCAAGTCCAATGCATTTCGAGCCCAGGTTTTGGCCCTTCATTAGGGAAAGGACAGTGATTCGCAGTTCAGTTGGAGCGTGATGTAACTCTGAGAGAACTCGTCACGTTCGGTGCATTGATCTTCTGTTTGTGGACTCCCACAATCATTATACGTAATCTATGAAGACAGGGGGCCTGCCTTAGCTATAGCGTTGAATACATTCTGCAATAAGGGGGACCATGGGACATGGTCTTCTAGAAAAGAATCTATTGGGACCCCATCTGGGCCCGAGGCCTTTGCCTTACTGCATCTTTCCAAACCCCTTGTTATTTCCTCAACAGTAAATACGAGGGGCTCTGGGTGAGCCAAAAGGCAGGGGAATGCTCAATCTAAATTTCTCCAGACCTAAACATTTTCTCAGAATGAGCCACTCAGGTGTCCTCTCCCAAGATTCCAAAATTGGGTCCTTGACATCTTTAAAATAGGGCTTGTTTACCACTCTATTATAAACTACTAGGAGCCTAAGGGGGAAGAAAAAAGAGGTTTAAACAGGTCGCCCCCCACTCTACACCTTCTCAACAGCAAAGGACCTGCCCCTAACTAATGTGGGGCAGGTCCTTTTTTCAAGATGACATTGTCTTAGAAGGGTAGAGTGAGGGGCAGGTTGTCACGATAGTATCACACCCACATTTTTATCTTTGAATCGGTGACTCGTCTATGTACATTGAGACGGGAAGGTTTACATACATTAACTGTCGAGTAGGTATTTTTTTTTTTAAATATACGGGCTTGTTTACCACTCGCCAGAAATCCCTGCTATTATTAGTAAGAACAGCCCTTTCTAATTGTTCCCAGGCCCCAGCTTTCAGGGTCTTTTCACTTTGTTTCCTTGATTCTTTATATGCCTTGCATATTGACTTTATCTTCCCTTGATCTCTGGGGGCTTCTTTCAGAGCTTCGTGAAGGGCTTTTAGTGATTGAGAACAGGCATGATCAAACCATCGCCTTACTGGAGTTCTGTTTAAAGTTCTATTATGGGACAGTGCCTTTTTATTGCCTCTAATAATTTAGTAAAATCAAGAATAAGGTGCTCAGATAAATTTAAATCCAGACAGTTTTATAAACAATCCATGTTCTTAGATACTATTTCATGGATTGTATTTTCCTTATCTATGCTGTCCCATTTTAGTTGATATCCGTTCTTTCTAAAAACCAGTGTCTCCATGACTTTGTTCTGCATCTCTCTCGAGGCAAACCCAATGCCATGGAAAGGGAGAGAATGGCGTGATCACTAAAAGTGGTAAATATTGACTCCAATTGTGCCAATTTCCCCCCAAGGGGTTCAGAAGTCAATAGTTGACTCATAATCATTTGAGCATAAAGGTCTTTATAAACTCCCCAGAAGGTGCTGCCAGATTGTTTCTTATCTCTAGATTTCTGATAGACATTATTCTATTCAAGCTCTGGCCATATTCGTGATGGGTAAAATGGATTGCCGGGACCCCTTCCATGTCCACAATACCACAGACAGGCTTGGTGGAGTGTTTACACAGATATGTACTAAAATCACCCACCCACACAATGTTAAAATTCTCCCTCGTTCCGTCCCCCATTTTGTCAAGCTCATTTTCCAATTGTGTCACCACCAAGTTCATATTAGCTCCAAAATTGTTATTATAAAAATGTATCAATACCCAATCCTGCCCCCCTGAACCTTCTAATAGCAGAAAATGGAAAGATGGGAAAACCTTCAGGAATTTCTTTAATATTTTAGGGAGAGTATTAATGTTAATAGCCCCCCTCTGGCTCAACCTGTGTGTGCAGGGACTGCCTCTGTTTGAAAAGAACGATACCCATCTATGGCAATTTGGTCAATAGCCCAGGTCTCCTGTAAGCAAATGACATCATATTTTTGCCATACGCCCAACCAGTGTGAATTGCCCACCTTTCCCTTAATGCCAGCTACATTCCAGGAAGCTAGTTTAATTCAGCTCTCATTGTTTCCTTCTATAGCCCCTGGAGATATTGCTTCCTCATGTATTATTCCCTCTATGTGCTCTGCGGCTTGTCGGGGTACATCCACAATGGGTAGTCAGTTCTATCGAGTCCCGCTAAAGGAGCAAATCTATTTTCTGTTTCTCAGATGTAGTTTCCCGAGTTGCCTAGAGTATTCAAGGTCTTTTGTTAGGGCCTAAACCTTCCATATGCTTGGGTATGGATGCCTAGTTTACCCAAGGGGACGAGGGCATAGAAGAAATCCAAAGACAAGGCAAAGATCTGGGTGCCTGGAAGTGATATATCACAAAGTTGATGCTTCAAAAGGCTCATCACCTGCAGATTGTTAAAATTAACTACTATGCAATCTCCTTTTAAATGTTTCTGTAAGGTACCCACTTAGCTCACTCTTCTTGTCATTATAATGTTACGGGCTATACCCCCGTTATTTTCTGTCCCCAACCCTCCATATTTATTTATCCAGAATAGGGATTTGTCCATCAGCAGTTCTGTAGATTCTTTCTGCCCATCCCTCAGTTCTGGGATATTTGCCAGAACCAGCACCAGAGGTAAAGCGGCATTGGGAGATCTAATGTTGGGTACGGCTGGTGCCCCTTTCTCACTCTCTTGTCTTCCACCCGAGGTATTGCTCTCGCCCCGTGTATTTCCTCCCTCTCATCCCTGTAAGAGAATATTCTATCTGGCTGCGAGGCCCCCCCCACAAAACAGGTCTCTTAGCAGACCCGCTGGGAGCTTGCTCAAAACCAGCGGGACGTAAAGTGGGAACCGAGGGTACCTTTAGAGAGGGCGGCTCTGGCAGAATAATTCCCTCTCCTTGAGCTCCCCCGCAGATTTGGCCTTTAAAATTTTCCGATCTTACTACTGCCGTCCCTCCCCTTGGTGCACCCGCTGACCCAAGTGAACCTAAATGCTCTTCTATCTTTGTAAGTCTGTATATTAACAGCTTAAAAGAAGAGACATCATGTTCTCAAGCATATTCCACCTCGCTTCGTCAATCATTACAGAGTTTGCTTTAGCGGGGTGTAAAGTTTAACAAAAACCTGAGCACACATAACACGTGTTTCGTTGCATTTGGAAAATAGTTCAGCGACTGCCTCAGGGCTGTATGGAGAAGAGAAAATCTTGGTAGTCGCTCCCGCGGTGATAATTCCGACCCGGCTGGCTAATATGAAGTTCTAGAGTGGTGGACTGTTATATCAAAGGAACATTGTGATGCCGGTGATCCAAAGTTTAGGTCCCTACCCGGAACACAGCAGACTGCCGTGAGAAGTCCAAGCACACACGCTTTAGATCCTATTCTCCTACACGACCGCATCTTTACCCTGAAGAGACTCACGACAGACCTAACCTTTGGATCACCGGCATCACAGTGTTTCTTTGATATAACAATGCGACGAAACACGTGTTGGCTGGTTTCTGTTTTGCTTTAATGAAAATGGAATAAAAGACAAAGCAACTTTATACCAACAAGGACATTTTACCATTGTCTCTAATTCACTAGAATTGTGTGAATACAATTACACTGCTCAATTACTTTTATAAATGCCCAGGTTGTTGTTGAACTTTGTAACTGTGTAGGATTTTCCTATTAAAAAATGAGGGGCTATAGAGCTTATCCCCTTACCTTGTTGCACCATACACTTCTGTACCTACTAATATGCACGTTTACTAGCAGAGCGCCACATTTCCTGAGTTACTAAAAACCCTCCAACCCAGAACTGCTTTAGCGGGGTATGTTTGTGAGATACTTGGTTCTCCTTCGCTTGCTAGCTGTGGTAATTTTATTTTTAGATTTTTCATTCGATTTGGTTTTGCTCTTTTCCCACATTTTTAGGTCTCGCCTGGCGTGGGCTGCGCACATGCGAAGTCTCGCTGGCGAGATTTTATGTTTTGGAGTAGCTTCTGTAACAGGCTTTAAGCTCCGCCCCTCTTTTCCATTGGCTGGAGTCACCGTTTATGGTAAACGGTGGCCAGCCATTGGATAAGAGGTTTGTCTGACGTAGACTTTTCTCTTTGTCAGACGGCCCATTTGGACGGGCTCGTCTGCCTTCCTCCCGTTGTAAAAGCTTTCTTATCTTTATGGGGCCATGTGTTTCAAACACATGGCCCCATAAAGACAAGAAATCGGCGGACTGTGCTTTTTTTTACTTGCTATTAGTTTTGGATTCCTCGCACTTTCACTTTTTTTTACTTGCTATTTGTTTTGGATTCCTCGCGCTTTTTTTTACTGGTTAAATAATGTGATTACTATACTCCCAAGCACAGCATACATAATTCCATGTTGGTAAAGTAGAAGAGCGAAAATAGTACGATGACTAGCGTGCGATAACAACCAGAGATTCTGATTTATATCCTTCAGTGTCATACAAAGAAGTCTAAGGAGCAATAGCTGGTGTTCAATACCAAAATCAGATGTGCAGCAGTACAACCATTCATGTTACCTTGTGTTTCGTTCGCTATTTCTAAGACTAGTAGTTTTCTGTTCTATGCAGTTAATGCAGGTCTTTTTTCTCTGTAAATGCTCAGAACAGGAAGTGATTCATTTGTCATATGACTGAGAGTGCGTTTAACCAATGAGAAAACAGGTAGGTTGCTGAACAGGAAGAGTTGACTGGCCATCTTTGTAAAGGGTCCACGTCTTGGTAGTGCAGTCGAAAAGCTGGACGCTTGTACGCTTTTATAGTGCGGGACAAACATTCTTCAATATCTAAGAATTAAATAGAACATCAATGCCTCTTGGAAAATAATATTAGAAACGGTCGCAGAAGTGATTGCCATCTTGGCACTGTCATGATTTTACTGTACTAACTCCTGCTGAAAGCTCTCTTGTTGTGTGCTTGAGTAACGTTCGGTCCAGACTTTCACTTTGTGCTCGAGTACTCGTGGTCAAGGGCTGGCTTCAGGTAGAGGGTTTGCTTTTAAAAATATGCTTCTCTGTACAGAGTCATCCACTCCCGAGGATAGCAGTGAGCTGGCGAGAGACTGTGAAGGAAACAAGCTCAACTCTAGCAGTGTGTTTCAACTCTAGTATAATGAGTTATGTTAGTGGGGCAGCTGCGAGCACTGCAGAGAGAGCTGAAATGCGTCAACCTCTCATGAGTTCTCTGAGGGGGTAGGAGGGTCAGCTGCAAGCCAGGGGCGTAAGGCAAAATAGTGCCCCCCTCCCCCCGTCTTCCATATCTCACAGATATTCCTTGGCCTCAATGGGGGCCTCGGGAAGGGTTGGGCCCCCCTCAACACAGGGGCCTGTGTTACTCCCCTGCTGCAAGCACTGCACATATAGCTGAACTCTCAACTTCCCATGAATACTCTTGGAGGTGTTTGGGCATAAGAGGCACTTCTGCAAGCACTGCACACCGAGCTGAACTGTGACAACCTCTATCATGAGTTTTGTTGCGGGTCTGCTGTATACAAAGCATAGCCAGCTGAACTTCTCCAGTTCCTGTCTTGAGTTCTTTGTGGCAGGGGATTCAGGGCTTGCTGTATGGTTCACACTGTGAACTGAGTGGTCTCAAACTATGACTATCTGGGCGGTGGTTATGTGCAAGCACTTGACAGCAAGCTGAACTGTGTCAAACTCTAGCAAGAGTTCTGTGGTGAGTCTGCTTCAGGCACCGCGTAGCCCAGTAATAACTTCATTTGGGTCCCGTGCTCAGAGCAGCCCTGGTTTTCGACCTAAAGACTGGAGGCCCCCACACATTGAAAGCTAGCCCCACTGCTGTCTCCCTCTACAGTAGGGGTTTATCTAAAAAAAGATACATTTTACAAGACAACTTCCTGCGGCCCATGAGCTTCTATCACAAACCCTTCTTAGGTGTGCATGTTGGAAACACCTCATTGGTTCAACAAAGGTCGTGCTCAAGAGAATATTGGGAGATGGAGGTAGGGCCTGTCTATGAATGGATGTGCAGGGGGGAGGCCCTATATAGTCTCACAATGCACCCCTTACAGGCATCCTGAGACTGGTGATCCTTCTTTTATTCTTACACTCACTCACACACAGAGGGCCACAGACAGGAGCATTGCTCTGGCTTCCCACTTCTGATTCCGAATGCCATCCCTTCTTATCATTTTCCACCAGAGTGACAATTACAAGATGCCCTTCACTTTAAGTGTGCACAGGAAACCTTACACACCCACATTAATGGTGAAGGAAGGGGACTAAGACCCTAATAGGTGCCGCCCAGCATACCTGCCTCATTATTAAAACAGCTGTCAGTATACAGTGAATACTAAACCCTTTAAGCACAGATTTCTTACATACCTGATACAGCTTTCCTGTTCATTCCACTCCAACAACCTCAAGAATCATTGCACAACCTGTGGCCCCAGTTTACCCATCACAACATATCAGGTTAGCATAAGCAGGGTTCAATAGTCAGCCTATAATGCACTTACTGTTTGATTTTAATGTTTGGCAATGTATATATGAAGGGATCAAGCCAAATATCCAAATATGGTTTTCATTTGTACTGTGGCAGACATGCTAATAAATTCTCTTTGTGTGATGGAGGTCATAGGCGTACATAGTTCCTATATGGAACCTATGCAATGTGGATGGTCACCTATATCAGTAAGGGGCTGTAGAAAAAGACATTGCTGTGAATCGATTGTGGGGGCCTGATCAGTACAGGGGCTGGGTTGATGTCTTCTGGCACCAAGGGATCTTCACCTGGCGGAACAGCTGAACTTGGCCTCTACACAGCTGGGAAGGCATGGGGGAGTTTAGGTCCTGGACTTAATGTACTACTTCCCTTCCCAGTGCTTCTATGAGAAGTGGCAGATGGAAGCTCTGCAAGTACTTGGCCAATATGATTTTAGAAGCATCTGGAGGCTGCATACTCTCTTCAGGGACTAATAAAAGAAGAAAACCACACTGTGCATCATTGGTTGTCACATTTTACCGTTGGATGGACACACAACACTGACATAAAGGGACAAACTCATGCTGTGAGATGTAACTATCTTTCAGGCTACTTAAAGCGACCTGTGTTTTGTACATGGTTGAGTTCTTCTGATCAATTTACTTGATGAGTGTTTTTGCACTTTGGTGTCACAGAACGTTCACAATTCAGAGGCCAAGCGGTTGCATTCCATAGATACTCAACACATTCATCACATACAGGTGTACTGACAATAGGTCTCGCCTTTAATTAAGTTAAAGCCATTTGCTTTGCTATACAATACCATTAGCAAAGCAAATGGCTTTAACTTAATTAAAGGCGAGACCTATTGCATTTTCAATGCTTGTTTCCTCTTAGCAGCAGGTTCAGTATTGGGCTCTGCAATGGGGGCTTGATTATCTATAGGTAGAAAAATCTGATGGCATGTTCATCATCGCACCACTTGTAGTTGCTATTTTAGAGCAAATAGGTGTTGGCACAGGAATCGTTAATCACAGAGTCACTCATAACTGAGGCCCAATGTAGGTGTGAACTTACCTTTGTTGATCATTCAAGTGGGAAACACTGACTGACATCAAATAAAACAATTATAGCTCGAAAGTTGATTAGAATAGCTTGGACGCTGACTTCTCTCAATCTTAGCACAGAGGATTGATTGCCTCAGCCACGAGTCTAAGAATGGACCTTGTACTCCATCAGTCTTCTAAGCCAGAAAGTTGACAACTTCCAACATTCTTGCATTGGAAGTGAACATATTCTTGGCTTGGAGGAGGTTGCCTTCTACCAGCGATCTTTGGACTGAGGCTGACCTATGTTAACATTCTAGGCTTAGTAGGTTCCTTTTCACATCATCATTTGGCTTAGGTCATCATTTGTAGGTTCTAAGTAGATTTCTGTTCAATGCCAGCGCACTCACAACCTTGAAAAGAGAGAAGAAATATTAATCATACAATAATGCCAAATGACAAATTGTATATAACGTAGTACACTTTGGTATATTGCAATATTTCTGAGGCAGAGACGATGAGAAGATGAATGAGGATGACAAAAGGGAAGTCCTTGTAATGGGAATAGTATAGGTAATAATTCAGAGCAGGCTCATCCTGAAGTCCTGAGGAAAATGTTAGTGAACGGATAAAACATGAAGACAACAACAAACAGTGCGCACATAGGAAGACTCGGTGTGAACTAGACAGCTGCAAAAGAACCAACCAATGCAATGTTGCCAGGCTCAAGAAAACCCCAATACTTCCTGCTTTTATCTCTGCTGCCTGGTTTGTCCCAGGAATATTTGCTTCTCATTGTTCAGTCCTCTTATTGAACCGGAAGTGCACAGTTGCCATATTGAGTTGCATATAACACGAGAGCTGGCTGCTATGCAAGTTGAACCAACTATTGGTTGGAGATGCTCAAGAAAACCCGTCTGTCATAGTCGCCAGGAACATGGACCTTGTGACATTACTCAGCAAGTCTTGACAGTAGCAAGAACAACTGAGGCTGGGTCGGTCTGCCACTTTACAAATGCCGCTGAGATCCAAGACAATTTTATTGCCATTGCCCCAGGCAAAATATGCATTAAAAGGCAAAACTGACCATCAGTGGTATGATTGAACCATCAACTTTTAAAGGTGACAACGAATATTAATTTTTAGCGAATTGTTTAGAATAATTCTCTGTTCAACACCCTCCTCCCACCTGCTATCCAGAAACCTCCCTATGTATTTTCGCTTGTTTGCTCACTAAGTTTGTAAATATGTCATTATGAATTTATTGTGTGGAAAAATCAACAAAGGACGTCATTTTTGTCTCTTCTAACGCCCTCTCATCCCACAGCCTTCCATCTTTTGGCTCGTTATCATTGTAACTGAACGACTGAATATCGTTATTAATCTACGTTTCTTGGAGGAAATACTTGAAACCCCATATTTAAAATTTTAGAATGCTTGCAATATTTAACATTTTATATATACATTTTTAGGAAATATGAGCTATACTCTCATTTACAGGGCCCAAGTCAAAGGAAGGTATGGCCTAAAAGATCGACGAGCACTGGCCTAGAGGATGATCTTTGCCACTGTTCTAAGCTAGACAGTTTTTTCTGTTCACATTCTAGAGATGGAACTTGGCTTCTGCCAACATTCTAAACAAGAATGTTGACCACTGTCAACATTCTATTTCTGGAAGTTGGTCTTTGATTACATTTTATATGTGAAAGTTTCTCAAAACTGGAAAAATCCTCTGTCACCTAAACCTAGCACTGTCTTCTGACATCATTCTAAGCACAATTGTTCTAATCTGATTGTCTACCTACAGTTTTAATCTAATAACATTCATAGGCTGACAAAACTGCAAAACTAGTTTAATATCCACTGCCAAGATGCTTCCGCTGGAGTGGATACATGGAAAACGTTAGATTGTTCTTTTGTCTTCTTGACAATCTGATAATTGGCATCTGTAATCAACCAAGAGTTTGTTCTATGATGTTGTTTCCCCTCCACAAGTTACCTTATGTTAAGTTGGAATTTACTGTCTAGTTGTTTACCTGTGTTGTTTCCCATAGGCACCCGTACCCCCCTCGCGCACCCTCCTGCATTATGATGTAATCAGCTGGCTTTCTAGAATGCCAGCTGATCATAGTTGTCAGTTGAAGAAGATTCATTGGGGAAGTGACGTGTTGTTTTTTACTGCGTTGTCCTCTACATTGGAACACATTCGCTCTACGTACGTGAGTCCATCTTTGAGGTATCTACGTTTTCTGTCACGCTTGCTCAGAGGTCACAGCCTTTGCGGAGAACTGGTTGCACATGTGCATTGTACACGCATATCCAGCGCTATTAAAAGCCAATCGGTGTATCAGTTCTGAACAGCTTCTCATTGTGGCATTGTTCAGAATTTTCATGGAGTGGTGAGAGCCTTATTCTACCTTTATTGGTTCTTGAAGCCCCTGTGCAGATATAATGGTACTTTGGGGAGGGTTTTCTAGTGACTGATAGTTTCTGAGTAACTTCGAACAATTTTCTCTGCAGTAGTTTTAAGCAAACTAATCCTTGGGTTGTGTACATTCCTTCATTTCTTTGCAAACATACTCCTCCCTCTGTAATTTGCGTCGGATGTGCACATCGCCTTTCACCTTGCTTTACGTCATGGCTGTGGGTAATGTGTATAATGTATCTCCTTCACAAGCATTTTTGCCAGCAGTAGGTGAGCCTGCATTAAAGTGGGAGAAATGGCGTGAATATTTCAAGAATTATATTTCCACCTTTGATGATGATGACAAGGACTTAACCCCGGAGAAGAAGAACAAAATGTTATTGCATTGCTTAGGTGCTTGTGGTCTTAAGGTGTATAATCGAATTAATAAGAAAGTGCTAGTGGGCAATTTGATGCGTATATAAATGCTTTAGAAGATTTGGACAGTTACTACAAACCTATGGCTTGCGTTGCGGATAGATATCAATTCTTCCACCGTAAACAGGGGAAGGAGGAATCTATACAGAATTATGTGTTGGTACTTAAGAATTTGGCTCTCACATGTCGTTTTGGGAATCTGCGTGACAAACTCATAACGGATCAGATTGTAATGAGCGCTGCAAATTCGACCATTCAAGACTCAATGTGGGCAAAGGTGAAAAACCTCTACAGGATGTGATTGACATTGTCAAGAGAGCAGAGTTGACAGGGAGATGTGCCAAAGCCGTACTCTTAGAAAACAAAGTATGGCATGAGAACTCAGCTGTATTGGCCAAAGTAAGCGGTGTGAAGTCAGCTCTGCACACTCTGTTCCATACAGAAATAAAGAAGTGTTTGAGACAGAACGCAAAAACAATATCAAAGGTTTTTCTTAAAGGAAGTGTTATAGGTGCGGAAACAGGAGACATTTGGCTAATGACAGGAAATTAACCTGCAGACACACAGAAGTGTGCATAGTGTGGTATTGTAGGTCATTTCCAGAAAGTTTGCCAGAGAAAACCAAGTGGTAGAGTTAAGGTGATTGAGTAGGGGGGGAATACAACTCAGAGTCTCCAGATGATTCTCACATTAACATGTGTGTACTTAATGTGGATGATGCGCATGTACGTAACATAGATACAGAGGAGAAGGCAAAAAGAAAGAAACCCATGTGTGAGATGTCTATTGGGGGAGTAAACATTTCTGTTGTTGCTGATTCAGGATCCCCATACACAATTGTGAATAAGGAGGTGTGGCATAGAAATGTGTGCATGCGTTAGGACAAGAGTTGGCCCAACCTGATATTACACTAAAAACTTTCACATGTGAACTTATTGCGATGGTGGGTTACAAGTAATGGATTTTTCTTTTTAAAAAACAGGAAAACTATGAGCAAATTGTATGTTTCCGCCCTGGTCCTTCCGTATTGGGTTGGAAGGATCAAGGCAAGTTGGGCATTACTCTCATTACCAACAGCCCTGAACCAGTTCTATTAATGCAACCAGAGGAAGAATTTGGTTTAGTAATTTCTAGGAAATTTCAGAAAGTGTTCAGTGTTAGTATTGGGATGTTAAAAGGGTTCCAATACAAAATTCAACTCAAAGCAAGTTCCAAACCATGTATACACAAGGTAAGAAACATTCCATTTTCATTAAAAGATTAAGTAAAGCTACAACTAGAAGTCTTTCAAAAGGCTGGGGTCATAGAACCAACAGAATCCTCCAAGTGGAATGCGCCCTTGGTCGTGGCCAGTAAAGCCAATGGAAAATTGAGGCTATGCATAGATTTATGCGATCTTAATCAGGGCATCCAGGTGGACCAATATCCCCTCCCTAAGATTAATGAGATGCTTTCATGCACGAAAAACATGAGGTGGTTTTCATCCATGGATCTCACTGCGGCCTACCATCAGGTATCTTTGCATCCTGACAGTAGAAATCTTACTACATTGATATCACCGTTAGAATGCTATAGGTTTAAAAGAGTCCCCTTTGGATTAACCTCTGCGGGCGCTATGTTCAAAAGGTTAATGGATGAGATATTCAAGGGGTTTGAGAACCTGCTCATCTTTCAGGATGACATTTTAGTAATGGGAAAGAGTAAGGAAGAGCATGACTGGAATTTATTCAAAGTTCTCAGTACATTGCAAGATAAATGGATGCCTTCTGAATACAACAAATGCAAATTCGCCATGAAACAAGTTACTTATTTGGGTCATGAGATCACACAGAAAGGTATTAAACCAAAAAAAGAGTTGTTGATGGCTATAAGGGATGCGCCTGTACCCAAGAACAAAGATGAAGATAGAGCGGTCTTGGGATTGGTGGAATTTTATTCAAAGTTCGTGAAATATTTTTCTTACAAAACATTTGACATCAAACAACTTTTAAAACCTAAGAACAAGTTTGAATGGTCTCCAAGCTGCCAAAAACATTTGTTTCTCAGAAGTAGGAGATTTGCAATGCCCTTCCTTTATACATTTTCGATCCCAAATTGGCAAGTGTGGTCACTTTTGATGCTAGTGGGAAGGGTAGCAGAGCAGTCCTTACCCAAAGGAACAAGTTGGATACCGGGGACACCATTGCATTTGCCTCATGCTCTTTAAAACCTACTGAGGAAAAATACTTCTTTATACAACTCGAAGCTCTTGCGTGTGTGCGGGATTTGGAGCACTTCCTCCTTTCTATTTGGGGTAAGAAAGTGATATTACGTAGCGATCATAATCCCCTTACCAGAGTATTAACCACTAAGGGGTTGTACGCTGCTTGACCCAGGCTAGCTCTCATGTAGGTAAGATTGTTGGATTTCAACTATGAAGTGCAGTACGTACCTGGTGTGAAGAATGTGGTTGCAGATTTCCTCAGTCGTTTGCCCCTTCCCATGTGTGATAATGTTGAAGATATGGGGGAGGAGTTTTGTGTTGCCAATATTACTGAGGAGTTCCCTGTCATTTCTAGTGAAGAGTGGAAAAAGGCACAAGAACAGGATGTAATTCTCCAAGAAGTAAGCAAGATGATACTTGGTCGGTGGCCAGGAAAGAAAGCTATTTGAAAGAGTTAAGAACATTTTGGGAACTCAGGTATGAGTTATCGTTGGAAGATGGTCTGATTTTAAGGCAAGTAGTACCCCCTGAAGTGTTGAGAAGTAAAATCCTGGTGATTTGCCACGAAGGACACTTAGGTATTAACAAATCTAAGTGCAAGGTTAAATGCTGGTATTGGTGGCTGGGCTGCGACATAGAGATTGAAAAAAAGTGAGGAACTGTATAACATGCGAAAATTCAGATAAGTCACAAGTTACTCTCAGGCCTTCATTACATCCTTTGCCCAGTCCAGGGATGCCCTGGGAGAGAGTAGGTACTGATTTCTTTGGACCCATAAGGGAGCATGGAGAACAAGTGAATGCTGTTGTGCATGTCTATCAATTTTTTAAGTGGCCAGAGATAGACATACTTCAAAAGATAGACACAGGCAGTATTATCAGATTCCTAGATAAAGTTTTTACTAGGGCGGGGTTACCTAAGTAGATTATGAGTGACAACCAGGGCCGGACTGGCCATAGCGGGCACTGGACATTTCCACAGGAGGCCGCTAGGGTGGGGGCCGGTTTTGGGCCCCTGGGGGGCCGTTTTTGTTACCGGGGTCGGCAATATCGGTCCCCTGTAACAAAATCGGCTGAAACCGGCCGTCGCAAACTGCTCGGCTGCACCCCCCTCAACCCAGTGTGGAGTGCAGCTGAGCAGTTTGCCAGGGCTGGTTTCTATTCCCAGTCCGGCCTTGATGACAACGGACCACATTTCACCACAGAGACCTTTAAAAAATACCTGGAAATAAACGGTATTGTACACAAGACAACTTCTGTATTCCATCCTGCCGGGAATGGAGCCGTGGAATGGTTTAACCATGTAGTTAAGGGCATTGTGCAGTTAGCTAACAATAACAGATTGGTCTGGAGAAATTAAATGCATAACATGGTGTAGGCGTACAGGGTAACTCCCAATGAGAGTACAGCTTCCAGTCCCTTTGAATTGATGATAGGACGAACTCCCATGTCCAAAGACAATATTGGGTGGCTGGAAACAGCGAAGAGGGTTGAGTGGTCTCCCAAAACAGTGGGAAAGAATTTGTTACAATCACAAACTGTTTGCAAGGAGTGGCATGACTTGAAACATAAAAGAGCAAGCCTGTGGGTATCATGGCTGGTGATTGGGTAAGAGTCAAGAAGAGTGGTTTCATTGAGGAAGGCCAGAGTCGTTATACCCAGCCTCTTGTCGTGGAGAAGCTTCTTTGTAATTCCGCTTTATTTAGCGATCGTAAGGTCTGGCATGTGTCTGTGCTCGCTGTGTGTAAGATTAAGACCACGCACGCAATACTGATGAGCTACGTGCATCCCAGGAGCAGATGCAGTTTTTGCGAGAAGACACTATAAACAGTAAACAGAGTTCAGAGTGGATCTAGGAAGATGATTTAGATAAAGACAAAGGAGGGGTGGATGCTCCCATTGATGAATGGCCTTGTGGTTGCAACTTCACCTCGGTCCAGGGTTGAGGGAGCTCGCCGTATAAACGATTCTTGTGAGGTTCATGATAATAGTAGCACGACTCAGCTTATGGGATTTGAGGATACCGCCGTTGGTGACATCCCAGGAGGGAGCAGTATGAGCAGGAGTGGACGAGTGATTTTTAAACCTTGTAGGTTTAAGGACCTTTGCGTGTGACTAATGAGTAATAATATTTGCTATGTATATACTTTTCACTATATTAATCTCTGGTTACAATTCTTTGAACTGTGTTATTCGCTTTTGCATCTTTTTAAGGGAGAATAGTAACATCCTACATTAACCTTATCCCCTATTTTACCTTGGTTGCATTTCCCAATTCTCTCTTTTTTCCCCCTCCTCACTTCTCCTTCCTTCTGGTGCCCTCACCCCAGGTATGCCACTTTGCTTCCCTCTCCCTTCCCCTTCCTGCTGCTACTTCCTGGTTCTGCTATGTATCGTTCTTGCCCTTCTTTTGTGAGGAAGGAGATGTGTTAAGTTGGAATTTACTTTCTAGTTGTTTTCCTTTGTTGTTTCCCCTAGGCACCCGTAACCCCTCGCACACCCAACTGCATTATGATGTAATCAGCTGCCATTCTAGAATGCCAGCTGATCATAGTTGTCAGTTAAAGAAGATTCGTTGGGGAGTTGATGCGTTGTGTTTTACTCCGTTGTCCTCCTACCTTGTGTATTGTGTACACTGCATAGTCGTCTTTACCCCTTAAACCTCTTCATTTGTGTCCCACCCCCTCTCAAAACAGTACTCCTCTAATGCCGATGGTAATTTCATTTATGCAAATGCCATGCTCTTCAACTGTTCTTTGGTGTATCATCACATAGTGACGCGATACCTATTGGTTTATGAGCTATAAAATGCAATGGAGTATAGAGCATGGGCTCAGGAGTTTTCCTTCCAGCAGGTCCATGAGGTCGCCAATAAAGGCATTGTGGGGGATGGGTGCCAGAACTGATCCCTGTGATAACACTGGTTCCCCTCTGCTAACAGAGAGAGGTACACTCACCATCACGCTACCTCCTCTCACCTCTTAGAGCTGTCCCTGTGCTCTTTTAACTTTACCTTCTAGATCACAGTAGTGTGGGTGGTTTTCAGGACAGGAGTGCTGGCGTTCCTGTATCCATAATGCATTGCTCTCTGGGGATGCCTCACTGTTCTTGTGTGGGCCGCGGAGATGCAGTTGCCATGGTGATCAAAACACTCTCACAGACCTGGTGTCTCTTCACCGCTGAACACCTTGGTGGATGGAAAACGTTTAACGCGTGCACAGCTCCCCCTCCCTACTAACTTCCCCTTTTACTCCCTTGTGAGGTGGCTGCGTCATCGTAAAATGATTAACCCACCTCCTCGCAGTATGGGGATCCCTCAATCTGAAAGAAATCACCAGATTCAATCAGATGGGCAGGCGAGAGGCTTTGCCTTTACGGTGAAACTCTTGCATGCTGGTCACGAATTTGTGTTTTTGTTTTGGTGACGTAGTTATTCATGCTGTATTAGTATGGAGAGTGTGGCGTGTGTAGGACATAGAAAGATTAGGAGCTGGTATCGTTGTAGTACCAAGAGAGAGTTCAGAATTCTGATGACGACGGTTTTCACGTATAATCACACCATTTACCGCGTAGGAGCACAGAGCAGGAAACTAAACAGTTCAATTAAAGCAGACATGAACGTGCACTTCTGTGTCTATCTGAGCTGAATATCTATAGCTTTGTATGTATGGCTTTCAGCCTATTCACTTGTGGTAATTATTTCACAAGCTATAAATAATTCGTTGCAGCACAACCTACTACCCTGCAGGTGCTGTCTGTAATCTTTTAAAAACGTTGCGCCTGATTTTGAGTTTGGCAGACGGTGTTAGTATGGTCTCCATGGCGGAGTACTTTACTCCCACAATGGCGAGGGTACTCCGCGTGCCAAATGTAGGGGTGCCCCTCGGACCAGCAGACTTCTCTTGCACTTACTGAAACCGCCATCATGGAGGTTTGTGGAAATGCAATGAAAGTGTACCATGTGGCTTCATCAACACGACCGCACAGAACTGCACACTTTCATTTTCTTGTTTTAGTTTCAAAAACAATATTCCAAAGCTGGATTTTGTTTTTGAAATTAAAAAAACCAATGACCCTCCGACCCTGGGAGCTTTCTCTCATGGAGTAGGGGTAATTGAAAAGTTTTTACTTTTACATACCTCAACGTTTTGGGTTGTACCTGTCTACTCTCGATCGGTCGGGCAGACATATGGCCAAACAGATGTCTGACGGCCCTTACTATCAGGCACAAGTCCTATAAAAAGAAGTGGGGGGACTGACAATATGCAAATGACCTCATGACGTGGGGTCCAGCTTCTTGGCTGGGGAGACGGCGTTCACCCTGTGAAAAGAGTGGGGGGACGCCGTGTACCTGCGTGTACCCCCGACTCGAGCCCTGCTTACTATGTCGGGCTGCCAGATGGATTTGTAGGTCAACCCATCTGAAAATCAGACCTGCGTGGAACTTCAGTGTGGCGGAGAAAGTACTTTGTCGGCTATGCACAGAGTACCCTCCTTGACAAACTTTAAATCGGGCCCTGTTACTTTCTTGGATGTACGACGGTACGACGCATGGTTTTCCCACGCGTACCGTTACAACGCGTTTTTTACAACGCAAGTCGTTACCACGTCTTTCGTTGGAGGGATGCGGACTTAGGAATATTTTTATTTACTATTCCAACACCAGCCTACGTACAGTAGGGAAGGTGTTGGATAGTAAATTAAATTATTCCTTGTCCTGTAGCGCCCTCCAGCGCAAGTCGTGGTTACGACTTGCGTTGTAAAAGACGCGTTGAAAGGGTACCACGGCGTAAAATCCGCGTGGTAAAGGATGTTCCCTCTCTTTCTTAGCCTGTCTGATACAGGCAAAATAATTCAGTCGAATTTAGCGAAGGAGCAAAGCACGTTCCAATGAGCAACATTTTTGATGGTCAGAAAAATATTGCTCCTAGCAATTGCCATTTTAGTGCTCTGCAATCATTTTTCATTATCTTGGAAAAACTGCTAAAAGATGCCATTTATCATGCCAAATAAATTGCCATCCCTGGGGCATCCGTACTTAATAGGTATGATAAATATTGCACCAAACAGTGGGTAACTCCTAATGAGGGCCTTGGCCAAAAGTGTTTTTTGAATGTCAGTTAAGGAACATGAATGTAGTTCCTGATAGGGCAGAGTTTAAATTTTAGTCCTCACTTAACGTTCTGGGGTTATTTACTGACCACTAGATGGACGATTGTTAGTCCTGCCCCACAGTGACTGACAACTTCATGAAGTTGATTTGTACAGGCACTTCCTCATTTCTACAAACATGCCAACATTTTGGAAGAGAAAAGTGGGAGATGTTTTAAAAATATTCGGGAGAATCTATTTCTCTTATTGACTTCTATTGTGGCCTGCATAGGGTCGATTGGCATGTATGGGATTTGCAAGTGTGTTGCAGGATTGGATATGAGAAAGGCAAATATATATTTTTCCCTTACCTGTCAGGACCATTGAGAAAGAGCTATGGCAGTCAGAGAGTGTGATAAAAATGTAGTGCACTGGCCTGCATTAGCAGGTAACTGGCAGTGTATAATCCGAGTTACACAAGTCCAGCCCCTGCCGTCAGAAGCCCACTGAGGAATCGGGTTTTTGCATGCAGGTGGGAGACTAGCCTTGAAATTGATAGTCTCCCGCCTGAATCGGGAGGGTTGGCATGTATGTTTCTATCTTACTGCAGACCCTGATTTTTAACGGTCACTCAATGATTCCTCTAACTCTCACATGAATTCCTCTTATTTTTGTTTGAAATTGTATTGTAATCTTTTGTCTCATCCTGCATTCTTATTATAAACCCTCAATTCCTCTCTTTGTAATAGATATTTCTAGCCTCAGATGCCTGATCTTGCAAATCTCAAGACTTCATTAAGAAACTCTTGCAATTGCTCCTCTGCACCAACAGGTGGTACCATCGACTTCCCTTGTGACTCCGTCCTGATCCAAAATTAAGACAAAGAGCCACATAAAGCCACCACCCCTTTGCGTATATCTGTTCTTCTTCTTCCATGCCTGAAGACGTGGACCCGGAGACTTGCTCCTTCCAATTTCGTTTTTTTCACAGTGCTCTGACAAGCAGGATGGCAAGTTTCAAGCTATATATGTCAGAAGCAGATGTCTGTGAGGGACCCACATGATGTCTGTTTGTGGTACCTCGGGACCAAGAATGGCTTCTATCACTATTAAAGTTAAGCAACTTTTAGAAAGTTCCCACTTTACATTTCAGCTAGTCCAGTAACCTCACAAAGGCACTGACACATAGACTGGTTTCTGACTACCTGGGAAGATGTGTGAATGTCTCCCAGGCCCGAGAACAAAGGCAGTTGCCGCAGAGCGAGGTGTCACCTTCTCTCCCAAGATGGTGTTTACCCAAAGGAAAAGCTTCAAAGGGTATAGCACCACCGGAACATCACTTTTGGTGACGTTCTGGTGGCGCCATGCCCTTCTTCATATTTACAATGCGGCACTAAGCCACTTTATGTGGCTTAATGGCACCTTATAAATACGGCTCCTTTACACATATCACTTTGCGTGAAATGGGCTTGCAATGGGTGTTGCTGTTGGCGTTCTACCACACTGCCTAATGCTTCGTGACGCTGCACCAGATTTACAAGGATCTGTAAATCTGAGGCAGCTCCAAAAACGAATGCCATGCAATAGCAGGCGTTAGAGTGGCGCAACAATAAGAGATACTTCTATTTCGCTTTGTTTTTGCTTTTTGTTTGTGTGGTGCATTCTGCAGCCACATAGAAAGAGCAGAACCCCATTAATGATTGTTTATGTGAATTTAATAAGGACAATTTTCTACTTCTATGTGTGCTGGAGAATGCTCCGCACTCCGCCATTTCTATTTGTGCTGCAGAATGCTCCGCGCTCTGCCATTTCCTTATAAATATGCCCCACAATCTTCCTTGTTTCTCTGAATGTGACACCCTAGGTACCTCCAGGCATGGCTCAAGGTGCCATAGGATTCAAGCTGCACATCACTTCAGCAAGGCTCACACTGGTCTGGGGTTGCATGTTTTCATTTTCTGAATGGGTGTTACTTTAAAGTTATTTTGGCACCCCTATTGTTCCTATTGACGTAGGATCGTGGATTATTTGAATTACACATGGTGGTTCCCTTTCTGGTGTACTACAGTGAGGTAAAATGATGACTTGGAAAGCAGCATAAAACATAATTATCTGCAGCTGAAATTTAATCCAGCATTTGCTAATTTCCTTTGTTTCTTTGAGTGTGATGCCCTAAGGGTGACAGGCATGCCCAAAATCGGGCCCATAGCTCACCATGCCACAGAATTTAAGCTGCACTTCACAGATGAGGCCCAGCAAGGCTGAAACTGTCTTGGCTGACTTGAGTTCCTGTTCAGATGGGGTATAGCCTGGGATATCAGACTATATTGTTCTACTATAATAGCATAAATGCTTGTTGTCATTTGGTTGCTTCCTACCTGGAGTGGCTGTGATTATATATTTAATATATATTTAATATTTATAAGGCGCGACTAATCATCCCCAAGGGGATCTCTCGGCGCCTGGGAAGCAGATTACCGGATGGACAGTGCTCTAACAAAACAGCCACGTTTTGAGAAGCTTCTTGAATTGTGACAGGTTAGAACATGCTTGCAGCTCCTCTGGTAAGCTATTCCAGTGGGCGGGGGATAAACGGGAGAATGCACGCCCTCCCATCTTGGTTTTTCTGATTCTGCAGGTGCAGAGCAGCCTTTGACCGATAGATCTCAGGAGGCGCCCTGGAATGTACCATTGCAGCTTCTTGGTGAAGTATGTCAGTCTGTGTCCTTGCAGGGCTTTGAATATCAGCCAGAGGAGTTTAAAAATTGATCTTTTCCTAATGGGAAGCCAGTGAAGTTGCCGTAATAGAGGAGATGATGAGGTTCGTGCGGGCTTCATTTAGGGCCAGGTGAGCTGCCGTGTTTTGTACAACCTGCAGCTGTGATAACAGATCTTCTCTGATTCCTACCAGTAGAGAGTTCCCATAGTCTAGTCTACTGAGTAGAAGCGCATGAATTAGAACTTTCCTGGTGTAAAGGGGGATCCAAGGAAAGACCTTTCTCAGCATGCGCATCATGCCGAAGCACTTGCCCGAGGTGATTTTTACGTGCTTCTCCATCGAGAGTTTGTCGTCAATCACCACATCCAGGTCCTTAGCACATTTTTTGGGAATGGAGCCTTCCCCCAGTTCCTCCAGCCACCACTCCGTGGACCATAACTCCTCAGTTTTCCCGAATAGTAAGATCTCTGTCTTACTAGAGTTCAGTTGTAAGAAGTTCTTGCTCATCCAGATTGCAGTTTTTAGCATGCAGCTCTAAATTTTTCTCTGGTCAGAGTGAAGTCTTTCCCTATAGGGACTATCACCTGGGTGTCATCTGCGTAGGGGATCGTATGGAATCCACACGATCTAATGATTGGGGCCAGCGGGTAGACATAAATATTAAACAGGGTGGGACTTAGTATGGAGCCCTGTGGTACCCCCTTGTCCACCACTGTAGGTTGAGATACAAACGTGTCCAATTGTACACATTGTGTTCTTTCTGTCAGGCAGCTATGTATCCAGTTTAAAGCTGCACCTCTGACACCAATCCCCCACAGCTTTTCCAAAAGGACACTATGAGAGATGGTGTCAAAGGCTGCCGACAGATCCAGGAGAATTAGTATAGCGGGAGTTCCTTCATTCAGTAGCATCCTTATTGAGTCAGTGACCTCTGTCAATGCAGATTCCTTGCAGGGACCAGCACGGAAACCCGACTGCGACGGATCGTGCAGATGATATTGTTCTAGGTCGTCAGATAGTTGTCGATAAATAAAGGATTCCATGATTTTAGAACAGTATGGAAGAAGAGAAATTGGCCTATGGGTTTGTAGGTCTGCATGATCTGCTTGTGCCTTCTTACGTAGTGGCTTTATATAGGCCCTTTTCCATTTTGCCAGGAACACAGCTGTGTCCAGAGATACGTTACAGACTTCCATGATTGAGGCTGATAAGGCCGGTGGCAAGTCTGCGATGATGATGGGGGGGGGGGGGGAGGTACATCTGACGGCGAGCCTGATTTTGGTGTGTAGCAGTAAGGCACGCACTTGCTCGGTGGTAATGGCTGCGAAGGTCTCTAAACTGGGGGAGCAGGGATCTTCCAAGGGAGGAGTAGGTGCCAGGACAGCCTCTTCCACCTCAAATGAGTTATAGATTTTATCAATTTTCTGTTTGAAATAAATGGCAAGATTATCGCATAGCCCTTGTGTGGGTGGTAGGGTGGAGTTATTAGGTCTGGGATTATTGAACTCCTTAAGAACCTTGAAGAGCTCTCTGGTTGAGTTTCTGGCTTCCGCGATTCTTTACCCTAGGTGCGCTCTCGTAGCTCTGTTGCAATTACCAAGATAAGTTCTATGTAATGATCTATAAGCCAATTTATCCTCCTCCCTCTTTGATTTCCTCCATTTCCGTTCAGCAACTCTACAGATAGCTTTTTCTACCTTCAAGCTTTCTGAGTACCAATGTGCTGCGGCAGGTCTTTCCCTCACTATAACTGTCATAGCTGGCGCTATAGTATCAACAGCCGCCGTTATAGAGGTCTCAAACGTGTGAAGCGCTGAGTTGCTATCCGTCCTGCTGCTGAAAGACGGGGGAGAAAATGCTGACGTAAACACTGGTAAAGTCACTTTCCTCCATGATCTACATGAGCTCTTCCACCCTTGGACCTGACTTGAAGGTTGCAGGACAATCAGGGAGAATCCTAGAGCCATATGGTCCGTCCAGCTTAAGGCTAACGGAGGATCTACTAAGAGATCCTTCATGTTCATAAAGATGTTATCAAGCGTATGTCCGGCTGTATGTGTTGGGCTAAGAATTCTGGGATAGAGGCTTAAGGACTCCATGGCTGCTAATAAGCCTAGGGAGTCTGGGTTTGAGCTGATATCTAAATGGTGATTAAAATCACCTAGGAGTAATAAGTTGTTGGCTTGCATGGTGTAAGGAGCCATGTTCTCCAGTAATGACACACACAAGTTCTTTCCCCGGGGGTGTGGTATACTATTGCTCCCATCAGCCTAATGCCTAGGGCAGGTTCCATTTTAAATATCATCAATTCTATGCTAGGGGTTGAGATAGTATCTACGATTTTTATCTGATGGGCTAGACGGGTAGCTATAGCCAACCCTCCTCCCTTTTTGCCTGTTCTATCTAATCTCGCCACTGTATAATCTGCAGGAAAGGCTATTGCTACGGAAGGAGCTGATTGAGTGTGCAGCCAGGTCTCTGTAAAGAAACAGATACCTGGCTTTAAATCATCCAGGAGGTCCCAGACTTCCCCAGCATGTTTAGCGATGGACCTAGCATTAAGGTATAAACCTTGGAAGGTAGTTTTCTTGCCCACCCCTCCTCTGCTTTTCTTCCTCTGCGGTCTGTTCCAACAGTACTCCCCAGTCTGTGGAATGGCAGTTAGCAAGGTCAATAGTGCTATGCGCGTGACTTAACAGTCAGCTGCGGGCAGTTACTGGCCATCCCCTCAAACTCTACCACTGCCTTTCCCCCCACAACCCATCGAGGAGACCTTGTCCTTTAGATCCAGTAGTGTCTGTTTGGCATATGTTATTAAAGGCATGTGTAGACCTGGGAGAAAATGGGCTGAGTGTCCTCGCAGCTGGCAGCGTTCAGGAGCGGACGGGCGCAGACGGGCTTGCCTTAGGCGCGCCTTTGGCGTGCATGCTGCGTGCGTCCGCGAAGGCGGTAGCTTTATGCCTAAACGCCCGTGAACACTAGTGCGCTAACCGCAACAAAGATTGCACCCATTCTCGGCCCCCTGAGATCGGCTTACTCTCTCCACACAATCGGTCATAGGGATAGACCATGGTGGACCGGAGAGTTGCCGGCGAGTGGTCAGGTGAGCATTAACTGGTAGAGCAATCCTTCTTTTAAAATCACACAGTGGCAGTTGCGGCGAATAAAAGCAGTGGTAAGCAAATACAATTTTTAAAATGCGGTGAATAAGGCAGTTTGTAACACTCAATCACAACGAAGCTGAATAGCAGTACCTGCCGCTCCGCTGCGCGTCCGCGAAGGCGGTAGCTTAATACCTAAATGCCCGTGAATACTAGTGCGCTAACCGCAACAAAGATGGCACCCGTTCTCGGCCCCCTGAGATCGGCTTACTCTTTCCACACATTCGGTCATAGGGATAGACCGTGGTGGACCAGCGACTTGCCCGCGAGTCGTCAGGTGAGCATTAACTGGTAGAGCAATCCTTCTTTTAAATTCTGTGAATACCAAAATGAGTAAGTTACTCAAAATGAGTAAGTTACTCAAAATGAGCAAGTTACTCAAAATGATTAAGTTACTCAAAATGAGTAAGTTACTCATTTTGGTATTCACGGAAGGCACTTACTCATTGATGAGTAAGTGCCTTCTGTGAATACCAAAATGAGTAACTGCCTCCTGGGAATACCAAAATGAGTAAGTGCCTTCTGTGAATACCAAAATGAGTAACTGCCTTCTGTGAATACCAAAATGGTAGTAAGTTTAGGATTTTGTCTTAAGTTAGTTCTGTGAATCGGGCCCACAGTGTATAAGTAACCCCAGGGAAGGTGCAAATACCTGGTCAAAAGTTTATTTTACTCCCAGTACCAGAAAACTCGTTCAAACCATTCTCTGTTGTCAGAGTCCAGGAAAGTGGCGTTTCCCCATCACCACATTGTGTCCAGCACCTCCACGAGTACAGAGGTTTCATAGCACTCTACACTGAAGGGTTGAGCTATCCTCTCATTCTAGGTAGAAACATGCTGCTAGATTGCCCAGAAAAGATGAGGCAGTCCCGGGTCTTCAGCAAAATCCTATCCTAGGTGACTGTCTTTCTATGACAACAGAGAATGCACTTCTTTTCACACCAGGTGGTCTAATCCCAGCATCCACCGGAAAAGGAGAATGGGCTGGCCTTGACCTGTTTGCTCTTGGTTCTCAGTGAGGTACCTCAAATCCTAATTGGTGCCATCGTGAAGGATTCAATTTATTAGGCTATGTTGGGCACCACAGTGTAAGAGGTCTTCTTCTACCTAAAAAGTTAACACCAATCACCGACATATAGTTTAATTGTTTGGCCTGCAAGGCCCTGACAGCCTGATGGTTCCACATTCTTCTAGGGCTCCTGGCATCCTGGTTATGGGTAGTCCCTCATTTTGTTTTATAAAATCATTTTTTATTAGGTTTATCCATAAAACATTACAACAGTAGTTTTACTCTCAGTACAATTACATGGCATCCATGTCAATTATCTTAATTGACAGTGAGAGAGTCACATGTTTTCAAAACTCTTTAACCCCTTTGCTGCGGTGTGTTTTCCCCCCGCTGTGAGGGGGGAGGGGGGCCCGCACGAGGTGCCGCTGTGCTGTTGACGAGCTCGGCTCGTCATGAGGCACAGCGGAGCTGCCCTTGTGACGAACTGAGCTTGTCACACCACACCCGTTTTTAGAACGTTCAGCACAGCGGGGAAATTATCCCCACGTGCGAACGTTCCAACGGCTGTGACGAGCTCAGCTCGTCATGAGGGCAGCTCAACCGTCCCAAATGACGAGCTGAGCTCGTCAACAGCACACAAGGGGTTAACTGATTAAAACAGAGGGTGTGGGATAACAGTTTTGGGTGGCAGCATATGGAAGGAGATAAAGCAGGAGGAGAATGACATGAGATGGGTGTGGTGAGGGAAGCCCAGAAATAAAGGGGAGAGTGTAGGGGAGTCAGAGCGTGTGTTGTGCCTGCAGTGTGAAGGTAGGAGATGCCGGTGGTATTGAAATTAAGGGAACCATGCCATTGGTGGAGGGAAGTCGTTGTTCTTGGTGTGCTGCAAGAATGGTGTTAGTTGGGTCGCCCAGTGTGGAGATATTGGTAGCTTTTGTAAGTGTTACACTTGTTCATAATGAAGGGTGTCTTCCTCCGCTGTTGCCTATTTACCTACTGCTCCATACCAGGCCTCAAGCGGCAGGGTCAGTGGAGAGCGACACTGTAAGGTGAGTGTGCATTTGACAAGAAGGAGTGCCAAGGAGGCAAACCGAGTTCACACTTTATGTTGTTTATGGCGTTTGAAGATGACCAGTAAGAATGCTTCTCAGGTGTGTATTTCAGACAGTTCAGTAATTTCTCGTAGAGTGTAATGTATTAGTAGTGTTGAATGGCCGGCCTGGACCATAGCATGTGTATTAAGTCTGCGTCTAGTATCCAAAAGCGTGGGCAGGTCACCTGTACGTTGGGGAAAGGGCCGTTTATTTGAGCTGCTGTGAGATATGCCCTATGGAGAAGAAAGTATTGTATGTTCTTGAAACGAACGTTCCAAGAAACTTGTCAGGGCAAATTCAAGGGCTTGTGTAATTTCCTTGTCATGCAGCACTCTCCCATCGTCATCCTCCCATTTCTGTTGAAGTGAGTCTAGGGGAAACACCGATAGTTCCCGAATGGCTTTGTAAATTTGGGTAATGAGATGTTGGCCACCTCCTATTGTACGGATAGTCTGCACTACTGGGTGAGTGATAGGTTCCATGTCCATAATGCCCCATGGGTACGGCAGATGTTGGCTATCTGTCTGTGGGGGAAACAACTATTACGATGCACTACCTTTACAACGCAGTCATTACAACGAAACATTCTTTACAACGCAACCATTACAACGCACGTCACTACAACGCATACCATTACAGAGCATGCCATTACAACGCATTATGAGGTAAGTACTGGGAAATAGTCATTTTTATACCTACACTATCCAACACTTACCCTACTGTTGCACTCACTGGAGTGGGAAAAGTAATTTTTACCCCGACACTATCCAACACTTACCCTACTGTTGCACTCACTGGAGTGGGAATAGTAATGTTTACCCCTACGCTATCCAACACTTACCCTACTGTTGCACTCACTGGAGTGGGAATAGTAATTTTTACCCCTACACTATCCAACACTTACCCTACTGTTGCCCTAAAAGTATTATGCGTTGTAATGGTATGCGTTGTAATGGAATGCGCTGTAAGTGTAGTTTCTAAGAATGTATTGTGTTGGCATGTGTTGTAAAATCATGCGTTGTAATGGATGGTGTGATGTAAAAACTGCGTTGTAACGTGTCCCATTCGTCTGTGGAGTAGGAATTGGCCAGTGGGAAGATTGTAGTCTGACATCAGCTGATCAAATGAGAGAAGCTGTCCATCTGTAAATAAGTCGCCTATTGTATACTTCATACACTTGACTGAGCTGTCCAAGGCCCCATGTCTTGGTGCGGGTAAGTGCCGGGGAAAAATTGGGAGCCCTACGAGGGGAGAAGCTGGGGAATACACTGGAGTGTTCTTTGCTATGCAGTATATGTGAGATATGCAGTATATGTGAGATATGCATATCCGGGCGACTACCACTTGCCGCAGTTGCCCAGGGGAAGCCACACGTTTTGGATGAGGGAAGGACTCCCTCCACTAGTCTCCCCATATACCGCCCAGTGGTCCATTGTGACAACCACTGTAATTGAGCAGCTAAAAAGTAGGCTTCATACAAGGGAGTGCCAAGACCGCGGTCCACTGGTAACTGCAGTTCCCAAACAGCAACTTGGTGTCTTGAGTTGCCCAAAATAAGGTTTCCTAATAGAGTGTTCAATTCCTTGAAGAATGGACGCATTGGGACAACTGGCAGATTAGCAAAGTTAAATAGTAGCCAAGGTAACCGAACCATTTTAGCTAGGACTATCTAGCCTATTGGAGGTAAAGGAAGGGACTGCCAGAATTGTATTTGGGCTCTGATACCAGGTACGGCAGTACAAAAGTTGCTTTCAAATAGGCCCATTGGGTTATAGTACAGCTGTTTTCCCAGATACAGGATTTCTCCTAGATAGACTGGGCATGCAGGTTGGGCCCGATTGAGGGGATGAATAGAAGATTTCTCCCAGTTCACGTGTAATCCAGCTTGCACAGTGAACTCGGTCAAGGTATTCTGTATTGAGTAGTGATCTAAGGTAATGTCCTGGAGATATATCAGAATGTCACCTACATATAATGACACAGAGTGGGTCCTCTCTGCCAGTGGTATACCCCAGTCTCGTCCCTCCAGCTGCAATCAGATTGCCAGTGGCGACATAGGACACCCTGACTGGTTCTCCGGTGTACTGGGAAGGAGGCAGAGATGGCTCGACCCAGTCATACCCTAGGGGTCAACTTAGCGTATAGCAGTATGGTGTAAGCCAGTAGTCTGGGGCCCACTCCCAGGCGGGTGAGTACAAGAAAGAGGTATGGCCATGTCAGCACGTCAAACGCATTCTACAGTTTCAATATCAGGCAGGCGGACATGCGCCAACTGTCCTCCTATGCCGTCTTGGACATGGAAGGGGCGGCAGATATTTTGAGATGTAGTGGGTCCCTGGACAAAATCATTTTGATCAGCACGGATCAGTTCCGGGAGGATGCAGGCATATTGGTCAGCTTGGATTTTCCCAAGAATTTTGGAATCCACAGCCAGTAATGCTATTGGATGATAGTACGTTAATCGCAAGGGGGCTTTGCCCTGTTTTCACAGACAGACCAGAAGAGACTCACACAGTGAGTAGCGAAGTTTCCCTGCAGACAGCGTAGCCTCAAACATTGCAGCCAATCGAGGGCCAAGAGCGTCAAGAAGGTACCATAATATTCTTTTGGTATGCTGCCTAGCGTAGTGCTTTGTTTCTGGCAAGATCTCAAATTGCTTGTGTCACGTTTTCCATGGTGATAGCGGCATCAAGGGTTTTACTGACATTGGTGAGAATGTGGGGCAGGGCAATCCTGGCTAGGAAGTTTAGTGAGTGCTCCTCCAGAGAGTGTGATGGAGTACTATAGACTGTTGCATAGTAATCTTAAAAGGACTGGAGGATCTCATCCTGCCTGTGGACCGTGGTGTTGCTAGGCAAATTATCTCTGTGATTGCGGTGATTGTGCGACCCTGCTGTATCAGCCATGCGATCAGGCGCCCCAACTTGTCGCCCTTCCTGTGCACTTTTAACATGTCAGTTGTAAAATGAAAGCGTTGAAGGCACTCCAGTAATTCAACATACGATGTTTTGGGTGTAGTGAGTTGTGCAGTCAATGCGGGATCGTGGTCTGCTGCAGTGGTGACTGGCAGGGAATAGGGGTGGCAGTGGAATAAAAAAACACTTGCCTTCTCACAGCCGCCGTCTCTCCTCAGTTTTGGTCCCGTAAGCAGGAAGCACACAGGCTCTCCTAAGCCAATCATGATTGCTCTGAGTGCTGTGGTTCAGCGCTCAGACGGGGACTGGGAGCTTGTGCATGTTCCCCACCTGGCTGTGCATTACAGCCCGGTGGGTAACATTCAAACTCTGCATGATTGTTTGGCTGGCCCAAGATGGCCGGTCAAACAGTCATACGCACTTCGAGTGTGCCCACAACACCTCCCCTGTGACCCCAGCCCTGCCCTGCCCCAACCTAGCCCCGTAGCGAAGAAAAATACAATGATAATAACAATGTTATTATGATTTGTTTTCCTATTTCCTTCTCTGAGAGCAGTGGGGTGACGCTCCTCCGCCTTAGCATAGGAGCCCCCCCATATCTGCTGCGTTCCCCAGCTTGGCAGCTGGGATTTCCTTATCGAGTGACCTTTGGATCCCCACTATCTGCTGCATCAGTCCCCTCTAAGCACCACATTAAATGCTTCTCACTCGATCATTTTAGTGGATGCCGTTTTATGATTGTCAGCAAAGTAATTTCTAAATTCGGGTACTTTGCTCAACTTGGTAGTGGGGGTCTTCAATGCAATTGAGTTGGAGACGTCAGGTTGGCGTTCGCGGTCTGGGAAGATCCATTGCAGATCAATGAAATGTGCGTCATGATCTGAAACTATGCAGCCTAAATAGTCGGTGTGTTGCATCTGGGGCACTAGGGGGATTAGCATAGCAAACGGTAAAGGCACACGTGCAGTTGATGGGGTGTCGAATAGAAGGAATATACCTTTGTAGTGAGGTTATGGGATTGCCATGCTTCTAATAAAGACCAATGTTGTGTCGAGTTCCGAAATCTTGCAGTCTGTGTGTGGGGGGATGGTAGGTGGTAAAATACGCAATTATAATCTTCCTGAGGATCCAAGGAATCGTAGTCTAGTGGGCTAAGTCTGTTGAGAGGGTATCCCAGAAATGTCCCTGGTCAGAGTTAGGGGCGTAGATGCAACCTAGAAGTAATGGTCGACCATCTAAGCGGCCCTCAAGCAACGCGTATCGACCCGTCTCGTTTATGATAACATCCAACACACGGAAGGGAGTACAAGGCCTAATCCAAATGAGGACTCCCCATGCATACGGGGAGTATGTGGTTGCGTGGATTGCGCCCCCCCCCCCCATTGCTTACGCAGGCACTCAAGTTTTTCCTTCGTAGTGTGTCTCTTGCAATACAATAATGTGGGCTTTCTTGAGCTTTATGTAGGAATGGACTGTGCACAGTTTGTAAGCTGTATGCATACATCGAGTGATAAGGCAGAAATCAGCTTATTGATAAAATGTTGTTGCTTGTAGGGCTGATGTCCAGAGGAGGGGAGTTCGTCGCTGGGGGTAGCATCCCAATGGTGTCACTCTGCCTTCTCGGGGAAGGAATGCATTCCTGCTCTCTCATGGTAGTACAAGCTAGGGGGGTTAACTGGGGATGTAGAACCATGGTATGGTCAATAAGGAAGCAATTGGGGGGCTATTGCAACTGGTAGTACATCCAAACCTGTTGTATAAACTTTGTGTCCTAAGGTAGTGTGGGGGGGGTGTATAAGCTGAAGTGGCAGGACTATCTCTCATTGGCCCATGCCTGTAAGGAGAACAGATGAATGAGGGCCTCCCATCGGCGGACTTCAGAGGGGTTCTCAGACGGGATGTCCAGAGGTGGGGGACAGTATAGTGTGCTGTTTAACCTGAGAGAGAGTCAACGGGGGCTCCTGTAGGAGCTGTATGTCCTGAGATGGGTAGTCCCTCCTGCTGAGCTTCTTGTGCATTCCCTATAGCTCCATCTAGCAGATCGCTGGGACCACCTGCTGAAAAATAATAACATTTTAATTCCACTTATGCCATGCATAGATCCATCCCTGGGTTGTTAGACAAGTTTTCTCAAGCTCTTGGTGGGATGCTCCTTCTGTTCGCCCCATCTGCAGCTCCTGACAGTATGGGTGGGGAACACATTGCAGGTCACTCCATCAGCGCCTTATTGATCATGTCCGATTCAGCCCTGCACATAAACATGTTGGAACTGGGAATGTGCCTTGCTTCATGGCCTATTCTCGCCAGTCTCCCCCACTGCAGAGATCAGCAGTACCAGAGCAGACAGCCTGTGTTGGTGTCTCTATCCATCGTACTAGTGGGAAACTGTTCAGCAGGTCCTCAACTCCATCATCAATATATCAATGGCTTTGTCATGATCTTCACTCCAAAGAATGGGCGGTCCCTATCTGTAGCCACCTTGATGACTGTAGGTTAGCGACTCCAGTTATACTTGAGTTTGCTATACCCACGCATCCCTTCCCTCAAAACTCTTTTCCGGTCCTTAGGGAAACTTCTCCATATTTTCCTAACCATTGAACCACCCTTCTTCCAGTCACTCCTAGGTAACTTTTTGGACACTGTGGTGCTGATCGAGAGATCTGCTTCCTTCTCAAGCTCTCTGAGCACAGTGAGCTTGTTATCTACCAGATGCTGGTGTAACTCGATAAAGCAATTACTTAAAATGTGCTACTTCATAAACAATTGTATAGCCCATCATAATCCGTTACTTTACTACCCTTTACCTAACCTTCCAATGCCTTGCTAGAGGCATCTAGGAAATCCATCAAGACTTGGGTGCCTGTTGTTTCTGGCTATCCTTGAACTTCAGGGAATACTTATCTGTGGATAAACCAAACTTGCCTATGAGGGCCTCTTTCATGGGGCTATATCTAACCTGGCCAGCTGCATCTAGGGCTATTAGGATATCCCCAGGCAGTGGGGATGTGCTTCACAGGCTTCACCCCTTGACCTACTCTATGCATCTGCAAAACCACCTCATAAGCTGCAGAACACTTATCAATGTCATCTTCACCATATAACGAGGAACCACACTCTGGGGATGTGGACCCTGTGTTTACCAGTTCCTAAGCAGTTTCAGTATCACTGCCACAATCCCGACTGGACTCAGAGGATCTCCGGACCTCACGTTTTCCTTGCGCTGGCTCCTTCTGTGCTATGGTTGCTACTGCCTGCCTCCTTCAGCAGCTACCTTTTTCTCTTCAAGGGCAAGGGTAGCCAGCTGCATCTTCTAGGCCCTCTCATCCTGCCTGTCTTCCATCTATGATGAGGTCACACTGTGGGCAACTACACAGCTCTTTGTCCTGGACAATACAGGTGATGTTGCTTCTTGGGGAGAGCACTATGGCACTGGGGCTTCCTCAGCGTCCTCCTCATTTCCCTCTACAACCTCATCCTCATTCTCCTCTGAGGTGCATTGCAAATGATGGGCTTCATCTCAGGCTCTAAGGCAATGTGGTGAACCTCTTTGCTGAGCTGCTTTTTCAGCTTTAGTACTCATTGCTTGCACCTGCTCCTGAGCTAGGCCATGCTAAGGCTGTCCATGTTATTCACATCCATCTCCATATTCCCAAAACGATAAATTGCTAAAATTGAAGGCAAAAATGTATTTAGAAAAAAAAATGAAAAAATGCCAATCAGAACTAAAATCCGTACTCGTGGTCCATCCGCCACCACGCCGGCGGTCCGAACTCCCTATTACGATGGTGGTGGTGGGACCGCCACAAGACTAGGATCCTGGTCTGAAAGTGGATGATTATGCTGGTGGTACTGATAACGCCACCACCAAGCATATTATGACCTGCATTTCTACTACCCATTTAATGGCGTAGACCACGCCATGAAAAAGGTGGCAGTAATACAGGTACCTAGGTGAATCTGGCCATGGGGGTGCATGTGGGGGGCACATGGTGTGCCCCCCTGCAGTTGCACCTTCGTGTGTGCACTTTGTGGCATGCATGACATGGTGCATGCCACACCGTGCACGCATTTGTTACAGCTCTCTCATGGTAGCGGTATGCTGTTTCAGCTTTCCCATGAGCCTAACATATCTGCTGTCATGCCACCGCACAATCCTCCTGCCCTGGATTTAACTCACAATCTGGGGGACAAGGTCACCATGGGCTTGGTGGTGTTCCTGGGACTGCTGCGGTGGTGGTGTCAGAGGAAGACCACCAAACACGTAATAAGGCCCTTTGTCTTTTTAATCCCAGTCCTCCACAGGAGTACACTTCTAAAGCCCCCCAGGACCTCAGGGGAGGAACCCCTTGTAGCTTGTTGTCTACTTGTAACCACATAGGAGGTCAGCCAAATAGCCATGGGACTCCACGTCTTTGTCCTGGGTACATGATGGAGTAGGTCCAGTCCTTCAGAGCTTCTTTCAGGTCACAAACAGCAGGACCAATCCTCTTCTGATTTTCAGCAGATCCATAATGTCTTCTGAAGTGAGTGCCTGGAGATGCCAAATGCATGCCTGGCATGATGTACTGTGTTTCTGTTACTCCTTGTCCTGCCCTAATCAATGGGGCTAATGTTTCTGAGGTCAACAGTATCCACTTTTCAGTAATTCCTGTTTGACTTACTGCAATCAGGCCCAAAATGCAATGTGTCAGGGCATTTTCAAGATGGCATAAGTCTTTGACCACACTAAGGGGCCGATTATGATGGCGGACGGACCTGAGTCCGTCCGCCACCATAGAGTAGGAGGGACCGTCCGCAGGGGCTCCGGCGGTCCCTCCGTGCAGATTAGGATGTGACCGCCAGGGTGGCGGTCACATCCTCAATCTTTAACATTGCGGCGGGTGCAGCTTCAAGCTGCACCCGCCGCAATGTTAAAAATGCATACATTGCATTTGTATGCAGCAAGCGGCAGGCACCGCGCGGTGCCTGCCGATTACTGCATACAAATGCAGGGGGGTACCATAGGTACCCCCAATGTGCACCCCCCAGCCCCCCTTCACCCAGGGGGCCCGCAACGGGCCCCCGCAGTGAAGCTCTGTATGCTTTTCCATGACGGAAAACCCGCCGTGGAAAAGCATTTCTTTTCGGGCATCCTAATATGGCTGACGGTGTCTGAGAGACACCGTCACCATATTAGTGCTTTTCCGCCGAGGTTGTAAGCCAACCGCGGCGGAAAAGCTGCGGACGGAAACCAGGACCCACCAGCCATCCTAATGTGGCGGTGGGTCTTTGGTGGGTCCGCAGAGGATTTTCCGCATCCTCCGGACCGGCGGTGGCTTCCGCTGGCCCGAAGGATGCGGAAAATCCTCCATCATAATCGGCCCTTTCATGTGGGCTCTGAATGCTGGTGTGGGGGGTGTACTATGGTAATTCTAGTATCCCCCACATCTTACACTAAAAACCATTTTAGAGCCGGTACTGTACCCACAACAAATTCAGAGACAGACGTACATAAGAGAAAAGCAAGGTCCTCCATCAACAAGACATTAGATACACAAGAATTGTCTTGACATCCTGTTCTCTCACTGTCAAGTGCATCCCATGTGTTAAATGTAAACCCAGAGACAGAAATCGGGTCCTTTTGCACCAGACGGTAGATACACAATAATTGTCATGTCAGCCTGTTTTCTCCCTTTCAAGTGTGCTTCAAGTCTTATATGTAAACCCAGCAGCCCTGCAAGTAGGATTTGACAGTGCATTGTCAAAAAGGATGCCCACATACCCTGTCTGCATATCCACGAGTTCAGAGGAGTCATCTCTGTCCATTCAGGTCAGCCTATTGTGCTTCTGTGAGGAATTTCATACCTCTTTCACACCTATTCAAGGCTAATTGGTTGCTGGATGAAGTTGAAGAACTAATGGAAATTAGCCTCAAGGAACTTCAAGCAAAGAAAAGATAATTTTAAAAATGTTTCTTTTCCTTCATATTTATTTAAAAAATATTTTTCCCATATATTGTATTTTTAGTAGCTATTAAAAATAGTAATTTTAATCATTTTCCCAGCTGGTCTCATTCCTGAGATACAGTATTAGTATTTAAATCTGCACTCTGGTTTTCTACAAGGACAGCTAGGTCTGCCACAGTGAAAATAGCATTGTCACTGTAGGGATATAGTAATATTGATGTTCTACATGTCCCACTTGTAAATGCCACGCACTCTACCTTGTGGGTTACTAGGTTTCCATTGTGTTGACTTACTAATATTTAAAAAGGAGTTTTTCTCCTAACAAAAGTGGTACTTTTTAGAGATCAAGGAGCAGGCTTAAACCTACAGCAATCAGGCTACAGTGGTAGTCCTGAAGTCAGGTTTGCACCACCACTTCTATTAATGGTACCACAGATGCTGCAGTCTACTAGTTTAATTTAACTTCCAGACACTTGGATACAGTTTGTGCCATATACTACGGAATTCTAGGCAAGTTAGATATACCAATTAGGAGTATGCCAATTCAACCTTGTTTTAAAGGGAAGCAGAGGCACTTTACTACTAGTTGGCAGGAGTAAACTGCACATAGTTTGAAAGCCAGCAAAAATATATGGTTGAGTAAAAGTAAATATTCTGGGGTGACCACGCAGAAATGGCGGATTTCCTACAGAATGCATAGCTCATACGGAGCTATCTTTTGCACATCTAGTAGCAGAATGTCCTAATGGCCATTAGTAAATTGTGTGACAAAACTCAATGTAAGAGCGAATGGGTGATGTTCCGTCACCACACACTAGCAAAGAAGATCAACCTGCTCACATTTAATGGATGATGTGATGTCCTTTTGTGTGGTATTTGACAGAGATGGCTTTACAGTTGAACACATAGGACTTAGTTTACAGCAATTGGGAACAACTGGATAGGTCTGCATTGTCCTCCTCTGTAGTCAACAAGATCATTAAGAAAGCTCTCGCAGGCCTAATGCACACATTTCTTAAGGTCTGGCGGGCTTCCTGAAGACCTCTTGAGTTCCTAACTTGACCCATGCCTAATTGGTGCTCAAACATTTGCTGAAATCCAAGCTAAATGTGCAGTTTCATCTCCTGTCATTAGGTGACAGGGTACCCAGAAGTTGAAAATGAAAAAAGTGTCTACAGACTAAGGCCATGATTAACCCCTCCCATGCTCGTGACGGAACGGTTCCGTCACGAGCACCGGGTGGGCTGTGCTGGTGACGGAACGGTTCCGTCACGGCCCGCTCGCCGCGCCTGTGCGGCGCGAATTCCGCGCCTGCACTGACGTTCTTATGGGCGGGCGGGTCTATGACGGAACCGTTCCGTCACAAGCACAGCTCACCCGAGGGCCGTGACGGAGCGGTTCCACGAGCACGGGACCGCCGTGCGGCCCCGCCTCCCCCTTAGCGCTGCGGCGGAATAGCCGCCGCAGCGAAGGGGTTAAGAGTGTAGGTGTTATTTAGCTAACGTGGTAAACAACAATACCACAGTGTACGATATTTATTGGGTGCGATAAATAGCACCTATTTCAAGTTTATGGGAAATAACATGCGGATTTCCCTTAATGCACCAAAATCCCCATGGTGCGGTAAATACGGTTCATATTTCTCCTGTGAAATTTCTGCAGGTTTGACCTGCTGAAACTTAACGAAGCTTCAGGCATTACACTCCTCCGATGATTATCGGATAGGTTAAATACTTTCAAATTCGTAATTTCGACCCATGCGTAAAGAGATATTTATGCATGGGTCAGAATGAACCCACCCGCTCGTTATCAGGCCCTTAGAGTAATGGAGTCCAATCACCATAAATGTAACTTTATCCTGCTTCCCTATTTTCGGTTCATTCATTGTCGCCAGTTGTTTCACATCATGCTCTTCCAACAGCAGGATCAACTCCTGAAACCTGAAACTCCAACCTAACAACATAACCTAGAAGTGCTGCAGCACGAGTCACCCTTAATCTGGAGTGGGGGGGTTGGGAGAGGACTGATGCGTTTGATGAAGTCACCCCTGAGATATGCACCGCCGCAGGCCTTTTCTGCCTCTGAGATTATTTTCCATAGCTGTGTTCCAGAGTGAAAGCCTCGGAAGTCTCCATTCGTCCAAAGAAAACGTTTTCAAAACAGTTGCAGCTGAAAAACCCTTGTCCCCACCACCGCCCACCAACAACGTCGGCTTTGCTTGTATGGCAGGCTGTGCTGAGTGCTCCTTTCCGGGGTTATATGTGCTTTGCACATGGAATTAACGCTCATGTTTTCAGTTGTGAAAAGATAAAACGCTGCTGAGACTGTTTGACAGAGACTGGATCCTATGACCTGCAGATTATTAAACAATTGATGTTTCCAACCATCTTGAAAACTGTTTCAAATATGATGTGATTAATGTTTCTAAATTCATGATAACAAGCACTTCTAGCCATTGTAACTCAATGTAATGGAATAATGTATATGCTAAACTGAAATGCATTTAAAATGGCCACGTTATAAAGAATACACTCCTTCGAAGTGCTTTAAAAATATGGATTCTCTGGACCAACAACAGAAGACCCCCTGCCCCCACTCCCCCACCAACTCTAAAAGTCTAAACCCTCGAATATCGTGGCAACGCGGGGTAGAACCCAGGAACCTAACAAATGGAAGAAAATATTGTTTTGACGCATGTGTGGTCTGACTGGCAGGCATTAAAACCATTTGCCTTGCATTATTTTGGAAAAGCGCTGAAACACTACTGGCAGGAAACACAGCTGGCCTGGCCAACGGTAACAAAACTGCACCACCAGCAGGAAATATAGCTCCACCTTTCCAGCCACCTGGAAAATTCCCAGTGCCTGGTACGACCAGTCCTCTGTCTGAGCCTGTGGTATGACTCTGGTAAAAGCACAGTACGTCTTCCCAGGGAACTGCCCTGTATGAGACTTCCTGCCGTCCAATGACCCTGATCCCCAATTTTTGAATTCAACAAGGTTATGTGTGTTAGTAAAAGGACAAACATACAGGGGAGCCTTGGGAAAGATGTGTGAGGATGCATGTGTCCTGGCACCAGGACACATAAAGACTGCTTGAGGTATGTGTATGGAGTGGGAGTTTTAGGGAGACAAAGACTTTCACATAAAGAATCAATTTAGCTGGGGAGAAATTTGCAAAAGCAGGAAAGAGACCCCAAGTATTTCAATGAGTTTTTCTAGTTTTTGTCTGGGTTGAGAGTGCAACTTTAGAGTGTGCTGTGGGCCTACACACTTCAACTACAGACGTATTTTGTGATCAGCCTCTTTTATTTAGTCATTGGCTTTGACTTTGCTAATCACAATTTGCCCGAGTCCAGAGGCGTATTTCTCTCTCAGGGCGTAGGGGCGAAGCCCCACTAAGCCCCATGGACCCACCACGTCGTCACTAGAAGCCAAACACAATTATTTTAAAAAATCGCGCTATCTGCCGGCCGGGAAACCGGGAGACACCCGACCTTCCCGGAGTGCGAAAGGGGGGGTGGGAGGATCGGGCTGCTGCAGCTGCGCAAGTGTATTTTTGGGCACAAACATGCCCGCGCATGCGCAGATCGTTTTCTTGTTAATTCCCCCCTTAGAGAGAGGACCAGGGGGCGGGCCGCAGCCCCCGGGGTTACACAGGGCGACTGGGCGAGGAGTCATGGTGCCCCCCCAGCCAATCCTGGCGCAGGATTGGCTGGTCACTACATAGCCCGGTTACATAACCCCTGACGGATAGCACGGCCGACTTTGGTCCTGGGAAACCAGGTTCGAGCCTCTTATCGAACCATAAAAATGTATACATGACTTACTTTGGTGTTAAATAAATAGATATTTTAAAAAACAAATAAAAATGATGTTCCGACTAAGGTGTGAAATTGGTGTCGAATAAATACATGTTTTTAAAAACAATTAATATTAATCATGTATCATTGGTGCTGGAGTACAAGGTTCGAGACTGGTATTAAACACTGACAAGCTGTGTGCAAGTTATATGGTCATAAAAATACATGAATGATGGATGCAGGATGGGTGGATGCATGAATGGATGCAGGATGAATGATGGGTGGATGAATGGATGGGTGGATGCATGAATGAATGATGGATGCAGGATGGATGGATGGGTGGATGCATGAATGGATGCAGGAATGGATGATGGGTGGATGGGTGGGTGGGTGGATGGATGGATGGATGCATGAATGAATGATGGATGGATGCTGGATGGATGGATGGATGGATGGGTGGATGGGTGGATGAATGAATGATGGATGCAGGATGGATGGATGGGTGCATGAATGAATGATGGATGCAGGATGGGTGGATGGATGGGTGGACACATGAATGGACGCAGGAATGGATGCAGGATGGATGATGGATGGGTGGATGGATGGGTGGATGGATGGATGCATGAATGAATGATGGATGGATGGATGGATGCAGGATGGATGGGTGGATGGATGGGTGGGTGGATGCATGAATGAATGATGGATGCAGGATGGATGGATGGGTGAATGCATGAATGAATGATGGATGCTGGATGGATGGGTGGATGCATGAATGATGTATGGATGGATGCAAGGTGGTTCGGGCTCGCTCGCTGCGGTGCAATATGCAAATTAGTTTACGCCTCACCACTTTCAAATGTCACCAGCCGCCCCTGCTCTTACCTGACTTTTTCGGCTGTTAGAATGCACCTGTTCGCCTCCTATCCTTTGTTTGCATTGAACCACACGAGGGACTTCTTGAAAACTATAGCCATCTCTGTCTGCTCCTGCTGGCTCTTTCCTGTGTGTTTAGCACTGTTCCTCTTGGTCCTCTCGCCCCATTTTGATACCTCCTCCGTCTCATGGGCGCTCCTCTTTCTGCCCATCCCTCCCTGCTTCCTATGCGCGCTCCTTCTTCCCTCACTCCGGTACCCTTGTGTAACTCCCTCCTGTCCCTCCCTTATGTCCCTGTGTGGGCTTTGAACACCCATCATATCATATCTCTTACCGCAACTTCCCTCTTTTACCTGTGTGTTCATTTTCGATCTTGTTGAACCTGAATGCTCTTTCCTCCCAGCGGCTTCAAACATGCGCCGCCAGGACTGTTTCTTTGTTTTCAGTTTCATAGTGACGAATGGTGGGCTATGCCCCTTGCGGCGCACCTGGGGATTGCCCGGTGCCCGCAACGGCCAGTCCGGGCCTGCTGAAAGCACTCTTGCCTTTAATACATCATTCTTGTTTAAATATATAACAAGAAGGTCGAGTGACAACGAAGCTCTCATTGTAGTCCTTCCTTTTGATTTCATAAAAACTAAAGAATGAGTAGAATGAAGGTTCCTTTGCCAACTAATCTTTACTCTGCAAAGGAAATAAAACAGGACTGTTTCAAAGGCAAGGGAGCCTTCAAAACAATCTGCTTCTCATTCCTTTTCCTGCTTTAATGTACTTATACTGCATGTGTTAACTCATTAAACCTGACCTGTTGGCTTTGTCACTGCCTGTGTTGCCATTTGTTACATTGATCTAAGAAACATTAATACATTTGTTACCATGATTTTGCAGATTTTATTTCCTTTTCCTGGAGGAAATTAGAAATTATTTCTGCACATTTTCACATCTTTTTCCTGCATATCGGAGGATTCATCTTATGGATCAAGGCTTGGTGGGAATTTTGTTAGGGCAAATAACGAACGTAAATAAATAATTCAAACTGGAAAGCAAGATGAGCACAGGGATCAAAAAACGGTGTGAAAAATTACTTGTGTCTAGATTTCCATCTCACGTAGGCCTTTTAATAGGAGCCGTTATGGGAGATGAGGTGCAGTCTTAGCAAGGCTGCCTCTATGGAAATTAGTATAATTTCCTACAGGCTGTGCCTCTGAAATCCTGATGTGTCTGAAGCGCTGTCAGTAACATTCCACGCTGCACGTTTAATACTCACTCAGCCTTCTTTATCAGTCATCATGCCCCCTAACTCTTTGCCTGTCAGAAGATCTTTTACCCAACATCATTCATCTGAATCCATTATCCAATACCCCATCCCTATTTCCTCATTCCACTCTTCTAACTCTTTTTATTTTGCTCAATTTGCAAACAAAAGACTAAATTTCGGGATTGGATTGAAGTTACGAGTTGTGTGATAATTATCATATCCTCGCATTTTTCCGGCAGGTCAAACCTGCAGAAATGTATTGAGGGGAAAGTCCTGTAAAAAAAGGCAAAACAAGGAATTTGTTGTGTAAAGATGGAATCTCTGTGTTATGCCTCATTTTCTAGTTGAGAAGTAGGAATCAGAGGTATTTACCAAATGTAGTAAATACATCACCAAGGGTAATGGTATTTACCTTGTGTGGTAAATACCCCACCTCATTCTGCCCAACCTGTAACAAGGGCCTTAATCATGCATTTGATGACTAATGATCCCTACCATTTGCCCTTGCACCTTCATCATGCACCCTAACTACTCTTTCCACAGCCAAAAACTGTCCATCCATAACCTCCGAACTTGCCCTAACCATCCTATCCTGAATACTTACTGTAGCAATCTCCAACCACAACTGCCACCCTTGACTTAATTATTGATAATCACACATCACACTTAACCCCTCCATAAACCTAACCTGTTTTAGCACACCTTTCTCTTTGTCACAACACTAACCCTGAGCCATCATTCCTCATCTGAATTGCTAACCCCTCATTACTCATCAATACATAATACCTCACCTTGCACGTCTAGCCCAAAACATACATGCATACTTACCTCTCATCCGATGCATCCCTAATCTAATCTCTTAATACATCCCGCTTAGTCTAACTAAAGCAAGTGTTCTTTACCTCATTCTCTTACTGTTAACCACTTTTACAACGCAGTGCTGAATTTATCTCAGTCCCTCTCCTAAACTTTAATCTTTCCTTTTGCCCCCATTCCCTCTCATGCCAATAGTAATCCTAAACCTTCACTTCTGACTCAAATCTCAGTGTGTTTGATACTTTTTATTAAATTATTTCAGCTTGTTAGTTCAGGACTCTGATTAACACAAGTGCCTTGTCTTTAACTATTACCTCTCACCTGTCCTTCTTTCCACTCACTAAACCTATATTGTTACCCGTACCCTTAATTCTACTCCTTTAGCCTTAATGTTATCCTAAGTATTACCTCAAACTCAACCTCTTCCTCTCCATAATTTTAGTTTAACTCTTACCTGTCATCCTTCGCTCTTATACATGCTGTTTACCCTTGCCTTTTCCGCCATATTAAGAGTTGGACAGATTGGCTGTGGGAAGACCGAAGCTGGACTACCGGCACCCCCAGCGCACACTTCCTGGGTTGTGGTCAGAGGAAGGCAGCTTCCATTGAGTGGTATAGAGGCGCAACACCACTGTCCCTATTGCAAGTTGACTTCCCGATGAGCTGACCACGGCAGTCAGACCGTCTCCTAAAGGTCGAACAAAGGATTTGGGGTGCATACTCACTGCTTTCCCATTCTCCAGAGGAGATTTCACAGTGGATCCCTTTCTCTAGGTCTCCCCTAAACAGGAGCCTTTTCACCTGAGGAATTCAACCCCATCTTTGGCGATATACAGGTGAGTCTTTTTCATACCATATACCAGGAATGCCCACATATGGGCTGAACCCCGGCAATGGGTATATGGTATTTTTCCACATATATCATGCATATGTGTGTATGTGACACATATGCAGTCGGAATGTACACACAGGCATCAATATATATAAGGAAATACATTGCCCACTGCAGCAAGACCGCCGCAGCCACACCACCGGCCCCTCTAGAAACTTGTAATACGGAGATCGTAAGGCCACAGGAGCAGCGGTCTCCTAGAGGACACAGACGCTGTCCTGCAGAGGTCGGACCGCCAAACTCATAATAAGGCCTTTAGTCTCTGGTTCCGGATACAGAGTGCGAGATTGTACAGTATAAATGTACAGTATCTATCGCGAGCCCAAGGTGTTTCCAGGTTTAAAGGTAACCTGTTAATCACTGAATGTAATGTGACGCATGAATAGAAAGGAGAGACATACTGCAGAATGTCATTGTCCTGTACTTCAATGCTCTTGGCTCATATGCCAAGACCAGAGCACATTTACGTGTTGCCAGTGGTGTTTGAATCTGTTGGGTTGTAAACTGTGCAGTGTTGTGTAGCACCTAATCGTGAATAATTTGTCCCTCGCTCCAAGGGTCACATTAAAAACAAGCTGGTAACACTGTGCACTGCTGATTCATTTCTAAAGTGAATGTGTTGACTTTTCATGTTCTTATGCGTTAATTGCACTGTAAAGATGTGTAGGCTGTGTTAAGTGTACCGTGAAGATTCTCTTCATTGTGAATTGTTAGTGGCGTGCAGTTTTTTTTACCTCTTAATTATTTTATGTTTTTGTAACATGGAGGTGATCAGAATTAATCAAAAACAAGTGTTGTCATTTTTGTGATTAAATCAAACTTGAATTCGTTAGTAGTCATTTTCTCTCTGCACTACCTAAGAGATAATATCCCTTTTTACATTCTAGAGAATAAATTAGGAAAGGGTTCAAACATTTAGCAACAAACCGGTAAGCCTGGACTCACATCACATTGTGTTTTTTGTAGAGCCGATGCTGAGACTCTAACCAGGTTCCATATTGGATTGTTGCCTCCAATCTGATCCCAGGGGAGGCAAAAGCCTGCAAGACATTTGATTTGTTTGAGGAGAAATGGGTGGAGGTGGCTTGCCTAGGCATTGGGCCTAACCCCACCCCTCAAATGAAATGAATGAAATGAAAACAATTTATAATGCGCAAAACAATAACCCGCAGGTATCAAGGCGCCTAACAATACAATCACAATTAAAACAGACGTCCATTACATATAGGCTTGTTGGAAGAGAAGAGTTTTTAGGGCAATGCGGAATTTCTGTATGGATGGAAGAGATCTCAGATCAAGAGGAAGTTCATTCCACCATTTGGGGGCCAGCGTAGAGAAAGCCCTGCCTCCCCATTTAGCTCTTCGTACACGGGGGGCAGTCAAGAGCGATTTCCCGGCGGAACGCAAGTTCCTACCGGGAATGTAATGGGAGATGATAGACCCAATACCCGTGTCGCTATTTTTAGCGATGGCTCTGTAGGTCATGCAAAGGACTTTGAACCGGATTCGAAGTTCTACCGGTAGCCAGTGCAGCATTTTCCTAGCCGCAGTGGCTGAGGAGCGTCTGGGAATGTCCAGGACAAATCTGGCTATGGCGTTTTGGACCACCTGTAAGCGCTGTAGGTGGCTCCGATTTAGCCCAGCATACAGCGCATTACAGTAGTCCAAACGAGAGCCAATGAGTGCAACGGCTATTTGCTTTCTAGCCTGCAAGGAAAGATATTTCCTGATTCTTCGCAGGGTGTGAATCAAGCCCCAGCAGGTGGAGACCGTTCTACTCACCTGACTGCCCATATCAAGGGCTGGATCTATCATCACCCCAAGATTCTTAGCAGATGTTGTGGGGGAAGGACATATTCCTAATGAGTCAGGCCACCAATTTGCTGACCAGATGTTTTCTTTCCCCCCGAACACCAACACCTCAGTCTTCTCCCCATTCAGTTTAAGAGAGTTCTGAATCATCCAGTGACCAACCGCCTCCATACAAGATCTAAACTTGGAGGCGATAAGCACATCTGAATGGGGGAGAGAGACGAGTATTTGGGTGTCGTCTGCATAAGACACTACCTCCATCCCGAAAGATCTTATTAGCCTGGCTAGTGGGGTCACATAGATGTTGAAAAGGGTCGGACTAAGCGCCGACCCTTGGGGGACCCCACACAGCACTGGTCGGGATGGAGATAGATACTCCCCCAACTTGACTCTTTGTTCCCTCCCAATTAGGAAAGAGGTCAGAAGATCCAAGGCAGCATTCCTCACCCCCACCTCCCTCAGGCGAGATGTAAGCACAGAGGGGGAGAGGGTATCGAAAGCCGCTGTTAGATCTAGTAAGACCAGGAGGGTGGTCTGGCCCCCATCTACTGTCGTGCGGATCTTATCAAGCACGATGGTAAGGGCTGACTCGGTGCTGTGTTCTCTCCTGAATCCATGCTGGGAGGAGTCCAAGCATCCCGAGCTTTCCACAAAGATGGCGAGGTGCTTGTTAAGATGTGCCTCAAGCATCTTCGCTGGGGCAGGAAGCAACGAGATGGGACGAAAGTTTTTTAGGACCTCCGGGTCAAGGGAGGCCTTTTTTAACAGGGGTTTCACTACCGCCTTCTTCCACTCCATAGGGAAAGTGCCATCTCTAATGGCTAGATTCATTATTTCTAGCAACGGTGGTAAGAGAGTCTCCCTACACTGCTTGATGATTTTCAGTGGGCAGGTATCCAGGGGAGAGCCAGATTTGATCTTATTGAGCAGGATCTCCAGATCTTGTAAGGCCAACGGAGGAAAAGAGTCCAAGGTGCACAGTGGGGAGATGTCTGTGGTAGTCATATTCATCTCAACCTGAGTGGTGGACGCAGACTCTTTGTTCCTCGAGAGCCAAGTGGATATCCTGTATTTTGGTGTGGAAAAAGGAGGCTATCCTGTCACATAGGTCCTGCGAGGGAATAACAGGGTCAGGGGCTTTAAAGTTGACTAAAGAGTCAACAGTTTTAAAGAGCTCCTTTGGCGAGGACAGCGAGATGGTCAGGGTTACAAAGTAGTCTCGTTTGGCTTGTGTAATCTCGGCTTTATATTTCCTGACAAGGAGTTTATGTGCTTCCTTGTTCTTGGGGTCCCAGCTAGCGTGCCAGAGCCTCTCCTTTCTCCTCACTTCTTGCCTAAGAAGTCTGAGGGAGTCAGAGAACCAGGGGGCAGAAGGTCTCTTTCTGGCTCGGCGACGAGACTGTACTGGGGCCAACTTATTCAAGACCTCGATGGTGACCTGTTCGAAATGGCCGACCGCAGTCTGTACGTTGTCCAAGCCAGTGACAGAAAGGCTTGCAGCCCATGGCACAAAGGAATCACTGCTGAGATTCCTGAAATTTCTGGCAGTTTCTATTACGTGGTTCCCTCTTTTACAAGAATCCATCCCATGGTATTCCAGAAAGAAAGGAACCGCAAGATGATCAGACCAGGATAGATGTATCGGATCCTTGATGGTCAGCCGAGAGTCATTTGAGAAAATGCCATCCAAAGTATGACCTGCACGATGAGTGGCTCCGTTGACTCGTTGCGTGAGTCCACATGACTCCAACGCCTCTATAAGACATGATGTGTCAAATAGATCATGTCGTTCTAAGTGATAATTAAAATCACCTAGGATGGAAAAGTTTTGTTGGCCAAAATAAGGTTCCAGAGCCTGGAAAAGATTGTGCGTGAAGTGAGTTTTCGAGCCGGGTGGTCGATATACTAAGATCCCATTAAAAAAGGGGCATTGCGCTTCCTTTATTGTAAAGTAGAGTGCTTGAAAGCTATCCGAAAAGTCGGATATGGGTACAAAATGGCATTGCAGGTGGTCTTTATGAAGAATCGCTAGCCCCCCTCCCACTCGACCCTGTCTGTCAAGTCTGACCAGACAGTACCCTTCTGGGACCGCCTCGATTAGGTCAGGGCCAGAAGAATCCTTGGCCCATGTCTCCGTGATAAACACTATGGTAGGTGTTTTATCCAATACCAGCTCTTTAAACATTATTTTATTCTTAACAAGTGAGCGGGCATTAAGCAGAATGCCTTCTACTCCTACTATCTTATGGATAGAAGTGACGGGGAGGTCAGGGAGAGGATATTTAGGGACGGGATTGGAGAACCTACGCGCGAAGTAGCAGTCGCAATGGAGAGGGAGTAAGAAATCGTCCTGCTCGTAGGAATGCGAGCATCGCTGTCGGCGCGGTTTTAAACCCAGCAGTTGCTGGTGAGAATAGCTGTAAAAGGTGGAAGAAGTATCGCCGGAGTCCCGAGTCCAGCCGTCCAACGCGTCCTCAGCGCGGACGGGCGCAGACGGGCTGGACTCTGGCGTGACTCCGGCGTCACTATGGCGTCCACGCTGCGCGTCCACGCTGCGCGCCATATCCTGCTGTCTATGTAGGACTCTAATCAGACCACGTGTCAGCTTCAGCCACTGGCTGAGTAGCGCTAGAGACCCACCCAAGATGGCGTCCCAGATCAACAAAGCGCGGGGACCGGGCCGCCCGAATGGCGGTGAATGCAGACCTGTTTAAAGTGCAGCAGTGCGATCCGTGTCTAAGGGCACAGGTAGGGACCTCGTAAATTCTAATCAATATTTTTAACTATTAAAAACAGGGGATATCGAGCGCCAATCGAAAAGTAAATACAAAACGGGGTATTTTAAAAGTCAATTAAGAGCTTCCAGCGCATAGCGCTATATGCAGGACGGAGTTCAGAAAAGAGTGAGAGACTCTCCTACCGGGTTAAATACTGTCACCAATTACAGCCTCTAATCAGACCACGTGTCAGCTTCAGCCACTGGCTGAGTAGCGCTAGAGACCCACCCAAGATGGCGTCCCAGATCAACAAAGCGCGGGGACCGGGCCGCCCGAATGGCGGTGAATGCAGACCTGTTTAAAGTGCAGCAGTGCGATCCGTGTCTAAGGGCACAGGTAGGGACCTCGTAAATTCTAATCAATATTTTTAACTATTAAAAACAGGGGATATCGAGCGCCAATCGAAAAGTAAATACAAAACGGGGTATTTTAAAAGTCAATTAAGAGCTTCCAGCGCATAGCGCTATATGCAGGACGGAGTTCAGAAAAGAGTGAGAGACTCTCCTACCTGGGTTAAATACTGTCACCAATTACAGCCTCTAATCAGACCACGTGTCAGCTTCAGCCACTGGCTGAGTAGCGCTAGAGACCCACCCAAGATGGCGTCCCAGATCAACAAAGCGCGGGGACCGGGCCGCCCGAATGGCGGTGAATGCAGACCTGTTTAAAGTGCAGCAGTGCGATCCGTGTCTAAGGGCACAGGTAGGGACCTCGTAAATTCTAATCAATATTTTTAACTATTAAAAACAGGGGATATCGAGCGCCAATCGAAAAGTAAATACAAAACGGGGTATTTTAAAAGTCAATTAAGAGCTTCCAGCGCATAGCGCTATATGCAGGACTTAGTTCAGAAAGACAACAGTCTGTTCTGCCCCCTCCCCACTCCCAGGGGGCAGATAAGAGGTCTTTAACTCCAATATGCCCCGTTGGGAGGAGCAGAAAGCCCTCTAGACAGCAAAGAGGTTTTTTTTATAGTTACAAGATTTGGGGATGGCCTGCCCACCCGCCCACACAACGGGCCGATCCTCCCCTTCCAAAATGTCCCCAACAGTCTTTCTGCCTCCCTGGTGACTAAAGCATCCCCATCTTTTTGGCAAGAAAAGACATTTTGAATCTCTCTTTTTTTTTGTACATATGGGTAGCAGATTTGGGCTGAGTCCCAATATCTACCTACTTGTATGCTGAATGTCTGCACTTTACAGTCTCAGGTCAGTTGCCACCAGGGGAAACCAACCAAACTCAGACATTTCTGAAAACTAGACATCTGGGGGAGTCCAGGGTGGTATGCTTTGCGTGGATCCCATTAAGTTTTCTTACCCACAATGTCCTGCAAACGTTAAACTTTGAAGTTGGGAAGTTTGTGGCTCCCCACAGATTCCAGAACTTTCCATCACAGAAATGTGAGGAAAATGTGTTTTTTTAGTCAAAGTTTGAGGTTTGCAGAATATTCTGTGTAAAACAACCCTGTGAGAACCATGCAAGTCACTCCATTATGGATTCTCCTAGTTGTCTAGTTTTAAAAAATGTACAGGTTTGCTAGGTTTCCCTAGGTGCCAGCTGAACTACGGCCCAAAATCCAAAGCAACCCACTTTGAAAAAAACCTGGACAGTTTTGAGTTAAAAAATGTGATGTACCCATGTTGCATTTTGGGCCGTTTTCTGTTGAGGGCCCTGGGCATACCTGCGCAAGTAAGGTGCCATTTTTATCAATAGACATGGGAGCATAGAATAGTAGGATATACATTTTTACCAATTGGAGTTAGCTGCATATGTGCTTTCAAATGTAAAACAGTAAGTAAGAAAGAAGACATTTTGAAAAATACCCTCTTAATCATATGCTCATATGGGGACTGTTAGACCTGTCATCGTTAGGGTGTCTTCCCTCAAACATTTTGCCTGTTTACCTCCTCTTTTTACTGCTTATTTTTGTTGACCTTGGAACTCTGAGCACTTTACCACTCCTGACCAGTGCTAAATTGCATGTGCTGCTCCTCTAAACATTTTAACATTGATGTATACACAATTGACATATTGAATGTACTTATAAATCCGTTGTAAAGTGCTATACCATATACCCAGGGCCTGTAAATTAAATACTACCAGTGGGCCTGCAGCTCTGATTGTGCCACCCACACAAGTAGCCTTTCAAACCAGTCTCAAGCCTGCCACTGCAGGGTCTTTGTGTGCAGTTTCCTGCCACTTTGACTGGGCATTTAAAACCCTTTGCCAAGCCTTAAACTCCCCTTTTATTACACATAAACCCTAGGTAGCATAGGGCAGGGCGCTGTGTAAGTAAAAGGTAGGACATGTACTTTTACGTTCTGCATGAGCTGGTAGTGACAAACACCCAAATTAATTTTTCACTACTGTGAGGCCTACTCCTGTCATAGGTTAACATTGCGAAATCATTAATGCACTTTTAAATTGTAATCCTGATTATAAAGAATAGCTTTGTCATGTTTTATGTCTTTGGAATAGTAATGATAAATCCTCTTTACTGGTGAAGTTGGATTTAACATTACTATTTTAAAAATGCCACTTTAAAAAAGTGGATATTTCTCTGCTCTTACTGCTGTGTATGCCTGCAGCCTGTCTCCAATACACATCTGGGGTGGGCAACAGCTTTACTTTGGGCATTCCCTCTAAACAGCCACAAACAGAGGAAGGTTAAATGTGTCCAAGCACTCCTCTGCATTCTGATGGCCCTTCCTGGGCAGGGAGGGAGGTAGGAGCTGACACTTGCACCTGAATAGTTAGTGTCCTGTCCACACATAAAGGGCTGATTACCCAGTACTAATAGTCTACGGACAGGGCTGGTGAGAAATGACCTATGTGCACTACAAAGACCCTTCTTTGAAGTCTCCCCCACTTCAGAGGCACAACTGGGTATAAGTACTGGGTCGCTGACCCCTTCAAACCAGACATAAACTGTACCTGTGAAGATCTCTGCCAGGATGCAGGACTGCTGTGCTGATACAAGGGCTGCCCCTCTGCTGGACTGCTGCTCTGTAAGAACTGCTCTTCTCCTCTGCTTTTCTGTCCTGCTGCCTGCTACCCTCTGCCCTGCTGATGAAAATGACTGTACTCATCTCACTTGAACCCAAGTGACCCCAAGGACTTGCTCTGAAATATCAGGAACATCAAAGACTTCTGGCAACCCTGTATCAGAGCCCTGACTCTGCCATATGTGAGCCCCAACCTTCCAAGTGGTGTCAACCCAGTCCTGGGCATTTGGAAGTGAGTTTTCTGAGCTGACCCAGCAGAATCAATGCATTGTCTCCATTGCACCGATCAAAACCGACGTATCCTCTCCCTCGCATTGCTGTTCGAGTACATCGCTTTAACCGACTGAGCAACTCAACAATGACGCATTGTCTGCCACACAAAGGGGTACCCCGAATAAAGCTTCTCCGACTGCATGGATTGGAACCAATGCATCGCCTAAATCTAAGGGATCGACGACAATGCTTCCACCGGTCCTTGCATCAAGCCATCTTCGTCGACGCAGCCTCCATCCAAGGTACTTTTCTTTGGGCCAATTCAGGTCTCTGTATCCTATCCGTGGTCTATCACGGTCTGCCTGAACTTTGGATTTGCCCCGGTCAAATGCGATCAGATGTCCCCTGTTGGCGCTGTATGACTCTAATCACTATATTTTCATTTAATCTTTAAAAATTCAGAACTCTGGTCCTACTAATTGGAATTTTGTTGTTTTGTCCTTGATTTACTCATAAATGTACTGTCTATTTATTGTAACCTGGAGTGGATTATTTTGTACTGTTTCATTGTGTTACTGTGTGTGTGTGTTTCACAAATGCTTTACGCATTGCCTCTTTAGATAAGTCTGACTGCTCTATACCAAGCTACCAGAGGGTGAGCTCAGGCTATATTTTATAGTGTATCTGGCTTATTCTGCCTCGGATTGTGGTTCATGCTTGGATAGGGTACATACCTCTGGCAACCACAACCCAATTCTGGATAACTGCAGTTGTAGGTAAGTAAAATATTTTCTTTCTGCCCTGGGCCCATTGTAGAGGAAACTAAGTCAGTTCATGGCCTGTTCCAGTCTACAGCCTAAAGTGTCATATTAACTGCTGATATTTACATGGAAGAAACGTGCCTGAACATAACAGAATTTGCAGATTTTGATGTGTAATCACCAAAATCATGATGTTGTTCCACATTATTGTGTGAAAATTTGCAATTTGTGTTACTTATTGCATCTGATAAATAACTATCTCCATAGTACCAGAGTTTCGCTGTTTATCGTGTACAATAAATAACTCAACAATATTGAAGCACACGTAATCAAGACCTTATTGACTAATGTAGGACATTATATTTTCGATTGAGAGAAAAAATGTATTGGCATTACAGTATTAAACATATCTAAGTTAGCACGAACTAGACCCGAGACATCGGGTATCAGAGCGCTTTACATGAGCACCTGTTTCATTACAGAGGGACACCTTCATCTTTGTTGTTAGGCACGAGGAGATTAAGTGATTTGTACAGAATCACAGGATGTTGAGCGTCGTTGCCGAGACTCGAACCTGATTTCCCAGCTTCGAGGTCACCGCTCTAGCCATAAGGCTACATCCTCTCCCCTCTCTTTCTCTCGCTCTATCGCTTCATGTAGTAAAGAGGGGCCCTAGACCTTCCCATGTCTCACTGCATCACCCGTTCTCTATCACCAAACTCATTTACAAATCACTTAAATAATATATACACGAAAACACTCAAATCAACAAGCAGTTAGAAGGCTGCAGAGTGATGAGTGTCACTTTCATCATGTACTCCTAGAGTCTTAGCTCAACCACTTTCACCTCTGACCTTGCCAATCAAAAACTGACCACAATCAGGGAGACATTCATTCAATTGAGGTAGCTGGTGCAAACCTTCACTGGCAGCCCCTGCCCAGCTGACACTGTCGCTCTTCTGCGGTCCATGTGTCTTCACCTTCCTCGTGCTTTTAAAACGTAGATACCGACGAAGTGCTGCTGTTCAAAATCACTGTGCAGCTGCAATTAGTTGGTGCTGTCTCTCTGTCCTTGAGTAGGGTGACCAGAATGATAGAGCCAAAAATCGGACATTTCACAAAAATAGAAGAAGGACTACATTTTCACTTCAAGCTAGAGCACGGAATAAAAGCGCTCCTCAGCAGAGAATTAATTTGAGCCGGTTGTTTTCGGTGACTGGTACAGGCACTTAATTGTGAACACCGGCACTTATGGCAGCTGCCACATGGTCGCGATGTTTGTCGCATTTAAAGATGAGCACAACTATTGATGTTTATGAATTCTATGTACATTTAAAATGACTAATGCCTGCCACCAGGCTGGAGGCTGAAATAGTCTGAACTGTGAACCGTTCAGGAATCTGATGGTTAGTAGTTGTGTTGGCACTGTCAGTGATAGCGATGCAGGGGCACTGGGTGGTGAAAGCTGCAGTAGCCTCCTAGCGAGGGACCTAGCACTTTTTTTTTTATATACAAATTAAGCACTGGTTTCACCAGACAGCTGCGCACACAGAGTGTTTCCTTAACACGAGACATAGCATAATCCAACTTCAACAAGTAAACCAATGTGTCTCAATAGACCTTTGCATCTTTTCGTCAGTGTACAGCTCCATGAAGTCCACGTCTCAGTATCCATCACATTATATCACTGCTTGGAGTGAAGGGGTTACCCATGAGCTATGTTTCTGCAACACTGCTCACTGCATGCAGTTTTATAACGATCCTCCTCACAATATCAACTATTCTCAAAGCTAACCATAGAAAAATAACTTTTTATGGGTCCCTTGGTTTCTTTCCAGCCACGTCTCGACGAGACAGAGCAGGCTTTGTAAACTTTCCATCCCAGTTCTCAGCTCAGGACCATGACCTGCTAACTGCAAGGTGCCGACTCTGGGCCTAGAGCTCTGATTGGCTCATCTCTTGCCCTGTATCCGGGGCTTGGGACAGAGGGTGCCTTGTGCAGGGGCGCTCACTGCGAGGAGCGTCAGCCATGGTGAGCAGCAGTTGGACCACCTAACAGGCCATGCTGGACTCCATGGAAAGGTGGTAACTCCCAGGGAGTAGCCTAGGGGCGTGGCTATGGCAACCCAGCATCCCTGCTAGTGAACACAGAGCTAAGATAGAAATAGAGATGCATTGATTTATGGGTTACTTTAACGGGTGGGAGTGCGACCCAGTGTATAGTTTAGTGTGCAACAGTGTTGCTCACTTGCTAATGTACACGGTTCTGGAGTGTGGAACAGTACGGTTGGGTTCCTAATGTGTAGGCCCTTAAGAGTGGAACAGTAGTGATTGCTTCCCAAAGTATACGGTTTTTGCTTGGGGAACTGTTTGTATTGCTTCCTAATGTATGTGGCTATTGTGTGTGGAACAGTATTGACAGGTTCATGATGTACCTAGTTCTTGTGCGTGGAACAATATTGACAGGGCCCTAATATACAAGGTTCTTGTGCGTGGAACAGCATCAACAGGTTCCTAATGTACACTGTTCTTGTATGTGGAACGGTATTGACAGGTTCCTAATGTACACTGTTCTTGTATGTGGAACGGCATTGACAGGTTCCTAGTGTACACGGTTCTTGTGCTTGGAACAATATTGACAGGGCCCTCTTATACAAGGTTCTTGTGCGTGGAACAGCATCGACAGGTTCCTAATGTACACTGTCCTTGTATGTGGAACGGTATTGACAGGTTCCTAATGTACACTGTTCTTGTATGTGGAACGGCATTGACAGGTTCCTAGTATACACGGTTCTTGTGCTTGGAACAATATTGACAGGGCCCTAATATACAAGGTTCTTGTGCGTGGAAAAGTATCGACAGGTTCCTAATGTACATTGTTCTTGTATGTGGAACGGTATTGACAATGTTCCTAATGTACACTGTTCTTGTATGTGGCTCGGCATTGACAGGTTCCTACTGTACACAGTTCTTGTGCGTGGAACAATATTGAAAGGGCCCTAATATACAAGGTTCTTGTGCGTGGAACAGCATCAACAGGTTCCTAATGTACATTGTTCTTGTATGTGGAACGGTATTGACAGGTTCCTAGTGTACACGGTTCTTGTGCGTGGAACAGCATCGACAGGTTCCTAATGTACACTGTTCTTGTATGTGGAACGGTATTGACAGGTTCCTAGTGTACACGGTTCTTGTGCCTGGAACAGCATCGACAGGTTCCTAATGTACACTGTTCTTGAATGTGGAACGGTATTGACAGGTTCTTAGTGTACACTGTTCTTGTGCTTGGAACAGCATCGACAGGTTCCTAATGTACACTGTTCTTGTATGTGGAACGGTATTGACAGGTTCCTAGTGTACACGGCTCTTGTGCGTGGAACAGCATCGACAGGTTCATAATGTACACTGTTTTTGTTGTGGAACGGTATTGACAGGTTCCTAGTGTACACGGTTCTTGTGCGTGGAACAGCATCGACAGGTTCCTAATGTACACTGTTCTTGTATGTGGAACGGTATTGACAGGTTCTTAGTGTACACTGTTCTTGTGTGTAGAAGAGCATCGACAGGTTCCTAATGTACACTGTTCTTGTATGTGGAACGTATTGACAGGCTCCTAGTGTACACAGCTCTTGTGCGTGGAACAGCATCGACAGGTTCCTAATGTACACTGTTTTTGTATGTGGAACGGTATTGACAGGTTCCTAGTGTACACGGTTCTTGTGCCTGGAACAGCATCGACAGGTTCCTAATGTACATTGTTCTTGTATGTGGAATGGTATTGACAGGTTCTTAGTGTACACTGTTCTTGTGTGTAGAACAGCATCGACAGGTTCCTAATGTACACTGTTCTTGTATGTGGAACGGTATTGACAGGTTCCTAGTGTACACGGCTCTTGTGCGTGGAACGGCATCAACAGGTTCCTAATGTACACTGGTATTGTATGTGGAACGGTATTGACAGGTTCCTAGTGTACACGGTTCTTGTTCGTGGAATAGCATCGACAGGTTCCTAATGTACACTGTTCTTATATGTGGAACAGTATTGACAGGTTCCTAGTGTACACGGTTCTTGTGCTTGGAACAATATTGACAGGGCCCTAATAAACAAGGTTCTTGTGAGTGGAACAGCATCGACAGGTTCCTAATGTACACTGTTCTTGTATGTGGAATGGTATTGACAGGTTCCTAGTGAACACGGCTCTTGTGCGTGGAACAGCATCGACAGGTTCCTAATGTACACTGTTCTTGTATGTGGAACGGTATTGACAGGTTCCTAGTGTACACGGTTCTTGTGCGTGGAACAGCATCGACAGGTTCCTAATATAAGTCAATGGGTCGCACTCCGACTCCACCCACCAGCGGGTGAACCCCAGGAGCATCATGGTAGATGCAGTTTTGTAGCGAGTGCGCTATTTCGAAAGTTCGTGTGTATAAGCAAGTTTGCAGCACCAACTCTGGACACCGGTGTTTCGGAATTATTGTTCCTCGTCAGCAGAGTGTAGGTCGGTCAGGGGCTTGCTGTGCAAGCTGCCAAGTGTTCTCAGGTTGATACCTCTCAAGGCGCGGGTGCGGGATCCGAGCTCGTCAGCTCATAGCTCGAGGGAGCCATTTAAGTAAGTCAATGGGTCGCACTCCGACTCCACCCACCAGCGGGTGAACCCCAGGAGCATCATGGTAGATGCAGTTTTGTAGCGAGTGCGCTATTTCGAAAGTTCGTGTGTATAAGCAAGTTTGCAGCACCAACTCTGGACACCGGTGTTTCGGAATTATTGTTCCTCGTCAGCAGAGTGTAGGTCGGTCAGGGGCTTGCTGTGCAGGCTGCCAAGTGTTCTCAGGTTGATACCTCTCAAGGCGCGGGTGCGGGATCCGAGCTCGTCAGCTCATAGCTCGAGGGAGCCATTTAAGTAAGTCAATGGGTCGCACTCCGACTCCACCCACCAGCGGGTGAACCCCAGGAGCATCATGGTAGATGCAGTTTTGTAGCGAGTGCGCTATTTCGAAAGTTCGTGTGTATAAGCAAGTTTGCAGCACCAACTCTGGACACCGGTGTTTCGGAATAATTGTTCCTCGTCAGCAGAGTGTAGGACGGTCAGGGGCTTGCTGTGCAGGCTGCCAAGTGTTCTCAGGTTGATACCTCTCAAGGCGCGGGTGCGGGATCCGAGCTCGTCAGCTCATAGCTCGAGGGAGCCATTTAAGTAAGTCAATGGGTCGCACTCCGACTCCACCCACCAGCGGGTGAACCCCAGGAGCATCATGTTAGATGCAGTTTTGTAGCGAGTGCGCTATTTCGAAAGTTTGTGTGTATAAGCAAGTTTGCAGCACCAACTCTGGCCACCGGTGTTTCGGAATTATTGTTCCTCGTCAGCAGAGTGTAGGTCGGTCAGGGGCTTGCTGTGCAGGCTGCCAAGTGTTCTCAGGTTGATGCCTCTCAAGGCGCGGGTGCGGGATCCGAGCTCGTCAGCTCATAGCTCGAGGGAGCCATTTAAGTAAGTCAATGGGTCGCACTCCGACTCCACCCACCAGCGGGTGAACCCCAGGAGCATCATGGTAGATGCAGTTTTGTAGCGAGTGCGCTATTTCGAAAGTTCGTGTGTATAAGCAAGCTTGCAGCACCAACTCTGGACACCGGTGTTTCGGAATTATTGTTCCTCGTCAGCAGAGTGTAGGTCGGTCAGGGGCTTGCTGTGCAGGCTGCCAAGTGTTCTCAGGTTGATACCTCTCAAGGCGCGGGTGCGGGATCCGAGCTCGTCAGCTCATAGCTCGAGGGAGCCATTTAAGTAAGTCAATGGGTCGCACTCCGACTCCACCCACCAGCGGGTGAACCCCAGGAGCATCATGGTAGATGCAGTTTTATAGCGAGTGCGCTATTTCGAAAGTTCGTGTGTATAAGCAAGTTTGCAGCACCAACTCTGGACACCGGTGTTTCGGAATTATTGTTCCTCGTCAGCAGAGTGTAGGTCGGTCAGGGGCTTGCTGTGCAGGCTGCCAAGTGTTCTCAGGTTGATACCTCTCAAGGCGCGGGTGCGGGATCCGAGCTCGTCAGCTCATAGCTCGAGGGAGCCATTTAAGTAAGTCAATGGGTCGCACTCCGACTCCACCCACCAGCGGGTGAACCCCAGGAGCATCATGGTAGATGCAGTTTTGTAGCGAGTGCGCTATTTCGAAAGTTCGTGTGTATAAGCAAGTTTGCAGCACCAACTCTGGACACCGGTGTTTCGGAATAATTGTTCCTCGTCAGCAGAGTGTAGGACGGTCAGGGGCTTGCTGTGCAGGCTGCCAAGTGTTCTCAGGTTGATACCTCTCAAGGCGCGGGTGCGGGATCCGAGCTCGTCAGCTCATAGCTCGAGGGAGCCATTTAAGTAAGTCAATGGGTCGCACTCCGACTCCACCCACCAGCGGGTGAACCCCAGGAGCATCATGTTAGATGCAGTTTTGTAGCGAGTGCGCTATTTCGAAAGTTTGTGTGTATAAGCAAGTTTGCAGCACCAACTCTGGCCACCGGTGTTTCGGAATTATTGTTCCTCGTCAGCAGAGTGTAGGTCGGTCAGGGGCTTGCTGTGCAGGCTGCCAAGTGTTCTCAGGTTGATGCCTCTCAAGGCGCGGGTGCGGGATCCGAGCTCGTCAGCTCATAGCTCGAGGGAGCCATTTAAGTAAGTCAATGAGTCGCACTCCGACTCCACCCACCAGCGGGTGAACCCCAGGAGCATCATGGTAGATGCAGTTTTGTAGCAAGTGCGCTATTTCGAAAGTTCGTGTGTATAAGCAAGCTTGCAGCACCAACTCTGGACACCGGTGTTTCGGAATTATTGTTCCTCGTCAGCAGAGTGTAGGTCGGTCAGGGGCTTGCTGTGCAGGCTGCCAAGTGTTCTCAGGTTGATACCTCTCAAGGCGCGGGTGCGGGATCCGAGCTCGTCAGCTCATAGCTCGAGGTAGCCATTTAAGTAAGTCAATGGGTCGCACTCCGACTCCACCCACCAGCGGGTGAACCCCAGGAGCATCATGGTAGATGCAGTTTTATAGCGAGTGCGCTATTTCGAAAGTTCGTGTGTATAAGCAAGTTTGCAGCACCAACTCTGGACACCGGTGTTTCGGAATTATTGTTCCTCGTCAGCAGAGTGTAGGTCGGTCAGGGGCTTGCTGTGCAGGCTGCCAAGTGTTCTCAGGTTGATACCTCTAAAGGCGCGGGTGCGGGATCCGAGCTCGTCAGCTCATAGCTCGAGGGAGCCATTTAAGTAAGTCAATGGGTCGCACTCCGACTCCACCCACCAGCGGGTGAACCCCAGGAGCATCATGGTAGATGCAGTTTTGTAGCGAGTGCGCTATTTCGAAAGTTCGTGTGTATAAGCAAGTTTGCAGCACCAACTCTGGACACCGGTGTTTCGGAATTATTGTTCCTCATCAGCAGAGTGTAGGTCGGTCAGGCGCTTGCTGTGCAGGCTGCCAAGTGTTCTCAGGTTGATACCTCTCAAGGCGCGGGTGCGGGATCCGAGCTCGTCAGCTCATAGCTCGAGGGAGCCATTTAAGTAAGTCAATGGGTCGCACTCCGACTCCACCCACCAGCGGGTGAACCCCAGGAGCATCATGGTAGATGCAGTTTTGTAGCGAGTGCGCTATTTCGAAAGTTCGTGTGTATAAGCAAGTTTGCAGTACCAACTCTGGACACCGGTGTTTCGGATATACACTGTTCTTGTATGTGGAACGGTATTGACAGGTTCCTAGTGTACACGGCTCTTGTGCGTGGAACAGCATCGACAGGTTCCTAATGTACACTGTTCTTGTATGTGGAACGGTATTGACAGGTTCCTAGTGTACACGGCTCTTGTGCGTGGAACAGCATCGACAGGTTCCTAATGTACACTGTTCTTGTATGTGGAACGGTATTGACAGGTTCCTAGTGTACACGGTTCTTGTGCGTGGAACAGCATCGACAGGTTCCTAATGTACACTGTTCTTGTATGTGGAACGGTATTGACAGGTTCCTAGTGTACACGGTTCTTGTGCTTGGAACAATATTGACAGGGCCCTAATAAACAAGGTTCGTGTGAGTGGAACAGCATCGACAGGTTCCTAATGTACACTGTTCTTGTGCTTGGAACAATATTGACAGGGCCCTAATATACAAGGTTATTGTGCGTGGAAGAGCATTGACAGGTTCTTAATGTACACTTGTATGTGAAACGTTATTGACAGGTTCCTACTGTACACGGTTCTTGTGCGTGGAACAGCATATGTCAATATCCATTGATATAGACCACCACAGTGTTATCAGTGTTGCTTCGTGGGTCCTCAGAGCAACTGCCCCCACAGTGCACAATACCAGATGCCTTGAAGTCCATTCCAAACACAGCATAAAATTCAACACGTTTTATGTAAGGTACCGACTCCCCTCCGTGCTCTTCTTGTTACATATTTCATATTTCGGAGGATACCAAATATTACAAGTTAACTTTTCTCGTTGCCAGTATCCAGCCTCTTAATTATCTTGCTGCTCCCCCAATAGATTTCGGGGATGCAGTACCTTAGAATTTTCCTCATTACTCTTGTGTCCGCAGTTGGTAAGGTCATGAACCATGGCACGCATGCCAGCAGGTCTTCTGCCAGCCTATCATTGTGCCTGACTATTTTCATATGTGCCTCCTCCGCCCCAGCCATTCCGTCATGTGCCACAGTCATTCCGCTGTCAGGGGGGCCGCGGCTCAGCCATCTAATGACTATATGTTGTTTGTCCAGAGTCAGTCGAAGGAGTGCACATTTTCTACTAATCTTCCTGTTCTTTCTGGCAGGCACCAACACCAGTAGGCACTGTTTCATTTCTTTAGGGAACGCCCAATCCATAGCGTTATGCTGGTGCCCCAGTACCTTATCCATGTAATGTACACTATGAGGACAGCTCCACACTACATGAAATAAGTCCGCTGCTGTGTTCCCACAGCATGTTCTCCCAGGATTCCTAGACGGGTATATTGTGTGCAGGTGTGTTGGGTGAGAGGTATGTAATATGTACTTATTTTATTTTTTTACATTTGTACAGCGCTCTGTTACCCGTGGGTGTCCTGGCGCTCTGAAAAACTCCATAGGCACGGTCGATTAAAGCTTAATTAGTGAACAGCCAGGTCTTAAGAGCTCTCCTAAAGGCCATAAGGTCCGTCATCTTTCTAAGAGCTGGGGGGGCAGGGCGTTCCAGGCCTTGGCTGCTCCCAGCACAAAGCTTCTGCCTCCCCACCGCGCTTTCCTAATGCGCGGGACAACAATAAGCCCTGCGTTAGCAGATCTGAGGTGCCTTGTCAGGAGATACCAGAAGAAATACTGCCGGAGGAATGATGGCCTAGGCTTCGCAAGGCCTTAAACACCAGGCAAAGCGCTTTAAACAAGATTCGCTTTCGCACCGGGAGCCAATGAAGTTTGGCTAGCTCCTGGGAAATGGAGGCGTTCCTTGGGAGGCCCGTAATGAGCCGAGCCGCAGCATTTTGTAGAACCTGCAGTTTGTTTAGTATGCCCTGTTGGGCACTAAGAAACAGACTGTTACAGTAATCCAGCCGAGATAATACCAGAGTGGTCACTACTGTTTTTTTTACCACTTCCTGGGATGAATGGCAGAATCTTTCGAATAGATTTGAGCAGAAACGAAATGGAGGAAGACAGCGCATTAACCTGAGGTCGGAAGGTAAGCTGATCATCGATATGCACCCCTACGTTCTTAACTTTAGGCACAGGGGTGGGGGCATTCCCCATCTGCTCAGGCCACCAGTTTGGACTCCAGAAGTTGACGATTGAGCCAAACACTATAACTTCCGTTTTGGCCGAATTCAGTTTAAGGCAGTTTACAGCCATCCAGTTTCCCACCGCCAACATGCAGTACTGAAATTGCCTGGCTACTCCTTCCCTGGCAACAGTGACACCACAATCTGGGTGTCGTCAGCATACGAGGTAAGTTCAAAGCCAAATGCCCGAATTACTGGGGCCAGTGAGCTGATGTATAAATTGAACAGAGTGGGGCTCAGGGACGAACCCTGAGGAACCCCACAGGGTAGAACGAAAGGTTTCGAATCGAATTCGCCCAGCGCCACACTCTGAACTCTGTTGAAAAGGAATGCCTTTAAGATGTTAAATGCTTTTCCTTGTACTCCACAGGCCTTTAAACGGTCCAACAGTATCACGTGGTGGACCGTATCGAAGGCCGCGGAAAGGTCCAACAGTACCAACGCCGCCCTGCCCCCAGCATCGGTCACTGCTCTGATCTCTTCCGTTGTTTTGATTAGCGCAGATTCTGTGCTATGGCTGGCTCTAAAACCGTGTTGTGACTGGTCCAGTGCCTGAGTAGCCATAAGGAACGAGCTCAATTGGACATTCATCACCTTATCTATTAATTTAGCTGGTATATTGTATTGAGTAAGTTTTAAAGTGTGCATTGACGGAGACTTCCCGCACTCCAGTATCCTGGTCCATTCCACTGCCATTGTTGGAAACTCACTAACCTGTTGCCACGTCCCCTCAACCTTAAGGGGAGGCCTGGGCCTATCTGCATGCAGGGCACTGTAAATGGTGATACGTATCCGACCTCCAACCAAACGCAGCGGTCCAACAAGAGTCTGAATAGATTGAGAGGCATCCGGAAACCACAGCCATATTTCCCATGCAATAGCTACTAACTGACATAATGGAGCAACTGGCCCCTACCCTGTGTCTCTGTTGCTTCTTGCAGGGTGATTAACCGCCAGATGGGTATAAGCCAACTAAGGTAATACAGCCCCCTTCACGCCAGCAGGCTATGGCCATGGTATGAGCTATTTGCATAAAAGGACGAATTTATGGGATAAGGGTTGCCAGATGTTGGATAAACATGGTTTTAGTTAATATTGTTAGTTTGCTTCTTAAAAAAATCGGGTAAGAATAAGGCTAGTCCATAGTTTGAAGAAACCATCCTATAATTGACTTAGTGGAGAATAGGGTTAATAAATAGTTATATGTGTATATATAAGATCCATGTTATGGTTTTGATCCTTGGTGTGGTTTCAAATGTGTTGTTATGAGGGTCTGAGAAGTCCGCCATAGATGACATGCTTCCAGTTAAAATATATTCAACTGTCAAACTCTATTCAACTCCATTACCTGTTTCTGTTAATTGTGCCACAAACATAAATTGATTGTTATGTGTGTTATAAATAGTTGATTATTGCAGATTGCGATCCACTGTCTAGCAAGGCAATCATTTGTAAAAACGTTTTTCAAAATGATTTAATTAAATTATCTGCCGCAACCGTGACAGTAGGTAGTAAATCACAACTAAGTAGGATGATATTAAGAAAAAGTTAATTATAAAGAAAAGGCATACACAGAAAATAGAACTATTCCTTATATTTAGATCAATCTGATTAAGTGGTACAAAACAAACAATTTCACAAAAACATTAACCTCGTCAGGTTAGTTTCAATGTCTGAATCTTCAAACAACAGAATGGTGAGGATCCAGAAAATTAACATGAGGAGAGATTGACTTGTTGTTATCGTTTCAGTCCCTAATTTCACTAGTTCACGAGAACATTCCTCAGGACACCCATAGTAAATTGGAACTACAAAGATAACCCCTGTTGCACATAAAATATTAAAAATAAAGATATGTATTAAATACGTTTGATTGCCCAGGGAATGTCTTAAATTGCTCATGCTAAAAAGTGCTGTAGAAACATGTGCCAAAGAAAAAAGAAGAAAAGTGAGAATGTGCATTAGTGGGACAAATCTTTCAAAAATCCATCCAAGATTTAATTTACAAAGGCATGGGAAAGCTATAATATCCCATGATGAATCAATAACACTGATACTCACGTTGTACAATAGGTAAGACTTGCCATCAAAGTAAATGAAATAGATTGCATCTGTAAATAAAGAAATAGTGAACAGAAAGTCAACATTAAGACAGTTAATGTAGCAAAATTAATACAATTCGGATATCTGAGATAGGAGCTCACCTATACCAAGAACTGAGTCTAATCACAATTGGGAGAGTCACCAGATATTGATTTGGGTAATAATTTGAAATGTGGGTGGAAAAATGGTTGAATCCAAATTCAATTAATTTTATGGCGTCGCCAGATGCCAGGACCCTTGGTCCTGTTTTTTTAAGGCAAGTCTATTCAAGAGAATTCTTGTGTGATTTACAAATCAAAGCCCCTTGTGGTCAACATAAATGGCGCCCTTACTCCCTCTCCATGCAGTGTAACACATGTGGGTTTGGGGTGGGTGCATGCTCCAGACTACCATATCCGATCTCGGGGCAGGTAAATTATACCATATGTAGCCTCAATTGTAGGTCCCTTGTCAAACACCATGCAGAGATATTAGACCTCTTGCAAGATACCACACCGGATATTCTATTCTTCACAGAAATGTGGCTCACCACTGATTCGGTGGCCATTCCAGCTTTGGCCCTACCAGTGGGCAAACAATGTGCACCCAGAATAGAACAGTCGGGAAGGGGGAGTCTAGCAATCATATTAAAATCAACGTATTCCTGCAACCTTACTCTGCAGAACATGTGAAAGTGCTCTTTTCAAAACTACATTGACTTGCAATTTTACATTTTCTGGGTTGCTTATTTATCGCCCACCAGGTCCTTCAGAAGCCTTTCAAGAGACCTTAGCTAATACTGCATCCATACTGATTCTAGAAGCAGCTAATTTGAGTATCATTGGGGATTTTAATCTACACCTGGAATGCCAGGAGTCCCAATTTCCTAGGTGATATGGCCGCCTGCCAGCTAATGCAGCTAGTGGTAGGACCGACACATGCAGCAGGCCACTTTCTTGATCCAGTAATTTCGAATCTACAGGCGATGGAGGTCCAACCCCCTCCCATGTTCTGGATGGATCATTCTCTCATTTCACTATGCTTGTGCATAGATGGTCCGCCTTTGCAATCCTCCCGTCCACCCATAATGAAGCATCCGTGGCACAAGCTATACCCAACCACCTTCTTAGATATCCTAAGCTCGCACCACCCAGAATGGACCTCAGATTTAGAAGCAGCTGATGCTGCCTTCAGGGGATGGGTTAATAAAGCTTTAGACTGTTGCATTCCAGGAAAAATGTCCACTGCCAAACGCACTCTAACCCATGCATGGTATGAAGAGTCTTTGACGGCAGAAAAGAAAAAATGTAGAATCTTAGAACAGGCTTGGAGAAGATCATATGATCCTGCAGTAAAAACTATATACAGGAACACAGTCAAAGCATACCATGAATTGGTTTGGAAGACAAGGGCAATGTTCTACGCTAATATGATCACCACGAGCAGCAATCCAACTAAAACCATTTTTGGTATCATGAAAGAAAAGGTAAAACCTCTGTCTGCTTCTAACAGCACCATGTTCTCTAAACTTCAATGCAAGATATTGGCTAAATTTTTTATCAGTAAAGTAGAAAGTATTTATAATACATTCTGTCCACGGAAGGCGGTCCCCGAACTTCAGCAGAACTCCTTTTGGGACACCACGCCCTATTCCCTCCAGGACCTTCCATCCATGTCCCTAAAAGACATGGAGGTTCTGTCGGCCAAGGTAAAATCAGGCTCCCCTGATGACCCTGTTAAACCAGACCTATTCAGGCAATTCTGTGGCTGCCTCCTGTTGGAGGGGCGGTAGCTGATCAATATGTCCATATCAGCCGCAGTGATTTCTAAGTCATGGAAACATGCCAAAGTTATTCCTCTACTAAAAAACCCAATGCTGGATGCTTCTCTACCAGAGAATTTTCGCCCACTATCCCTGATTCCATACCTTGCCAAAATCATGGAGTCCCATGTCAATACGACTGTAACTCTATATTTGGAAGCAAATTCAGTTTTAGATAGGTCACAAAACGGTTTCCGGCCTAGACATAGTACGGAATCTGCACTACTTGCAGTTACAGAACAGTTATGGTCCGCTTTGGATGAAGGCAGAACCTCTGCACTGATCCTGTTGGACCTGAGTGCGGCCTTCAACACGGTCTCCCACAAGATTCTGTTACATCGGTTGACAGAGATCGGGGTCAAGGATAAAGTCCTGGAATGGTTCGCGTCTTTTCTGACTGATCGGTCATTCCAGGTCTCTGCCCCTCCTTTCACTTCTGGTGTCTATCCTCTTGGCTGTGGTGTGCCACAGGGATCTGCTCTTAGCCCCACTTTATTCAATATCTATGTTTGACCTTTGGCCCCTTAGCAATAGCTCAGAACATTTCCATGGTATCATAGGCCGATGATACCCAGTGGTGTTCACATTCTCCAACAACCTCAAGCAGGACCAGGCGAAATTTCAAGACGATCTTTTGTCCATCCCGGATTGGATGGCGGACAATTGCCTGAAATTGAATTCCACCAAGTCCGAGGTGCTCTTGGTGGGCAGAAAGTTTAAAGGGTTTTGTGAGGAGCACTCCGTTTTAAACTGAATATTTTTTCAAATGGTGCTGCAACTAACTGGGTGTGTCATGCCCGTAGTGAACAAATACTAGTTATGATGAGATAGACCTCATCTAGTTGCGCACAATTCACCTGGTGTGATCCTACACCTTAAGCATTTATCAATGTCAACACAAAACTATAATTATACAATCAGTTATTTTAATTCCATATACTGATTCATTTGTAATCAAAAAATGAAACATTCCATACATTGATATAAATTCAATTCAATTTGACACATTATCTTACAATACAATATTTTCAAGAATCAACAATTAGAAATCGAGTTATGACCACTCATAATTCATATTATATGGTTGTTTTATGTGTTCATGCCCAATGCATTTCGGCACCAGATTGTGCCTTCATCAGGGGCTGATCTGCAATAAAGAATGAAACAACAGGACTTGTAAGTGTGCTGTTTTAAACAATTTTTCATGGGGTATGTATAGAAGTAAACTAATTCCATGCCTCTCGTAATTGTTAATGTGTTCAGTCAGCTAAGAATGAAAAAATGAAAAAATAGAGAGCCAATAATAAACCACGTTCTAAAGAAACGTTATGTGCAATGTACTCTCTAAAGATTTACGACTAGAGGATCAAAAATGGGTAGCTTACCCCGTGCTTTCAGGAGGTTGGTAATCTGCAGATACAAAGTTATAGCAACCTAAACATTAGATTTTTCGTGCCAGACACGTACGATCTCAAATACGACAAAAGTGAATTAAGTGAATTATCCTACCTTGGCTGTGTAGATTATGCCGATCTATAAACATATAATATGGCGTTAGATACTGTTATAAACTCTCAGACGTTACGATGTTTAAACCAATTCCATAACCACATACCTTAAGAGTGGTTTAATCGTTTCCTAAATTTAAAGAGAACAAAATATTTACTGCACTAAATGGACCCGAAAAAATAACAGAGTATCTATATACATTTTGCCCGGGTAACGCTATGTGAAATACCTGATAAAAGCGTCGCCAGTGCTCCAAAAGAATACCGAGACCGCGTCCTCCGTTTTAGGTTTGGGTTGACCGCGCCATTACTTATGTTTAACGTTACGGAAAGCCCGTATTTGACCGACAGTAAGAGAGGACTAGGTAAAAGGTGTTTACTTTTTACGGCAAACGTGATCCGCCATCTTTAAAAGTAGAATATTCGTATTGAATCGATCTTTGGAAAGTGCCATATTGCTTTAAATATCGTAATAAATGCTAAAGTAGTCAGAATTATGATTTAACATGCGCAATACAATAGTTCCGGATATTAAAAATATACAGTATGATCATCCTACGTTCTGCCGCTGAAAGTGAAAGACCGCAATGGGGTTCAATCATTGAAAAATATGTGAAATAAAACGTTGGAATAAACTATTCATACTAAGTGAACTAAATAACGAGGGTTAAAATAATATATGACTGGGGAATAGGTATGTCAGTGAAAATGTATGTAAAGCATAGTGTGACATGGGTAAACCACACAGAACATAAATAACAATAATTATAATCACATGAATATACCATGATAGAAACCAAATTGAGTTTTAGCCTTCACGCTGTACATATCTCAATGTTAGATACAAATTATAATATGTAACGATACTTAGAAGAAGGTAATGAGACATGCCAGTCATCAATCATTGCTTATACATGTTAAATGAATTCCTCAACATAAAGCCTGTTACTTTTTCAGGTTGACTATGTAAATAGGTATCTCAAATGTCAACAATATTTCGTGTTTAAAACTCCTACAGATAACACGATAAATCATATCTGTCATTTAATCCCTTTGGCTGCATTGTTTGCAGATGCTTAATCCAATATAACTCCCGTTGGAGGAGTCGCTGTCTGTTGTCAACCCCAGATTGACTTGACACTTTTTCTATAATAAGGCAGCGTAATTGAGAGATGGTGTGACCTGATTCTTTCCAGTGAGTGGCAAGAGGTGATGACAAATATTGGTTGCGTATTCTGCTTTTGTGCTCATTTAATCTTGTCTTAAACTTCCGCTCAGTCTTACCAATATACAGTTTACCGCATGGACATTTGATCCCGTAGATTACATTTTGGGTATTACAATCACTGCTATACTTCAATCTAATAGTTTTACCTGTGGTTGGATGAGAAAAGGTATTGCCAGTGATGATGTTATTACAGTTTACACAGTTCAAACATCGAATCGTTCCCTTCCAATCCTTGTGTTGTTCCTCAGTCACTGTTCGTTTCAGTAACTGTCTGATATTGGGTCCTCTTTTGTAAACATGCATCGGTTGTTGAGCAAAAATCCCATTAAAGTCTTGTTCTGTAGACAACAGTTCCCATCTCTGGTTGATAATTTGTTTGATTCTTGTAGATGCCGTTGTAAACTTTGTCACAAACACCATTCTATCCTGTTTGACTTTTGGTCTTGGTTGTAACAATGTTTGTCTGCTCATATGTGAGGCTCGCTCTCTACTTCGTTCCACAATTTGCTCAGGATATCCACGATCTCTATATCTTTGGACAAACCTCTCAATGTTAGCCTCACTAGTTGTTGGTTGTGAACAAATCCTTTTAATGCGAATGAATTGAGAGACAGGTAAGTTCTCCACTAGTCGTCTCGGGTGGAAACTTGTATAGTGCAATGCACTGTTTCGATCCGTTATTTTCGTATACAATTCTGTTCTGAAACCTGTGGGGTGTTTGTGAATTCTCACATCCAGGAAATCCATTGTGTTGCGGTCAATTTTGTGCGTAAATTGAATCCTTGAGTTCACTTGATTAAGATGTTGTATAGTATTGAGTAAGGATTCCTCGGTGCCTTGCCAGACAAGAAAAATGTCGTCTATAAAGCGACAATACAGCTTAATCTGTGCCAATGCTGTGGTTCCAAATAAATGATCTGCCTCAAATTGCGCCATGAAAATGTTTGCATATGCAGGGGCCCCTGCAAAGCCCATGGATGTTCCAGTCATTTGGGCGTAGAACCGTTGGTTCCATTCAAAATAACTATTATTCAAACAAAATTTCAATAACTGCAAGAGAAACACTTTATCTGTGGGTAGATCCTCCATTTGTAGAAGAGCCCATTCCACTGAGTCTAGTCCGGCTTAGTGAGGAATTGAGGTGTATAAAGATATTACATCTATTGTACAAAGAATCCAACTTTCATCCACCTCACCATTGATCTCCGAGATTTTAGTTAAGAAGTCACTCGTGTCCCTTATGTAAGATCTCCAATTCTGAACAAACTTCTGCAGAAAAAAATCCAAAAATTTACCGAGGGGGTCAAAAATAGACCCACACCCCGAGACAATTGGTCTACATGGTGGGTTTGTGAGGTGTTTATGCACCTTTGGGAGCATATAAAGTTTAGGGCACCGTGGATGATTCGTAGTTAAAAAACTCTTAATCTTTTCATCAATCCAATCCTGTTCAAGCGCTCCTTGCAATAGATCTTTGAGCATTGATTGCAATAATGTCGTGGGATCTCTATCCAGAAGTTGATATGTGTCTTCATCAGAAACATGCTCCTCAACTTTTGCAATATAAAAGTGCATGTCCATTACTACCATTGCACCTCCTTTATCTGCTGGTTGTATTTGTATTGTGCGGTTCTTGGCCAGAAGAACGAACTTTACAGAACCTGGCCAAGAATCGCACAATACAAATACAACCAGCAGATAAAGGAGGTGCAATGGTAGTAATGGACATGCACTTTTACATTGCAAAAGTTGAGGAGCATGTTAACATAACATAACATGTGATTCAAGCAAGAAATCAAGGAGACTCAACGAAAGAGAAGGAATCACATGGAACATCTCACGGGTGTAATTTCTGGCAAATATAAGAGGTATGTGCTTCGATATTTATACACAATATGCCCCCCAAAATGTTTTTGTGAAGACTAACAATCAACATCGTTTAATAGAACAGATATCAGGCAAGGCTTCAATAGATATACCAATGCTTAACCCAGGGGTAATTTGTTTCGACAATATGTCACACTTCAAAAAGGGGAGGTAAAAACAAATGAAACGACTAAATATAGGCACGAAGACTAGAATGTAAATCTTGCGGCCCATATTGGGTGAAAAAGCAATCAACAGCATTTAACAAAATGCAGACCAGAAGAGGCTTTAATAAATAAAACCATGCTTTTCCAAGAGGAAACTTTCAGCAATATGTCACTCACTTAAAAAAAGGGAGTGCTAGAAATAGTTTAAACATGGACGTATTGTGATGAAGCCATGATCATGACTCAACGGCGGCAATCTAGAAGCAGACAGGATTGATTGATAAAAGAGAGAGAGAAACTAATTGAAATGTTAGCAGTATGTGATTGACAGAAAACTCTTTAGAGGGCTAAAGAAACTACAAAAAACACATTTCGGTAGGGATTCGGATAATGACATACTGAGATATCATCAATGAAATCATCAATTAAAAATACCATATTCTGTTACTTGATCTTCGTGGTGTAAAAATATAGATTTTTATTAGAGTGGACGTTATGGACATGAATCTTTGGTTTTCTCATTCATACATTGAAACTGACCTGACAAGGTTAATGTTTTTGTAGAATTGTTTGATTTGTACACCATAATCCAATAGATCCAATATAAGTATTGATTCTATTTGTTGTGTTTGCCCTTTCCTTATGTTCAAATTCTTGATAATATCATCCTACTTAGGTGTGGTTTATTCCCTACTATCATGGTTGGGACAGATAATTTAGTTAAATTGTTTTGAAAAACGTTTTATACGTGATTCTCTTGCAAGCCCCTAATCCTTACTTATAGTTTATACACATGCCCACAAGGGATAATTGCCCTTTTTCTGACTTCCCATGAAACCAGCATCACTGAAAATAGTCCCTTTGTTGCTTGGCCAGTCCACCTCTTATTGGGCCCGATTCACAGAACTAACAAGACAAAATCCTAAACTTACTACCATTTTGGTATTCACAGAAGGCACTTGCTCATTTTGGTATTCACAGAAGTTAGGAGTCCTAATGTTAGGACTCCTAACTTCTGTGAATACCGAAATGAGTAAGTGCCTTCTGTGAATAACAAAATGGTAATAAGTTTAGGGTTTTGCCTTAAGTTAGTTTTGTGAATCGGGCCCTCAGTGTGTTGGTTTTGTGAAATCTTGTATCTGGGTCACATGCCAGCTCTTGATCAAGCCTCGAGGTGGGCCACGGAGACGGAAAATAATCTGTGCAAACTATGTAAAAAAGCAGACGTTTCTCTAATCCATTTAGTTTGCATTTTTGTGACGCTCTTAACGGAAACACAAAACCTGTTAAAGCAACTGTTAAATATAAGGCGTAAACGTACATGCTGGCAAGCTATTATTCGCTCTTCATACCCAAATGACCCTATTTTAAACACACACATTTGGTGAAATTCCAGATGTTGGTGGAAAAGAAACTAAACGCATGAACATTTCAGCATGAAACTGTGTCTGTGAACGTGAGTTATCTGGTATGCAATATTCCAAGTTTGTCATAACAGTTAAAGCTGTAGAATTTTATGAGTTTTGAACTAATTAATCACATATTGTTTTACACTAATTTTAATTTTCTGTGCCTAATCATTGAAATGTTTTAAGTAATCAAGCATGGATAAAGATATTACGATTAAGTAATAGTGTTTGATGTTAATCCAGCAATAATACATATAGGTGTGTATCAATATTATGGAGGCATGATTCTGTCACTGGCATGTGCCAAGGACCCCTCCTTTAACATTTTCTGCCTTTTCTTCCAGGATCCCCACTTACCCCACATTACAGATGACTCTTCAGACCCCGTTTTAGTGGAGGATCTGCCTGGTTATCCCTTACCCCCAACAGACACAGAGGAAGAACGCACGAGTGCCTTAGAAAAGAGTATGTAAGTGATTTCTCTGCATTAGAAAAATAGGGGTTTATAATTGTGTGTCCCAAGGTAGCTCAGTCTCAACTGTGCCTTCAATGAACATAGCTAGACAACCTTATTTTAGGTTACCTGATTCTGTGATCGTGGAAAGCCCAATTGTTCTAAAACAAGCAGTGTTAAAAAGTCAGTGTATTCCATATTGTTCTGGATCCCATGAGCTCGAGGGAGAGTTCTTGGTTGTCTACCTCTGTGTGTGAACATGACAACCAAATCTCACTCCAACAGAAGTAGTTAGTCATTTTCCCCGAACAAAAATAAATTACTCTAAATTCAACTAAAATTGCTTTATATTTACGTGAAAGGAATAAAAACACAGAGTGAGAGAAGAAGCTTACAATTAGCATACTATGTAAACTTGTGAATATACGTCCAGATAGTCTTGATAAAATGTTGCTATTGCATTATCTATTGATTTTTTTGTCCAAAGAACATGTTCCAGCTACCATGTACCTAGTACCTAAATTATTAACATTCAGAACGGCCAAAGAAAATATGTTCATAAATTTCATGGGGATTTGCAACCAATACCCTGAGTCAGAGTCCTTCCTAATGTAACTTCACAATATATATTTGGAGTACACCATCACCACTAAAGGGAGCCTGTGGCTCCATTAACACATAACTGATGTTTATTGCTACCTAACTCCATTTAATGCTTTATAAAAAGCCTTGAGTTTTCTGATCCATCTTCAGGAACTTTTTTCATATATGCAACAAAGTTCCACTGGAGAAGAGGCACTCATCTTGGAGAAACGCCTGTAGCTGGTGTTTTATGTAGTTGGTATTGGTCCGAGGTGAGACTACATTCTTTGACATGTCAGTGAAGATTGTCATCCTTGTGATCAGATGTAACGTGACAAATCAACTGATTTAGCGCATGCTTCCTCTGCCATCTAGCTAATCCTGAAATCTGTAATCCTAGCCCTCGCCAGTGACTGCTGGCTGTGTCACAAATATAGATTCCACTATCATTAGTAAAGCTTTTACAGATCTGGTCATCTCCTTCCGAGTGTGGTAAAAAGAAAAAAAAGGCATATTACAGCACAAATGGGAGAATCTTCTCCATAGGATTCTTGATTCTACTCAATAGTACAGAAGTATTTTAGACAAAGCTGGAGTAGTTCAATCTCTTAGATGTGTCCTAAATTCAAATGTCTAGAGACAACCTTGATTTACATGTTGCTTTAAATTAGCGCCTCATGTTAGCACATGGGATTTGCCTTCGGGTGTCCGAAGCTTGACTTACCCCGCTTCGCTTATCAGTGGCTTGTTTTTCTCTCCTTCTCTCTCTCCCCAGGTACGTCCTCATGGAACTCATTGAAACGGAGAAGCTGTATGTGGAGGACCTTGCACAGATCGTCGAGGTACTTCAGCAGGATAGATCCAAGCATGCAGGAGGGTCTCGCAATGCATTCTGAAAGACTCCAGAGGGCATTCGGTCATAACTGAGCACAACATCATTCTGTATTTAGATTTGCTTTCTTGTGTAGGGCCATGACAATAGCCTGAAATCAGGCACAAGCAATCACGCTTTTATTAAGAGTGAGGTTTGCTTGTGGACTAGTGTCTACTCTAATATGCTGATAGGCTGGGCTAGTATTTGTCTAATGGGGCACGGGTGTGCTCATAAATGTGCAATAAATTCACCTGTGTCTCCTAAATGTATTGATATTCACTACAGACGTCTACTTCATTTTTTGTTTGTGATGTTAGGCAGCCCTTCTTGTTATCAGTAATTATTGATCCATTGATTAGGAGTAAGATGACTTCAGTATTGAAGCCAGTTAAAGGGCGCAGGGGTAGAGTCAGCATGAAGTCTCTTTAAGAAGAGAACTTACTGGCTCTGTCAACACTTGGAAATTTACACTTGTGAAGGGCATTGACAAGGCTAAAGGGAGTTGTGTGCCTTGGGGAGTGCAGGGAGAAAGGTGATGTTCAAAGAGAGAGTTATTACTTGGTGCTAAAGGGAGATTGATTTACTGATGCTCAAATGCCTTCTGGGGCAGTGTGTCCATTTCTGGAGAACACTTCTGAAGTATTTTGTCCAATTATGGCGAGCACAAGTAGAGGACTGTATCCAGTTCTGTAGAACGCCTTAGTAAGATTTTGTTCAACTCTGGGATTTGGGTCGGGAAGTGGACTCCACTTTCTTGTATATTATGTTCACATCTGGAAACTGGTGGAAAGGTTTTGAAAGACCACATTTGGAAGGCTTTCCATTTCTGAAGGACACATTTGGAACATTTTGTCTAATTCTGGGTACCACATCTAAAGAACGATATTCCTTTCTCATATGTGGCTCAATATCCATTTCTGAAGGTTACATCTGTAGGAATGTGTTCCATTCTGGGGATCCCATTCTCTTGATATGATGCCCAGTTCTGGTTATCACCTCTTGAGGATTGTGTCTAGTTCTGGGGTCCACATTATGAATAGCATGTGAAACTGTCAGAGCATTAGCTATCGTGTTGTGTCTACTTCTGAAATCCACTTTTGAGGTCTGCACAAGGAAAATCGTGTTCAGTCTTGGGTTGGATCACCAGATGAATAAATGACAGACAGATGACCAAATGGTGCCTGGTTTCCTGTGAAAGGAATGGCGAGAATCTAGGCAAAGGAAGAATTAGATTGCTTAGTGAATGAACACAGTAGAAGAGATTTTATTTTTCTGCAGAACTGTATAGCCTTAATTAAAGAGTTGCTACGAGACCAGAGCAGATGGGAAAGTGAAACATAACATTAGTTAACTTGTGCAAAGGGTTTGCATTCATGCAACTTACTTCTCAAAATAGGAAACAAAAAGTAACAAGCACATTAACAGATTTAATTAAATGCCAAGGTGATACTGATGTAGAGTAGCAAAATCAGGGTCAGAACAAAGGGTGAAAATATATATTAGGTAGAGTTGCAATGTTAAATGAGAGAGGGCAGTGAACAGACTAGGTTACTTCACTGTGTCCTTTCTCCGTAGGGTTACATGGCCACGATGAACACCAAAGGCATCCCTGACGACATGAAGGGGAAAGACAAGATTGTATTTGGGAACATACATCAGATCTATGACTGGCACAAGGAGTAAGTTGGATATGTCAGTCCGGCTGTGATAATGAATGAGTGAAATGGACTGCTTCATTTGCCACATTTGCTTTGCTTTCCACCTCCACCATAGCTATGCAAATGCTCTGAGAGTTGTGCAAGCAGACGCATTTTCCGGCACATCGAAATAGATAAGCAAGCTGTGATATTGCAGTCTTCGGTTATAATGCTTTAAAATAAGTTTACGTTGTAATGTTAATCATGGTTATCCTCTCAAATTTAAGCAAAATTTCACAAGGTTGCAGAACCTACTTTATGCTCAGAGAAATCTGGATTGTCAGAAATGAAAAAATGTCTTTATTATGACTGTGTTTTCCATATTGGAGACATTATTTGGGCGAAACCTCACCAAAGTCCTACGTGTTTGCTCCCGAATGTTCTACATGTACATTAAAGAAATCAGAGTAAAAAAACAGCATCCGGAACTTGCTCCTGAACTGCAGACAAACACTATTCTACCCTGGACCATGTATTCTGCAGAGAAAAGTCAGTGTCTTACATGACTTTTACAGCAGTCTTTTTAGGTCTCGGCCTAGAGACGCACGAAGCGCGTTCTCGGCAGAGAACTATTGTAATCGTTTCAGCCGGCAAAGGAGACAAGAGCTGGGCACGCGCCCAGCATTTTCAATGGGAGAGGAGCGACAAGAGCTGGCCACGCGCGGATTCAGTCGCGCGCACGCACACGGCGCCAGCGTCTCCGCCGCGCGCCGATGACTGCTCTCTTCCTGGCCGGCTTCACGGAAGGCAGCATGCTTGTTTTGATATGTCCCTATTTTAGATGCTGATTATACTAATACATTTAATTTAATAGGTGAGTGAGAAAATATATTCGAACCTTAAGTGAGTTATAATTTAGAAGAATAGTTCATGTCAGTTTTTCTCAGGCCCTCAAGGCACTTGCCAAGTGCTGTCGGTGATGGGGTTACTTGACGGCATGTTCTTCTTTAATAAGGTTTCAAAGTGCAGTTTATTTTCCCCACCATGACTGGTGCACCCACCTGTTAAGACACTTTATCGGTGATATATTTAAATTCTCGCATTGCTGTTTATGAGTCACTGCCACACATCATAAGAATTAGTTCGGTGTTTCGTTTTTTTTTCTCCTGCAAGTTTTATGACCGGGCCTCGATATAGTAGAGAGAGGCAAAGTGCTATTAAAACTCAGCTGGCACGGGTTGGTTGCTAGGCGCAGAACCTGCTGGAGCTGCTGCAGCTGCTGCATTATCACTTCTCAGCGAGGTACCAACATACGTCTCCCCAGTTGCCATGGTTTCCGTGTAGACTGTGCCCTCTTAGAATGCAAGCGATTAGGTTTGATTGTACATTCACACCTTAAATCGGAAACCGTGGCGTTCGCATCAGCCCTGCTTCTTAGCGTGCATGGGCTCAGTGTCATTTCGCACGTCAGACTAGGAAAGGTCGTGCAGCCTTTCGTCTGAAGGGATTTAACGGCGACACAGATTCAAAGTTGTTTTGTTTTACTGCACTGGTTCTCCAAAGTCAGTCTGCAATAAGACTGACTAAACAGAAACGATGGGCGGATATTTGGACACCTGATCTTGTCGTAGCTTTCAATTGTTAACCCTAATAATATTTTATGTTTGTCATAAACACAACACCTGTTGTGTGACTAAATATCTTTAAATTAATGTAACCCAGTCGATGGTTTTTTGTAGATGCAACATCCCCTTTCTACTCGAGCATCAGTTTGGTGACGTGACTGACCGAGGATCTCTACCATTCGGTCTAAAGTCAGTTATAGAAATGCCTTTAAACAACTGATGAAAGAATGTATTCAGATTTATGCAAACTAGCTTGAATTAAAAGCTGCAGTCATGGACAGAAAGTGGCACCAGTTAAAAACAGGACATTTTATTTCGATACATGCTGTATTTTTAGTTTATAAATACACTGTTTTCTTTGTTTGCCTAAGCTCGGGTTTTTAGAACGTTGTGCCTTTTTTCTTTCGGAAGCAAACATTCTCCAATGACTGCATTATTATTTGGAACTAACCACTTATAAGGTCCCAAAGGCGAGACCTATTGGCTATGCCAATGCTTGTTTTCCATACTATGCCACACTTTGGTTATATGTCACAAAATCAGGTTATTTTTCACGCATAAAACAAATGATCATTCATTCGTACCTTTCACTGGTTGTTTCACCGTCCCCCCAGTTTCTCCCTACAACCCACTTCTCACCTCAGTTTAGCCCATTTCACTAAATACATGTTTTCTATTAGTCAGATCGCAAAGCAGTCGTATTTTTGGCCATTAATTGATTTGTGACCCAATCTACATTTTGCGATGCAACAGTTGTACGCATACGCCACAGTGCAAAATAAACCTTCAGCAGGATTTACAAAATCCTGCCTTGCCAGTATTAATGAACAGTATTAATTCTTTTTGCTAATCCTACTGAGTGAATGCAGGAATGGAATATTGAGAGGGACAGCAGACCTCTAGCCCTGCATTCACAAACTCAAAATGCTATTGTTTTCTAGGTCCAGTTCCTGGACGTGACTTTTTCAGAAACAAGCACTGGTAAAGTCAATATATCAGGCTTTTATGAAAGTGCCAAGCTGTTGGTTGCCAATGCTTGTTTGTTGAGCATTGTTAAACAAATAACATTTAAAAGCATTCAAAATTCTGAAGGAAAAGCAAACACATACCTTAAGGTATCTCTAAACTGTACACTGAATTAAGTATTTTCAGTCTTTCATGGTTTACTACTTTTCATATACCTTTCATTTCAGAAATAAATTCTAAATAGAATGCACCAAGAAGTTTAGACACACACATGCATGTATCTGAGCATGCACTCCACTCTTACGACATGTTTAGGTCCTTGCATCGACTGTCAATGGTTGAAGCAGCATGGACAGCAAATAGACCCCTTCTGCAACAGTTTTCTTGAGCCTCCGGTACAGTCACCGACATCTTTAGATCAGACAGAAATACCTGAAATGTCACACTGCTCAACTCTTTTCCTTTTCCTACATCATCTTAAATCTTTTCTGAGTTCTTTTCGTCAGCCATGGAAACAGCTCCAGTGCACAACTTCACATATGCATTGATAACTTTTAGTTATGCTGTAAAATCTTCTTTATTCCACCAGTCTGCTTTCATTACACAATTCCATATGTATGGAAAACTCGTTCAGCTTGTTGGAAACGTTTGCACAGTCATCAGTCTTGAGTTCTCCCAACTCTTCAATATTCTCAACACTTTCACCATGCATTACACTGTGTTTGTCAGCAATATATAGCTCTGGTTGAAAATCTCCTCCAGTAACCTGTCAAAAGGCACTTCACTAATCCACCTTCTCAATAACTAGAATGTGGAGATGTTAGTGTAAGTTGACAGCACCCACCTAGACTAGACATTCTTCTTCAGCCACCATTCCAGTCCACTCATGTGTTAGTGGTTCTCAACAGCAGATCTACATGGAACACTATCAGCAAGGCTGGAAAGTTTCCCTCAGCGGCAGCCTGTTCTCCCCACTTCAAGGTGCAATATCACAAGTGCCTTTATGACAGTCATATAACCTCCATAAACCAGTCCAGATGCAAATGACTTATCAATCTTCCCAACAGCTTCAATGGGTAATTCTCCATGTACATCGAGCGTATCTGGCTGTTTGCAAACCTCTAACAGGTACTAATTCAGAATCCAACAGTTTAAAAAAACTCCAAACACTTAGAACAGTCAATTGTTCATATATGTACACAAACCCTTTCTGCCATGGAAATTCTACTTCTGTCACTGCCTCAGAATCCAGAAAGTCCAAACTGGTTAAATAAGTTAAGCAAACAAATTCAGTTGTACGTCCCCTCCATACACAAGTCCAGACGAATCCTTGTAAACAGACTTGTTAACAATGAACACACAGAAATTGCATACTGATAGATCCAAAAACTGGCTTGAAACCTTTAAAAGCCATCAGCCTAGAGTCCTCCCATCCGCTACCTCAACTACTTCAGTGAAACATTTCACATGTATGTTGACATGTATATTTATTCCAGCAGCTGTGCTAGAAAACGTTCAGCCACTAGCCCAGAGGATACCAACTTCACTACAAAATTCCCACAAGCAGTCATGGAATTTCACCTCCAGTGACAATCACAAAATCTGAATACCTTGGCTCTCAGCCATCCAAATACTGATGGACTCAATGTTGCTCCGCTTCAATAAACACAAAACTAAGCCCTTCACACAAATCAGCTTTGATTCTTTGACCAAAAAACCTTTGGGTAAAAAAAATCACACCTACAATTCATTCTTTTTCCTCTTATACTTATATAGTTGTTGCTTGAACATCATAATCCTCCTAAACCCTCTGAAACACTTGTTGGGGTAGCCAGGTCTTAAAGGCTGAATTTTTGATACTGAAAATGTGACTGTGGCCCGTAGACTCGCCTCCAGAGGACATCAGAGGCTTTCATAATTTAATGGACCGGGCTGCAACAAGGTTTCACCTACCAATCTCTGTCAAGCAGTCTGACTGCTTTCTATATGACTTTAAAGAACAGACAAGGAAGCTAGTCCGTGCCATCCCCATCATTGATTTGGTAGGAAGGTAAAAAAATCATGAGAAATTCTGCTACAGTGGTGGCTGTTCTACCACGTCTTGAGAAAAAATACTGGGCTCCAGAGGATTCTCCTGCTTGACTCACAGGTCACTCAAACCAGTTTAGGTGATTTCACAAACATCTCAACGCTGCTCTAAAAATCAGTCTGCACCCATCTCTATACTTCCAGACAAAGAAGGCAGGCGCTTGGACAATATAGGCAAGAGTTTTACAGTCCAAAAGATCAATTTTCTGATGAAAAACGATGACCCCGGACCTGTCGAACTGTCTTCAGTTGGTCGGTAATGGTGATTTTTTAATGTTGAATCTTTTGATTGTAATGACTGTTGGTTGGGAATTATCACTTTTGGAACTAAAATAAGTGTGTTTAGAGTCATTTTCCTGCCCCGAAATCAGTCTGAAGAGTCTTGGTCCTCAGGAGCATTCTGTGGCTTCCCAAGCAACTAGCTAAATATTTTAAGGGACTTGCACTGTTGCAATAATTCCAGAGTAAGATTTGATGTAAAATGTGAATACGCAGAGAATAAAATCCGTTACCTACCTCTAACTGCAGTTCTCCAGTATTGGTATCTTTAATGGATTCACATGCGCCCCAACTTCCTCCCCTGAAAGGCTCCCATTATAGCTCAGGATTATATTATTCCCTCTTGTGCTTGAAAATCTGAGGGACTTGGCCTCTCCTGGGTAGGTTCTTGTAGGTTCTATAGCCTGTTTAGTTATAGTTCAAGTTTGGTCCTTTTTTAAAAAGGGCATAGATAGGCTACTAAACTGATTGTTCATTACCATTATAGCCCATGTTAGTGATACAAACTGATTTACTATGATACCGTGGGACTCCCATTTTGAGGACGGGGAAGGATTTAAGCATGTGAACCTATGAAAGATACCAATACTGCAGTTACAGGTAAGTAACTCATGTTTGAGGCATGTGAGCGCTAGATCACATGCTTTGCATTGTCTGCCATCTAGGGTTGGGTCCGGATGTTTGCACTTTGTTTTTCTTCGAAGAAGTCTTTTCCAGTCACACGGTAGGTGACTCCTACTTTCGGTGATAGTGCGCATGGGCATCGACTCCATTGTTAGATTGTTTTTTTTCTGCCATCGGGTTTGTACGTGAATTACTGCGCTCCAGTTCGATATCACTCTCGGGTTCCCCTCGGTGCGCAATCCACTACCGTCTATGGTATTGTTTCTCGATCGCATTCCCATTCTTCTAGCATCGTATCATTCAAGAAATCTTTCATTGGAAAACTTGTGGCCGGTCGTTGGACCTACCGACGTCAGGTCAGCTCGCAGTTGATGGACCGGACTCCATTTAAATTCTGTTCCGGGTGTCATGCGAAGTATCCGTTCACCGACTTGCATGAAGAGTGTAAATTGCGTCTGTCCCCGGAACACAATGAACAAGACTGCGACGCGTGCCGATCTTTTTGATCGAAGAAGACGCTCCGTGATCATCAGGCTCAACGTCAAGAGATGTGTCAACAATGCGGCTCAGCTCCCAATCACACAAAGAGCCGAAGAAGAGGAGGAACACATTTCCCTGTCCGAAGACTATTCCAACATGGAAGAAGACATTCCACAGGGTCAGCATATCGTGAGTACTGATACTCCCCTCCCCCAACTCATGCCCAAGAAAAAGGCTCCGGTCCTTCCTCTGCCTTCAGGCCAAGGTCGGCATCAAGAGCATTTTCCAAGACCCCGCCTTCGGGCTCGGCACTGAAACCCCAACCAAAGCCTTCCGGTTCGCGACCGAGTCGGCCCCATTCGGGCACTGAATCAAAATCTTCGGCACCGAAATCTAAACACGTCGTTGTTGACATCCCTGTGACACTGAAACCTAAATCTTCGGATCCGAAAACCTCGGCTCTGAAACCTTCTTCACCAAAATCATTAGCACCCAAAGACAAAACAGTTCCTCCCCAATCGAAGGAGCCTCGTTTCGACGTCCAGCCTTCCAACACAGACCTGAAACAGAAAAAACTTATCATTAACCCTAAAACTGGTGATATTCATGACAAATTGCCAGCTAAACGGTAACCAGAGATGGAGGAAGCTTACCACATTCCCCTTAAAAAGAAAAATGTTGGTACTAATCCTTCTCCTCCTCTTCACCCCCTCCCCACTTGACCCTAATTTACTCATTACTCCTACAAATTCACCACAACCACAGTCACTGGACGCACCACATGACTATAGCCCCAATGCATGGGATGATTATAATACAGATCCTAATACTGACACAGATCTATACCCTACAAAACTCTCTCCATCTGATGACAATGTAAGATTTGAGCACTTACGATCAACTTTTTGATCACCTTTGAGCACACGGGTGTTGTGGTGGAGGTGATCTTGTGTAAATACTCTTAGCATGACTCAGATATATGTTGTTAATTTGTTTATAGCCCTGATAAAGTCAGATATGCGGAGGCATCAGAACTGACGAAACACGTGTTGGCTATATGTGATCTGGAGAAGGCTATATGAGATTGGGAGAAGATTTTATCAAACATCAAGAATAAAATCATCGTGGATAAAGAAGATTGATTGGACTTTTTGTGATACACACGGTGATGTGCTCAGGACAATTTATTGTTTTTGCTACTGGACTGGTTTACTGGTCCAATTCTGGGGATATGAGTGGCTGTCCCCGTCCTTGGAGCACACTGTGTAAGTAATTTGTACCTGACTTAAGGGGATATTTGAAAACTTTTTGTGCATGAAAAGCCTTGCCACTAATCATCCTTTTTCTCTTGACGACAATGTATGGTACATAGAATTAATTAACAGGGCTGCTCAAAATCAAGGGGTTCAGCTTCACAAGGAGCCTCTTGAAGAAGATTTTCTTTTTGAGACATTAAGTTCTTCTCAAAGAGCAACTCATACACTACCCATACTTAAGGGCATGCTTAAGCACACGGATGATATTTGTAAGGCCCTTGTAAGTGCAAGGATACTAACACCGCAGGTAGATAAAAAATAAAAATCTGCACCTACAGACCCTGTCTACATTAAAGGCCTAGTTCCTTTAGACTCCCCAGTTGTTTCCAATACTCACAAAAAGGCAAAGTTTCAAACAACAGGAGATGCCCCTCCTCCTGACAAGGAGTCCAAGCTTACAGATGCCTCTAGTAAAAGAGTAGCAGCGCAGGCACCCAATTACTACTCCAATTCTTGCCAGACGAACATAAACAAAAGGCACATGAGTTAATTCAGGAAGGAAAACTAATTTCCAACACTTCCATTTGGTGTACTTTAGACGCAGCTGACACAGCAGCTCACGCTGTCAACACTAGTGTTCTTCTAAGACGTCATGCCTGGCTAAGGATTTCAGGGTTTAATCCTGACGGCCAGACTTCCATTTTAAACCTCCCCTTTGATAAAGAACACCTTTTTGGTTCTGTGGTGGATCCTCTTTAGAAAAAATTAAAAAGGACACGGTGGTCGCAAAATCCATGGGCGCTTTGCAGTCCCCGTCTAGTAGGGGTTCCTTTCGCCGCACATTTTACAGGGGGGGCTCAAACAATATATCCACAGATACCTCATCTTCCTATAAGGGCAACAATCAGGCATCCTCTTCGAGAGGTTAATTTAGAGGAGGATTTCGAGGCAATAATTGCAAGGGAAGGGGCAAAGGTAACACACCCCATACTTCCCCTGCAACAAACAAACAGTGACTTGCTTCCTCTCCCCCCTGATCATCCCACACCTGTTGGGGGACGTCTCTCTCAATTCCTTCCTGTATGGAATACAGTAACGTCAGACAGATGGGTCCTAGATATTATCCAGTCTGGTTATTGACTGGAGCTTACTGACAAAACCCCAAACATTCCTCTGCGAACACACAAAATGTCACTAGAAAAACAGGAGCTTTTCAAACAAGAAGTACACTCTCTACTGCAAAAAGGAGCTATAGAGCCCGTCCCATTACAATATCAAGGGCTCGGGGTATACTCACTGTTCGAGGCATGTGGGCTGCTAAATTCATATCTTTTGCATTAGATCGCCGCCTAGTGTTGGGTCCGGATGATCGCACATTGTTGTCCTGGAAGAGTCTTCGAAGTATCCTGAGATAGGTGGCTCCTCCCCTGGACTACAGTGCGCATGGGCATCGGCTCCATCCCCAGATTGTTTTTTTCCGCCATTGGGTTCGGATGCGGTCTCGACGTCTCTCTGTCGGAACCGAGAAAAACTAACTTTTTGACGGCCAAAAGGCCTTATTTTCTTTGCGTCGGTATTGTTTGCGCACGGTCTCGAGTTCTTCCGTCTCTTTGAGCCGGAGTCTGCGGAGTCGTATCACTCTTCGGACATCGAGGCCTTCTCATCGCAACACGACTGCAACTTTTCAGCATGGAGCGGAGCCCGTTTAAATACTGTCCCGTCTGTGGGTCGAAATACCCACATATCGATGTGCACCCGGTCTGTAACAAGTGCCTCTCGCCGGACCACAACGAGGACAACTGCATGGCCTGCTCCAGATTCAGGTCAAAGAAGGCACTCAAGCTTCGGCGCGCGGTGCGCCTTGAGGCTAGACAAGCGGCCCCAGATCCAGAAAACATCTTCGGCGAGCAAGAAGAAGAGGACCAGAGCCATCATCTTCAAATCTCCCCGCCCGAGACGGAGGTCGAGGCGGATCCGGAAGACGACGACGGAGTCGTGGGTCAAGGCCTTGAATACGTCGACGAGGTAGGGGACGTCGAAGAAGTTTATGGGGCCGCGGAAGATAGCTCAGGGGATGAGCTATGCCCCGAAGGTTACAATGATCAGGCTCGGGTCACGGGATCGCCAGTCGGCCTTACCCAAGACCCCGTACCGCAAGCCACGGCCCCGCCTTCAGGCCCGGCCTCGGACATACTTGCTACGCAGCCCGTATCGAAACCGAAACTGAAACCAACGGTATCGACTACATCTAAAATGGCCGACCCGAAATCGAAACCGAAACTTACGGACTCGAGCGTCCCTAAGATGGCGGCCGTTCCACCAAAACCACCTAAACCCGCTGCCTCATCGACTCCGTCGGCCACCGGTCCACAGAAGTCGAAGAAAACGGTCGATTCGACAGTGTCGAAATCGTCGGCAGAGGAGCTTTCCTCTAAGAAGGGAGTTCGGCACGGGTCGACCGCTGTGACGCCGTCAAAGCCCGCCAAAGCCAGCGACAAGGCTCCGGTTCCGACTGGGACTTCGTTAGTCGGACGCGTGGTGGAGACGGAGACAGCAAAATCCCACGGATCAAAGGCTGGTACCTCGACGCATCGGTCCAAGGATTCTGTGTCTGCGGCTGCCGCATCATCGTCTAAGACTCAGAAGGGCCACCAGGACGTCGGATCCGAGGGCAAGGTCAAGACCTCCTCGTCGGCGCCAAGTGCCGCTGTGAGTGACGCGTCCCCCATCGCCTCTTCACTACAGAGAATCAAGGAGAAGGCCTCTGCTACGTCGGCTCCGATGCCGTCGCCCCAGAAGCCGATGGACGTTCCGGCAAAGCCTGCTGGTAAGCTTCTCTTCCTTCTGCCGCCAAAAGAGGCGCCGAAGGCCTTTACTCCAAAATCGGCGCCAAAGAAGTCGGATTCTTCAACGTCTGGAGCACTTTCAGGTCGACTACTCGACTCAGAAGATGATTCTGAGCGTTTTATCGACGCAGACACCGGCAAATTGACCCTCTACAAGAGGAAAATCACTTCACAGCCGGTGGACTCCTATGTGATCCCCCTGAAGAAGAAAAGGCTTGCTCAGGACGCTTCAGCCCTGGTAGAACCTATCCAGCTTCCCCCTAGAAGGAGCCCAACACCTTCCCCAGAACACTCTGAGGGTGAGGGATATGGAGAAGATGACCAATACACTTTCCCCATCAATGAAGCAGATGCACAGCAAGATTCATATGATGACATAGGTGACCAAGGCACACAAAATGTGGAGCAAGACCCACAGCCTTTCAGTGCACGTGCATCCCCAACAGAAGATTCTGCAGGTTTTCATGCACTCATTGAAAGGGCAGCTGCTAATCATGATGTGGACATGCATGCTGACCCAGTAGAAGAAGACTTTCTATTTGACACTTTTTCGGTCTCTGAAAGGACAGTAAAGACACTGCCTATGCTCAAAGGGGTCCTCAAGCATGCTGCGGACATCTTTAAAGAACCTACCAGGGCGAGGGTGGTCAATCCACGTATCGAAAAAAAGTACAGACCAGCACCTGCAGACCCTGCATACATTCGGGGACAGTTGCCGCTTGACTCCCTTGTGGTCGCAAATGCTCGCAAGAGGGCCAACTCCCAAACAACGGGTGAAGCTCCTCCCCCGGATAAGGAGTCAAAAGTGCTAGAGGCAGGGGGCAAAAGGGTAGCTGCGCAGGCTGCCAATTTCTGGCGTATTGCAAATACACAGGCACTCTTGGCACGTTATGATAGGGCGCATTACGACACCCTAGAGCAAGTTTTACAACACCTGCCTCCGCAGTTTCAAGAGGGGACAAAACTGCTTATAGAGGAGGGCAAACTAATCTCCAATGCTGCCATAAAGTGTGCACTTGATGCAGCAGACACAGCAGCTAGAGCTATCAACACTAGCGTCATGCTAAGACGACAGGCGTGGCTCCGCATATCGGGGTTTAAACCAGACATTCAAACAACCATACTCAATCAGCCCGTCAATCCTGATAGACTGTTTGGTCCTGATGTTGACACCACCCTGGAAAAGATTAAGAAAGACAACGAAACTGCTAAGTCTATGGGGGCCCTACAATCTCAACAGTTCCGTGGCGACAATTTTCGTCGCTCAGGTGCACGTGGAGTCACCAGAGGACAGATGGGTCAACAGTCACAATTCTCTAGAGGTGGAGCACAATCCTCGTACCCCAAACAGAACAAAGGGGGTTACCGAGGAAACAGCACCAGAGGACGTGGCAGAGGAAACAACAACTCCCGCTCCTCTGCCCCAAACAAACAGTGACTCTCTGTCACTGCCCCCCGACCATTTAACACCTGTCGGGGGGAGACTGCAGCAGTTCCTGCCCGTCTGGAGAAACATCACCACAGACAGGTGGGTGCGACAACTTGTACAGTACGGTTATTGTCTAGAGTTAAAGTCCACTCCACCCAACATTCCACCAAGGCAACGGCCTATGTCCACAGAGCATTTGCACTTATTGCAGCAGGAAGTAGTAGTGATGCTGCAAAAAGGCGCAATCGAGCTCGTGCCGGTGGAGGAAGAGGGCACAGGGGTGTACTCCCTGTACTTCCTTATTCCAAAGAAGGACGGATCTCTCAGACCCATTCTAGATCTGCGTCCCCTAAACCTGTATATACTATCAGAACATTTCCATATGCTTACACTGCAACAAATTCTTCCCTTGTTGAACCAAGGGGACTTCTTAGCAACCTTAGACCTCAAGGATGCTTATTTCCACATTCCACTACACCCGTCCCACAGAAAATACCTAAGGTTCACTATCCAAGGCAAACATTATCAGTTCAAGGTCCTACCCTTCGGAGTGACCACAGCCCCGAGAGTGTTTACCAAGTGTCTGGCGACAGTGGCGGCGCACCTCAGGAGGCAGAACATCCATGTCTACCCCTACCTAGACGACTGGCTCGTTCAAGCCAAGTCGGAACGGCAGTGCGCCACGGACATGTCGACTACCATTCACCTCCTTCACGATCTGGGCTTCTCGTTGAACTACCCAAAGTCGCATCTTCAGCCGGCGCATGTCCGGCAGTTTCTAGGTGCGACTATCAATACCCTGACGGCCATGGCTCAGCCAAACCAAGTCAGGATAGACAGCATGCAGGCGCTAATCCAAAAGTTCAGACCACAACACTCGCTTCCAGCGAGAGTGTTCATGCAGTTGATTGGCATGATGGCCTCCTGCATCTTCATAGTCCCTCACGCACGTCTACATATGCGTCCGCTCCAGGAGTGCTTAGCAAATCAGTGGACACAGGCTCAGGGACAATTGACAGACCTAGTGTTGGTTACCAGTCGGGCATACGACTCTCTGCATTGGTGGACTCCACACAACCTTTGCAAGGGCCGACTGTTCCAGGAGCCAGTGCCACAGATTGTCCTGACAACGGACGCATCTCTCCAGGGATGGGGAGCTCATCTGCTCACTTACACGGTGCAGGGACTATGGACGACGCAGCAACAGAAGATGCACATCAACTATCTAGAACTGATGGCGATCTTCATGGCGCTCAAGTCCTTCATTGTACATCTGTGCAACAAGGTAGTGTTAGTCCGGAGGGACAACATGACCGCGATGTACTACATTCAAAAGCAGGGGGGCACCCACTCACCACAGCTGTCTCATCTGGCTCAGAGCATGTGGAAGTGGGCCATTCAGAGGAACATTTTCCTAATGGCAGAACACCTCCCGGGCAAGGACAATCAGATGGCGGATCTGCTCAGCAGATACAGCCATCAAATGCACGAGTGGGAGCTACACCCATCAGTTCTCCACCCGTACTTCCAGCAGTGGGGTCATCCGGAGATAGACCTGTTTGCCACAAACGAAAATGCTAAATGCCAACACTTTGCCGCCAGGTTCCCTCACCCACAGTCGCAAGGGAATGCGATATGGATGAACTGGTCAGGCAGATTTGCGTACGCTTTTCCACCAGCCCCTCTGATACCGCTGGTGGCAAGAAAGCTAAGACAGCACTCAATGACTCTCATCCTGGTTGCTCCAACGTGGGCGCGCCAAGCATGGTACACCACGTTCCTCGAACTCTCAGTGGTACCGCATCAAAGGCTGCGCCTCACACCCAGACTTTTGACGCAGAACCATGGAGACATTCAGCATCCAGATCCGCAACAGCTCAACCTGGCGATCTGGCTCCTGAAGTCCTAGAGTTTGGATACCTTCACCTACCTCCAGAATGCATGGACATCATCAAGGAGGCAAGAAAACCAACTACCAGAGCATGCTATGCTGCAAAATGGAAGCGTTTCGTCATTTACTGTACAGCCAATAACATCAACCCGCTAGATGCATCTATCCCTAACATCATTTGCTATCTGTTACATCTTTACAAGTGCAACCTAGCGTACACTTCCATTCGGATACATCTATCCGCCATAGCAGCTTACCTTCAGAATAGGCAGCATCTCTCTGTCTTCAGGGTGCCTGCCATTAAAGCTTTTCTTGAAGGACTGAAACGAGTCATTCCCCCAAGAACACCGCCTGCTCCGGTGTGGAACCTCAATGTAGTCCTCACCAGACTCATGGGACCACCATTTGAGCCACTACACTCGTGTGAACTGCAGTTCCTAACGTGGAAAGTAGCTTTCCTAATAGCTATTACATCACTGAGGCGTGTTAGTGAGCTGCAGGCGCTCACAATCCAAGAGCCATTCATTCAGATTCATCCAAACAGGGTGGTACTACGTACTAACCCCAAATTCCTTCCCAAGGTGGTGTCACAGTTTCATCTCAACCAAACTATTGACTTGCCAGCATTCTTCCAAAACCCACAAACGGTGGCGGAAAGGATGCTTCATACTTTGGATGTCAGGAGGGCGTTGATGTACTACATTGACAGGACACAACACTTTAGGAAAACAAAACAGCTTTTTGTTGCCTTCTCGCCACAGCACAAGGGCAACCCTATTTCCAAAGCAGGAATAGCCAGGTGGATTGTTAAGTGCATCCAAATATGTTATCAAAAAGCAAAACGTACCTTAACAATACCCCCAAGAGCACACTCCACGCGCAAGTTGGGGGCATCTATGGCTTTCCTGGGGAACATTCCTTTAGAAGACATTTGCAGAGCAGCCACGTGGGTTACACCACATACCTTTACAAAGCACTACTGTGTTGATGTACATTCCAAGCAGCAAGCAGCTGTAGGACAGGCTGTTCTCAAAACACTTTTTCAGGTTTCTGCAGCTGGCACGGGCAACCGCCGCTAATGGAGGGACTGCTATGTATTCTATGCAAAAGATATGAATTTAGCAGCCCACATGCCTCGAACTGAATATGCTACTTACCAGTATGCATCTGTTCTTGGCATGTAGGGCTGCTAACATTCATATCGCCCACCCTCCTCCCCGGTGCCTGTCGCAGCTGCAGACATACTCTTGTATTCACTCATTAGCATGGACATCCTTTACACTTTACACTCCCTCTCTGCCACAATGGCTAAAAACAATCTGGGGATGGAGCCGATGCCCATGCGCACTGTAGTCCAGGGGAGGAGCCACCTATCTCAGGATACTTCGAAGACTCTTCCAGGACAACAATGTGCGATCCTCCGGACCCAACACTAGGCGGCGATCTAATGCAAAAGATATGAATGTTAGCAGCCCTACATGCCAAGAACAGATGCATACTGGTAAGTAGCATATTCAATACTTTCTCATACCCAAAAAGGATGAATCTCTCAGACCTATATTAGACCTCAGAGACCTAAACCTCTATATTTATTCGGACCATTTTCACATGGTAACACTCCAACAAGTGCTCCCACTCCTTCAGCAAGGCGACTTTCTGTCTACTCTAGACTTAAAGGACACATACTTCCATATTCCAATACATCCCGCTCATCTCAAATTCCTCAGGTTTGTGGTAGGGAGACAACATTATCAGTTCAAAGTACTCCCATTCGGAGTCACTACTGCTCCCAGAGTATTCACCAAATGCCTGGCAGTAGTCGCAGCATATGCTGCGAAGAAAACATATTGACTGCTTTTCATACTCAGATGACTGGCTCATCAAAGCCAGTACTCTCACAAAGTGTCTACAGCACACTCACAGAACAGTACACTTACTGCACGACCTGGGATTCACAGTAAATCTGTTAAAAACCCATCTCCAACCCTTCAATACACAAACATACTCAGGAGCCACTCTAGATACACAATAAGCTCTAGCCTGTCCCAGCCAACCCGACCACTCATTACCAGCTTGGGTGTTCATGCAGCTACTGGGAATGATGGCACCTTGCATCATGATAATTCCCTATGTATGACTTCAAATGCTTCCCATTCAGGAATGTTTAGCACACCAGTGGAATTAATCTCGGGGTCTATTGGCAGATCTAGTGTTGGTGGACAGCCGCACTCATCGCTCTCTGTAGTGGTAGAATCCACAGAACCTTTCCGAAGGCGAGCCTTTCATTGACCCAGTTCCACAGACAGTGCTGGCAGATGCATCACTCATTGGTTGGGGAGCTCATATCCAAACTCACACAATTCAGGTATTCTGGAGTCATAAGCAAAAGCAACTCCACATAAATCATTTAGAGATGCTAGCAGTCTTTCTAGCTCTCTAAGCCTTCCAGACTCACCTTGTAGGCAAAGCTGTCCTAATACGCACTGACAACATGACAGCCATGTATTACATCCAGAAACAGGGGGGGGGGGACACACTCTCTTCAACTGTCACACCTTGCACAAGCTATTTGGAAGTGGGCCATTCATCACAAGATTTATCACCTAGCGGAACACCTACCAGGAGTGAACAACCAGATCGCAGATCTGCTCAGCAGACAAACACAACAGATCAACGAGTGGGAACTTCACCCTCAAGTTCTCCTCCCGTTCCTCCAGATGTGGGGTTTCCCAGACATAGATCTGTTCGCCACACACCAAAAGGCAAAATGCCCAAACTTTGCCTCCAGGTATCCACACCCATTATCCAAAGGCAATGTTCTATGGATAAACTGGTCAGGGATATTTGCCTATGCTTTTCCGCCTCTCCCACTCATTCCACTAGTGGTTCAGAAGCTCAGACAAACATCCTTCACACAACTCCTGGTAGCTCCCACATGGGCCCGTCAACCCTGGTTCACTACCCTGTTGGAACTCTCAGTAGTTCCTTATCAAAAATTACATCTCACACTCAGTCTCTTCACGCAGAGCCATGGAGAGATAAGACAACCAGATCCCAAACCTCACAACCTTGCGATCTGGCACCTGAAATCCTAGAGTTTGGTTATCTGAATCTTCCACCACACTGTATGAATATCATTAAAGAAGCCAGAAGACCTACTACAAGAGCTTGCTGGCAGCTAAATGGAAGTGGTGTGTTATTTATTGTACTAACAACAACATTAACCCGCTGGATGCTTCAGTTCAAGGTTTCATTTGTTATTTACTGCATTTACAGTGCTCAAATCTAGCATATACATCTATACACTTACATCTTGCTGCAATAGCTGGATACCTTCAGAATAGACACCATCTCTCTCTTTTCAGAGTGCCTGTTATCAAGGCTTTTATGGAGGGACTTAAAAGAGTCATTCCACCAAGACTTCCACCTACCCCAGCATGGAATCCTAATATTGTCCTCACCAGAATATTGAGTCCACCCTTTGAACCATTGCATAAATGTGAACTGCGATTACTCACTTGGAGAGTTGCTTTCTTCATTGCTATTACATCACTGAGGAGAGCGGGTGAGCTTCCGGCACTAACCATAGAAGAACCATTTTTACAAATACACCAGAGCAAAGTGGTTCTTCGCACTAACCCTAAATTTCTACCCAAAGTAGTATCTGCCTTCCACATCAATAAATCTGTTGAGTTGCCTGTGTTCTTTCCTCAACCAGATTCAGTGGCAGAACGAGCTCTACACACCTTAGATATTAAACGAGCTTTACTCTATTACATAGAAAGGACAAATCCTTTTAGAAAAACTAAACAACTCTTTGTATTTTTTGCTCCACCACACAAAGGCAATAATACTGAAGGTTATATAGCGTAATCAGCTACCTCACAAGGAGGTGTCCCGGTGCTTAGTGAGCTGGTGACACATACCAAGTGGTTAAAAAAACACGGGAGGCTAAAAATTATTGATTAAAAAGCCACGTCTTCAGCTGTTTCCTAAAGCAGGGCTTTGTATTAGCATTTCGAAGAGATCGCGGTAAGGCATTCCACATTTTGGCTGTTCTGGCCACAAAACGCTCTGCCCCCAAGCCGAGCCTTCGAGTTGTGTGGAACAAGGAGCAGATTCTGAGCATTGGAGCGCAGGGACTGAGCTTGTTTATATCGGGGGAATCTTAATTTCAGATAATTTGGGCACTTTCCCTGCAACGCGCGGTAGGCCAGGGTCAGGGCCTTAAATTAGATTCTTCTTGCCACTGGCAGCCAATGCAGATCCCGCAAGTGCGGAGAGACATGATGTCTAAAAGGAATACGTTTAATCAGCCTCGCAGCTGCATTTTGAACCATCTGCAATTGTTGAATCGCATATTTAGGCAGGCTGAGGTAAAGGCCGTTGGCGTAGTCCAACCTGGATATTACAGTGGCATGGAGTACTAGTTTACGGCAATTTTCTGATAGTAGATCCATGAACTTTCGGAGATTTCTTAGTTTATTTAAGCACCCAGCGAATACCTGTTGAATTTGAGCTGAAAAAGAGAGGTCGTCTTCCCATCTCAACAGCAAGAAGTTGGGACCCCCTCTATTGTATATTTAGCCAGGGAAAAGAGAGGACAAAATTAACATTAACAAAAGAAATTCCCCTTTGGCCTTATACTTTTATATTCAACATTGTTCTAGATGCATTTCAAAGTGAAAAAAACTTACTAATCAACACAGATAACATAGTTGTATATCATTTTCATTATTTTCTTTATTTTTTATAAACATATTCTTTTCCTTTTTTTGGGGTTAAGTACTTTCACTATATCAAAAATTATTTCACAGTTTATATAAACATTAAAAAATACAATACATTATTCAAATATTTAAGAACTGACAAATCATTTAAGTGAACCCTTATAACCACACATCAACCAACAATTACTCTCTATTCATACATCCCACAAAACATACTACACTAAACATCTGATTTCTGCGATAGAGGTAGTCCAGATAGTGCCAGTGACTTAAAACGCCAGGTCAACGCGTTTCGGTGGGTTGGTACCACCTTCCTCAGGACCAACAGAGTTTATCTTCCTACACTTGTGGATACAGGGTATCTGAAATAACAAATATATTTACATGTATCTGTGCCTGCTAACTGTACATAAAGAACAACAGATTTGAAAAACAATTAATTAATTCAAAGATTACTTTCAACTGACCAGAGACAATAATGTGCAACCGACTAACTCTCAACCGAGGGCGTTGCGTTAATAGATGTATTGTGATTCAAAGTGAGTGTTTAACACACATATAGGATATATGAATTATTAAATAGAAGATCCGGAAAAAACAACTTATCACACCTACAAATGATATACCAAGTTTCAAAATTCAGAACAGTTTATATGCGATGTGATTACATTTTTCAGGAGATGGTTACAAAGACAGTGCATAGGGAGCATTTCCTAATGTTTTATAGGATTTTGAAAAGGTAAAATAGAAAAATCTTTTGTACCTTTTATGTCAGACCATGCACAAAATGCAGGCGTAGTTCGAAGACACTTGAACCAGTAAGCGCAATTTGTTAAATGTGCCCTAAAGGGAAAGTGCGCATACATATAAATTGTCTGTTAGCTGTGGTCGACATTTCAATTTTTACGATAAAGTGGCAGTTGCTGAAGTATTACCTTGTATATCAAGGGCGCTGCACAGATTATGGAGTTCAGTTTTTAAATCTATCTATCTATCGCAGAAATCAGATGTTTAGTTTAGTATGTTTTGTGGGATGTATGAATAGAGAGTGATTGTTGGTTGATGTGTGGTTATCAGGGTTCACTTAAATGATTTGTCAGTTCTTAAATATTTGAATAATGTATTGTATTTTTTAATGTTTATATAAACTGTGAAATAATTTTTGATATGGTGAAAGTACTTAACCCAAAAAAAAGGAAAAGAATATGTTTATAAAAAATAAAGAAAATAATGAAAATGATATAAAACTACGTTATCTGTGTTGATTAGTACGTTTTTTTCACTTTGAAATGCATCTAGAACAATGTCGAATATAAAAGTATAAGGCCAAAGGGGAATTTCTCGTATTAACGTCTTCCCATCTCACCCCCAGATTTTTGGCACTAGAACTGGGGGAAGGCGGGGGCCCATTTTGGTGGGCCACCAGAGATCTGGCGAAGGCACCGGGCCTTTTCCAAAGAAGATCACCTCCGTTTTAACTGTATTTAATTTTAACTTATTCGTATTCATCCAGAGAGTGATATCACGTAGACAACCCTCAAAATTGTCAAAGGCTTCTGCTGTCTGCTCTTGGTAAGAGAAAACCAACTGTGTGTCGTCGGCATAGGAAATTGCTTTGACACCCCAGTTGCGATTAGGGTGAAGAGAGGGGCCAGATACGCATTAAAAAGTAAGGGGCTCAGGGCTGAGCCCTGGGGGACACCACACATAAAGAGGTTTCGGTTTGGATGAAAATGTGCGGAGAGCGACTTTTTGAGAGCGGTCGCTCAAGTAGGACTGCAGGTCAATGCTTTCCAATCTCTGAAGCAGCCTGGCGTGGTCAACCGTGTCAAATGCTGCAGATAGATCCAGGAGCACCAGCATTGCTGATGCCCCTGAATCTAGTGCCCATCTTACTGACTCCGCCACCTCGAAGAGGGCCATCTCTGTGCTAAAACCCGACCGAAAGCCTGACTGTGTTTCATGCAAGATGGGATTACATTCAATGTAATGGTTCAGGTATCGTTGAACCAGTTTCTCCAGCATTTTACCGGGTGCGGGTAAAAGTGAAATTGGCCTGAGATTACTAAAGTCTCCTGGGGCTCCGGTGTTTTTTTTTTCAGGGGGAGCAGTGTGGCATGCTTCCAGCAGTCTGGAAAGGCTCCGGTATTAAGGGATGTGTTCCAGACATGGGTAAGTGTATTAGTCAGGGAGTGAAATATCATTTTCCATAGTTTGGGGGGACATGGGTCATCAGGAGCCCCTGATTTTCATTTTTCAATCTCTGTCAGCGCATTATTATGCGAGATTGGAGAAAAATTTAGAAACAGCGGGGCCTGCACTCTGACCGAAGACCGAAGTGCAGAGAAGGTGTCATACACCTTTAAGATTTTATTGTCGAAGAAATTAGAAATGTCTTCGCACATAGCTGGTGTCGAGGTCACTTCAGTGTCAATTGCTCTTGGCTTAAAGAAGGATTGAACTACCTTAAATACTTCTTTGCCCGAATGGTCCGCTTTATAGATGCAGGAAGCAATACATTTTCTTCTGGCCGTTTTTATTGATTTATGTAAGTTTTTGAAGGCATTTTTATAGCATGCTTTTGCTGCGTCGCTATACTTTGATCTCCATTGTTGTTCTAATCTCTTGCAGCTCCTTTTTTCTTCTCTGAGTGCCTCCGAAAACACGGAGCTGATGGAGATTGTCTGCGCGATATTTTTACTGGTGTAACGGCATCCACCGCCAAGGCAATCCAATGGTTCATTGCCAGGGCATCTATATTAGGATCTGAGGTAGGGGAAGCAGGGTCTATTTCTAAAATGGGACCCAAGGTTTCAGCCGTTAGGTTGTTCCACTTTCTCTTCATAGTGGGTCACTTGCCTCTGGCCTGGCTTAATTTGGCCAGTCTGACTGAAAAAGGGATCAGGTAGTGGTCTGACCAGACCAGGGGTCGAGGTGCTTCCATTGTAGTTTCCTGAACATTGGAAAAAACTAAATCTAAAGTGTGGCCTGCCTTGTGTCTAGGACCTGAGATAATTTACAGTAGATTAGCAGCTGCTAACAATGAAATTAGCTGAGTTGCTTGAGGACAGTTGGGATCATTGACGTGAAAATTAAAATCCCCAAGTGCCATGAAGTATGTATGAACTAACAATATAATTGCAGAGATTATAAGTGATATTCGCTGCGCAGTCCGGTGGCCTATAAATAAGCAGGCCTGCTAAAAATACCATAGCATTGACTTGGAAGCAGAAGTTTAGCCCCTCAATTCCTTGTATGTCGAGGGGGCTAGAAGAGGTCAGTTCCCAGGATTCTTTAAAGATGATAGCCACCCCACCCCCTCCTTTGTTACCCTCCCTATTTGAGAAGCACATTTTAAAACCAGACGGAATGGCTAAGGTGATAGATGCCACTGTATCTGCGTTAAGCCAAGTTTCAGTTAGGAACATGGGTCCGTTTTGTTGGAGTTGCCATATCATTTACTACATTCAAGCCCTGTCTGCACAGCAGGCAACTGGGTGGCAAACCCATACTAGCGAAATCCACTAGGTGCAGCACGCAATGGTTATCAACATTATACGGCATTAGCTCTTCTCTGGACCAGCTGATCCTCTTCACCATTTCCCAATCCCATTTCTAAATCAGGTATTGCCAGGTGGATAGTCAAATTCATGCCAACTTGCTATGCAAAAGCAAAGAGGACTTTACCAATTCCCCCTAGAGTGCATTCCACTTGCAAACTAGGAGCTTCTATGGCTTTCTTAGGAAACATTCCCTCTAACATATGGCTCCCCATCAAGGAGAGAGTTAATTTCAAGGCTATGTGTATTGTTCACAAGACGCTAGCCGGAAAGGGGGACATCCTTTACAACGCAACTTTTACAACGCACTACCATTACGACGCAACACTTACAACGCAAGTCATTACAACGAATTGCGCTGGAGGGCGCTTTAGGATAGGGAATAGTTTAATTACTATCCAACACCTTCCCTACTATCCACGGGGACTGGAGTTGGAATAGTAAATTAAACTATTCACTATCCAGCGCCCCCCAACGCAAGTCGTTGTAACGACTTGCGTTGTAAAACCTGCGTCGTAATGGCATGCGTTGTAAAAGCATGCGTTGTAACGTCATACATCCGCTGTAAAGGGGCCTTCCATCAATCGCTCTATTGTTCGGCCCTACCTTGCTAACAGATGACTCCGTTCGGACGACCTGCGCTTTGCTGCAGTTTCCAGGATTAAGAAAGCTAGAAGTGGGGGTCGTCTGTTCTCCTACAATGCCGCTAAGCACTGGAACACTCTCCCACTTCATTTGTATAAGGAAACCAACTATCTGTCTTTTTGTAAACTGTTAAAAACCTGGCTCTTCCCCTAGTTTGGTTGTGTTGTCTACTACTTGCCACTGTCAGCCCTGGGATGCTCCTGGGTAGCTACGCACTTAATAAATGTCTTTTTCATTTCATTTATTGTAGAGCTGCAACACCACACACATTTACAAAACACTCTTGTGTGAATGTGTTAGCCAGACAACAAGCTAATGTAGGCCTGGCTGTTCTACGTACACTTTTTCTACGTACAACTGCAACAGCTACAGGTTAATCACCACTTTGGGAGATAACTGCTGTATAGTCTATGCAAAGCATGTGATCCACAGCTCACATGCCTCGAACGGAAAATACTACTTACCCCATATGCATCTGTTCTTGGCATGTAGAGCTGTAGATTCACATGCGCCCACCCTCCTCGCCTGGTACCTGTACCTGTTCCAGTACTATCTTACTTACTTACATACTCATGGACATTTCTATTCTACTCTTACTAACTCCATTCTCACACTCTGAGGGAAAACAATCTAACAAAGGAGTCGATGCCCGTGCGCACTATCACCAAAAGGAGGAGTCATCTCCCTCTTAACTGGAAAAGACTTCTTCAAAGAAAAACAAAATGCAAGCATACGGACCCAACACTAGATGGCAGACTATGCAAAGCATGTGAATATACAGCTCTACATGCCAAGAACAAATACATACTGGGTTAGAGGCATTTTCCATTCTTTTCCGGGGATCACTAAAAAACTTACAAGAGTCACGACGCGGCACGCCAGGCTCACCAGGCAGCACGAATCCACGCCGCCACCGCCGAGAGTCACCTTCTTTGCTGAGTGAACGCGCCGCCGCTCCGGGACCCCGAATCCCGGCAGCCTACGCGGCGGCGCGCCCAGTGACACCGCGAGGGCGCCAGAGAGGCGCACAAAAGCGCCACAGGACCAGCTTCGCGGGACGCGAGCGGGACGCCCGGGGCTAAGCCCGGGCAAAGGGCGGGCCCTCTACGGCCCTCATCGGCACGAGGAGGCAGGGGCAGGGCCAGAAACGCTGCAGGATTCACCACCTCAAGTAAGACTCAAAAGTTTACCGAGTTTCAAACCACTTGTTTGTTTTATTTTAGAATTGTAGACTGTGAATAGATCGCAAACATGTCTACGAAATTGAAGGAAGCTGCACAAAATACTCTTGACAACTACCTTGTTCAGACTGTGAAGAAAATAAACACGCAGAGGAGAACTTCTCTCGGGTTAAGCCAATCTCCAGACCTTTGTTGTTTGTCCCCGACTGCATCTATCCTGATTGACGATACTATTTTGCAGGAAACCAATCAGGATAGCATAATCAGTGGCCCTATTTTACAAGGACTAAACAGTGCACTTGACATTGTCCTCCCAGCCTCTGAGGCCTCCAATGTACAGGCCGAAAGTGACTCTGAAAATGACTCTGGCCAGGAGAGACATGCTTGAGCTACATCTGATGAGCAGACACCTAAAGGGCGCACAATAAGGCCAAGACGATTATGTACTAAAAATCCACCTAAGCAGGGTGGACTACGCCCAGGGACAAGAAGGAAGAAGGCTACTACCCCAAAGAAAAAGCAAGTTAACTTAGTGGAGGATATACAGAATCATACTTCTGAGGACACACTTTTTGAAAGGATTGCTAACTTATTTGAGCTAAAAATTAACACCATTGTAAAGCCTTTAATATCTAAAATTGATAAACTGCAAGCGGAGATCAAAAGATTGGGTGGTCTCCACACTACGATCGCAGGAGGGGTAGAAAACATCACCACCATAATTACTAATTTTAGTAATAATATAGGGGAAAATGTGGTTACTGAGACTGTAAGTGATGGTGCAGGGATTCAATCGTCTGTTGAAAATGTATTGCCCCAACCTTCAACATCACTAGCCACTATCAATGAGGGCCCTCTTTTAATTAACATCCCAACAGACACTAGTCCCCCTGTAAGCTTACCCCCAGTAGCTGCTCATCCCACGGACCCCCTACAATTTTTAGTTGAGGCCACACCAGTGGTTCTTGTGTTAGCAAATGTCCCTCCCTTGGAAGGGGGAATAGTGGAAAGCTCTACACCCCTTACAAGTAAGGCTTTGCATTGGCTAACTAGTAATATGCGGTTTGCCCCAGGGGGAAAACAACAATTGGCAAACATAATTCAGTCAGCAACTAGGGTCCCCTGGCTGGGAAATCGGCCGAAAAAGTTTAAAGGGGACTGTGTGACAGTTAGCCTCACAAACCAAGATGCACTGCCTAACATACTTGCTAATTTATTCCCTCCTCAATGCAGACAGGGTACTGTTGTTCCCCTGACCCTGAAGTTCTTCTATGGGGAGCAACAAAATGTCACTCATCCAAGGACTCCTGCACCAGGGTGGGATAGATCATGGGACTTTAACTCTAGAAGGGTACAAGACATAAGACACAATGCAATGGTTCATTACCCCCTTCTATCGCAGCAAAACTCTTTCGTAGAACCCCTTCAATTATTCAATCGCTATGCCCCATTGTCCTTCATGGATCAAAACGATTGACTCTCTCATAGAAAAGATACAAATGATGAGAGTCCTTTGCACGTCTCTGGGCATTTAGATCCAAAACCTATAGCTGCCAGGGCCTGTAGAATTTTGAGCTGGAACGTCGCTGGAATCAGATCTAAATTCGACGATAAGAACTGGTTGGAGATGGTCAGAACCAGCGACGTTCTTGCCTTCCAAGAAACTTGGGAAAGGTCCGACAAACTTGTTTTAGACGGCTTTTCTTATTTCTTTGTACCTGCAGTACCTAGCAGCTCTGGAAGGGCAAAGGGGGGCTTGGCTACATATATTTCCTTGGATTTACAAGGGAAACCAAGACAGATTAAAACAAACTCAACAAATATCTTAGCGGTTGAATTAACTACACAAAACTCACAGCCCATACTATTTGTAAATTTTTATAATTCTCCCGTCAGTCAAATCTTGAACGAGCATTTGGTAGCGTTAGAGGATTTCTTGTCCACCCACAGTGAGAATAGTGTTCATGGTTTTGATGTAATTCTCATGGGAGATTGTAACATTCACCCATGTAATATGGATTGCCGCGTAGAATATGAGGATTTCCCCCCTTACCACTCTATTCCGCACTTTGAACACTCAGCACGTGGAGAGGCTCTGGAATCACTCTTAGCAACTTTTAATCTTTATGAATTTCATAGTAGTAACACTTGTCTGAAGCTACCAACATATGTGGGTAATAATTCCGGCACAATTGTTGACTATATTTTTTTATCTTACGGTATTTTGCCTGATGTGTTTAATTACAAGGTAGAAACTTCAGTTTTTAGTGATCATAACCCAGTAATTTTAGAGATTGCATCTCAGGGAGTTTTAGGGAAAAGAGAATTTGAAGCTTTATGTGTGACTGACCTAGTGCTGGGAGATCAGAATCGCAGACTGAAATGGGATCAAGTAACCCCAATTACCTTTATACAGGATTCCCTGGCTAAAGTGGAGAAGGAGGTTGCAATCTGCTTGGATAATAATAACCCTGTTACCACTTTGATAGAAGCTTTTAGCGTCCTTTGCCATCAGGTCAATTTAGACCTGACTGTAAAGAATAAGTCTAACACAAACAGGGGCCCAAAGTGGTTCGATTCAAATTGCTCCAAGGCTCACTCAATCCTCCTAAAGGCTCTAAAAAACAAACCAAGAGAAAAAGAACTGATAGCATCACTGAGAAAAAAATATAATAATGCTATCAGGATGAGGAAATTTGAAATAAAAAATGAGGCCTGGAATGATCTTTTGTCGCCCGATACACAGAGGGATAGCTCTAGATTTTGGGCGATAATAAACCACCCTTTTTTATGGGTATAGAGAAAAAGAGAGCAGATTGCACCATACCCGATGAACAGTGGGTTACACATTTCAGTAACATCTATAGCTGCCCTGATAATATTTCAGGTTGTGAAACACAGTTTACACAAGCAGCAGTTACTATCCCACCTTTTAGCACTGATGAGGTTAAAAAAGCTATTAGTGACACACACTCGAAAAAGGCACCGGGCCCCGATGGGGTTCCTGCAGATTTCTTTAAAAGTGCCCCCGAATTAAGCACCAAAATTCTCACTAATATTTTTAATGCTACAAGAAATTTTATTTTCCCTATCAGCTGGTCTAAGTCTACCATAATACCGATTTTTAAAAAGGGACAAAGGATAGATCCGGCCTGTTATAGGCCAATCTCCCTTATTGATTCCAGTGTTAAAATCTTAGGGAGAGTTCTTTTAGGAAGACTAAATCAGCTTTTAGAAGGGAAGGGTGCCCTGTCAAATGCACAATATGGTTTCAGAGCTAAAAGAGGAACCTTAGATCAGTGTTTAAATCTAGAACTGATCATAAATAAATATGTTATCGCCAAGGGGGGCTCTCTGTACATGGCCTTTATGGACCTCTCCTCAGCTTTTGACCTGGTTAACAGGGCTAAGCTGTGGGGGGTCCTTCTGTCCATGGGCATTGATGCCCCTTTGGTGAGGTATCTGGCGGAGCTACACAGAGACCTTAAAACCTCGGTCAGGGTGACTAGTGAAGGAAGATGCACCTGTCACTTCAAGTCAGAGAGGGGGGTGAGGCAAGGATGTATCCTTGCCCCCCTCCTCTTTACTCTTTATATAAATGAGCTTGAGGCAGTTCTGGCAGATTCCCATACTGACATCCCGCGTGCAGGCGAGATAAAGATACCTGTCCTCTTGTACGCGGACGATGCTGTCCTCTTAGCACGCTCTGGAGTGGCATTAAATAAACTCCTTTCATCATTTGGGGAGTTTATGTCCTCTCTGGACATGAAAACTAATGTAGAAAAATCGCATGTTATGATAGCAGGAGCCGCAGGTAGGAAAAGAAAGACTAAAACTTTTTTCTGTGCTGGGAAGGAGGTGAGGAGAGTTCCGTCCTTTCCCTACCTAGGAGTGATATTTGATGAAAAGGGCACGTGGGGTCCCCAGCTTTTGGCTAAAAGCAACGCTGTAGCAAGAGCGGCTGCTGGGTTGCTTGGTTTTGCCAGAAAACTGGGAGCCCGTCCCATGGAAAGCATTATTAAGGTCTACAAAGCCAAGTGTCTGTCGGTTGCTCAATATGGCTCTGTCATCTGGGGGTATACAAATCATGAGTCTGACAAAATACAGAAAGTAGAAAATAAATTTTTGAGAACTCTGCTTTCTGTCCCCCAATCAACCTCCACATACATAATACATTCAGAGCTGGGATTGGGCTATATTACCGACCTTTTGAAATCAGCCCCAGTTATTGGATGGTTGAAAGTCTGGTTAAACCAGAAGCTTACTTTAAATCATTCAATCCTTAAAGATTGTTTAGCCCTGGATAGAGCACGCAATATTCCATGGCTAAAATATGTTCAGACCCAGTTGACATTAATTGGCCGACCTGAACTTTTCTCTTCACCTCATTTGATAAGTCAGGAAGACATAAAAGTAGTTAGAAATCTCCTGACAGATCATTATGTTTTGGAGAGAGAAGCTACAGACCTAAATAAACCTCTGGTCAGGAAACATTGTATGTTAATAACAGTTCCAGGAATAGAACCATACCTTCTATTGGTAAATAAATCATACCATCGTTTCCTTTTAACGAGATTCCGTCTGGACTTGATCCACTTTATTCTGGGCAATTTTAAAAAGTGGACTAGACCTGAAAATGCTGAACCATGCGATTGCGATCATTTTTCAACTCAGGACACGACTCACTTTATTTTCTTCTGCGGCCATTATCAAGACATTAGGAAAAAATATTTGATGCCAATACTGTGCAATTTGGGTTTTACACAGGTAAAACCAGCTCTGTTGTTCCTGCAACTTCTTCCGAATTTAAAAGTAGCATTTCATGTTGCTAGCTTTTTGGTTGCAGGTGTACGTACAAATAAGCACCGCTCCAAAATTAGGCACCTTGTCCCAGGTTAATGTTTACCTTTTATATCCTATCGATTTTACTCTTTTTAATATCATTGTATATTTTATTCTGTATAATGTGATTTTAGGTTTTTTTTTAAATATATTGTATGATATTAATATGTGTTTTGATGAAATGAAATGTTGTTATGTATCATTGCTCGCTCTTTTATGATTTTTAATAATCGAATAAAGATAATTGACTGACTGACTGACATTCTTTTCCGGGCATTCACCTTTTACACCGAATCTTACTCTGGAATTATTGCCACAGTGCAGATCTCTTAAAATATTTAGATAGTTGCTTGGGAAGCCTCCTTTCTCCAGAATGCTCCAGAGTACCAAGCGGTCTACAAGATTGAATGCAATCTTTAGGTCTATAAAGACCTAGAAGAGCAGGGAGTTATTCAGAGCCACGCACTTAATACATATCATGTACAAACTCAGGGCCTGGTCTGTTGAATTTTGGCCTTTTCAGAACCGATCTAGAAGACAAGATTAAGTAGTTTCTCCTCAATCCAGGTCTGGAGTCGCAACAGTAATAGTTTCCCAAAGATTTTTAAACATGGCAACTGGGATTTTGTTAGGGTCTCGTGCTTTACCTGATTTCTGCTTCTGGATAGCTTCAGCTATCTCCATTTGGCTTAAGACATCTCCTGCATGCTGCACCTGTAGGAAGCAATTTCTACTAAGTGCTTGCCCTTTGTGATCCTCCAACCGGTTCTTCCCCATGTCATTTAGACTGATAGACTTACGGCACAGAGAGGACTAGTGTTCCAGCCACCTTTTAGGACTTAAGTTAGCACCGAGATTCTTAGGAGGCCCTTTGCTTCCCCAGCATATGATTTCCCAATACTACTTTGTATTTTATGGTCAATTGCAGCCTGAAGTGCCTGCCATACCTTGATGTGCTGATTTCTTTTTTATAGATGCCTCATGAGGTGTTTATAAGTCCTTCTTATTTTATTTAGCTTTTGTTCACCCTTGATCTTATTCTTCTTTTTATGAAGCAGTTTCTGGTGCATTTTGTATGCTATTTTTCCAGTATTTTGAATGCACATTGTGGCTTGTATGGTCTCACCTGTGTACTACAAGAATGCTCTTGACTTTACGCTGTGTGTTGTACGAGTGCGATGAATGTGTTTCTTTTGTGCCAGCTTTGCATGATCAGAGCCTCTTATCACTGTGTTCTGCGGCAGTGCTCTATATCTCTGTTTCTCCATTATTAATGAATAAAAAAACATGATGTTGTTATCAACGTTGCTTTTCTGAGTGGAGCCTTAGGGTAACCTAGCAACTGACGGCAACAGAATGCCATAGCAGTGACTGACGGCCAATGCCAAGAACTGAATATAGATGTGGGGATGCGAAACACAGCCAAGAAAAAGTCAATCCTGTTTCCGAATCTTGCTCCGACTCTTCGCTACCTTTCTCTCCTGTGAAGCCCCTTATGTACCGAAATGCCCAGGCAATAGTAGTAACCCAATATGTACCTACGCCAGCAGATCTCAAATGTTTTAGAATTACGACCCAATTTTTAGAACAATAAACTTTAGGAACCCTCCTAGCTTTAATGAACACGAGGCAGGCGATTTTTTTTAATGTTACCAGAGTACATTTTCCATGGAAATGGCTACTAAATTTGCACAGACATACTGTTTTACTGATAAAAATATATTATACACATGATAATGTGTGGAAATCGGGTTTCAGTGAATATTTATCATGTGTGCATCACCAAGTAAAGTGTTTGTTTTGATCCTAATGAAATCTTTGTTTCCATCACGCTTCAGAAAAAACATTTGCTTCATTTTTACAGTTCTAACTGCTGAATGTGTACAGCTCGTTTACAGTTATTTCCATTTAGTTGTATGTTACAATAAAAATGACATCTAATAGCCTTTCCTTTCGCACTCGCTGTTCCCCAACAAGATTACCACATAATCCACTTTATTTTTCTTTCTTTAACTGCAAAGCGCAAGGAGTTATAAACACCAATCCCCATGTTAAAACAAGCATTTACAATGCAATGGTTTCGCCTTTGGAAAAGTTAGAGCTATTGGCATTGCTCATGACATTTCTTTTTTTTTTTTTACTTATAAATAAATGGCATTGTTATTTACATTGCCAACAGCTCTCTCAGCCCATACAGCTCTCACAGCCCACACAGCCCACACAGCTCTCACAGCCCACACAGCTCTCACAGCCCACACAGCTCTCACAACCCACACAGCTCTCACAGCCCTCACAGCCCACACAGCTCTCACAGCCCATACAGCTCTCACAGCCCACACAGCGCTCACAGCCCACACAGCGCTCACAGCCCACACAGCTCACAGCCCACACAGCTCTCACAGCCCACACAGCTCTCACAGCCCACACAGCTCTCACAGCCCACACAGCCCACACAGCACACACAGCCCTCACAGCCCACACAGCTCTCACAGCCCACACAGCTCTCACAGCCCACACAGCTCTCACAGCCCTCACAGCCCACACAGCCCACACAGCTCTCACAGCCCACACAGCTCTCACAGCCCACACAGCTCTCACAGCCCTCACAGCCCACACAGCTCTCACAGCCCTTACGGTACCTGTCAATCAATGTCCAATAGCTTAACAGGAGCACTCAAAGCAAAACTCTTCTTAAAGCACCAGGAGAAATCCGGTTTCAAGTGGCCCTCTGCCGGTGGTGTGTGCAGGTTAAATGGATAGGTCAATAGTATATATCAGCATGAATACTAATCAACAAAAATAAATGGCATTGTCATTTACAATGCCAATAGTTTAATCTCTGGCAAATTCCACACAAAAACACACAGACCCACACACACCAACTGAGCCCCCCACACACACACAGAGCCACACACACACACACAGAGCCACACACACAGACCCACACACACACAGACCCCCCCACACACACAGACCCCCACACACACACAGACCCACACACACACAGAGACCCACACACACACACACACCCAGAGCCACACACACACACACCCAGAGCCACACACACCCAGAGCCACACACACCCACCCAGAGCCACACCCACCCACCCAGAACCACACACACACGCCCAGAGCCACACACACCCACCCAGAGCCACACACACCCACCCAAAGCCACAAACACACTCAGGAGAGCAAGTACAGCGAGGGGGCAGGGAAGCAAGCACAGCGAGGGGGCAGGGAAGCAAGCACAGCGAGGGGGCAGGGAAGCAAGCACAGCGAGGGGGCAGGGAAGCACTTCCTCTCACTCCCAGACCCTCCCAACATCCCGTCAGCCTTGCGCAACATCCGAGGGCTTCACCATCCCTGCATGACACGCGGTCAGCAACGGCCTCTTGGGGTCCGAGGGCATCCGTGTATCATGATCACCACAGAGAACAAGGGGATTCAAGTGAAAGACTGGGCACGGATTGGGGCGCAATTAAGCCAACAGACCAATTCTCCTTGTTTGTGCAACACAGGCCCACCGAACAGTAGGTGCAATCGTGGAAAAGCACAGGCTAAATCTTCAAGAGGTGGGCATAGTTTGCCAGCCCCCGTCACTCGTGTTCTGGGAGTATTAATCAAAGATGAACCCGTCAACGTACACTCGCGGCTCAGTAAACATGACCTAGCAGTCACTACTACTTTAAATGCTACGGCAAACTTAATGAATGGTTTGACAGCTAATACACCATCATGTAGCGCCACTGCCCTACAGCCTTCCGAATGGCCCTCGTGCACAGCTAACCAATGGCTCTTTTGCAGAGCTCTAAGCTACCACTGTTAATACCAGCACTCATAGCATCTACTGCAGCTTCCATTGCCTCTTACACATTGCATCTCTCCTACAGAACAAAACAGCTCATACCCAACAGCGTCTGTCCTGAACACACCACCGGCAGAGCCACCGCTGTATGGAACTGTCATAATCCGTTATACCGCCCCAATGCTTCTCCGCAGCCTACCTGCGTTTACCCTCCACAGCTCATCGGTTCCTCTCCAGCTAGGACCATAACATACACTGCCCACCAGCCTCTCCTCCACAGCTTATCAGTGCCCCTCCCGCACAGACCACCGGCGCTCGTGCGTTTACCCTTCGGTCACAAATTAGTTTAATTACATATACATCCAGCTCCCACGGTACCACTGAAACATCCCAGTGCCCAGGACTCACCATGAAGTCGCTACAGAAGCTGTCGTCACCACAGGGCTCCTTCCTCTCCATGGCTCTCACCCGCTGGATAAAGCTCCGTAGGATCACCGCCTGCTCCATGCTGCCTCGCGACGTGCCCGTTCCCCTATATCAGCAATTGCTTTTTGGGATTCTGTACAGGCTGGGATCTAGTAGAGTTTATGGATCTGATGCAAGCCGGGATCTTGTGGCAGGATTGGAATCTATTCTAGAGCAGGATTTGGAGAGATTGCAGATAGGGGAAGGAGTAGAGGCCTTAGTTCTGAGGCAGACTGGATTTGGATCTAGTGCAGTCTGGGGAGTCAGAATCTAGTCCAGTCTGGCTATTCGATGCATGCTGTAAAGGACTGGTGCGAGAGGGGGATCCACTGCTGGCTGGGGATCAAGTGAATGTGAGAATCCCGTGCAGACTGGAAATAATATGCAGCTGAGAGAATACAGCGCATGTTGACAGCCTAGAGGGGGCCAGAAGAGGCAACGGATCTAATGGATTTCGAGATCTCTTGCAGCCTGGCCGGCCCACTACACGCATGTAGATCCCGAGTGTCTGGAGCAGCAGTAGATGCAGTACAAGCGATGCACCAGGTGATCCGGGGATGACTAGTTATGAAGAACTGACTAGGCATACAATGCACCGGGGATCTGGTGCCGTGTGGGATCTAGTGCCGGCTGTCATCAGATGCAGTGCATGCGGCGCTTGCAAAGCACGCTGGGGGCAACAATTACAGGCTGAGGAACTACTGCCAGGTGAGCGGGTTTTACAGAGCGTGGAACTAGTGCAGAGAAGGGTGGGGAGCCAGGGCAGGCTGGGATCTGGTGCAGGGTAGGGAGGCAATGAAGGGTGGGGAGCCTGGGCAGGCTGGGATCTGGTGCAGGGTAAGGAGCCAATGAAGGATGGGGAGCCAGGGCAGGCTGGGATCTGGTGCAAGCTAAGGAGCCAATAAAGGGTGAGGAGCCAGGGCAGGCTGGGATCTGGTGCAGGGTAAGGAGCCAATGAAGGGTGGGTAGCCAGGGCAGGCTGGGATCTGGTGCAAGCTAAGGAGCCAATGAAGGGTGAGGAGCCAGGGCAGGCTGGGATCTGGTGCAGGGTAAGGAGCCAGTGATGGGTGGGGAGCCAGGGCAGGCTGGGATCTGGTGCAAGGTTAGGACTCAGTACAGCCCATGAAACTAGCGGCAGGTTGGGCGGGGAGTTCGTGACGACCAACAGACCAGGTATGAAGCGCGTGTCTGAGGGGTGAGTGCAGGCTGGGGTAACTACGGGGTAAGACGTTTCTACAGACCAGTGTGTATGATGGAGGGAGTTACTAGACTTGGGGGGGGGGGAGGGGGAGAGAACTACTGGCTTGCCTATCGTGCAAGCCAGTTGTGGGGTGGGGGTAGTGCAGCCCGCGGTGCAACTACAGACTAAGCTCGTGCGGGCCAGTGTGTGGGAGCTTGTGCTGCGTGGGAAGCAACCTCGGATCTGGTGAAGACGTCTGTAGTACTACCGCAGCCTGGGAGCTGGTGAGGGCCACGGAGCTGCCCACGCGTGGACAGACGTCTGGCAGCGCAGCTAGTGTCCCCCTGCACAGACCCCTCCCACCCCCGACCCCACAACCTCTTACCTTGGTGTGCCGGATCTCCAGGTTGGCCGTGGGGGAGGGCAGCAGGTGCAGTGAGGCCATCAGGGCCGCGGGGTCCGTCTTCACCGCTCCGGGCATCTCGATCTTGCTGGAGGTCATGCTGTGGGGCACAATAAAGGGGCGTGCTGGGAGATGTGGCGCTGACTGGAAGTGTGGTCTGTTGAGAAGTCGGGTGTGGGATGCAGTGGTGCCCAGTGTATCCCTGCGGCGTGCAGTGAACTGGTGCCCGCTGGTATAGTTGATCGTGCGTTCACGCTCGTGTGCAGTGAGGTTGGGGGGCACACGTCACCCCTTTCTGAGCACGGCTTGAAGCCCAGTACGTGCAGTGGGCAGGGTATAGTGAGGCTGAGGCCTCTCTTCACTCCCTTCTGAGCAGGGCTCCAAGCAGTGCGTGCAGTGGGCTGGAGTGCAGTGATGCTGAGGCCGCTTCTCACTCTCCTCCGAGCAGGGCTTGGAGTGCAGTGCGTGCAGTTTGCGCTCTCTTCTGGACGCCAGCTCTGTTCCAAGTTCTGCCCCGGCTCCCTGTATATAGGCAGGTGTCAGGTCCACTCTCCTCCCACTGGGCCGCTGGGCAGGGAGGGGCTGGGCCAGCGAGTCCGGCCTTGGAATTACATAAACCCTTTAGCACTTCACGCCCAGTAGAAGTGCATCACAACCCCCCGGCAGAGTCACACGGACAGCGGGAGGTGGGCGGGCAGGCACACGGGCAGCGGGAGGGGGGAGGAAACGGCCGGCAGAGTCACACGGACAGCGGGAGGGGGGGCGGGAAAGGAACGGACAGCGGGAGGGGGGGGCGGGAAAGGAACGGACAGCGGGAGGGGGCAAGGAAGGCACTCACCTGGATTTCCTCGGTCGGCCGCGGAATGACGAACACAAACATGGACGCACAAAAAAAATAAACCCCGCCCACGGCCGCGATGACGACATCGCAGAGGCGGAGAGCGAAAAAATCGTGGGAACGCCCCCGAATCTGGTCCGGCCTTGACGGACAGATCCGGCTTCCAATGGCTAGCCTCCATTTATGGAGCTAGCCAATGGGAGCCCGGGGACGTTCCTATAGCCCATATAGTAAACATTAGATTTCGCCTGCGCTGAAAAGCTGCGCAGAGCGCAGCCTTCGGCCAGGCGAAACCTAAAAATAAGCAGCAATTTATCAGAAGGCGTAGCCTGACATTTGACCTCTGTCTTTGAAGCGCAGCAAAAGTGACAAGATAATTGCAGAATTGAAAGGCTTCCTTATTTATTGCTTGGACTTTCACAACTCACCAAAAGTCAGTTAGCAGCCCATCAGTGCTTCGCGAACCCCACTTTTGGAAACACTGACCTGGGTGATACCCGGTTATGTGGAAAGGTATGCTTCAAAGAGGATGTAAGCTAGGCGATTTCTTGGCAATTTCTTGGCAGTCATATAGGTTGTAACACAACGTACCAGGTAAAGCGTGATTACTCAGGATTAGAAAGTATTGAAGCTGTATTAATATCAAAGTCAAAGTCAAATTTGTTATCGTTTTTGATTATTTTAAATCATTACAAAACACAATAGAAAAATCATCCTTAAAATTTTCAAACAATTTATACTTCATTTTGCATAAAATGATCATCTGGGTTACCTTACCCAATACCGTGTATTTAAAATCATGAATTTAATTTTGTAGGTTTATTTTATACAACGCTGGGTAAGAGGCCAATGGTCCATAAGAGTTGTTAGCTAGCCATCTGAGTTAAATCTATTAATATGTTATGATACGAGCGACAATGGGATGATTAAGAACAATAAGAAAGAGTGTAATATTAGAAAGATACACAATGTAATGGCAACGTAAACATTCTGGCCTTAAATATAATCATGCAGGATGATATTCTAAAATGTCATAATGATGCTAGCTGATACTCTAAGTATACTTGGACATAATCTAACTGAGCCATGTTATCTTTAATCTATCATTTCTGTGTGATTTTGTTTGATTCCTGGTGTGCCAGAGGTTGATTGGCCCTTTAAAACATCTCTTGCATAGGGACTTCAGTTTGCACTGTTCTTGGTGAATAAAGACTGTGAGTTAGCTATAGTGAAGGGATACCTCATGGCGCTGTCTGCTTTTCTCTGTCTACTGGATCAACCCTCCGATTCACCCTAGGTCACCCGTGGTAATTAGATTTCTGAAAGGCCTGATTTGTAATGCTCCAGTGGCTCCATATTTCGGTTCTGACCTTTCCTATGGGGACTCCATTTAAGCCATACATACTTGTCAGTTGAGATTTCTGGCTTTCAAATCTGGTTTCCTCACTACCATCGTCTCACTTTACAGGGTTAGCGAGCTGCCAGCTTAGTCTGTTTGACTTTGTTTATGTGCTTCTTTCCAGACAAGTTGGTGCTGCATACTAAAGCTGCTTTCCTTCCAAAGTGGTTTCTACTTTCCATCTCGGACAGTCTATCACCTTTCTATCCCTTTTGCCTTCACCTCACCCCACCATGAGGAGAGAATTCACCAGCCGCGGCCCGTGGAGGGAGTTGCGGTGGGGCGAAAGGTGGGGCGGAGGAGGGTCAGGGTGAGGGATGCTAAAAACCGGAGTATGGATAATTGGAGGTAAGTAAACAATTTAATTAATAAAACGAATTTCGTAGCGCGCAAGGCATTGCCGGTTTTTAGCATCCCCCACCCTGCCCCTCCCCCGCCCCGCCTTTCGCCCCACCGCAACTCCCTCCATGTGCCACGGCTGGAATTCACAGCCTCATCCCGAAGCCTGCAGTCAGTTTCTACTTCGCCTACATAAAGGAATTTCCTTCAGATGACTAGCTGTTCATTGGTTACTCTGGCTGTAAGAAAGGGAAAGATGGACATAAACATATTATCCCATTGGATTATTTTATACATTAAGCTCTGTTATGCATTAGCCAAGAAAGAATCACCTAAAGATATCAGGGCTCCTTTTACCAGAGCGAAACCTCCCCCTAAGCCTGGCTAGAGGTGTTCCAGTAGTGAACATCTTCAGGAAGCCACGCTGGTCCTTTCTCCACACTTTCGCTAAGCACTATTGCTTGGATTCAGAAGTGAGGAAAGACTGTCATTTAGCCCTGTCTGTCCATCGTGATTTCCTAGCTGGTTCTTCAGTCCCGCCACCAAAGGAGGATTATTACTTTAGAGCCTATTCAAAGATTAGAAATATGCAGGTAGAAGTATTCATCAGAAGAAAAAGTTACTTACCTATCGTAATGATCCTTCTTGTGGATACTCTATCTAACCTCAGATTGCTCACTTACCTTCCCTCCTCCACCTCCCAGAAAACACTATAGTGCTTCTTAATAGGATTCCAAGTTAGTGTTTGTATTGCACCCCTGCTTAAATGTCAGTCTTCTCGACGATGCCTCAACGTTGCAGCAAAAGTAAGCCTGGGCAGAGCTTGCAGAGTTGTACTTCATGGAATTCGACTGAATTACTGGAAAACTCATTGAAATTCCTGGTGGAGTAACTTGCACCAATTGAGACCTTCTCGCTTGGTCTCTTGGTGCGTCCGTGCATGCAACCCCGACGTAGTAAGGCCTCCTGACCTTACCTCCTTCACATGGTGGGTATTGGTGGTTATCCACGGAGTGCGGTCCGGCCGTCAATCTCTCCTAGCCGCTGTTGCCTTCCTGCTGGCTGCTGCACACTCTGCTGAATAGGGAGAAGCCTGAGCCTCCACTGCTCCAGCTCAGATTCAATGCATGAGCCAGCTTAGTGCAGCAGCTAATCTCCAACGTCAATGACACAAGGACTGCAGAGTGCATGTCATATTGCTTGAAGACATGCCCGGCCCTATAATGGGATTTCATTGGGACAGGCATGCCTTCACGCAATACGACATGCGCACTGCAGTTCTTGATGTTCTTGGAGTTGGGGGTAAGCTGCTGCACTAAGCTGGCTCCTTATACAGTGGAGGCTCAGGCTTCTCCTTATTCAGCGGAGTGTGCAGCAGCCAGCAGGAAGGCAGTGGTGGCTAGGAGAGACTGGCGGCCAGGCTGCGCCACTGTGGATAGCCACAATTTTGGAGGTAAGTCCTATTCTGTGGCACCGGTAAACTCTGCTCTGCTGTGAGTGCGGAGTTTTTGCAAACTTTGCTCTCAGTATGCAGTGTGGAGTTCTAAAACTCAGCAAACTTCGCTGGCAGGGCCACCCCCTTTTGTACCGCTACCTTAAGCAAGAGCAGAGTCAATCATCCGCGGTCGGTAGTGGGATGACCTGCAGGGCAGTGACGTGGGGAGGGGGAGGGGCATGGTGGGGGGTGATAATGTATGGATTACAGAGTTTTACAGGTAAGTAAACATATAAATAAATAAAACGAATTTTGTTGTGTGCACTGCATCACCAAATGCGATGCAGGGCGCGAACGAAATTCGTTTTATTTATTTATATGCTTACTTACCTGTAAAACTCCGTAATCCATACATTACTACCCCCCACCCAGTCCCTCCCCCTCCCCACGTCACCACCCTGCAGGTCATCCCACTACCGACCACGGCTGGAGTCAATGTCAGTCAGGGCGCCCGTCCTGGAACCATATGGCTCCAATGATGTCATCCCAACCCCCTTCCTGATGTAAAATGGAGCCTGCTCCCTGTACCGTGTGTGGAAAGCTATTGCAAACATTTCCAGATCCAGGACATTCAAAGGTGATCATTTAATGATATCTATCAATAATACTAAGAAACGAGGCTGATAGCATGAAACCTCACTCTCATAATCAAAAAGAGTGATGGCATAAAGATACAGTACCATAGCTTACTGGTACTAGAATTTAGTGTAATGATTCAGTGTAAGAACATAATTTTGAAGTGTTGGAACTTCAAGATAAAGTTTTAGAACATGATCATAAATGGCTCAAATTTGTAATATAAATTAGAATATAACAATTCATTGTCCGAATACATTGATAAAGAGTCATAAGATATAAACAATGGGCCAAAAGTACATTTGATCATAAACATATGTTTACATTTGAATTTACCATTTTAAGCCTGCCAAGAATTGACAGGTGCAAATCCTTATGGGATGCGGGCTGGGAAGAGTGGACTTCCAATGCCTGTATGGCCTTGGAAGTTTAGAAACGCTCACAAACATGTATGTGTGTGGGAATTCCCAAATTCCTAACCCACCCTGGAAGTGATTGAAAATGTATTCGAGCACTGGGCAGGAGTAACTCGCCTTTCAGGGGTGGAAAGGTAAATGAATCAGTCCCACATTTGCTGGTGGTCTAGAGGAAGGTCTTTCTTCATGTCCTGATGGGGAAATATATTTTCCTCAAACAGACAAAAAAGTGATTTTTCATAAGAGAACATATGTGGTAGAAAAGTAATCTTGTCTTCCCAAGACTGTGTATGAAAACATGCACCAGGCAAACCTTTCCAGGCTTCTTAATGGAAAGGTTGATGAATAGCAAAAGGTCAAAAAGGTACATTCAGGTGGTGGCAGAGATCTTCCCCCATTCTTTTCTGGGTTTTTTCATGATTAGGACTCTCAGTGCATGTTCCATCATGGAGATAACAGGTATGTGAGGCTGTCAAGATCAAAGTCATTTTTTTAAGTGAAATGAGATGATGGTTCCAGAACTTTCATCAAAGTGGTTTGTATTTGGTCAGAAAAGTGCATTTTCAGATGAGACTTTGATCATTTTCACCATTCCGCTTCTTTGTTTCAAGTGTGTTTAGTGCATAAATTCATTTGGTATCCGCAACAGGTATTTTTATGTGGGCTCCAAGGGACGGGTCACTTTCAATATATTTGATCACGACTGATCTCAATGCACATTTTGAACAATATTTGTGTTAACTAAACAAATGCTTGTTGTAATTATACCGTCTTGTTCTTATTCTCTCCTGTTTCAAAATTCTTCCTCTTTCTTTCCTCTCTTGTCTGTACATTTTGGTCCCCCTTGGACTGTCTTTATCTCTTTCTTCAGTTACTTTCTTGGAGAGCTGGAAAAGTGTCTAAAAGATCCTGACCTCCTGGCGCAACTCTTCATAAAGCATGTAAGTGGATCTATCCTCCAACCTATGTAGTATTTTTACGTTTTAGGTTGTGATTTGAGTTTAGTAGTGCTGTATCTTGCTTTAATCCTTTTTTCAAGTGTAATTGAATTAAATCGGGCCACATCTGTTGACAATCTAGTGCAGGTGCCTGAATGTTTGATCCATCGAGAATGTATTATTTTATTTTATTATTGATATTTAATTTGTTGTAAACCAAGCTTTAAGGAAAAACGGGTTACTTTAAAGTGAATATATATCTGAAACATGAGGGACTGTATATAGGATTTGAGGTGTGATGTCTAATTTATATACGATACAGAAATACGTTCTGTAATTCAGACACCGAATATTCAGCCACCAGCTCCATCCTTCTCACGCTAGGTTAACAAAAAATAACTATGCTTTGTGATTAAATGCCTGTGAGCAGTTAACGTGATAGTCTGTGTTCAATGAAGCCTTATACCGTATTGCATGTCACAGTAATCTAATGCTGCACAAGAAATATCTTTAGACAAAATTGAATATGATATAGTATAACACGAAACACAATCACAAATTAGAATGAATATTTGGACTTATGAGGAGATAAAGAGAACTCTATGGATTAAAAAGGTATCTGAGCTTTTCTCCTTTGTGTACACTTAGTTGCAGTTGAAGATAGAGCACTCAAACTATTTCAGGCAAGGTGCAGCAGCCAAATGAATACAATTAAATAGATTTGCAAAACTAAGATGCTTGATAGATCCAACAGAGGTTGATCTCCTTTTACAAACCTCCCATGGGATACCTGTGTAAAGCACATCGACTACAGATAGTAGAAATAATGTGACATACATGATCTGCGTCTAAGCAATTGCAGTAGAATTTTATTTAGCATAACAGTGCCCTTGTAAATGTTCTTTGTGCCATGCATTGCACGGTTGCTTTTTGTTCTTCAGTCAAAGGCTGCACTTCGGGCTCTGAAATTGCATTATGTATGGCAAAGTGGCAGTGCCTTATCTGCTACTTGGTTGTGTTATACTATGGCAATCCCGTGGACAAAGGCCAGATCGGAGCCAGGCAATTGGCTTATTAGACTCAAATCTAGCTATAAATAGGGCACAGAGAGGAAATAACGGGTCATACCCATCCAAATGATAATATTCCAGTGAAACTCCATTCATTTATGGATACGAAGAAGATCATATCGGTTGTGGTCCTTCTTTTCTGAAGCATACGGGTAGTTCTAGTCTATCGTAGATATTTAGAACACAACAATAATCAACACTTTGTAGGCGAGAATAATCACCACTGAGTATTCCCAGAACCTGTATAGAGCCGACGCAAAAAACACAACTCATCCTTAAGCATATAATACTCACTAACACAAAAGTAGGTTGGCTCCCACTGGTATTTCCCGTATTTGGAGCAGGTCAAGGAGGACATGAGAGTGGAGGCATTATGTCCTCAGGCACTGATGAAGTTGCTGCTCATACAGTCTTACTGCAGCAATGAAGCATGTTGGCCTGCCATAAAAACTAGGTCAGACACCCGACATAGTATGTTTAGTCATGTGCTAGATGAGATATATAATAAATGACTATTGACCACCTGTGACACATTTAAAAAAAAACTTTTTATTAAACAGCTGCTCAGTGTATAACAACATGGTTGATCGATTATTAGTATAAGGGGCATCACAGAGAAAAGGGCAGAGTACTTTCACAACATCTGTTTCAGGTGGAAATTTACAACATACATTTGTATAATTATCGCAGAGGCTATTGTCCAACATATGCTCTGAGTCCAACTCTCAGAGTATCGCTCACCCTTTTGTGGTAACCACTCACTATCCTGTGTAGGTGCACCATTAGTCCCAAACTTTCTCCCATTTCCCTGGGCAGCCCTGAATCTGGTATACCAACTGCTCGGCACCCGTTGGCACCAGTACAAATCAGTTTCCCAATCCACCACACATGGAGGTTGACTAACGTTAGCCATGTCTTCTGATATTTGGCCCATACCTTTTTACCTGTTATGTTCAGGAGATGTCACCGAGCCTCCAGCGGCACATCTAGGCTTGTGACCCTGGCAATAACTTGTACCACCCACTTCCAGTATTGTTGGATTTTTGGGCAGTCTCACACTATATGGAAAATTAACCCACCATGAAATGAAATACCAGTATTTGTAAAGCGCACAGCTACCTCCAAAGTGGTGTCCGGGCGCTGGGGGCCCTCGGGAAGATTAAGCGAGCTAATGCCCAGAGTCACATGGTGCTGGGCTAACCTGCCACGGTGCCTGGGATTGAACCGTGAACCCCGTAGTCCAGAGTCAGTCACCCTGGCCGCTGCACCACACCTCTTCCATATCCACTTCCTCTGGCGCCTATGGTCGTTCAGCCTCTCCCCAGGTGGTGTAGGAGTGATCTAGAGTAGTATGATCTGTGGAGTATCCTCAGTTGTAGTAAGTGGAAGTGGGCACTTATAGCAACCTCTCTGGGGCTCTGGACTTCCTCCACCCAATCATAATCCTCAGTAAGTCCAATGTCTCTCTCCCATGCTTCCTTCAAAGGGTCAGGGGAATTGCTCACTAATTTCCTGTATGTCAGGTAGGTCACTTTGTCCATCATAGGATCCAGTAGTGGTTGGACCTCTAATGGCGCTGACTCTGGCAATTGTCCTCCCTCCAGAATATGTTAACATAATGCGTGCCCCAATTTTGGATGTCTAGCCTGCTCTGATTCTGCCATCTCATCTCTTCTTAAAATGTTATCGGAGCCTGCCCTCTCCATACATCCTGCCCTAAGTAGCCAATGCCCTGCAACCCCCAGTTGGAACAGTCCTTCAGGTTCCCAAGTTCCCATAGTAGGTCACTGTCCCATAGTGGCGTCCTGTCCATCAGCTTTCCTTCCTATCTCACGAATCTGGTGGCCTCTCGCCACTGCCTCACCACCTTCTGATTGTGAATTGGCAACGCTCTCTACCGCGCCCTTCTATACAAAAGCGGTGGATAGCCACGGTTCCCCATGGCCTCTTGATCTACTCGGTATGCCATATTTTCTGATATTTGGGCTATACCTCTTCACCCGTTATGTTCAGGAGATGCAACCAAGCCTCCAGTGGCATATTGAGGCTTTGGACCTGGGCCATAATTTGTACCACCTCCCTCTAGTATTGTTGTATTTTTGAGCAGTCCCACATTATATATAGAAAAAGGAACCCCCCATGCAACATCCTCTGGCTCATAGAGCCGTGCTAATCTCCCCAGATGGTGTAGGAGTGATCAAGAGTAGTACGATCTGTGGAGTATCCTTAGTTGTATTAAGCAGAAGCGGGCACAAATAGCAACCTCTCTGGGGATCTGGACTGCCTCCACCCAATCATCGTCCCCAATAAGTCCAATATCTCCCTCCCATCCTTCCCTCAAAATCTTCAGAGGGTCAGGGGAATTGTTAATGAATTTCCTGTATGTCAGGGAAGTCGCTTTGTCTGTCATAGGATCCAGTAGTGGCCGGTCCTCTAATGGCGCTGACTCTGGCAATTGTTCTCCCTCCAGTATATGTCGGCTTAGTGTGTGCCCCAACTGTAGATGTCTAAACCGCTGTGATTCTCCCATCTCATATTCTGTCCGCAGCTCTGCACAGGTTATTAGATCCTGCCCTCTCCATACATCCCCAAATAGTCAATGCCCAGCAACCCCCAGTTGGAAAATCCCTTCTGGTTCCCAACTTCCCATAGGAAGTCACTGTGGAGTCCTGTCAGTCAGCTAGCCTTCCCATCCCAAGAATCTGGTGACCTCTCACCTAGCTCTCACCACCTTCTGAGTGTGGGTCAGCAAAGCTCCCTCCCATCACCTCCTATACAAAAGTGGTAGATAGCCACAATTAACCATGGCCTCCCAAACTACTTGGTTTTCAGGTTCATTTCTTTCTGTGAACACCCAATCATTGATTTTGAATTGAGCTGTTCAGTAGAACTTGCATATGTCTGGGACTGCAAGTTCCCCACCCCCATATACCCCTCTTTGGAGTTCACAGAGTGCTTTTCTCGAACTACCCCATCTAATTAATTCTGGTTAACAGATATCACTTCTGATTTTAACCTAAACAAGTGAATCCATTAAATAACATTTTATTAGGCTACTCAAGCAGAGAGCCTCCTTGTGGGTGCCCGATGAGGAGCATTGTCCTATGATGAAGCATGACACCCTTGGGGGTGTGAGGACACTTGCTCCTGAGCATTCCGATGCCCCCCTTCTGGGACCTTGGCTCCTAAACACTGACCTGTTTCTATTCTTTCTCTTCAATTCTTTCAATTCTCGATGTAAAATCTTCAATCTGAATCTAACCTGTTTTTCTAAGTAAGTAGATGTGTTTTAGTTACAATGGAAGAATATACAGTAGGAGAATTCAAGTCCACTAGCACATCAATCATAAAAAGGACAAAGACAACAGCCATTATGGTTAACATCACCCTATATTTGTCTGGTGAATTAGACACCGTTGTTTCTTTCAAGTTCAAAAATCAAAAGGCACAAACTGTTCTATTTGGCAACACCACCACCTCTTGGAATGACTCCTGATGACCCTTGGAACTTGGACCAGCACCCAAACCAAGTGACCATTGCAGAAATGTCAGCATAATCCTGGATAGCAAACTGACCGTGAAGTCCCTGATCAACCCAGTTGCCTTTGCTTGCTTTCGTACACTTTCCTTGTTACGTAAAGTCTTCAAAGGGCTCCCTCTGAACACCAGACATACCGTCACTCAGGCCATAATCGCCAACTGATTAGACTATGGCGAGACACACTCTATGCTGGAATCACCACACAGCTTCTGCAGAGACTCCAGACCATACAGAACGGTGCTGCCAGACTCATCTTAGACCTCCCAAGTTGGATCCACATCACCCTCCACCTCAGAAAATTCCATTGACTCTCATTCAGAAGAGAAGCCAATTCAAGTGAATGATCCATGCCTACAAAGCCCTGCACAACCAAGGACAAGCCTACATCAACCATCGCCTAAATTTCTACCACTGTACCAATCAACTATGCTCCGCCTCCCTCTCCTTCGCCCACACCCACGCATCCACCGAATCAAGAGCGGAGAACGCTCCTTCTCCCATGTCACGGCAAAAACCTGGAACGACCTAACTCTGCTACTACAGAACTCCACATCTTTAGTAGAAATTCGGAGAGCTCTTAAAACCTTGATGTTCGACTGAGTCACTTGAACAATCATGAACCTCAAGTGCCTAGATACCTTTTCGGGTGATTAGCTGCGCTATATAAATTCACTTGATTGATTGATTGCTTGAAGACAGTCAAAAATAATTAAAAATGAACCAATCTTCTCTGTGGTAGTTGTTAATTAAGGAGGCTTTTCAAACAATTTCTGTTGATTTTCAATTTCATGTGTTTTGAGCCTCATTATCAGCAAAGTAAGTCCGTTTAAGAGCTGAGAATCTTTGACTAGGCACCTGTGTTCTCTTTGAGCTCCTGAACAATGGCTTTTCAGTGTCACTGTTATTTCCTTCCCTTGTCTCTGTTTCCTCGCTAACTCTTACTGGGATGCATTCTTCTGACACGACAGTCTCAGTCCTTCACCCTTCCTTGGCCTCTCTTCTCTTCTTAGACCCTTAGGTGGAACTGCATGGCCTTTTTTTCAGGCTTCTCTTGGCTCATTTACCACAGGCTGAGTACTTGTCTCAGGTTGGCTTTGGGACATTTATGGACAATCTCCTCCTCTGAATATTTGGGTTGCTCTAAAGTTTGACTCTGAAAAACAGTGGATGTTGACACTTTTCTTCACCAGCTTGTCTCGCTCTCCTGGTATGAGAAGCATGTGCCCAGTTCAGAAGGCCACCGCACTTCACAGTAGTGTTCATCACAAGGATGATCTAAAAGGGGCTATGACAACAGGGCTTCAAACAACTTTTCCTGATATGTTTCTTCACCAGGACCAATTCTCCGAAACTTAGATCATGGCACTGTTCCTGTCTTGGAAGGGGAGTTGCCAACTCAACCTGGTGAGAACCAATATGCACCACGTCAGCCAATCCTTTGTAGTAATCGAGAACCATGTTCAACCTTGTTGCCATAAAACAGCTATTCTCTCCTCCTCCTCAGGAGGCGTGCGGTCACTGGCTCTGGCATCTAGCTGCTCCATTGACCCAACTCGCATTTCCCCTTCTACAGTGAGGATCTTTCTCTTACAACCAGACTGTCCCTAAATTGGCCTCCAAAAGTGTGTCCGTGTCCAAAACACTCCTACTCCCCTTGTTGGGGATGGATCCAGCATTTATGCCCTGGAGTCTCGGAGACCCCTCTGTGAGTCCACAGCGACAAGGGAGTCACATATAGCGGAGGACTGGGAAAGGTCCCCTTAACGCTGGGAGCCGTCGCCCACCCAGCCGGACGTTGGACACTGTGTTTCCGCTGGGTTGCCTAACCCCTCCCCCACCTCTTCCCTCCTTCATTGTTCAGAGTGCGCCCGTGGCGAAAGCACCCCTCTCCCCTTGTTGGGGAGGGATCCAGTATTTATGCCCTGAAGTCTCAGAGACCCTGCTTTGAGAGTCTACCACAACAATGGAATCACACATAACAGACAACTGGGAATGATCTCTTTACCGCTGAGAGCCGTCACCTTCCCAGCCGGACGTCTGAGACTGTTACTTCCTCGTCTCCACGCTGTGTCTCCTACCCCCTCCCGCACCTCTTCCCTCCTTCATTCTTTGTCTACCCCCTATTCCTTTCCTCTCCCCCTGCCTGCCTTGTTTATCCTTATGCCTATGTTATGATTTTGTAACTCATGTAACTCGTGTAACTAAGCTCCAGCAACTGATGTAACTGTGTAACTATGTTCTGAAATAATTTTTTTCCTCATGTAAAGTGCTCTGATACCTCTGGGTCTAGCCAGCGCTATATAAAACTTTCCAAATAAAATAAAATAAATAACCATATAATCTGTAACATTCACAGGCACAAATGGAAGCACGGCAGGAAGTCTCATGGCTCTCCCCATTAGAATCTTGTGGGGGGACAATCCTGTCTTCCAATCAGGAGTGCTTCGGCAACTCATCAGCACCAAGGGGGCGGCATTAGGTCACTTGAGGGATGTGGACGCACATAGTTTAGAAAATCGGGACTGCATCTTCCTGTTGATATGTTCAACGTTGCCAAACGCCGCTGACCAGTAGCTATAATGAAGTCTCTGATTCATCTGCAGGACTGCGCACAGCATGCACATAATCTCCTTATTAAAATATGTCCTACGATCCTACTCTAGAGAAACTGGTAAGCCTAACTAATCAATAACCGTTGGGCCACAGTGAGACTGTCTTTTCGTCTAGTAAGGTATGCTTACACCCAAAGGGAAAAGATGCACACTACAGCGAAAATGTAGTGGAGCCCACTAAACACAGGCATCTTAACAAAGTCAAGTTGCAAGCGATTGAAGGGACCACCCTAACTCCCTTTATGACTCATGGTAATGACCGCTCTCCGGTCCCGCGTTTAACTGTTAGCAAGTGGCATATCTGTGGCACAGATTCTCTGCAATGGCACAAAATGGGGATTGATCCAGTATGTTTGGAAGAGACACACCATTGCATCTCTCCTTCTATGGTTCAGGCCATGGAAATGTTTAGCCATGGGTGACCTCATTGCATCTGTTAATGCAGGTCTCCCATGTGATACAACGCAGATTTCATCCTGATTCTTCACACGCCCTGCTCTGACCCACCTTTCTTGTTCTATTTCTGGGACTTCATCCTGTAAATTCTCAATCTCCTCCCACATATCAGCAGCAGTCAACAAAAGGTTCATAGTACTATCATCTTTTGATTCCTCTAAATGATCTCTATTCAATGTACAAGACTCAAGAGTGCAGTATCTGGCCATCTCATACCTTTAGCAGTTGCCGGTAGTCACAAAATCACATACAGTCTGATGTGCTGCATGCACATTTCACTACCGCTATTTCAGTGGGCAACTGTAATGCATCAAGCAAATCCATGGCATAATTCCCGTTATGAACTGGGGAACCAGAGAATGTCCTAAAATATCTCTGGGACCACAACTGGTCAAAATCATGGACCACAGCTAACTTGTATCGGCCATCAGAATAGATAGTGAGCTTTTATTGGCTAGAAACACAGAAAGCTCTAGTAAAAGCGATCAGTTTGTCCATCTGTGCAGAGGTTACATTGCACAAATTGGAGGTTTCCACTACACCTTTAGAGGTGCACAATGTATAAGCTGCTCTTGGAATTTCTCATCCATCTCCACAAACAAAATAAAATAGGGCTCTAGCAGAGGGCCAATTTGTATGTCGGTTCTTGGCATGGTACACAATTCTGTAACACACAGGTAGTCGTGGTCAACCCCATCATCATTTTCATCAGACATAGGGAAAAGCAACAATGTGTCAGGGTTCAAACAGGTGCAGCTCTGCATAGTAATGTTCTCCTCGACAAGTATTACTAGCTTATGGGTAGCGTCCATTCTCAGAATGATAAAGATCTTTTGTTGGGACACTTTCCTTGTCCTTTTTTCAATTTGATGTCCAAGATACAGAACCTCCATCTATCAGTACTGCAATTTGGTAGGGGACACTTTGTGACCATTTTCAGCTAATTGGTTCACATTTTAAGGATGTCTTGTCTGCATGCATCTTGGGTTGTCAAATCCACAGTAGGTCATTGATGTTCTGGGCAAAGGCAGAGTTTCATGGCAATGGCAAGATCTCCAGATTCGTTTTCAGTATCTGATTGAAGATGGAGCGGTTTTCTATATACCCCTGTGTGACTCGACACCATACCAGAACTTTATTTTGGAAACAGAATGTGAAAAAATAAAAACTATCCTTACCTAGAGGAATAGAAAAGATTGTTTGACACAGTTCAATGACTGTGAACCGCTCGAATTCACTGGGTATTTGAAAAAGTACGATGGCAGAATTTGGTACCACAGGACAACCTGGGATGACAATGTTATTGACCTTTGAAGGTCTTGACAATTCTCCATTTCTTATTTGACTTATGTGAACCCATTATAAATGAACTGCAGGGACTCACTTATATCTCTTTTAGGATGTCTTGCTGTCGCATGGATCAAGTTACTGGAGTAATTTCAGTCACGGTCTTTAGTGAGCGGTTGTACTGGGGCATTCACGGATACTCTGGATTTTGCTTGATGGTAATTCTCACAGGTTCAACATCGTTAATCAGGCCAATATCTTTGCCAGTGAAATCTCAGACTTAACCCTTGGCCGAGAACTTTAAGTCAGGGGGTAAGTCTTCTTGTGTCAGAACCGGGAAGAACCCAACTGTTGGCTATTGTGTGCTCAGTTTAAACCTTCCTCTTTATTGTACATCTGGGGCCATATGTAGGTGGCCAAATACCGGTCGGTAACGGCCGATTTAGGCCGTTAGTGACCGGTATTTGGAGTTTGAGGTGTAGGGGCCTTAAAAATTACAGATTCTGTAAATTTACCGATTCGGTAATTTACCGAATCGGTATTTACCGAATCTGTAATTTGAGATGTAGGTGGCACTGTAAACAGTGCCACAGGGCCTTAAGGATTCGTTATTTACCACCAACTATTAGTTGGTGGTAAATAACGAATACCTGTGTTATATGCAAACCTGTGCATGTACACCTGTGCCATGTGGCACACATACATGCCCTAAGGGCATGTATGTGTGTCACATGGCACACAAGCACTGATCAGGGGTGCAACAGGGTGTCAAAGTGACACCCTGCCACCCTTGACTATTCTGTAATTTTACTGAATCGGTATTTACCGATTCGGTAATTGCCATTGATTCCTATGGGCCTCAAGGCCCATAGGAATCAATGGCAATTACCGAATCGGTAAATACCGATTCGGTAATTACCGAATCTTAACGATTCGGTAATTTTTACTGAGTATTTACCTACATAGCATTTATCAATTTGTAAATACAGAATCGGTAAAATTCGGTATTTACGAATCGGCCTCATGTAGGTAAATGGTATTTACCGATTCGTAAATACCGAATTTTACCGATTCGGTATTTACAAATTGATACACCATTAGATAAATCCAGAGGTAATTTGGTGTCCGCTGTGGCCCCCCAACTGGTTAGCACCACCATAAGCGCTCTGGTTTAAATGGAAGCACTTTACACAGAGCTGCTCGATTTCGGTCGGTCCCACTCTACTAACTGGGTGACCTTTGGAACTAACCCAAGCAGTAAAATATTTCTATGTGGAAGCTTAATCATTGGACATATTCTTCTTAATTATTATAAGTCTTACATGGTACCCAGAACTCTTTCTTTTTTTGCTCTTATTTGTCATTACAGCTGTGTACAATTTCATTACATATTTAATAGAATGTATCCATTCTAAAAAAAGTAGGAGGTATAGATTTAATCCAACATTTACATGTTAAGATACAGACACAACTTGTTTTTATCTAATGTTAATAACTCATAATTTGAAAGTAAACCAACAAATACCAAGGGAATGCTCACCTGTATATCGAGACCAAATATTTCTGTCATACCTCTAGTGACTGAACTCCAAAAATGATTTAATACTGGGCAACTTATAAACATGTGCTCATCATCTGTTTTATCCTGCTGGCACTTTAGACAACAGGGAGCTTCTCCCTTTGCAAACTTGGAGAGCTTATAAGGAGACCAATACACTCTGTGAAGAGAGAAGAGATGGTTTCTTCTTAAATTGGCAGCTTGTACTGTGGGGTATAATAAATCATAAGATATTTGCCATAACGTTTCTGAGCTGGAACCCAGTAGCATTCGCCCCACAGTTGTGTTGGAAGAGTAAACTCTTCATCTGCCAATTCTGTCAGAAGCCAATAAAGATTTGCCACTTCTTTCTTGTTCCATTGATTCTTTCTTAGAGCTGTCTCTAAATCATTTATATAGCCAACAGTAATGCAGATTGACTGGGACCAGCTTTTTATTTGTATGTATTTGAATTTTGAAAGTTGATTACTCGTTATTTCCTTGAGATCTTCCTAAGATAGTATACTGCCTTCCGGAACAAGTTGAGCCCACAAATTGATCCCCCTGCTTTTAGTGGCGCCACTAATAAATCTTTAGTCCATTCAGGAGACCCTGGTGTATCCCATATAGGAGCCATTGCTCTGTAATAACTAATCCTCAGACGTTTCCTGATTTTATACCAAGTATCGGCTAAGTCTTGAAAAAACGTTGGTCTCCAAACCTATATTTCAAAAAGATTGATCTCCTCCTTTTGTGTCATGCAGCATTACCTTAAACATTTTTCCTATATCGGAGTTATTTGGCTCCCAGATAAGCATTTTTCCTGCTTTTAATAGGAATACCCATGCATCATAAGTTAAATTCGGCGTACATAAGCCTCCCTTATTCTTTGTCCGCCTGAGCTTTTTGTACGAGATTCTAATTCCTTTAGAAGCCCATATAAAAGAATTTATTTTTGCCTGAATTTTTTTCAGTCCAACTTCTTTAAAAAGTAAAGGTATGTTTTGAAAAAGAAAAATAAGTTTTGGGAAGAGCATCATTTTTTCCAGGTTATCTCTACCGAATAATGTCATGGGTAAGTATGCCCAGTTTTTTAAGGATTCAGAAAGCTCTTTGTCAACTCTGTGGAAATTTGTATCAGCTAAATCATTAGTATTTTGAGTGATTCTAATACCCAAATACCTTATTTCTTTTTTTAGAGAGTAATTGGTAGGACACACATCAATATTCCAAACCATGCATTCGATTTTAGATTGATTTATTTCGTATCCCAAGAACCTTCCAAACTGCTCAGCTAGGTTATATATACAGGGGATGGACTTTACTAAATCAGATGTGAATATCATCATATCATCTGCGTATAAAATACTTTTTCCTCCAGTTTTTGTTTATAAAAGGTGGTATGTGCTCATGCCTTCTGATCTTCTCTGCAAGCAGTTCTATGCACAGATTAATAGTAAAGGCGAAAGAGGGCATCCTTGCCTAGTCCCCCTTTCGATTGATATTGGAGGAGAGTGGTTGCCATTTATCAGTATTCTTGCTGTTGGAGTATGATAAATTGAAGAAATTGCCCTGCAAAAATTTTCGGCAAGATTATGTTTATTTAGGATAAAATTTAAATAGACCCAGTTGACCCGGTTGAACGCCTTTGTGGCGTCAAGCGTGATAATAGCCATTGGGGTTTTGTATAGTGTTGCCATATCTATGACCCCAAATAGATTATATGTCAAATCTTGAATACATCTCCCTCTCACAAATCCCTTTTGGTCTTCATGTATTAGATCAGTTATACCATTCATTCTCTCTGCTAAAATTTTGGATAAAATCTTATAGTCCAGATTTAACAGAGAGATCGGCCTATACGAGTCACATTGTCGGGGCGACTTAAATGATTTCAGTATCAGCGCTTCCGCTGCTTCATCCCATGAGGGAGGCAATCTCCCTACTTTCTCAAAAATATGGGAAAATATTTTAACCATTACCGGAATAAGAACCTCTCCTAATACTTTATACAATTCCGCCGGAAGACCATCTGGTCCTGCCGCCTTCCCTTATTCCCTGACTCTATTGCCGTATTAATTTCGTTTTGGCTTATTAGTCTATTAAGATAACGGGATTTCTCATCATAATTTTATTAAAAGGGATGTTTTCGAACCATGCTTCTATTGCATCAACCTGTGGTGTTAAATCTTCTCGATAGACATTATTGAGGTGGTGTTGAAAAGCTTCTTCAATTTCGTGGGGGATTTTACATTGATTTCCGGCAGTATCGCAAACTATTTCTTTTATGTTAGCTTTTGCTAGATAATTTTGTGTTTTCCAAGCTAATAGCCTGCCACAGCCTTCTCTGTATTCGAAGTTGGCCACCTTGCTTGCCTCCCATCTTTTTTTAATTCTGGCATCTAGAAATTCAACCAGCTCTGATCTAAGCGATTGTAGAGCCTCTACCTGAGGAATAGGTTTGTTCTCTAATTTCTGAATTTTTTGTTCAATATTTCTTATTTCTGCCTTATATTTTTTTTGTCTGGTGATCTGAATAGCTGTTATCCTACCTCTTAAAAAGGCTTTATAGGCATCCCAAACTATTTCAATGGGAGCGCTTTCCAAATTAGTCTGAAAATAGTTTTTTGTGTCGGTCATTAAATTAGCAATTACATCCTGCTCTAACAAAATCGCCCGATCTAATGTCCATCTTTTATTGATCAGATTGCTGAGAAGTTTCAAAATTAGTGTGAATGGTACATGGTCTAATAGGTGACCCCCTAAATGTTTTATCTCTTTTACCCATTCTCTCAGTTCTGTACTGAGTAAGAGAAAATCCAGTCTAGATTTATGATTATACTTTTTATTATAAAAGGTATACCCTCTCCTGATACCCATTCTTTCCCTCCATATATCTATCCAATCGAGATGTTTCATCATGTTTTTCAGCAGCGATCTCATTCTACAGTTCTGAGCTGATCTGCTATTTGAAGATCTATCCAGAACAGGATCTAAAACTAAGTTGAAATCGCCCGCCAAAATCAAAGGATCCTGAAAGGGTAATAACTCCGCTAATAGTTCTTTCAAGGAAAATGAGTCATCTAAATTGGGGCTATAGTAGCCTGCGATGGTACATTTATATGTATGGAGCTTTATTTTAACCCATGCCAATTTTGTCAACTTTAAAGCTTTCCACTGATAATGCTGGGATTTGTTGTATGATTATGGCCACCCCCTTAGTTGTTGTTTGTTGTGGGGTGCATATTACTTAATTAATCCATCTCTTATTCTTGCATAAATTCTTCATTTCATGTTCGGTAAGGTGAGTTTCTTGAAGAATAAAAATTTGCTCTGCAGCATCCTTAACATATTGGAATATTCTTTCCATTCCATGTTTCACCCTAAGTCTGTTTAGATTCCAGGACATCATTCTCAAATATATAGCTGGGTCAGTTATGGCCATCATTGTTGTTCCTTGTGCAAGACATCATGTAAGAATTATTATGGCGAATTGGACTATTTCTTTTTTTACCTTATGCTCCCCACCCAGTGACCTATCCCTTCCCCCCCCTTCACCTTTCCAAGTGCTCCCCTGGAGAACCCCCATTCCTCCTCTTATGGCCCTACTCTGGCCTATGAGATCTCCCTCTTCTGATCGGGACAATAAAGTAATCAGATATAATGATCTCTGCAATTAATTTATTAGTCAGTCTGTGCTTCTTTTTTTTTATTTTATAAGACTGGACAGATTACAAAGCCAATGTTCCACTTCCTTGTTTTGAGATAGACTGCAGAAAGGCCTTAGCCTCCTCAACTCTCTTGAAAACACTCATTTTATTGTTAAACATCACTTTTAGTGTTGCAGGGAATTTAAGTTGAGCTGTTGCACCTAATTGTTTAAAAGGATCTATTAATTTCCATAGCTCCCACTGTTTCGATGCTGTGATAGAGGAGACATCGGACTGAATTTGAAAAGAAAATCCCTCTGCATTTAATGTGTTTGCTTTTAATGCCTTATTCAGTATATCATCTTTTAAGTTGTAAGTCAGAAAGTGGATCAGGATTTTCCTTGGCCTGGTTTTGTTGGGACTAAGTCTAAACGGGTCCCTGTGCACCCTCTGAATATCTGCAGCTAAAACATGTTCAGAGCAATCAACTTTGATTGTTTCTTTGATCAGTTTGACCACAAAGTCCTTTATATTGCCACCTTCTGATCCCTTTGGGACTTTAAGTAACCTCAGGTTATTTCTTCACTGAGAGTTTTCGATAGATTCAAGCTTATCCTGTATGCCTATTTCACGTTCTTTTAATGTGGTGAGGTCTTTAGCATTCTCGCTTACTATTACAGTAAGCTCCACCACCTTAGTTTCCATAGCAGCTGTTCTCAAGGTCAGAGCATCTAGCTTGTCCTCCATTTTCTCGCAAAACGCTTTAATTTCAGTTTGATTTTTCTCGGACACCTTAAACCTGCTGCTCATTTCTTCCGTTAAAGTCTGTAAAAGGCCTAGGACTGAACGAGATTCGGACATACATGCCTTCTGTTAGACTGTCAATATGGACCACTTCCTCCTCCAAGTGCTGACTGACCTCTGATTGAGTGCCGTCCTTAAAGGAATTTAATCTATCATCGTCCTGGTCTGAGGTCAAAGCTTCTTTCAAACCCTCTTCTGTATCCATGCTTGCTAATAATTGAAATTTATTAGAGCTCAATATACCTGCTGTTGCCGTTTTCCCTTCTGATGAGATTAGTCACTACAGGTTTTAAAATGAATGTCTTAGGAATCATTTTGAAATAGTCTTTTAAAGAAGGTACAATATTTACTTTTAGTTGCTTTTGTATCTCTGTCTTTACCTTCCTTTTGTTTTTATTCTTAGGTTTTACAGATTTTGTTTGATTCTTAGTACTCCGAACCTCGCTATCAGTAATGTCCTGATGAATTGCAGGGCCCGTCTCTGTTGCTTTAAGAGAGTCCAATGGGGTCCTGCCCGTACTTCTTAAAGTGTAGCGATATCTCGTTTTAGAGTCTAAAGATTCTTTTCTCTTTTTTTTTATCTTTAGAGATCCTATCAAACAAAACTGAATGAGTCAATTCCATACAATCTGACCTTATAATACAAGGCCGACTCGTAGCAATACGTTCAAGTCTCTCCTGCTGTCTTTTTTGTCCTATTGCAGATACAATGGATTGTGAGAAAATTAGTTTCTCTCTGTTGCCAGCACTGCCTTTCCAGTTATGTAGGGAAAATTTTGCCGTTGCTTTCCTTCCACGGCGAATCCCCAGAGCTGCCCAGGTCCACAAAATTGTCTGCACCTCCTGATTCTTAGCTTGGCTTTCACCGCGGCTCTCACCCACGGACGCCAGCGCCGAACAAACTTTTGACGCCACCATCGCCTCTAGCATGTACACCGAAATAGTCTGCGACTTGTAACTCCCCAGAAAAAAAAACGCCCAGCCCGGGGATAGCTTTAGAACAAAATTAGGCTGTACACACGGTCCTGCCCCCTCCGTTACGGCAGACATAGACACTCCTCACCGGTAATACGCTCTTGGCTTCTCATTGAACACGCCCGGCTTCATTTGTTCGAATGAGGCGCTGCCGACCATTTTCCTCCGTCCTTGACCGTCCTCCTTCCTCGGTCTCCACTCTCCGTGACTCTTAAACTGAGCAAAACTACAGTTTAGCCAAACTTAATTTCTATCGCCTTCACAAATGTCTTGGCTGCTGAAAGCATCCCTGTTTCTTGTAAAAAATTGCAGAGAGGCAAAGTTCAACGTCCCGAACCCCAGAGCCTCCCGCGACCTGCTAAGCACTGGCCGCCATGTTCTCCCCCGGGCCATTCTGAAATCCCTTTTGTGCTAAGTTCATTTGGGCTAACATGAATTTCTCTTAAATTTTCCTCTTCCTCACATCCAGATTATCACTGCAATAATTTGTGTATCACAGAATCACATGTAGGGGCTTTGGCTGCCAACAAATCACATTATGCTGAATATGTGAGCTAATCTCTGGGTTCACACAATTATTGAGATTTCATTTTTCAGGATTTTCAAAATCACCACGCTGTCTGAAAACCGGCATTAACCTAAAAAGCATTCACGGACTCTTTAGACTCTTGGGTGGTCCCCTTGATATTTTAAACCAATCAATCTCTTTCTGCGGAGCCTTAGGTTTCAAAATGGCAATCACCTGGTTATACTTTTCCATGACAACAGAACAAAGCACATGAGTTTGAGTAAATCTTTGCTGCTCATCATTCCTCCACAGGATTGCTACTTAACCTTTGCCCACAGGTCGCTAGGGAGCACAATAACAAAAAGGTGTTCAAATCATACCAAAGCACTTTTGAAATGTTCATAAACCACTCCGTTTGAGTGTACCACAGGTCAGAATTTTTTCTCAGTTTTGGAAATTGATTTGTTAATGTGAAAGGTCACCATGACTCCAAGGTACATGCATATATCCACCCCAGCCACCTCCCTCGGCGGGTAAGCTTTAAACCCTGTATTGCTTTTGCTCCTCTCCCCATCTAGCCATTAAGCCTCATCTTTCTTTTACTTTCTTTTTTCCTCCTGAGCCCACTGGTTCTTAATCCTTTGAACATCATTCCACTTCTGAATGCTAACCACTAACTCTCTTAGGTGTAATTTAGATCAGTTATTTGCATGTTTTTGATAGTGTCCTCACTTATGAACATCCTGAAATCTTTCTTTAAATTGTGACTTTTAGACAAAGTAACCTCAAACTCAGTGGCTAACCCCTCCAAATTTTTATGAGTTTCACAAGCACATCTAGCAGCTTCCTTTCTCAGGAAAAAAAGTTCCTCCTTGTAATACCATCTATAACTTCCAATTTAAGATTTTTCTTGACAAGTTTCTTGAATTCAGCCTTCTGTTTCAAAACATCAAGCCTCCTTTAAGGGGCTTCCCTTTCTGGGGTGTCTGGCTTAGGACTTTCCTCATCCTCTACAATGGGTACACTCACAATGGAGCTCCTCATGTTCGTAGTTGTGCTCCTAGATCTAGGGGCCATATGTACCACCATTTTTAGCGGTTGCAAATGGCCAATCTGGTCGTTTGCAATGCTAAATAGGTCTGTTGCATGTACAAACCCTATTTTGCTAGTCAGTAACCTATTACCGGCTCGCAAAATGAGGTTTGTGATTTGCTATTAGGAAGGGGCGTGCCAAGACCGTCCCTTCCTAATAGTGACTTGCAGTGCCATGTATGAATGTTTTGCAACCGAAATGTATTTGCAAAACATTAGCATTTTACCACTAATGGAAAGTTGGTGGTAGACCAGTCACAAACGCAAAGGGGTCACCAAGGGACCCCTTCCCCTTTGCAAATGGGCGCAAATATTTTTTAAGAGCAGGCATTGGACCCACGAACCAGTAATGTTTCATTTTTCTTTTGGAAACGCATTCCGTTTTCTTTTAAGGAAAATGGGCAGCATTTTGAAGAAAAACTGCTTTATTAAAAAAGAATCTGCAAAAGAAACAATTGATGGACGGAATGCTGGACAATGCATACATTCACCCCCAAATCACAAGGATCTGGGTTAAATCCATCATTCATTTATTTTATTTGAAAAGTTTTATATAGCGCTGGCTAGACCTGGAGGTATCAGAGCGCTTTACATGAGAAATAACATTATTTCAGAACATAGTTACACAGTTACATCAGTTGCTGGAGCATAGTTACATGAGTTACAAAATCATAGCGTAGGCATAAGGATAAACAAAGCAGGCAGGGGGAGAGAAATACAGGGGGAGAGGAAAGGAATAGAGGAGGTAGACAAAGAATGAAGGAGGGAAGAGGTGGGAGAAAAGCATAGCGTAGACATAAGGATAAACAAAGTAGGCAGGGAGAGAGAGGAAACCACACCACCCCAGTTTGGACTGAGCCATATGCAAATCAGTTTGACCCAATTCCTTGTAGGAACAGTCCAGCCCAAACTGTCAAGCCAGGTCCTCCCTGGACCAGAAACAAGCATCCTGGGACCGGTATCAGGACATCACCCTTCATCAGCCAGGCTAGCTTGAATGCAGTGGTGTAGTGAGCACGGGCCCCATGTCTGGGCATACCCTTCCCACTTAGGGCGACATCTGCAAAAGAAACAATTGATGGACGGTATGCTGGACAATGTAAACATTCACCCCCAGTCACAAGGATCCGGGTTAAATCCATCATTATTTTGCTCACCACACCTCCCCAGTTTGGACCCAGCCATATTCAAATCAGACTTGACCCTGTTCTTCCTTGTGGGAACAGTCCAGCCCGAACTGCCAAGCCAGGTCCTCCCTGGACCGGAAACAAGCATCCTTAGTTGGCAGGGTATTCCCAGACGTGGGTCCCTTGCTCACTTTCCCACTGGATTCAAGCTAGCCTGGCTGATGAGGGCTGTTAGCCCGAAACCGGTCCCAGGATGCCTGTTTCCGGTCGAGGGAAGACATGATTCGGGCTGGACTGTTTCCATGAGGCACAGGGTCAAGACTGATTTGCATATAGCTGTGTCTGAACTGGGGTGGCGATGTGAGCTAAAGAACAATGATGGATTAAACCCAGATCTGTGACTAGGGGTGAGTGTCTGAAAAGTTTCAGCGCTCCGTCCATCTTTTCCTTGTGTTGGCTTGGTCCCCCTTAGTTGGCAGGGTATGACCAGACCTTGGTCCCTTGCTCACTTTGCCACTGGATTCAAGCTAGCCTGACTGATGAGGACTGTTAGCTGGAAACCGGTCCCAGGAGGCTTGTTTACGGTCCAGGGAAGACATGGCTTGGCAGTTTGGGCTGGACTGTTCCCATGAGGCACAGGGTTAAGACTGATTTGCAGCAATGCGTCACCTCTAAGGAGAGTGGAAGGGGCATCTGAATCTGTAACTCAGCCGTGTGTAGCTTAAATCATGCAACTGTGAGTCCCATGATGAGAACCAACCAGAATCAAACATTTAATGATAACACAGTTTTGGTCTTCCCAGTTACCACACAATGGAGTATCTGCTGCATGGCCGTCAGGGGATATCTTGTAGTAAAATGATACAATTCAGTTAGAGCATTCCTTTTTTCACCTGTTGGGTTCATTATTCAACTCTCCAAGAAACATGCACCAATAAACAGTCACACAAAAACAAACAATCTGATACATTTCGAATAACGTGGACTGGTGCAGCTTTGGTCCTAAACGAGAAAAGGTTAAAAGAAATAACAGCAGACAGAGAAGCATTGCATCTTAACATGAGCCTTTTAAATTGAGGCTTATGGTCAACTTAACATGAATATCACACTCAATATAAGTATGCATAATGCTGATCAATATAAATGTTTGTCCAAAGCGTAATATAATGAAAAAGCACCATCAGGGACTAACATACAAAGAATAGGACATAATGGCTATCAAGGATTGAGTCAGCAGTACAAAGCACAGTACACTACTGTTCTTTCATAACCTACTCGAAGATAAATATGACAGTCTATAAGTTGGAGGGTTCTCTGAGCCTCAACTGGAGACTGTAGTACACATGAGTATGCCTATGATGACTAACCCAGGGCTTTGAATGCATCATGATACCCATGGTTGCTTCTGTGAGGAGTCTACTTTTACAAATTTGCTGTGATTATTGTCACGTAAAACATTGCATATTGGTTAAGTTCTAAATATCTATAATAAATGAGAACTACCCCTACACTTAAGAAACGGATGCCCTCCACCAGTATAATCTTCTTCCGATGTACATCTTCATAGAGTTCCTTACAATATTCTTACTAGGTTCGAGCCTTGCCTGGCTCACCCACTGCTTGTTCTGAAGTAGTCATAAAGCAATATAGCCTTAAATTATTTTACAAAAGACAACATCTAAATAAGTACCACATTTTTATATTTATAGTTATTTAAATACTAGCAAATACTAAATGCATGCTAGTCATCTGAGAAGGTACATAAGGGTAAAATATGATTAATTCATTCCAGTAGCTTGTTTATTTCAATCTGAACCCTAGGGCCCTGGGCGGTGGAAATCCAGGCCAGGTTTTTGGGATAACCACTATGTAAATATTTATTCTACGTAAATGGTTCATATGAGGATAGCATGAAACTCTGGAATGGATCCATCCAGCCATCCTAGACTGGTGTGTCACACCCTGATGCAACTCGTCGCGTGTTCAGTTTTTTAAAGTTTTGACAGGTTGGTGTCTCCTTGAAGCTCAAAATGATTTTTCTTTACACTAGCTTTCTACATATAGTTTTTTTTTATGTTCTTGCATGTTGATATCAAAGGGGATGATGGATGGAGCGTTTGAGCAAATCAAACACTCACCCCCAGTCAACTGATCTAGGTTTAATTTATCATCATTCTTTAGCTCACTCCACCACCCCAGTTCAGACTGGAGGTGAGTGTTTGATTTGGTCAAACACTCCGTCCATCATCCCCTTTGGTATCGCTTGCATGTCGGGTGGCAGCTGTTATGTTATTAAATTTCACTTCTTGCAAGAATGCCACGGACTAGTGCCACTGGGAGGCAAACAAGCACAAACCGAAGAAAAAGCCCCCAAGAAGTTGTCAATTGAGAGATTCCTCTGGAGATTTGTCGATATATGAGAGAAAAAAATGAACAAAATCGTTCATAAACTTGCAGAAAGTACTGATCTCTGGTTTCCATGGCGACGGCTCTGCAGGATGCAGCAGTCTATCAGAGAGATGAATTTTAATAATAATGTCCTTTTTAGATGGTGCACACTCATACGAAACTGAATATTCTCTTGGCGCCTTAATAAATGGGGTTATTAGTGCCCAATTCAGTGGTTGTCATTTAATCCGATCGGAAGGTTGAGGATCGAACCTGGTATCTGCAGGTGTGTGCAGAAGGGATGATCTTGGTTACACACTGATCATACTCCCCCCCTGCTGGGTGGCTACATTCAAGATTCAACTGGGCAAGAGTGTACTGTATTGTAGTTTCATTTATGTAGCACTTTATACCCCTGACAAGGGATCCGGTGCCACGTCATGCTCTTTAGGTTTAGTATTAGCGAAGGCATTTTGATTTTGCTAAAATTATATGTATATTTACTTATAGGGGCTGTCATCCAGCCCTCTTCATCTATTAGTCTATTTTTCTGCATTTCACTTATTTCTACCAGCTCACTTCAGCATACAGCATGGGATATTGGGTCAGCCCACAACAGCCATTGGCTGACATCACTGTGAATGACATATTCTGCTCTTTTACATGAAGCGCATCTGCACCCAAAATGGTTCTCTAAATGTTAGAGGCTGCTTTGGAAAGATGTGCTTTTTGATACCCAAAACTATTTTAGATTTTAAGCATTTTTTTTTTACTTTGGTGAGAACCCGGCATCTCCCTACAATTATGTTTTGCAAAAGCAATGACGAAACAGAGCAGTCATTGTTAAAGCCAGTGAACCTGAGTAATTACCAGTGGCTGAAATTAATTCAAGCATTCCATCCATCACATTTTTGCATACCTTAGTGTGTCACTCTTGGTGGAACAGGTATGAGCAGGCTTGGTCCCGTGCCCACTATGTCACCGGCTATACCTGGCTGATGAGCCCTAACTAGGGTAAAACCTGTCCTGGGTTGTTGTGTTCAGTACAGGGAGCACCGTGCATGGCAGTTCGGGCTTCCAATGGAGCAGGGTCAGGACTGATTTGCAAAAGGCTGGGTCCAAACTGGAATGAGATGGCGAGCAAAAACCCAGTGGTTTTAACCAAGATCTGTGACTGGGGGTGAGTGTTTGATTTGTTCAACATTCTGTCCATCATTTGTTCTTTTTGCATTTGTCACCCTAAGTAGGACAGGTATGCCCAGATGTGGGTCCAGTGCTCTTCATTCCACTGTAGTCAAGCTAGCATGGCTGATGAGGGGTGATACCCTGAAACCGTCCCCAGGATTCTTGTTCCCGGTCCAGGGAAGACCTGGCCTGGCAGTTCGGGCTGGGCTGTTCCCAATGGAGCAGGATCAAGACTGATTTGCAAATTGCTGGGCCCAAAGTGAGGTGGCAAAATAAAATTGAGCTCTGTATTTTGATATATGATAAGGGCTGAATTATGTAGTTTAGGGATATCTACGGTTATTGGGCTCCTTGAATATTAATTGTATGTGCCAAAACCTGATCCTCCCACCACAATTGAGCTGGGGATTGTGCATAGCCTCGGGGTCTCTCCCCCCGATGGAAGCCAGTGTTTTTACAGCTACACACAGACACTTAGACACCACTCTGACTTCAAGAGCCATCTCCCTTCTGCAGGAGTACGTGTACTCAGGCCGCCAGTGTGCTTACATTTGGATACTCGACCTAAGTGGGCATTGATTGCATTTCTTTTAATACCCGGGCCGCCGTACTGCAGAGTTTTTCCCTGTATCCTGCAGTCCCCTGTGCACAATGTAAGCCCTAAAACAGACCGTTTCGAGTAAAATAGCTGACTTAGTTGAACTTTAGCTGCAGATATCCGTGTTTGCAACATGCAGTTCACAAGTATATACCTTGCAGGAATCGGTCGAGTAGTTTATTCTCATTTTTGGAAATAAAATGTGCTAGATAGGTGCCTAGGGGGTCTCACTCACTGGAGGGATCTGTATGTCAATGGCAAATTCCTCACACAGGCTGAGTACTTAAGGGAAAAATCTGCCTTACCCTTAGATGTGTTCATTTATATTAGGCTGAAAAGCATTTCTACTGTGGCTACACCCACTTTCCCTGATGAGTCCCCCACCTTTGTTGCACAGCATGCATGCAATGCTTCAGATTTCTAGGCCTAAACACTTGGTCTCTCTTTTATACTACACTGCTCAGGCGGAGCCCTTGCGCTCTTGGAGCACAGCTCGGGAGTGTTGGGAGCAGGAATTGGGAGCAGCCCTCTCTGATGAGCAATGTTGTTACTGCTGCTCCCAGATCAGTTTGATATCTGCCAGTAGAAGGCTCAGAATTATTCATTGCAAATTCCTACAGACAGTGTATTATACTCCTGTCAATTTACATAGGTTTGGTCTTAAATCATGCACCCAGTGTATGTGGTGTGGCTCAGACGAAGCTGACTTTCTACAGTTGGCATGGACATGTCCACCAGTACATTTTTATTGGATGGAGGCACAGGATGCACCCTCTCACTTGACAGAGGGCAAGGTCATGCTGACACCTCTTATGGCCATACTGGGGTTTGTTAAAGATCTGCCCTCAACTTCTTGGAAATGTGTTGCCTTGGCCCTGCTGCTTGCCAAGAGATGCATTACTTGCTGCTGGGGTCGTTGGCCAGCGCCCAAGTTTAAGAACTGGCTCAACGATCTTGTCTGGTGCAATGCAAAATCATCATTGTATGCGGAACTTCAACCTCTCTGTTCATGCCCTACAGAGACTTGCCAGCCTCTAAATGTATATTTGCAACTCCATGCTGCGGTCCACAGCCCTTGACGAATGTATTTTTTGTGACATATATGTCTGCCTCTGTACTTCCTTGGGACTGTGGGCATGTTCATGATATTGCTGGCGGGGTCCTTTATTTTGGTCTTGTCCTCGATACCTATCACTCTCCCATGTTCACGCCATATTGTGATTGCTATGTTGCTTACAACATTGCTAGCTGTGAAGCCTAGGGATTTGGCTATAATGTACTACTGCAATTGGAGTTGTGCCATTATGTATCAATGTTTTTGTGCTATGTCATGGTCACTATTATTAAGGTTTTGTACTGTTAGCAGAAAGCTAATAATAAAAAATAAAACTGCTGACTTCACCCAACATCCCACAAACAAGTAATGTAGCATTATCCAGCTAGGCCAAGGCAGGGACCGAGTCTGGGGGGCAGAAGGTTGTTCCACAAGCACAAGGCACTTAAACAGTAAAGAGCACTGAGGATGGACGCATTTCACCACGCATGTGACTACACAGGTGTCAAGTTGCGCATTGCATGTAGAACAATATTCCAGGTCCTGCCTTCTCACGTAGTCTCTATAGCCAGAGATGGGCACAAGCCGACCACGCTCCCCACAAGTGAGAGGCTTGAAAAGATGCTGCAAATAGTAATAGCCACAGTGCTCTTGTTGGAGTTGTGCCTGCCGGGGTCCGCCTCCAGACTTGGGACCCCCGTCATATCTGACGGTGGAATAGTGGTCCTCCTTAACAGGCCAATTAACTTTCATGGGTGCTCACACAGGGAATACAGCAGCAGCCGGAGCAGACTTACACCACAAGTACCACACCACAAGATGGGATGGTGATGTAGCCCAAGCCCCTTCATCCTCGCAGGGCCTCAATGCGGTCCATTAATTCATGGCCATGATGCTCTTTGTGCCAACACCAGACCCCAGGCATAGTGGCACAAGCTGGGGGACCCCATCAATCTGCTGAACGACACTTGTCCCACCACCACACTCCTCTGCACTCCCAGCGGCATCCTCCGCCAGCAGCAACGGGCCCGCCTCACCTCTCTCTGGTATACGGTCTACCGTAAAGGTGCCCAGGCCTGCCGTGGCTCCCTCATCATTGGTCTTTCGGACTCTCCTCCAGCTGCCGGCACTGCCAGTCAGCCATGGGCGCTCCGCTCTTTATGTTTCGAGGTGACAGCTTTCCCAATGATAGTCGTACACATCCCATGCTCCGTCACGTGGCTCATGGATCACCCTCACCAGACCCACTTGGCTGTCATCAAAATAGCATCTAGATCTTTTAGGAGTGTTTTGTTCTGGGATGCAGGACCACAAACAACTGATACCAATATTTTTCTGGTTCCCGAGAGCTATGAGAAGCAGGGTATAGCCTTAGCTACAATGTGGGGTAAAGTGAAGTGGAGGAAGTTGCTGGATGTTTCCCTCCATCGCAAGAGCCTCACAGGAGTGTGACTGTTTTGCTTGCTGGTTCTCCAGCACCTGAGTTCAACACCTAATTATAACAACATTTTAGCTCTTGTGTTTTCAGTTATATTTTTTTTATCATATTCTAAATTTGTTCGGCACCAAACACTCCACAAGTGCTCAACCCAACTGTGCAAGGCCTTAAGCAGTGAGAGTTGGCTATGCCCTAAGCTGAACTCTCCCACTGGCACCCAACCCCAGTTGCACACAACCTTCAGCTATGCACAGCGGGAGTTGGCCACAGGGCCTGTCCTCAAGGCAAGCCCTTGCGCCCAAAACTCAGCAGGTAGCCAACCCATGCAGCCTCTGGCCATGCAAAGCAGGGGAGGGCCACTGGGCCTGCGCCAAATTCTCTATAGGTGATCTTCTGTTGGCAGACTACCACCACTGTGCACAAAGTTTGTCTACCAAAATCTTTACTACTTTAAAATTAGGGAGCTGTTAAGTAATTAAGATGACTTGGAGGAGTAAACAGATGTGAAAAGGGGATGCTGTACTTATGCAAATGCCTCCCTCTTTAACTATTTTTAACCAATTAAAAATACATTATGCCTCATATTACTAAAACTACACAACTATCTTCACATTTTTAACACGCGAGTTTCATACCTGCATTAACATCTCAATGATTATTTACTTCAGTGTGCTCATCAAGACACACTTAAAATTCAATAGCTCCTATGCCAACAAAATTGAGTTCAAAAGTGCCTGACTTTTAGATTGAATACAAAATATCAGCACTCAAATTGTTCATTTGAACTCGTTGGTGAAGCTGCAGTTGATAACTAGGGAAATAACTGACAGTCTGCTGCTGGGGCTGCTTCACTGTACAGGTATCAGTATACAAGGGAACCCGTAAGATTGGCCAAGGACCACGGGTGGAACTAGTTATTTTTGTTTAACAGAGGTCCTAGGTTTTATGAATAATATTTAGAAAAATAATTTACACAGGCTCGTGATGAAGGCTGTGTTTATCTTCTTCAGTGTCCAGCCGGACCGAGAAGCATTTATTTTGAAAGTAATTTTTCATAGGCAGAATAAAGCGAAACTGGTCGCACAATGGTAACTGGGCACAAGCCTGTACCTAGTCAGAAGAAAACAATACAGGGGGAAAGAAAAGGGAGTTTACAGGCAAACAAGGAGAACAGGGTGGCTTATAATACAATACAAACAATTTTTGAATAAGCACAAACCCACAGTAACTGCCGTAAAAAAATGAGAATCATAAAACAGGCAGTACTGCAAAACAGTCGACGAACGTTTCGATCCCTATCTCCTAAGGTATAGTGGGATCATCTTCAGGACTATAATTGACTTTGCCTGATTAGTCGAGTGGGCCTGTAGGGTTAAAACAGGAAGGAAAAAGGAGAAAAGAAGATTCTTCATCAATTCATTACATTGAAAGGATTAAAAGGTTAAAATGCCAGTCAGTACAGGTCAGTGTGACATGGATGAGGCACATAATTGAGAACTCATAGAAAATGTGTCCTGCTATCTTCCAACCATCGATTTAGGTGGTTCTTATAAGTAATCTTAACAAAGTTGTTATTTAAATATAATCATTGATGTCATCAATGATATCATTTGACATGTTATGAGTGATATCATCTATGAGATATATACAAACACATAAGTGACCCCAGCACTTTTTCTGTGGTCAAATGTGTTTCCCTTAAAATTCACTTCTAGAGAGACCTTAGCTAATCTTCACATGTAAAGTCCTTATACATGTGAAGACATCCCGTTCCTCAGTTGTAAAAATAGCTCTATGATTTGGGATGTACATGCCTAATTGCCTATGTGCAGAAAATGCTTGGTGAATTTGGCTTCACGTATGTGCTTTTAGGCCTAATACCTTTCCTTCTGTATGGAGCACGCACAAAATGTTATGGAACCAGCCCCCAGATTCATCAAAGTCCCGTTTTGCGAGTCCTTAATAGCGATTTTTAAGGAATCGCTATTAAAGACTCGCAAAACGGGATGCATGTAGAAATCGCAATATTTTTTGCGATTTCTACTGCTTCCTTATTTGCGATTCGTTAATTGCTAATCGCAAATAAGGAATGGCTTTCCCATTCATTCCTATGGGCCTAAAGGCCCATAGGAATGAATGGGGAGTCATTCCTTATTTGCGATTCGCAATTAGCGAATCGGCTATAAGGAAGCGATTTCAAGGGTAGCAGGGTGTTCAAAGGACACCCTGTAGCACCCCTGAAATGGTAAGGTACACTGGTGTTGTGCACACACATGTCAAAGGACATGTGTGTGTGTAACATACAACTTAGTAAAATGCACTGAAGTGCATTTTTCTAAGTTTTCGCTATTTACCACGTAGTTAGACTTCGCGGTAAATAGTGGCCCCAGATTGCGAATTCGCAATTTTAAAATGGTTCATGAATTGCATTTAAGGAATCTCAAATTGAGATTCCTTAAATGCAATTATTCGCAATTTAGCGATTTCTAAAATTGCGATTTTTGCATTTGGGATGATGAATCCCAAATGCAAAAATAGCGCTCACAAAGGGCCAGATTCTCAGAATCTGGCTGCAAATTTATACAGAGAGAGTCTTCAGGATTTTTTAGGAAGAGTGCAAATTACCAAGATTGCCTGACTGAGATATGTAAAGAACACACTGTCAGACTTGAGATTAGGCAAGACCTAGACTAGGACCTCTTCCACTCTAAGCGTTCAATGTATTGTGACGAGAGACTGGCATTACACTTTTGAGAAACTGTACTCATCATCTTCCATGGGTCGACTGTCCAGTGGGTTCTTAAACATGAAATGAGGTTATAAATTTTACATCCATCCATTTTTAGCAAGAATCCTTTACATAAAGTTTCTGCTGGAGATCCTCCCGTTAGTATCCTTTATGAACTCTCAGAACTTCTGAACCTAAATCCAGGCTATGTCCTGTTTGCAACTAGTTTGATGAGACCGAGGAACATTTTTTATGTTTTGCAAATCTTAGGAACCCAGCTTGAAATGCGTCAAACCTTTGTGCCATGTGCTGGGCATGAAGCAGAATCAGAACTTCTTAAGAATTTTCAAGTTGATTCCAGCCCTTGTGTGATGTCCGGAAAGTCGAAATTCTTGCTATCTGCCTGGCATTAAAGCACCAACGCACTAAAACGAAGGTGCTAGATTTAGTGTCTGCTGCCAAATATAATCACATGAGTTGTGTAATTAGTAGGTGAACTAGCTAATGTTTTCATTGACTTTAATACGTAATTTATTGCTTTATTCTACATGAGTGTTAATATGTGATTTTATCGAGTGTGTTTATGGATGTATTGTATTGTTGACAATAAAGAAGTAATACTTATCTGCATACTCCTCAACATCCCTTTTTGAATCCCTTGGCCTTAAGTACATGAGGAAATGATGTAAATCTCAGCTTTGCAGAGGAGTAAGCCTTTGCACTGGTATTTTATATCTCGATCTTTAATAATCAGACGTTATTGAAATTCGACAGGTTGTGTGTGAACGGCTAGACCTAAGCTGAGCGCCTTCATGTCAGGGTAAGCCTCTGTTTTACGTCCCTGGGCGAGTTCGCTCACAGGTATTGTGGGGGTGAGGCATGCTATCAGAGGTTTCTGTAACAATAAAAGCGATAAAACCGTATCAATTTACAGCTGCCCTGCCTTGTGTATCCGCAACCACGGCAAGAGTGTCTGCTTCTGGTATTCAGGAACTTGATTGTTGGGGGCTGTAATTATGCAACAAACCAGGGGTGGACAGATTTTTAGGACAGCCACGGACAATGCAAATGAGGTCTATTTAGATTAATTGTATGTAAAGTTATTTTATATGGCCCTGGTTGAGGTTTCGTCTACCTAGGATGGGCACTGCTGAAGTAAATCACCTGACATCTACACCCCAATCGTCGTTTTTCTGTTTACAGTGTTGCAAACTTTATTTAGTTTGCATAGATGCTGCAGCGATGCTTTAAGTAGAGGCATCATAGTTGCATCCGTAGACATTGCTGAATTGTGATGCACTACACATTTTATCTGCTATGTGCAGTATGAATAGAAATTACATTTAATGAGGCTTATTTTCGCTTTCTAATTTTATACGTCCACTTTTCATCTACTTCTCTAATCGCTGTATTTTCTTGTAGTTTTGAATGTTGTGATATTCAGAATTGATTAACAATTTTATTGTGGTGGCTACAACTGCACAATGAACGCTTTTGTACGAGTATTAAAAAAAGAAACACATTGTTTTCAGAAGCGTACAGAGCACAAAGTTCTTGCAAGCAAAGTGCCTATTTAACTTTAAATGTGATCAGGAACCTTTCATATAGGTTTGTCATTTTTGGATTGCTGTCCAAATTGTATGCATACATTTAAAGATATTTTTTAATCAAAACCATATTTATTAAGTATGGGAGTGCTGTACAAGATACGGTGAGGGTGTTTATGAGGAAATGAGGACGGTACAAATATTTTTCCTAGCTGCAAGCTCTGCGATTCTGAGTTTGTGACTGCAAAAATGTGTTTGACCATGTACCAAACTTATTTTGTGAATCAGTAAAGTTTTACTGATTGCCAAAATGAGTTTGTGACTGGATATCGATTCGGTGTTTGTAAGGGGCAGGTTTTGTATGTTCTTTCTAAATACAAAAGTGGTGCCAGAAAAATCAATGGTTTGCTACTGAATGAAATGTCACTTGCAACCCTTTGAAAAGTTGCCGACTATAAAGTCAGGATGGTAATTTTTTTCGCAAAAGGGAATGGGTACCATCTGGACCCCATTCACTTTGTGACTTAATTTAAAAGATTATGGGGGATTAGGCAGTGATCCCATGTCCAGGGGACCACTGCTAACTCTCAAAGAAATATTTGTTTAAATAACTTTTTTTTTTAAACCTCCCCTGCCCTTCAACTCCATCCTTAATGGAAATGTGTCTGCTTAGAAAAAAAAATCTTTATTTAAATGCATTCACAAATATGGTGGTTTGCTGACCATCTTTGTGTTTGTATTTGCAATTTGCGACATATCTAGGTTGGAATGCCAACCAGTGGGATTCAGAATTTTACTAATTTACCTATTGGTAAGTAGTTCGGTTTGCAAAATTCAAAACTGGTCGCGAAAATACTGGTCACAAATTTTAAAGTGATTGGAATATTGTTGAAAGTAACGAATTATTTTAAGATGATTGGAATTACATTTCAGACTGCCCATCCATATTATTAAAAAGATGAGTGATTATTGGAAGGGATGAATATTTAAATAATGATCAAATTTTATAAGGTCAAGGAATTCCTTCCAAAATGTTCAGTTATTCATAAAAGTTTGATTTATTAATTTTGTTCAAATTATATTTTTAAAAGGACTAGATTTTTTTTTTTTTTATCAAAGGTGATCAGCATTTTTTCCAAACGTTCTCAATAATCTTTTTTGCACTATAAATCGCAATTACTTTAATGGTGCTCAGAATTCATTTAGAAAGGAGTTTCAACTCCACTCAGGGTCCTATTATTTTGATCAACAGTCTTTAATGTTAAGACTCTTTGCAGTTTAACTTGTTTTCGTGGTATAATATTGTGGCATAGCTAGTGAGGTGTTTTTATGCTGTTGTCTCCTACAGAGGCCTGTAACTGCATTGAGGTGTTAATATGGTGTTTCAGTAGATTCGCAAGCCCAGAAAATATTTAACCATGTTGGCTCATATGTTTTACAGGAGCGTCGCCTGCACATGTATGTTGTTTACTGTCAAAATAAACCCAAGTCTGAACATATTGTATCAGAATACATCGACACCTATTTTGAGGTGAGTTGTGTGATTGCTTTGTTTTGTTTTTATTCTTGAGCTGTACTGCTCAGCGGGTATAGTATTTGTCATAGGAAGGGTGTAATAAAGATGAAGAGCAGTGCAGACTGCATTTGCCTGACCAACGGCTAAAAATGAGGAGCAAAAAGGATAGTGCTCTGTGTGGAATTTAATAAAATATCTACTTGTCCATAGGGCAGGTTGCTTCATAAATCTACTTGTCCTGTGACAAAATTCACTTGCCCCTTTGGTGCCATGTAGTGCAACAACAAATTATGGCAGCCATCTCATTATATAGGTACTCTGATATAGCCTCTCTGATTATGCCAGGGCTCATACCATAGCAATGTTTGAATACTTGTAATCCCCTTATGTTGCCACATTTCCACAGATCTACATACTGGGGCTGAAGGTAGTGGTAAACAGTAGTTACAGGGTTAGAATGTCCTTTCGAGTCTGTGCAAACCTACTAACTTGCATGCTTTAAGGGTTTTCAACAACTATTCTCTAATCTTTTCCCATACTGAGAAATGTTGGCAATTTACTCCAGACAATGGCAGATGTAAACCACCTTCCAGAATTGGGAAAAAAGTGGTTGGAGGAAATGTGAACTTGCAGACAATCAAATTTCATGTTTGTTCATGCTAAAATGCAGTTCACAAATATTTTCTAGGAGTACTATTTCTTATCCTACTTCTGTAAGTTCTTGGGAATTCACGAAAGCTGTATAGCTGCACTCAATGCAAGGACATATACTATAGGTGCACATTTGATACTTTGTTTAATAATTGATGCCCTAATTTGATCTGGCGTTGACCATGACCTTTTGCGTGTATTAAAATTCTGTCTCTCTCGCTGTATGGGCTTGCTTCACTATGAGTGACAGCATTCTGCTCTTTCACAAGGAGAATATGAGCACACTAAGTAATTTTGTTTAGTGCCAGTAACTACTGTGGCAGTGTGTGCTTTTTGATGCTAAAAACAATTTTTGCTTTCGCCAATGTTTGTTATAATGTTTGTAATGGCGAGGGCCCGGCAGCTCCTACACCAATGAGGTTTTACAAAACGGCACCAAAACAAGTCACACATTTAAAAAACTGACTACCAATTTCAGGCCTGCTGGCTTTGCCAATGCTTGTTTTTTTGTTTCCCATACTCTTATTGAAACTGGTTACACTGATTTTCCATTATGAATATATTTGTGAAATGCATGCGTCAACACATGTTACTAAATGATGCTGCAAAGAAATGGTACCTGAAATTGTACAGTAGTTAAGCCAAATTTTTTTCCTGCTTTCATATTTTCTATGAACATTTTATTTTGAAATGAAAGAATCTTCAATCTTGCTCTCAAGCTTAAGCAAGTATTTGCATGAAATCAGAGCATTTTGGGAGCATTACACATAGCCTCCTATTGCTAAACTTTGAAAACGCGTGTACACATTTTTATACTGGAACCACTGTCAGTAGTGCAGTCGGACCTTCCAATATTTACTTAGAGCGCTCACCCTAATAATAAAGGCTTTCAATTAATGAACCATAAATACAAGTTTGAACAGCATTAACAAATTGGCAAAATTATTACCTTAACTGCAGACATTACCCTTCCCTGATCCATAATGTGGTACTGCAAACTGGCAGCCAATGGGTTTGTGCTGCAGGGGGTTGGGCCTACTTGTCCCAAGGGAAAAATACACATGAACGCTTGTTGCCCTTGACCCCAAACAATATGTCCTGGGCATCGGGCTATAGCAATTCCACATCCCTGGTGTCTCTTGCATATATATTACTTAACCAAAATGCCTTGTGTAACAGAAGTGGCATAATTCACCCTTTGACTCCTGATGATATCACAGGGCTGACTCCTTGTCCCTCCCTTAGCCTTTTAGCTGCCTTTTTATTTGCCTGCTCAGGTGCTAGTGGAGAACAAGGAGTCTAAGTTGTAGAAAGTAAACAAGCCTTCTTGAACCCTATTCACTTTGAGTTTCTCCCATTGGCTTCAGAGGCCTGGGCATGAGCAGCTCTTAAGGTACCAAATGGCAAGTCATTGATACTAGTTGACACTCCTGGCTATCAATAATAAACATCCATGCTAAGCAAATGTGGTGGTTGTGTAACAACCTCAGTAAATTGGTGGGATTTTCACTAGGGACTGTGGGCACTGCCATGTCTCTGAGGTTTAGAGAGGCTTCATTACCCAGGGTGTTGACTCTAATTCAAAGTCAGTGCTATTTGACAGATTCTGGTGGATCCATGAACAAAACTGAGTTAATGGTGGCCTTACCTGTGAACCCTGGAGACAGATTTCTGCCTCAGTAAAAAGATGGATCATGACTGGGTCTTCTTCGAAGTCTCTATTTACAGTTTAAGGATGGATTGGACATGAGATATGAACCAAGTCCTCCCACTCAAGAGCAGGAGTGGGTACAGTTTATTTTACATTACACACTGTCTCTTCTGCTATACCAGTTTGACTTTAATCATGTGAAGAGCAGCGAGCTGCATAGTGATCTTGTCAGTGAGCATTATCCTGCTGTCAGTCCTGTCCTTCCATAGAGATTTCTTCTCAGTCTGGAGAGAGACATGATTTTGTCAGAAGAGCCTGTCTTGCTTGAAGGAGCTATCCCCATGTGAAGAAAACCCCACCTGTGCTGTTGGAACCTCGTACTGTTATATAGGTCCATGCTCTTCTTGAGAGAGGTCTGCTTTTCCAGAAGCCATAGAGAGTCCATCAGGAGGCCGTCCCACCCTTTTGGAGGAAGTCCTAGTGTTCTGGAGCAAATCACACCACCCTTCTTGTCAGAAACATGCCCTATGCAGAGTCCCATCCTTCGGAAGAGTACTATTTTCAATGGGTTCTTTGTTTTTGAAGACAGCCTCTTCCTTCTGAAGAGTCTTCCACCATTCTAGAGAGGACCTCACACTTCTGGAAAGAGCACTTAATTTATGAAGAGAGAGACATCTATCTAGTGAGAGCTCCACCCTTTTTAATCAAGCCCCAGCTTTTAGGACAGAGCCCTTTAATTTAAAAAAGAAACACTTTTGAAGAGAGCCACACCTCCCTTCTGAAGGGAGCCCCTCCTTGATCAAAACAGCCTTCTGAAGGGAGGTTTGCTCCACTGGAGATAGCCTGGCCAGTCTAAAGATTGCCCAAACCCCTGAGGAGAATCTTGCCTAAATGAAGAGAGCCATGACCTTCTGATGAAAGCCCTTTGCTTCGTATGAGTGTTCCATCCTTCTGAAAAGAGAAACGACTTATGATATGAGCCCCTACCTCTGTTGTGGTAAATAAATAAATAATACCCTATTTTTGGATGAATGAATGAATAACAGATAGCTCAATAAATAAGAGTCAAGATTCGAGGTAGTAGGAGTTTCTGTAGGTTTATTACAGCATAAGGACAGGATCAGGACAACCTGCATAGGAACAGGATGACAGGGGAAAAGAGGCCCGGCAGCTGCCGGGGCTTGGTCTGGGATGAGCTCGCTAACATTCAATAACAAGACATTCATTTATATACATAACGCAAACACATAGCATTACATTGCAGTAGGCGTAGCAGTGGGTGGAGCAGAAGGCATGACGTGTAGCAGTCGCGAGAGATAACAGTAAAAAGAGGTGTAACTGGGAGTTTACTTAGACATGTGAAGTAAAACGTAACAGAATATGTCATGAATGGGCGGACACATAGGAGGGGGCTACCTAAGGAGCCGGGACCTCTAACCTAATGGTGCGCGAAAACTGGCAATGACGTGTTACTAGGAGAAGCTGGGGGCTACGAACTCTGTGCTAGGAGCAGAGACTAGAGTCTGGAGGGTCGGAGCGACATGTACCTAAACCCTATCTGGTATCTAATGTTTAGGGAACATGTTGATATAAACTAGAAGTCATGAGGGGAGAGGCTAACTTGATTCTAAGACTGGACCATGCATTATTCTACATGAAATGCGTGATGAAGAATACTAAATGACCATTAAATACAGTATTTCTCTAACAGGGAGACGAGAAGGCTAGACAACGACGGAAACTATTGATGCAGTTCAGTAGCTTAGGAATGCAAAGGAGGAGGACTGAACTGATAGCTGGAACTATAACATACTTTTGGCAGACTTAGAGGCAGGGCCGGGCTGCACCGGGCAGTGCGAGGCAGGAAGTAAGTGAAAGGTCGAGGATACAGGTGGGGGCTGTATCGCTCCTCAGCGAGGCTTTCAGGAGACAGGAGCTGAATCCAGGGTCCGGGCCCTTTTGAGGCCTAGAAACGGGGACTTTATAATGGAATAACGTGCACACTGAGAAACGTGGCAACATTATTTTACATAGGCCTGATATTCGTAGTATTCACGAGGACTGGAAACTAACATATTAGAGGTGGACACAACTGTAATTGCGTCATTAATCAGAAATGGGGAATAACATATGCATATTGGTCATGCATACATAACATATGATGGATGGGGCGTAGGGACACAGAACATGGCAAAATTTACTTTTCCACATTCCCTCCTTGTCACTACGTTTCCATCAGGAAACATCAATATTCATGATACCGTCTATCATTTCATACAGTACCATTTGCTCGTCTCGAATTGTCTTGGAACGGGATTTAGAACGGGGCTTGGGACTAGGAATACAAGAGGTAGCACACATGCTGCAAATCGCAGGGCCACATTGTATACAGAGGCAGCAGCTAAATATGATCGCTACTGCAATACCTAGAAAGGACAGGACTTTCCATCCCCATGCGGAAATTACATTCCAGAACCAACCGGACCATGTCCAGGTGCCTGGATCTTGATGTAACAGATGGGCAATTTTATGGAGTCTGGTTATAGCTGAATAAACAGACGGCGCGTTATTTGGAATGAAAATGCAACAACTGGATCCGAGAATTCTACAGGCCCCGCCCCTATCGGCCAGTATGACGTCAAGGACGAGACGATTCTGTAAAACGACAATTCTCATAAAGGATTGTTCTTCAGTTAAGTTACCTAGAGCAGAGGCAGTCTCATCTACTACAGCTTCAAGGGTTCTTGTTAACCTACGAATTAACTTACTATTTACAACTGTACCTAAATAAGGGAAAACACCTTTATCTATATCAATGAATTGCTCTGCGGCGGTTTCAGTATAATCGACAATCGGGAGATTTCTCTTGTGTCTAGTGTGTACTAAGAAAGAATTCCTATGATAATCAGGTGGGGCTAGAAAAACAGGTGGCAGTAGGAAAGCAATGTAACAGGTTCCCTCCCAATCGAGGGGCAGACGGACATATGCAGTTTGACCACAAACAAAATAAGAATGACGTGAAGCTTTAAAAATAGATTTCCTACTGTCACTATACTGGATAACAGTAGTACATTCACTATGACCTATATGTACAGAACCATAACTACGGACACATAATTCGCCTTTGACTGGTAGTACTGAAATAGCGGGTGAATCTGGAGTAGTATCAGACTGAACATTCAGAACCATGAAATTCGACGAATAATTTCCTAAATTATATACTTCATTTTCTAGATCTAAACCTGTTCTATGGGGGAAACCTTGCTTGTCTGGGAAACATGTACTGTTAAGAAAAGACATATCTGTTGAGGATGACGTTAGCGTGGACCATGCTCCACACGAACCATTGTGTGAAAATGGATAAGGAAACAGTGGCAGAACTCCCTTCGATGTCTGGAAAGGGGGGAGTCGACCACACACCCAACAATTAGTGGCATTGCTGGTCTGGTGTGAATAATGTAACATACGGATGAATGTGTTATTACGCATGGCGAGGCGGTATGAATATTCGTGAGGAGGCAGATCACTAAACGTGTGCTCTACTGTAGCATGAGCAGACATATTTACATGAGGAACTGGAAAACACAGATAGAAAGCATAACTGGTGCAGGAAATCATTATGCTGATGAATAGTATGAAACTCAGAAAAACGATGCATTGAAATGAACTTCGACTGACTCTCTCACTATGGGGGTCTATTTTATACATGTCAGAAACAGTCTAACCGTTTCACCTAGGGGAGGACTTATACAATCAAACTGGCTGACTTATTAGACCTGAGCTTTAACTTATACTCCTGTTGCGGAGTTTTCTCTACCAAGGGAGGGGTTGTAATAAAGTCTGGTGCGGGACAGTCCTTTAAAACAATGTTCTGGCAATCCTTCGAATCCGGGGAAATGTTCTTGGCAATGTCTTTGAAGTCTGGCTTTGGTCCTTTGAAAAGTTTTACATGAGAGAGGTGGACCCACCCCTTCCTGCCTTCTAACTTGACGGCAGTTCGGGTGGTCAAGAGGACCTGACGTGGCTCCTTCCAACGTGGTTCCAGCGGACTTGATCTGTCAAAATTGCGGACCATCACCAAGGATCCTGGAACGATCTCGTGCGGTGCCACCTCTGTATTGTCTGGAAATGCGGCGGCAACCTGTGAACGACATGAGTTGAGGGCAGACATCAAGGAAGCTAGGTAATCTGTCAGCATATTACATGAAACATCGGTAATACTTCGGGGTCTAGGAGTACCCCACATGTTAGGGGGGCGGCCGAACACGACCTCATACGGGGACAGACCTGATCTGGAATGTGCGACCATACGCATGTAAAATAGAGCGACTGGCAAAGCTACTAACCAGTCCACACCCTTGTCTTTACAGATTTTTGCTATACGGATTTTCAGAGTCTGATTATGTCTTTCGACTAGTCCAGCTGCTTCTGGATGGCGTACACAATGGAACTTCCACTGGTACCCTAACAACAGGGAAACGTGTTTCATGAGTTCGGATGAGAATGGCTGGCCGTTGTCAGAATATACGACTCTAGGGAGTCTGTATCTAGGGAAGAATTCACGAACCAGCTGCTTGGCAGTGGTCGCGGCTGTGTAATCTGGGACTGGATATGCTTCTGTCCACCTGGACAAAGCGCATACAACTACAAGGACATACTTGAAACCTCGACATCGCTCCATCTGAATATAATCCATCTGGAGGACCTCAAAAGGGTGGTCAGGGGGCTGGAAACCACCTTGTTCCACCGGGACACTTTTACCTGGATTAAACTGGCAACATATCATACAGGTACGGACTTTCTGCTTGGCTGCAGCTCGTAAATGCTTGTTGAACCAAATGTTCTGGATACTGTCTAACATAGCTTTTTCTCCTAAATGTGCTGGACTATGTGCGGTATTGATAATAACTTGAACCATAGAATCGGGGAGAAACCATGTGGCTCTACCCTTCGTTAACCATCCTTGATCTGTCTGGACCCCTCCTTGTACAGACCATTTCTTGATTTCATCGGGAGTAGCATGTAACTGAATATCTATGACATCTTGTGTAGGGTCCTTAACTGTCATGCATGTAATCAGATCTGGAGTATGTGTCATGTTTACTGGAATGTCTGGTGTCTGTGCTGTAAGCTTGGCTGTGCGGTCTGCTAGATCATTACCTTGGGAAATAATGTCAGTAACTTTCGTATGTGCTTTGCACTTCATGATAGCAATAGATGTCGGTAAATGTATGGCGTCTAACAGAGCTTGAATAAGGAGACCATGCTGAATCTTGGTTCCATGAGAAGTCATAAAACCTCTCTCCTGCCAGAGCACTCCGAAGTCGTGTACAACTCCGAATGCGTAACGTGAATCTGTGTAAACATTAACCTTCAGGTTCTTGGCGTGTATACAGGCTTGTGTCAGAGCAACTAGCTCTGCTGCTTGAGCGGACAGGGTATCAATACGGTGTGTTTCAATAACTTCAGTGTCAGTAGTCACTGCATATGCGGCGACTAGTTCTCCTGTACTAGTTCTCATACATGAACCATCCACATAAAGTGTCAGGTCAGGATCTGGTAACGGAATGTCTGTCAGGTCTTGTCTTGGCTTTGTCGTAACGTTAACTACTTCCACACAGTCATGTGTGTCTGGATTTGAATTAACTGATGGTAACAGTGTAGCAGGATTCAGGACATTGCAGCGTCTAATTTCTATGTGTGGCTGGAACAGTGTCAATTCATAACCTGTTAAACGTGCAATTGTCAAGTGCTGAGTTTGTGTTCGGTTTAAAAGAACTTCTACTGAATGTGGAACTCGTACCGTCAGGGAATGTCCTAAAACTATGGAATCACTTTGTCTGATAGCTAGTGCTGTGGCTGCAACTGACTTGAGGCACGCAGGCAACGCCTGGGCGACTGGATCTAATGTGCTTGAAAAATAAGCACAGGGCTTGTATTGACCTGCTTGATCTTGTGTGAGAACAGATAATGCTGTACCTTCGCGTTCTGTAACGAAAAGTGTAAAAGGCTTACTGTAGTTCGGTGTAGCTAGAACTGGAGCTTGGCATAGGGCTTTCTTTAACTCGTTGAAACTAAGTGTATGTTCAGATGTCCAAGGGAGGACAGTCGATACGGCTGCCTCCTGTGTCGTTAACTGTATCAGTGGCTTGGCTAGAAATGCATACTGGGGAATCCATTGTCTACAATAAGAAGTAAGGCCGATAAAAGCACGTACCTCCTTCTGGGTTCTGGGCTGGAGAAGATTCGCTATTAACTGGATACGGTCGGGTGTCAACTGCCTACCCCTCTTGGACAGCAAGTGTCCTAAGTATACCACTTGCTGGACACAGAATTGAAGCTTTGAAGGTGACACCTTGTGCCCCATCTCGGCTAGAAAATACAGAACTGTAAGTGATGCTCGCTCGCAAGCACGTTCAGAACGGGCTGTGATCAGTAGATCATCGACATACTGGAGCAGGGCAGTGTCAGTTGGCATGTGAATATTGTCTAGTTGTCTCTTGAGTGCTTGACTGTAAATACTAGGGCTTTCTGTGAAACCTTGAGGAGCGCGTGTAAACATATAGCTCCTTCCATTTAAACAAAATCCGAAAAGAAACTGGCTGTCTGGATGAATTGGAACACTAAAAAATGCATTCTTGAGGTCAATAACAGTGAAAAACATGGCTTCGGAATCAATGGCAGTTAACAGGGAAGAAATGTCTGGAACAACTGGATACTGAGGAATAATACATTTATTAAGCTCTCGTAAATCAATCACTAATCGATATACTGGGGGTGCATTTGGATCAGTACGTTTCATGACTGGAATGATCGGAGAATTGCATACATTGGAGTCAGTTTCTACAACTACTCCTTGAGCCATGAGCTCGTCAATAATTTTGGATAAGGCTGCTACAGCCTCAGGTGGCAATCTGTACTGTCGGATTCGGGGTAACACTACACCTGGTTTGAGAGTCACACGATAGGGTGTGATTTGCATGTAACCTACATCAGTTGGACCTTGCGCCCATAAATGCTGCGGAACATTAGACAATCTGGAATCAAAATCTCGTAATACATAGTGACCCTTAAAGTCACGTAGGAACAGACGTATTCCCTCTGGGGAACAGCAAATAACTGCACCTAACTCTTTCAGTGTCTTAATACCTAACAGATTTTCTGGACATGCCTTAGTAAGTAACAGATCAGTAGTACGGGACAATGGACCTACTTCTAGAGTAACTGGCTGAGATATTTCATTAACTATGGGTTTTCCTGAAAATCCAAGGGAAACATTTCTTGAGCCTGAGAGCGGAGCCCCTGGAACTTCGGCGTGACTAATTGTGGTCCTACTTGCCCCTGTATCGATCAGAAACTTTCTGTCTTTCCCTAATACTTGACTGTGTACATAGGGACCTTCTTGGTCTACAGGTATCTCGATGAGAGGCAAGCCTACCTCCCTCTCTAGGCTGTTTCATGAATATGACTGGTATTCTGGATACTCGGACTGTGCATACTGGTACATCTGCGATGTAACGTGCTGTGTTGCAGCAATAGGCTGCGGTACTGTAACTGTCTGTGGTGCATTCTGTGACTGAGGAATCTGTGAAACTTGTTCTTGTCTAGGCGGACGTGGTCTTTCTTTAGTCTTACCAGTAGCTATGTTATGTTTCAGAACTGCACACTCGTTTATAAAATGACCTGGCTGTTTACAATAATTGCAGTTCCCTTTAACGGGAGCCGCAGGATGACTGGCTTGAATCGGACCCCTCTTCTGACTGTCTTGAGGAATAGATTGTGCAACTAGCACTTTCATTTTCGTGTCTTTCATACGTTTTCTTTCGTGTTCTTGCTCTTCTCTAATTCTATTCTGGTGATACTGGAGCATCTGGAGCATCTGGGACGGAGTATTTGCTTGCCAGGTGCTTTCGACTTTCAAAACTCGGTTTTTAATTTGTGGACTTGAATTCTCGACTAATTTGGTAACGAAAAGATGAGGGTATGACTCACTACTTGTCTTGAGACCACTATTAATACTGAAACATTTCTCAAATCTAGAATAAAAATCACTAATGTCTTCATCTTGTTTCTGTTTACAGGCTGAGATGGCATCCCAGTCTTCTTTTCTAGTTGTCAATAATCTGGGTAAAACTTGAATCAATAATTCTGGTAATTCTTTACATTTATCTCCAAGACCGGTACCTGGTACTCGTGCCTTGTCTTCAGCTTCTAGAGCTGTCCAATCGATCTTTTTCTCTCCCACCTCCCATTCTTTTTCCTTTAACTTTTCATACACCCCTGCGGGTAGCAGAACCTTTAACATTTTAATGACATCTGGGTACGTGTATTCTCCCATACGGAGCATGTCTTTTAATTCTCTATGGAACCCTGCTGGATCTTTGTCATGACAGGGAATTAGCTTTTTCATTTCGAGGAGTTCCATCTTTGAAATCGGAGTGTATACAAACACTCGTTGCATTTCGCCACCCGTCCCTTGGACTGGGTGGACTTCTCGTAACGGATTCTGTCTGTCTATGTAGAATGGTTTACTTTCTGGGGGTGAGACGTGAACAAAATGCGGGTTCAGGAACGTTCTATACTTGTGACGCTGTTCTAGAATAACACTAATTAAATCGGTACCTAGACCTCTCCATCTGTACTGGAGTAACTCGTTCAGGATATCGTGTAACGGGCCTGGATCAGAGTGTTGACCCTCATACTGAGTAATGAGGTGCTGGATCATATACATACCCACCAGTCGTTGCTCGGCTGGGGGCAGTTTCAGAAACATTTGTGCCACTATTTCGTCTGGAAAAGTGGTAGAATCAGTAATCCATCGGACTGCTGATCGGGCTAATTCTTGTTCATGCATGGTGCTTAACTCGCTATAACCGACTCGTGATTTCAGAATGTGATCGGTAGCTTGAAATACTTGTTCTAGAGAACAAGGCTCTCGTTCTGGTGCTGGATGATGAAAAATAGACTTGGGTTCTAGACGTAAATGGCGATCTGGAAATCTGGATTTCCCTACATACGCTATTCTGGCGGGATTCTCGTCTTCCTCTTCAGGATCAGAGATACTTTCTTTTTCACTTACTTGTGCTGCTTTACGCTGTTCGTGTAACCTTACTATTTCTTTACGAATTTTCTTGTACATACTTTCCATGGCACTAATGGTCTTGTGCTTACCCTCGGCTATATTATCACTCCACCTTGTCAGGATTCTCATTTCGGCGGGATCTTTAGACGGGTAATCTTGTTCTCTTATTAGACAATTGATCAGGAACTTTAATATCATGAGCTGAATCTCGGCTTTCCTTTGAGACATGATCTCGCCAATACTTTCTGGATCATCCCCTGTACGGATGAAACGATATATTCTGTCTAGATCTTCTTTCATATTTGGTAAGGTGACTAGATACTCGGTCACCCTTCTTACGCGTACGGAATATAAAACCATATTATATTCGCCTGGAACTGGATCATAAACACATTCGGCAAGGGCTTGTCTGATTTCTGTAACAGACTTATTACTTTTAGGAGTACGCTGTGATGCTTGAGCATGTAATTCGAGTGCTGATAAACGTTTGTGTGGCGGCGGGGTTTGAGGAGGACCTCCTCCTGCGGCCCCTAGACTAGAATCGTCGACTGACATTCTTCGTGCTTGCAGGGTCGGTAATTGTAACGTGGGCTGAACTTGTATGGCAGGCTGACCCGGGGGTACCGTAACAGGTACTCCGGTGTCTGGAGGAACGGGAAGTGCCTGATTTACAGGGACTAGCGGAGCGCGAACAGGATTTGCATATTCTGGGACTGTGTCGTCCAAATAGGACGAAATAAAAATATCAGCAGCGGTCGGTTTGTGACGTAGCTTGGTCGGAACTAATGGTGGCGGGAAATTACTGGGTGCCTCTGGGGTCGCTTTTGGCGAGCCTTCGGCAAGGAGAGGATACATACCCTTAATAAGGGCATGCCTCTGTCTGTCTGACTGTTCGGCTTTAACTTGTTCACCTATCTCGATTAATTCTCTTTCTTGGGTTCGTTCTTGGGATTCTCTACTTAACTCTGACTTTCTGACTTCCTTTTCCGTTCTTTTATGAGCTTCCTTACGCCATAACTCGATGGCATCTTTCTGTGACTGTCTGGCTTTCTTTTTCCATAATGCTTCTTCTACTCGCATGATACATTCGGCATCCCATGTACCCGATACGGGCCATCTATACTTTTCTTCTAACTGTTTGGTATACTCTACCCATAAATCTAGATACAATATGGCGCTTATGCCATGTTTCTGATACATAAAGTGACCTGGACTGTCCCTAGGCGGAACAGGAACTGCTGCTTCCAGCAGACCCTTTCTAGTTTTTAACTGACGTAACTTGGAAAAGAGCGGCATTCTAAACTTGAATCGGAACACAATACAATACACGAAAAACAATAACAATTGGGGAAACAATTCAGGCATACCACGACATTGGAAATACATTAAACAACATTATAAATAACAGTTCGAACAGAATACTACCTGAAAATACTGAAAACAGAACAGAATTCTCGAGAACGGAACAGACTAGAGTTACTGGATGCACTGCTATAACAGTACGGAACATACCGGTCCCATAAAGGAACACATCAAGACCCGTATCCACCTAGGTGAACACTTCGTTTGTGAGCTTGGGTACCACCAACCCACGGACCAGAGTCAATTTAGACTGACCCTGTCTAGACACTACCCCAGCAATGGTACTCACCGGGCAGCACGGAACGGAAGGCCTCGGACGGGACTGGACTACGACGACGAACTTCGGACTTCGGACTTCAGTTACGGGTGGACCTCCGGATACCTCGGACCTTGGACTCTCGGCTTGGGCTCTGGTCGGGACTCGCCGCGTTCCTCCACCGTCTCGTTCGGATGCTGGACCGCCTCCTCCGTCTCCTCCGTGGGCCTGAGGGATACTTGAAGCAGAAATATCTGCCAGGTGCACGGTATGGTTCCGTCACGACTGCAGAGGGTCAGGGGGTCGGCGTGGCTTCACCGACGCGTGGGGAAAGGGCAAGTCCCTATTCGGGCGCCATTATGTGGTAAATAAATAAATAATACCCTATTTTTGGATGAATGAATGAATAACAGATAGCTCAATAAATAAGAGTCAAGATTCGAGGTAGTAGGAGTTTCTGTAGGTTTATTACAGCATAAGGACAGGATCAGGACAACCTGCATAGGAACAGGATGACAGGGGAAAAGAGGCCCGGCAGCTGCCGGGGCTTGGTCTGGGATGAGCTCGCTAACATTCAATAACAAGACATTCATTTATATACATAACGCAAACACATAGCATTACATTGCAGTAGGCGTAGCAGTGGGTGGAGCAGAAGGCATGACGTGTAGCAGTCGCGAGAGATAACAGTAAAAAGAGGTGTAACTGGGAGTTTACTTAGACATGTGAAGTAAAACGTAACAGAATATGTCATGAATGGGCGGACACATAGGAGGGGGCTACCTAAGGAGCCGGGACCTCTAACCTAATGGTGCGCGAAAACTGGCAATGACGTGTTACTAGGAGAAGCTGGGGGCTACGAACTCTGTGCTAGGAGCAGAGACTAGAGTCTGGAGGGTCGGAGCGACATGTACCTAAACCCTATCTGGTATCTAATGTTTAGGGAACATGTTGATATAAACTAGAAGTCATGAGGGGAGAGGCTAACTTGATTCTAAGACTGGACCATGCATTATTCTACATGAAATGCGTGATGAAGAATACTAAATGACCATTAAATACAGTATTTCTCTAACAGGGAGACGAGAAGGCTAGACAACGACGGAAACTATTGATGCAGTTCAGTAGCTTAGGAATGCAAAGGAGGAGGACTGAACTGATAGCTGGAACTATAACATACTTTTGGCAGACTTAGAGGCAGGGCCGGGCTGCACCGGGCAGTGCGAGGCAGGAAGTAAGTGAAAGGTCGAGGATACAGGTGGGGGCTGTATCGCTCCTCAGCGAGGCTTTCAGGAGACAGGAGCTGAATCCAGGGTCCGGGCCCTTTTGAGGCCTAGAAACGGGGACTTTATAATGGAATAACGTGCACACTGAGAAACGTGGCAACATTATTTTACATAGGCCTGATATTCGTAGTATTCACGAGGACTGGAAACTAACATATTAGAGGTGGACACAACTGTAATTGCGTCATTAATCAGAAATGGGGAATAACATATGCATATTGGTCATGCATACATAACATATGATGGATGGGGCGTAGGGACACAGAACATGGCAAAATTTACTTTTCCACACTGTAGCAAAGTCTTTTCAAAGTGATGCCTTTATTCAAATTAAAAAAGAACAATTGATGGACAAATTGCAGAACAATGTCATACATTCACCCCAGTACAGAGATCTGGGCCTAGATCCATAATTTTTTTGCTCACCATGCCTTTCCAGTTTAGACCCAGCCATATGCAAATCTGTCTTGACCCTGCGCCCAATGGGAACAGTCCAGCCCGAACTGCCAGGCAAGGCCCTCCCTGAACGGGAAACATCCTTTACCACAAAGCCATTACAACGCGGTATGGTTACATCGTGGTTTGAACAACGCAAGTCGTTACATCGACTTGCACTGGAGGGCGCTCTAGACTAAGGAATAGTGTGAATTACTATTTCAACACCTTCCCTACTGTACGTAGACTGGAGTTGGAATGGTAATTCACACTATTCCTAAGTCCTGCGCCCTCCAGCTCAAGTCGATGTAACGACTTGCATTGTCAAAACTGCGATGTAACATACTGCGTTGTGATGGTACGCGTTTCATCATCATACATCCCCCTGGACTGGAAACAAGCATCCTAGGACCAGTTTCGGGGTTTTACCCCTCTTTAGCCAAGATAGCTTGACTCCAGTGACACGGAGAGCACAGGACACATGTCTGGGCATACTTTGTTTGCCCCAAGCTGGCAGCGTATGCCCAGACGTGGGTCCCTTGCTCGCTTTGCCACTGGATTCAAGCTAGCCTGGCTGATGAGAGGTGTTACCCCGAAACCGGTCCCAGGATGCTTGTTTCCGGTGACAGGGAAGACATCGCTTGGCAGTTCAGGCTGGACTGTTCCCATGAGGCACAGGGTCAAGACTGATTTTCATATAGCTATGTCTGAACTGGGTTGGCGAAGTGAGCTAAAGAATGATGATGGATCCAACCCAGATGTGTGACTGAGGGTGAGTGTCTGAAAAGTTTAAGTACCCTTACATCATCTCCTTGTGTCTGCTTTATTCAAATTAGGCACTCTAATTGCCCCTTCCCCCCATTACTGATGTTAGGTCTCTACTCACCTCTGGTTTTTGACACCTCTTCCTATCCTCTAGGAACTCAGGCAGCAACTGGGCCACCGGCTACAACTGAATGACCTGCTCATCAAACCAGTACAGCGAATTATGAAGTACCAGCTGCTGCTAAAGGTAATCATCCCAGCTTCTCTCCATCACATTGACTTGACAGCTCAATCTCATGTCTATTTCTAGTATTTGAGTTCACATGTAGACAATTGGTATTTTTGATATGTTTTAAGAGTCTTCTTCCAAACCAGATATCTACATTGTACAGAAATGTTTCATTATTTATGGCAACCAATGACATATCACTGATCACGCCAACATATTTTGTTGTACCATTAGAAGATTTCTTTGTAGAAAGGGCCAAAGTGAAGTTTTACATTTTATTAATACAATCCTAGCAGATAAAGATGTATTTGCGAAAGGGCCCTCACAATGTTTGCCTATCCTTTTGGTAGAAAGAACGAGGGGAGTAGTGAACTGACAATGAATAAACTAAGTATAAAGAGATTGATAGAGAGAGAGAGACCAAGCCACAATTAAATATGACCATTGTACCATAAAGTCTTAGAAGTGCCTGGTGAGTGTTATGCCCAAACAAATCTGAAAGGGTCATTATGACCCTGAAGGGAGGCTGGCATCCTGCCGGTCCAGTGGAAGCCCTTTCCTTAGACCACGGGGTGGAGGACCACCCACCACATTTAGAGATGCCCACCTGGCTGTCGGTGATGAAAATGCCGCAGTGGTGGATGCCTTTTCTGCTTTGGATTCCCTTTTGGGTCCTCCATGCTTCGGAAATAATAAAATCAGTGATTCTGGCCCACCCTAAATTGAGTACTATGATCTGCCGGGTTCGAGATTGACAGGCTACCAGGTCAAGAGTTTCAAACTGCAGAGCTTACTAAGGCTCTAAAGTTGGTTTCCCCACCTGTACATGGAGAGGAGGAACACTGTGGGTAGTAGGGTGGGAACCCTTCTAGTTTATGGCCAAGTCACTGCTCTGGCAAACTCAAAATGATCCCCAGAGTTCCAGATGCCATATTCTGATTTTGATGACTTGCTGTTAAAACTGTTGTTGACGGCTTTGTCGTTGATGATGTTACTGGCAACAGTGTCGTCAGCGTTGTGGTCACTGACAGTGTTGTCCTCTATGTTGTTGGAGTTGTTGCCATCTACAGTAGTCTCATTGACTGTGTTATTGTCAACAAGGATTTCTCATTGCCTACCACCACCACTGAACAGAATTCATGTTTCTTTGAGAAAGGGATGGCTGTAATGCTATAGGAACTTAGGGCCAGATGTAGGTCACCAAATACCGGTCGGTGACGGCCAAAATTACCGAATTTCAGCTATTACCGACCGGTATAAGGCTACTGAGATGTGGGTGGCCTAAATTGCAAATTTGGTAATTTACTGATTCGGTATTTTAAGGAATCGGTAAATGACCGATTCCTTAAATTACTGAATCTGTAAATTACTGAATTTGCAATGTAGGGAGCACTCAAATGAGTGCTTTTCCCATTGTAGGATTCGTTATTTACCACCAACTTACAGTTGGTGGTAAATAAAGAATACCTTAGAAAATGCCAATCTATGCATTTTCAACTGTGCCATGTGGCAGACATACATGCCCTTAGGGAATGTATGTGTGCCAAATCTGCACACAAGCTCGATTCAGGGGTGCAACAGGGTGTCAAAGTGAAACCCTGGCACCCTTGAATGTTTTCCCCATATCACCGAATCGGTATTTACCGATTCGGTAATTGCCATTCATTCCTATGGGCCTCCAGGCCCATAGGAATGAATGGCAATTACCAAATCGGTAAATACCGATTCGCTAAATACCGAATCGGTACGATTCGGTAATACTTACCGAATATTTACCTACATTGCATTTATCGATTCTAAAATACCGAATCGGTAAAATTCGGTATTTTAGAATCGGTAAATTTCAATTACCTACATCTAGCCCCTAGATCATTGTTTCATGTGATGCCTGGGTAGTTTGACTATAAAGATCAAATACATATTATCCAGTATTGTCATCAGTTAAGATTGCGCTGTATAAAACTGATACATATCAGGGCAAACTTTGTATGATTTGTTACGCGGCAGCCTGGCCGTGGAAGATTGCACCGCCAAAGAACTCTAGGTCTGCAGGTTTCAAACCATTTGAATTCCTATCAGCAGCACAAAGGATTTGTCAAGCACAGACCGGGCTCATGTTCTGAGGCCCACTGGAGGGCTTTGTAAATAATTATAATAGCCAGCTGGCAGTCGATGGGAACCCACTGGAGGGAAAAAATTGCTGCAGCGCGCACTACAAGTCCCAGGATGCAAAAATGAGGATACTAACCCATGAGGCTCACCGGAGGGCAATAAAAGGAATATGCAAATCAGTGCAAGTGCATGCTGCAGAGACCTGTGACTGTCAGGCTTCCCTCAGATAAAGGAGCAGGAGCTCTGAAACGCGTAAGGGATTATTGAAATAATTGGGATGTGAAAGCCGGTTTGAAAATTAAAGAGTTCTATCGAACTTTCCTTTGTGGAGTGGCGTCTTCAAGCTTCAGGGCAAACTTTGTATGATATATATATATATATTCACTGAAAAAACCATAGGTTATAGACCATATATAGTTAGGAATTAGCATTTACAAAACCTTGAAAATTCACTGAAAAAACCATAGGTTATAGACCATATATAGTTAGGGATTAGCATTTAAAAAAACCTTATTTTACTCACACAAAACCATTGAAATTCCATATATAGTTAGTTGCACTAACTATATATCGCGCACCCGCAATCCACTGCTGATGATGTCACATATTACATCATTCATGACATGGTCAGTGACATCACTGATGACATCACTGATGACATCTCAAATGACATCACTGATGACATCATCCAGTGACTGTGTGTTTCTAAAAAGTTTAAATATGTTTTACATATTGAAGAATGAGTAGATGTAGAAGTGTCTGGATGAAGGATTTAGTAGGTGCGTGACTGACTGTATGAGTGAGTGATTAAATGTGTCTCACTGAGTGCATGGGTTAGTGACTAAACTGTCTTAATTTGTGCATCATTATGTCTGTTGTTCTGTAAACTGCTGCATGTGTTGGTCAGTAGCTATATGAGTAACTATATGGGTTATTGATTGATTGCCCAAGTATTTGTATGGGAGACTGAGTGTGTGTGTGCCTGGCTGGGAGGTGTGTGACTCTGTGCAGATCAATGTGTACTTGTATCAATGATTGTATAAGAGAGTAAGTATGTGTTAGTATATGTTTCAAAATGTAAGGTGCTCTATGTTTAACTGTATAGATTAGAAAATGGAAGTGTGATTGATTATTTACAGGACTGACTAGGTGTGTGAGTAACTCCATGGATGAGTGACAGAGTGTGAGAGTCTGTATAGGTGTATGAGTGCATATGATAGTGTTGTAAAGATGAGTGATTGTATGTATGAATGATTGTATGGGTAAATGAGTGAATGTGTGTGTAAACATAGGAATCACTGAGTGCGTATGTAGTAACTAGTATTGGTGTGTCAATGGTTTCAAAAATTATACTCTGTATTTAACACTGGGTGTAACAGAGGTTATATTAAAGTGTGAGGAGATGCATTGTATTGTCACGTGAATGATATCATCAGTGATGTGGTCATTGATGTCAAATGAGATGTCATCAGTGATGTCATCAGTGATGTCATTTGAGATGTCATCAGTGATGTCATTTGAGATGTTATCAGTGATGTCATTTGAGATGTCATCAGTGATGTCATCAGTGATGTCATTTGAGATGTCATCAGTGATGTCATCAGTGATGTCACTGACCATGTCATGAATGATGTAATATGTGACATCATCAGCAGTGGATTGCGGGTGCGCGATATATAGTTAGTGCAACTAACTATATATGGAATTTCAATGGTTTTGTGTGAGTAAAATAAGGTTTTTTAAATGCTAATCCCTAACTATATATAGTCTATAACCTATGGTTTTTTCAGTGAATTTTCAAGGTTTTGTAAATGCTAATTCCTAACTATATATGGTCTATAACCTATGGTTTTTTCAGTGAATTTCAATGGTTTTTTAATAGCAAATATCATAAGTTGTCGAATGTCAAGTACGTGGTAAGTGAAAACATTTTCGTGTTTATGCACACTGATCTGCTTTGAATGGTGCCCCCCCCCTCATTTCTATTAGGAGTACTCTCTCTTTGCACATAGTGAAGGGTAGTTAACGCAGGCCTTTGCCCCCGTTGTAATACGTCGTGCCTGCTTCTCTCTCCATTTGATTGATTGTTATCCAAGTATTTACTGTTTTAGAATTGGTTCTCTTTGGTTCATTCTCTATTTACAAACAAACACAGAGTCGCAATACTCTGTTTAGTCTTTGCAGATAACGAAAAATCGTGTAAAAAAAAAAGGAAAAGGAATCGAGCAAAATCAGTAGGCCACTAATGGGATCTCTTTTTGACCTCGCTAAAATAGAAACATTAGGAACAACCCCTCATGACAAATACAAAACTAGTGAGATGAACTGAACTCCACACAATGATGGCTGCAAAACAGCTCGGCTCCGCCACCCACCCCGCCCAAAATAACGATAAAGAGCGGCTGCCATGATTGGTTGCGGAATGGCCACGACGGAGCTACGAAATGGTGCTGCTCTCATGCTAACCCCAGCTTCAGTCTGAAACATCCAGAAACACTGTAGACTACCAATTCGATCAGTTCCGGTAGCGCCCCAATGTAACCCGGTAGAGAAGAACTAGCCCTCCCCTCTTTGACTGATGGTTCTTGTTGCCTGTCCCTTCTGTTGTCATTTAACAGAACTATTTAGCCTGCTGAAAGGGGTTGTGTTCCGACCGCTGGTTGGTGGAGACATTTTGACTATATTCTGGACCTGCGTTGTCGCGTAATGCGTCATATGACGCGCCGCGTTAGCGCATCCGGAAGTCATCCGGGGCGCGCAGCGCGTAACGTAAGCATAACAAGTCATGTGACTTGTTAATAAAACTTTTCATTGGTTCATTTTACTTTTCTTATTCTAATGATGAAAGGCTTGGTCATATGACCTAAAAATTACGCTTTTTATTACTTCCGAACATTATTTTTTCTTAAATATATGTTATAATGTTCCAGGCTAATGTACTTTGCCGGAAAATTTACAACTGTCCTGCAAGTAAAATATATTCTTTTTTCGAGAAAAAGAGCGTTTCTTCGTCCCATGACGGAGCCGTTGAGCAAAAGAGGGTCGACCTGCTGTCTTAGTCGCCGATACGCCTGAATATGAGATTCTTATCGATCACTTTATGTTGCAGGAGTAGAAAACACAACAGCCCTTGACCATTTATCTTTACTGCGTTCCTTCGTATTATACCTTTTACCCTTCATGTAATTGGTCTGCTTTATTTCACTTGCCTTTTAATGATTCTAAAACAGTGACTATTATTAAAAACTTTACCAATGTATATACTACTACCATGTTTTCTTTTAAAAACCTTTATTGTGAAAATTTCATTATACAAATACGAGCCTATAACCACGTGGGCCGGCCACGGAGCAAACTGTAATCGTATATGATGAGTAGACATTTACACTGTAGAGGAACGTAACGGGCGGGCCATTAGGTTGCAAGAACTAAGGTGTCTAACAGTTACGGAATCGGTGGACGTACATTTTATAATTAAAATACGACAGGGCCAGTTACAATAAAATTATCTAGATATACATTTGCGGGCAAGTACCATGGGTGACGTTAATTCGAACTTTCAATAGTACAGTAATCAATAACACATCAGAACTTAATATCAATAGGGATGTCGAAATATTCAATCAATTCTCGTCCCCGCCCGCCATGTGCTTCAAAACTGCATACGTATCTCGTGATTTCAAGGTTCTGCAACCAGTACACAACAAGGAGTTACGAGTCCCATTTATTCCGGCGCCATTTTGGGCGAGGACGGGCAGGTCCAGGATATAGTCAAAATGTCTCTACCAACCATCGACTATGATGATGTTCATATGCTGTATTTATTAGAGTAACACTCATCTGTCCACATGAAATTAATTTGCCACAATCTAAACATGTCATTTTAATCTTTCCAAAGTTCTTCTAAATATTTGGGACCGTTTCCCTTGCCTCTGATGCTGTCAGTGCCACTTCTTTGATGAATGTACTAGCAGGTCAGGGGTTCTCCTCCAAATCTCTCTTTTATGCAGCACTATAATTAATTGGTGCCACCTCTCCATATGACGATGCATGGTATAGTTACCATAACTATATTTTTTTTCGGTTCCTCTGGAGAGTTCATCGTGGCAGATGAAGCGTGTAACGTACCGGGCATTTACCTTTTTTTGCATGTACAGGAAAGGAAAAAAAAATCGAGCGTCTGAGTTCTAAGGTGTCCCAGGGCCATTTTAGTGGACCAGGCCCAAATCCAAAGAACAGGCCGCCATTTTGAGAGTCCTGTTGCAGCCGCCTGTCGCTGTACCATCAAGAGCAGCCGAAACTCAGCTGAATGGCAACTGAAACGGTAAAGGGGCGCCCCACTACAGCAGACGAGCCTCCACCTAGGAAGGCCCGTTCACGCCACCCCCCCCCCCCCCCTTCGGGCACCCCACGCCGTTATTCGGAGCAGTATTGTAGGATGGCCACACCAGTGCGGCAACTTGCTAGACATCACCTCGGTGGTAACCGAATCTCAGCGCCTTGTGGTGTCTTCTATTCAGAAAACATTGTTGTGCTGCCTTCGACCTATTCGCCGCAAGTGCGCACGCAACTCAGCTGCATAGCTTGCTAGACACCACCTCGGTGCTAACCGAATCTCAGCGCCTTGTGGTCTCTTCTATTCCAAAAATATTGTTGCGCTGCCTTTGGCCCCATTCGCACATCGGTCCACTACTGCCGCCATCTCACAGGCCAACGGGGCGCCCCACGCCGACTTTCAGCATTGTAGGATGGCCACACCAGTGCACCTTACTAGACACCACCTCGGTGCCATCCGGATCTTGGCATCTCAGCGCCTTGTGGTGTCTTCTATTCAGAAAATATTGTTGCGCTGCCTTTGGCCCCATTCGCACATCGGTCCGCTACTGACTCCATCTCACAGGCTAATGGAGCGCCCCACGCCGAGTTTCAGCATTGTAGGATGGCCACACCAGTACAGCAACTTGCTAGACATCACCTCGGTGCCATCCGGATCTTGGCATCTCAGCGCCTTGTGGTGTCTTCTAGTCAGAAAATATTGTTGCGCTGCCTTTGGCCCCATTCGCACATCGGTCCGCTACTGACACCATCTCACAGGCCAACAGGGCGCCCCACGCCGACTTTTACTATTGTAGGATGGCCACACCAGTGCCACAACTTGCTAGACACCACCTCGGTGCCATCCGGATCTTGGCATCTCAGCGCCTTGTGGTGTCTTCTATTCAGAAAATATTCTTGCGCTACCTTTGCCCCATTCACACATCGGTCCGCTACTGACGCCATCTCACAGGCTAATGGGGCGCCCCACGCCGAGTTTCAGCATTGTAGGATGACCACACCAGTACAGCAACTTGCTAGACATCACCTCGGTGCCATCCGGATCTCGGCGCCCCACTGCAGATGAAGTGCCTCTCAACTATGAAACCACCACGGTGACATCCGGATCTTGGCGCCTTGTGCTGGTTCCGGCCTATTCACACATCGGTCCGCTACTGACGCCATCTCACAGGCTAATGGGGCGCCCCACGCCGAGTTTCAGCATTGTAGGATGACCACACCAGTACAGCAACTTGCTAGACATCACCTCGGTGCCATCCGGATCTTGGCATCTCAACGCCTAGTGGTATCTTCCATACAGAAAATATTGTTGCGCTGCCTTTGGCCCCATTCGCACATCGGTCCGCTACTGACGCCATCTCACAGGCCAACGGGGCGCCCCACGCCGACTTTTACCATTGTAGGATGGCCACACCAGTACCACAACTTGCTAGACACCACCTCGGTGCCATCCGAATCTTGGCATCTCAGCGCCTTGTGGTGTCTTCTAGTCAGAAAATATTGTTGCGCTGCCTTTGGCCCCATTCGCACATCGGTCCGCTACTGACGCCATCTCACTGGCCAACGGGGCGCCCCACGCCGACTTTCAACATTGTATGATGGCCACACCAGTGCGGCAACTTACTAGACACCACCTCGGTGCCATCCGGATCTTGGCGCGTTGTGCTGCCTTCGGCCTATTCGCACATCGGTCCGCTACTGACGCAAACTCACAGGCCAACGGGGCGCCCCACGCCGACTTTCAGCATTGTAGGATGGCCACACCAGTGCTGCAACTTGCTGGACACCACCTCGGTGCCATCCGGATCTTGGCGCGTTGTGTTGCCTTCGGCCTATTCGCACATCGGTCCGCTACTGACGCCGCCTCACGTGCCAACGTATTTTCTCCGCATTTTATACCCTATGCCGCATAACAGGTCATGTGACTTGTTTATAAAACTTTTCATTGGTTCATTTTACTTTTGGTTTCCTAATGATGGAAGGCTTGATCATATGACCTAAAAACAACACTTTTCATTGGATGAAAACTTTTTTTTTTCCCAAACGATGAAAGCCCCACCTTGTTTCTGGATGTTTCAGACTGAAGCTGGCGTCAGCATGAGAGCACCACCATCTCGTAGCTCCGTCGTGGTCATTCCACGAGCAATCATGGCAGCCGCTCCCCACCAGAAGCCTACAGGAGTCGGGGGCCCCCAAAACTTTTGATGAATCCTCAAGGCGGAGGGGACGCTTTCGAGAATGGGGTCCAAGACCTAGCAGACAAGCGTCCGATTTCCAAGGTGTCCCAGGGCCATTTCAGTGGACCAGGCCCAAAAAGGAAACAGCCTGCCGCCATTTTGAGAGTCCTGTGACAGCCGCCTATCGCTGCACCGCAAGAGTGGGCGCAACTCAGCTGAATTGCGGCTTTTGACACAGTGGACCAAAAGCGGACGGAATGGCAACTGAAACGGTAAAGGGGCGCCCCACTACAACAGACGAGACTCCACCTGGAGAGGCCCGTTCACGCCGCCTCCCCCGGTGCGCCCCACGCCGTTATTCGGAGCAGCATTGTAGGATACCAAAACCAGTGCGGCAACTTACTGGACATCACCTTGGTGCCATCGTTCTGCTGCCTTGGAACTATTCGCACAACAGTTTGCTACTGATGACCCACCCCCCGCGACGCCCCACGCCAGAAATCTGGACGTTGTGCTGCGTTGGGACTATTCGCACAGCCGACCGCTACTTCGTTGTTTTTCCCTAAAAATGTTTATATGTTATTACTGTTTTTGTTTTCTTGTATATATTTATAAGTTATTAAAGTTTTATAATCTTACTACTTTGTTGGAGTGCTATATATTTTTAATGTGACACATAATTGTAAAAACTTTGATGTACAAAGAGTCATCCCTGGAATCTTCCGCTTCAGGCTCGGTCCCCTCCCCAATCACAATACAGGATGGTTTTCAGATAATAGGAACGCGTCTGCTGTGACGGATCTCATCGAGTGTGGGCCTTGATCTACTATAACTCCTTTGAAGAGGGGTGATTCTTTACAGCTGGGGCCATAAACTACATCTGCAGGGCTAGCTGATACCCTAGGACCGGCCTGGACAATCGGACACAGAGGAAAAGGAGTGTCAGAGGGTGCGGTAGTGAATAGGGCGAAAGGGAGGTGTCGGGCGGGCACAGGGTGTGATTCTCAGGGAAGACCAGCGCAGATGGGGGGTGGTTTATTACCCATGCATAAGACAGAGAGCGGGGGTGACCACTGCCTGGGGGAGATGCTTGCGAGGGTGGGGAGCCATGCTAAGGATCGACAGCGTGCACAGAGTGGGTCTGGTCAAGGCATCTAAAATGACTGCCGTGCACGACAAAAGTGTGGCATTTGAAAAAAGGCAAGATGGCGCAGACAATGTTTTTCAACACTTCCTGATTTCCTTCGAATCGAACGTTAACAGACGTTGGGGCATATTACCAAAGTTAAGCGATATTTATCCCTAACGATGCTTAGCAACGATTTTTTTACCGCTAAGCATCGTCAGAAATTATCGCAGATAAACCTTGCTATTATCAAGGTTTATCGCAAATACGATAAAAAACGACCGCAATGCATTAATATCGCTGAAAACTCAGCGATATTCATGCATTACCGAGCTAATGCTCTTAGCCATGTTATCCACCTCCCATTGGATAACATGGCTAAGAACTGCTCAGGGCAGGTGCTAGCTTTTGGAGATATTCGCGCTTATCGCGAATATTTCCAAAAGTTGATAATAGGAGATAGCGATGTTAGCGACTGTTTCCAGTCGCTAACATCTTGGCATGCCCACTTTGCATGTCATTAGTGATAAATATCACTCACATGCAAAGTGGGGCCCAAGATGGTCGCTATCTCCTACTAGCCGTCGCTAACTGGTGTTAGCAACAGCTAGGTAATACAGATATAATTTTATCTCCGCGAAGCGGAGCGCTGTTACAGATATATATCTTGTTTTTGAACGTTAATTTCTCAAAATCCACTGAAGCACATATATTGAGACCTAGCAAAGGCACATCGAGCTACCAGTCCCTACAATTTTGCCAAGTTTCGTGCAAATCCATTCAGCCGTTCGATTATTATTATTATTATTTTTTTTGCCCCGCGGGGCCCTTTTAAAACTTCCACATCAAACCTAAGAGGTCAAGGAGGATCTACTATGCCCCCTTATGGTCATTTGCCCCTTCGCTTTGGCCTCCTCTTGTCTCTCGATCCTACCGAGAGACAAGATGGCGGCCGCTACGGACTGTTTGCAATGTTTACAGACGCCGGAGAACCAATCAGCTTCGCAAACCTCCGTTACGCGAAGCGGAGCGCTGTTACAGATATATATCTTTTTTTGAACGTTAATTTCTCAAAATCCACTGGAGCACATATATTGAGACCTAGCAAAGGCACATCGGGCTACCAGTCCCTAATATTTTACCAAGTTTCGTGCAAATCCATTCAGCCGTTCGATTATTATTATTATTTATTTTTTTTTGCCCCGCGGGGCCCTTTTAAAACCTCCACATCAAACCTAGGGGGTCAGCGAGGATCTACTATGCCCCCTTATGGTCATTTGCCCCTTCGCTTTGGCCTCCTCTTGTCTCTCGATCCTACCGAGAGACAAGATGGCGGCCGCTACGGACTGTTTGGAATGTTCACAGACGCCGGAGAACCAATCAGCTTCGCTTCACAAAGCTCCGTACCGCGAAAAGTCCGCGAACCGGAGCGCTGCCCGGTCCGCTGTTACAGATATATATCTTTTTTTGAACGTTAATTTCTCAAAATCCACTGGAGCACATATATTGAGACCTAGCAAAGGCACATCGGGCTACCAGTCCCTACAATTTTGCCAAGTTTCGTGCAAATCCATTCAGCCGTTCGGGCTAAAAGTGAGGCCAACCGCCCTATGGAAAACTCAATGTTAAAAACACGTTTTGGGACCCCCCTTTTTTCTCGGCCCCCCCTTGACGAACCCCCCCCCAAATTTTTAAGGGCTGCTCAGCAACAAAATGTGCCATTTTCCTGAAAATTTCAGCCAATTCCGTCCACAAACGCCAAAGTTATTAGACATAGAATTTTCAAAAATCCCATAGAGAAAAAATCCTAACTATATATACCTACTGGCGACCGCCAGTAGGTAATATATATATATATATTTGTGAGATCATGGGGTGTTTTGGGGCTTTGAGTTGAAGGTATGAGTGCTTCCTAGATATGTCACCCAAGCCCTCCAGGTATGATATGAGAGATAGTGGGAGGGTTTCAAAACAAGCAGGATGACTTCAATTGCAACCAAAAATATTAGGCCTAAGAGTGCGAAATCTAGATCCAATAAATGCAAACTAGTAGGAGCAGCATGTGGACCTAGAACTTTCATGGGGAAACCCAAGATCAAATTTGTCGTAAAAAATGTGGTTAAGCTGATCCATAATTATGTACCACAATGACTTGAGAAATGTACATTTGAAAAACACATGTTCAGAGATGCTAGAAGTTTCATCACAGGACCAAGAAAGGCTGGAATATGCCATTTTAGCTTAAATAATTCTTCTGGCGTCCAATGTAGGATGTGCAATGCAAAGAATTGCGTGAGGGAAGAAAGGACAGTTGTTTGTGATAGAGCTCGAAGGCAAATCTTCACCCACTTATCTATTGGTGATGGGTTCCTCCCAGCTTGCTATAAATATGCAGACCATTTTTTATGGCTGGTTAAACAGTTTTTATTGGAGCCAGACTTTAGACATTTATAGATTTGTTATCCTTTGTGACCTAAAGAGAGCCATTGTGTAAGCAATAACATTAAAGAAGGTGCATTTAAGGGGCCCAATTCAGTTAGTTTTACTTTGTGTTAAGAAATCATAGAAGTCAAAGTTGGATAGGGAAAATCTAGATCGTAATGAGGCAAACAATAAGGGTTCAGAATTCTGATAAAGGTCTTGAATCATGCAAATACCCTTTGCACCCCAAATAGGACCAATCGGCTAAGAGTACATTAGTTTTGTTCTTTTACTATGCCAAAGTGAAAGAATATTAGGCTGATGTATAGGACAAGAAGGATTCTTGTCAATAATTTTAGTGCTCTGGTTTTGTCAAGCAGAATCCTTTTGAAGTTAATGATAGGGAGATGGTTCATGGATAAAATTACTTGGAAAGGGTAAGGCGAGCTGAGGGTGCATTCAATCAGAATCCATTGAGGGCATAGAAGGGATTGGTCAATGAATGAACGTACACCCTGTGCCACCAGGATCCCCATCTGATAGTTGAAGCAATTTGGCAATCTGCAGCACCCTCTTGGAAATCCATATAAAGTTTTTAAAATAGATTCTGACTTTCTTGTTAGACCAAAATAACTCAACAGTAATGTTATTGATCAAGGAGCAGAATGATTATGAGAGGCAGAATGATTATGAGAGGCGGATTAGATGCATGCTAGAGAGAAAATTAACTAACGAAGTAACCATCATTATAATTGTTTCGAACCTGCCCAACCCTGAAGTATTTAATATTACCTATGCATAGTTGTTTGTTACAGGTAATGGAATCGGGAATGTAATTACAGAACAAGATGTCTAAATATTTAATGAATTTTGATTGAAAGTGTAGGCCGGTATTTTTTATGCAGAAGGTCAGGCAAAACATGTTAAGTGGGAGAATAGCTAGAGAACCTAGAAAACGCCTGAATAATATTTATAGGAGCAGGGATATCTATATCTGCTTCCTCAGTGAAAATCAGAATGTCGTCAGGATGGGCTGTGGTTTTAAAACCCTCTATGTTGAGTGCCCAAATTATATATCACATAGAAAAAGTGGTAGCAAAAAGCAAGGTATGGTGCTTGGAGCGCTTGAATGGGTTGCAGACCAGAAAGCAGACAGGTTGTAACAGGGGAAACAGCAGACCTTATAACACGTGGGAACAGAGTCCAACTAGTGTGGGAAAAATGACCAAGCATACGGTCTAAATGGGATTTTAGATAATAGTAAAGGGCATCTCTCACACATAACACCCCAGTAAAGCCAAATTCATAAGACAAAGGATAGGACTTCCTTTGGAGGTTCATTGTTGCCACTGGGGCATAAGCGCAACACCAATTAACTAATACAAAGGGGCACCAACAGAAGAGATTACCAGTGCAGGTAGTCATCATTTATAGGTCTTCCTAGTGAGGAACAGCACATCGTTAGAGGGGAGAAAGGCTAGACCACATAATAACAGGGATTTCAGGCTTAAGATTGTGACAACCACTCCCAGTACTGTGCACTATTAGGTTATGTATGGTGTGTGTCATCGCGCCAGAAAAGCCAAATTCAGTCAAATCTAATCAAGTTAATGTCTCCAAAGAATACTAATAAGAAACAAGCATTGGCATAGGCAATAAGTCTCGCCTTTGGGATCTTATAAGTATTTAATTATGCAGCACAACGCCAACTGTTGCATGGCTAAACACTTATAATGTCCCAAAGGCGAGACCTATTAGCTATGCCAATGCTTGTATAACTTGCACCTGATTACCATCTGCTTCCACTTGATGGGAAATTTACACATGCTGTTTGCTATTTGTGGGAGTATTCAGAATTTGCAAATGTTTAGTACATGGGAATGGCGACTATGTAATTGGTATCACGATATTAGAATTGCAAATTTATGTCACAAATTAAGGATTCTCTGCAGGTAAACAACACTGTGCAATTTTCGCAAACTTATGTTTTGCACATCTTAGTATATAAAAAATGGCTGATGTTGCAGTCGCAAATCATTTTGCAAATAGTTTCGCAATATGCAAATACTTTCAGGCACCTCGTGATTTATTTCTGTATTCTATATCAGCAGAAACGTACTATTAAAAGATGAGCTGTAAAATAAAACCAAATTGAAACTTTTACGTCTAATACACACCACCGTCACACTCAAGACCACCCCGAACTCTCTTCTTATTCCCAAACAGCATCCCACCACAGGATCTATCCACAGTCGGCAGGCGTTGTTTGAGTTAAATCTGCCACAGGGTAAAGGCCAGGAGCCAGGCGTACTGTACAGTTTCTGCCTGTGTTAAACTGAGGGGTCTTTAATACATTTTAAAAGCAGTCTTTTCAGAAATCAATGCAAAGCAATCGTTCCTGGTAGATAAGGTGTTCTACAGTCCAAGGGCCTCTTTTTAGTAAGTCATATCAATTTTCTGCAAATATAAGTAGGACAAAAAGAGATGACAGAAAAGGGAAACTTACTAGTTCATGACCCTTAAAGCAACACTGCATTCCTAGCAGGTGGATGACATGGAGACCCCAGCTATCTCATATAATCCTCTTACCTGCTGCATTTTCCCTAGTTTCTGTAAGTGAAGATTTCTCCTCTCTCTGTGCCACTCTGTGCTATTTAATAACTTTAACAGTTAAAACGTTCACAAAGTATTTAGGTCTTAGGAAAAGAAAATTGAAATGTTATAAAATAAATGAAATAATGAAATAATAAAAATAATGATAAATTGAATGTCATGTGTCGCTGTTGTGAGTAAAGGTATGAGATATTTTTAGAATGATTTAGTTTTGATGTAAGGAATTGATATGCTACGAGGGAGTATATTCAGTTGCCAAAAACAAGTTAAGCCTGAAGATGATGAGTCCCAGTGACTACACCTGGTGAACTAGTATTTGAAAGAACCGGATTCGAATGATAATAAATCTCCGTGTGCAGCAGAAACAAAACGTGCAACTTGTCCTGTGTCTGTGGTAAAATGATTTGATTTGATTAAAATTTATAATGCGCAAAACAATAACCCGCAGGTATCAAGGCGCCTAACAAACACATCAAAATTGAAATATACATCCTTACACATAGGCTTGCAAGAAGAGGCGGGTTTTTAAAGCCCTTCGAAATTTCTGAAGGGAAGATAAAGATCTAAGATCCAACGGAAGATCATTCCACCATTTGGGGGCCAGGGTGGAGAAAGCCCTGCCACCCCACTTGGATCTTCGAATCCCGGGGACTGTGAGGAGCAGTTTCCCGGAGGAACGCAAGTTCCTTCCAGGGATATAGTGGGAGATGATGGACCCGACTCCCGTATCAGTTCCTTTTGCGATGGCTCTATAGGTCATGCATAGAACCTTAAACCGAACTCGATGTTCCACCGGTAACCAATGCAACACTTTCCTGGCCAATGTGGCCGAAGAGCGTCTAGGAGCATCCAGAGCAAATCTGGCTGTAGCGTTCTGAACTACCTGCAAGCGCTGCAGGAGGCTCCTATTAAGCCCCGCATACAGCGCATTGCAGTAGTCCAGGCGTGAGCCAATGAGTGCGACCGCTATTTGCTTTCTGGACTGCAAGGAGAGGTATTTCCTAATCCTTCGTAGGGTGTGAATTAGACCCCAACAGGTGGAGATGGTTCTACTCACCTGGGTCTATCATCACCCCTAGATTCTTAGCCGATGTTGTGGGAGAAGGACACACTCCTAGCGAGTCAGGCCACCAGCTGGCAGACCAGATGTTCTCTTTCCCTCCAAACACCATTACCTCAGTCTTCTCCCCATTCAGCTTAAGTGAATTCATAATCATCCACTGACCGACCGCCTCCATACAAGATCTAAATTTGGAGGCGGTGTGTACATCTGAATGGGAGAGAGAGACGAGGATTTGGGTGTCATCCGCGTAAGAGACTACCTTCATCCCGAAAGATCTTATTAATCTGGCTAGAGGGGTCACATAAATGTTAAATAGGGTCGGACTAAGAGCCGACCCCTGTGGGACCCCACATCGCACAGGTCGGGATGGAGATAGGAACTTCCCCAGCTTGACTCTTTGTTCCCTGCCATCAAGGAAGGAAGTCAGAAGGTCCAGAGCTGCGTCCCTCACCCCCACTTCCCTCAGCCGAGATGTAAGTACTGAGGGAGAGAGGGTATCAAAGGCCGCAGTTAAGTCCAGCAGGACCAGGAGGGTGGTCTGGCCCCCATCCACTGTCGTGCGAATCTTATCAAGCACGGTAGTGAGGGCCGACTCGGTGCTGTGTTCCCTCCTGAATCCATGCTGGGAGAAATCCAGACAGCCCGACCCTTCGACAAAGGCAGCAAGATGCTTGTTAAGATGTATCTCAAGCATCTTCGCAGGGGCTGGAAGCAGCGAGATTGGACGGAAGTTTTTTAGGACCTCCGGGTCAAGGGATGCCTTCTTTAACAGAGGTTTGACAACTGCGCTCTTCCACTCCAGGGGGAAGATACCGTCTCTCATAGCTAGGTTCATAATTTCTAGCAGAGGAGGTAGAAGGGTCACCCTGCACTGTTTGATGATTTTCAGTGGGCAGATGTCCAAGGGGGAGCCAGATTTGGTCTTATTAAGCAAGATCTCTAGGTCTTGCAAAGCCAGCGGGGGAATACAGTCCAAAATGCTCGATGGAGAGGTGCTAGGGGAGATCGTAGTCATCTCAACCCGAGCAAAAGGTGCACTGATACAAGCTCTTTGTTCCTCAAGAGCCGTGTGGATGTCCTGGATTTTAGTGTGAAAAAAGGAGGCGATCCGATCACATAGATCTTGCGATGGGACAACAGAATCAGGAGTTTGTAGAATAGCTAAAGAATCTACAATTTTAAAGAGCTCTTTCGGTGAGGAGAGCGAAGATGTTAGGGCCACAAAATGATCTTGTTTGGCCTGAGTAATCTCAGCTTTGTATTTCCTGACCAGAGCTTTGTGGGCTTCCTTATTTTTAAAGTCCCAGCTGGAGTGCCAAAGCCTCTCCTTCCTCCTCACTTCTTGCCTGAGGAGTCTGAGGGAGTCTGAGAACCAAGGGGCGGATGGTCTCTTTCTTGCTCGGCGGCGGGTCTGTACTGGAGCCAATTCATTCAGGGCCTCCGTAGTGACCTGTTCAAAATGACCAACTGCAGTCTGTACTGTATCCAAGTCAGTGATAGATAGACTAGCAGCCCAGGGCACGAAGGAGTCACTACTAATGTTCCTGAAATTTCTGGCAGTTTCCATTATATGGTTCACTTTTACACTTCCCTCCACCCTATGGTGTTCTAGAAGGAATGGAACTGCAAGATGATCAGACCATGACAGATGTACAGGATCCAAGGTGGTTAGGCGATGGTCGTTGGAAAAAATTCCATCAAGAGTATGACCTGCACGATGTGTAACTCCGCTGACTCGCTGCGTGAGTCCGCAGGACCCCAGGGCCTCAATGAGACTAGAGGTGTCGGATGAGTCATGAGGTTCTAAATGATAATTAAAATCACCTAGGATGGAGAAGTTTTCTCGACCAAAGTATGGTTCCAGGGACTGTAAAAAGTTATGTATGAAATCAGTCCTCGGACCAGGAGGTCGATATAGTAAAATTCCATTGAAAAAGGGGCATTGTGCTTCCTTTATTGTGAAATAGAAAGCTTGGAAACAATCCGGAAAGTCGGGTATGGGCACAGTATGACATTGCATATAATCTCTATGGAGGATCGCTATCCCCCCTCCCATTCGTTCCTGTCTGTCCAATCTGACCAAGCAGTACCCTTCAGGGACCGCTTCAATAAGGTCAGGGCCAGATGAGTCCTTCGCCCAAGTTTCTGTGATAAAGACTAAAGCAGGCAGTCTGTCAAGGACCATCTCCCTGAACATAATTTTATTTTTGACAAGGGAGCGGGCATTAATAAAATGCCTTCTACTCCTGCTGTCTTAGTGCTGGTCTCATCAGGAAGGCCAGACGATAGATGACTGGAGGCAGGGGTTGAAAACCTACCCAAATGTTGACAACTGCATCGTAAGGGAGAGTGAAACGCATCCGGCTCATAAAAATGCGAACACTCTAATCTTCGCGGTTTCAAACGTAGCATATCTTGATGAGAGTAGCTGAGTGAGGAAACAATGGGTACGTTTGGATCCAGAGTCCAGCCGTCCAGCGCGTCCTCAGCGCGGACGGGCGCAGACGGGCTGGACTCTGGCGTGACTCCGGCGTGGCTACGGCGTCCACGATGCGCGTACACGCTGCGCGTCATACCCAGATAGATATAAAGGGCTCTAGCGAGTCCACGTGGTTGGGTCCAGCGAATAGCTGAGGAGTGTTTGTTCGCCCCACCCAAGGTGACGCCCCAGGTAAACAAAGCGCGGGGACCGAGCCGCCCAAATGGCAGTGAATGCGTCGGCGTTTTAAAGTGCAAGGATGCGAACCGTGTCTAAGAACACAGGTAGGGGGCTCTGCCTACTTTAAACAATTCTAAACTACAATTTTAAAATCAGGGGAAAACGAGGAAATTAAATAAAGCAAGCGACAAAACAGGGCTATTTAAAAGTTACAGGTAGCAGCAAGCTTCTAGCGTGAAGCGCTATGTGCACGGCGGGATTCAAACAGGAGTAAGATGCTCTTGGGCAAAGTTTGTGCTAAGTAAAACTGCCCCAAATGAAATGTGGATTGTGGCTGTCACCCATGCTGTAATCTTATAATTTAAAATTAAATTAAATACCAAACACTTACCTTTGGAGAGGTTCTCATCTAATCGCTCAATTACACAGTGTAGAAATTGAAAATACACTTGCTTGAATTTTGAAGACACCTTAATTCCTTCTCTTTGTCTCCGAGAAGCAAACTGTCATTAATATGCGCTATGCGTTATTTACTAAGGTGTGTGCCTGTTCATCCAGTTTAAAGCCATGGTAAAAGCCAACAGGTGCACCATAAAACTTTGTAGCGCCACGCATGCAGCCTTAGTAAATTCAGGCCACAACATTTGACACTGTTGTGAATATAACACTGTTGAAATAAATGAAAGGGTCTGACTAGTGCCCTGAACGAGGTTATTAAAAAGACAGACCATCAAAGTTGGAATCTTCACATCACTGACAGCCCAGCAGTGAGACAGGAACTAATTTGCATAACAAAGCAGCGTATAACGAAATGACGGCAGAAGTGTGTAGGGGCACTCTAGGGAGATTCTTTCACTAAATTGTGACGGACAATTCAAGCGGGGGTAGGTGAGGGGTGGATGCAGCCAGCGGGAGGTGTCTTTGGCTATCAGCGGGACATGCAGAGAATGCTTTCACCAGACGTGCCTGCAAAAAGGTTTTGTCAACCGTGCGTAATTGAACCACATGCAACATCTAGGGAGGCGGTGACAAAATGGCGGGACAAGGTCACCCTGTAGGAACATCTGACCGGGCATGAGCCATATGGAGGCGCCGCTCCTCCCTGCAGAGGAATGGGGCTCCCCTACCTTCTGCTGTACGCCATTGTCCAGGAAGAATACGGCCTACGAATGGGGACAGCTGCCGCCACAAATCTCTTTAGCGGCCGCTCTCAGATACGCAGCAGGAGTATTAGTGCTTTTTTTAGACAAGACAAAGTATTTAATCAGATGAACAAGCGTACCACATCAGTTGGGCGCCCAGGGAGTGTGACGAAAAGAGGCCTTTAGCCTTCTGGAATTGCTGTTTTGATTTTTATCAGCGCTACATGTTAATCCACAACAGACCTCAGCTGTTTGATTTTGTGCGGGCTGAGCAATATGGATATTTAAAGATATGTCGATGACGTAGTAATCCAGTACTTATCATGCAGCTGCTAAAAAAGGACGAGAACAGTGAACATGTTACTTAAGGACTTATTTGTATTGAAGCTTTGATGTCACTGCAATCTTCCTGAAGTTAATACTAGTTTTCGCAGCTGCAGAGATATTGAACCCAGTGTTTTAAAATCAGCAATGTGCCTATATAATGCTAAGGAATCGTTATTTGCAATATGTCAAGATATTCTCCATATCTTATGCTGCTCCCCCTTGGCCTGATAATATATGATATCACCCGTGGTGTAGTGATATCATGGTCGCGAGTGGTGCGAGCGCGATTGAAACAAGCAGCAGCTGTTTTCAAGCACACTGGTGCTTGTGGCACCATCCGCCCTGCGGGAGCGAGCAACAGCCAATTAGCATGTGCGCCGCTGCTCGCTCCCGCTAGTTGGATGCCACCACAAGCACGAGTGTGTGCTTCCAAAAAGAGCAGAGCGACGGCTAAAGGTCCTTCTATTCAGCGTATGCGTGCTGTGTAGGCGAGACCTATAGAAGGAAGAAAGTCACTGAGGCCGATGAGTAGTATGGCCTTGCTCATCCTTTTTGTGACAGTTTTCTTGATGATACCTAAAAAATGTATTTCCTACTGCTGGGAAATAATGATTTGGGTACAACAATAAAAATTATATATTTTTACTAATTGGCTTAAACAAAATGTCTTGAAAACCGGTTGTTTTTTTTACAAATATATTTGGTATCATTCTTTTAATGTGTTCCATCTAGTCCCAGTTTTCCATATGTTTCTGATGTTATTGAATACTATTGACTCTGTAGGGCTGTAGTTTAATCGAGTTTTGCTATTTTTTGTCGTGACTCCAGCTGTGTTCAAAAACCCCATAATCGCATCAGTCCTCCCATTATTTAATTAAAGCTCCACTAGGCCAAAGAGAAGAATGGGGCCCGTGCTGGCGCGGGGGAATGGTGCTTTGAGCAGATGAAAAACATTACGGTGTTAGGTTTTTTAGAGGATTTTGCTATGAAAGAGAGAACTGAACATACTTCTGCTTTATCCATTCAAGCTGGAAACTCTCATTTCTACTGCTTCTAAGCAAATAACAATGAACCCCAAGTTCTACACAAATAAGGGCCAAACTATACCCACCTAAACCGATAACTTCATAGCGGAGTGAAAGTCACCCTCTGAAGCCTACATTAACAAGCATTAACAAAGCCAATAAATATTTTTTGTAAAACTGTAGATAGAGAGTACTTTTTGTGTGCATGTGTACATTGTGCAAGAGCAGAATGCCATAATTCACGGAGAGGTAAGCCAATAACTTAAGTCGACTGGCCCTGTGCCTGTATATTTTGTGGTGGGCGGAACACAGATGTGGATGACACACTAACAGACCCTTAAATCAAGACAGCTGGCTGTATGGCCCTATAAGTGTGTTATATCAATAATTTTATTTCAATCAAAAAGGTCTTACCTAAACCCAAACTTAACATGCATTAGCAAAGCCAATGGATCTGTTGTAGGCTGCCAGCCTTTTGGTTTTTGTCAATGCTTATTTGGTTTTGCATGTTTTTTTATCACAAAACCTGGAATCTGTGGGGCCCACATCCATATAAATTAAAAAAAGAGCTACAATAAAAAAATGTTTTTGTCCTAAAAAGCATACATTGCCTTAGTAGACCCTGGCACTGAAGACAACTAGGTTTTGTGTTGATGTGGTGCTTGTGAAAGGTGAAATACCATCACTTGCAATGAAGGTAGCCAGTGGCTGAAATAGGCTTACCCATTGCCCCATGTAGAAACCCCGTGTTAATAAACATATTATCTTTGTGTGTGTGTATGTATGTGAGTATATATATATATATATATATATATATATATATATATATATATAGTGTAGTGAAAACTAGTTTTCATCTGTTTTCCACTTCTCTGGGAAGTGGAAAGTGGATACCTTTTGGTGTGTATGTATGTAAGTATACACACACACACACGCATGCACGCACACACACACACGGACGCACACACACACACACGCACGCACACACACACACACACACACTCTTCCCAAAGTAGTGGAAAACGGATGACAACTAGTGTTCACTACGATTGTGGCCTGACTTCTGTTTGCAACATGGGACCATAAACCTTAGCACAAATAGAATGAACTTTTTTAAAGGCACTTCTGAGGGTATGTAACTATGTTTCAAATCTCAAGTATAAGGTTCCCTGAAATGGATGTCTTCTGGGACACAATCATAGTGCATTGGGGGAACTACATGCAGTGTACCTAAGTTTAGTTGTGGAGAGGAATACTTATGTTGGACTTACCAAAGGAATTTTGCTTGGTGAATCAAAGTCACTGCATCCTCCTGACACAGTGTAAATTGCAAACTTGCATATAAGGCATTTTTTCTAATTGAAATCGATATTGTGTCCGTCGTCACTGTTTCTTAGGACTCTATTTAAATAAAACCGATTAGTAGCCACACTGGTAATGCATATGATTAAGACTCAGCCGAGTCGAAACTCGTATTGCTACACTTCTTTTGCTACAATAAAGAGTGTTGAAAAGTGGACAGTGGTTGAGCTTAATTTCGCGCTCTGGGAAGTGGAACGTTGATACCTTTTTGAACATGGGGACTGACACTACCCAACAAGCTCCGATCCGTAAGGCTAGGTGTCCCAATGTGTCGCTGTTCTTTTGGATATATATATATATATATATATTTATATTTATATTACCTACTGGCGGTCGCCAGTAGGTAGTTATAGTTAGGACCTACTTTCCATAGGAAATCCACAACATTCTATTTGGAATAACTTTGGCACCGGTGGACGAATCTTTGTGAATTACTCCAAGAAAATGGCCTGCTCGGTTCCGTTCCTTCCCTGAAAGTTTGAGGGTGATTTGTCAAGTGGGGGCCAAGAAAAAAGGGGGGTCCCAAAACGTGTTTTCCCAATGCAATTTTCCATAGGGACCTTTAGCCAGGGCTACAGCCCGAACGGCTGAACGGAATGACACGAAATTTGGCAGAGAGGTAGAGTTCTGTTCACAGATTGTGCTTTTTGTTAAATGGTGTAAATCCGTTCAGTAGTTTCTGAGAAAATTGCAAGTAAAATCGTAGCGATATCTAAAGACGGAGTTCAGCACGCGTACGGAAATCTGTTCAATTACGAGTGCGAGCTGCATGCTGATTGGCTGTGAACTATCTGTCAACACTCCAAACCAGGAAGTGTTGGCAGCCATCTTGTGCCTTACTAGAACCGAGTCAGAAGAAAACAGTAAAGCAAAGTTTGGAAATAAGGGAAGGGGGTAGGCTACAAACATTCTGACCCTCTAGGCTTGCTCAGCGGGTCGTACATGGATGTTTAGGCTCTATTTTTTATTTTTATTTTTTTAAAGGAAAATCGCGGCGTACGCGTATAGAAATACGTACAATTACGAGCAAGAGCTGCATGCTGATTGGTTGTCAATACTCCAAAACAGGAAGCCATCTTGTGTGTCGCGAGAGCCGAGTCACAAGAAAACAGTAAAAGAAAGTTGAGAAATAAGGAAAGGGGACAGGGTAGAAACATTCTGACCCTATAGTCTTGGTCAGGGGGATGGTACATGGATCTTTAGGCTCAATTTGTATTTTAAATAAAATAAAAAATGGCGGGGTACTCGTGCAGTCCTTGTACGCGGTGGAAAAGGTGAAAACAAATAGAAGTCCGTTTTGTTTATTAGGTCCTGGAGGGGGAAATTACGGGGGAATTTTTAGAGCTATATTTCTATGACAGTTAGTAAAACTTTCAGTTTTTTTTCCTGCATCAGTTGTACCCTCTACGCATGCGCAGCCTTGTTTGCAAGTGCACTTTTTTTCTTTTTCTTCAAGTTCGCCAAGCAAACCTCTCCTGATTTTAGGTATTAAATTTGCCGCTTTCTTTTCCCGGGTCATGTGTGTCATCAGGTGCTATACTTTTGTAATATATTAATAAACATATTGTATGTATATTTATTTGAAATGTAGTGTCGAGGCGCCAAACGTTGATTACATACTCCGTCCAACCGCCATTTTAGTAGTTTTTCTCCGTTATTTTTATTTATACCTGTTACTTTCATTTTACCCTGCGCATATTTTCTCTGTGATCGATGAGATTTCGTGCCACAGATACCACGGTGTTTGTCCTTGGTCTCCGATCTTATCAGACTGGGTCACACATATAGCTAGAAACTAATTTGAAGGACGTACGGCACAGGCATTACAACACGTGTTGGTCAACCAAAAAACATTATTAAGATTATGCATTTATCATGTGTGGTAAATGCATACTATTTGTAAAAGCATGTGTGGAAAAGCAATATGCGTGCTAATGGTTTTGTGGCGATGATCACGCGTGCTTATGAACCGGGTTTGGGCGTGGTGAAGTCTAGGGTACCAGGCGGAGGCGCACGCAGCTGCACTCATAGAATATAGAAGTAATATAGGATTTTTAAAACTTAAAAAAAATTATTCCATAATTATCCTATATTAAGTCTTCTGTTAGTATGTTCATTAAATACATGAATATATGTTTTTAAACAATTAAAAACATTTGCGTCTTTTTTGTACGGGGAGCCGTACATGACGTCACACGGAAGCTTTGATGCGACGTGTAACGTCAAAGGGTATTCGTAGCGTATGCTGAGAATGATTAGCAGTACAAACTATGGTGCGATCACTCTCTCACTGTCAAATCAGAGCACAGGGCGCGCTATGAGAATGGTTAGAAGTGGTCACTCATTGGAGATCCAATTCAAGTGTGTGGCTTATCCAGAGAATCATAACGTTATTTTTTAACCTGGTTAAGGTTTGCATGAAATACTATGCTATAGGCAGATATGGATGTTTAGGGAGCGCTTATCTGCATGAAGCTTGGTTATTACCATTTACATATAGGTGTCTAAGGGAGGGAAAAGAAGTCTATGTGAAATGGCGAGGACTGCACAATAGTACCAGATCACTACTTAATTTGTAGACACATACAATTGCATGCGCCTAATTTGGACTGAGTTTTGAAAGGTAGTCCGACACCTGCTATCATAACAACGTTCACTTTACAGGAAACGGGAGTTATTTACTTTAAAATAATGGAGATTGTTGTGCAATGTTAGCACGCATCGCTTACAAGATTACGGTAACTGAGCGTGTGGTTTGATTAAAAAAAAGTTGTGTTAACTCCTCTGTGTGGGAAGCTGGATGTTTCCATCTGGCTGTCGATTTCGACCTTGAAAGCAGAGTCAACCAAATGAGTCGTATAAGAGCGCTATTGTCTCAAAAAGAGGTCGCTCTTATATCTGGTACAGAAACATTTGTCCTTCATGTAGCAAACACCCGCGCAGAAGTGCATGCTTTATTAAAACCAGACATGCTCTTGAATTTTGGGGAGTTAATTTAGAGTATCTTTAATGTGTCCTTGACTACGGGGTTACCTTACTTTTTTAAAGTTAGAAGCAGTGGCCTTGTGACTTCTGTAGAAAGTATATTTGGTGTCTTTTCTGGATTTTTTCATTCGATTTTTTGCAGCATCTTTGGTGGTTTGCGCTTAATACTCGCATTAGTTGCCGGTGTGCTTTTATTAATTTGTTTACATAAATATGGATGCACATCCTGCAGCAGACGATAATATGTTCCGGCTGTTGCTGCTTCGCAACCAAATGATTAGTTACTATGGAGCGCTTCCTCTTGCAACGTTGAGTGCAATTTATGGATTATCGTTTCGATTCTCCTTTTTCACATGCGTTCAACCTGTCTTCCATTGCCTGAGCTGTGATTTCGACTGGGCCCTGGATTTGTGTCTCTGCAGTACAGTGTCTCCCAACGCGGATTATGACCAGCTGATGAGCCCCTTACTGGTTCATGACGTGCTCTGTTCTGGTGGCGGGATTATGGCCTTAGCAGCGACACATGGAATAATGGGACGTTGGAATGTTTTTGCAGTGGCGCTTGAGTTCTTGGCACGCAGTTACATTGAAGATGACCTGAGTTTCCCTCTGATGGTGATAGAGGCTCCGGTCGTTGAGGAACATGTATGTTCATTCCCACTATTGAATTGGATGGCTGAAATGTTTTCAGATGAGAACAATGACTTCCTGTTGGAGGCTGTTGCTACATACTGTGCTTACACGTGTTGGAATAAGACTCCTTGATTTTTCTACGTATTCTTTATTATTTAGCTACTGCTTTCTATAAAAGAGCGAATGCATTTTTTTGGGAAATGTGAACTTGACTTTGCTTTTTAGGCTTGGACTCTGCTTTTTTAATTCGCCCACGTTTATATCACGTGCTTTGATCAAGAAAGGGTGCCATGGGGCTGAGCGTTGCACTCACACCCTGTTAAGTTAGCATGGGTTTATTAGAAGCTTATACGCTATTCTTGCTTTCCTGCTCTGCTTTGCACACGACACGTACTTGTGATATTGTTTAGAGAAGGCTGAGTATTTTGCTTTATATGAGAATAATTTGGTATGCTAGATTTGTAAACTGCCTCACTAGTTTTGTGTGTATAGTGAGAGCATGGAACATCAAGGTTATCTTGAATACTGTGTCTGCTGTGTCTGTTCTTCAGATTGATCCTCGCACGTTCGAGCCATAAAACCTATGGAGCTGTGGCCACCTCTGATACTTGCGCGTTTCCTAATCCATTGTGGAGGCAAAGTTACACACAGTTGGAGAACATTCGTATCTTGACAGTTTGTGGAGCACTGAATGTGATCCACTACTGCTGAGTACCAGAGGTATGGGTCTGCCCATGTAATCCTGTAAGACTTTCTGTAGTTATAAACTAATCTGCTAGGTAGGGAGGGTGAAATGTAGGTATATTTTAAATTTGTTTACCTTTAGCATTATAGGATGCTTTTTCTGTTTGTATTTCATAGAATAGTAACAATGCTGACAATCTTGTTTCTGATAAAATGTTTGGTTGTATTTTCTAAGGTACTGTGCATGAGATTATGGCATTAGAAATAAACATTTCAAAGTTGCATGTGTCTTTATTTACATCTTGTTTTGGACTGGTGTAAGACTATATTGAAAGAGTGTTTTTGTTATCCACTTTACTTCATGTAATCTAAGTCGCATGTTCTGGGTTGACTAGTCATTGGTGTTTTTGCTCTAGGGCGAAGAACCAATAAGTCACTGATTGCTGGTTTGGTAGGGGGTTTGTGTAGTAAGGTGGGTTTTGGAACACCGTAATTCACTGAGGTCCTAAGTCTTTCTGCACAGTTCTGTGTATGAGCAGATTTCCTGGAACAGTAGTTACAACAAAAAGGCTTGATCAAGGGCTTGCACTTTGAATATGAATATAAAATATCAGAATAGTTGATAATCACAGCTAAGGAATGCATCAATTAGATGCGTGTATGTGTGGATGTTGTGTAGATTGAGTCATTACACAGATAGGGTGTTGGATTCCGCAGTGGGAGCAAGAGAAACTAGTACAACAACTAAGGAAGAAAGCTAGTGCATAAAGTACACACAGTTGGGCAGATTTACAAGGTCGTGGGAAAAATTATGCAAAAGTGGCGCAGGGGGCTTGTAAACCTGTCACAGTGTGTGGTAGAAAAGACGCAAGAAAGGACAGAATTGTGCAAATTACCCACTGCTATTCACGGGTAGTAGTTACCAAGAAGGCTGAATAAAGGGCCTGCACTTTGAATTTGAATTAAAGAAGAATAATTGATAAGCTTAGGCAAGAATGATAACAAGTAGGTGTGTGTATTTGTGGTTGTTGTGTTCATTGAGTGGAAGATGACTAAGGTTAAAAATTAGAGAGGTTGCAGAGATGCAAACTTTCCATTTCTTTGTAAAGGAAGTGGATGTTTAGTTTTCCAGTGCATATATATATTCACTGAAAAAAACATAGGTTTCAGGCACGTTACAGTTGAGAATTAGCATTTAAAAAAACCTTTGAAATACACTGAAAAAACCATAGGTTTCAGCCACGTTATAGTTAGGAATTAGCATTTAAAAACCTTAGAAATTCACTGAAAAAACCATAGGTTTCAGCCACGTTATAGTTAGGAATTAGCATTTAAAAAACCTTAGAAATTCACTGAAAAAACCATAGGTTTCACCCATGTTATAGTTAGCTGGACATTTCTCTCATACAAAACCATTGAAATTCCCCCGTTATAGTTAGTTCAGCTAACTATAACTCGTGCGCCCGCAATGCACTGCTGATGACGTCACATATTACATCACTCATCACATGGTCAGTGACATCACTGATTACATCACTGATGAAATCATCCATGTGAAAGAGTGGCAGACCTCCTCTCACCCTAATATAACCTATAATACACACATTCAAAAATAGATACTAAAATTTTCATAAAAATGGAGATACCAATATCAGTTACAACAACCTATTCAGTAATTCCAACATCTACATACACATCCACAGGTCCACTAACAGTTCTATATAGTCACTTAAACATGTACTCACTCATTATATGTACTCATACACCTATACATCCTGTTACACACCGATACTCATCCATACAGTTACTCTCATATACTCACACATGCAAATAAACTATCCAACATCCATTTGTTTGCACATAGAGGTATACACACACCAGTACACTTACTTTTACAGAAACATACACATACTTACTCTCTTAAACATTCAGTTATAGAAAGACATACTTATTTATACAGGAACTTTTTCAATCTGTCACTGTCATATATCCTTACTTATATACATCAATACTCACATACACTAGATTAAAACATATGTACTTACTCATAAAGACACTATTGAGGCAGTCAATCACTCACTAGCACACCCATACACACATTCATCCACCCGTACAGTCCTGCACACATGCTGTCTTCAAAACACATACAAACAGTGAGTCAGTCATTCATGCATGTGTGCCCTAAGTAATACCCGCCACCAAACCATACAGACACTCATTCTGATACTCAAAAAACCAACTAATAACCCATATAGACAGTTGTGTAGCTACTCACCAACCCATGCAGCCACTTATACACAAAGTGAGACACTGATACAGATATTTACATATTTAAACATTACTCGCTAATACATGTATTCACTAACATACACTTATTAAGTCAGTTATACAATGAAATTTACAAAAAAAACATCCACTTAAACACTTATTTAGCTATTTATTCTTCCATCGACCTTTAGATATACATATATAAAAATATTCATTTTTCAGAAAGACACACATTCAGTGGATGATGTCATCAGTGATGTCATTTGAGATGTCATCAGTGATGTAATCAGTGAGGTCACTGGCCATGTGATGAGTGATGTAATATGTGACCTCATCAGCAGTGCATTGCGGGCGCGCGAGTTATAGTTAGCTGAACTAACTATAATGGGGGAATTTCAATGGTTTTGTATGAGAGAAATGTCCAGCTAACTATAACATGGGTGAAACCTATGGTTTTTTCAGTGAATTTCTAAGGTTTTTTAAATGCTAATTCCTAACTATAACGTGGCTGAAACCTATGGTTTTTTCAGTGAATATATATATATATATCTAGAGGGAGGGAAGAGTCCTGCAGTGTGCCTCTCGAAGCCCTTGGCATTTGGTGAACAATTTATCGCACGGTGGCCTTACCGTGGAGAGAGCACCACCGCTTGTTGGCTGGGGACTGACTGGTCGGCAGGATGTATATATATACACACACACACTATTTTTTCAATGAGTTCTCCCCAAACTGCCTGAACGCAGGTGGTGCGCGTTGCAGCGATTCACCCAACGCTGCCTTGAATTGATTTACAAACGGCTCCTTGACACCAAAATAGGAATTTGTGGCACTCCGTTGCGTGGAAATTATTTTATATCAGCTACGTCACAGACATTAACGCTAGTGCGTTTCGGTTCTCACACGCACCTTGGTCACGACGTTGACCAACTTTCACAATACTTCATTTTAACTCCATAACATACACATGGTAGACGGACAAATTGTATCCAAATGTTTGATAGCTGTCTGTACAGCTGTCAATTTATTTTCAATAGAAGCGCAATATGCTTCTGCCAAGGAATACAAGTGTGACTTGTAAGCAATGGGGACAGTCTATCCTACATTGCAGGTCCCAAAGTTGTAACCATTGTGACTGGGTATGACTCTGATAACTGGGTTGTTTTGGCTGTCCCTATTTTGTAAATATTTATTCTCAAGCATGTATGCTTATAGGGTACGCACAATTTCAGTGTTTGCCTCTTACCACTCCTTGGATGAAAACCTGGGAGAATTCACTTCATACATTGGCTTCACACTCTCTCTGCATAGTGAGGCAAGTAAGTGCGTCCACAGTTAAAAAACAACAACAGGGATTGCAACTTTTTCAGGGTGTCAGAGGGTTGCAAGGTAGAAGACTTCTAGAGGAAGTCTGTAGCTACACCCTGTACCTCATTGTATAATTCATATCTAGTAGTAAGCTTTATTTCGATATAAAAAAACATATCATAAAAGCGAAACATCACAGTAAAAACAATAATCGAACAAACAACTTACAATTCATTGTACCTTTAAAAAAGATCTGTCCATTTGGACAAGGAAAACATGTTAAAAAAGGGGGAGACATTATTGAATCATCAGTTTTTTAGTGGTTCTTATACGCCAAGCCCATCCTAGGAATTTTGCCAAACAAATGGCAAAGAAGGGACTTGTGTCTGAGAGCAGTATTCTCAAAGCTTCCAGGTGTGAACGGGTTCCTAGGCTCCTGAAAAGAGGCTTCAACCACCTCCGTCTGGGAGCCAAATAGGCTCGACACTCAAATAAAAAGTGTGCAACAGATTCTGTTTTCAGCTCACAAAATGGACAGTCGGGAACAGTTTGCAAGGGTGGTTTCCAGGTAGAAGTGAACTGGCATAAAGGTAAAACCCCAACCCTGAATTTAAAATATAAAGCCCTATCATAAGGACTGTGAATCAGGTCCATATAAGCTTCTCTGGAGGGTTTACATTTAACCGTCAGGAAGTTGGCAACAGTTTTTGGATGGTTAGATTTGCCCAGTCTCTCACTATCGACCCAAGACCAATAGGCCCTCTTCAATTCCTGTTTGGGAGGTGCGGTTTTGTTTTCCCACGCAGATCCTAGACCAAGCAAGATAAGTGCCTTCTTAACCTCTCTAAGCCAGGTGATCTTGTGCCAGCCAGGGAGGGACAAAACGTCTTTTAGGGCATCCGCATAGCTGTGGAGTTCAGGAACGTTCCAAATTCTGGACCACAGCAATAAGGGACGTAATTTAGCTTGCTCGCAGATAGGGCGGGTACCTGCGTCGAGCAAGAGTGGGATTGTGGGAGTGCTCTGGGGTAACCTCATCAAGTCTTTATGAAATTTATTTTCTAGGTGGGCCAAAGTGTCCACTCTCTGGGTTCCCCAAAGTTCTGCGCCATACAATGCTGCACTCACAACCCTAGCCCTATAAATGTCAAGAAGTGCCCCGACCGGTTTTGTTGAGGAGGCGCGTTGTTCTTTAAGTAGAGCGCCAACAACCCTCTTGTGGGTTAGAAACACTTTCTGGTGGTGGGCCTTCCAGTTCATGCTATCACAGAGGCGTATGCCTAAATAGTCAAATTCTTTGACCCGTTCTAATGGAACGGAGTCTAGAGTGGGGGGTTTAACAGTTTTCTTCGGGGGGTTGAGGACAAGAAATTTGGTCTTGCCAATATTTATTGCTAAGCCCTTGGTATCACAAAAGGCCTTAAAGCTGGTAAGTAGCGCCTGTATGCCTGTGGGTGACTTCGAAATCAGAAGGGTGTCATCCGCAAACAGGAGCGTCGGGATTTTCCTTCCGGCCAGGGATGGTGCATCTGCAGGATGTTGTAAAAGATGCTCCACCACTCCATTTACGTACAGCGAAAATAGAGTGGGGGCAAGCACACACCCCTGGCGGACGCCCCTGTCTACTGGGATACACGGTGTTTTTTCTCCCAGGGCACCCCATCTGATTTGGGCAAAGTTGTTTGCATGGAATTTTACCAATAAGGCCAGAAGGTAGGGAGGTAGACCTAGACCGTCAAGGACTTTCCACAATAATGCTCGTGGGACCAGGTCGAAGGCCGTCTTTAAGTCTATAAAGACTAGGTATAAACTGCCTCCTCCTAGGACCACTACCTTCCAATAGAGCATTAAAAGGCGGAAAGTCTGCTCGACGGTGCCTGTCCCTGATCTAAAACCCGCTTGGAAATCAGATAATATCTGGTTGTCGTCCACCCACTCCAGAATCCTGCCCAATACCACTTTCCCCGCCACCTTTTGCGTTGTGTCCAACAAACTGATGGGGCGGTAATTGGCTGGATCTTCCCTGTTGCCTTTCTTGAAAATGGGGACGACTTCAGCGCCCCTCCAAGAGTCAGGGAAAGATCCCCCCAACGTAACCTCATTAAGAAGTGCAGCAATTAATCTGCTCCAAAATGGGGGGTTATTTTTTATCAGGTCGCCCGGGATCCCATCCGGGCCTGCCGCTTTGTTGGGAACAATACAACTAATTGCGTTCGCTACTTCTACAGCGGTGAACGCAACTTCGTTTGGAGGGAGGACTGTGGAACTGAGCCGTAATAGCAAATCTGGCTGGGGGGACCCTGTTTGCGCTGTATACAAGTTCGAAAAATGGGCAAACCAGGCAGCACCCGAGATGTTACAAGTCAATTGGTGATCTATGGGCTTATCTCTTGACCTTAGCAAGTCCCAAAACCCCTTGGCATCTTTCCTTGTGCTTGCCTCCGTTAGATCACTCCAAAAGTTGAAGTCATATGACCGCTTGGCCTCAGTCACAGATTTCCTGTAGAGTTTCCTTGCAGACCTGATGGCAGCTTGGTCTTTTCCTTTTACTGCGGCCACGAGATCACTCTTAGCATTTCGGCATTTCGCTGTGAACCACTTTCCGTTTGTTCTCTGGACGCCTTTTGCAGCGCTGCTGGCGCTGGGTTTCGAGATGGTGAATAACCCACTTAGTGCTGTTACTGTCTCTAAAAATAGTGATAGGAACTTCTTACTATCACCGTTTGAAGCACCAAACTTGGATTCAGCCTGTAGTAGGATGGTTTCAGCTTGTGTCATCCTAGCCTCGTCTGCTGCGACTCTTGCCCATTTGAGACGTCTCCCACAGTTCGAGGGGAGGATCTCACATGAGGATTTCCATACCTGGTTGGTGGTTTCTTGAGAGCCCTGGAACCAGGGAACAGAAATGGTTACAGCAAGAGGGTTGTGGTCGCTATCACAGGTTTCTATAACCTCCATGTCTTGGTGGTATGACCAGAGGGTATAGTTGAGCATGACAAAGTCAATTCTGGAGGAGTGGCCCGTCCTATTATATGTGTGGGCACCCATGGGATCTGACCTAGAACGCCCATTTGTTGCTCTCAAATTATGCTCCATACAGAGAGCGTTTATGTCAATCACCCTTTGTGTCCATTTCGGGATCGGGTCAAGGTTCAAGATGGGGATTCCCCTCCTATTATCCTCCTAGTTAGTGTCCGGAATATCTTCTTTAGCTAGAGGCTCAAAACAGCAGTTAAAATCGCCTGCCAGTAGGACGAGAGAGTCAGCGTTGCAGGCAGCCAGATTGTTGCTTAAACCTAGTGAGTTTAAAGATCCTCCATTCCTGCTGTCCCTTAAATAGATGTTAAATAGTTCTAGCTTCCTTCCCCCTTTGTGGTGGAGAGTTAGCCATTGGAGGTCGGGAGATTCAGTAGGTCTTTGGAGAACACTGAGGTCTAGAGCTATATTAATCCAAATAAGGAGACCGCCGGACGGGCGTCCTTTGGAACCTTGATGGTGAACAGCCGGGACGTAGAAGGTCGAAAACCCCACTCTGTGTCTAGGTTCCTGGCACCATGTTTCCTGTAGCAAACAAATGTCGTAAGGTGCCAAGAAGGTGTTCCATTCCGGGTTGTCAAGGTTACGTTCAAGGCCAGCCACATTCCAGCTTAAGAACTTTAGTAAGGATTCACCGGGTGAAGAGATTTTAGGAACATGAGTGGGTAAGGAAAAGTTTCCTTCATCCGGGATAGTTGGTGTTGGGGGGATCTTAGTCTGGTAAAGTTCAGTGGGGGCAGCACTATCTGGCAGTTTGATCTCCATTAGATTGAGTTGAGCTGAAGGAGGTGGGGTCAGGCAGTGGCTGTCAGGCCATGATTCCATCCTTATACAATCAGGAGTAGCCATTTTAGCTAGATCCAGGACACGTGGCGTGCGAGTCAGGGGCCCATTGTCGTTATTTTGTGGGCTGTAAGTTTGGTTTCCAGATATTTCTGTATCCGTGGGAGACGAAGCTTCATCTAGTTGTGAGGAAGCAGGGGGCGCAAAAAGTCAGTCGACCTCCTCCAGGCCTCCAAATCTGTTGTGGGTTGAAAGGCCATTCCAATGTAAAAGGGTGTCCATTGGCCTCGTGGGATGGATCTTCCATGGATGGTGCTGCACCAAGGACCAATTATCCACTTGGGTACGTACTTGACGTGGAGGGTAAAAGTAGGATAATGGCCTCGGGATGACAAGGGATTCTTCGCTAGTTGGCCAAGAACAAATATGGCGTGCCGTATGCGGGTCATCAAAAGTTACAACTACGCAGTCCCCTTGCTTAGATTTCTTTGTTGGGCCCACCCAGGGTATTCTACGGACCATCATTACCCGGCTTCTCTTGCCATTAGGAGCTGGTCTGTTAACACTAAGCCAGTGCATTGCTTTGTTTGTCAATGACCAATGGTTTTCATATTGGTCAATGCCGAGGACAGGGACACCTGTCAACACAACTACATATTCATTAGCCTCTGGAGGAAGATCTATATAGCCTCCTCTAAAATTTTCTTTTGGGCGAGGGCCCTGGGTTTCAGTGGGGTGGGGTCTAGCGGGTGGTACCAGATTTGGATTTGTTTTTTGCAGCTTAGGATTTCGTGCAGGAGCCTGCGGTTTAGAAGCCTGAGGTTTAGCGGTCGTGGAAATTTGGTCCACAGCCACCGTCCTCGGCTTGGGAACAGGCCTTGCAACAGCGGGTACTAGAGCGGAGTGCTGCTCAGCTTGAACAGCAGAAGCTGGCAATTGTGAGTCGGATAGGGACACGCCCTGGTTTTCGAGATTTCTCAGGCCAAGAGTGGCCAGAGCAATAATGCTCTTCTCCATCTCGAGCAGATTGTTTTCTATCCTAGACAATCTTAGGTCGAGTGGTGAGAGAAGTTTTTTTAGTGTTTCCCAGACTTGGTCAATAAATTCCTTCTCATTTTGACCCTGGTCCTGCACCTGCAACCCCTCAACCTCTGGGGTGATGGTAGCTGGGCCCTCTCCCATTTTTTGGCATACTGGCTGCGATCTTAGGGGACCCTCAGGTAAGACAGTACATGCCTGAGTATTAGCCATTGTGAAATGGTGAGTAACTGCCACTTTAGCCTTTTTGCGGGAGTAGGCTGAGCGTGATTGGCGTTTTCTTTTGGGTTGCGCGCCACTAACACAGGAAGTAGTTGGAATTACTTGGGCAGGAGAGTTAGGGGACTGAGTATGGGGAAGTGCAGAGAAACTTAGCTCTTCTAAATTGCGTGTTTGCTCTAAGGGCGGAGTGAGAGAGGGAGTAATCGGGGGATGGTGTAAATCAGCCTGAGTCATGATGCTATTTGGGCGAACAGGGCGAGCAGGGGTGACTGCAAGGGCTATATGGCCTAAGGATGATTTTTTCGAATGGGCCATTACCTCGGACAACCTACGTGCGGCTGCCAGTTCTAGGGATACCCGAGTTTGGAGTTTGGATATTTCTTCATCAATAGCTATATTAGTGCGAGTGATGAAGTCATCCATAGGGCCACTAACTTGTGAACCGCCATTGGCGGCCTTGCTACGTGTCATCCTAGTGCTCATAATGAGGTGGGGCCCTCACTCACCCTGCTAGAAAGTTGCCTCTATTAAGCTGGCCTAACCTAACACAATGATAGAACAACATGCGGGGTGGGAGTAGCAAGGGGGGTGGCCCAGGGCCGTCCGCTGCCGTCCTCGAACGGCCTCAAACGGCCCGCTCTTAGCCCGGTCTTCGCTCCGGGCTGCGTCCCGCGCTGCGGGAGGAATGGCCCAAGATATAGCAAAGTCTGAGGACAGTGGGCGGGCCGGCAGGGAGAGCGGACCGGAAGTGGTCAGCGGTCTCTCAGGGACTCCTGGGAATTGGAGTCCCTGATACGCTCGCAGCCCTGCAGCCCTCCGGTGGTGTTGGTCTCCCGCTCCTCCTCTCTTGGCGACGAAGCGGCACCCGCGGAGCGGGTGCGGCGAGCTGTTCCCAAAGTCCTCCTCTCAGTGACCAGCCAGAGGTGAGCGCGTCCCAGCTAAGCGCTGTGAAGTAAGGTCTCCCAATTGATAGGACCGCTGGTGGGGCTTTAACAAACCCTCAGGTGGGCGGGGGGCGGGCCGGCAGGGAGAGCGGACCGGAAGTGGTCAGCGGTCTCTCAGGGACTCCTGGGAATTGGAGTCCCTGATATGCTCGCAGCCCTGCAGCCCTCCGGTGGTGTTGGTCTCCCGCTCCTCCTCTCTTGGCGACGAAGCGGCACCCGCGGAGAGGGTGCGGCGAGCTGTTCCCAAAGTCCTCCTCTCAGTGACCAGCCAGAGGTGAGCGCGTCCCAGCTAAGCGCTGTGAAGTAAGGTCTCCCAATTGATAGGACCGCTGGTGGGGCTTTAACAAACCCTCAGGTGGGCGGGGGGCGGGCCGGCAGGGAGAGCGGACCGGAAGTGGTCAGCGGTCTCTCAGGGACTCCTGGGAATTGGAGTCCCTGATACGCTCGCAGCCCTGCAGCCCTCCGGTGGTGTTGGTCTCCCGCTCCTCCTCTCTTGGCGACGAAGCGGCACCCGCGGAGCGGGTGCGGCGAGCTGTTCCCAAAGTCCTCCTCTCAGTGACCAGCCAGAGGTGAGCGCGTCCCAGCTAAGCGCTGTGAAGTAAGGTCTCCCAATTGATAGGACCGCTGGTGGGGCTTTAACAAACCCTCAGGTGGGCGGGGGGCGGGCCGGCAGGGAGAGCGGACCGGAAGTGGTCAGCGGTCTCTCAGGGACTCCTGGGAATTGGAGTCCCTGATACGCTCGCAGCCCTGCAGCCCTCCGGTGGTGTTGGTCTCCCGCTCCTCCTCTCTTGGCGACGAAGCGGCACCCGCGGAGCGGGTGCGGCGAGCTGTTCCCAAAGTCCTCCTCTCAGTGACCAGCCAGAGGTGAGCGCGTCCCAGCTAAGCGCTGTGAAGTAAGGTCTCCCCATATCTCAAGAAGGTCACTGTCAGGTAAGCAATCTTCGATTTCTTGAACTTAATTTTGTAACCGTGGGCTGTTAATATGGTCACCAATTTATCTACCCTGGACAGGTGTAGATTCAAATCATCGTCAGTTAAGCAATTGTCATCAAGATATGACAGAACCTCTGGATCTGGTCGTAAGATCTCCATGATTCAGGCTGAGCTAGGACTATTCTAATAGCTCATAGGCACACATCAAAATGAAAACTGCTCTCCATTGAAACTGAAAGTAGTTAGAAACTCACTTTCAGGCACTATATTTTGACAGGAAAACTCATTGGAAATATTCAGGGTTGTTTTGTGTTTTATCTGTTCAGGTTTTATCATTTAGCCTGTGCTGTGCGCATTTTGTACTACATATGTTCGGGTGTGCAAATTCAAATTTCTATAGTTTAAGGCTATTCTATAGCAACCGTCTGGCTTAGAGATGGGAAAAAGGGTTGTGTTCATAGGAAAGCGGCAACATCACTATCATACCTTGATATTGCAGCTGATCCAGTATTGTTTTAGCACCATTTTTTGCTTCTGGCTTTAAGGGAAATTGTGCTTGTGGTTGTGGTTCACTACATAGAGGAACAACAAGTTGACTAGAGTGTTTGGCCCACCCAGCTGGATTCCTGTATAAGACCAACGCTTGTCTCATAGCCCATTCGCCGGCATAGAATTTCCTGATATCTTCAGGTACTATGAGAGAGAAGGCTGCCCTTATGACTTCCTCCCCCTGCTGTTCTTCCCTAATGAAGGTTGGAGGCCAGTCTTATTTCGCCAGGACGATTTCAGAATCTTCAGATGATTGTGCCCAGAAGACTGCTTTGATTATGCATGGTATATCCCCTTCAATTTGTATGTTCAAGGTATAAACTCTATTGGGAGAACTTAAATGTTGATCTGGAGTCTTGATCTATACAAAGTTATCAGTTGGATGCACATTGAGAAAGCTCTGAAGCATCTGATGTACTATTTTGACTTTTGTGCACAGCCTAGAAGCGCTCTCATCCAAGTCCTGTTTTGCAAGAAGACTTGAAGCTGGATCAGCATGTTTTTCAGACAGTCTTGACACTTTCTTCTTTTTTTATTGGGATTTTAGAGTCCAATCCTTTTTTTCCCCTCTATGCTGACTTCAGCCTTGTGTCCTCTTTCACTTTTCCTACTGTGATATTCTTCTCTGCAGTACTCGGATCAGCTCCATCTTTCTCTTCTTTCACCTTCAGTGTCCTAAATAGAACTTGAAGAACGGCTATCTGAATACTGATACTGGTCTGTTTTTTTTATTTTCTTGCGATATCTCAAGTTATAACCACCTTTTTTTTCCAATATATTTTAATTAAACCTTTTTAGCGTATGACAGTTTGTTTTGTAATTATTACCATAAATTGGGAAACACCTGTTACATCACATATGCTTTAGGATTACCGGGTATTTACAGTGTCAACGTGAACGTTATGCAGGTTAAATATGCACTTGTTTACCAATAGACAACATATCTTCATGCCTCTACAAGCCTTAGCATATCACTTTTTGCCATGACATACTGCTAATGTACTGTTCATGAATTATGATGCCCGTCAACGTTCCGATGGAATATCAGATTAGCTGAACTGAAAAGACAAAGGAATCATAAGTTATAACCACCCTTGCTGGATTCCCGAGAAGTTGGTGATCCAGTCTGTCTTTTATCTTTGTCTTTTTGTTTTTTCTTCCTTTCTGTTGCAGATTTCTTCTTAACGGAACCTTCAGTATATTATTTAGGTTTTTTGTGTGGCTTTTAACAGGTTTAGTACCTAAGGTATCTCTACTTACAGAGGCATAAACTTCTGTGATTATTTTTTGTAGTTCCCATCTTGAACCAGAACTGCATCCAGTCCCCGACGTATAGCCAGAACTGAAGCCTCTCCATTTATGTTGCTTAGGATGATAGAGGAGACTGTAGAGAGGTTCCCCATTAACTTCATTGCTAAATCCAGAGCTGGTGCAGGTCCATACTCATTTTGTACCTGTCCCGGTACATCAGGGAGGACTGCCAATGAAGGAATACCATGCATACTAGTACAAATGCATGCAAAGATTATTTCCTAGGAGTTACACTCCTCTCCTGGAGGCGCCATCCCAAGCGGAAGACACAAAGGGCCATATGTATCAAAAAGTCATTTTGCGATTCTCAATTAGCAATTTTTTGCAAAACGCTGTTTGAGAATCGCAAAATGCTATGTATGTAGGATTTGCAATACATTTTGCGAATCCTACATATTCCCTAAATGCGAATCTCAAATTGAGATTCGCTATTAAGGAATACCTCCCCATTCATTCCTATGGGCCTAGAGGCCCATAGGAATGAATGGGAAGACATTCTCAATTAGCGATTAGCAATTAGCGAATCCCAAATTGAGAATGCAATTTCAAGGGCGTAGGGGTGTCAAAAGGACACCCTGTTGCACCCTTGAAAGAAGCATGGGTGCATATGTGGCGCACATACATGCCCTTTGGGTATGTATGTGCTTCACATAGCACTTTGAAAAATGCAAAAAAGTGCATTTTTTAAAGAAATCGCAAATTACCACCAACTTGAAGTTGGTGGTAATTTGCGATTCCTTAAGGCCAAATTACACTTTTTTGGTGCTTCTTACATTGCATTTAAGGAATAGCAAAATGTGTGATTCCTTAAATGCAATTGCAAAATAAGGAATAGAAAATTTTGCGATTCCTTATTTTGCACGCAGATTTGCCTCATACATACCATTTGGCAAAATTGCGATCGCAAACGCTGAAATTCTGCGAATTTCAGCGTTTGCGAATGCAATTTTTCTTGATACATATGGCCCATAGTCAATATCCTGTGTTTATCTTGGAGGGTAGTGTACGGATACACTGCTTCTAACTGGTTGGTCTTACGAGCAATCTGGAAAGCCATTTTATCACACTTTGCAGGCTCTTTTTACTGTGCTAGCATCAATAGTCTCTGGATTAATGGCTTGTATTTGTGAGCAAGTGGCAGGCCCTACTGCAAAAGCAGGTCTGGAGCTCAAAGTTCATTGTACAAACTATATGAGTCTCCTACGCATGGGGTAGGTTGTCAGGATGAGGAACGGGAGTATAACCAATCCACACTGGCCACGTAGCCCCATCATTGCTCAGAGGCCCCACAGGGACATGCCTGTGTGTATGCGCCAATTGACCACCAAACCAATTTTGGTGTTCCTGATAAATAAAGGTTTTTTCAAATTTAGGTCAGCACTATAATGTGCTGACAAATCTACCTCAGTATATTCTTGAAACTGCCCTAATGCAGAATCAGTAGCCTCAAAGTCAACCCAGGAGCAAAAGGTGGCAAAGGCAGATGTGTAGCTATTACAAAAGTAACTGTCCACCTCCGTATCTGCTATCGGGGACACCTCAAAATTTGAGATGCTGAGTAATCACTTCCTTGTAATTGACCCCTCAAACTATAAGTGCTGTCATAATGAATGGATTAGGTTATGGGGGGCCCTCTATGGGGCTGAACTTTGGGGTTGTGGGTAGATAAATTGTCTTACCATCATCGAAAAATGCTTCCTCAGATCTCTACTAAATCTAGCTCCCAGCACCCCTCTATCCCCACTGTACCTGGATCTCGCCCAAAGACAATTGGCCCTCAAAATGAATTACAAAATACTAATGTTTTGGCACCGTTTATGGTCGGGTGACGAGCTAGCCCCTTATTGAGTGGAAGTGACTGGCCTCTTGAAATTGCCCCATCTAGCATCCATTCCATGGTTTAGCCGCCTGAGAGTTTTACTTAGGAGTCTTGGGCTAGAGGTTTATTGGTCCAATCCTGAAAGCCTGTCTCTACTTCCAAACGATAGGATAAAAGTGGTGTTTTGGGAAACAAGGAGATGGCAAAATTGGATTTTATTCGTTTTTTTTTGTTTTTAAATCTTTTTATTAATTACATGAGGTCTTAGTAAAAGAACAAATAAACAAGAGAACAATTTCATGGCAATTTCTTTTTTTTTTTACATAAATGTTCCCCAAATTTTTTCCATTTTACACAATGATCGGGTCCCCTTAATTTTAGCAAGTGTGATCTCCATATTGTATATTTCTTTACAAGAATCCATCATTCAAACATCGTTGGTGGGCTCGGTAAAATCCATACCCGAGCTATAACTAACCTAGCACAGGCCAGTAAAATAGTTATGAGATCTCTCTGGTTAGGATCCCCATTCTGTCCACCCAAAAGCACATCTAATACTGTAAGTAATATAGGTCTTCCCAGTTTTTGAGACATCATTTTTGCGACTCCTTTCCAGAACCCTGTTAATTCTGGGCATTGAAAAAACATATGTTGCAATTCAGCTGCATATAAATCACATTTTGGACATCTAGTCCGATCACTAGTTAAGCTATTTAGTGACCATTTCGCTATCTTTTCAGGGGTATGATATAATGAGCAGATAGTTCCATACTGCTGCAGTCTCAAATTAGAGGAGTGTACCGACTTACAGATACCGCTAAATGCAGATGCGATAGTATTAGCAGTAATGGTGGTCCCTATTTTCTGACTCCATTGTACAGGTAATCTCCCACAATCATCTTCTTTATATCCAACACTAATCAGTGATTTATCTTTAGCTAGGTAAATACTATCCCATATGTCAGAATCTGATAAAGATGTAAGCTTCATGCTGCGTATAAAACAGTCACGAATTTGGTAGTACTTTAACCGCATGTTCTCTGTGAGATTGTATAAAAGCTTTAATCTATCAAATGTTGAAAACCCATTATGATAATTCAGATCCCCTAAGCTTTTGATACCCGAAGTGGCCCACTGTGTCACACCCCCATCATGAAAGATTCCTGGAAGAGCTGGATTATCCCATTAGGGAAATTTAGGATGATAAATCGACATTTTGTATCTTTTAAGGACAGCCCGCCAGATAAATACAATGTCCCGTGCAATCTTGAATTTAACCCGTTTGAAATAATTTGGATCATTAATTCGATAAAGAAACATTTTAGATTTTTCTCCCAGCATAAACACATAGTAATAGAGAAGACTACTAGAATTTATTAAACTATGCATACGTCCAAGAAAAGCTGACCAGAAATACAATTTGAAATCTGGGAAGTCAAGACCACCTTTGCTGAACGATAGTTTCAATAACTCGGTTGAGCGAGGCGCTTTCTTATAACTCCAAATAAAACTACTAAATATACCGTCTAAACGTTTGAAAAAATAATTATTGATACGTAAAGGATTAGACCGGAATAAATAAAGGAATTTAGGGAGGATCTTCATTTTAATAAAATGTATCCGCCCACTTATACTAAGAGGGACCTTATGCCATTTTTTAGGGCTCGGCCTACGTCACCCCTGCGTCAGCAGGGGGGCGGAGCTCCGAGCCGTATTGTTAAGGGGTTCTGAATCATGCAGGAAAAATTCCTCAGTGCGCGAGATTTTTAGTACTTTACTTTTACCATCTGCATGGTAATTGGTCCTCGCGGTGCCGTGTTTGTAGTAGGCTCAACGCAATAGGCCATATATATTTCACGTTGGGCATTTCCTGCATTTTGTCTGCGGTTACGAGCACGGCAGTCCATAAATTTCAATTAGGAGCTGTCAGGGGGCCGTGGTAATGAAATCCAGATGGTCGGGCGCGTTCACCAGTCTGCAGTGAGTGGCGCGCGTTCGTGCTTGTTCTGTGTTCTCCTTCTACCAAAGACATTACTCACTTTTCCTCTTTTCATGCAGATCTTGTTTTCTTTACTGACTACAGCTGTGTTTATATAGACGGTGGCTTCAGTTGTGCAGCAGGTGCAGTGGCACCAGTGTGGCGTAGCAGGTGCAGTGGCACCAGTGTGGTGTAAGTATCTTTGGTGGAGCAGGTGCAGTGTTACCAGTGTGGCGTTGGCGTAGCTACCATTGGTGGAGCAGGTGCTGTGGTACCAGTTTAGCGCAGCAGGTGCAGTGGTACCAGTGTGTAGTAGCTACCATAGGTGGAGCAGTTACAGTGGTAGTGTTGCTTAGCTATGATTGTGCAGCAGGTGCAGTGGCACCAGTGTGTGGTAGATGGCGTTGTGTAGCAGGTGTAGTGTTATCAGTGTTACTTAGCTATGATTGTGTAGCAGGTGCAGTGGCACCAGTGTGGCGTAGCTATCATTGGTGCAGCATGTGCAGTGGTACCGGTGTGGTGTAAGTATATTTGGTGGAGCAGGTGCAGTGTTACCAGTGTGTGGTAGCTACCATAGGTGGAGCAGTTGCAGTGGTAGTGTTGCTTAGCTATGATTGTGCAGCAGGTGCAGTGGCACCAGTGTGTGGTAGATGGCGTTGTGTAGCAGGTGTAGTGTTATCAGTGTTACTTAGCTATGATTGTGCAGCAGGTGCAGTGTTACCAGTGTGGCGTAGGCGTAGCTACCATTGGTGGAGCAGGTGCTGTGGTACCAGTTTAGTGCAGCAGGTGCAGTGGTACCAGTGTGTAGTAGCTACCATAGGTGGAGCAGTTGCAGTGGTAGTGTTCCTTAGCTATGATTGTGCAGCAGGTGCAGTGGCACCAGTGTGTGGTAGATGGCGTTGTGTAGCAGGTGTAGTGTTATCAGTGTTACTTAGCTATGATTGTGTAGCAGGTGCAGTGGCACCAGTGTGGCGTAGCTATCATTGGTGCAGCATGTGCAGTGGTGTAAGTATATTTGGTGGAGCAGGTGCAGTGTTACCAGTGTGTGGTAGCTACCATAGGTGGAGCAGTTGCAGTGGTAGTGTTGCTTAGCTATGATTGTGCAGCAGGTGCAGTGGCACCAGTGTGTGGTAGATGGCGTTGTGTAGCAGGTGTAGTGTTATCAGTGTTACTTAGCTACGATTGTGCAGCAGGTGCAGTGGCACCAGTGTGGCGTAGCTATCATTGGTGCAGCATGTGCAGTGGTACCAGTGTGGTGTAAGTATATTTGGTGGAGCAGGTGCAGTGTTACTAGTGTGGCGTAGGCGTAGCTACCATTGGTGGAGCAGGTGCTGTGGTACCAGTTTAGTGCAGCAGGTGCAGTGGCACCAGTGTGTGGTAGCTACCATAGGTGGAGCAGTTGCAGTGGTAGTGTTGCTTAGCTATGATTGTGCAGCAGGTGCAGTGGCACCAGTGTGTGGTAGATGGCATTGTGTAGCAGGTGTAGTGTTATCAGTGTTACTTAGCTATGATTGTGCAGCAGGTGCAGTGGCACCAGTGTGGCGTAGCTATCATTGGTGCAGTATGTGCAGTGGTACCGGTGTGGTGTAAGTATATTTGGTGGAGCAGGTGCAGTGTTACCAGTGTGGCGTAGGCGTAGCTACCATTGGTGGAGCAGGTGCTGTGGTACCAGTTTAATGCAGCAGATGCAGTGGTACCAGTGTGTGGTAGCTACCATAGGTGGAGCAGTTGCAGTGGTAGTGTTGCTTAGCTATGATTGTGCAGCAGGTGCAGTGGCACCAGTGTGTGGTAGATGGCGTTGTGTAGCAGGTGTAGTGTTAGCAGTGTTACTTAGCTATGATTGTGCAGCAGGTGCAGTGGCACCAGTGTGGTGTAGCTATCATTGGTGCAGCATGTGCAGTGGTACCGGTGTGGTGTAAGTATATTTGGTGGAGCAGGTGCAGTGTTACCAGTGTGGCGTAGGCGTAGCTACCATTGGTGGAGCAGGTGCTGTGGTACCAGTTTAGTGCAGCAGGTGCGGTGGTACCAGTGTGTGGTAGCTACCATAGGTGGAGCAGTTGCAGTGGTAGTGTTGCTTAGCTATGATTGTGCAGCAGGTGCAGTGGCACCAGTGTGTGGTAGATGGCGTTGTGTAGCAGGTGTAGTGTTATCAGTGTTACTTGGCTATGATTGTGCAGCAGGTGCAGTGGCACCAGTGTGGCGTAGCTATCATTGGTGCAGCATGTGCAGTGGTACCGGTGTGGTGTAAGTATATTTGGTGGAGCAGGTGCAGTGTTACCAGTGTGGCGTAGACGTAGCTACCATTGCTGGAGCAGGTGCTGTGGTACCAGTTTAGTGCAGCAGGTGCAGTGGTACCAGTGTGTGGTAGCTACCATAGGTGGAGCAGTTGCAGTGGTAGTGTTGCTTAGCTATGATTGTGCAGCAGGTGCAGTGGCACCAGTGTGTGGTAGATGGCGTTGTGTAGCAGGTGTAGTGTTATCAGTGTTACTTAGCTATGATTGTGCAGCAGGTGCAGTGGCACCAGTGTGGCGTAGCTATCATTGGTGCAGCTTGTGCAGTGGTACCGGTGAGTGGTAGTTACCATTGGTGGAGCAGGTGCAGTGGTAGTGTTGCTTAGCTATGATTGTGCAGCAGGTGCAGTGGCACCAGTGTGTGGCGTAGTTACCATTCGTGGAGCAGGTGAGGTGTTATCAGTGTTACTTAGCTATTATTGCGCAGCAGGTGTAGTACCACCCGTGTGGCGTAGCTACCATTGTGCAGCAGGAGCAGTGGCAGCATTGTGGCATAGCTACAATTGTGCAGCAGGTGCTGCTGCACCAGTGTGCATAGCTACCCTTGTGCAGGAGGTGCAGTGGCACTACTGTGTCATAGCTTCCATTGTGCAGCAGGTGCAGTGGCACCAGTGTGGTGTAAGTATATTTGGTGGAGCAGGTGCAGTGGTACCAGTGTGGTGTAGGCGTAGCTACCATTGGTGGAGCAGGTGCTGTGGTACCAGTTTAGTGCAGCAGGTGCAGTGGTACCAGTGTGTGGTAGCTACCATAGGTGGAGCAGTTGCAGTGGTAGTGTTGCTTAGCTATGATTGTGCAGCAGGTACAGTGGCACCAGTTTGTGGTAGATGGTGTTGTGTAGCAGGCGTAGTGTTATCAGTGTTACTTAGCTATGATTGTGCAGCAGGTGCAGTGGCACCAGTGTGGCGTAGCTATCATTGGGGCAGCATGTGCAGTGGTACCGGTGTGGTGTAAGTATAATTGGTGGAGCAGGTGCAGTGTTACCAGTGTGGCGTAGGCGTAGCTACCATTGGTGGAGCAGGTGCTGTGGTACCAGTTTAGTGCAGCATGTGCCGTGGTACCAGTGTGTGGTAGCTACCATAGGTGGAGCAGTTGCAGTGGTAGTGTTGCTTAGCTATGATTGTGCAGCAGGTGCTGTTGCACCAGTGTGGCATAGCTACCCTTGTGCAGGAGGTGCAGTGGCACTACTGTGGCATAGCTACCATTGTGCAGCAGGTGCAGTGGCACCAGTGTGGTGTAAGTATATTTGGTGGAGCAGGTGCAGTCGTACCAGTGTGGCGTAGGCGTAGCTACCATTGGTGGAGCAGGTGCTGTGGTACCAGTTTAGTGCAGCAGGTGCAGTGGTACCAGTGTGTGGTAGCTACCATAGGTGGAGCAGTTGCAGTGGTAGTGTTGCTTAGCTATGATTGTGCAGCAGGTGCAGTGCCACCAGTGTGTGGTAGATGGCGTTGTGTAGCAGGTGTAGTGTTATCAGTGTTACTTAGCTATGATTGTGCAGCAGGTGCAGTGGCACCAGTGTGGCATAGCTATCATTGGTGCAGCATGTGCAGTGGTACCGGTGTGGTGTAAGTATATTTGGTGGAGCAGGTGCAGTGTTACCAGTGTGGCGTAGGCTTAGCTACCATTGGTGGAGCAGGTGCTGTGGTACCAGTTTAGTGCAGCGGGTGCAGTGGTACCAGTGTGTGGTAGCTACCATAGGTGGAGCAGTTGCAGTGGTAGTGTTGCTTAGCTATGATTGTGCAGCAGGTGCAGTGGCACCAGTGTGTGGTAGATGGCGTTGTGTAGCAGGTGTAGTGTTATCAGTGTTACTTAGCTATGATTGTGCAGCAGGTGCAGTGGCAGCAGTGTGGTGTAGCTATCATTGTTGCAGCAGGTACAGTGGCACCAGTGTGGCGTAGCTACCATTGCTTCAGCAGGTGCAGTGGCACCAGTGCGCCACATTGGTGTAACACACTCACTACCACACACTCACCCCCACAGACTCACCACCACACACTCACCACTACACACACAACCACACACACAACAACACACCACCAGCCGTCAGTGCACGCTTTCACCAGGGCCAAACACCACCAGCCATCAATGCACGCTTTCACGAACCACAAACACCACCAGGCGTACAACACCAGCCGTCAGTGCATTCTTTTACAAGGCGCACTCACCAGCAACCATCAGTGCACGCTTTCACCAAACACACACACCATCAGCCATCTGTGCACGCTTTTACCAACCACACACCCACCAGCCGTCAGTGCACCCTTCCACCATGCACACACACCTCCAGGCGGCAGTGCAGCCTTTTACCAAGCACACACACCACCAGCCATCAGTGCACAATTTCTACAGGCAGTCACACACACCACCAGCCATCAGTGCATGCATCAATTGTTAACGCATCCACAATTAACTATTGTAGCAATCTCAGTATGGTACACTTTACTTTTAAACATATTCATGTAAAGCACAGCATGCCACCATTGCTACAATTCCAATCTAACCCACATAATTCCACTACACACCACATGCACACACTCCATAACACATGGCGAAAAGACATTGCCATTTACAATGCCATTAGCTCAAACTCAAATAAATTCGAGCCCGATTGCTTTTCCAATGCTTGTTTAATGAGATAACTGTCTCCTTCAACAATGATTCATAGTTTAATGCGACTACTTCTTCTAATTTGGCAGAAACTTTAATCCCCAGATAAGTATCAGTATTACAGACTCCTTGTATTGGAGTCAGTGAGCTATAATTCATCACTATTTGAGTCTTATTTGTGTTCAATCTGTAACCTGAGACAGACCTGAATCTACTTGCCTCCAAGATGATCCCACTTTTATTAGTTTTAAATCTGTCCCAAGTTATGAGGCCACTGTTGACGAAATTGTCCCCCCCTTAGAACGTAATCTATTCATACAATTTCGCTATAAGTCCCTAAATTTTCTGTAACAAGTGGCATTGTAATGTCTCCACTGATGACCTATGTCCATATTGTAAAACAAGTCCAGAATCTATCGTACACCTGCTATTTTTTTGTCTCCATTACAAATCCCTGAGGCGCAAGTGGATTATCCCTTTGTGCAGACTGGTCGGCCCTGGCCACTACCTTGGGGTGATGAGAATTTTGCTCACGGACACACGTAGGGTAAAAGTATTTGGCTTGGCCAAATACTGGTATTCACTATGGATCCAGCGTTTTAAATGTATTGGATGAATTGTTTATCTCTGTTTTTATCTTTTACTGCTTTCTATGGTAGCCATGTGCTCTTTTAACAATGGTTTTTATATGTTTTATCCTTAAAGTGTTTTATTTTAGTCTTGTGATGTGTACTTTTTAAGGTCCTTCTGTGATCGAAATAAAGTTATACATGTATTACTTTTTGGTTATTAACAATCCCATGAAGGGATCAGGGGCACAGTGAAAACAGAAACAAACCTTATTTCGTTATTCACAGTATCACACAGACTTTACTAAGGAGAATAAGCACTTTCAAGTAAAAAATATTTATCACTACAGGTATTTATTACTACAGGAACAATCTGTTTCTCAGTACATCTAAAACAACTACACCTAATGTTATAAAAAGTGCAAGAAGGTACATTATAAATAACTAGAATAAATTAACAGTAATATCATTGTTAAAATGTCATTTAAAATGTAATCTGGAACCTATCACTCTAACATCTACTTCTATGCGCTATACTGCAGTAGCATGGAAGTCAGAGCAACTTGCAGTCTAGAGATTGTTAGGGAGAGAAAATGCACTGCATAACTTGTTGACAGCAAAGGCTATCTTTATTAGTGGCAGCACAAAGATAGTGTTTATTTATTTATTTAAAAAGTTTTATATAGCGCTGGCTGGACCCGGAGGTATCAGAGCGCTTTACGTAGGGTTCCACAGAAATTATGAAATTACTTCAGTTGCACGTTACATCAGTTACTAGAAAAATATTTCAAGAGTGTAGAAGACGAAATAAATGGAGTTTAGAAGGGTAAAGGTGTAGGAGTTAGATAGAATGGAGAGACAAAGGAGGGTCTGCCCAAAGCCTGGCTGGGTAGGTGACGACCGAGGGCGAAGTCCACAGTCCATCTCCTTTTTAGCTATGAGGTAGCTCCACCGGACATCAGCCAAACAGCAAGGTCTCAACGGGAAAGTAATTAAAGAGCAAAAGCAGTGGCAGGGAAGAAATGAGACAAATGTCAGAAGTCCGGCTGGGTAGGTGACGGCCATGGCGGTGTGCCGGAGCCAATCTCCCCTATAGCTGTTGGTGCAGCTCCGCCGGGAATTGGCCATGTATGCTTTTCGGGTTCCACCAGAACAGAGAGAGGAACAGGAGGTGATCCAACGTCAAGACTCAAGAGGGTTAGGGGGTAAGGAGGAGGGGGAGGAGGGAAGTAAGGTCAGGAGAGACATCGGTCCTGTTGTTACTGGGGAGAGCCTTCCGCAATGTTCTCCTGCTGGCCACTGGTCCAAAGATGGTGAGAGGAGAGGTGAGGAAGGGACAGACTCCAGGTTCAGAGCTCCTCTTGGTGAAAAGTCTCCTCTTAAGGTCAGGCAAGGAGTGAAAACCCCTGTGGGTCCCCACATCTGGGTCCTTTTCAATGATTGCTAAGACCCTTCCTGGAGGCCTGCTATTACTGCTTTCCCCCCTCAGGGTGCCTCTGGGGTGCCCCTGTGCCATACCTGAAAATGGGAGGGATGGCCGCCATTTTGGAGTCATGCGGGGCACCTCAGGGTCTCCTTCCCTCTCGCCTACAGTGCTCACACGCTGCACCTTTAGCTATGCCAGCATGAATTCCCCCGCAAACACACACTGCAGTGGCAGTCAGTCGGTCTTCCTCCAGGACGCAGCATTATCAGCTTCAGGCAAGATGTAGCATCCGCGAAGTGTGAATTGTGTGGCAATAGGGGAGACCATCTCTGGCAGAATCTCGGGTGATAATCAGCTAACAAGTGATCCAGTGGCCCTGCTTATGTACTAACATTAATCAGAGGTCGGAACTTATAACATAAGTTTAAGAATGTCTGACTTAGATTATGTGCATCAAGGTATGCATCCTAAACGTTTCCTTATGAACGTATAAGGTAAAGCATGTAAATTAAGACTACGTTATTTTGGGTATATGTCTGTATGTGTTCATAATTAACCTTGACATGGTAGAAAGTTGACATTTGACCAGGCAAATGTTGCATCGAAGGGCTTGACGGTTTCACTGTTCTTAGAAAGATAAACTCAAACTGCATCTGTGTTGAATGGCAGACATGATAGTGATTCTGCATGAATCGGAAAAGATGGTGACTCCTATTTTGTGAGACAGGGAAGATGGCAACCTCCTCTTGTCAAGATTGAGTCGAGGCCCACGTAACATGAAGTCGGACCATAGGGACTTTACGTCAAGTGGGCCTGACTTACATATTGTGAAAAGTGTGTACTGAACACAAATTGTTAATGGTGGATTGGTCAAGTAGGCCTGACTTACATGTTGTGAAAAGCGTGTACTCAACACTAATTGTTAATGGTGGATTGTTATCACATCTAACAAAAGCCTATTGGCAGTTACTTGGTTAGAATTTCCAAGACTACCAGCAGCAGGCCAGTATTTTGGCACTGGTGACCCACTCAAACAAACCACGGTGATAGAAGATTTGTACTATGAAAATCCTTATTAGTTTCTCTTTGGAGGGAATTCTATATTAATTTGAGTACTGTTATTTTTGACATATTTGCAAATATTCTATGGGTTACCTAATGGTAGCTTTGTGGGAAAGCTTATGCTCAATATAGTAAGTCTGAGATGGTTATGGGGGCAACCCAGTAACAAAGGATGTAGGCCTGATTGCTCCACTGGGAAAAACATATTTCAGGTATAGGTATGATCTGTTCAATATGAAAATATAAGACATAGTCAAATAACCCTGACTTGTTTATTATGAAACTCATATTTTAGGGTCAGTAGACCTTAAGGAGTATATTGTTATTCCACAGTATTAAAACCTGCAGAGATCTAACTGGTTACTTGAAATCTCACAGATTATTAACTCTGTAGGCAAGGGTTTAATGTTGAGCACTTCCTTTGACAAACTCTAGTGAGAGAAGATTTGCACTGTAATAATTCTTGCTAGAATCCCTTCTGAAGGCCTGACAGGCTAATGTGATCGTCAGGATCCAGTGAAGACCGTAGTAGGTTTAAAAGACTGGTGCTCATCCTTGACAAATGTTTGACCACAGGAGACCCCCTCTTCTTGGATCCGTTTGATCTTTTAACCTTTCAGAACTGGTATTTCAACTAGTCAGTGGGTCCGTAAGTAAGGCTACACCACCACATGCACAGCACACCTTCGCGTGTGTGCTGAAAATAATTCACAACTCACATGGCTATCTCCACTTTTGTAGCCACATCACTATTCACGTTCCTTGGTCCTGAAGAAAGCCTCATTACTATCAGGGAGGCTGAAACATGTTGATCAGTATTTAGGAGATATTGAAGACCCATTTTTCATCTTCATTATATCCCTGCTTTGTTTTTAACGTGTCCTAGGACCCTGTGAATAAATTATTCCCGGTTGAGAATCCTAGAGACATTTTTCACCTCACCACTTTTTGAGCACATACCACACTGTCAAATAAAAAAAACTGCTCCGCTGTAACTCAGGCGTTGAAGCTCAGCTGGGTTGCACTCGGCAGCTCAGCTGGGAACCCGATGATGAAGCATGCTACCAGCCGGTTGGTGGGGGAGGGTTCTTCTTTCAAATCCACTGGATTTTTGTGCGCCATTCCTTGACACTGAGTCAGAAAAACTCAAGGATTCATTAACAGGTCCGTCCACGTTGTTTCATTTATTAGGCTAATTTGTCTGACAGCATTTAGTAATAAAAAATATGTATTAATAATTATATGCATATGTGCATACATGCATGCATACACACTTAACGTATATACACAAACACATACATTGGAAGGTTTTGGATCAACCCTTTTGCTCTACTGGTCTTTAAGACTGTCATATGCTCTCTGCTTCCATCTATGGACAGTGTAATGCATAGGGAAATGGGTCAGCCAACTTCAGTCGATGGCTCTCTTGCACTGTGAGTAAATGCATTTATCTGATTACACATGCACTTCTGCCTGAAATGAGGGAGCTTCAGTGTCACTGCTGTTTGGACAGTCCTAGTTTTCTATTGTCTCCTTCGCAGTCCCCTTTCATTTCTTTCCTACTCCTTTTTATTTTAGTTTTGAACCATACTATAGCTCCCCAGACAGTCCTAATGGCCTGCTTGCCTGAAGCTCATTTCATCGTTTGAACTGCATCTCCTCCTATATGGCAACTGCCTCTAAACCAGGCAACCATCATGAAATGGCATTGGTCATAGAGTGTCATTGCTTTACCATGCCAAGGTGGCCTACACTTCGGTTCTAAATGTGGCGCTGTGGATCTTTAAAGCAATGATACACTATGTAGAGTGTCATTGCAAGATGGTCTCCCACAACAGCCGTTCATTTGGTTTTTTACCGAAACCATATGCCCGACATGTTTAGGCCTTATAATGTTTTTTCTTTTCTACTTTTATTCTTGTAATTTATCTTCCATATATTGTTGATTTTGTGTATATGTTTTATAGTGAATGTATAAGTTAGTGAATGTAAAAATGAGTCAGTGGATGGATGAAAAAATGCCTTAGTGAAGAAAGAGTGGTATAGTACCATTTATAATCGCCTATTGAGTACCTAAACCTATCAATGACTGAAAAGGCACTTCTGTTTATAAGACAGACCTTTTGACATTGCTAATGCTTGTTTTGAGTGAATTACGCTAACTTTCATTTACTTGGACTACCTCCTTTTAAGTGTCAAGGATTTTGTATGAGTTAAACCTACTCCCTAGAAGGATGGTTTACTCACAGGAAGAGTAACTAACTCACATGAAGACTACTTTCTAGGGGAGACAACCTTTACAACGCAACTTTTACTATGCAGTGCCATTACGACGCAACTTTTACAATGCAAACCATTACAACGCATTGCGCTGGGGGGCGCTCTAGGATAGGGAATAGGTTTAATTTACTATCCAACACCTTCCCTACTATCCACGGGGACTGGAGTTGGAATAGTAAATTAAACTATTCACTATCCAGCGCCCCAAAGCACTATGCGTTGTAATGGTATGCGTTGTAAAAGTTGCGTCGTAATGGCATGCGTTGTGAAAGCATGCGTTGTGATGTCATACATCCCTTTCTAGTGAGTGAGACTGTCTCATAGTGATTGAGATGGGCAGTCAATAAGTGGCACTGCTTTCCAGTCAGTGGCAAAAGTGTTTCCTGTAAGTGACACTACCCTGGAATGTCACTGTCAGTCAGTGAGTGACACTGCCTTCCAGTGAGTGACATTGATTCCCACCTGGTTAACACTTAACCATAGTAGTAAGGCAACTTCACTTAAACATAGTAGTAAGGCAACTTGCCCGTAGCAAAGAGACACAGCAAACAACTTCTTGCTAGGTTCCAATTATGTAATCTCATTGGGCCGTAGATGGCAGCTGTTCCTTATTATGAAATACATCACTATTAAGGTCTTGTAGGAAACCACATGTATATTTGTACTGAATTCTATTATTTCTTCTTACCCCAAACAGGACTTTTTGAAGTATTACAGCAAGGCAGGCGTTGATATTACTCAGCTGGAGGTGAGCGCTTGCTTCCCATTATTGTTCTCTTTTATGTCTATCCAGTATGTTATACAAACTATGTAAAGCTTGTTTTGGAAAAACACTGCATGCATACATTTTAGTAAATGACTGCATAAGCTTCACATAAGAGGCATTATAGATCCACAAATTTCCCAATAGGCTCTTCAACCTATATCACCACAATTGATCAACTACTAGCAGTTCAAAACAATCCAACCACAATGGAAATCTTGTGCAAGTGCAAAACATTGTTGTGTGAGGGCAATGAGACACACTGCTGGGCAGGGGAAGGCCAGCACAAGACTGTACAATGACAATGAGTCAAGATTCTATACAAGGGGGCATGGCCTGCAACATGGTTGAGTACGTCGTACTCACTGAGAGCTCCTACCGGAGCAGCTAATCTGAACAATATCCTGCCATTCCAAATGGAAACTGAAGCCTCCCAAGTGGTGTTGGAAGATAGCTGCATACTGCTGATCGATTACCTTTCTGTTCCCGGGCCGTCCTGCCTGCCAGGATGACACATGCCTGGTACGGAGTCTCTCTTGCTGGCGCCTGACAAGATAGTAGCCCGCCAAGAGTGATTGCTGCTGGAGGCTCACCTGCATGACTGCTGAGGTAGAGAGGAGATGTACCAGCCTACAGAGACTCCTGACTGTATGCAGCGGACAGACGGAACTTCGGCCCGTCTGCCCAACCTCACTGACCGAATATCATCGAAACGCAGAGCAATAATCGCTTGGACCCGAATTTGAAATTTCCTCGAGTGTCCCCCAACCTTGGCTGAGACACGTCCAGCCCACCTAGGGCAGTCAACGTCCCTTCCCGACACATTGTCCTGATGAAGACCCGGCGCGACCACCAATAGGGGCACATTTAGGGTTGAAACGTCAACGCTTACTCAAGGCCCAGACTAACCAAGACCCCACACAACAAAAGAAAAGAGTCTTTGGTGTGAAAGCATTATCTGGCCTATCTCTCACCTGTACGTAAAAACCACAACCACCTTGTATATACTGTACACTTGTAAAGCACTGAGCACTTATGTCACAAGATCACCCACCCATCCATGTTATTATCTTATGTTGAATTCTGATACAAAGAAACAGCACAAAGCATTTAAATTTCTGTTTCCATTTCTTCAAAGAGAATTGTTTTACTACACAGGCGCTGTACAAAGGTTGCTATCGGATTTTACAAGTGCATTATTTGCACCATTAAGTAACATACCTTCTACCCGACAGAACCACTTGTTGTTAGACTAGCCTACAGATAGAGCGCTGCAGCCCAGAGTCCACGGTATTGTGCCTGACGCCCCTCTATCCCCGCACTCCCTCACCAACAACTGCTACAGCGGCCACTGGTGAGAGACATCGCGCGGCCCATGCCGGCCACTAGATAGAGTGCCCGGCAGGTTAGGCTGAAGCAAAGCAACGGACCGGTTGCGCATATAGGTAATACGTGGCCCACATCTGAGAAACAGAGGCCTTTGTGGGTCATCAGCTGACCTGAGAGGTAGGGCGGGAAGGGAAAGAACAGCCGCCGGCCTGCTGTCTAGAAGGCGGCCCTGCGGAGCAAGAGGAGTTTGTGCTGCTGGCCAAGCGAAGGAGCGGATTGTCTGGCCTCGCGGAGCTTGGGGCCAGCGGGTATCTGTGTTGCCGGTGATCCGAGGGGGCAGCTGTGGCGAGACATGGATCTGAGCCCCACAAATCCTCTACTATCCTCCACACAAGGGAGGTGGGAGCCGATGGACTAGAGTCCTGCCGCGCGGACGAAAGAGGCCGCACGGTAGAGACTGGGCATGCCCATCGAGTCAAGATCCAGAACGGAGAGGGGTCAGTGGTGATACAGCGGAGCAACTGTGCTACCGGTAAGATGAGACAGGGAGAGGTGCCCCCGGGCCCCTGACCCACAGAAGAACACCACTGACCGGACCTAGGCTGAGGTCAGAGTTGCACCCTATGGGGATTGAAGGAGACTTGGCAACATATACTGCACTGGCTGCTGCTGCCAGCCATTGAGAAGGTACCCTGTGCCGACTTGATGGGGGCCCACTTCTGGACTGAAGGAGGAGACTGGTCTCATTATCACTGAAAGCCGCCGGGGAGAGGAGATCACGTCGGTCCATTGAGAGGAGAGCGGGTTACTGACTGCCCCCCACTGTCCTCTTCCTCTGTCTCCTTGCTGTTACATAAGGTGAGATACGGACATCACTCACAATCATTGGCCTGGTCCATACACAATAGTGGCAAAAGATAAAGACCCAAGCCGTCCCGTCAGGGAAAGCTAGACCACTTCATAAAAGTCCACAGGCAGAGGCCACAGAGGGTACACAACCCCTGTCAGACACGGCAGTACTGCTTTCGGCGATACAATCCTCAAGGGAGGCGTTGGAAAACAAAATAGGAGAGGTATGCTCCAAGGTGGGACTTTTGTGACAAGATCTCTGCCAGATATCGGAGACAGTAGCGGAAGTGGAAACGTGAGGCTCAGAGCTGGAAGACACGGTACGAGAACTCCAGAAGGGGGTGACGGAACTTCGCACCACTAACGTGGATGTATTGTGGTGTGTGGAAGATGCTGAAAACAGAGCCTGGAGAAATAACCTCTGCTTTGTGGGATTTCCGGAGGGGGTGGAGGGAGCCAATGTGCCCTTGTTCTTGGCAGCCTGGCACAAAGACATTATTTCACCCAAGCATTTTCTCGGCATGCTTTGTCATAGAGAGGGCACACCAGGCATTAAGTGTAAGGCCGCCTCCTGGCACGCCACCCAGACCGATAATAGCGAGGTTCCTTAACTTCCTGGACAGAGATATGATCCAGCAAAACGTGCGCCAAAACAAGTCTGACACACAAATGCTAAATTAATGGTGTTCCCAGACCACAGCCAGGATGTCCAATGTCAAAGACCTTTTGACTCTGTTAAAGTGAAGCTCAAGGCCTTACAAATATAGTACATGCTCCTTTTTCCTGCGAAGCTGAATGTTATCTACTCAGGAAAGACCCAGTTCTTTCAAACTCCAGAGGAAGCGTGGGCCTGGGTTGGGGGAGGCTGATTCAACACTCCTAAAGATACCTGATTTGGCATGACAGCCAACGTCTCCACTGGAGATCAGACCAAAGGACTCGGTGCGGAGGAAGCGCAGAACGAGCCGGAGTCTAAGCCGTGCTGCTGCCGAAACGCCATACACTCTGAGAGGAGCTACCCAGGGCAAGAGACGCATTGCTGGCATAGGAAATGACCCGGACCTGGCAGAGACTGGGGCCACACTGGTACCACCTCACTGGAGGCCTATTCGGATCCTGACGAGACCGGGCTGTCCACGGGATCTGAGAGTATATACCCTTTGGCTGCTGAAATCCCTGCCATGGAGCAAGACGCAGAGACTGGCCTGCAACCACGACCGGAAAAACTGCTAAAACTGGACATGAATGAGTCAGGATCATGCACCTAAATATCGGCAGAAGGGATTTTTCAACCAAATGTTTAGCTCTCCACATGCCCCCTAGCGAAGATTTGTGAAAATGTACTCGTACACATTGTTACATGGTTTGGAAGTTCTTAGGAGCTACTTTGTTGGGTGATGAGTAATTCCTTGTGGGTGTGGCCGACACACCTCTCCGTCTTCTCCGGCACACTGCTGTTTCTCTTGAATGAGGTGGTATGGTGGGAGGAATACAAGTTATGGTTGTGTTTTGTTATTGCTTTTTGTTGATTGCGTGGCCTACTAAGGGACAAAGACCCCTAAGGGTGTAGGATGGTGTTCTGAGTTTGACATACACAGTTGAAACAATGAAAGACCATACCCCATGGCCGAGATTACACCTGTTGTAAGGCCAAGTCTCACGGTGTTGACGTGGAACATCTATCGTCTGAGGGACAAAATTAAAAAGGGCCTGGTGGTGCAATACATTAGGAGAATTCACCCAAATGTAGTGATGCTCCAGGAGACACATTTACAGGGTACCCACTGTATATTCCTGGGCCAAGGGGCATACACAGTGTTTGCACATTCAAGTTATTCCACTGGGTCACGGGGGTAGCCATATTAATTAAGAAATTACCCCCTTTGCGGGAGGTACGTCACTGGCTGGATCTCATGGGAAGATACGTAGGTGTCACAGGACAATGGGGAAGGCGTGACATGACCCGAATTTGCACGTATGCGCCACCGAGACTCCAGGCAACCACACTTGGCAAGGTTGTAGACATCCTTCTCAAGACACCGTCCTTTCTCCATGTGCTAGGAGGTGATTTTAAGGATGTTTGGTATGTATAGATTGTATTTGACACTGCAGCCATTAGGCCTTACTACATTTTACGTTTGTCACTAAGAGACAGTAATATTGGCGTTGTTAGATAAACTAATATTCACCCTTTTAATTTGGTGCAACAAATATTTACCCATTTGGAGATAGAAATCTTAATGCACACTTTCCCCATGGTAATTTTCTACAGTGCTAAATATTATTGAATTTTCACAGTGATGTTAGTGACATTATGAAGATCATGATAATGCAAAAATGATTTTAGTGCAATGACTTTTAATAATTGTTCTTCATGTAGTCATTTCTTGAATAATGATCACTAACCCTTTTGTTGTTTCTACTTATGAAAAGCAAGCCTCATTCCTTTCCTTTTGTCTTTAAATGCATTTATTTATAACACTTACAACATTTCTTTTGAAACTAAGCACAGAAATTTACTGAAACACAGAAATTTTCTTTCACCTTTTAAAAAGCAGTAATTATATACCATCAGATCCACAGATGTGCTTTTTAGGAAAGCTACAGGAAATTAAGTCCTTACTTTTATCCTTTCTCTTTTATCCACAATAATGAAGCTGTATTTGTAACTTTCAAAATTAGTAGTCTTTAATGCACGTGCTTTTATGCCATTTTGTACTAACTTAAAACCTAGTTGCCACAGTGTTTATTTTTAGATTGTGCCTGGGTAAAGCCTGTGTTATTTATTCAGCTGTGTTTTATGACCGGCAGGCGTGGTTTCTACACTTTTTCAGGAGAAAAGGCCTTGTGCCTAGGACTGGTAAATCCTGTTTGAAATTTAATGGCACAGGGCCCCTTATAATGCCATCTGTTTCCAATATTACTGCAATGTGCTGTATTCTAATGTCCTCACAGAAACCCCAAAAAGATAAGCCACTCATTACCTCCCTTTGCTCTGACAGACAGCTTCCTTTGGACAGACAACTTGAGCAGCTGTTAAGAGCTCTCTTTCTGGTGCTGGGATTGAGGCTCAGTTAAAAGCCAGGCATTCCAAGCCAGTCACAATCTATTGTGTGCAGTGTGGTAAAAGAAGGACACTTTTATTTTAGCAGCAACCAATTACTCATATAATGTGAATGACTTTTAATATTTAATATAATGTATCTAAGGATAGTGCCTTAACATTTTGCACAACTGATAGACAATACTAACAACATGTTGGGCATCTATTTTTAATTTTGTTAAGTCCTAGTTGCATAAAACACACAAATTCATTTTTCTCCTTGAGGCCTACCTTTCCCTATTGAGTGCCATTTTTTTTTCTACGTAAAGTTAGTTTTAACATTATATAACTCTGGCTATACTCAAAGGTCTCAAAGCACTTTATTTGTTGTGAGATAACATTTTCTCTTTTTATATGGAATGCTAGGCAATTCTGCTTCCATTTTTTATTCTAACTTTTTACCATTGTGGCAATATAATAATAGAATGTACATACATCTATACTTTGTTACTGTTTTTACTTGCCATAGTATCGTGCAGTTACTTAACATATTTTATATCATTCATTCTTTGAAGTTTAAAGTGTAATTGTTCCAATGGAATCTGCAGAACACAATGACGACAACAAACCAAATTGAGCTAATTCCAGACATTTTTAAGAAGGGGCCACACACTCATAACACACAACACAGTTTGCAAAGTCAAGACATCCTTACACAAAGAGTACAGTCGCTACTCACTCAAACAAGTACTTCACAAGTATTACCACCAGTGTCAGTCCACAAACCTCATAGACACTCAAACACACAATCAACCCACAAACCAACACTAGGAAAAAAACAAGAGGCAGCCCACAGACTGTACTCTAACCAAACCAATAGAAAATACACAATCAAACATATCTTGTCAACTCTTTCCCTGAAACAGACACTGCTCAACATACTGAATCTTCTTAAAATCAAATGACTCATTTACTGGCCATCGTAAATCAGGATCCTTTTTGTACATGTGTTCCATAGTGTACTATACATGTATGAAAGAAATACCATATGTAATGTACATAAACCTATTAAGTATCCCCTCTAGGGGAGCCGGCTGATTACTTTCTAAATCCATATTGGTACCTCCAAGACAGCAACACATTCTACGAAGTGTGTTAGGAGCAGGCATGCCAAAAATACTATAATAAAATATAATATTATATAAAATAGTATTTATTTCAAGTGTAAAACATAGAGACAGACATCTCCTCATTACCTGCCTTTGTTTGTTGCAATAAACAAACAAACAAAACCAGAATCTTGGCCAAGCAAATCCAAAATCAAGAGTGCCACTTCAGTGACCTTACCAAAGAAGACAGGCTCTAGCCGCAGACCTTTTCCAAAATACGCCGAATTACCATTTGGTTTGGCAGAGTGTTTGCAAACACTCTGTGCCTTTACCAAATCATAAGGCATGCCTATTACAGGGGCTGAAGACCCACCCAAAACAAGATAGGGTAAAACCCCCAAGCCTTTACAAGAAGAGACTGAATTACCAAATGGCCTGGCGGAACACTCAAGAGCACTCCGTATCTCTACTTACGAATTTTACTAAATGACAGAAGTCTCCAGCCTCCACCTGCCAAGCTCTGGATTGACCCAATGGTCACTGGAAAAACATATGCCAAAGGAGATCTCAGTCGGGACCGGCCATCACCTGGAGGGTCAGATTAGGAAAACCGGAAAACACATTGGTCTGCAAAGACAAAGGGTCTCCTCGTTCAGGGTACCTCCTCCATAGATTCCGGCCCTCCCTCAAGACCGCTCTTTCTGATGGCCGCGTCTCCAATGAGTACCTGTTTGGGGGCCAATTTGTAGAACAATTCGCCTTTTTAAGGGCTCACTGGTGCAGGGGTTTATCCTTATCTGTCCACTCGTCCTTAAACCAACATATAGAAATTGGCACTGAAGCTGGCATATAAAATAACAAGGTTATTAATCACTCATGAGTGGGACTACATCAATACAACACCTTCGGGCACTGTATGAGGTAGTCCATGGGATACAGAAACCAAAGGCCTTTTATACCCTATTTACTGCTGAGTAAGCATGGAGACTCAAAGAGGAGGTACAGGCATATACAGGAATAGTTATTGACTAACATGGGCAGACAGAAATTGCTTGGTAACAAAGTGGGAGGGAAATAGTACTGCCTACTTCAGTTGGAATAGCCTGACAGTTACATTCTAAAACAGGTGCATTCTAGCAGCTACAGGCCTTTCTGAGCATGCGCAGTGCTCTGGCTCAGTACTGAAGACGTTAACTACAGTTGATGACTCAAGCGAAATAGAAAGGCAAGCAAAAGTGAAGACGGCAGAATCACATGGCTAAAACATGGCTAATGCAAATGGATGCCACAAACAAAATGGCTTCAGCTTATGCTAACAGTAATTCCTGTGATTTCCACAGATGGACATATGACTTAAAAAGTTGTTCTGGGAAACAACTCAGAATTCGTTTTTCTGAGGTGACCTTCACTTTAAAAAAAAAGTTTCTCTTATGGATCATATGTTGAGAGACTGACTTCCTGCTGGAATGATAACCAGTTTGCCCTGAAATTGTAGACTTAAAGTTGGCAAATCCATGTCTCATCCATGTCCTTGCTCATGGAAAACTGCCACAGCAAAGTCTGGGTTAATATTTCATGGAAAGAAAGCAGAAGATGGTTCTAGAATAGAAATATTTAGGATATTTCTCTGTTCTCATATCATCGACCACAGAGCAGGTAAACACAGGGTTCATCCTTGCTTTGTGGATGTGATGTGGTGTTGTGTTCTCAGTAGGAATGGAGACAAAGGTTGCCACGCTGCGAAAATTGGGGTTTGGTTATTAGAAAATAAACACCTATTCTTGCACCAGTGTGGCATGGCCATGGATGTCTTGAATTTCTGAATCATTTACCACCAAAAATTCTAAACCTATGGAGCAGTGACTAGGATACTGAAATGTTAATCTTCTGCCATAAATTCCCCAGTGTATAGATTTCCAAAGACAAAATAAGAAGGCACTGCATAGCAACAAAAGCATGTTACTTATATCACAAACCTTGAAAACGATTTATGTCTGGTTTGATTTTATCATTTTCAAAATTAGTAAACATGTTCATAGCATGTGTGATTGTGGATAATCATGCTCTCCATACTCCTGCTATCTTGTGTTTCGAAGAAGTCTTTCGTGTCATGAGGTATAGTGACGCCTTCCTTAGTTGGTAATGCGCATGCACACTGGCTCCATTGCTAGGTTTCTTTTTCCACCAACTGGTTCGGTCGTGTACCAATTGGGCTGCATGATCGTACCTAGCACTGCCAACTGCTAGGCTCTCTCAGTCGCTTGACTCCTGTTCTTATGGAAGAAATCACTGTGACGAATCTCCGATCCCATTTCTTTTTTTGTCTCTACTCTATGAACACCAAAACCAGGCTCTCATGGTGCCTCACAATGGGGTCCTGGCCTCCTCCCGGTACCCTCTGCCCATCGTCTCCAGAATTGATGAGAATGCTAGGTCAGTGATGGAGATGACGCTCTTCCAATACTGCCCCCAGAGCCATTCAAAGATCCCCTGAACTGACCATTATCAAGTCTGCAATCTCTGCCCCTCCCCTGAGCATGATGACACCACGTGCCATTCATGCCTCACCTTCCGATTAAAGAAGACTCTTCAGTACCGATGCAGCTGGAGTTAGGCCCTTCAGGGAATGCAGAGACAGGAGTGCGACAACACCCTCAGCAACTTTGGAAAATGCGACATCAAGACGGAAGAAGCAGCCAATGCCTCAGTGGCCCAGCTGACCCAGTCCAGTTCAGAGGCGAGGCCACACTCCAAGTCCATGGGAGAACAACTGCAAGACCCTGAGGCTTAAAAATCTTGAAACACTTCATTTGTGAGTATGGCTGGCACCCACACACAACCCACGGCTGCACATTGATTATGTGTACAGGGTTGGGCATCGACCCTAGACTCTTAACAACAACCTGTCAGGTCATCGCTTCCTTAAGGCCATGGTTGGCACTGAGAAAAGTCTTTTGAGCCAACAATGCTTCTTTCTCTGGCCACAAAGATCCTACAGAAGCCTCAGGCTCCTTTGGAGCTGCCAGTCACCACGACTCCAGCACTGCAGTCAACACCGGTACAACAGTCCACACTGACACTGAAGCCAACACCTAAGACATCATCAGCAACAAACCTCACAATGGTGCCGAAATCAACCTCCTTGTTGAAGAGAGGCGTGACACCCAAGACACATTCAGCGCTGAAAACACTCTCAAATGCCACCTCCAAAGATTTAGAGCAGCCTATTCTCCCGCAGAGGATGTGAGATGCTCACCAGAAGCATCTGTTTATTTGCTTGCAGACGGGCAAAAGCCGCTGCCGAAGTAACATGAAACTCTACGAAGGAAAAGGAAATTCACCTTTGAGGAGCAGCTAAGAGCACCAATGGTAAGAAATGGGTGTGCTAAAAAACCCTTTTTAAAGTTTTTTAAAGAAATAATAGTGTTGCAAGATACAGTGCCGTTGTTCAGGGGACTGCTGCTTTACAGTTTAAGTAGAGCAACATATTCTACAAACAGAATATGATTTTTACAGTGTAAAAGCATCTTTTCGTAGCGTGTATTGCTGTTGATTCACATGCGCCCACCTGCCTCGCTTTAAGCCACTGGTTGTTGCAGGTGTACACTTCTTTACTTACATACTTAAATTCTTTGTATATAGCTTCTTGCTTGGCCTCCCAACTGTCCTATCCACTGCTCTATCTCTACGCTCACCCGCTGTGAGTAGAACAACCTAACAAAGGAGAAGGTACCCATGTGCATTGCCAACTAAGGGAGGAATCAACAGCACTATGCACCAGAAACAGTTGCTTACAGAGTAACATATTCCTTATGTGGATTAGCAATAATTACTGTTGGAGTTGTAGGCTGGCTGGGATGCTGGCTTCTTACTAAGCCAAGGCTTTCATGACCATACACAGCTCATTATCTGCAAGCATATGGAATTTTCATGAGAACTGAATGCTGAAACAATCAATGACATTGGGTTTAAATCTTGAAATTTCAGTAGCCAATTAAGAGCAAATCCAGTAATGTTCATTAAGTATGACTTTCATATTGGCACAATTGAGCTGAAAGCAGAATTCGAATTGTGATATAAGGACAACATCTATGCCCCAGTATATTTTCAAGGAATAACATAAAATATTTGGGACTTATGCTGTACTATGAAGGATCAAAATCTGTTCAAATAATTTCAAGTGCGCCTTGGGATGTTCTATGTTTTGCAGAAAGCTGTCGAGGTTATGTGCTTCGTACCAAAGCGCTGCAATGATATGATGAATCTTGGGCGGCTGCAAGGATTTGAGGTAAGCAATGGTACTGAAAAATATGGCGATCACCAAATATCCAAATCCTGGAGATAAGTATCTTTATAAATGGTCTCTTAAAACAAATGCAATTCCCCATTTTCTTTATCGTTTAAAAAGGTTCAGAGGCACCTTCTTGTTATCAGTGTTTCCCTGAAATTTCAACTGCTTTTTGGTAAGGGATGTTTGTAAAATATAAAGCTTATAAAACTGTTCAGAGGGTCAGAAGCCAGAACGATTATGGTGCTGCTCAGATCCCATGGTGAGATGATGAACCCACTAATGGTTATTGAATTATTACGCAATTTTATTCTGCATGATCTTTCAGGGTAAAATCACAGCTCAGGGAAAGCTTCTCCAGCAGGATACATTCAGTGTCGGAGAGCAGGATGGCGGCTTCTTGACCCGGCCAAAGGAGCGACGTGTCTTCCTTTTTGAGCAGATCATCATCTTCAGTGAACCAATTGATAAGAAGAAAGGCTTTTCCTTGCCTGGGTACATCTTCAAGAATAGCATCAAGGTAACATGATGGCCTCATAATGCCTCTGCCAATGTACGGTCTATAAAATAACATGAACACATTCAGATATCAGGAACTCTGCATGTTGGAAATGATCTGGAATGGTTCTCAGATGACTTGAGATGTGTGCAAAGAATTTCTTATTTCTTTTTGGTATGCCCTTCTTCGTAGTGCTTCTCTGGAAGTGCAAATATAGAAAATGTACTTTGTATGGGCCTTATCAGAGTCTCCAATTTAAAAAAAATGTGTTAACATATAAAATACCCTTTCCTAGCATTGCAAAAGCAGCAACTGGACTGCCAAAAATATCCCAGTTTCCCCAAAGTGCCTGTCTCCAGCTCTTATAGTGACAGAATTCTCTTTTGTCCCCTCATAACCAACTACTGCACGCTGGCATTCTGATCAACTGGTACATATCATGTTCTACAGCCTCTGTCGGCCTCTGGCTGTATGCCTAGAATAGTGTTCTGCTACATGAATGTTTTTACAGAAAGAGCTGTGTGATGTTAATGATGAAGCACAACCCTAATTCAGAGAAAAGAGAAAGCAAATGGACCTAGCCATTCTTAAACCATGGAGGGTTCGAGGGGATAGAGGCATTTTTCTTAGTTGAGATGCTGGAGGTAGTTTAGGTTGTAAACAATAGATGACTTAAACTATGGGGCTTATTTCAGTGTTGGCTGTTGGACCGCCGACAGCTATCGAGGCAGTCAAGAGACTGCCCAACAAGCAGTTTGCGGTCCGACCATCGAATTATGATCGACGACCGTGCGGCCGGTCAGAAAGTGGTATGTTTACACGGCGCCCTATGCTGCGGCCCAGGAAAAGGGAGACAGCACAACCCGCATATAAACATAGCACTTTCTGATCATCTATACACCGTGTGCCATGCATCATGTAGTGCATGGCACGCCATACATGAATGTGTGTGGGGGGCACTACATGTTCCCTCAGGGCCACTTTACAGTGACCCATTTGGGACAGGCCTTGTTTTTGGTCCCAAAGTCCATTTCCAAAAGCCTTTTAATGGCAGTCAGACCACTGTGGAAAGGCTATCGGAAAGTGACATTGTAATCCCTATGGCGGTGCCACAAAAGTAGTATCAAGACCATAGTACAAAATGGACATAAAATGACAGTTGGGAAGCATTTAGGTTCAAAAAGGAGACCTCTAGGCCATTTTCCAAAACTAGCAAGATAAAGACTAGAACATCAGATGCATCTCTGTTCCCTCTAAAAATAAAATAAAATAAGATGGTTTCATTTTAAAGACAATGGTGCAGAACATCTTCACTCATGTGGTGGTTTGCTTATCAATTTTTAGCGTAACCTTTTCCATGCTCATGACGAGCTGAGCTCGTCATGAGGCACGGTGCTCCGGTGCTCATGACGAGCTCAGCTCGTCATGAGCCGTGGAACGCTCACACGCGGGGATAATTCCCCTGCTGTGCTGAGCGTTCCACGGGAGCGGGTGCACCTGTGACGAGCTCAGCTCGTCATGAGCACAGGAGCGCCGTGCCTCACGACGAGCTGAGCTCGTCAGGAGCATGCGGGTGCTGTGCGCGCCCCCGGCACAGCGGGGGAATTACCCCCGCAGCGAAGGGGTTAAAATCTTGTCACTTGAAAGAGTTTCCAGAGTTCCATGTTGATACACTGTCCTTAAAAATGTCCTGTGCCTAGTTCTGGGCTGCACGTGGCTTGTGTCATCAATGTGTGGCTCTCTTATGCACATTTGCGCTATGGTAAGCTAGTTGGAGAGAAGATTTTCCTTTCAAATTCCAGTTTGTTAAAGACCATTGATTGCTTGTTAAGCATATTGAAGACCATTGATTGATTACCTGTTGAACATGACAACATTTGATGGTTGAAGGAAATGTTTTCTGTCCCAGATTCTACTTCCAGGGCCAGTCTTTTGACTATAACCAAATAATGCAGTTGTAAATGCCAGGCCCCCTAACAAAGAGTAATTGTTGACTGTTTACCCAGACATTGAAAATTGCTTCATGCTTTCATTTCAGCGCCTCTTTTCTTAGGCTAGATCCTATTTTTTTAAAGTTTTTCCTTTTATTTGACATGGACACAACATATATACAGGTCATGGTCAGTGATGAGGTGCTGCATTCTATAAGCCCTCCACCTCAGTTGTACCTGACTTCTCTCCACGTCATGGGCCACATCTTAGTTAGTCTTTCCCCTAGATCCTATAAATCAGTTTGGGCCATACATACATATCTGTAGACTGGAAAGTTCCTCTCACTGCTAGCAAATACTCAAGGATGAATCACCATTCATTCCTGCTGGACTACCATTCTCTGTGGCTATGCTGCGGTTTTTAAAGCATGCTGCTAAAAATCTGGAATTTATATTTCCTAGAATTTAATTGTTTTCCCTGGTAACCAGTCTGCCAAGGGGTCTTGTATGTGAATGTAGAGTAGAACACATGTACAAAAACAAAACAATCTTACAAGCAACTATATATTTGGCGACTTTCATAGTGTTTTAAAAGTTTTCTTCATTTGTGAATTCTCATAAATTTTTCTGTGACTCAGTAATGGGGCAAGCTTTCCTTTTAAAAGCGTATGTGAGTGTCTGACTGTTTGAAGCAATTTTGTAAAATCTTATTATTAACATACAATTCATATCGTTTTCATAAGGGAAAAATTTAGGATTGTGAACAATGCCGCATATAGACCTATATGCAATCACACCTAGGAGGTCAAGAACTGCAAAATAAAACCTTCTGTGAAGTACCTTTGATGGTGTTAGTCCAGTGTAATGAAACCATGGTGACTGTTCTACTGTGGCAAAAATTTAAACAACTTGAAAATCCCAGGGATAAAAAATGTGCAGTGCACCATAATGGGTGATAATAAACATTGCTGTATAGTGCTGAGGTAAACCACAGATGACCATGTTTGGCCGAGTGGCATTATATAAAATAATCTTACTACCCAAAATGGTGTGCATTCTTCAATTTTTCCCATATGAAATCCCTCAGCGGTTCTTTAATCGAATGTCAGCATTCATGCACAACTTCATGTGGGCAGGTTAACAACCTTCAATCATCTTCGAAAAATGCACCCAATCAGTGTATGAGAGAGGGTTGCAAATGGTGGCTGTACGCCTTTACTACTGAGTCATTGCGAATGACTGGCTCGTTGAGCATAGAGGTAGGCCTGGGCGGAGTACGCCGAGTTTTACTCCGTGAGAATGCCGTGAAGTGACTGAAAAACTCTGCCGCGCTCCACGGAGTTCGGCCAGTGGCGGAGTATGTTAAGTCACGCTGCTTGCACTGATTTTAAGTGCTAGGAGTTTGCCCCTTACTGTTAAATCTGCACAAATGGCACTCCGCATCTCTCCAGAGGGTGCTGCTGCTTTCTGCTTCTCACGTGGACATTCTACTCGAGCCGCAGCTTCCTCAACGTGAGCGGCAGATTTCTTAATGCAAGCGGTCGCAGCCTGACTCCACCACCCACATTGAGAAATCTCACAGAGATGAGGTCTAGTGCATGATTTTTCTCTTGCGAGTGCTTGCCAACTTACAGTTGGCATGCCGAGCAAGAGAAAAAACTCTATGTCGCTTCATTCGGGTTTGCGGAACCCCATGCTCCGCACAGAACACGAAGTGGGCAAAACTCTGAGAACTCCGCCGCCTGAGCGGAATTCTTCAGCCACCCCTAGATAGGGGTAATCCTGATTTTCCGAAATCTTTCCCCCTTGTGACCAGGGAGGTGTAGACTTGCTGCCACAAGGACATCCACTGGTTTGGGTGGGAAGGCAAACTCACATAAGAGATACCATTATGGCTAGGGTATTGGTTACTACAATTTTCAATGCTATTAGGATTTAAGGCATGGAACGTTATAGGAATCTCAACATTAGAAGATGTGTGGTCACTTGAAATAATTTCCTGCACTACAGGAAGAAATAGAGCTTGGTACTTCCTCTTTAGATGCCTTGAGCTAATAAATGGCCTGAAAGTTTGCTGACTGGATGCAATATCCCTTCCTGAATTCAACCCATTAGAAGCCAAAATATCGACGGAGTGACTTGGTAGGTGGGAAATTCTCCTGTCTATATCAAAGTATAATATCCAATGCTATGGATCTTGGTGTGAAACTTCAATCAAAGTGAGAAGATGATTTTGGTTCAATGGAGGAGGAACAGTGGAGGGAGTGATCTTAAAATGAAATCGAAATGCATTCTTCATACCCGCTATGATGCTATTGACGTGTTCCATGAAGGTATTATTCAAGATCTAAAGGCACTGAATAGTCGACAAAAACAGCAAAGGGATTATAATATTCCAGCCAAACATTGGAAGGCGTTCCAAGATCTTAAAGGAGAACGATTCCCTTGTCATTAAACCTTGGACAAAGGGGTAATATTTTTCTATTACTATTGTTCACATCAACCCCAAGAGCATCCTCTAAGTGCATGGCCATGGTTGCAGCATTCTTAAGGAGACAGAAGATATTTCTGTATCCTTACCTCGACGACTTGCTGATAAAAATCTCCTATCCATTTCAAACAAAAGAGCATTTTTGCATGTGTGTACAGACTCTCTCACGCCTGGATTTTCAAATCAGCCTTCACAAATCAACAGTTTATCCAGTCCAAAAACTACACTACTTAGGGTCCACGCTCGATACACAGTCTGCAAGAGTGTATCCTTCAGAGGAGAGAATATCATCCTTGACTCTGAATTGTCACATTCTTCTGCAGGCTCATCATTCTTCTGCAAGACAGATGGCTTCTCTTCTGGGGTCCATGGCTTCTTGCATCTTCATTGTGCCAAATGTGAGTTTGCACAGGAGGCCTCTAATACCAGCTTTCCAACCGCTGGGAGCACAAACTCAGATTTCACAAGCTGCATGACACTCTCTCCTATTGTAGTCTCAGCGGAACAATCTTTTGGTGGGAGTACCATTTCACTAGGAACCACCAACTCAAACACTGATTACAGATGCCACCCTCCAGTGATGAGGAGCTCACTTGGGTTCCCTTCAGAATCAGGGTGTGTGGTCAGACAGAGGTCAACATGCTGGAACTGAGAGTAGTCTGCCTGACTCTCAAATTGTTCCTTCCAGCACTCAGATGAACTACATCCTTGTCCAAACCGACAACATGACAACCATGTATTACTTCAACAAGCAGGGAGAAACTCACTCTTGTCCTCTCTCCCAAGAGACCCAGACCATCTAGAAATGGCTACTAGCCCGGAATCTCATGATAACAGCCAGCCATCTGCCAGGAATTCAAAACAAGCAGGGAAATGATCTCAGTCGCAATTTCGCGGACAATCACAACAGAGTTCTCAACGACAATGTCTTGCAAGAAATCTTTTAGGAGTGGGGATATCCTCACATAGATCTGTTCGCAGATGCGAGCAACCGAAAATGCCATGCCTACACTCCCAACCAGGCTGGCAAGGTAATGCCCTTTTGATAAATTGTTTAGAGAAATTTCTCTACGCATTTACACTAACTCCTCTCATTCCAACAGTGGTTCTCAAGCTATACCGGTTTCACACCAGAATGATTTTCATAGCACCAGAGTGGCCTTGCCAATGGTGGTTCATAGACCTTCTACATCTTTCGGAGATACCCCACAAAAGGCTTCCATGTTGATAGGATCTCCTGTTCAAATTCGGAGGACGAATACTCCATCCTAACCTCTCATCCCTGAACTTGTAAGCATGGCTCCAGAATTCTTCCAAAAGGGGCATTTAGGGCTTCCTAGAGGGTTATGGACATTCTCAAGGAGGCCAAGTGACCCTCCTCTAGATGTTCATATGCCTTGAAACAGAAGAGATTTTATTTGTGGTGTACACAAAATGGTCACAACCCAATTCATTTCAAGATGTATTCATCTCATATCTCCTTCACTTGGGTAAATCAGGGCTACAATTCTCATCCTTTGGAGTACACCTGGCAGCTATTACAGCTTCCAGGACATCTCCCTCCCAAGCATCTTGTTTCAGACTCTCAATTGTAAAAGACTTTCTTGAAGGGCATAAAAAGGGTGTTCCCCCAGTCAGGAATCCCTTTCCTCCATGGGAACTCAATATTGTCTTTTCCAAATTGATGGGCCCTCCATTTAAGCTAATACATAAAGCCTCTTTGCAACATCTCACCTGGAAAGTGGCTTTTTTGGTAGCCATCCCTTCTGCCTGTAGGTTAAGTGAAATTCGAGCTCTGTGTTCAGAGCTACCATGTAGTTATGAGGACTCATCCCAGTTTTATTCCGAAGGTAGTCTCAGAGTTTCATACCACTCCAACTATCTCTCCACTTACTTTCTTTCCTAACCCCTCGAGTCCAGCTGGAAGGTCCCAACATTCACTGAATGTTAGGAGAGTGCTGAAATTCTTCTTAGACGAAACCAAGAGTATTAGGAAATCAGATCATCAGCTACGAAGCCACCACAACAATCGCCTTCAAGATCTAGATCCGCCAAGGCACTGTCGAAGATCTCTGCGAAGGCTCATGCCAACGTTGAGGTGCCGTTGACGGTCACTGTCAACAAGCAGGCTAATGTTGAAATGTCTAGACAGGTCAACGTCAAGAACTCTTTCAATGTCGTCAAGGCTACAGAAGGCAAGGAAAAAGAGGAGACGTATTTATTAATCTCCAGATTCAGAGTATTCCAGAACGTACTCCCCTTCAAGGGCCAAACCATGTTCTCCTCCACCAGCGCCATCTCCTCCTCCTCCACCTCCTCCTCTGCTACCACCTCTGCTAGCATCTCCTCCTCCTCTGCTACCACCTCCTCCAACAACTCCGGTGCCTCCTACACCGGCACTAGTGACTCCCACGACGAAGCTCAGATCTCGGTCCAGATCACGCCATCATTCAAGCCGTCACAGTCATAGCCCAAGGCATCTTCCAGTCACTCCCATCATCATCACTATTCACAACGGTTATGGTCTGGACATCATACCACGGATACATTTTCCACTTCTACTGGACAATACTCTCCAACACTTTCAGACTCCCCACCTCAACACATATCACCAGTGGATGATATCTCCACATTCCAAGAGGTCTTGGTGGGTGCACCTGCAAAACTCAATATTGCTATTTCGACTTGAACTCCTACAACATCAGTAATGTTTGAGACACTTCAACACAGGTCAGCATCTAGACAATTGCTGCCACTAGTGCCAGGTCTCCTAGAACCGGCTATGGAACCTTTCCTAACTCTAGCCTTGGTTAATCCAGCACCACTGAGTCTTCAAAATATGTCACTTCCCAGAGTGGAAGGATGCAAACCAGGGAAGTCAATGAGGCAGTGCCTAAGTTGTAAAATAATAAGTCCCTGTTCCCAAAGTTCTCCTTAACAATCCGCTGGTGCCACTGCCAAACATTGGTGTTGCTGAATACCAAGTCTGTCTGTTCTTGATTCCACTTCATGCCTCATTTATCCACCGCCATACATTCTGCGCCCATTTATCTTACTCTTCTCTCGTTGGGGATTTCCATTGATAGTCAGAAGCACTGAATAGTTCCCTCCTCCGATGGTCCACGTGCGAGGACCCCAGAGCACTTTTTCACAATATATCTTCGTAGGTGTAGGTGTTCATCTTTCTGCAGAGTCACTTAAGAAAGAAAAATAGTATGTAGCCTAATGGAATAGGCTACAATGGCTCAATTCTTCATCTTGTACTTACATAAGGGGCCTGAAGAAATTTATATGTGTATATATTCATGGTTTTTTATTTATAAAAGAGTATAAATCATTTTCCCAAACACTTTTTTGATAGTATAGAGATGAAGGAGAGCAGGAGAGTGTAGCTGCATAGGCTGTCATTATATGAGTTAAAAATAGAGGCTGTGCCTTTAAGAACCCAGGGGCCACCAGTATCCCATCATGCTCAGCAGGTGGCAGTCGCTTCAGAACTTTTTTCAAGCTCCTGCTGACAGGACCTCGGAGCATTGAGCTCGGCCAATTTTGGCTTTTATTTTTCAATAAATTTTCATCGGAATCTTGTTGACAACTACTTCACTCTACGTTTTTGATTTCACCCTGGCTTTTTCTGTTTTTTTCTTGACAGAAAAGTGAGTTATCTTGACTGAAAAAAATGCCTTCTCTATTTTACAAATGACCAGCCTATGGGAGAAAAAAGGCTAAAACAGCCTCTCTCTGATCCATACCTCCCAAGCCATCAAATGTCCAACTCAATTTGATGCTGAAGACATTTCACCCATCGTTCAGATTCCACTCCCTGCTTCTTCAGACGAACAAAACAACCATGTACTACATCAACAAACAGGGAGAAACGAGGTCCAGACCCTTGTCGCACAGGTCCCACACAATCTTGAAATGGCCATAGCCGGAGACGTGACGATCACAGCAATGTACCTTCCAGGTGCCCAAAATGCTCAGGCAGCCTCTCTCAGCATAGTTTTGCAAGAAAACCACGAGTAAATTTTACACGACAATATCATACAAAGCATCTTCCAACTGTGGGGCACTCGATTTGTTCGACACTGCAGAAAACAAAAATGGCGAAGCTACACTTTGACGTTCTTCCAGCCAGGGACACTGGGGAATGCCCTATGAATCGACAAGTCTGACAAATTTCTGTACGCATTTCCGCTGATTCCCCTGATCCCATTGGTCCTCATCAAGCTGTTCCACTCAAGAGCCAAGATGATCCTAATAGCTCGAGAGTGGCCACGTCAGTGGTGGTTGATGGACATTCTTTATCGGTCAGGGAGTTCACATCTCAAGCTGCCATGCAGATCAGACCTGCTATCAAAGTTCAGAGGCCAGATGTTCCACTCCAATCTCTCAGTATGGACACTTGAATTTGCCACAAGACTGCATGGACATCCTCTAAGCGGCTAAGTGACTTTCCACACGTTCTTCATTTGTCTTCAAATGGAAGAGATTTTGCATTTTGGTGTTCCTCTACGAACGTGGACTCTACAACTTTCCAGGAAGATGTCATTCTTCCGTACTTACTACATTTGGCATATTCAGGCTTGCAATTCTCTTCTATAAAGTTTAAATTGCCACACTTACTGCTGACAGAAAATGTCCTTCACAAACCTCTTTTTTCAGGAAGGGTTGAAAAAGGCTTCCTCTACCATTAGGCATCCTTCACCTTTCTAGGAACTCAAGTAGTCCTTTTACGGCTTATGCAGGACTCCTTCTGTCATGGAAAACTGCTTTCCTTGTGCTGATAATATTAGCCCGCAGGGTTAGTGAGATCCAAGCATTATGCTCTCATGAACCATACACAGTTTTTCACTCTAGCAAAGAGGTTATGAGAACTCAACTGAAATTTCTTCCTAACAGTTATTTCTAATTTCTATGTTAATCACACCATATCATTGCCAACATTATTTCAGTATCTCTCCACTCCAGCTTAAAGATCTCTTCTGTCTCTAGATATGAGAAGAGTCTTGAAGTTTTATCTTGATAAGACACATTACATCCGCAGATCGAACCAATTATTTATCAACTGTGGTCAGGTCCATACGGGATTAGCGACTTCCAAGCAATCCATTTCCCAATGGATTGTTTCCTGTACCTTATTGTGCTGTCAAAAAGCTAACAAGACACTATCAGCTCAACCAAAAGCACATTCCACTAGAGGTAAAGCATCTACTGCTGCTTTATTGAAGAATATCTCCATACCAGACATTAGCAAAGCCGCCACGTGAAGATCTCTTCTTATCATTACAGAGCATTACTGCCTAGACTCTGATGCTAGAGCAGGCATTCTAGTGGAACAGGCCTCCCTCAGAACTCTATTTCCTTGAATGGCTACCTTGGTTCACCCTCTGTCTTCTCCAACCCCCTTAGTAAGGATGGCGTTTCTACTCTATTCAGTGCTTTTGACTATTAATGGAAATCCCCTACAAGAGAAGGAATAGTTTCATACCTGCAACTCCAGTTCTAGCGTAGGGAAATTTCCATTATAGTCATAAGCAGCCCTCCCTCCTCTCCGATGGAGTGGACAATGGTAACCATGGGACCTAAATATTGTCATACATCGCGTGAAAATGAACTGAAGAAACTGCCACCTGCTGAGCATGATGGGATTCTGGTGGTCCCTGGGTTCTTCAAAGCACAGTCTCTATTTTTAACTAATATAATGACAGCCTATGGGCTAAACTGACCTGCTCTCCTTCATCTCTATACTTTATCAAAAAAGGTTTTGTGAAAGTGATTCATGCTGTTATTTAAAACATCATCAACTTATACACATATACATTTCTCCTGGCCACTTTTTTAAAGAACAAGACGAAGAACTGGGCCATTGAAGCCTATTCCTATAGACTGCGCAATCTTTTTCTTTCTCAAGTGACTTGGCAGGCCTTCCTGAAGAAAGGTGAACATCTACACTCCCTTTCTCTCTTTTCTATCTTTCTCTCTCTTATTCTGGGACATAATCTGAGGATGAAAAATAAGTTCTGGTCCCCAAATACGAGTGCCAGTGAGCCCCACCTGCACCCACAAGCTCAAATTAAGTACTGTAAGTGAGCCCAGGATTCTTGAGGAGAGCCTGGAGTTGGGCCTCAATGTTTTTTCCAAGAAGTTGCAGACTAATGAATGAAGTTAATTCCTTTCAGTACAAGTGCATAAACGATTTCCCCCAAATTTGAGGTGCTAATATTATACATATGTGACTTTTTTTATACGGTAGGTGAGCAGCTTGGGGTTGGAAGAGTGTGTCGACAGTGACCCCTCTAAATTTGCACTGACGTCACGGGGCTCAGACCGTAACCTTGTCCGCTACGTGCTGCAAGCAAGCTCCCCTGAGATCCGGCAGGCCTGGATTTCTGACATAAACCAGATCCTGGATGCACAGCGGAACTTTCTCAATGGTAAGTGTTTGAAGAAGAGGGCTGTGTGAACTGAAGCAAGTGTGGGGAATATGTACGAAATATTTATCTCTGTGACTTTAGAGGTAGACTGTGGACCAATTCCCATTAAAATCAACTTCCAGAGGCAACCTTGATGGGTTTGCAATGGAGTTGTGTGTTTAATTATCTAAATGCTGATGTATTTCAACATAATTCTCTTTAAGAATTTGTTCGGTATACAGTGGATGCAACACACTGAATCATAAAGTGTAAAGTACAACATCTAATATTTTGAAACTTAATGGGACTTTAACATAAGTTAATTTCTTGCTGATATTTGACTATTAAGTAATGCAATGTATTACGCTTTCGTTTCCATTTTTCTTCCTATTTTTTCTTTATTTGTTGCTCAAATTACCTGTCAAATGTGGCCGGAGGGGGTGGCAATAGGGGAAAGGAAGGTCTCTGTCAAAAAAATTTCAATAAAGAATTATTATTTAAAAAAAAAGAATTTGTTCGGTATAGTAAGAGGGCTGATATTCTTGGGACATTAGAAGTAATGAGTGATGAGAATTTCTGGCAGAAATGGTGTCCATGTTCTGTTTATTAAGTGAAGTAATTGGCATGTTTCCCTTGCAAGCACTGCAGTCTCCAATTGAGTATCAGCGCCGGGAGAGCAAATCAAACAGCCTAGGACGGGCCACTGACAGCCGTGCTGTAGTGGCCATTGGCTCTGGTATGAGACCCCACTCTTCCGCATCCATGGACCGCAACAAGGTGCCTAACTTGAAATCGTACAACTCTTCACTCCCTTCTTTGTACCTGCCCAATCACCAAAGGCAAGACAGCCGCCATCTCGGGAATGAGGTAACACACTTTCCTTCAAAGCCATGCATGATCTTTCAGGAGCTTTATAGGGAGGTGGTGTGTTTTATGTTATCATACGTTATGTTATCAGTGTTTTTATAGCATGCTAATCGCCCGTGAGTGTACCCTTGTGCTTTGTAGCATGTGTGCGAGGTCATCTCTGGAGAGCTTACTCAAAAACCAGGTCTTCAACTTTTTGTAATTTGTTTTTTACTTCACTATTACCTCATATACATAAGAAAAAAGCAAAGATCACGACTCGAGAATAATTTTAAAAAAGTACAATTCATTGAATATCTAAAAAATAGACTTAAAGCACAGTGCTGATACAAATGTAAACATGGGTATGGCTGAGCATCATAATGTTCTCTTTAACAGTTCTCAGAGAATTGAGCATTCATATATAGTGCCAAAACACAAAATATTAAAGTGCACTGACTATCAACTTGCCTCGAGACACCAGAGACAAATTAATCTCAATATTATACATAGAAAAACTTATTAAATGAATCCTGATTGTACATTGCCAACATTTCCCAGAATGCAAAACAATCATGAAAGTGCAGCTATGTAAAACATAAAGTACAATACCCATCACCTTTCCCCTAGAGAGCCTGAGTAGTCTCAAGTATTGCTTCATAATAAGAAAAAGTGCAAAGATACAAACTAAAGCTAATGCTTGTGCAGCTGCATAAATACAGATTAAGAGTTTATGACCGGTGCCACAGGTGTAGCGCCCCCAATGCAGACTTTTTACACATGGCCTGGTCGTGCCCAAAACTCCATCCTTACTGGCTGGAAGTAACACACACTCTCACTCATATACTGTCTGAGCGGATCCCCAATGCACCCTTGGTATGCCTTTTGGTTATTTATAAGATTAAACTGTTAAGCAGATGTAAATTCCTGGCTGTGGCGCTGCTGCTGGCTAAGAGACGAATAGCAATGAGATGGGGCAGCAAGCATCTACCGAAATGTAAAGATTGGATTATAGATATGATATATTGTAAAGCACAGTTGGAAACATATGCGGAGGAACTACCACAGGCCTCTCGTCCACAACATTTTTGGGATCCGCTGGTGCAATACCTCAGTTCCACGCAAGCAGAGGACTGATTGTGTACATTAGTGAGTGCATATTTATCGTACAATACAGGCTGTTGCACCCGATTATTTTCCGATGGCTGAAGACTATGTAGATTCTGTGTATTGAATGTCAGAATCTGTTGACCTATTTCATGATGCATTAAGTCAATCTTCTCTTTTTGTTTTATGATGTGGCTATGTAAACTAACGGACAACGAAGGTAACGAAACATGCACATGTTAACATGGTGACTGTGTCATGTATAGAAATTTGGAATTTTGTATATCTATAAAGTGAACACTGTACTCTTTGACTTACCAAGAAAAGAAAATAATTTTTTAAAAAATTAAAAAGCTAGTGCTTGTGTAAACTACTTATATACAGCAATCGTTCAACCCCTCATTCTACAGGAAAAATATGCCATTGCTGTTCGAATCTTCTCAATTGATTATTCCTTTTAGTGTATATAAATTCAAATGTCCACACCCTAGCCATTTTAGCTTGCCATTGCTTGAACAAAGGGCACCTTGCCAATTCCCAAAGTTGTAAAATGAACGATCATGCAATTGAGACAGGTTAAACTATACGTTTTGTATTCACACTTCAGTGGTGACCCATTATTGCCTGAAAGACCAAACAAAACAGCTAATGGGTCTAGTGCAACTCTTGCCCAACTCTGCTGGCTCATAAAACCAGTTATTTGTCCCCCAAATATTTCTAGAACAGTCCAAGCGTAACAAATATGGATACAATTTCCTTGTGCCAATGAATTACATCTAAAATATTGATTAGGGACCTTATGAAAGCATTTATGTAAACATTGAGGTGTGTAATACTAAATGCATCTTGCAAAAAGCTCCATTCTTTTAAAATGTTCTGCTCTAAATACTTAATTACCAAAAGAGGAGATATTTGCTCATTGTTTAGAGGAAACAACACACCCAGCTGCAGAAAATATTTTACAGAGGATCTCTGGAATTATTTGCTCCTGTAGACTCGGATGCAGCACCCTATACTAATTACATAATTCTACCAATTGATTTTTTTAAAATAATTTCAATAATTGGAAAGGGAAATACCCTTGGGTTGTTAACATAATGCCTCAAAAAACTTGAAGTTTGTGCATTACTAACCCACAATATGGGCCTGCTCTCATTCTCTTGCAGGGCTAACTCCTTCCAAGTCTTCCAGCTATTATTTATTCTAAAATCCGCTAATGTATTAAATCCCTGCCTTTTCCATAACTCCATTAAATGGCCCGACATATGGAACCCTAAACTTTTACAATCCTGCAATGTGAAGAAAGGGTGATGATCCAGAATTTCATACTTTAAAACAATTTTATATTTCTCAATATAATTGAATATTAATCAGCTGAGTTCGAGGACGCTGATTCTTCCATTAAAAACTTCCTGATTAAACAATCAATCTCATTAAAGTAACTTGTTTACCTTAATCAAACCATTACTGAATAAAAATAAAAATAAGGGTTGGGTCGTCATTTTAATTAATGAGACTCGTCCTATTATTGGCAGAGGTAAAAGATGGCATTTCTAATAATTTTTTAACCTTAATTAGCAATGCTCAATAGTTTAACTTGAAAATGTCTGAGTTATTAGTGGCTACACAGGCACCTAGATATCTAGTGGAATGTGCTTAATAAGACTGATCCCTAATTAGAAGGGGAAGATCCTCCCTTGTAGCGTTGAATAGGAGTATCTCTGATTTCATGTGATTGATCTGATACCCACAAATACACAAGGGAGTTACCTTAACTCAAATAAAGGGGACGGTGTGTGTGTGTAAACAACAGTAACAGATTCCCTTTCCACTTCAAATTTTAACCGGTCATGGTAGTAGTTTTACAAATCAGCAGTATAAGAAGCCATTGCTTTGTTATGGAGAATTGGGTTCTCAAAAAAACAAAATATTATATAATAATACATTAAATAAAATGCTCTCAGTGAAAAAAGCCAATAATCACATAGATATGTAAGTATGTAAATGCAAATATGAATGTTCTATTTTCCAACAACTGTTTAAGATCATTGTTATATACAAACAGAGAATACATATGAAAAAATAATTGTCTAAAGTGCTAGTGCAGATAATAAAAATCACTTCCAGGACTCCTTTTGCACATAATCGTATACAACAGAGCAAATAAAGACTTCAATAATCATTGTCACATATATGTTAAAAACTATTTTTTTTTAAACTTCTTCAGAACTGTCTATATCAGAAACTGTAGAAAACTGTTGACACTGCGTTTCGGTGAAAGATCAAATATTCATCACCTTCTTCAGGACAATCATAAAACATTAAAAAATCATCACTACATAACAAAGGAAGGGATGATTTAGTATATAAAAGGCTTTACTTGTTAAAACATTACATATTAACATATTACATTTCAACACAATCAAATGTTAATTTTCTACACATTTTAATGAATCGTGTTAAAAAACAGCTTAAAAACCCCTCACTTTTTTTTATTTTTGGAAAGTCAGAAGAAGAACCCCTGGGGCCAATGCTGCCTATTTGTAAAGTGTCTATCATATGTGTCAGGCAAAGTATATGAGCTGCCTCCACTCTCCACCCTCCACTGGCTCCCCATACAGCAAAGGGTGGAGTTCAAAGCCTTATGTTTGGTCCATAAAGCGCACTATGGGGAGGGGTCAAGGATATGCAGAGACTATTTAGGCCCTATATTCCAGCTAGGACATTAAGGTCTAGCAATGCCTGCTTCATGCAAGTAGATAAAATCAGGAGAGTGAGACGGGGTGGAAAAACATTTTCCCATCTTGCAGCTAAGCTGTGGGACAGTCTGCCACCTGCCATGCGACTACAGCCCAATCATCAAGCTTTTAGGAAGAATTTAAAAATGTTGCTGTTCTCACAAGTATAGTCTGACATCCATGTAATATTCCCCCACTTACATTAGCGCCACGCGGTTGCATTCGTGCGCTTTATAAATGTGTATCCTATCCTATCCTATCCTAAAGGTTATCCCCTTAAAGACTGACACCAATAATATGAACACGTAATATTCATGCTTAAAGACCTACCCGTTTAGGATCAAAACAGAAGTTAGAGATATAGGGCCATATGTATGAAGGTACCGATTTGCGATTCTGAAATAGCGATTTTTAAGAAATCGCTATTTCAGAATCGCAAATTGGTATGTATGTACAAATTCGCATTTTTTTAGCGAATTCTTAATATTCCTTAATTGCCATTAGCAAATTGCGAATCGCAATTAAGGAATACTTTCCCATTCATTTCTATGGGCCAGGAGGCCCATAGGAATGAATGGGAAGGTATTCTCAATTTTGCGATTCGCAATTTGAAAATCGCAAATTGAGAATAATTTCCAGGGTGCAGGGGTGTCCAAAGGACACCCTGTTGCACCCCTGAAATATGCATGGGTGCACATGTGGCGCACATACATGCCCTAGGGGCATGTATGTGCGTTACATGGCACTTTGAAAAATGCTGAAATGTGCATTTTTCAAGGAATTCGCAACTTACAACCAACTAGAAGTTGGAGGTCATTTGCGATTCCTCAAGGGCATTTTGCACATTTTTTTGGCTTCATACATTGCATTTAAGGAATCGCAAAATTTGCGATTCCTTAAATGCAATTGCAAAATAAGGAATCGCAAACTTTGCTATTCCTTATTTTGCACCAGATTTTACTTTATACATACCATTTAGCAAATTTGCATTATACAAATTCTACCGAATAAATCAATGATAAGTGGGTTAGAATCTTTATAAAATATATAAGAATTATAAAAAAGGTTTTATATTGACTCCATATGATTTCACCTTAAATTCTTACTATCATCAACAAGATATTACCAAGTAACTTACTTGGAAATATGGACTGACAAAACCAAGACTGATAAAATCAAGTATCCATCCATAAGGTTTCTTGATAACCAGGGTTGGATTATAAATATGAGTCTGGGTGTTCCTGCTGGGTAAAAGAAAAGACTATAAGGATCCTATTTTGATCCATCTATATGGTAACATATTATGGGTCACTTGTAAGTCTCAACTTATGTGGCCACAATGTCAGAAATATGTGGATTGCTCTCAATTGACTACAATCCAATATGTATCCAACACTTTCAATTGACTGGATACTTGCATAAAAATAGAGGCAAAGCTCTGTAAAACAGAACATGAAAATCTAAATGAGTGTCACCAAGTACCTATATATTATGTATAGATGTTTATATACGTAGCCGATGCCAATATTCATACGTATATCCTAATAAAATGGCAGCGAATTAGATGTCTCAATCAATTTTCGTAAATAACATGCAACATTTAAATCACACCATAGTGGCATATTTATAAAGACAAACTACCACCCTATCCCACATAATATATTTACTGCCTGTATTTTGACCATCTGAATCACAACACCCTTGCTCGGTTCGAAAAGCTTCAACAGCCTGCGATAACATGCTGTGTCTATTTATGACGCAGTTCAATGAAAAGACACACCAACTTCACTAATTAGGCTGTCGTCGAACGGAAGAAAAACTGGTGGCCATCTTATAGTGGATCCTGCCATGATGCCCATATCTATTGAACGGAGCATGTAACCCAACCTGTGCTGTATAAATATAGATATAAATTTAGATAACTCAAAGGGCATCCATTCATACTGTGCCGTAGTCATTGCACTAATAAGGAAAAACAAGTTCAACCCCCTATCCTGTGTATAATCCGTTTTTATATGGCAGCCATTTTGTATTGTCTAGTGCATAATGAGCCTGACATCCAAGGCATAAAGAATAACCTAAATACTCTCAATCCAAAATATATAAAAATATATAAAATGAGCTAAAATAGCCAACAATATCTACTCTACACCAACTGCTATGAGCTGTTATTCTTAATAGGTTCTATGGAAAGTGTAATACAGATTAACCATATCTCACTGATATATAATTCTCCATAACAACGGATTGGCCACTTATACTGCCATTTTTGTAAAACTACTACATTGAATGGTTAAAATTTGAGGTGGAAAGGAAATCTGCTACTATTGACCTTATACCCACCTTTAGAAGTAAACTCGCTAAACCTATCCAGCAACCTCCAAATATTTGCTTGAGATGCTGGTAAATATAAAATAATATCACCTGCAAATAGTTTTAACTTCGAGCCACCAAAACCAAAAGGTATAATTGAATTGTTGTTTCGCAAAACAATCGTCAATGGCTCAATGAAGGGTCTTCAGCCTCTTGCGAAAGTTAGTAAGGAGGAGGCTCTGGTCTGTTTTGGGAGGTCCTTCCAGGCTTTAGGGACCAGGTACAAGAAAGCACTGCCCTCTGCTCTGCCTTTGTGTATTTGAGTAGGTTGTGTGCTATAGAGAGTCCGGCAGAGCAGAGGTGTCTGGTAGGTTGGTGGAAGTGAATGCAGCTGTTCAGGTAGGCAGGGCTATGTGCTGTGGAGTGCGTTGTAGGTGTGGGTGAGGAGTTTGAAGTGTATGCGCTTGTGTTTCGGGAGCCAGTGAAGTTCTCTAAGGTGTGGTGTGAGTTCAGCATGGGAGGTTGAAAACTAGTGTGGCTGCTGTGTTTTGGGTGGTCTGCAGTCTTCTTGTGAGCTGGTAGGTTATCCGTGCGTACAGGATGTTTCCATAGTCTAATCTGCTGGTGATGAAGGACTGGGTTGCCTTTTCCAGACCATTATGAAGACCATGTCAATTGAATGAACCACAGCACACTGGCCCACATGACGTACAGTGCCTTATCCTGTCACTTGTTGTGCCAATCAAACTGAACTAGGACGATCGAATCAGTCTATTGGTGGTACCAGCATGCTAAAAATGTTAGCAATAAATTAGGAAGATTAAAGTTGGGATTTCTAATGGAGGAACCCTTGACACGTGTCTGTTTAATGTTGGTTTTCCTTTAGGGGATCGCCATTGATAATCATTAGCAATGAATAGTGCTGCTCATGTGCGGGAATCCTGGTGCACTTCTTCCAAATGTACATTTGTGTGTTAAATCTTCTACTTATTTTGGAATGATCAGAAATATTTATGTTACAAACTTTTTCAGGAGGATATAAAGCAGTTTGTCAGTTTTATGTTACATTTAAAAAAACCTCTAGCTCAAACCTTTTGTAAAGAGAACGAAAGGAGATCAATCAGGGCAATGCAGTCATGTAGACTCCAAGTCCTTCAGTGTCCTGTAATTCTTTTTTATGGCTACTCGTGACAGATTCTTATAGCTCTGAGCTTTTTTAGCTTTTCTCTGTTGAAATCTTGGAAATAATTTTCCCACTGATATTATTTTTCATTTTGTGAGCTTGGTATCTACTAGGTACCGACACAACTCTGTAAAACAATTACTTATAATGTGCTTCTTCATAAACAAACTATACAGCCCATTGTAATCATTAACTTTCTGAAATCTCTTCCTCCTCATCTTCTACCCCTTCATCTTCATTCCTGTGTGGTGGACTGCAGCATGCAAACTTCCTTGTATGCTGTAAAAGCAATCTTGTTGTCCCCCTTCTTTGACTTCCTTACCAGCTTCAGCCCTCTCTCCTTCTACATCCTCCTCAGATCTGTAATGCTGAGACTCTCAATATTGCTCAAATCCACGTCAAGTTTTTCAGAAATCACAGGTTCAAAGTTGGAGGGTAGCAATGAAACTTTTGAAAAATCAAAAAAGGATCAATTCAAAATCATAAGGCAATTTAAAAATAAGAAAATAATTTTGATGTCCAATTACAAAAGGGACTTTTTATTTTATTCTAAATCACTGAGTGGTACTGAAAAACACAAGTCCTGGAACCCACCGCTGAACCCCAATATAGGAAATTGTATTGGTCTCCAGTATTGGATTGTTCATAGATTCACATGCTTGAATCATTCTTTGTCGTCAAAGTGGGAGTCCCATGGTAGCATAATAAACCAGTATGTATCACTATCATAGGCTATACTATCAATGGACAATCCCTTTAATAGCCTATCTATGTCCTTTTTAAAGGACCAAACTTCAAACTTTAACCAATCAGGCATAGCACCGTGTAAAACACTCCTAAGAGAGGCTGAGTCCCTCAGTTTTTTTCTACTGCTGGTTGTGTGAAGGGAGCCTCCCTGAGCTATGCTCAGTTTTGGAAATTATTAATACTACTGCGACAATGTCTGAAATATCGAAGTAAAACTGCCTTTTCAGGCCCTGCAAAACATGTGGAAAGAAAAGGCTAGATGTGGATGACCCACATAAGGACTGTCTCTACTGCCTCTATCCCCAGCACAAGGTAAAAGAGTGTAAAATGTCCCATTGCGAAACCCTATTTGGAAAGCACATAGATGATGCTCTGGTGGCCATCAAGACAGACACAGTCACGGCCAGATCCCTTGGCACTCTTTTTTTTATTTTTTTTATTATCTTTTATTTTTTTAAGTCACAGGTATAGCATAAACAAAAAAGCATACATAGCTCAGAAAACGATAGGAGCGACAAACACAACCCAAATTATTGAGCATTAGAACATCGACATGAGTCATATCAGACATTCAAATAAATAATAATAATCTTGGTCCAGGCCAGGCTAAAATGTAAATAAAAATGCATTAAAAAATAGATGAAATCTATTAATAATACTAGAAACTTTGGGCATACAACAGCAATTAATCCCATTGCAGACTTGACCACACCCTCCCAAATTTCAACCTAGACCGTAGACCTGAGCTTTTGCTAACGCCAATTCCATTTCAAAACCCCCTGTTAGTACCAACCAAAAGTCAGTAATCTTGGGACTAGCTACCTCAATCCAGGCCCTGGCAATGCAGAGCCGTGCAGAAATAATAATGATTGAAGCTAGAGGTTTAGATAAACAGCCTGAATCGATGACCGACCCCAAAACTATTTCTTTCTCCGTTAAGTGAATCAGTGTACCTGATAACCCGCTCAGCACCAAAGCAACCTCAAACCAGAATGTAGTTAGGCGGGGACACACAACAAACATGTGTCTAAGATCAGCAGCATACATGTTGCACTTAGGGCAATATGACTTCGAGGAAACCTGGGAGGTTGCCCATTTTGAGATTATCTGCGGGGTGTAATATAGCATTAACATAATATGATGTTGATGCAGCTTTAAATTAATCGAAGAAACAGCAGAATTGATTGTAGACAAGGAATCAGAAAACTCTTCCATACTAATTCCAATTGCGAACATATGATTAATTTTGGCTACCATTGCCAAACCGTCATCCACCGTTACACGCATAAAGCTCTGGTAAGCTTTCCCAATCTGACCTTGAGCAGAGGTATTGAAGATAGCCCGCAGTGCATCTGAAGTATGGGGGAGGGCAAACAATCCCTCCCCTTGTAAGAAATAATTCCTAACTTGCAGGTACTTGAAAAATGAGTTCTGGGGTATCCCAAACTCGTCTTTTAAGGCGGAGAATGACCTAAAACCACCTTCATCATACATCTGCCCTAGCCGAATTATTCCACCCTGTTGTCATATTGCGAAACCCTAGTTGGAAAGCACAAAGATGATGCTCTGGTGGCCATAAAGACAGACACAGTCACGGCCAGATCCATTGGCACTCTTCAATTCAGAAAGATGCCCTTTCAAGGGGCAAGTGGAAGAGGTTTTATGACCTACAGAGGAGGATACCAGTGCTCCCAACAGTATCAGCCCTTCCACTCACAGTTCAGAGCTGCTTACCAACAACAACCCTACCATCAACTGCCCACGCTGGCATACACAAAGGAAGGCCATCTGCGGAAGCAATTCACGCAGAGTCGAGACACTGGTCATAAACAGTCAGCTCAATCAGGTTCCAGCTACCTCCACTTCTTCACCATTTAGTGTGTGCGAACATTACCAACTATCTCCATAATTGGAGACAAAATAACTTCAGACATATGGGTATTGGATCTTGTCACCTACAACCATACCCTTGAGTTTTTTGAGAGACTTCCAAACAATCCACCAAGGGGAGCACACCCCCTCGTCTTCACTTACACTCAAAATAAGCCCTTATCATGCTTGCCAAGGCAGCAATCGAAAAAGTTACGTTTTCCCAGAGAGGCATGGGTTTTTACTCCTGTTTGTTTTCAAAAGAAAGCAGAGGAATGGAGACTTATCCTAGACCTGCCAAATCCTAATAACTGCCAAAATTGAGCAGTTAAGCGGTGCGATTGGTTTGGGGCTCGAAGGCGCCCCTCCCTATGCAGTTGTTCTTGCCTCAGTAGAAGCCACTCTCAGAAAGTAAGGTCATCAGCTTTTCTGCTACCTGAACGACTGGCTCCTAAAACCCCCACCACCATTTCAAGTGTCCAACGCTGGAAAAGGTTGCATCACATTGTTCTCAAACTAGGTATCACTGTGAATCATCAGAAGTCATCAACTATTCCAAAGCAGAATATGTTTCTAGGTTCCAACCTGGATACAATTCAAAACAAAGCCATTCTCTCACAGGACAGACAACAAATGCTAACAAATCTGGCCATCAAACTTTCCATAACATTTTCAGTGTGTCTATACATGTCGCTGCTGGGCATGAGACAATTAAAACAGGAGATACCAAGACAGTGGATTCAGACAGAAGGGTCGTCCGAGGACCAGATAAGCATCACCCCCAAGGAGGGTGGAAATATTAGCGTGGTCATGTACCACGATGATACCCAGATTTACATAAAAATCTCTTCTCTAGGGGAGATTACCTAACTGAATGACGCCCTGAAACTGACTGTTCAATGGCTCGCCAACAACCAGCTCCAACTGAATGCCCAAAAAACGATCCTTGAGATCCTTCTCATCTCCCCCCCCCCCTAAAAACTCCAATGACATCCTGGAATGGAATAACTCGATCACAGCACTCAACTGCACACCAACCATAGTGGATTCTGCCAAATCTCTCGGTATAACCTTGGACAGCAACCTGAATATGCGTGAACACATCAACTTGATGGCCAAAACTGCCAGGCTCCACCTGAGCTACTTGAGAAAACTAAAACCCTTCCTTGAAACCGCTGACCTAAAAACCGCAGTTCAGGCGTTGGTTATCTCCAGAACTGAATACGGCTGCTCTACCCTAGCTGGCCTACCAAAGAATTCCACGGCCCCTCTAAAAGCTTGCCTCAACGCAGCAGCTAAACTCTTATCTGGCTCTAAAAAATTTGACCACATCTGAAGGCCTTGAACTGGCTTCCTTTTGAAGCCAAAATACAGCTCAAACTGGCCTGTATCACATGCAAGGCCTTGTACATGAACTCCCCGGCATATATCGCCCAGAAAATCGTGGTATCTGGGAGATTCAGGAACTCCTGGTCCGCCAGAGACAGTGTGCTTCAGCCACAGAGCATTCGCTGGGGCTGCACCAAGAATCTGGAACTCGCTACCATCCTCCAGCAGAAGAATACCTTCTCTGTCAATCTTAAAAAAGGAAGCTAAAACCTTCCTAATGAGCAAGTTCCTCCAATAACGTTGTCACGCATACCAATTTTTGTCATGGCTTTTGTTTCTGTGCATAATCTTCAGTACTGCTTGGCCTTTTTCTGTGTACCAATTGTCACTCCTTCAAAAGGTTCTGCTGGTTCTCTCTGTCTTTTGCTATCATATCTCCCCTCTTATACAATTGCTGTTCTTCTCATTGTATCACTGACATGTCGCTCTGCTGATTATGGATCTGCACTGATTATTGTATATAACTCATATAACTCTGGCTTTTGCTCTAATGTAGTTAATTCCCTAATACCCATATTTGTGTTTTGCCTGTGCCTAACCTGCACGTAACGTGTACTCCCTGTAAAGCGCTCTGATACCCTAACTGGTCACGTTTGCGCTCTATAAAACCTCAAATAAATAAATAAATAAATAAATAAATAAAATAGTGACTCAAGGTCAAAGGTCAAATAAGCTTTATTCGGTTTTTAAGTTTAAAACCATAAAAGCAACAGAAAGAAATACATACATACATAAATAACTCGACAATTCAATACAAAGTTAAAAGAAAACCGACTATTTAAAACAAACTAAAAACGAGTCAACTAATCAAAGTAATAACACAAAGTGCACACAGTCCCCTTTCACCAAGTATTATAATTCAGTGGTTGGGGGCTAGGATAAAAGTCATACAAGTCCCAGATACAGATGGGACCATCTCCAATTTTGGGCTGGGAAGATCGTAGGTAGGGGACAATGTTCCTGTGTTTGAATTTAATTAATATCAAGTCCCCCGGAATATCTTTGGGCAACATACCTAGCCACCCCACCCTCCTGACTCTCAAAATTCCGCCATCTAGAGCAGGTGGTAACGGTCTGTTGTTTTGGAGCCAAAAGATGGCTTTGTTCAGCAAGTCCTGGTGTGTTTCAAGTTTGCCCTGATTAAGTGCAGGGACCCCAGAGAGAACAGTCACGTATGGGGTGGCTTCAGGGGGTAGATTAATTTGATGCCTTCTTTCTTGAATAATTCTAGGAGCCGTGTGAGGGACATATACAGGATTAGAAGTAACATTGCGGCCACTTGGAGTGGGTGTGGTAAGAGGGGAATCAAGAGTTTGAACTTTCCTGCTTGCAACGGACTTAGCCTTTTCGAGGTTGGTAGAGAGAGTAGGACATATAGGTATAGCAGTATTTTCAGGTAATGGATAAATCCTTTTTACTGTTTTTTCAATACTGGACAACCTGTCCCCCAGATCGTTGATTTTAGTGACCAGAGGTAATAATGCAGAGTTTAACAATCGCTCGATTTGAGCCAGTAGGGTCAATTGGAGGGGCGACACAGAGTCATTTGTTCTAGTCCCAGCCTTATCCGTCATTAATAAAGTTGGGTTGGAGGGGGATAATGAGGGGCTACAGCACATTTGATCGTTATTAGCCTCATCATGGTTCCTTTTACTGGTTGAGCCCCGGGACAGTATGTTAGCTTGAGGAAGGATTTTTTCGGGGGATAAGTGTCAGTCAGTTTTTCATGAAGTACTCGGGTATTTCGGGTGAGACTCTTGCAGATAAACAGCATTTCGTCTTCGGAGTAGGTATTTAATCTGTCTAATCCTACGTTTCCTGCCATCAATTCCTCTATTTCTATTCTCAGCTTATAGAGATCTAAAGGTTTCGTTGGGGACGCTTGTTTTTCAAATTCTTGACTCCATCTTTCGATTTCTTCAGGAGTCACCAAGGTGACACTCTTAGTACCTGAGATCGATTCCATTTGAATTTCCCTTGCGTTAAAAGGATTATGTCTTTTCTGGATCCTTTTTCCTGTATTTCTAACGGGCAGATCTAGCAGCGAGACCTCCGACTCACACTCACTTGTCTGGTCATCTACAATTAATGGTTCTGGTCTGGTCGGTGCAATGACAGGAGTAATTACTGGAGTTTTCGGACTTCCTTGACGGTCCCCGTACAACGGAACCACCGGTCCGATCGTTACTGGGATCGTCAAGGCTTCAGGACTTGCATTTAGCTGTGACATTTTCCGTATTATTTCAGCTCTCTGATTTCCTAGCGCTTCTCGCTCTTTCTCTTCTAATAACCTGTCCAAAGATTTGTCATGTAACACCTGCGGGGCCAGAATAGGAGCATAACTCGGGGCAGTGGGATGTGTCTCACTCGGCCCTCCACCATAATTAGGTTTCTGAAACAAACTTCCTGTGCTTAGGATTCTCGGATCTTCCTCCTCCCGGGGCTGTAATAACGGCATTCCTGAACTTAAGGACCTCACCTCACCTCCGTAAGGGGGACGAGAGCAAAAATCTCCTTCACGTGAATATCCCGTCTCCCCACCCACGGGTCTCCTGGGGTAAATACTTCTGGTTTCTACGGGTCCTAGATTCTCAGTATAAGGAGGAATTAGATAATCCCCTCCTACACTTGCGGACCTGACCTCCTCCCTTTGTAGGGGTCTCCGGGGAATATCTCCTGCACTCGAAGGTCGGTGTCCCTCATTATAAGGAGGCGGACTTCTCATGCATATGTCATCTAACAATTCGTCATCTGATTCTCCCAGGGGCCCCCAGTGCTTGGATTTCTCTGTCCTTTCCCCCCCCCCAGGAGGATCTTCTGCTGGCATCATGGGAAACAGTCCCTCAACAATCATGCTCTGTCTCCATTGTTTCATCTTTTTGTCTCTGGTTTCTTGTTTCAGTTTTGGGTAATACTTTGTCAGCCCTTTATCCATTCGGGGCTTTTCCCTTTGGAAAGCCTCAATCTCCCATTCCTCTAATGCCTCATACTGCGTTAGTCTCGGTCTGGGATGTAATTCATTCATTCGGGTTCTCAAATTGAATAGGATCCTACCATTAAAGGTACCTTCTAACGGAAAGGCCATTATTCCGTCATCTTGTGTGTATTTCGCCCAATTTTCTAACCACACACATGTATTGTACCCTCTGTCGAACATCATGAAAGAGGCGGGAGTATTTGGTGGTGGAATAACAATGCCCTCTCTAGTTTTGATCGGCTTGTCCTTTTTGAAGTAATTCTTTACCTTATTTACAAGGGACAATTTTCGCTTACTTCCATACATAATGCCGTATCTATTAGCCTTCCACTGATCCCTTTCAAACCCTAGGTTTCTTGGATCGGGTCTAGTCTCTGGAGTATACGAGTGCCACATACGATTTCTACGCTTAACTTTGTTTACAAAATTACCTCCAATCAGAATGCGTCTTGCAATTCCGTGCGACCAATGGGTTGCACGAGTTCAAACAATTTTCGGCCAATGGGTGCGCGGCCTTTTCGCGAGACAGTTCTCACGCTTCGGCGCTCACCCCTCCTTCACAATTCCAGCCCCGCTACCCGCCCGCTGTATCTACCAATCCCAGCGCGGCTCGGAGTGACGTCAGAGACACTTCGCGACTGACTCCCTCTCTTCACAAGGTAACGGAAACTTTCTTTCTTTCTAAAGTGCTTAATACTTGGTTATTTTACGACGAATACACATTCGCCACAGTGCTCAAGTGTCTAGACAGAAAAGAGTTGTTTTACTGCAAGTAAACTACTTCCATTTACTTTTCACACACTACGGGTAGATCTCTTCCGCCTACCCTTCACTCTAGCATCAGTGAACCTGTTACTTCCCTAGACCCATCCACTCTTTCCGGGATATATACGAGTCTAAGGTTTCCCAGCAGACCCCTTTGCTTTCACCCAAGCTCCGAAGAACCTGCTACTCTTCCGATGTGACCCTTATTAGGTTACGCCACTATGGGAATTTTGCCAATGAACCTCGTTACTAACATTTATTCACACATGTATTCAGAAAAAGCCCTAGTTAGTGCTTCCGGTTCTGCCTAACCTGCACCTAACTTTCCTTGAGCCTGCGACCTCAAGCAAATGGATTCTATTCACCACTCGCTTTTCAATTCCCCGGGGAGTTCCGACAACACTTAACAAAACGTTTTACATACGCATGGATTAATACATATAACAATATAAGAACAAGAAAAACAATTTTCAAACAATTCATAAATTTCGAAAGCAACACATTTCAAGAGAGTGATCAGTTCCTCGAAACGGCCGCTCTTGTAGCAGCATCAATATACTAGCAGCTACCGACTTGACTTAGCTTAACTAGTCCTACCTAACCTTTAACTATTCCCTAACCATCCTCTGCTACCAGAAAATACTGATAGAGCGCGGGGGTCACCCGACCAATAATTTCGCCACTTCCGGCTTCGGGCCCATATATTTCAAATCACCATATACATTGATCGGATGACCTCACGGTCTGCTATCAAATATTTGTGAGTTCCTTTCGTTATTCTTCAGCGCACCCGACTTACCATCCACCGATGCGGGTACCTATGACCACAATGGATCAGGGAGCTAGCTGTAAAAAGAAAGGCAGCAAAATACAAACCCAACAAATAACATTCAAATTCTCTTTGTAAATGACCACGGACAACTGGAAGTTTTAAAATCTTTATCTAATTTAGTAAAATTCAGAAATCATCAAATTCACAGTAATTAAGCAATCGATAATTAGAATAACAGAAAGTACATAGCTAAATAGCAAATAAGTCAGTGCAACCATTTATAAACTAATGGAACCAGGACACATTCAAAATGAAGGATCAGGAATTAGAGCGTTTAAGATGAATCACTAAAATGGGATAGGCTTTGATTAGGACTAGTATTCTAGAATTATCTCAGAGAAAAATGAGACAGGAGTTCGGGACATTTATATAACTATAGGAGAGTCTATGGAGAGAGACACGCTATGCATCAAGGCAAAAGTTCTTTAGACAATTTAAGTAAGGAGGTTCTAGACCATATGAGAAAGTGACAAACTGCAATGCAGAATATAATTTCTAACAGGTAAGGTAACATATGCACACGTTATGAAACCGAAGCGAATAACTTTATGATTCAATGGTTGCGAAAAACATGGAAAAATAACATATGCAAAGGTATGTCTTTATTGAAGCAAAAGACAGGAAATTTAGAAAGGTGCAAGATTCAGAGTTTTCAGAGGAATATTTACCTAGACTGGTGTGGAAACCAAACCCTGGCCACGGGTCAGTTAAGGACAGGAAACCCTCAAGGAAGGATACCCCTCAAATGGACAGCAGGTGCAGAATGGACACCCAGGACAGGACAGGAAACCCTCAGATTAGGAATCAGGACAGGACCCTCAGGACAGGACCCTCAGGACAGGACCAGCACCCGCAGTTCGGAAGCAACGCCTGCGCTCCACCCTCTCTGCAGCTATCGATCAAGACCCCGATTGGGTCAGGGAACTCCCAGCAAAGTGCTCCGCCAGCACTTTATGGTTTAGTAAAACCTTAGTCTATGGTCAAATTTCGGACAGAGTGCTCCGCAGCTCTCTGTATCTTCAGTCACCTATTGAGTGCGTTGGGTCAGTGACAGGTCATCTAAACCAGAGAAGTCGGACAATTTCCCTAGGTGAACCCAGGGTAGATATACTGTTTTGGGACGGTGTACCACCCCCCAATGTTGCAAAGTGTCAGAATCCCTCAATTTGGATTGGTCCTAAGGTAGGGTCTGGGTAACACACCAATCAGAATAGACTATTTGGAGGCTTACTTTGCATCTCTGGGTACCGCCTAGCGAGATTGGGGTTCCCACGAGAAGTCGCAGAGAATACAATGGAAAGAATACATTTCGATACAATAGAACATAATCATGATGCTTTTGCTGGGTGAAGGTGCTCTTTCCCAGGGTGGCTCTGGCATCAACCTTCTTTGGCCTGAGTTCAATGCCGTGGCAGCCTCTAGTGATTCTGCGCAGAAATACCCTCCAAGATGGACTCCCCAGCCCAGCACCCCTCCGAGTCGAGGATACATGAAAAGTAAGCGAAAACAAATTAAAACATAGAAGTGAATGCATGAAAAACACAACATTGGTTTTGTACTTTAAACTTATCATTATAAAAATATACTATGCAGTTTAAACATTAGCAACATATACACAAACAAAAGAGCATCACCACGTTATTCACGAAAGCTGTGTATTACGCATGCGCACCCTTTCCCACCAAACTTATAACTACGTCAGGTCACGTGAGTGTGACTGACGCATGCGCAGAAGCAATTTTCCAAGCGGCGGCCATGTTTTAAGGACATGGATTAGTTGTATTAGAAATACATGTGCAAGCTTCATCTACTTCGTTCGAATATAAAAATAAAAGATTAGTAAGACGAACAAATTTTATTAATTGATTACACACGGGCGAGGTTCATGACTCGAGCAAGTCGCGATGCGAAGCTTGCTCTATCAGGTACATCCTGGGGAGTGCAGTTTATTTGGTCAGTGTCTCTGCCCACTATAGGGGGGGTTTATACCACCGGTAAATAGTTTGTGCCACACAGGGCATTCAGCTCCTCCCAGATGGACATAATTATTGGACAGCAGAAATCCGGAAACGATAATAGGCAATTCAAAGCGGAAAAGATAGAAAGATTTAGAGTCTCTGTACCTCCTCCTTCGATGGGGCCAAGTGGGGTGGCCCGTCCCGTTCTCCTCGGGTCCTCTGAGGGCCACAGAGGGCCCGCCCTTTGCCCGGGCTTCGCCTGGCGTCCCGGAGCAGAGCGCTGCTTTTAGGCGCCTCCTGGAGCTTCCGTGGTGGTGTCAGGAAGCAGCGCCGCCGCTAAGGCTGCCGGGAGATGTAGTCCCGGGGCGGCGGCGCTGTGGACTGCACAAGTTGACTCCTGGCGGTGGCGGCTACAATGGGGGCCTGCTCGCCTCCTCCCTCCTCCAAAACAGTGAGTATCAATGTCCCCCGCGCTCCGCCGAGCAGAGCGCTGCTTTTAGGCGCCTCCTGGCGCTTCCGTGGTGGTGTCAGGAAGCAGCGCCGCCGCTAAGGCTGCCGGGAGATGTAGTCCCGGGGTGGCGGCGCTGTGGACTGCACAAGTTGACTCCTGGCGGTGGCGGCTACAATGGGGGCCTGCTCACCTCCCCCCTCCTCCAAAACAGTGAGTATCAATGTCAATAGTGACTCATAGAGCATAGAGTATCAGGCAGAGGACAAGCAGAAGAGGCCAGTGTATGTCCAGTTGTCACTGGTCAACTGAGCAGCTGCAGGAAAAAGCCTATTGTTACTTGTTGTGCCCCTTTAGCGTTAACAGGAGGTCAGCCATATGACACTTGGAATCCTCTTCTTTTCTTGGGTACAAGAGAGAGCGCAGGTCCAGTCTTCTAGGCTCTTCTCAGGTCTAAGACAGCAGGTTCAGTGCTCTTCTGGTATTCCACAAGTCCAGGAGTCTTTTGAAGTGCCTGGCGATGCAACATTTATACACAATACCAGATGCTTTGCTTCAAACTGCGCACTCACTCACCCTCTTTTTACTCAACATACACCCAATCGCCCTCACTCTATCTTACCTTTGCCTCAAATTGTAAAGCGCTCTGATATCCTCCGGGATCAAGTTCGCGCTATATAAAACTTTATAAATAAATGCCTGGCAGGCAATAACTCTTGGGCACACCCTAAATAATGGTGTAAAAGATCCCGTAATTGGTTAACATTAAATGCATACATGTCCTGCTTTTAAATACCACAAGGCCTACATACTGATGACATAAGTATTTAAAAGGATGGTTTTGACAAATTAAAAGAATTAGTTTGACAGGTTGACTTTGCAGCTTAAAACTAAAACAGGCGGGCTACGAATGGTAGGCTTTCAGTCATGTTTGCAATGTCACTGTAGTGGATGGCACATTTTGTGCTGCAGACCACTAGAGATATTTAATTTACAGGCCCTGGGTACCCTTTGTACCATATACTGAGAATTACAGGTAAGTTAGATATGGCAATCAGGTGTATGCACATTACACCATGTTAAAACGGGGAACACATACACTTCATCATTGGTTGGCAGGGGTAAACTGCACAGAGTTCTTTACCTGTAAAAATATAGGGTCCAACAAAAGGCAACAAATCTGGGGTGACCCTGCAGAAAAGGTAAATTTCCTACAGGGTTTTATCTGTCTTTCTAAAATGTCATAATCTTCTGAAGACAATACATCTGACAACAAGGTAAATGATATCTCTCTTAGCCTTATGCTATCCTGCAACTTCCTACTTCACATACCTGTCTCTATACGAGACCACCACAACAATGCCTAAAAGACCAGTGGTGCCACTTCTGAGGCAAATTTGAAGACAAATTTTCTCTCTATGCTGCCATTCACTTGTGTGATGGTGTCATCTGGAGAACCTTTTGTGTGAAATGAACTTCCATCAAGACATTCCAACCAAGACAATAGTGACCGTTGCCTCGCTCACATGTTGGGGCACGTATATGGATCATCCGCTGATCAGAATGGGGTCCTCAAGTGGTTGTATTACATCGGTCTGCTGGAATTGAGGGCTGTGCATCTAGCCATGAAAATCTTCCTCTCTTCTTTCAGGACAAGCTTCCTGTTTGTCAAGACAGACAATACAACAGTCATGCATTACCAGAATAAGCAGGAAAGTACGAGATCGAGATCCTTTTCCTTGGCAGCTAAAACCGAAGCAGAACAATACAGGTTAATCACAAGTGGGTCTAAAGCAATTCTGTTTTTCTAGACCTCTTCTATGACTGGGGTGTCCCCGAATTAGATTGCAAGAACAGAGACCTCTAATACCAGCAGTAATCATCAACCTGTCACTCAAGAATCAGAAGGATTCTTTTTGCACCAGAGGGGTCTGGTCAGTGGTAGTTTACGCTCCTCCTTCACCTGTCAGGATGACCATACATGAGATTGCTCTGCAAACTGGACCTTCTGCACTATTTCGGGGTAGGGGTGCTGCATCCCAATGTGTCATCTTTGAGTTTGTCTGACAGGCTGCTGAATTCATCCAATATGGACGCTTGCACTTCCCAGAAGATTATATGGACATTTTGAGAGAAGCTAACTGTCTATTCCACAACAGCTTCCTGCTATTTCAAATCTAAGAAAATTGCATCTGGTGTTCTCTGAATAGCTTTTATCCTACTACCTGTCAAGACTAAGCCTTACTACCATATCTTCTTCATTTGGCTAGATCAGGTTTACAGTTCTCTTTGCTTAAAGTTCACATGTTGACCATTACAACCTTAGAAATGTTGTTCAGAAACCTCTTTATTCAAGATCCCAGAAGTCAGATACTTCCTGTAGGGTATTAAAGAAGTTTCTCCCTCAGTACGGAGGCCTTCTACCCCGTGGAAGATAAATAATGTCCTTTCATATCTCCTGGGTGAACAATTTGAACCAGTTCATAAGGCTTCCTTCTAACATATGCAGGGTCAGCTAGATTCAAGCTATATATTCCCATGAAACATGTTTAATATTCCATAGCAAGAGGGTGGTCATTAGGACTCATGCAAAATTCCTATTTTAAATAGTCTCGGATTTTCATGTAAACCAAAGCATTACCTCACAAGTGTTCTTTCTGAACTCCTCTTCTCCAGCAGAAAGGTAACTGCATAAACTTGACTTAAGATGAGTTCAAAAATTCTATCTAGAACAAGCTAAGGGCTTACGGTAATCCTAAAAGTTGTTCGTTAATTATGGCACATTGTGTATAGGTATAGCCACGTCCACAAATCCCTGTCCAGATGGATTGTTTCTTGAATTCTACTTTGTTGCCAAAAACAAATAAAACTTTATCTGGCAAACCACAACCCCATTCTATTAAAGGGTAAGTGGCTACACTGGTGGCTTTACCAGGAATCTATTCATTTTTGAGACCTGCAAAGCTGCCACTAGGTGGTCTCTTCACACCTTCAGTAGACAGTATTGTCTCAAGTCTTAGTCTAAAGCAGATCGCCAAATAGTACAGGCGTTCTTAAGGAATCTTTCTACATAGTTTTCGTTGATTTGTATTTTTCTCTTCCACCACAGTTTTATCTATAGAAGGGCTTGCTATTTTAATCAGTGAAGATGAAATTAATGGAGATCACATATTCAAAACAAGAGAGACAGAAGAATGTAATGGTCTGTCACACGTCGTACCAGAAAAATAGACCTAAACAAAAGGTTTGGTATTTTGTATAGTATTCGCTAAGGAAAATAATTCCATTTGAAAATCAAAGAGTCTCCTTATCAAGGATACATAGGTCCAAACCCATCTAGTTGGCATGCTTCAACATCGGGTCGTGCTCCAGAAAGGATGATGGGCACAATACCCAACGGGCTCCAAACGAGAAGAACTTTTTGGAAATCCTTTCTGTGATCAAAAAGATGCCTTTGAATATAGTATCTGAAGGTCTTTTTGGATCGGACAGAAGTGATTGTTTAAACCCAGATGGGCAAAATTGTTTAAAATTACCTGGGAATAGTATGGAAGCAATCGTATTCTTATAATTATTAACATCTGTAAGGTTAAAAACAAAAGAGTATTTATGTGATTTATTAATGCCTAAAGTCCTGAATTATAAAAAAAAAATGCCCATCTGGGTAATTGGCTTTTGTCAGGGCCAGTCAGAGGAAGGCCTAATCTAAATACAGCTCCTACATGGATGTACAAATTCTGAACAGTCGGGCAAAACACATGCACCCATATAAATAACAATTCTAACACAGAGATTGATGCGGTTAGACTCAAACATCCAGATACCTTTGAGGCTCTTCGGACCTGTTAGAAACAAATAAAGTAACATGAAATCTTATTATTGGCATGGGACCGGGACCCCAAGCTTATGAGGGAAACACTCTGCCAATGTGTATGTGTCAAATTATGGATGCAGATGCAAAGAGACCTCAGGAATTTAACTCGCTTTGCGCCACAAAGAGATGGCACACAGTCTATGCATTACACCAGGGGGACTCCTGTAAGGGGAGTAAGAGAATTCCCATGGACACCACATACATTCCCCCTGTCCGTGGGCACAGTCACTCAGCGACCCCGCCTGCAGGGGGATCTTTGTCACTTATTCTAGCTGGGGGCCACCTGCACTGTGAAAGATGGATCATCTGCTTCAACCAGTCACTCAACCGTCCACTTATGTGCTGCCCCTATAGCAGGTGCAAGTTCACAGTTACCCTTGGGGCAGTGCATTATCTGTGATAGGATACACTGGTCAGGCCTGCACCTGGTGCACCCATTTAAAGCTTTGTCTCGAAGCAGACCAAGGTAGTGTGCCTTATTTGTAAACACAGCCCCAGCGAGGCCATTTCTAATTGAGCGCAGCAGTATCCCACCAGGGAATACCACTCCTTTCAACTTGTAATCGGGGACTAAGATGTGCACTGCCCCAAGCCTAAGTTGTTGTTCTTTTGCAACACTATACTTGTCATTATTTTCTCACCATTTTAAACTTGTTCCTGTCTTCTGCCAACAAGTGAGAGAGAGAGAAAAGGAATCATTTATTTAGACTATAGTCTCTAAAACTACATATGTACACTACAAAAAGAAATACAAGCAAACCACATTAAAATTGATATAGAACATGCAATACCATTAACAAAGGACTTCCTTTAAAAATCTTCACAGGGCACCTGGAACATCAAAAGATTCCAAGCTATACAGCAGTCGATATGCTTCTCTTCTGAGCGGTATGCCAAATTGCACAAAGATCAGGTTTAAAATGAAGCATCTCACCTATAAAGATGTAAACAGTCAATTAATAAATGGTCATTAAGATTCTCACTGCGTAATCCACATGTGAATTGATTGGGTAACTCCAATTGGTAGGGGTAAGCTGAGTTTGCCTGCCACGATTCAAACAAATAACAAGTGGATCTTTTTGTGACCCTATAATCAAAGCCTGCAAATCTGGACTCCCGCACACAAATTTCGTTTAGTTCTTTTTTTGAAAAGAGCAGGGGTTCCTCCACCTTAAAATCTGCAATATTCAAACTCTCTGCTATTCGCAGCATTTGGGCTTTTGCATTTTTTCCCCAATGCAACTCACTATTGCAAATTTCCGTAGCACACAGGGCAGAAATGTTTTGTCCATTAGCACTTAAACGTTTATACCTGAAACGTAAACTTAATTCCCGTGCCACAAAATTCCAAGACTGCTGGCTAGGTTCATACTTACTGTGCCATTACACCTTTCAGGAGCCCGAGTAATTGTTTTAGGCATTTTCCTTCGGTCTTACCCCAATAAAAGTTTGCACTCAGGTATAATATTTCTGCCCTGTCTAAACAACATTGCGGGGAGACCATTGCCCTGTAAGCTGTTTGTAACGGATTCAAGGAAGGCTCTCCAAACTCTTTTTTAAACATCTCTAGGCTCCCTGTTGTCAATCTAGCCAAATATTCATGGCTTCCAGGCAATAATTCCACGTTAATTTTTCATTAAAATGTCTTGCCTGGGAACTTTGATGAGTTAGCTTCTTCCACTATTCTATCCCCAAATAACCAAGTGAAAGGCTTGGACTTCCTCCCAAATATCACAATGTTAGTTTTTACATATTGACAGCTAAGTCCTTTGCCACACAATAGTTGCTCGAAATGTCAAGTATCTGTTGAAGACCCACCTGCGTCAAATCAGCAATTGACAGGTTGTCCGCACATAGGAGGCACAAAACATGCAAATAAAGTTAGTGCCAACACGCACCCATGCCTCGCGCCTTTTTCAATAGGAATCGTCCTTGATAGAGGCCCGTTCATGTCCAGTTCTGCCACTGTCCAATTTTCCTGATGGAAATCTTCTATGATAGCCAGAAGACAGTTATGGATTGCCATATTTCTTCATTTAGCTGACAAAAATTTTCAATTGACTAAATTAAAGGCAGAGTGAAAATCTACAAAGCAAAAGAAAAGGTTACGTGTGGTTTCTATAGTCTTCTTCAACATTGCCCACAGACTGAAACAGTGGTCAATTGTCGAATGGCCCTCTTTAAAACTACTCTGTTCAATGGGGATTAGGTCATTACTCTAGCCATTGATAAACAGGAGGATAGCTTTGGAAAAAAGTTTGGCCCCAACATCTAACACACTAATTAGTTAATAATTATTTGGGTCAGATGGATTGTTTTTCTTAAGAATGGGCTTTATCTCCTTTCCAGCTATCTGGAAAAGTTCCGGTTTCAATTGCTAAAACAAACACCCTTGAAAAATAGTTTGCTCGCCAGTCACAATTTGATTTTAAAATAACTACAGGTAAATAATCCGGGCCTGCTGCCCTCGTAAAATTCGGGTAAGATATTATCCTTTTCAGAGAATTTGCCTTCATATAGCTTACCAAAAACGTATTAGGACGAACCAAAGCACTTCTTCATGGGGTAAGCTTTCTTACAACCCGCATGTACTAACTTTCAGAATTGTTTCATATCTTTTGCCGCTAACACTCCTATAATTTCAGCCCAATTTGCTCTGTCATATACATTTTTCTTTACCTATATCTGTATCCAATATTCCTTTTTCGCCACAGATGGAGTCTCCCTTCGTGGACTTTTTTGACCATAGGTTACAAACAATTTACCACCTCAGATATAACCTGTTTGTACCACGTCAAAATATCCTCATAATTTTTCACTTTAATATTGGATACCTGGGTAGCTTGATACTAGGTCAACATTTCGACATACTTATCTATCCGTGTTGTTGAGTGTTTGGGGAAGAAAGTTTCTAAGGGGATCACAGTTTGCCTTAGGTGAAAGTTAAAGTGAAGTTCTGGTTTTAGCTTCCAATGGTCACTCCTACAGATTTTCAACACTATAAAACTGTTGCACAGCTCAAAGGTCCAAGGGCCTCATTTACGAAAAAATTGGCGTAAGGCAGTGCCTGAAAGCTTTTTTGCTGCAATGCCACATGCCAATTTGAAAGGGTAGGAATGCACCGTATTTACGAGATACAGTGCATTCCTGTCTTTTCAGCTGGTGCACAATTTAGTGCCTAGCACCAACACAGGCCCCCTTGCACCATGATGCAAAGGTGGCTGCAATGTTGGCAGGATTGTTTTTGTCCAGGGAGGGACACCTTCCAGCACAAAAACAATCCAGAGAGACATTTTCCTTATAGTATGTGTGCTGCAGAATGCAGCACACATGGAAAGAGGAAAAAACGTGGAGAAATGAAAAAAAAATTCTTTGTTACACCTGTTCTAGGGAGAGTAAGGTTTTGACCTGCCCCCGCTTTACATGATTTTGTAAATCTGCGGGCAGTGTCAAATTCCATGGGTATTGCGTGGGAACACCCCCTGCAACACCTCCTTGATGCAGAGTAAGGAAACGCAGCACTTTGCGCTGCCTGCCTTACTCCATATCTATGTGGCCATGCAAAGCCATGCAGGGTGGCTTTTCACCGCCTCATAGATACGATTAAGAGGACTGCGCCACCCGAGCGTCAGAAAAGTGACACTCCAGCAGTGCAGGTCTCTTGTAAATAAGCCCCCAAATTTGGATAAATATATAATCTATTGAACACTTATGCTTTTCTCTTATAAAGGTGTGTGCCGCAGGGTATTCCCCCAGAAGCAGCTGCTTAGACATATAATACTAACCTTAGCTAAACACAGTAGAAGCAACTGTGCCTTTGTCTTTTGGGCTCAGTTAGGGAATATTGTCTGCAGAATCTTACATGCTTCAAGGATTTCCATCTGATTTTCATCAACCACAACAAGGGAAGGACACTAACAGTGCCGTGGTTCACATAGGCAATCATCACAATTAATTTATCAGTGGAATCGGTATACCTTTATACAAATTTACCAGACACACCTACACCCTGTAATAGCTAGTATTAATTAACCTAGCCTCTTTGGCACATTTCATAGAAATCAAAGGCCTCAGATAGACATCTTGAGCCAACTTTAATTGCATTGTTTCTATATTTATTTATTTATGTTTTTATTTACGGTTCAGAACTTCACTAGCCCACCATGTCTCCTGTAAACAATATCATTCTTGTCCCACACCTGAGACCTGCTACCTTTACTAACCGTTTTACACCATGTGCATTCCAGGAGAAAGCATCCATGTTACCTGGTGATCCTGCTACCTAATCCACTCTAGACAACCAAGACAAATCATCCTCTTGAAAAGAGCTTAGACATGCAAATCGGTTATTGAGGGGTAGGGACTCATCTTCTTTGTTATTTTTCTTGCTATTGGGAAGGGGCATGTAAAGGGCGTCCCTTCCTAATAGTGTGTCGCACTGGTATGTATGAATGTTTTCCGACCCACAATGCAGCTGCAAAACACTTGCAGATTACCACCAATTTCAAGTTTGTGGTAAGCCATACGCAAATGGGAAGGGGTCCCCAAGGGACCCGTTCCCTTTTGTGAATGGGGTGCCAACATTTTGTCAGAGCTGGCAGTGGTCCCACGGACCAATGGCCACTGTAAAAAAATTAAAAGAAAACTTTTCAATTTTTTCCTGAAATGTATCCCATTTCTTATTATTATTATTATTATTAACTTTTTCTCCTTTTAACTGCTAGCTGATAATGTTTTTGATGGCCTTAGAACAACGCTTGAAAGTAATTGGTCACCTCTAGATTTAATAAGACCATCATTTTATCTTTAACCTCTGTTTTAAACTGTATTTGATGAATTTTACCTTCTCTTTTGATATTGAATACTAACTGTAAGGATATTTGTTATGGTTTTAATTAACTAAACAATAAAGTTTACTTACTTACTTACTTACCGTATCCCATTTCTAACGGAAACTGGCTTTTTTTTTTTTTAAACTGCTTCCAGCAGGCCACCATCCCTGTGAGTGCCAGCCAATACCAATGGGTCGCAAATTGCAACCTGCCTCATGAATATCAATGAAGCAGGTCCCTTATGACCCATTTGGGAATCACAAACAGTGTCGGAGACACTGTTGTACATCAGGTTTTGCAACTCACACATTGCAAGTAGCTAGAAATCGCAATTTGCGTGTCGCAAAACCTAACGGTGACCCAAAGCTCGGATTGCAGTGGGCGGTGTTAGGCAGCATTGGGCGATGGATGGGTGGGCACAAGCAAGTGGTGTAGCGCCACCTGCCAACAAGGTAATTAGGGGGCATATTAGCAAGGGCAATATTGCCGTTTTAGCTGGACTTTTCCCCGCAAAAGCAGTGATATTTTTATTGCCCTATTAGCAAGCTGTCGCTAACAGCAGTTAGCGACAGCTTTTAGGCGATAGCTACAGGTTTGGGGCCCGCTTTGCATTTCAGCGATATTTATCGCTAATGACATGCAAAGTGGGCGTACCCAAGCTTTCACCTGTTAGCAAGGCAGGCGAAGCGATAAAAATAATCGCGCTAAGTGCGATTATCTCTATAAACTAACGCCTGCTAAAAAGTTGACTTACCTGTATAGTCAATGGGGGTGGATTATCAGATTAAGCCCCCATTGGCGTTAATGAGAGAATATCGCAGGATTTCCAGCGATATTCTCGCATTTCGCCGCTATCGCTGGATATTTTAGCACAATGGAGAAAAACTTTGCTAATAGCATGTTTTCTCCGCTAAAATATCCAGTGATAGCCAGCGATAAAAAAAAAGTCGCTAACCCCGTTTAGCGATAAATATCGCTATTTCTTGCTAATAGGCCCCTCAGTGTTTGCCCTGTATGAACATTCTAAGATTCCAGGTGTTCCTGGACAACATTCTAAGGATGAAATTGTCCCCTTAGGCGATTTTAGGATCGTTTTTGTTCGCATGTGACATTCAATTATTACAATTCTTTTTGCCTGTATTCGAAACATATTATCATCATCGACCAAGTCTCCTCCCCTAGCATTTTAAGGCTGAATTGATCATCAGCCAAAATCCTAAACTTACTATTGTTCGCTTTAAACTTTCAATTATTTTGTACAAACATTCTAAAGTTACCAGTTGCTTTCTGTTAACATTCTAACCTTACAACGGATTACTATTCAATGGTACCCTTCCAAGTTTATACTTTTTCTATGTTAGCATTTTAATATTATAGTTGCTCTCTAACAAGAGTGCCTACTCACAATTTAAAACATTTTTAAAAGATCATTTTTATCTGCTAGCATTCCACGCTTGTAGCTGTTTTCTGCTAAATATTATATCTTGTACCTGTTTGTCATTATTCTAAATGTGCATTTGTTTTCTGCCAGCACTCTAAACTTGCAATTATTTTTAGCCAATTGCTAAAATGTCAGTGTGTCTCTTCCCCATGCCAACATTCCACTATGCTCAGCCATCATTCAAAGCTTGTATTTGTTCTCTGTCAACATTCAGACTTATTGGTGTTTTGTGCATTCTAAAATTGCAGTTGCCATTTAGTAATTTGTCTCAAAATATTCAGAATGCAAGATTTTTTTGCAGGTGCCCCAACCTTGAGATATTATTTGGCAATACAAACATTACATTTTAATTGTTTTTCACTACTTCACGGGCTTCTGAGTTGACTTTGTGTTTCGTTCCTCAAGAACCACTCGCTGCAGGCCCGAGGATTGAGAAACGTCATCATTCCAAGCACCAGTGCGCCATCGCCCTCACACATTAGTCTGGACTTCGCTGAATCCATGGGTACCACGTCCGGGACGATCACTAATGGGGTTTCCCAGTGTGATTCTTCACGAAGGGTAAGTAGAGGAAAGGGTTCATTCTTGTTACCCCAGCTTGCATTAGAAAATGTGTACAAATGCCTCAAATTAATCCTACAACCCTAGTGTAGGATCCTCTGTGTCTTGATGCAAATGTACTCTATTTTTACCCGCTGGTTTTTTGGGTACTGTGGGCCTCATTTATGAGGTCTTGCGTCAGTCTTGCGCTTCCGATGCGTTGCTTTTTGTGACGCATCGGCGGCGTAAAACATGCCTCCTGTTGCGCACTATTTACAAAGTGACGCGTCTAAGCAGATGCGTCACTTTGTAAGCCCCTGCGCTACATTATACCTGCGTCAGGTATAATGTATGCAGGAGGGGCGTTCCCCTGTAAAAAGCCTCGTAGAAGTGACGCAGTGAGATCTATGAGATTTCACTGCATCACTTCTAGGACGCCGTTGCGTCAAAATCTTGCGCCTGCCTCACAGCAGGTGTAAGACTGACGCAGGCCCTTTCACATGGGGCTTGCCCCATGTGAAAGGACGCATTGCTGGAGTTGCGTCACTTTTCTGACACACTCCAGCAATGCGTCTCTTTTGTGCTTACAGATACGTCAGAAATACTGACGTATCTATAACTCCTTGCGACATGATGCGTCATACATTAAATATGACGCATCAGGTATGTCGCAAGAAGTGTGCTCTGAGAAGTGACGCATCGCTGCTTTCAAGCAGCGATGCGTAATTTCTCATAAATGAGGCCCTGTATCTTTTACTTGAGGCATCAGCGCAAGTATCTACAAATCTATGCGAGGATTCAAGACAATGTCTTCTAAAAGGTGGAAAGTTATTGAATTTTCATTGGGGGAACCATTTTCTTACCTCCCATTGACTGAACGAATGACCACTTCTGTTTACAAGGAGTCAAGTTTCTGTCAGTCCCATTTGGGAGAAATTTAACATGAAAACTAATAGGAGAAAGCTGCAGCAGCTGCAATATTTACAACTGTGAAGACAAGCCGAACGATAAACATAAGTGATGCAAAATAAAGGGAAACTGGATGATATAGTCTATAATTCCCATGAGCGAGCCTACAAATGCAAAGTTCAGGAGCGCGAATAAAGACGAATGAGCAAGAAGCAGACAATTGTGGTAAATGCTGCTTTGAGTTTGTGAGCGCTAACTCTGACCTATTTTTAGGAGGCCTAGAGATAGCTTTACCTGTTTCTCCAGTATCATGCAATAAAAAAAGCCCTTTTCATTAACAGTCTGTTCGGCTGGCATTTACGTTTTGATTTCACCCACCACATCATACACACAAAAAATGAAGTGTACCTCAGTGTCAGGGCTCGCGGGCCAATAATTTACTTTTTCAATTATTCTTTTTTCATATTCGTTATCTTTTTAATTTTATTTATTCACCCACTTATATTCGAACTATATATTCAGGTTACTGTATTTCAAAGCCAAATAGTACAGTTTATTTGAACCAATATGGGTAATATTTCCTGTGATGTGTATTAAAACTATAAAGAGTTCTAAGTAAACTTGTCTGCTAAAAATCACCCGTAGTCCTCCTTTAAAATTATAAGCAATTGTTATTTATTTTTTAAATTTTTAATTGCAAGTATGTATCCACCACATTTATTCGGCTGCGTGCCTTCTTTTTAAATTGTTTTCATTTCATATGTTTTTTACCATTGAGCATCATTGAATCAGCTTATCTGATAAAGACTTCTAGCCACAGATTCCTTCACGTTGAATTATCCCCATGCATGAGACTGGATCCGAAAACTTTTTGGCACAGCATCCCTGCGTGCCGGGGGTGGGGCGACATCACGCGACTCCGCCCAGGCGTCGTCCGCACACGTGACGTCAGCGAGGTCACATAAGCCCCACCCCGGCACGCCTACGTCAGTTTTTTCCTTTTCCGCGTGCAACGCAGATCTGGTCTTGCTGCGGGCCTGTTTGGGGGGCCCCTTTTTTCTTCACCAATTGTCTTCTTCTGGTGGGACAGTGTGCGAATGCCTTTGGGCTTTAAAACTTGCACGCCGTGTGGGCGTCTTATGTCGGCGACGGACCCTTATCTCATTTGTATGTGGTGCTTGGGGGAGGATCACGGCACCACTGATTGTGAGGCGTGTAAGCAGTTGAAGCCGAAGTCGCGGCAGGAGCGCAAGCATGAAACTCCTGTCAGCGCGTCTCTCCAGGTCGACCTCCTCCCCTCGATCAGGTTCAGCAGACGGCTTCAGATACGGCTGTGGTCATCGTCCCCGCCCTTCTCCGATGTCGCGAGAGCGTCACTCCTTGGTGCGTAAGTGTTGCAGTTTGTCCCTGGGGGCTGGTGTTCGGCCCTCCAGGGGCGTGGACTCTCCGCGGGTGATGTGGCTCCGCGTGTCGTTCTCCTATCCACCGTTTCCCGTGAGGTGGCATTGAGAGTCCAGATGGAGACATACGCGGCGGCTTTGCAGGCCTCGCTGGCTTCTCCTCCTTCTTCTCTTCCTGGGGCGTTGGCGGATCCCTTGCCTCCCACTGGGCCCTCCGCGGCGGCGGCCCCGGCGCCGACTGGTTCAGATCCAGGCTTCGAGGATGTGGTGCTGTTAGGGTGTGGCTCCTCTGGAGTCCCTCCTTAATGCCTTGGCGCCTCTGCCTCATCGCAAACTCCTGTGGGAGTCCCTGTGGTGTCGTGGGAGGTCGCCGGGGCTTGGGTCGCATCCCTGACCCCCGCTCGGCCCTCTGGGCAGGCGAAGGCCTCGTCCAAAGTTGAGCTGATGCCGTCAAGGCGCCGGTGTCTGCTTTGGGCAGCGCCACAAGGGTCGGTGACCTCTTCTTGTCCCGCTGTGGACCGAGGTGGGGTGGGGACTCGCTCCTCCCCGCAGGCGGCTGCCTTGTCGGAGGGCGAGTGGGAGGTTGAGTCGTCTCTGGCGCAACCACATGGGTCGCCGGACCGCCTCCACAACATTCTGGGCCGAGGCTGGCGGAGAACTTCGGGTCACTCCCCGGGTCCCTCTTGTCTCTCCACGCAGGCGGCTGCCTCAGCGGAGGTTGAGTCGGCGCCATTCCGGCGCCACCCTTTGGCCACTTCGGCTCCGGTCCCCAGTGTGGTCTCTCCTTCGGCTCCGGATGGTGCTGGCGCCCTACCTCAGGGTGTGGATTCCACTGCTCCACACGGAGGTCGTGCACGGATCCGTCTTCGGACGCTCCCTCTTTGGACGCTAGCTGCATTTTGGTGTCCTCTTCCCCGGAGCCTGGCTGCCGCGTGGTGTCTTTTTCACCAGCGTGGAAGGGTGGCTTCCTGCCTTTTCTGAGGCCGAGGTGCTCGTCGGAGGAGCGGCAGGTACCCCATTCTACGGTGCCTTCTGGCTTTCAGGTCTGGCCCTTGCCAGCCCCGCTTGGCTTCAGGGACGGCCGTCTTAGTCTACAGCCGTCATCCACGGAGGAGCTGATTTCTTCTCCGCAGGGCCCTACGGAGGCGGGTGCGGCCTTCGCTCATGCGGTGTCCACAGCCGTGGGCATTCTGCATATGGGTGACCCGATTGCTCATTTCCCGGTGGCCCATCTCTTGGAGGTTCTCCACCAGGGCTCTGGCGGGAGGGAGATCGTACTCCCCTTTGAGGGTTCGCTCCTCTCTGCCCTGGAAGGAGCTTGGAGGCGTCCGCCCATCGGGAGATCCGGTGCCTCAACACCTTCTGCACCGTCACCTTCCGGCGCCACGTGCCTCTCCCTCCACCACTCTGCCGAAAGTGCACTCAAGAGGACCGCTTTTCCCTCCCTGCCGCCACTGTTGACTCCGCCGTCCCGGGAGGCCCGCTGGCTGGACTCTTGGGGGCGCAACATGTTCACCTCAACCAGTGCTGCCCTGAGGGCCCTTAACACCTTGTGTGTATTGGTGAGGGCCTCCTCTTGTTTGTGGGACTCAGCGGAGTCTCTCGGATCTGCGGCTTCCCAGGTGACTGTTCAGGTGGACTTCCGCATCATGCTTTGGATGGCTGGGAGCTGGCAGCGTTTATTCTCCGCTCCGCCCTGGACATCTCAGGGGTGTTGGCCCGGGCCATGGCTTCCTCAGTCGCCCTCCGTCGCCATGCTTGGTTTCGGGACTGCGTGTTCCCTGAGAATATTCGGGAGTGGTTCATTGATCTTCCGTTTGATGGCAGCTTGTTGTTCCATGCCCCGGCTGATTCTGCCATCCAGAGGTTCCTGGCTGGGCTCTGTCCTCCTCCTCCACCTCCTACTCCTCCTCCGCCTTATTCTCCTCCTCCTCCTTCCCCTATTCAGTGACTGCTGAGTTGAGCTGGGTTTGGGCTTTTTGAATGCCCTGGCTGTAGTTAGTGTTTGCTGGCCATTGAGTCCTTCTTACTGGGACTTTGGCATTGTTGGCTGCTGGACGGCCCTTGTTGACTGTGTGTGTGTGTTTTTTGCTGGAATAGTACACAGATTCGGCCCTGAGATTAGGCCTTCTGTTTTTCTTTGGGCTGATGTCAAGCCTTCCACGCGGCTGTTTTTTCCTGTGACGCTTTGCTTTCTCCTCAGCTGCGGAAGTTCTTCCAAAGAGGGTTCCTGTGTTTTGGGATTTACTGTACCCTGGGTGGGGTAGTGGTAGCTATTATATAGCTATGCTCTGCTGAGGAGTGCTAGTTGCCTTCGGGTGCCTGTTCTCCTTGGCGTTTCCGTATGTTGCTTTGCTTCTTGTGGTTGTGTGCGCGGCCCTTGTAGGAGTAGGTCCGGCCATTTCCTCTGCATTCATGCTCTTGTGCTGAGAGCTGGGAAGCTTCAGTGTCTTCGTGCTTCTGGCGGCTTATGGTTATAGCTACCATTCTGGCTGGCCTGTTGCCTTCCCTCTGGGTGGGCTCGCCTCTTTCCTTGGATTTCCTTGGACCCTCTGGACTTCTTCTTCATGTTCCTCTGCCTGTCCTGGCATTGGGTGGAAGTTCTGTTGCCCTAGGGGTGGAGTGGGATGCTTCGGCCTCTCCGTCCTTGCCCTGGGTTCCTCTGTTGTGAGTGTGTGGGCCTCCACTCTTCCTTCTTCCTCCTACATCCCTTCTGGGGCTGCTGGCGTTTGACTTGTGAGGGTCCTCTTGCATGGTAGGGTCGAGGTTACCTCCCTGGTCCACAGGTCTGGTCCTCTGTGGGCCTTCTGTTCTGTCCAGTCTGGTGGGGTCCTTTCACAGACCCTCCTTCCCCATGGTATTTGCTAGGGTATCTATTCTACGTGAAGGAATCTGCGGCTATTAGTCTCCATCAGATGTACAAGTTACTTACCTTCGGTAACGATGTATCTGATAGAGACGATTCTAGCCGCAGATTCCTTCACGGCCTGCCCTTCCTCCCCGTTCTGCGAGGACCCCTAGGCTGGTCCTTGGTACTCGCCTCCCTTGGGGGGGCCATGTCTTCTGTGGATGCCTTCTTTTGCTCTTGATGGTGGCTCCATCTGATTGCTGTTCTTTCCTCCTCTTGGTTCTGGGAAGGTAAAGTTCTGGTGCTCCTATGTCCCGCTGTTCTGGCTGCTCCAGATCGGGGAGGTTTGCATCCAATATCTCCATTCCCTCCCTTCCTCTTGCTGCTAGGGGCCTGGCCCCTCTACCTCCTCTGGGTTGGGGGCATCTGGTCATGCCTTACCCTTGATTCTTGGGGTGGATGCCCTCTAGGCTAGGGTGGCTGGAGGTTGGTTGTTCCTACCTGTTGGGACTGTCTCCCCTTCCTTGTTTCGGGGTGTGATTGTAGGCCTGCTACATGTGTCATGACTTTATGCAGGTTACCTGTCTCCGGGGGTGACTTGGGGGGTTGCTGTCTATGTATTGGCGGGGTGGCTGCTCAGGGCTCTGCTCTGTTCTTCCTATCTCTGTCTGCCCTTGGACACTGCAGTGTTGCACTGTTCTTTATGGGGTGCTTTTTGTATACTCTTACGCACACTGTTCCCATGCTCCCACAGTTTTTTGTTTGGTGGCTCCGCGTTGTGGTGCGGAAAAGTTCTCAGAAGAAAACTGACGTAGGCGCGCCGGGGTGGGGCTTATGTGACCTCGCTGACGTCACATGCGTGGACGACGCCTGGGCGGAGTCGTGTGATGTCACTCCGCCCCCCGCGCGCAGGGATGCTGTGGCAAAAAGTTTCCGTATCCAGTCTCATGCCTGGGGATAATTCTACGTGAAGGAATCTGCGGCTAGAATCGTCTCTACCAGATACATCATTACCGAAGGTATGTAACTCGTACAACATGGCCATTCCCTTTGCCTTTGCCAGTGCGTCATAGATAGTTAGAATTGTTATTCTACACCTCTTGTATCACATACTGTGCTTTGAGAGTCTTCTATAAACCTGTCACAGCTGTTTTTAATCCACCTTTTCCCAGGCATCTACATAACATGAATGTTAAACCCTTCCACTAATCCGGTATGAATTTACAGAGTGCACTACAACATTGAGGGAATTGTTAAACTGTTAAGAATTCTTCAAAAAGCTGAACCATTCGTATTGAGTACCCCCGCTCATATCCAGGCTGGGGGATACTGACTGCCAATGTAAATTGTATCAATTGTTTTGCTCAACTCTCAAAAATCAGCAAACCCATTTGTCCGTTTAATTCCATTGTGACATAAGACATATTTTTATTACGTGCCTTAGACGTTCCTGATTTGGAACGCTAAATTATTTTGCAGTTCCAACCCTTTCTCTGCCCTCGGGCAGTTTGCTCATATTTGCACATGCATTCTATGTTATGCATGCACATCTTAAATATTTTTTGTGAGTTGCGTGCATTTGATGCTCACGCTATTTTTACATTTTTAAAGTCACATATCCATTTGTGTTCAAGGATAGATATATCACCAAAGTTCCTAACAAATCCTCAATAAAGGTATATGGTGTGATTCTTTGGTGAATACGAAGACAAGTGTCTACATGCCAAACAGTAGCTCATAAAGTATTTTAAAAGTCTGAGACAAAACCCAAAAAGTTGAGCACATTTTGGAAATGTGTAACTCCAGAAAGGCTCAAAAGAAAAAGAACATTTAAAAAAAAAAGGAGTCAGGAATCAAAATAAGTTCATAGATATCAGTGTTTATTCTATCATTCTACCCGTAGAAGCTGGGGAGTGCTCCTAAACTTGTTCTTTGAGAGATTCAGGCCCTTGAATGCTTGCCTGTGGACCTTTCTCTTCTGCCTCTGCCCATATTGGGACTCTTACAAAACCAACTGGCTGCTCTGCCATGTTTTATATTTTCACATTTGAAAAACTGAAGACTCAGGATTCCCTTTGGTATTTTGACTTAATTTTTTCCAAAGGTCAACATTTAGTCTCAAAATTCTATGCATGCATGTACATAAACTACCAACAACTAAAGTGACTTGCCATATGTGTAGTCATTGAATACGTAGCTCCCTGAATACGTAATCTGAATCTTGAACCTCCTTAAGGTCTGCATTCTAAGGAGCAGTTTACCATACAGAGTGAGAGTGCCATCTAGTAATTCTATCTCCAATTAAATAAACTATGCATCCCCACCTCGAACACCACAACTTTAGAGCTCTTTAAGCTTGAGTCACCCCTCAACCTGGCCTGTCCAGCAATCCAGAAGCTATCATTGGCGCAGATTGTCTACAAGTGCTGGTACGAGCTAAGAGACATTTGAGGAACATTAAAAAAGAGAGGTAGCAAGCTCAATTCACCTTCATAATCCCAAATAGCTAAGTCTCATTTTCTTAGAGCAATCTGTAGAAATCTTACCCAGTAGATAGTCTCTTTTCTATAGCAAATATCTTAGTACTTTCTTGTGACTCATTCTTAATATTAGATTTTATATACGTTTATCATTTCTGACTACAGTATTACTTTGAAATGTACCACTATTTATGCATAACCAAAGATTGATGCCAGATTTCAAAGTAGTTGCTGTAATGTGCAGTGTGATGGTGCTGATTACAGTGGCCTGCAAGGCTGCAATGCATTGCAGTGCTGCTACACTGTGCCTTTATGGACTACACAAAAATGCCTGATAGTCATGCTGGGGTACTGTGGTTCTAACTGGAGCAATGAGAAGAACATGCTTGACTACAATTCAAAGCAGATATTATGCCAATACCTTAGTGAGGGCTTAGGTCTCTGGTGACGAGAGAGTTACAGAAAGAGTCCCTTGTAAGTGTGGGCACGATAGAGGTGTGATTTGTGCCACTCATACTCCACATTTGTATGGTGGTATCTTGCAAAAGTTGGGTGAAGTCAAAATATTCCCCTGAGGGTTGTCAAGGAACACATTTCTACCTTGTTTAGATATGATCTAGCATAGATTGGTCAATATTAGACAATGATGCTGACAGAAATACATTCAGTGTGAACTTTCAAAAGACTAAGGTAATAATATATGAATGAAGAGTCTTAGGACAAATTGAGTTAGAAGGACTTACACATTACCAATATCTGGAGCTTGTTGAAAATCAGATATCATAGGTAGACTTGCCCTTGAAAAGGGGAATAACATCCCATGCTAGGTTAGGTGGCCTCAATATGTTCAGTAGCAAATTTGGAAGGTTGTTTTTAGGAAGTTTTATTACGGCATAGATGGCTAAGTCATTACCAGCCTTGTGTTGCTCAGTGAATGTCTTCATGATGTGTAAAGTGAGATGTTTACCAGTACCCTCGGGTAGAAAGCATTTAGCCTCTTGAGAACTTCCCACACACAGAGGTCTTTTATTGACAATTTTGCTGTTTTTTCCACAATCCCTAGGTCAATTATTTCATAAAGGGAGTGTCAGACCTGTCAGCCCTAGGGTGGTCTTACCCCAAAAATATTTAGGTTTCAAAATGTGGTGCCTGTCACAGGCAGTTATCTGCGACAGACCCACACTTAGTTTGTCTGTGATTCTTGGAGAGGGACCACGGCTCCAAGACTTGTGAGGACTGCCACGCCCTACACCCAAAGGTACTGAGGAAGCATTCCCTCAAGCTCTTCCTCACGTGGCATTGGACGACCCTGCAGCGTTCAGGATCCTGGTCGGGTGGTAGGTCCTGGCACCACTCGTGGAGCCACACCTGAAGGTCGTCGTTTCGATGTAAGTCATCAGGTAAGTCCCATTGCAAAATGAAGTTGAAGACATTGAAGAGGTCTTCCCTGCGCCCATCAAAATCCTCAGATGAGGTGCAGGAGGGTGGGAACTACATGTCTGGCTCGTCTATGGAGCCTGCACCAGGTTCTGCTCCAGTCCTCTCTGACTTTCCTAGAGCTGAAGCGACTTCTTCCCAACTAAATGAGTTCTAGGAGGCCATGCACCTCACAATTGGGTGGATACAACACCCCTGGGGTGCCTTCGGGCCCCATGGGTTTGGGAGGGGCCCGATTGGATTCCCACTAGTGGGGGTTACCCTCTCCACCAGTTCTACAACAGTTGGTCTGGTGCGGAGGGGCCACGCCAGAGACCACGATCTTCCTCAATGCCCACTCCAGTGCCAATGCTCCGGGCGTAACCAACGCCCCACAGTGGCACCATCCCCACTGTCATTTTCTACTCTGACACAGAGCTGGACGGGTGTTGACCGGGACCATGCCCTCCGACTCGAAGCCAGTGCCTTTTTTACATTCGACAGGCCTGAAGAGAGAATAAAATGTGTTGACATAGGTGCTTCACCCAGGAGTTGCCCCCTTCGAACCCTTACTCTCATTTAATGAAGCACTTCTGAAGTCCTCCGCCATCGCCCCACTCCAGGTGACACCAGTTTCTTCACCCAGCACCCCATCCTGGATAACTTGAGGTTGGTGGTCCAAGCCTCCACTTCCAGAGTCAATCAGAGTCAATCCTGTCATGTTCCCCACCACTCCACCGGATAGAGAATCCAAGAGACTCGATACCTTTAGCAAGAGGATGTTCTCTTTCGCAAACCTAGCCTCCGCCCCCCCGCGCACTTGGCCATATATGGCGACCGTGCGGCGCAGGTGAGTGTGACCTAGCTCTAGGACACCCCCGCGCCGCACGGCCACCAGCTGCTGCGTGCGCCTCCCTGCCCGTGTGCCTCGATTCCGTCGCGTGACCACGCCCCCTTCCTTAGAGCGGCGTGGTCCGTGCTCGCTCGAACTGCCCTTGTTGTTTCTGCATTGTATGGTATTTTCTGTATTTATTGTTTAGTAGTTTTGACAGTCTGTATTGCCTGTATTTTTCCCAGTAAGTCGTTGTTTCCTTCCTGTGTTGCCTTTCTCTGACCCTCGTCCCCCCTCCCCGCTTCCCGCCACCGCCGCTAACCCCGCCCCTTTTTCTTGTGTACCCTCCCCGCTCCCGCCTCCCAGCTGCTCCGCCCCCCCGCGCACTTGGCCATATATGGCGACCGTGCGGCGCAGGTGAGTGTGACCTAGCTCTAGGACACCCCCGCGCCGCACGGCCACCAGCTGCTGCGTGCGCCTCCCTGCCCGTGTGCCTCGATTCCGTCGCGTGACCGCGCCCCCTTCCTTAGAGCGGCGTGGTCCATGCTCGCTCGAACTGCCCTTGTTGTTTCTGCATTGTATGGTATTTTCTGTATTTATTGTTTAGTAGTTTTGACAGTCTGTATTGCCTGTATTTTTCCCAGTAAGTCGTTGTTTCCTTCCTGTGTTGCCTTTCTCTGACCCTCGTCCCCCCTCCCCGCTTCCCGCCACCGCCGCTAACCCCACCCCTTTTTCTTGTGTACCCTCCCCGCTCCCGCCTCCCAGCTGCTCCGCCCCCCCCGCGCACTTCGCCATATATGGCGACCGTGCGAACGCGCAGCGTTGACGCGCAGCGGGCGCGCCGATTGTGCGCCGAAGGCACGCCAAAGGTAAGCCCGTCTGCGCCCGTCCGCGCCTGGACCGCGCCCAGTGCCAGGACCTCTGGCCCCCTCCGACGGAAGCCGACCCGACGAACCTACAACGCCGCCGAACTCATCGCACTCAACACCGGCGCCATCCCGGGATGTCACCGAGCCACCCCGAAGCACACCCACGGACCCTTCAGCTGCCACGCCTGCAAGTTCGCCTGCATCCGGACCAACCCCGCACCAACACCCGCCAAGCCTAACACCAGCAACAACCACCTCAAGTGCATCCTGCTCAACACCCGCTCCGTCCACAGACACGCCATCGAACTCTGGGACCTCCTCGGCACCACAGCCCCTGACATCGCCTTCCTCACGGAGACCTGGATGAACGCCTCCTCAGCGCCCGACATCGCCATCGCCATCCCAGAGGGCTACAAGATCACCCGGAGGGACCGCACCGCCAACCAGACGGGAGGAGGCATCGCCATCATCCACAGAGACACCATCCGCATCACGACCAACACCGACGACACCCTAACCACCGCCGAACACCTGCACTTCCAGATCCACACCGACCCGAAGACCACCCTCAGAGGCACCCTGATCTACCGACCCCCGGGACCACGCACACGATTCAGCGAGGACATCGCCGACTTCATCAGCCCGCATGCCCTCCCCTCCGCCGACTACATCCTCCTGGGGGACCTCAACTTCCACCTGGAGAACAACAGCGACCGCAACACCATCACCCTGCTCGACAACCTCGCCAACCTCGGACTCAAGCAGCTGGTGTCCACCCCCACCCACCTCGCCGGACACACACTCGACGCCGTCTTCTCATCCAGCAAAGACATCGCCTTCAGCCACGCAACAGGACTCCACTGGACGGACCACAGCTGCGTCCACTTCACCTTCAAAAGAACGACGATCCACCACCACCAGCAACAGGTTGCCCGAAGAAGCTGGAACAAGATCACAGCCGACCAGCTCACCGCCTCCCTGAGCCAGCACCCTCCTGCCGGCTCAGCGAACCCCAGCCAGGCCGCCGACAACCTCACGAAGTGGATCAGCAACTGCGCGGACGAACTCGCCCCTCTGAGGACCCCGCCCAGCAGACCCGGCAGCAGAAAAACCCCATGGTTCACCGACGAACTCAAGAGCTCCAAGAAGAACTGCCGAGCCCTCGAGAAAGTATGGAGAAGGGAACCAACAACGGACAACATGACCACCCTCAAGCTCGCCACCCGGAAACACCACCAACTGATCCGCGCCACCAAGAAAAACACATACAAGGACCGGCTGGACAACAACGCACACAACTGCAAGGAACTCTTCAACATCGTGAAAGAGCGCTCCAACCCCAACGCCGGAAACAACGACATCACCCCGTCGCAAGACCTCTGCAACTCCCTCGCGTCCTACTTCCACAACAAGATCGCGGACATACACAACAGCTTCAGCATCCAACCAACGCACGCCACAACCGCAGCAACGCCACCCACCACCACCCTCCGCGCCTGGACTCCGATCAGCACCGAAGACACCATCCGCACAATGAACTCCGTCCACTCCGGATCTCCGACTGACCCCTGCCCTCACCACATCTTCAACAAGGCCGACGCTGTCATCGCACCCCACCTGCGGGACATTATCAACACCTCCTTCGACACCGCCACCTTCCCGGAGAGCTGGAAGCACGCAGAACTCAGCGCTCTTCTCAAGAAACCTACAGCGGACCCCACCGAACTCAAGAATTACCGTCCCATCTCGCTCCTCCCGTTCCCGGCCAAAGTCATCGAAAAGACCGTCAACAAACAGCTGGCCCCCTTCCTCGAGACGAATGGATCCCTCGACCCCTCACAGTCTGGCTTCCGAGCCAACCACAGCACCGAGACCGCCCTCATCGCTGCCACCGATGACATCCGAACCCTGATGGACAACGGAGAAACAGCGGCCCTCATCCTCCTGGACCTCTCCGCGGCTTTCGACCCTGTCTGCCACCGCACCCTAGTGCAGCGCCTCGGCAACATCGGAATCCAGGAGAAGGCACTGGAATGGATCACCTCCTTCCTCGACGGAAGAACACAGAGAGTCCGCCTACCACCGTACAAGTCAGAGGCCACCGAAGTCATCTGCGGCGTCCCTCAAGGATCCTCGTTGAGTCCCACCCTCTTCAACGTCTACATGAGCCCCCTCGCGGCCATCGCACGCCAACACAACCTCAACATAATCTCCTACGCCGACGACACCCAGCTGATCCTCTCCCTGACCAAAGACCCCGCCGCCGCCAGAGCCAACCTGCACGAAGGGATGAGAGATGTAGCCGAGTGGATGACGACCAGCCGCCTGAAACTGAACTCAGACAAGACGGAGGTCCTCATCCTGGGCTCCTCGCCCTCCGCCTGGGACGACTCCTGGTGGCCCCCCGCCCTGGGCACCGCACCCAAACCGACGGACCACGCACGCAACCTGGGCTTCATCCTGGACTCCTCCCTCTCCATGACCAGACAAGTCAACGCCGTCTCCTCGTCATGCTTCAACATCCTACGCATGCTACGGAAGATCTTCTGGTGGATCCCCACCGAGACCAGGAAGACTGTCACCCAGGCCCTCGTCACTAGCCGACTGGACTACGGCAACGCCCTCTACGCCGGAACCACCGCCAAGCTCCAGAAGAGACTCCAGCGGATCCAGAACGCCTCAGCCAGACTCATCCTCGACATCCCACGAAACAGCCACATCTCCGGACATCTGAGAGACCTGCACTGGCTCCCCGTCAACAAAAGAATCACCTTCCGTCTCCTCACCCACGCACACAAAGCCCTACACGACCAAGGCCCGAGCTACCTCAACAACCGAATCAACTTCTACGCTCCCAAGCGCCACCTCAGATCAACCAGCCACGCCCTCGCCGCCGTCCCCCGCATCCGAAGAGCGACAACAGGAGGAAGGTCCTTCTCCTACCTGGCCGCCAAGACCTGGAACTCCCTCCCGACCGACCTGCGCCTGACCCAAGACCACCTCGCCTTCAGGAAGAAGCTCAAGACCTGGCTGTTCGAGCAGTAACGGCACCCCCCCCCTCCTAGCGCCTTGAGACCCTACGGGTGAGTAGTGCGCTCTATAAATGTCTTGATTGATTGATTGACTGCAGTCTGTGGACACTGTGTGCCTCTTGGGCCGATACACCCATATGATCTGGGACTTGATTTTGCAGGTGCTGCCCATAGTCTTGGAGGAGGCCCGAGCCATACTGTCCCAGGCAATTGCAGGCTGCAGAGATGCAGTAAAGTTCATCAACAAATGTGAACAAGCTACAACCAACTCCCTGGGCATATCAATTTCATCTGCGGTGGCCCTTCGGCACCAACCCTGGCTGAGAATCACTGGTTTTGCGGGGAATGTCCGAGCTTCACTCATGGACATGCCCTTTGATGGCTCTCACCTTTTTGGTGAGAAGGCGGACTCAGCGCTAGAGTGTTTCAAGAATAGCAGAGTTACGACCAGGCCACGGGCCTATCCATGGCCCTTTGTCAACTCCAGTCCACCTTCCATCCCTTATGGGGCTATGGAAGTGGCTTCCATCTGCGTTCATTACCTTCCAGTCACCAAAGCCAACTGGCTTCCCAGGCTTTTCATGGCCAATGACCAGTTTTCCACTGACCACGTGGAACAATTAGCCAGTGGTACGGTCAGTCCGCTACTCCCTTAGCAGCTGCAGCCTACAAATCCCTTTAGTTTGCCCTCTTACCACCACGGGCATTCAGTGGGGGGCAGGATTCACCATCACCTGGACCATTTGCCATCTATTACATCCGACAAATGGGTTTTACAGATAGTCTAAAGGGGCTAGTCATCCCGTTTCTTGACACAGCTCCACGCATGCCACCCACTTATGACCAGACAACGAAAGACCATCTCTTCTTACTCCGTCAGAAAGATGAAGTTGGTCATGGGTAATATTCTCACTACTTCCTGGTGCCTGGGAAGAATAGAGGCCTTCGTCCCAATCTAGACATACACCTTCTAACTTCTTCCTGAAAAAGGAGAAGTTCATAATGCTCACATTAGCTCAAGTCCTGTCTGTCCTTGATCCTGGAGGCTGGATGGTAGCATTGGATTTGCAGGATGCATGCTTCTGCATCCCCATCCTGCCTGCCCACAGACATTACCTGTGGTTCACCGTGGGCCAAGAGCACTTTCAGTTTGCTCTGCTCCCTTTGGTCCTGATTAGTGCCCCTCAGGAGTTTATCAAGGTGATGGTGATAGTTGTAGTACATATGAGGAGATTATGGGTTCCAATCTTCACCTACCTCGAAGAGTTGGTTGCTGAAGGGGAGCTCGCGCCGGGAGACATAAATATAGGTTCATATATATACACATTTGAAGCTCATAACAAATACAGTTGTACAATGATGTCAATATTGATATATCTGAAAATTGATGATATGATGATGGCAAGCGGCAGGGTTGAAAACTACGCGCGTTTCGGCACTGCTGCCTTCATCAGGAACACCGTCTATGTACATACATTAAGTGATGGATATTTAATAGAAGTACTGAAGCTTTTTGAAATAGATCAAAGTCAATGAAAATGCAAAGAGGCACTTGGTTGAACGTGGTAAATATTCCACTCTCTTAATTTATTTGACCAAACTGCCACGTCAGATCGCACTACTCATGCAGTTTCGGACATAACCTCCTGAGTGGCGATATTCAGGCTATGTTATCCATATTTTAGCCACTATCCTGTATTTTGCTGAGCCTGACTCTGCGGCTGTTGGGCCTCATGGCCTCCTGTATCCTTCTTGTGACACACGTCCATTGGCATATGCAAGCTCTACAGCGGGACCTGAAGTTCCAGTGGGCACAGCATCAGGGGAATCTCTTTGACATGGTTCAGATCTCAGAGGGAACGGAAAAAGACCTTCAGTGGAGGTTGATCGACCGCAATTGGGTCAGCAGCAAGACCCCTCTTCCTTCCCCAGCCAGGGTTCACTGTAGTGACAGATGTGTCACTCCTGGGGTGGGGCAGCCACCTGGGAGTGTTGGAGATCAGAGGACTCTGGCTGAGCCCGAGCTTCACATCAACCTGCAGGAGATCCAGTTGGCACTGTAAGTCTTTCTTCATTGGATAAGGGGAAGGCTGTTGCAGTTGTTCACAGACAACACTACCGCCATGTGGTACTGCATCAAACTTGGGGGCGGGGGAATCGTGGGCCCTTTGTCAAGAAGTCCACTGTCTCTGCACATGGATGGAATGTCAGGGCATTTTTCCCTAGTGGCTTCCTCTGAACACCAGGGTGGACTAACTCAGCCGTCAATGCCTAGCGGATTACAAATGGTGTTGCAATCCGTAAGTGGTTCAAGGTCTCTTTCAAGAGTGGGGAGGGCTGTGGTGAGATCTGTTCACAATCATCGAGAATGCACAATGTCAGCAGGTTTGCGTGTTGGAGTTTTCAGGCCAGCTCCCACTCTTAGATGCTTTTCGTCTCGAGTGGAGCTCCAGCTTCTTGTACGTCTTTCCTCCAATACCACCCCTGTCCAGACAGGACAAGTGACATTTTTTGACTTGTTTCTTTTATAGGTTAATGAGGTTGTAGTTTATGATCAACACAAAACATTGTGTCTCAGGATTGGGCATAGAGATTCTGGTATCCCAAGCTATTGAGCATGAGCATTGGTCCTCTGGTCAGGATGACTCTCCTGGAGGATCTTCTGTCGCAATAACTGGGGAGAGTTCTGCATACAAACCTGTGCATCCTCTGTCTTCTTGCGGGGAGATGGAGCGGTGACAGTTGACAGTTTTTGACCTTCCTTCTGAAGTCTGCAATGTTATTCTAGCAGACAGGTGTCCCTCTATTAAGATGGTGTACGCCTGCCTCTGGGACAAATTTGTGCCAGGGTGTGTATCCAAGATAACCGACCATCGCTCTGCACTCCTTTCCCTAGTTTGACTGAAGTTAAGGGCTGTTTATCAACCAGTGAGGCTTTTTTGTGGTTGCCGGACCAACCTTCTTTGTTCAAGTCACCTGTTGTGACTATGTTCCTAAAAAGGTCTCCAGGATTTGTTTCCTCCCAGATCATGTATCATGCCCCAATGGGACTTAAATCTGGCCCTCATTTTTCTCATGTGCACACAGTTCGATCCTCTGCTCAAATGCCCACTATGTTAACCCTCAAGACGGCTTTCTTTGTGGCAGCTACACCAGCCAGGAGGGTCAGTGAAAAGCAGGCTCTCTCTCTGCACCCTCCTTATATCACCTTTTACCCAGACAAGCTGGTTCTCAGGACTCATGCCTCCTTTCTACTGAAGTTTGTGACACCCTTTCATGTGGGCCAGACCATCACCTTGCCTACCTTCTTTTCTATGCCTCATCCCTCTAAAGAAGAGGAGAGACTCCAACATCTGGAGCCAAAAATAGAGTTGTTGTTCCACATTGATTGAGATAAAGAGTTCCGGGTGGATGATCATTTCTTTATAGGGTATGTTGGAGCTAAGAAATGGAAGGCATTGCAGAAACTGACCTTCCCACAATGGATCGTGTTAGTATAAAGATCTGATACGCATCGGACAAAAAGCAATGCCCGAAGGGTTTGCGTGCTCACTCCACCAGAGCCAAGGCTGTGACCACTGCATTAGCTCATAGAGTTCTTGTCCTGGACATGTCAGGCAGCAATGTGGGCGTCGCTACATGCGTTCATCTAACGTTACTGTCTGGACAGTGAGTTCCGTCATAATGAGCATTTTGCCTTTTCAGTCCTGCAGAACTTCTTGGTCTAATCTGTTGGCAGACCCACCTTCAAGGAGGTATTGCTTGGGTATCTATTCTAATGTAAGGAATCTGCAGCTAGAAGTCTCTATCAGATGAATAAGTTACTTACCTTCTGTAGCACTTTATCTGGTAAAGACTCTGTCTAGCCACAGATACCTTAACAATCCTCCCATCCACCCTGCTCAGCAAACTGATTACAGTGTAGGGGTCACCCTTCTAATGGCCTTAGAATTTCACCCCGGTTGTCAGGTACTCGTGGCTCTCCAATCTTGGTGTGGAAAATCGCGAAAAGAAACTGACCTCAGCGTGCTGGGGTGATACCTATATAAACACCGCGCACATCACTTCTGACACAGATGACGCTCACAATGCCGACTTGGAGCTGAACGACAGCCCCTTCCAGCATGCAGCGGTATTGCCGCTAGATAGAGTCTATACCAGATAAGGCGTTACTCAAGGTATGTAACTTGTTCATTAATTTAAAACACTCAAAATAGTAAAACATTTCAAAATAATAACAAAGCGATATTTCATACAACTATTTTAAAAATATTAAAGACTTAAAAACTCAATATTCTTATGTGCAGTTTTCTGCCCCACGATATATTAATGATATTTTTGACACCATATTAACATTCCCTCCCTATGTCACTTCGGACTGAAACTATATATGAGAATTTTCGTAAGTGTTTAAAAACCTAGTTGTTTGATATGTAGAGCACTTTCTTTTTCTCCTTCTGTTCCTGTCAGGCGGCGCCGGGAAACCCTTGGGTAGCTGTGCACCTTATAACATTAAAATAACATAACATAACATTGTTCACCAAAAGTCATTATGGAGTAGTGGAAGTTCTTTCGGAGTAAAGCAAGAGTTGCAGGTTGCCAGCCTTCACAGCTGTGTTGATCTGGGGAACAAACAACATTTCAGTGTCAAAAATATCCTTACTTTTGGTGAGGTTAAATGGATTGGTTCCAAGGCAAAGGGTAATAAGATAGGGTGAGTTTTGATCATTACTTGAATTTTGATCTTAGTTACAATCATTCATAAATTAGAATGTTATGTAGTAGAACACATGCTCAAAGCATGAGGTAATTATTGGCTGCTTTTGTTAAGAATTTAATGGATCTGAAGCACAGCTGGTCTAGATGTGCCCAAAAAATTTTCCAGTTTTTTTAAAGTTGTTGGCCAGCAGGGTAAGAGGCAGCACAGATGTCGAGGAATATTTGAGTAGTTTTGTCGCATTCAATTTCCCTTATTCGCCTGAATTCAGACTGATGTTTGTGAAATAAGTGATGTAGGGCCATATGTATCAAGCCTTTTTCCCTGTTGCAAATGGGCAGATTCTCAGAATCGGCCCGTTTGAGAATCCCAAAAGGCCATCACAAAATAGAGAATTGCAAAATTTGCGATTCTCTATTTTGCGAATGCAATTAAGGAATTGCAAATTGTGATTCCTTTAATGCAATTCTGGAAGCACCAGAAATTTGCTATTTGGCCTTAAGGAATTGCAAATTACCACCGACTTCAAGTTGGTGTTAGTTTGCGATTTTCTTTAAAATAGCACTTTTTTGACTTTTTTAATGTGGGCATGTATGTGCGCAAAATGTCCACACATGCATATTTCACAGGTGCAACAGGGTATCCTTTTGGCACCCTTGCAACCTTGAAATTGCATTCTCAATTTGCGATTCTCTAATTGGTAATCGCAAATTGGGAATGTCTTCCCATTCATTCCTATGGGCCTCCTAGCTCATAGGAATGAATGGGAAGGTATTCCTTAATTGCGAATCTCAATTTGCTATTCGCAAATAAGCAATATGTAGGATTCACAACATTTTTAGCAAATCCTACATACATTGCATTTTGCGATTCTCTAAAAATCGCAATATGAGAATCGCAAAAAGTTGTCTTGTCACCTCTACTTTCATGGTTTTACAAAGGGAGGGGAGTTAGAAATTACAGAATTGTCAGTGGTGATTCTTGCTCTTTTGTGAAGGTACTGTGACATTTTGTGAATTGTTTCTTATATACGTTATTGTGGTTCTAGTTCATGATCAACACAAAAGGCGATAAGAAGAATGCTTGTAAAAAGTCTAACCACTGGCAAATAGCATGCCAATCCATTTTTTTCCACCTACTTGTTTTCCCATCTGGAGGGGGGCTCATGTGGGAGTTCAGGGTGTACTGGTTTTCCCTTGAGGAGCAGGGTCAGTACTGATTGGCAGAAGTCGGGCATTTGTCTAGAAGGGCACTGTGGGCGAAAAACGTTTGGCTGGAATGCTCCCCCAAATCGGTTGCCAGTTTGACTATTTGCAACCAGTCATCCATCACCTTTTGTGTGACTGACGTAATTTATGAATGTTCGTGCTTTGTGTAAACCAAGAGCAATCTATACGTACTTTAAAAAAATAAATATCTAGCAATGTTATCACAAAACGTCACAGTTAACAGAAAACGGTTCAATCCCCTGGCTGTAAAAAACTAATCATGGCTTTCAGGTTACATGAAGCGAAAATTTCAGAAAAACTGATTTGTTTTCTTTGGGGCGAAACTATTGACTAACGGGCGCGGGGGGGTGCTGCTGTGACTAGGGAGGTGATTGTTTAATGCTTTGCCACTACCTAGTGGCTATAGCCGGTACTGCATGTACCTGGGTCCAGCAACCGCTAAAAAGTTGACGTTACTGGCATTCACAGTCAGAACCAGATGGGATTTGTTAAGGGATGACTAACGGATCTCAGGAAGGCAGCCAATGTTCTCCCTGCTAATGGCCCTTATCAGCTGCCTGCTGGCACAAAAATTGCAATTTTCGGCGTTTCAAAGCGAGATGAAGTAATTGCACATCTCGGTCAAACAGTTTCCCTCCCTGCGCGTGAATAAAGCTTTTACTCCATCTCAACAATTATGCAGTGACAGTTGAAAGGTGGGGCTCGTTAACGGTTGTCTTTAAACGTTAACAGTGCTTGAAAGCTGCACGGTTTTATTAATAAATGTCATGTCCATACATTAGTTTGTCTTGCTTTACAAAAACAAAACAGCAGTAAACGATCCAATGTGTTCAGTACATACTGTGGCATAAATTCTAATAATAACTTCTTGAGGTTTTTTTTGTGAAGATAAGTCACTGTTTGTGAGAAATACCAGATTCAGCGCACGTGAGGCTAAAGTCAACAAGTGCATGGTAACATTGGAGTCCAAAACCAGATAGCAGACATCTTAAGCAGACAGTCGGAACAAATACACGAATGGGAACTGCACCAACAAATACTGCAGCCATTCTTCCAAAGATGGGGACAGCCAGAGATAGACCTCTTTGCCACTCATCAGAACGCAAAATGCCAAAGCTTCGCGTCCAGGTACCCACACCACCTGTCGCAGGGCAATGCGTTATGGATAAATTGGTCCAACAAATTTGCAAACGCTTTTCCCCCTCTCCCACTAATCCCATTAGTGGTCAGGAAGCTGCAACAACACTCAATGACCATGATACTAGTAGCACCCACGTGGGCAAGACAACCGTGGTTCACCACGCTCCTGCAACTCTCACAAGTGCCACATCAAAAGCTAAGAATTCTACCCATGCACCTTACACAGAACCATGGAGAAATAATGCACCCAGATCCCACACAACTGAACCTAGCGATCTGGCTCCTGAAATCCTAGAATTTGGGTACTTAGATCTACCCCCAAATTGCATGGAGATAATTAAACAAGCGAGACGTCCCACCACCAGAGCATGCTATGCAGCTAAGTGGAAGAGGTTTGCTATACACTGTACTACTAATAATATCAACCCTCTAGACGTATCAACAAGGGAGATTATTTGCTACTTACTACATTTACAGCAATGTAATCTCGCATACACATCTATCAGAGTACATCTAGCAGCTATAGCAGCGTACCTACAAAACAGGCAGCATATATCACTGTTCAGAGTGCCAGCGATAAAAGCCTTCATGGAAGGCCTTAAAAGAGTCATTCCACCAAGATTACCACCTTCCCCGGTCTGGAACCTCAACGTAGTACTCACCAGACTAATGGGACCACCTTTCGAACCTATGCATAGGTGCGAGATACAATTCCTTACATGGAAGGTGGCGTTCATTATAGCCATTACCTCACTCAGGAGAGTAAGTGAATTACAGGCATTGACAATACAAGAACCATTCCTACAGTTACACCAGAATAAAGTGGTTCTTAGAACAAACCCAAAGTTCTTGCCTAAAGTAATTTCAGCATTTCACATCAACCAGCCAGTGGAACTACCAGTCTTTTTTCCAAAGCCACAGACGGTAGCAGAAAGGGCTCTACATACACTAGATGTCAAAAGAGCCATTTTGTACTACATAGAAAGGACACAAAACTTCAGGAAAACTAAACAACTATTTGTAGCATTTTCCCCAACACATAAGGGCAATCCTATCTCTAAAGCAGGCATCGCTAGATGGATTGTAAGATGTATACAGATATGTTACATTAAAGCAAAGAGAACATTAACTGTTCCTCCTAGAGCTCATTCTACACGAAAGCTAGGAGCATCTATGGCATTCTTAGGGAACATTCCCCTAGATGACATATGTAGAGCAGCAACTTGGGCTACACCACATACATTCACAAAGCACTACTGTGTTGATGTACAGGCTACACAACAAGCCAGAGTGGGCCAAGCTGTATTAAAAACTCTATTTCAAACAGTTGAGACAGACACTGGTGACCACCGCTAGGGAGGTAACTGCTGTACAATCTATTCATAAATGTACCATCTGCAGCCCATATGCCTCGAACGGAATATGCTACTTACCAGTATGCATCTGTTCTTGGCATAGAGGGCTGCAGAGTGGTACATGCCCTCCCTGCCTCCCCGGAAACCTGTGTCTGTCCCAACATTATCTTATTTAGATACATTTACATGGGCATATCTTTATGTATTATACTACACTACTCCATCTAACCCTACTATGGCAAAACAATCTAAGGATGGAGCCGATGCCCATGCGCACTAACACCAAGAGGAGGAGTCATCTATGACGACAAAGACTTCTCCAGAAGAAAAACAAGTGCAATCATCCGAGCCCAACACCAGATGGCGATCTATTCATAAATGTACCACTCTGCAGCCCTCTATGCCAAGAACAGATGCATACTGGTAAGTAGCATATTCCTTCAACTCCCTCCCCATTGTGGTTAATCCAGCCTTTCATATGCGAATGCCTGGTTTTGTGGTCAAATTCCCTGTGTGCCACTGTGTGGCTCTACACTGATGCCTTTCTGCTCCAGAAGTGACTTGCAGGGCCTATATGGACCACTCCCACATGCTGATGTCAGTTGCTTTCGAAACTATCCACGCCCCCAGACACCGGACCGCAACAGCAAATTTTCTTCCATGTGCAAGGTATTTCACCCCCCTAAAATAACAGGTTTTAAGCTCATTATCGACTTTTGCAAACAAATATCTGTGACAGATACCCATTGCCTGTGGTGTCTGGGGTCGAGTCACGTCTCCAAGGCCTGCAGCCACTGCATATCGATGAACTCAAAGACAATTAGTCAACCCAAGGTGAAACTTTACGTCACCAAGCATAAGAAAACTCCTCGCTGGTACCATTCCAATTCACACGCCACATCCAAGGTTTGATCTCGGTTCTGAGCTAGTGGAGCTGCTCCAGAGATCGGTCTTGGTCGCGCTCCTATTCCTCAGGTATTGTACTGTACTATTAATCCGGGTCTGGAAGTTTTTTGAGTTTCCCCATTGATAAGTAACACCCTATTCCTCAGGTAAGCGTAAGAAACACAGGAAATTGAAGTGGAATTCTGCTCTCTCATATCACTTATATATGCCTGACCTGGCACGGAGCTGGCCCAACTTTTCTCGATCTTGCACCCAAAGTAGGCCGACTCCGAAGCCGATCCTGCAGCTGGATACTGTACAACCCGAGTTTCTGGGGTCTTCTGCCATGTTGCCTCAGATCAAGGAGTTCTACGTAGGCATGATCTGGATCTTTGCATCCCTACCTATTGCCACTGGTGTGCCTTCGGGCCCCAAGGAGCAGAGATGCTTTCCACTTGAGTTCACCTATGGAGCCAGCTGTACCATCTGAGTCTGTCTTGCCTATGGTTCCTGTTCTGACCCCACTTCCAGCCCCATGACCCATGCCGGCCCGGGCACTTCAACTTCACCACCTGACGAGGTCGTCCCAATTATTCTTTCTGACACTGAGTAGACGGATTGACCGACATTACATCAGAATCAGCCCGAGGCGCTGCTTCCCACTTTTGAATTACCACAAGGTCGACAACACTGTGCAGCAGTGGCGGTTCTTCCATGGGGGCGTTAGGGCGCCGGCCCCCCTGCTTTCTCGCCGTGCGAGAAGAAGGCAGAAACAAATGGTAGTTATTTATTTATAACTACCATTTGTTTCTGCCTGCCCTTCTCGCACGGCTAGAAAGCAGTCAGCAGAACTTCCTGGTTACTCGAGCCACAGGGCAGGGGGGAGTGGCTTGGGGGAGTGGCTTGCCCACTGTTGTTAATACTGACTGTTTGGACAGCCTGAGAGGCTGTCCAAACAGACAGTATTAGCAACAGTGGGCAAGCCGCTCCCCCAAGCCACCTCCCACTCTCCGTTCTGCAGGATGCAGACTAGGAGAAATGACGCGGTTAGGGCAGCCGGCCGATCCAATCAGCGCCAGCAGCCATGGAGGGGCTTCAGTGACGAGAGCCCACACCACGTCAGACGCAGCGGCGGCATTCAAAATCCAGGACGGCGGGAGTCTGCAGTTTCGGGACTCGAGTCGGGAATCAGCGCGGTAAGCCAAGGTAAGTTTTTTATATTTATTTTATTATTCTCTTGGGACCTCTGTGCTTTTCTTTAGGAGCAATATGGGAGGCACAAATCTTCTTCTGGAAAACTTTTGGATTGCTTTTTGTCGCTTCCTCAGTGAGGAGCGGTGAGATGCGGGCACGACTTCAAAAGCTGCAGTTCCTCCACATTGACACCGGGCAAAGCATGGCAAACAAGGTAGGGTTTCTGCTCGGTTTGCAGCTGGGGCACCTTTTCCGGTGTGATTTGAGGAAGGCGGATAGATCCTTTTCACGGCAGAGAAACATCAGGAACGCTGTTTGTGCCACCACCCCGTGCCTGGTTATGGCATTCTAATCTCGTAACCAGCTCTTACATGCCCGAGAAGTCACACGTGAAACCAGAACGTCGCGGCGGTAGCTTTGAAAGTAAAGTGCTGCATTGGGTCTGGATTTGTTTCATGGCTTCCTTCTCGTGCGTTGGGTTCTGGTTTCTGCAGACGCTTTCTTGGTGTTTGAACACCGCATCGGCATATTTGGAGGGAGTTGACGGAGTACCGGTGCATATAATGCAAGGATTGTAATATGTTATGCTGCTGCTAAGAGCGTTGGATTGCATGATGTTTGCATGATGTTTGGGGCTGATTGTTTTTACCGTGGCGGCGTGTCTGAAATTGGGAATTTCTAGGTGCACCCGGAGGATACGTTCGAATGTCATTGTTGGAGTGGCCGATTGCCATTTGCGACACCTTAACCTAGTCCTGGCTTTTTGGATAACAACGTTTTGTATGTTGGGAATTTTCGTTCATGCTGTCAAATTTGAAAAGTGAAACTAGAATTCAACGTGCGCTTGGCCAAAAAACCTGGACTGGCTAAAGGTGCCACACGTGACATGTGCCCACTTGGCAGCTGCCAGTGGCTGCACAGATAATGTCTGTGTCATGCGTAAATGCACTGTGGCCAGTTGGACTTTGATTTTTAAATTGTACTGCCCGGCCACATAAGTAGCTGATTGGTTGGTTTAACATTCCTTTACGCTACAGATAGTAGGCACTCCACAAATTACGCTTTCATGTTTGCAGACACTGCTGTGCCTGTTCTATGTGTGATGAGTAACCTAAAGCATGCTCTTCTGCTTCCTGATCTGTACGCTTCCTGATCTGTACTGCTACCTGATCTGTCCACTTCGGCTTAGCGATGTGTATCATATGGCTGAGGGGCGTTTCAGCTGCAGTCTTTATGCTGAGTCTGTTAAGCTTGTACCCCTGCTTTATGTGCTGTCTTTTCCATGTGCGAGTGTGTGGGAAGTCTACAGGACTGTTATCTCGTGTGGCGCTTATTATGAAATCACCGGCCAACTTTTTTCTAACATTCTAATAGCCTCTGGTGTTTGTTCCTGTATGGACTTTTCTCCACTGCCAATTTTACGCCCCCACCAATTTCAAATGTCACCAGCTGCCACTGCTGTGCAGCCATCTTTGGAGCCCCTCTTTCCTTTCATTGAACTACTAGCGGATACATTAATGGGGGCTTGGGCCAAACCTTTGTCCAGCCCACTGGTCAATCGACAAATTACTAGGAGCTATCGTCCTGCTCCAGGCGACCCGACTTTTCTTTTGCAACACCCCTCACCAGTAAATCTAGTGGTGCAGGCTTCCACTAGCTGCTCTAATCCCAACACATTTCCCACCACCCTCTCGATAGGGAATCTAAATGAATGGAAATATTTGTCAAAATGTCTTTTCTTCTACCAGCTTGGCCCTCCACTCTGTAAATACCAGCTAATTGTTGCTATTCCCCCTCCCTTTGAGATTCGGTGGCACTAGTTCTCCATTGTGTGCCTGAAGACCGTCACACTGTGTTTTCTCAGGTGATTCAAGATGATCATGATACAGGCAAGTTCACAATTAATTGTGGCTTGGCCACCACCACTTCAATGGGGTGGACAATAATGTGCATATGGCTGGGTCCAAACTGGTGTGACGTGGTGAGCAAAATAACGATATATTAAACCCAGATCTGTGACCGCGGGTAAGTGTTTGAAAAGTTTTAACACTCCATCCATCATTTTATTTTGTGATGTTGCTATGTGCGTCCTAAGTGGCTTAGGGCATGCCCAGACGTGAGTCCCATGCTTGTTGCACTACTGGATTCAAGCTAGCTTGGCTGATGAGGGTCTATACCAGACCCAGGATGCTTGTTTCCGGTCTTGGCAATTCGGGATGGACTGTTCCCATGGGGAGCAGGGTCCAGACTGACTTGCATATGGCTTGGTCCAAACTGGGGTGACGTGGCTAGCAAAATAACAATGGATTAAACCCAGCTATGTATGTTATGTTATGTTAAAAGAAATTTCTTAAGCGCACTAACACCGATTGGTTTCTTGGCGCTGTCAGCGATAGAGGGTATGACCAGGGAAACAAGCGAACGGGATTTATTGGAATGCTTGCTGGAAGAGCCAGGTCTTTAAGGCTTTCCTAAATGACAGGAGGTCAGGGCAGAGCCGGATCTCCAGAGGGAAGGTGTTCCACAGCCGTGGAGCCAGTGATCCGAATCTGCATCTGCCCGCACGTTTGCGCTTAAAAGATGGTATCTGAAGGAGACCTTGATTGGCCGAGCGCAAGTTTCTGACCGGGGCATACTTTATGATAAGTCTCTCGATGAATTTGGGACTTTTGCAGTGTAGGGCTTTAATAATCATGCAGCCAGCTTTGAAGGTTCTGCGCTGAGCCACAGGGAGCCAGTGAAGTTTTGCCAGGAGTGGGGTGGCAGGTTGCCATCTAGGCTGATTTTAAATCAGTCTGGCTGCATGGTTCTGCACCATCTGAAGGCGTTTCAGAAGGTACAGAGGCAGGCCCAGATAAATCGAGTTTGCGTAATCTAAATGAGAGATCACAGTGGCGATCATCACCTGCGTCAAGGCCTCCCGGGTAAGGAGGCGGCGAACCTTCCGAATTTTCCTGAGTTGGAAAAAGCCCTTAGAGACTACCTGACCTACTTGTGCTTTGAGTGATAGGTCACTGTTCACAATGACTCCCAGTGTCTTTGCTGAGGTGGAGGGAATCGGTGCTTGGCCCATTTCTGACGGCCAATAATGCGGGCCCCAATATTTGGCACTGTCTCCTGTGAGGACCAACTCAGTTTTACCTGGGTTCAACTTCAGGTGGTTTTGGTCCATCCACGCTTGGATGAACCTCAAGGTGGATTGGAAGGTAGATATGGAAGCTTCAGAGTTATCTATTGTGAAAAGTAATTTCAGGTCGTCCGTGTAGTTGAGCACTGTCACCTGTCTATCTCTAAGAGCCTGAATGAGTGGAAAGATATAGAGATTAAACAGGTGAGGTGACAGGGAAGAACCCTGGGGTACACCACACGTGATGGTCTGAGTGGTGCCCACCAGGTCACCCATGCGGACTGCGTGAGTACGGCCCTCGAGGAAGGACTTCAACCAGCTGGCTGCCGTGCCCCGGATGCCGGCCCGAGCGGCACGGTCGATCAAGATGGTATGATCGACCGTGTCAAACGCGGCCGACAAATCCAGGAGTACCAGAGCCTGAGGGGAACCTTTGTCTGCACAATCACGGAGAGAATCGAGTACCGAGACTACCACTGCCTCTGTCGAGTGGGCGGGGCGGAATCCCGCCTGATGTGGGTCGAGGCACTCAGATTCTTCCATGAAGTTGGACAGGCATTTGGCAACATGTATGCGGAAAACAATTCCTAGGCAATCACAGGGGGAGGGGTGTGTGTTTGAAAGGTTTCGGGGTGTTGCATAGTTAAAGAATATACATGTTGAGTTGGCCATATTTACTGTAGTTCTCAGGCTGACACCTCATGCTAACATTTAAAATTGCATTTCAGCTGCTGTGTATTATCTCACCCGTTTCTTGTTTCAAGAGCCAATCACAAACCTGCTGCATTTGAACAATGAATAGTCAGTTGTTTAGTTTCCTTGAAAATGGTATTGTTCGTTTCACAGTAACTCAATAATAGGTTTCATGCTCTGGTGCCCAGGACGTTCTGATCATGATGAATAGCACTCGTTACAATGCATGCGTTTACAACGCATGCCATTACAACGCAAGTCGTTACGACGACGTGTTGTTGCATCGCAGGCCATTACAACGCAAGTCATCACAACGACTTGCTGTGAGGGGGTGCTGGAGTTTGGAATAGTACAATTTACTATTCCAACTCCAGTGTGTGCAACAGTAGGGAAGGTGTTGGAGTGAAAATCCAACACATCCAACACCTTCTGCCCCCTACAGCAAGTTGTTGTAAGGACTTGCGTTGTAATGGCATGCAATGTAACAATGCGTCATTGTAATAACTTGCGTTGTAATGGCATGTGTTGTAAACGATGCCTTATAAATGTTGTTTACCGATCGTGATGTACTATCCAGTGCGAGATATCTTCTGAAGGCCATGCCGCTGTGAGCTTCCTTTTTGCGATGTCTGGAAAAGAGAGTGAGGACGCATTTGCACAAAATGCTAGATTTTGATTGGTTCCTACCTCTTGGGAACTGTAGAGAGAAGTTTTTCAATGTAGAAATTGTATGTTTAATTGTGCATTGTGAAATTAGTTAGTTTCAGAAGCCCCTATCTTCTCTTTTGAGAGCAGATGCCCCTTTTCTCTCTCCTCTTGAGACCTTATGATTATTTGCCCAGCTCATAGAGCAAATGATTTTTCCTATTCTTGATTCAACCTTCATTTGTTTCTACCTTTAAAGGCTTTACTTACTGACACCTGCTGCTTAAATTTCACTGATTTCTCCTAAAACCCCAGTTTATGTCCCTTCAGATGAACTAAATCTTACCCAATTTGCATCTATTTTTTTATAACTTGCCGTTGTATTTGCTATTTTGATTTGCTTTGGATTGTACTAAACCATGCTGTAATAAGGTGATTATCGTTGTATGACTAACTAATTTGAGTTTTAACTTTGCTAAACTGCTAATAAACCTTCATGGCTTGCAGCTCTACTACTCTCTGTCATCCTTATGGGGAAAATTGGGCTTCACTGTCATTGATATGTTACTGAACTGTTGATGTTAATCATCAATTTGAGACAAAGGTCCATCCACACGAGTGCTGCTTGTACTTAAATTTGCACCAAAGATGTGCACCGTGCAAACCTCATCCTGCGCTCTTTCAGTAGTTAAATGTCTACTGGGGAACATGTTTGAAACAATTTTTATACCAGTGTGAATCTTTGGAGAAGAGAAATGCGCATTATTTTCTCTTTGTGTTCAGTGTTTAGAAGAACGACTATGTCCCATGTATTAGTTATTTGAGGCCATTCTTTAAGGTTGTTATAGTTGGACGGTTACTTACTTGTGAGGTACAGCTGAGTATTACTAGCATATTAATGTCCTATTACTTACCGGTAATATTCATTACTCCGGGTCCCGTAGTCCTCGACACCTTCAATACAAGTGAGATATCTCATCTCGCAGACAGAAAAAAAGACGAAGGAATGCTGGACCTACCTTCCCCCTCCCGCCGGGAGTACATAAGCGTACAGGTCCCAGCATTCCCTCTGAAATACCAAGCCAAGGATGAAGGCCGGCAGTCCGGGAGGGAGGAAGGGAATCCATGAAGGTGTCGAGGACTACGGGACCAGGAGTAATGAAGATTACCGGTAAGTAATAGGACATTACCCCCAGGTCCCTCCGTCCTCGACACCTTCAATACAAGTGAGAAATACCAAAGCAGACCCCGGCATTCATCCCAAAAAGGAAAACACAACAAACCACCAGGACCGCAAGGAAACCCAGAGACACAATGACAAAACAGAAAGCCATGGGCGAAACCAACCCAACACCCCCAAGCACAACTGCCATCAACACCCAGCAAAGGAGAAGGCGGCAAGGCCGGAAGAAGGAAAGAAGAAGCCCAAGTGGACGTCCCCTAGAACACAGAGAGAGGAACACCCTGGACCTCCACCCAAGAGGCAGCCACCCCCACCGTAGAATACAGTAGGAGCCAAGCCCCAAGGGAGCACCCAGTGGGGCACAAACAACACCCCCCAACGAACCGCCGGGAGAAGGGAGCCCCGGAGAAACAGCAAGGGAGAAACCCACTGCCCCAGGCACCGCCAAGCAGCTGCCCCATCAGGGACAGAACAGGCCAACCCGTCCCACAACCGAGAGAGCACGAGAACAGGCCACACAGGAGGACACCACCCAGGCCCAGAAAGGAACCAGCAGGGGCAAGACAGAGAGCGAAAACCCGTCCCTAACGGAGGTAAGAGAGCAACCCACTGCCGGGCAACCCACAAACGACCACACCAAAAGGCGAGGGGAGGAAGACGAGACCCAAGAGGCACGCCAAAGCAAGAGAGCAACGAACGGGACCAACCACTGCGCCAAACCCCAACACACCAGGGGAAGCCACCAGCAGGGCCACCAGGACCGAAGAGGGAGGAACCAGACAAGAAAACAGGCACCGACCCAGAGCAAGAACCAGGAAGAAAATGGGCCCCAGGAACCCAGACAAGGCCCACACCAACAGCCAACAACCGTGGCAAAAAGGGGACCGGAGGCACAAAAAAAAACCCAGAAGGCCCAGGCCGAAGGCAGGAAAGACCAGCAGCCAACTCCAGCAGGGACAACGGACGGCCGCAGCCGAGGTCCCCACACGGGGAGAAGAAACCCCGGGGTACAGAAAACAGCCAGCGGCAAGTCCCGAGGCAACCAAGCAGGAGACCAAGGGAACAGGAACCGGCCCAGATCAGGCCAGGGTGAGCAAAACGGCACCAACAGCAGCACCACAAACAGCCCGGTCACAGGAAAGAAAGAAACCCAAAGGCCGAACACGAAACCGGGGAACCAAACCCAGAGACGGGAAGGAGGAACAGGCAGCAACCAAGAGCCGCCCCACCAGGCAGGAAACCCTCAAGGGACCACCAAAGGCGAACCCCAAGAAGGCCAAACACGAAGGTCAACAGGGAGGCCAAGAGCCCAACACCGCAGGAGGCCCAGAAGACCCAAGAAACCAACCAGAGAACCGACAGGCCTGCCAGCCAGTAGGACCCCAAACCGGCACCGGCAGGCCCCGAAAGGGGAGGCAAAGAGGGAGACCGGCAAGCCACAACCCAAAACCAACACAAGGGCACAGCGCACCAGCCAGGCAGAAAGAAGCGGGACAGAAAGGACACCAGCCCAATCCAAACCCCAGACCAACAGGGGCAGAACCACCGGACCCCAAGAGGCATCAAAAGAGGGCCCAAAGCACCAGAAAATGAACGGCCAGGGAGGACCCAGGCAGGGACCCTACAAAGAGAAGCAAAGAACCGGGACCACCAGGGAACAAACCCCACCGAGGCAGAACCGAGAACCCAAAGCCGAAAGCAGGCTGCACGGGAGGCGAAAACGCACAAACCCAAGAACAGGACCCAAGGGGAACACCACAGCCCCAGGGCCCAGGAAGGATGAAAAAAAGGGGGAGCGGGGAAGGAGCCAAGCGACCCACAAACCAGGGGAGACCAACACCAGTCCACAACCCGCAACCACACCCATGAACCCACCAGCCAAGACCAAGAGAAGGCATGAGGAGGAGGACACCAAGAACGGCATCCAAAAGGCAGGAAAGAAGGAACCAGGGCAGCCCAAACGCCAAAACAGGGAGGGACACCGAAGCAACGTACCCAAGGAACAAGGAGCCACCCTACAGAAGCCAAGGAAGACCCACAACACCCAGCCAACACAGGAGGCAAAGGGAGTGGCAACCAGCAAGGAAAAGACCCCACAGAGCACCAAGCCACAACCGCCAGGAGAGGGGAAAAGGAAACCACCACAGGAAACCAAACCCCACCAGCCCACCAAGTGCAACACAACACAGCACCAGGCAAGAGGCAAGCCTCAACCACAGCCAGAAGCCCACCAGGGGCCCCAGCAGGACAGACCCGGAGGAACAGACAAGCAAGGCCCACCAGGACAGAGGGAGAGCAGAACAGCCCCTCAGCCCCTGAAAAACAACCGGATCCTGAAACAGGGAGACCGGATGCAACAAGGACCCAGAAGCAGGAGGCACGAAGAGACCCAGCCAAATCCAAGCATGGGCAAAGGTCAAGAGCAGACATGCCACAGCCGAAAACAGAGGGGAACGAGGGGTAGCACAGGCCCCAGCAAGACCCGCAAAGGAGAGGAGCGAACGCAAGGGCACCGGAAGGCTCAGCCGCCACACCCAGGCACCACCAGGCGCCAGCAGGGAGGAAAAGGCCCCAGGCCAGGAAACCCCACACAGCAAAACCAGAGCACCGGTCAAGCAACGGGGAACAAGCAGAAAGAGGCACCCCAAGCACGGGCAAAGCCAACATCCCCGGAAGGTCGCAAGGACCGCTCAGAACCAGGAGCCACAGGCAGGTACCCAGAGAGAAACACACCAGGCCTGAACCCACAAGAACAGGCAGGCACCAACAGGGAGAAGGAGAAAAAATCCGGGAGACTGGCAACCAAGGGGGACAGCCCACCAGGAACCAAGGACGCCCAGGACGCAGCAGAACAGCAGAGCACAGCCTGAAACCACGCAAAGTCTCAACCCAGCTCAGGGACAGGAAGCGCCACAATCCAGGGAAAAAACCCCAGAAGACACCAAGCAGGATCCCCCATCCAGGACCCGTGAGGCAGCCCCACCACGTACAGCCAGACCCACCCAGGAAAAGCACAAAACACATGGCAAGACAACATGCAAGTGCCAGGCAACCGGGAAAAAGCGGAACCGCTATGCGGCACTCACCACAGGGGCAGGAAGGACACCAAGCGCCCTGCCCCAAAGAGCCAGCCCAGGCGCCACCCAAGACCCCAGCACCGGGCGGGGAAGAGGACTGCAGCCACAGGTCCGACACCACCTTCAGAAAGCCATTCCAGAAGAAGCCGAGCAGTACTCCCAGACAGGACCACCGAGGCAGCCCTACCACGAACAGTCAGACCCACGCAGGAAAAGCACAAAATACATGGCCAGACAACATGCAAGTGCCAGGCAACTGGGAAAAAGCGGAACCACTATGCGGTACTCACCACAGGGGTAGGAAGGACACCAAGCGCCCTGCCACCAAGAGCCAGCCCAGAAGCCACCCAAGACCAGCGCCGGGCGGGGAAGAGGACTGCAGCCAGGTCCTCCACAGAACCGGGGATGTAGCCTAGCAGGTGAAAACATGCAGTGCATGCATGAGTCTCCGGGACAAACACCGGCATCAACAGGCAGCACCCTCGACGTATACCAGAAGGGAAGCCTGACAGCATGCCATCCAAACAGGGAGGGGGACCAGGAGCACCGCCCGGCGCAGCCCCTGGGCCCCCAAAACAGCCTCCACCTCGCGACCTCCAACTGGCCCAGCCAAAGGAAGCCGCGCGCTGTGACCCGGAAGGAATCCTGAAGGAGCGGCGCCCCAACCGCAAAGGGCCGGGCGCCCATCAACGCGACTCCCAGCAAGCTCGGCAGCCCAGGAGAAGCAGAGCAGGAAGACAACACCACCGAAGAAACAAGTAAGCACCAAAACACGTCCAAATCTGTCAGAGACAGAAAAAAAGAACAGAGGGAATGCTGGGACCTATACGCTTATGTACTCCCGGCGGGAGGGGGAGGGTAGGTCCAGCATTCCTTCGTCTTTTTTTCTGTCTGCGAGATGGGATATCTCACTTGTATTGAAGGTGTCGAGGAAGGAGGGACCTGGGGGTAATACATGCATATGTCCATGCCTTGTAGCTTTGAGCTTAGAGGTTCCACACAGAGGTGCAGATGGTAGGTGAAAGAATTGAGGGGTATATTACCAAGGGCCTTATCGCCGCTTTAGCAGGAATTTTTCCCGCTAAAGCGGCGATAATTTAATCGCCCTATTACCTAGCGACAGCTAGTAGGAGATAGCGAGCTTCTGGGGGCCCACTTTGCATGTCAGCGATATATATCGCTAATGACATGCAAAGTGGGCGTGACAAAATGTTAGCGACTAGAAACAGTCGCTAACATCGCTAACTCATATTACCAACTTTTGGAGATAATCGCGCTAAGCGCGATTATCTCCAAAAGCTAACGCCTGCCCAGAGCAGTTCTTAGCTATGTTATCCAATGGTAGGTGGATAACATGGCTAAGAGCATTTGCTCGGTAATGCATGAATATCGCTGACTTTTCAGCGATATTCATGCATTTCTGCCGATTTTTAGCGCTTAGGAGATAAACCATGATAATAGCAAGGCTCCTAAGCGATAAAAATAGGCGAAGCACGGCGATATAAAAATAGCCGCTAACCAAGCTTAGCGATATTTTTCGCTTAAGCTTGGTAATATGCCCCTGAGTCTTTCAGGACTCTGCAGTGTGAGGAATAGGTTTAAGATTCATGGCAAGCCATTTACTGCTAACAGTTCCTTGACTAGGATTATCCACTCTGCTCAACCCAGGCTGCTTTTACCTCCAGAATCTCTTGAAATAAAGCCTAAAATAAGCAACATAAAAATAACAGACAGCACCATTTCTAGACCACGGTAAGGATGAGAAGATTACGGGCTTGGGTGATGAAAACCATAAGAATGTCCAAAACAAAGGTTTTAGACTATAGCGTTACCGAATAAGTGTCTCTTCCCAGATCATGGGTGAAAAATACAGTACACTGCCTCTACTTCAAGAGAAGTCCTCAAATAACAGGAACTCGCCAAAAAGTGGCTAAAGAGTGTTGGATGCCTTTGGAAAAGCAAGGCAAGAAAGCGCCATTCATTTTCTAATGCAGGAATATGAAAAGAAAACCTTTTTGGTGCCAAGCCTGCAAAAGATTTGCGAACTAGATACTTGCATTCTTAAGGCCACCATGTCAGCAGTGGCTCCTGAACACACTGCTCTCTGACTGACAGGTCAAACCAGACTCAGTGATATTGGTGGTCGCCATGAGAAAGTTTACTAGCTCTGATCTATACCATTTTCCCCTCTGTTTGTCGGGGAACATCCTTTACAACGCGGATGTTACCCCGCAGTACCGTTACAACGAGTCTTTTACAGCACAAGTCGTAACCACGACTTGCGCTGGAGGGCGCTCAAGGATAAGGAATAGTAGATTTACTATTCCAACACCTTCCCTACTGTACGTAGGCTGGTGTTGGAATAGTAAATTTAACTATTCCTAAGTCCGCACCCCTACAGCGCAAGTCGTGGTAACGACTTGCGTTGTAAAAGACGCGTTGTAACGGTACACGTGGTAATACCACACGTTGTACCGTCATACATCCCTGTTTGTCTGGCCAAATAGCGCATGAGAATGAATGCATTTGAATTTAGGATTATGGCATCGGTCTACATCACGATTAATGCGGCAAACTGGTTAGCCATCCTAAATAGATGCGAAGGTGGTGTTATGACAAAAAAGATGATAATTATTTAGCAGCTGTTGCACACAGAACAATAGAGGTCATTAAGGTCATTTTAGTAATGCAACTGGCAGGGATTCATGTTACAAAGGAAGCAGTGCCTAATGCCGTGGTTTGGTGCTCCCACAGGGACAAAAACCTTTCTTTCAAAATAAAAAAAAGATATCTCTAGTTCAACTTACTGAGGGCTGGGCTCTGCTTAACAACGAGAATCTTTGCGAAATCTCCCACTAGTTTATGGCAGAAAAATGAACACTCTCTACACCACTATTTGAATAGTTACTACCTGTGAGTGTGTTATTTTATTAGGAGGAGCTGGGTCGGACTGGCCTATAAGGCAATCAGGCAGTGTAGGATGGGCTGGTCTCACAGCTGTGTTGTGTTTGTGGGCCTCTTATTTTTTTGCAGTTTTGGACCGGTTTTATGACCAGGTGGTCCGGTTTTTACTGTTTATTTCCCATATTTTACCACTTTTTGTTTTACTATATGCTTTGCTAATGTGGGCTACTTTTAATTTGGTGCCTGTGCCTATTTGTTGTCCCAGTCTGACCCTGAGGGAAGTGGATATCTACAGCTGTGCCAAGGCTCCTCTCTAAATTGTATCTGTGATGCAAAAAAAATTGATACTCAATTTTATTGGGTTTTTACAAGCATAGTAAACCAAAGACACCACAGTTCCCAAGCTGTATCACCAAGCGTGACGCACGGAAGCTATCACATTCAAGATGACCCACTTTTCGATGAGCTTAATTGTCCACATATCTGAGACCTCCTGTGAGAGGCCAAATTCCCCTACCACTTTCCCTTTCATGAGCCCAACAGGCACAGCCATTTGCACCAAACTGTTTTGTATTTAGCTGGATATCCTCAGGATTCGTACACCGGTTGTTCCTGTGCCGCACACCATTCACACCCTTTGCGCCAGTGAGAGACTGAAGGGGGGGGACAGGGATTTTCCATCTTGCCTCTATATCTCTTTTGGCGACCATGCTAGCAGTACCTAGGAAAGGCCGATCTGCTCTAGTGCTGCCCGGTCCTTCTATTATTACTAGGAGCAATACTTGAGCAGAGAGTGGAACCTCCCAGCGCCGGACCTCATCCAGTTCTCTAGCCACCTCTATCCAGTATTTCTGTATGACCTCACAGGACCATCACATATGATAAAAGTGTGCTGGCTAGCCTGTGCATCGTGGACAACTTGGAGTCTGAAGGTGTACCGCCCAGTATAGCCAGGTTGGTGTGAGGGATGCAAAGTGAAGATAATAAAAATGAATTAGCCTAAGCCCCGCTGATATGGTAATCATTTGGAGAGCCATGAGGGCCCTGAAATTCGAGTAGTATTCAGCCGGGTATCCATCTGGACCCGGAGTCTTGCTAACCACCATCACTGATATGGCCTGGCCTACTTCCTGCTATGATATGGGCTAATCTAGCATCTGACTCTCGGCCCCCGACAATTCCGTGAGCGGGACAGCTCACAAAAAATCAGAACTACCCCTTGCTTTTGGGGGTCAGTGTTGTGGAGTAATGGTTTTTCTAATATGCTGCAAATGTCTGAGCAATAGAATGTTCCCCTTCGCATCCATGAGTTTGGGGATTATCTGATTCACGAAGGGGCGGGACACTAACCAGTGTAGGAGCTTACCATTTTTATCGCCCCACCCATACACACGGGCCATGGAGGATTGCCACATTTGCTTGGTGGATTCTAGGAAGATATGGCAAATTTCCTTGTGTATGAGTCAGAGCGCATGCACTTCGAGGTAAGAGAGGCGTTCTTCCTGGGATCTGTACATCACTTTGATGTGACCCTTGGCGGAGCCTCTGATAGTAGCCTTGCTAGCTTCCCAAAGAGTGCTTGGTGACCCGACAGTACATTCATTAAGTTGGAAGTATAACTTAAGTTCCTCCCTTAGGATTTTTTTGCACTCTTTGTGCTGGAGAAACCAGGCATTCATCCGCCAAACCAGGCGAAGTGCACCGCTCGGGTTCCCCAAGCACTGGCGTAGGGGTGAGTGATCGTAGATTCCCCGAACTAGAGTGTGGGCACCTGCCACCATGCGGCAGTCATGGGCATGAACATCAGGTTAATACATGATTGAGTATGGTGGGCTGCCGAGATATGACTGTATTGGTGAATACAGTGGTTCCACTTTCTCCAGATATCACAGAGCCCCAAGTTGGGAGGAGCAGTCCGATAGCCGTCTGGCACACGAACAACGGCTCCGAGAAGGGACACCTGTAGCATCAGTGGTCAGGTCCAACCACTGTCAGTCCCTGAGGAAGTGAGGATAGCAAGGCTGTCAGGTCATGGAAGGATACCTTGAGGAGTGTCGGAGGCACATAGACCGTAATAAGATTTAGTGCCTGTCCCCCCCATTTTTACTGTGAGGGCTAGAAACCGGCCCGGTGGTCTGAGATTTCTCGAGTGACTGTCAGAGGGATGGAACGGTAAAGGAGACTGACAACCCCTCTGGAGCCCTGAACAACCCCTGCATGGTGGACCATGTTGTATCCCTGTCTGGCTAAAAAAGGGCACTGATTGCCTAGTAGATGAGTTTCTTGCAGCATGAGAACACTGTGTGCAGAGCGCTGCACAAACTTCAGAACCGCCGCCTGCTTCACTCTATCTAGGAGCCCATTAACATTCCATGAAAGAATGCGCAAGGATCCCAGACCAGAGCTATTGGATGACATTGGAGTTAATACTAACTGAGAAAGGACTGCTAAATCAATATATGAGTAGCTAAAGCATGTTGTCTGTTGTGTTAAAGAACTGGATAAGAATCAAGAATAAACAGATAATTCCCCAAACAAAGCCCCCAGCAATTCACCCCTTCCCATACTTCTTTCCTTGAAGCATCTGTCAACCTAACGCAAACTGGTCAAACTGGTGTAATCATTATCGTCGTAGGACACAGTGGTAATCCGCTCCAAGTTGTAGGATTCCCTGAGTCTCAGGAGTTCAGGGTGTCAAGCTCTCTGAGGCTGCCATAACACCACGGCCGAGTATTCTCGGGCTTCTCTTTATGTCATTGGACTGCGGGAAAGGTTAAGTTCCTCAGGCATACTCAGCTGTGGATTTGGGAAGTTTTCTCGAGTCACCACCTCGCTCAGTTCAGAATCTTGTGACAACTCTTGCTCCACATCAGCAGTTCTGGTGATCACAAGAGACTTCGTCGGGTAGTGCACCCTCTTCGAGACCTTGTACGCCTCCACTGCGATTTCGGTGCCTTATTTCTCCCTCTGCTGGCCTTGACCCGTACTGGGGACCCAGCTGGTGCTTTGTTAAGGGCTAAGGATTGTTCCTCTGTGGCCCATGTTCAGGCGCCATCGGGGTGTTGAAAAAATGGCTTTTATTGTTGAAGATTACCCTGAGACGGGCAGGAAACAAAAGCCGGTAGGAAAGGTTGAGAGACGGTAGTTTCTGCTTGACAGCCATGTAGGATCTCCTTTGTGCCTGCACTTATTTGGTGTTGTCTGGGAATACCAATACCTTATTCCCTTGACAGGAGAGTTGTTGAAGAGTGCGCACATCCTGTAGGATAGGGTCTCTGTCTTTAAATTTGAGGAAACATGCTATTATTGGTCTCTGGGGACTCTGGGCGGAGGCTTGGGCACCAGGGTTCGTTGCACCCACTCCACCACGAACCATGGTGATAGGCGCTGCAGTGGATCCAGGTCTTAATCCAGTTCTCTATATAGAGAGCAGCCTGAGTAGGCTCTGTTTCCCCATGGATGCCCACAAAGCGGAGGTGGTTCCTGCAGGAACGATTTTCAGAGTTTTCTACCCTTCTGTGGAGTTCCGCTGTGTGGGACGAAAGTCGTGATACTTGGGCCTTCATTGTAACCATTTCATCTTCCAGGGTAGACAAGCAGGACTCAGCCTCCGAGATCCTGGCTCTGGCCTTACGGAGGTCTTGTCCAATGAGCATCACATCCACTCTGACCCCCCGAATTTTGTTTTCAACTGAGTCCTAGGCGGTGCGTATTGCCTGGAGAATAGTAGCGACATCTCCTTCCAGGACTGGCGCTTTGGCGGGAGCTGTCCCATTAACACCTGCATTCCCTGTAGTGTATTCTTCAATTTGTGTTTGGGAGGGGGGGCGGTTTCATTACTTTGGTTTTACCCATACTTGTATACCTGGCCCCTTCTTCGGAGTCCTGCGATGGGGTGCCCGCCCAGTAGATCAGCAAAGACTCCTGCCACAGGGACACCTGAGATCTGATCACAGACCCACCCTTATATTTTCTGCCTCTCTTGGATCTCTTGTCCCCCCTGAGCTGCTAGGGATGCCTTTCAAGAGGTTCGAGTCAGGCTCGCAACCCCACATCCCTCTCGTTTTCTCCTCAAGTGCTAGTCTGTGTCGACTCCGGCTCTCCATGCAGTATGATGTCTCTCAAGGCTGAGGTGCCGACCCAACCTACTATTGACCTTGTTCTCTTCTCCCCATAGCGGGATCAGGTGAGGTGTCACTCTCTTTCTCTATCATCTTCCATGCATCAATGGGCCACCCTGAGCCAGGTCCTGCTTCTCCCTTTGCAAGGCACTGCAGTCATTTTCTAGAGGACTATGATCTATGCCAAGCGAGTCCAGGCCTCTTTCAGCTTCACCCCTTCTGCTGGGCCCAGTATACCTCAAGGTGGGGGCCGCAACCCCATCATTCTCTTCTCAGGTAGAGACTATTGGAAGGGGCCCCATCCCATTCCTGGCGGCTCTTCTCCAGTTTTCAGCCTTTCCCTCCAGCCACTCACCTGGCACTCTTCTTGTGGGCTAGGGAATGGGACAAGCAGGACCAGGACACCTCCACTCTCTGATATTTCGCTGCTGATAGAGCCACCCACAGGCCCAAGAGCTCAGGCAGTCTCCTGCAGTATGATCTTCAATGGTGGGAGGGGGGACAGAGTCTCTCACCTACGCTCCTTCTTTCCAGGATGCATGGCCTCGTAACGTGGCTGTGCTCCATCAACCCTTCTGGCCGCTCACTCGCTACGGGTCGTCCTCGGTGCGGGCTCTCCAGAGCCCCACCTTCACCGCAGCCACAGTTCCCCAGCAAGCCCAACATCCTGGGAACCTCCCCAGTGCTCAGGGGCAGCTCACACCAGGCCAGCTCACCTCGCGGGGAAACTGTCCCCCAGGTGATTCTGCAGATCTCAGTCTGTCCAGCGCCAGAGCGGTCGACCTTTTTCAGATCCACTCCTCTCTCAGGGACCTTTTGGTGAGGGATCTGATGCTCCCCCAGCAGGCCTCAGATCGCGATCCCTTTCACAGCATTTACCAGTGGCCGCCATTTTGTGTTAGACGGCACTGCACCTAGCTCCACAGGTATAGATCGAGCATCTCACAGCTTGGAGCTCAGCCACCGGATTACCTCCCATTAGTCACTATTACAGGAGCAATCCATCATCTCCGAATGCCCAGTGCTCAGCGGAGGTTCGTGCGGATGATGTAGGATCCGGAGCACTCTCAGAGTGCGACCGCCATCTTGACGCTCGTAGACTCGCCCCCCCCCTGTGATAAATTATATGAAAGCATCATGCTGTTGTCCAGAAGATTATAGTTCCTTAGGGCAGACTCAGAATACTATGCACTGATTTGCAAAACCAATAGTAGACTCTCCAATTGTTTGTTACATAGTAAGACATTTTGTATGTGGCGCATAAGGACTGGGACCGAAATTATGCCTGGTCGCCAAAACAGAAGTTGTCCCCATTAGCGAAACCACATAGCTAAAAAAAAGTGGCCCACATTAACAAAGAGACCTGGAGTATAGGTGTTTTGCAGGGTATGGGAGACTGTATACATTTGTGCTTGATGAAGGGAATGTTTGAGGTAGTATCAGGGAAATACACGATAAATCCCTGACAATAAAACAGGCCCACAAACACCAAAAAAAAATGGTCCACACAATGACCTGTCAGCCCAGCCCTGCACTGCCTGATTGTCTTAATCTCTGGCACGGGCCTAAACAGCTGCACGCATTTCCACATCCGTTGTCTCCTTATTTCCTTTGTACATGCTTACCTTTCAGCTATCTCTCGTCACAGGAGGCAACCTTCTTAACCCTCTTTATTCAGTGCCCCGCCTCCAGCGCATTCCTGGAAAGACTGATAATACTCTGTGCTAGTTTTTTTTTTTTAAGTCTAGGGGGTGCTGAGAAATTAATCTGAAATGTGTTTCAAATGTAACCTCTTACACCCACTACAGTCAGATGGTGTCAGTACCCGTGTTAATTTAAACGCCATCTACAGCAGGGATCAAAAGAGAAAATTATGCATATGTTATATGTGAGGAAGGCGTCTCATTATTATGTAGATAGCACCAAAATTTAATAATTCTGCTAAAAGTTTACCGATTAAAGATCAACCATGCAATATACCTAGTATCACCAGACAACATGTTGCTACGAAGATTGCTATCTGAAGGCTAGCAAACTTTTTTTAGGAGCAATAACTGTTCTCTGACTCAGAAACATGGCAAATGCTGTGTCACTGAATGCCAATCCTTCTCTCCAATTTATTTGAAAAGCAGAGAACACTGAACTCCTGCCTGAATCATTATTTTATGGACACTGATGGTAGCGTAAAAATGATTGGGACCACAGGTTCTGAGGAGTCTGTTCCCTTAAATACGTTGCTTCATCGTCCCTCATTCCCAGGCCTTTCAGTTTCAAAATCTTCTGAATCTGTGAAAGACCTGATGATGGAGAAGAAAAAGTTACTTGCCTGTAATTGGTGTGCATAGTAACACAGTAGCTTTCAAATATGTGCATGCCAGCCCCTCTCCTCTGCAAGGAGGCCATCATTCAAAACTGAGGATGCTAAAAAGCCTGACAGACTTCAGAGGTGGAGCGTTGGGTTTCTCCACTCTACGTTGAGACTGGTCATCCTTATTGAAGCCGAAACAGCAATTACAATGACAACCAAACCACACGTTGCCTTTGCAACGTAGTCTGAACAACAAATGTGTCTTAACCACTCATTCCTTTACCACGCATGTCGTTACAATGACATGCCTTAGGTAAAGCAGCTTTGGACTTTAAAAGTCCAATGCTTTTCCTACCGTTGCGCGGACTGGAGTTGCAATAGTAAATTATAATTAAGGCTCCCTGTTTTCCATTTTTACAGACAAATACAGACAGAAAACATTCATTTTCTTGTCTGTATTTATTTTTAAATACGGATAAAAACGGAAATTGGGTTGCTTTTGAGTAATTTTCAATACTGTCTGCCATGACTGCTAGGCCAATAGATGTGTGATTGATAGATAAGAGGGTTCAAAAAGAAAGGATTTTTAGAAAAGAGGCTTTAACAGCAGTAGATACGCACATGGTTGATACTGAAATTTGCATATTTTCATATAATTGTACTGATTTATGTTCTGCTGGTGTGCAAAGCATTGAAACCTCGCAGACATTCAAGCATGAGTACAAATTTGTCGGTTAAATAAATGTGGAAATATATAATTTCAGCTTTATTTTTCCACAAAATCCAAAATAAATATGGATAAATACAGATAAAACTAGCAAAAAAGAAATATGGATAAATATAGATGGAAATGGCCCAAAAATAAATACCATAAAACCGGGAGCCCTAATTATAATGTTCCAAAGTCCAGCGCTTTCCCAAAGGCAAGCCGTTGTACAGACTTGCGTGGTAAATGAATGCGTGGTAAAGACTCTTTCGTTCTTACAACTGCGTTGTTAAGGAACGCGTGGCTTAGGCACATGTGGTGGTGTCATACAACCTTATTGAAGAGGTGGAACATCTGTTATAATAAATTCTAAAGCGGAGAGCACTGAGTAATTAGTTCCAAATATGAGCTTAGTAGGGATCAGTAGATTCCGCAAAATTCTTTATTCATTATTTCATCAGTCAGAAATAGCCAACATAATGTGTTCCTTTTGGTATAACAACTGAAGTTCATTTGACAGAACATATAAGTCTTCACAGTGAAAAAGTGAGTTCCATAGAATAATCATGCAAAGTGAGAGTGTAATTGACTCAGAAAACTGATACTTTCAACTCATAGTGCTGGAAAGACACAGGTGACAAACCCTCCTAAGACCTGCATCTCTTAGCGTGTGTTGGTGCTCCTAAGCACCTAGAAAGGCAAACGCACACCAGCAGGGATGCGGATCTAAGGGGTGTTCATCAAAGGAACAGAAGACGTTGGCTGTTTTTAAATGTTGAATTTTTTTACTGAGTTTACTAAGACTATTGATAGGAAGAATTGTTTATTTCGGATGAGTCCCCGTTTAATCCAGAATGAGAAGTATATCGCATTTCTTTTTCTTCTCCGCTAACCTTGAGAACACAGCCTAGCTTTGAACTTGGTGTGTGTACATAATTCTTAGATATTTGTTGAGGTAATTTTTAGAGATATCACCATCCAGTGGCTGTCAGGGTGAGATTTTTGAATTTTGGACTTGGATCCACAGATATTATGTTACAAAATGTACGATCTCAGAGAAAGCATAGATGTTCTTCAAGAGCAAAACAGACATACATATGCAAACATGCAATAAGTGAGATGAAGTTAGCTGTAAACATCTTGAGCAAGTAGTGTGCATTTAGACTCCAGAGTATCCCTTGTTCCCTGGGATCTTGTTCTGATGTTTTTCTCCACCTCCTAATGCTGCTGTGATCTTGTCTCTCCCAACAGAAACTCAGTGTCGGAAGCCGGGACTCCGGGGACTCTTTGCGGGGACAGGGGGCATCTCAAGAAGATGCATGCCCTCCTACTGCCAGACTCGCCAAGCTGGATGAAGATGAACTGTAGACCCCCACTACACCCTGCGATCCCTCCTCTTGTGGACATAAAAGCATGTTTGCTGAAATGATTGCATATAACCACTTTTCGGTTTTGGGGAGGGATAGACACCAAGAAGATGCATTGATACATGCTTTTCCTGGCTCGATATCAGACTCAAGATAAACTACTCGCTCTGGAGAGGCCAGTGGATTCTTTCTTTGTGTTTTTTGTACAGATTTCTTTTTGAAAAAAAGGGAGCCGAGGTGCCACGGCGGAGAGATTTTGTTTACAATTCAGGGGCTTTGAGCAATGCCCGTGCCTTTTTAGGGGGTTGCCAAGAATCTAGGGTGACGAGCCCTATCTCATCGTATTTTAATATTGATCAAAAGACGCTTGCTTTGCCCATCACTTCCCCTGCTGGATATTTGTATTTTAAATTTTTTAAGCTTAGGAAGATTCCAGCGGAACCATCCTCAGGACTAACCCTTTAGATCGGAGCAGGCTGGCTCCCCTCCCTCCAGCTCTTTTCTTCCCCACTGATGAAGCACTTCCATCTACCTGACGCACAAGCAGAAAACCTTCCTTGAACAAGAGAAACTGTGGGAACGGAGGGGTCCAAGTGGGTAGGTGTGGGGCTAGCTAAAATCTTACCTTCATTGCCTGGAGACAGTAACCTTTCTTAGCATCCTGGAACTTTGTAAATAAACAGGGAGGATCAGTTTCGTCTCACTTCATCACTGCCACTTTTCGCCCTGGGTAGCATCAGCTTGACTTGAATCCTCAGTTGGTGAGAAAACAGTTCAGGTTGAGGGGAACATTCTTAGGCGAATGATACTTTCAGCTCAATTCCTCAAAATAGCAATTGAAAATGTGCAAGCAAAGAACAAAACATTGGATGTTTCACAAATAACTTTACATCAGTTTTGGACAGTAACTGCCAAAGCCATCACTTGCCTTCCCGATGGCCGTCTACATAAGGTGACAACAGGAAGCAACGGGAAGACTTCCATTGGGGTGCACAGACTCATGGTGGGGAGGGGGGTTATGAATAGCATGCTGCCTTGTGTGGGTCCTGCGGTGTGTGTGGAAGGGGGTGTGAGGAAGGGCTTAAGAGGTAGAGAGTTGCGCCAGATAACTCGCAAACCTTTCCGATCATATTAAATCGAAGTGATAACCAAATGGAATTGTCTGATTCCTCTTATGATTGAAAGCTATAAAGCTGTTAGGAACAAAAGCCAAAGAGATTTGCGACACTGAAATATTGCATATACAAAGCATTTAGCATTGTGTAATTTGGTACTGCTAAAGCAGTCTTGTCTTTTTTTCTCACTTAGGTGGAACTTTCCTGGCCAAAAGGAATTTGTGCAAATCGAATAATAGATTTCTAAGTGAAGAGAAAGAATGCGGCTCTCATCTCAGACAGGGGCACTAATACCTGTGTTCAACTTATCTATTTACCCGCTTTGTGTCTACATGTCTGTCTCTCTGTCTGTTTGTCTGTCTGTCTGTCTGTCGGTCTGTCTGTCTGTCTGTCTGTGTGTCTATCTATCTATCTATCTATCTATCTATCTATCTATCTATCTATCTATCTATCTATCTATCTATCTATCATCCATCCTCCTCCACACATCTCTGTAGAAAAAGCAAGCATGGGTGTCACTTTAGTGATGCATGCTATACCAGTTTCACAACAGACACGCTGATTGAGCTGGTGTTGGAACTGTAATAGTATGCAGAACATGTCTGAGAGGTTTTTTACAGTGTGGTCAACATGTTTCGATCTCTGATAGTATGTGGAATGTGAAGGTATTCTAGTCAATGCTAAATCCCCAGTCCAAGAACATTGTCATCCTTGAATATTTGCTCCATGGCCAACAACATTGATCTTCTGTGCGCCCCAGTGTACATAGCCTTTAAAGACCCTCCTGTAATCATGTATTCTTGGAGGGTCATGGAGGATTATTCTTCGTGGTAGTGAATAAAGCTCTGAACAATTAACATTTTAACTGCAGTTTAGGCAATCTAATTCATGAGTTCTGTCGCATAACTTGCTCGGCCTTCAAGAAAAATCATCTTAAACTCGATGTTGGGTAGATTGACAAAGAATGTAATGTTAGCTGTAAAAAATAAGGACAGCATACTTTGTAAACAGAATCCAGGCTGTGGTCTGGAGAATAAATGATAAGTCTGAACCAGAGAAGGTCGAGTTGGAAAGTTGATACTACCTTCATGCATGGGGCTTGATATCCTCCAGGAACTAACCTAAACTGCAGGTGGAATGAGCGGAAGGTAAAATACTGTTAAGACTACGGTACCTCTGGCCTTCGCAGTATATCTTTACCATCTGTCACTTAGCACAGGACAATAGATGATCTGACTTTGCATATCCAGGGGCACAACCGTCATCTTACGAGGAGTGAGTTGATGGAAAGTATAATGTTTCCCGATATGGCTTAAATCCGAAAACCCGGCAGGACATAAGCGAAGCAGTACGTATAATGGAAAACCACCCAGCATAACTGCCTATTAATGCAACGATTTAACTGCCTGACGTGATTGACTCAGGCTCAACCGTTATGTTATCAGTACATTAATATTGCTTTCTAACATTATGGTAAGCCATTGTATCGACATATGCGCTTATGGAACGGTTGTGGAATTTCAGTTGAATGGTTGTTTGGTTACGTTTAGCTGGCTAGCAGAGACTTCTTAAATGTCCAGTTACAAATGGTTTATGTTAATGTGAAACTAAAATGAGTTTTTTTTCCAATTAAAGATCGTTGAGGTGTTTTATGTACATGGAAGAGTTTGCCACTGAGCTGGGTGATCAGTTGTCCATAGCCTGTTCTATGCAGATTTTTTACAGACAGCATTGTTTGCAAGGCAGCTAGCTACAATATGATGTTGTGCATACAAGGTTGAGTTATGTTATTAGCTATTTATATCTGAGTAATTTTAAGATGTATGTTGGTAAGGCAACATGTGCCTCTTTGCTGTTGCCTTGATTCACGGTCCCTTGAAGCCTTGTGTAGAACTAGACATCTGAGCTGTCAAACAGTCTGAAGTCCCACTCAGAGACTTGCTACTGTCAATAAAGGGCCCAGTCCTTTACTAAAGCGGTCTATCCCATCACTGAAAAGAATACCCCCTCCCCCCCGTTTTATGCATACTATGCCAATTTCTCATTGCCCCAGGGGTTTGAGTTCACTCGTTCCAAGAAGGTTGAAGCCAAAAGTCCCTAGAATCAGCCGCTCATGAGCATTCCTATGATCCTCAATTGTCCTAGGAAAACAGAGGCTGCAACACAATTTACGAAAGGAACTGACTTCACCATTTGGGCTCTTGCAAGGGTTCATTTTTATTTGGGTTTTTCATTTTCCACTAATCTATGCATTGCTTACTATTAAGCTTCACCGTTTTCCTTTTCCACCTATAAATATATATCAGTTGAGGTAGGACTCAATTTGTGCTGCTGTCCTTTTTCTTTCTTTAAAGAGGTATAAACAAATGGCTTTATCAACATTTCTGCACTTTACGTAAAGATTAGGCTAATTACAGATACAATTTGATGTGGGAATTGCTTCTATGTCATGAAGACAAGGCCACAGGTGAAAGCGCTATATGTTGAAACATGGTTACTTCACAAGAATGAAGTGGACATGAACTCAGACACAATAATCATCATTAATGGGTTGATTACTGGATAATAGTGTCGACGAGGTACTCTGAACTGTGCTTTTTGGATGAGTCTGCAAAATGTATTTATTAAGAAGGTTGCAGTCACATTAAAATCAGACAAGGATCTCCCAAGGGTTGGCGAAGAAAAGGAGCTCCCTGAGGTATCGCGAGGCTTACTTTTACAGCAAAGATTTGAAGCTTCTACTACTGGATCCCGTGACCAATTTGGTTTGTCAATCTAAGGCGCATGTGTCTGAAGGTGATTATGAGACCAGGGAAAGCGAGAGCGAGTGTCTTCAAATATAACCAAGCCTGCACCTCCACTCCTCATTACATCAGTAATATTGAAATGTCATTTCCCGGGGGCCAAGCAAAATCCCAATCTTTACTGAGATGCGGGGGTTTATGGTTAATGCATTAAAAAGCCCTGATAAAATATGGCTATTGTGCGTTACATTATTATTCTTAGCATGGTTAGCTCCCATACTCTTCCCCTTTGAGCTCTAAACAACTCTTATTACCCTTAAGATTGTTCAGTATCCAGAAGCCCTGTTACTTTTTTACCCTTTCACTTTAATTCAGTACTCTTGTATTGTGTTTATTCAGGCCTTTAAAGTTCATACATAAGTAAATAAAAAGAAGCAGAGCAATATTCATAAAACGTATGTTGTGTAACATGAATGTCTTCTAGAATCACTTGCTACGCATTATTTCACTATCTAGTGGTTAGGTATGAAGTGGTTTTACTTTTACAGAGTTTTTCTCCTGGATGTTGACCTCGGCAGAGCCAATGTGACTCATCATGATGTGGATCATAACCTAAAAACGCATCTCCATGTGACCTCCATTTCAGGTTATTTTTCTGCCATGGGTTTCGCTGTGTCTCAAGTGAGCTCCCAAGGAAGAAAGAGAAAGTGTCTGAAAATCGTCTAAGATGACTTGAAGATGTGGAAGTTGTTTCGGCCCATTGACTACCATCAGTGCAGCATCAAGGATTCAGGGGGTAAATTAGCAAGCCCCTGCGATAATTATCGCTAAGCGCACTTAGCGCTAGGATAATTATCGCCGGGTAGCGTGGATTTTTATCACTGAGATAGCGTGCTATCAGCAACGCTTATCTCAGAAGTGATCAAAATCCTCGCGCTAACTGCCAAATGAGAGAATATTGCTGGAAAACCAATGATAATCTCTCGAAGTTTGGCGTTAGCTTGATGATAGGGGCTCACAAACTTAGCCATTTTATCCACCTTCCATAGGATTTCATGGCTAAGTCAGGAAAATGCCAGGTGTAAAAAAAGCAGCGCTAACCGCGGTTAGCGCTGCTTTTTTTTATCACGAACAGGGTTAGCGATATCCTTGATAATAGGAGAAATGTCGCTTAACAACATTTCTCCTATTATTTTTCTCTGGAGCGCCCCCTTTTGCATCTCATTAGAGATGCAAGGGGAAGCGTAGAGAAAAAGGGTGAATGCGAATTTGCGTTAGCACCCTGTTGCTGATGAGGAGATAATTGTATCTCCGCTTTCTTGGCTTTTAAAGCCAAAAAAGGGGAGATAAATCCCTTGATAATATGCCCCCAGGTTTTTTATTTGTCAAAGTCACTGGATGTTTATCATGGAAGTTGGTGCTGCTGAGACTCTTCAGTGACATTTTGTATTATGAGCAAGTTGTTCACGTTCTGTCCGAAGTCCAACACAAATATCACAGATAACGAAGAACACTCACGTATGTTCCTGAGAGACCATACGTCTGAGGACTGTTATATTTGCTTGTTTTTTAAAGCCTAAGACTCGAGCACACCGCCAAAAGCAGACATCAGGTTACAAAGACCTCGAAAGACAAAGACAGAAGACCCCTGCTATGGGACGATTCATTTTTTGATGGAAGACGCTGAGGAGGCTTAGGAGAAATATCACCGTTATGTTATGGTTAATTTATACAACGCACGAACAACAAGGAATCTTGGCGCTGTAGAAGGTAAAACAATAACACCAGCAAACAGATAAAAGCAAATGTACTAGCTAATGAAGTGTGAAATAAAGATTTCCATTTCTTTTGAAAGACATGGAGAGAGGAGTTTGAGAATAGGTCATTCTCTTGTTCTGGCCACAGAAAAGGCTCTGTCGCTAAAGGAGACACTACTAAACATATGAATGTCTAACAGGTGTTGGCAAGAGAGCGCAAAGGGTGCTGCAAAATGGAAGACAAATATGAATCATTTTGTGGACAATTCCTAAATAGGGTCGGCCTATATTATATAGGGGCTTCTAGTTTCATATACAATTGATACCAACCTCATTTTACAACTAAAATAAACAAGATTAGACTACTTATGTATTTGTTTATTTAATTGGTGTCTTTATTATTACCACATCATACAATATACCATGGTTGATTTAACAAACTTCGACAATATCTAAATACTTCTTTCATTATACAACTTCATCACATAACACCTCTATAACATGTAATCAAAATAAAAATACCAAGCATACACAGTCACACTCTAATTATTACACCTAGGGAAGGGAAATATTAAAGACTCATGCCCCCCGACTTGTATTTTGTTGTTTCTGTCATTGCATCCAGATATATGATATAACAAGTAACATCATACTTACATGTCAGGACTATTGACTTTGTCAATGGTTGTTAGTTGCATACGATAAATAAGCAGCAACTGTGGCTTGTATATAATATTGAAAAAGCTTCCACATACAGCCCTGGTGACACCACGAGAATGTTGCTGCTCCCTAGTTCCGAAAAGAGAAGAGAAACCCATAGAGAAAAGGACTCTCTTTAAAGGATTTTCCTTCCCCTAGATCCCTCGATAAATCGGACCTCATGTGCCACGGCACAAAACAGAGCCCGATAGAGACCCGTTTCGAGGCCTCCTTCCCTTTGCCTGTGGAGTTCCTGGTAATGAAAAGCTCAGCTCTGGCTAGGTTGATATTTAAAACACTTATGGCCATGCTGCATAGAATACCCATTAAGACATTGTAAAGAGGATCCTGGGCAGCGGCTGTGAAGAATGGGGTTAGTGAGATGGATAAATTGAATACCTGCTGCATGTCATCAATGTACATATCTAACTAGACTCCCATACTCTGCAGGAGATTGCCATGCAGATATTAAACAAGAGTAGTGAAAGGACTGAGCCTTGTTGGAAATCCAGTTGATAGATCTAGCTTCCGATCTATGCAGAGGAAAAAAGATGGTCTGATGATTAGTAAGGAAATAACTAATCCACTTAATGGCTTAATCATCTAAACCTATGACTTATATTCTCTTAGAAGTAGGGAGTATGATAGATGGTATCAAAAGCTGCCAATAGTTCAAAAAAGGGACAAGGGCCCAAGTCCTCCATTGACAGCCAACCAAAGCAGATTGTGCAGCACTGAGATCACAACCTTCTGGTATTGGCTGGTTTAAAGGCTGAATGAAAGAAGTGGAAAGGATTTTAGATTCTACACATGATTGCCCTTAACTTTGTTAGATCCCACAAACGATTGCACCTGAGCAAAATAAAATCCCAATCATATTCTTACCTCGAAGGGGTTTCCTTTTATAATGTAGAGGCACAAGAATTTACTTGCAGAAAGATATCAGACCTTAAGTCTACAGTGCCTCACATTAAAATACTTCCAGAGCCATTGAAAGAAAATGTGTCCAGGTCTGACCATATACGATCAAAATTGAAAACTAATCAAACATGAAGGGTCACATAAAGAAAAACCCTTGATGTTGAAGGAAGTGTCAGTTGATGAGGATGGTACAAAATCCAATCTACTTGGTCTAGAGCAAAGGCCAGGAGTTTCCAAAATGTGTTGACACCTTCTGCGTTTGATGAAATTCAAAAATTGAAAGAGAAGTTTTCCCTCTCAAAAAATAAAGTTAATACTTTAAAAGCTAAAAAGCTATGATTAACAAGGTTATTCAGGGCAAGAAAAAAAAGAGGACATTCAACTTTAGGATAACTAGTGTCATGAAATAGTAAAGGTCATCAGGGGAGACCATTGCTGTATACAAACTACCTAATTCATCTGATAGAGACATCTAGCCACAGATTCCTTACCTGAGAATAATCCCTGGCATCAGACAGGATAGATCCCGAAATGTTTTGACCACCTTGCGTTTGGCTCCATGTGTCATTATTGGCGTCGCCTGCTCCAGATGTGATGCGCCCGGTGCCTATATAGGTGCCACCCCAGCACGCTGATCTCAGTTTCTTCTACGCAACATCAACACCACTCTGGATCGAGCGCCCCTCAATAATTTTTTGACTGACTTTGCCTTTTTGTCCATGACTAGTGTGCCTTTTTTCTCTTTTGTCAAGATGTCTCAGAAAATACCTACCGGCTTCAAACCTGTGGCAACTGTCATTGACAGATGTCAGTGACAAACCCCCATGTGGTATGTCTATGGAGTCCCGAGAAGGACCACAACTCTGTGTCGTGTGCAGAGTGCACGATAATGAAACCTAAGGCCATCTGCGAGTGAGCCGTGGTACTTTTGGCTGCTCGTCATGCGAAGCTGTGCTGTTCCAGGTCCTGTTCATGTTGGAGGTCTCGGGACAAATCCCTGAGTCACACGCATTTGTCCTTGTCCAGTGCCAGGACTTCTTCTGGTAAGTCCCACAAGAAGAAGTTAAAGAAATCAAAGCATCCTTCAACTTCTTCGCGTCGCTCCCATTCTTCGATTGATGTGAGGGAACAACGCCACAAATCCCAACCTTGCTCGAATGTTGTCTCTGTGCAGCAGACATCGACAGCTGGGTCAGCTCCTCTCTTCCCCAAATTTCCAGGAGCCGGAGTGACCCTGCCCAACTCCGAGAGCTTTATGAGGCTGTTGGGTGGACAAACCACTTTGGAGCGCCTTGGGTGCGATGGGTTCAAGAGGGTCTTCGACCTGATCTCTGTCAGTGGGTTTGCCCTCAGTGCCAATCAACCCCATAGAATCTGTTGGTGGATCCAGATCAGACCCGGTCGTGACTTCATGACCTCCTCAAGGGGACCTTTCTAGTGGTGCTGTTCCCAGAGCTGCTGCCGCTCGTAGGCTACTCCGAACCTATCATAAAATCTGACTCTGATATGGAGCCGGACTGGTATAACACTATGTTTTTTCCAGTGCCAACCAGGCCCACATGCCCCAAATTGAAGACAGAGCCCTTTTTCACCACAGGGCTCACTGGGGAGCATGAATGAGGAGGATCTTATGATCCCTAGTCCTACTCTAACCCCTAACAGAGTCCATGGCCAATAGCAACTAGTATGAGGACCTGGCTGACGCTAGTGGTCTGAATACCTCACCAGACACTGTGCTCCTCTCTCATTCCACAGTGGCTATGGAGGAAGGTGCTTATTTTGCGATGGTGGTGCATAGGGCAGCTGAGATCCTGGACTTGCAGCTGCCCATGGTCCAAGTCAAAACCAATGTTTTCACGGAGGTGCCTCAACTGGGAAGAACACTTATTTCTCTACCACGAAGCCCTCACTGATGTCCTGCTCGGGGCCTGGCCCAAGCCCTGCACAGGACTAACTCACACCACCATCGTCCCGCTCCAGGGGATCTGGCCGTCCTCATTCAGTATCCTACCCCCGAGAGCCTAGTCACCCAGGCCTTAACATCCTGAATCAGTCCCGACACATTCCCTACCACACCACCGGATAGGGAATCCTCATGGTTGGATACCTTTGTAGGAGGTTTTCTTTTTCAGCCAGCCTTGCACTGCTTATTGGCCTATTATTCCTTTACTGTGTGTGATTCAGGTGTGCAAGTGCTGCCTATGGTCATGGATTAGGCCCGGGCCATACTTTCCCAAGCTATTACCAATGGGCAAGAGGCAGCAAATTTCACACTCAGATGTGGGTTGGATATGATGAACTCACTGGGCAGAGCCATTGCTTTTTGGGTGGTGCTTAGACGTCATGCCTGGTTGAGAAATACTGGCTTTTTGGGGGATGGCCAAGCCTTGCTTATGGACATGCCCTTCAATGGAACCCGTCTCTTTGGAGACCAGGCGGATTCTGCTTGGGAGAGATTCAAGGATGGCAGGGCCACTGTTAGGTCATTGTAGCCCCATGACAGGCTCATTCCACCTTATGCTCTTCCATGGCTATGGTAGGGGCTACCAGCCATGTCCCTTTCCCCCTAGCCACCACGGCCAGCAGGTCCAGTCCTTTCATAGTCATAGCTGTGGTTCCCACAAACCTCTTGGGGCCCAAAGCGAGAGATCCAACCAATCCGCCCCCCTTGGCAGCCGCACAGTCAAAGCATCTTTAGTTTGCCCTCAGTCTAGCATAGGCATCTGGTATATGGCAGAATTCAATACTATCTGCACCAACGGAGGGAGATTACTACAGACAAATAAGTGCTCTTGGTTGACCAGCGGGCTTAGGCCCTCCTGTTCTAACAAACCCCACCACCACTCCCTCTGTCCCCAGATCAGCTGACAGAGGACCACCGTGCGCACTTGTGACCGGAATTACTGGCTCTTCTGGCCAAAGAAGCCATTGAGAGGGTGCCAGCATTAGAAGTAGGTTGGGGTTGCTATTCCCACTACTTTCTGGTGGCAAAAATGGATGGAGACCTCAGTCCCACCTTAGATTTATGCCCTTGTAATTACCTTTTGAAAAAGGAAAAATTTAAGATGCTCACCCTGGCTCAGGTCTTTTGTGCCCTCAACCCTGGAGACTGGATTGTAGCGTTGGACTTGCAGGATGCCTATTTCCACATTCCTGTCCTACCTGCCCACAGACCCTGCCTACGGTTCATGGTGGACCTCGAGCATTTTTAGTTTGCTGTGCTTCCTTTTGGCCTTACCAGTGCCTCTCGGGTGTTCACCAAAGTGATGGTGGCAGTTGCAGTACATCTGTAGAGGTCAGTGTTTACACTCTTCCCCTACCTGTATGATTGGCTGTTGAAGGCAGGCTTGCCACAGGCAGTTGCCTCCCACCTGCAGACTAAGGTGGACCTCCTGCTCTTGTGAGAATTCATTATCAGCATGCAGAAATCTGACCAGACTCCCTCTCAGATGCTTCCTTTCATCGCAGCTGTTCTGGACAGTGCAGGTTTGGGCTTACCCTCTGGAACAGCGAGTCCAGGATATTCAAGCTACAATTCCGATGTCTCAGCCTCTATCCTGGATTTAAGTGAGACTGACCTTGAGGCTGCTGGGCCTCATTGCCTACCTCATCCTGTTGTTGAAACATGCCAATTGGTATATGAGGGCTCTGCAGTGGGACTTGAAGACCCAGTGGGCAAAGCATCAGGAGAATTTCTCCGACACAATCAGATATCGGAGCGAACTACATAAGAACTGCAGTGGGTGACTCAAGGACCACAATTGGGTCAATGGCAGACCTCTCTCTCTTACCCACCCCGAGGTCATAGTACTGACAGATGCATAACTTCTGGCGTGGGGCAGCCATCTGGGAGAGGTGGAGATCAGACGCCTCTTGTCTCAGGTGGAAACTCAGCTCCACAAAGCCTTTCTTCATTCCATCAAGTGAAGACTAGTTAATGTGTTCACAGACAACCCCACCACCATGTGATACTACAACAATCCGGGTGGAGTGAGGTTGTGGACTGTATGTCAAAAGGCTCTACATCTCTATGTCTCTGGACATGGCTGAACCGTCGGGACATATTTCTGGTGGTTCAACATCTGACAGGCTCTCTAAACACTAGAGGAGGCAAACTCAGCTTTTGGTGCTTAGCGGATTCCGAATGGCGTCTTCATCTGTAGGTGGTACAAGGCCTCTTCCAAGATTAGGAAGAACCTTGGTTAGATCTGTTCACCACATCAGAGAATGTGCAATGTCAGCACTTATGCACACCGTAGTTTTCAATGTGGGTCTTGCTTGGAAACACATTTCATCTCAAGTGGAGCTCAGGACTGCTATATGCCTGTCTGCCTATACCATTCCTGTCCGGAGTTCTCAAGAAGATCAGTGACAACCGGGCCCAAGTCATCTTAGTGGCTCAGGACTGGGCGCGTAGAGTATTGTATCCTGAACTCCTAAGCATGAGTATCTGTCCTCATGTCAAGCTGCCCCTTTGACAGGATCTTCTCTCGCAGAAATAGGACAGAATATTGCACCCAAACCTTTCCACCCTACCTTCATGAATGGAGTTCGTGGAATGACAGGTGAGGCTATTTGATCTCCTTCCCAAAGAATGCGATTTCATTCTGGCAGCCAGGCATTCTTCTACCAAAACCACCTATACTTGCTAATGGGACAAGTTTGTGATTTAGTGTACATCTACATCTAAATCAATTGACCCTCTGTCTGCACACTTGTCTGAAGTCCTTCTATTTGTTCTCTCTCTGGCCCAGAAAGGCTTTGCTTCAGGCACAGTTAAAGGATATCAGTCTACTATTTCTGCCTTTGTACAGTTGCCAAACCAACCTTCATTGTTTTAATCACCTGTTGTTTCTAACAGCCTGATTCATCAAGCTAAATTGCACTTGCAAAGGGCAAAATTCTCAGAATCTTGCCTTTTGCGAGTGCAATTTTTGTATTTGGGATTCATCATCCCAAATGCAAAATTCGCTATTAAAGAATTCGCACATTTGCGAAGAATTGCATTTAAGGAATCTCTATTTGAGATTCCTTAAATGCAATTCATGAGTCATTTTAAAATTGCGAAATTGCAATTTTGGGCCGCTATTTGCCGAGAGGTCAGACCTCGTGGTAAATAGCAAAAACTTAGAAAAATGCAGTTAAATGCATTTTTCTAAGTTGCATGTTACACACACACATGTCCTTTGGACATGTGTGTGCGCAACACCAATGTAGATTATATTTCAGGGGTGCTACAGGGTGTCCTTTGGACACCCCTGCACCCTTGAAATCGCATCCTTATTTGCGATTAGCTAATTGCTAATCGCAAATAAGGATTAACTCCCCATTGATTCCTATGGGCCTGTAGGCCCATAGGAATGCATGGGGAGTCATTCCTTATTTGCGATTAGCAATTTGCTAATCGCAAATAAGGAACATGTAGGAATCGCAATATTTTTTGCAATTCCTACATGAATCCCGTTTTGCAAGTCCTTAATAGCGATTCCTTATGAATCGCTATTAGGGGCTCGCAAAACGGGAGAATGATGAATCTGGCTGTAAATTCCTCAAAGGTTTGCAGCATATGTTTCCTCCCACCTCCTTCATTTTGCCTCAATGGGACTTAAATGTAGTTCTCACTTTCTTAATATGTTCTCCTTTTGATACAATGAACAGCTCCCTCTATGTCTCCTAACTCTGAAAACGAAACTTCTTGTGACAATAACATCTGCTGGAGGGTTAGCAATTTCAGATGCTCTCAGTTAGCCCTCCCTAAACTTTATTTTTCTCATACGGGCTAGTACTTTGAACTAGAGCATCCTTTTTGCCAAAGGAGGTCACACCTTTTTGTGTCGGGCAAAACATCACCTTGCATACCTTTTTTCCCCCTCCTCATTCTTCTAAAGAAGAGGAGAGATGCCACCTCCTGGATCCCAAAAGAGCATTATCATTCTATATTGATGTACCAAAGAATGCTGGGCTGATGTTCCACTCTTTGTTGGATTTGCAAGGCCAAAGAAAGGGAAGGCAATTCAGAAGAGAACCATCTCTCAATGGATCACCCTCAATCAAGATCTGCTATGCACTTGCCAAGAAACAGCCTCCTGAGGACTTACGAGCTCACTCTACTAGAACTACAGCTGCGATCACTGCGTTAGCTACAGGAGCCTTAGTCCTGGACATCATTCAGGCGGCTACGTGGGCATCATTACACATGTTTGCTAAGGTAAGGAATCTGCAGCTAGAAGTTTTTATGAGATGAACAAGTTACTTACCTTCGATAGTGCTTTATCTGATAGAGACTCTATCTGGCTGCATATTCCTTACTGACCCTCCCATCCTTCCTTTTCTTTGAACTGTCTTACCACATTCACAGATCCTTTGGGACCTCATAGGCACACTAGTTATTCCTCCTCAGCTTGGCTCTGTGTTTCTAGTGAGGAAAAAAATAGTCAAGAACTGAGGTCAGCATGCTGCAGTGGTACCATATATATGGCACTGCGCACATCACTTCTGGTGCGGATGGCGCCAGTGATGCCCCATGGTGCCGAGCGACGCCACCTACTGGCATGCAAGAAGGATTGCTCAAAACATTTCTGAATCCAGTCTGACACCTGGTCATATTCTACGGTAATGAATCTGCGGCTAGATGTTTCTATCAGATGAGCTAGATAGTTTGTATACAGCAATGGTCTCCCCCAGTGACCTTTACTATTTCATGACACTATTTATCTGAAAGATGAAGGAATCTAAGGAAAGGAATCTGCGGCTAGAAAGAGTCTCTACCAGATAAAGTGTTACCAAGGGTAAGTAACTTTTTCTTTAATTATCACATGTTCCAGAGAAGGCAATGAACTATTCAAAGTAAAATAATGAAATCGACCCCCTATTGTACTAGAGGGAGTAAAATACCAAGAAGATAACGCAGGAGTAGCGAGATAATCAGTTTTTTGTTGCAAGCATAGCACTGACAGAACTGTCATGGTGGCCCACCAGTGCCACAGGCCATCATAACCACAGAAGCATTACAAGTTTTTTGGATGCATATCTGGGCAAACTGAAGATAAGGGTCAATAGTCCTCACAGCGAGCATTCAGGTATATTAATTATTTAGAACATTAGACAATTTTTCTAGCTCAAACGGCTTTCCAAGTTCATATACCCAAAAAGTGCAGTGCAAGTATCAAAAGACAACACAACAACAATGTTTTACCTCAATGAACGGTGGGAAAAATATCATATCTCCTGTCGAAGAAAGGGGAAGACAGTTAGAGGTATACCAACACCTGAAATATTTTCATCTTTGCAAACCATGTGCCAATCCTAACAACGCAAGCAAATTTAAAAGATTTACAGCTAGCAGCTGAAGTAGTAGAAGTCAGTGACTAAAACGTTTCAGAGATTTAGATGAACATTATATAAGAGGCACGAATATCTCGAATTAGAAAATGTTATACATTAAAATGGTATGAGAAGCCTTAATTGGTATTCTCAGAAGATAAGTTTGCAAATTAAGGGTAAAAATTGAGGTATATATCTCGAGATAAGATCTGGTTGGCTGCCATCAACTTCAACAAAGATGTTCTGGCCACCAATTTGTACTCAGTCAAAAACATATAGGGGATAGGATATGGATAGCCTAACTCCCTAGGCCTGGTGGAGAAAAACTCCAACCCTTTTAAATAAAAGTATCTGGAAGTGGACCAGGTTCCGGGAAATTAGTTCATAGTATATTTTGGGAAAGGAGTCTTGTGCCTGTCCTCCCCAAGCCAATTTAAGGCCCGATGATCACAGCCCTCAGGGCAGATGATATTTTTATGGGAAGGGGGCATGAGGCTCTTTCTCTGAGCCATTTTAAGGCCCCAGGGACCCCATCACCCAGAGGCAATTTTTCTGGGGAGGGAATTGTGCATCCAGGCTCTCCGAGCCATTTGTAGGCCCCCTGGGGACCCTATCATTGGGGGCCTCCCTAATAAAGCCAGGTCTGGCTTTTTTCAACTGGGTTGGGAGTTAAGGGCCCCTTGCCTGAGCCACATAAGCTGACAACCTCCCACAGGGCCAAAGCATTTTTTAAATGGGGACATTGCCAAGACTCTGCTACACACAGCCGTCACCCTGGGCACAACTTAAAACTGAGAGCCCGCTACCTATATACTCTCAAACTCAGTTAGATGGTGAGGCTCCCACTACACTCAGACTTTGTTCTGTGCATAAGTCTTATGGACAACGCACACCCTCCCCACGTGCAAGGCTCCTTAGGAGGACAACCAAGTTGCAAGCGCTTACTCTCATTAGCAGTACAAAAGCTATAGATAATTTGCTTTAGATGCATCTCAGTAAATACCTTTCACTGTCAGAAATGTATAGCAAACTCACTGGATGATGTCATCCGTGATGTCATCAGCAATCTCATCAATGGTGTCATTTGAGATGTCATCAGTGATGCCATCAATGATGTCATTGAACATGTTATGAGTGATGTAATATGTGAAATCATAAGCAGTGCATCGCGGACACAAGTTATATTTAGCTCAATTACCTATAACTGAATTTGAGTGGTTTTTTTGTATAAATGTTACGTTTTAAATGTAATTTTCACCTAACTATAATTTCACTTTAACCTTTGTTTTTCCCAGTAAATATGATACTTAGGTCAGAGTTTCCATAGAAAGAGCATGTTTTGTTTTGCTATTAACTTTGGGCCATTTGACTAATCTTCACAAAACTTTCTAAAAAAAAGTTGATCCACCTCAACTACTTCCTAGAAAGTATCAGGGTAATCCGCCAAGTGGTGGGCAAGAAAAGGGGCATCTCAAAATGTTTTTACCCCCCATGTATTTTCCAAAGGAAATTTAATCCAGTATACAGCCAAAATAGCTGAACAGTCAGAATTACTGTACATTTGTCATATATCTAGGTCATTGCCTATAAAGCATGCTTTTGGTGATTTGGTGTTAATCTGTTGAGCAGTTTTTGAGAAATTAAGGATCAAAACGTATAGAAATATTGATAGCTGGTGGCCAGATATGCTCTTTAAAGGAAACTAGTCAAGCATAGCTGGTATACGACTCAGAGACATGGTTGTTGTGTCCTGAAAATGGTTAATATACAAGGGGTCAAGGTGAGCTCACCCTTACCCCAAGGGACATATGGGGATCCCTTTGAGATCCCCGTAATTGGCTGGCTTTAACATTGATAACATGCTGTGGCAGCCGTTACAGAACATTGGAGCATTGCCCCTACTGAGGTGCATTGTAGTGTAAGCCTGTTTTTGAGTGTCACAAAAAGGAGCACATATAAAGGGTGATAACAGATTTTAGCCTCAATATACATCATTTGTTAGTGGTATCATACTACTTTTAGGGGTTGTGGTGTAATCCAAGGTGATTTTTGCCCTGTGTAAAATACAGATCCTGAGCTGGGATTTGATGAACCATGCTTGGCAGAAAATTGTTTACTTTCGTGATTTTCTCATAGAGGCTATGGTAGGACATCAGAAGCTAAAGTGAGAGTATATTTTCTGTAAGTTCACAGTACCTGCCTCAGCCAAGTGATAAAAAAGTCTGACACATTGAATAATGCATGCACTTCCAACAGCAGCAGCAGCCTGTCAGTTGATTCCCCGGTGTACTACTGCAGCGTCCCCAGTGTTCTAATGAGTAACTAGAGCGCTAGCATTCTTATTTCTGACAAAAGTGTTGCACACTTGAAGCCATGTGGATTGAATCAAAGCTGGAAAACTCAAAACATCCTTTCGAAATTATCAAAATGAGGGGGGGGGGGGTTGTCGAAGAAATTATGGTTAGTGCTATAGAAAGGAAAATTAGGATACATTTTGTATGCGTTCTCAGATATCTTCCTCATCCATTTCAGTAAAAATATTTTGACATGCAGATTGAAATATATACTTTTAGCACCAGCAGCACCTTGGCAGTTAACTCCCGGGTGATCAACCACAGCTTTACCACAGTGTTCTAATGAACATCTAGAAGGCTAATGTTGGTGCCCAAACCCATACAAAAATGTCCTTCTTGCGCAATTCTCCTGGACCAGGAGTGTTGTAGTCCCTACCAGACTTTGGTGCTCTACACTGGACCCGTCTCTCTTAATCAGTAAGGTGGCAAAATTACTGAAGGCATTACCAAAGCATTTCGGGTAAAGAACAAAAGACAAGGATCTTCATTTTAAGATTTACTTAAAAGAATTAAAAAACAGAAATGCACACACTGGGTCATCAAAGTTAAGTCAATAGCCATTAGATTCTATAGAAAGTACAGCAAAACTCAGTAGGGTTCTAGTCAATATTTAGCATAGATTCGCCTTAAGAGCGTGGTGAAAGGTCTCCTCCTAACAAGAAAAATTGCAGCCTTTATAGGGCTATAGATAAAAAGCTTCACACATTTATTACATTAGTACATGCTCACATGCTCCCAAACAATAGGAATAAAGCAAAGAGCAACAATTGGTAATGAAATACACTGGATGATTGTCTCACTATTCAAATAAATGGAGTTCTAGGGCCTGATTCACAAAAGTAAACTTACACTTTTGTGTACGTTTACGATTGTTTGCCATTCACTAAGGTATTGTAGAAGTAGAATATTTACGACTGTGGCCTCTCTGCTGTGTCTCTGCATATAAAAAGATAGGACTGTCCTATCTTTTAATGTGCAGAGACTCCGCACTCATAAAGATACTACTTGTTAAATACCTTTGTGAATAGCAAACAAGCATATACTTACTCATAAGGGTAAGTTTACCTTTGTGAATCAGGCATCTGCTCTCAATACATGAAAGTTCCCAGCATCTGTTCTCAGTACATGAAATGTTACACAGTATGTTGTTCAGGCTGGAACAGTTGCTCTGTCCTTCAGAAAGTACACTCTGCTTAGGTAGTTACAGGAAGTCATTTCTCAGCTTGTGAATGTCTATGAGTCTTTAGTAATCCAGCTCTGAATTCATTATTACATGAATCTCTACGACAGGCTATTGTTCCAATGTGCTGGAAGAGAGCTAAATTGATACCATTGTTGAAGAAGCTGTCAGTGGATAGATCCATCTTGGCCAATTATTGGCCAATTATAGGCCAATCTTCTTGCTGACGACTTTTTCAACAATTCTTGAGAAACTGGTTAATTTACGGCTCTCCAACTACCTGCTGGCTAATAAGTTGCCGCATCATTCACAATTGGGTTTCCGCCCAGATTTCATCACAGAATCTGCTTTACTTGCAGTCTCTGATGTTATTAAACTTGCAGGGGATAGTGGAAAAAAGAAAGGCGGCCTTATTGCTGCTGGACCTTTCAGTAGCATTTGATACTGTTTGCCACCCTATCCTGCTCCAACGTTTGCAGGATATTGGGATAGGTGGGAGTGCTTTGCCCTGGGTACATTCTTTAATTTCAGCTAGATCTCAATCGGTGTGGATGCCACTTCTGAGCCCAAGCCGTTGAAGTATGGAAGTCCCCAGGACTTGGCATTAAGCCCGATATTGTTTAATATCTATCTTGCTCCACTGACAGCTCCGGTGGAGTCTTTTGGTGTGCAGATTATTTCCTATGCCAATGACACGCAGTAAATGTTAATTTAGGAGGGTGACGTTTTAACTTCCCAGGTTAAATTCAAATCGTGCCTTTCTGCAGTGTTTAATTGTATGTCTCAGAACAATCTCCAATGTAACACTAGCAAGACGAAGGTGTTGGTTTTTGGTTCCCACCATCCATGGTGGGGAGGTGAGATTTGCCCCAACTTGTCCCTCTCTCGTCCACTCATTCCACGGTAGTGCGAAATGTAGGAGTAAAATTTGATAATAATCTCACCTTCAAATCTTAAATTGAGAGTGTGTTTGGAACATGTTTTGTCCTCCTCAGGAAGTTTCTGATCTCCTCTCCGCTTCCTGTCAAAGGTTGGTGATTTGTTCTTTGATAATGTCCCCGCTGGATTATGCGAATGCTCTTTACTGGGGTCTCCCGGAGTACTTGTTAAAAAGATTGCAGGTGGTGCAGAACCCTGTTGCTCGGTTTTTACTCAAGATTCCTAGGTGTAACACGGTGTATGCCCACCTTAAACATTTCCATTGGTTGCCAGTCAAGGCAAGAGTGACTTACCTTAGCCCACAACGTTTTTTTTCCAAGAGGTTACTGCACTACCAGCCTTCTAGAATGTGCACTCTATGGAGGCTTTACAGCCTAAGTGCCGAAGACAAAGAAGAAAAGATGGGGTGATTCTTCCTTTTCTGCTATGGCTACCAGAGGATGGAATTCCCTGCTCTTGCCTCTCAGAGCCATAAGGGTCTGGAGTCTTTTAGACGACAGTTGAAGATTTGGCTTTTTTTATTTATTTATTTTTTGGTTAAAAACTTTTATTGAGCAACAAAATCATGTGTACAGAGATGGGCCTACAACCACACGGGCTGGCCGCTAAGATCGGAGCATAACACGGTATAAAACAGTGGTCGCCACCCTGGCGGTCAGGCACAATCCGGATACAAAATGTCGCCCACAATATGGAACAGGATAAGACATTTTTCTTATTTTAAAGCACACCAAAAACAACAAACAACAAAAACAAGGCGAAGGAGTAATATACAGAGAGTCAGCCCTGGAGGGGGGGGGAACGTCACTAAGCAGGAATACAAAGTCACAATCAGTAGGCTAAGTCAAGGCGGGGGGACAGCGGGGAGGGCAATCAAACTAAAGGACAGTATACAAAAGTTCAGGAACGCCAATCTAGGGTGACAAGGGAATATCAGGGGCCTCCACCAGGGGAGGAGGACAAATACATCAAACCAAAGGACAGTATACAAAAGTTCAGGAACGCCAACCTAGGGTGACAAGGGAACATCAGGGGCCTCCACCAGGGGAGGAGCACAAATATCCCCGCGATAGGCATTCCACTGACACCAGATCTTCGTCCATGCCCTAGGTCTGCCCCTGGCTGTGTAGACAGTCTTTTCGCGGAACATAGACCAGTCCATGTTTTCTTCCCACACGGAGACAGTGGGGGGGCCTGTGCGAGCCCCAAAGTTGCGCTATGTCCCGTTTCACCACCATATACCCCAGGGTCGCCCACCTGGTTTGGGCCACCGAACAATCGGTAGGTTCCCAAACATTCAACAAACATCTCCTTGCCTCCGGCACCAGGGCAATTCCAGTCATAGCAGCCATCACCGCAAGTACCCCCGTCCAATAGGCAGCCACCCTCGGACACTCCCAAAGAATGTGAAGAAACGTGGCACTCATCCCACACCCACGCTTGCAGAGGCCATCCGGGGAAAAACCCATCACAACCAAACGAGGACCAGTAACATACACCTGGTGGAGGATCTTGAGCTGAACAAGACGGAGACGGGCCGGAATGGCGACCTCTTTCGGAGAAGATAGCGCCAATTGCCAATCCTTGTCATCCAATTCCAGCCCGTCGCCGACCCATGCCTAAGATTTGGCTTTTTAATGTAGTGTTTTAACTCACACTTTTAGATCCTTTTGCCTTATTGACCTGTTAGTGCTGGGACTCCCTGTTGAATAGCCGTGCACTTTACAAATGTATTTTTTATTTGATTTGATTACATAATGGAAATTCCTCTATGAGAAAACTAGAGTTACAGGTAAGAAACTATTCCTTCCTGGAGCAAGGCTGTCTGTCCTCATATTATTCTGTTATTGTAAAATCTCCTCCCAATTGAAAAAAACAGTCAATCCATTCATATTCATAGAGTTTTTACACATTGTCACCGTAGAGGGACAATTGGTGGTCGTCGTTCCAGACATCAAGTCCTGGAGGAACCATCGAGGAGTGGGAATGGTCTGACAATCAGTTCACTAACATCCAGGTGAGGATGTAGGTAGCTGTTCTACCTTGATCTAAGAAGTCTAGGGTGATGGTACAGAGGGGATACCAATGACTCTTGAGTATTGTTGTGTGTATGCCATGCCCAAAAAATATGATAGTACCTTGGAGGTGGTGTATGTGTGATGACATGAAAGTAGGTAAATGAAAACTGATCAGTCTAAAAAGGCCTCTGATAATAAACTGTCTAACCTTTGGATTCTGAGCCATGCCCCCTCACCGTTCTGGCAGGGGATCCCGGAGCATGGAATATATGAATAAATGAATGTACATGTGAAGGGATTGCTCGGAAATAACCTATGACGGAGTGACATCAGTTATTGACAGAGCAGACAGGGTGTAACTCTTCCAAGAACTAAGGAAATGAAAGCAGGGCATCATCTGGCTCTTTATGTTAGAGACCCATCGAGCTGGGAAGTGCAGGATGAATGATTGCTTGCTTGAAGTAGGGTGAACAACCGAATTTGACGGACAGCCCTTTATTTGGGCCTCTTGTCCATGAGGATTTCTTTCACGGATACCTTTTGTCTGTATTTCTGCACATTGGCGCGAGCTGTCCCCCCTCAAGCAGCCTTAGAGTTCTGTAACTTTTACAACAGGGACCAGCTCGCCCACCTGCTGTGATCTCAAGGGCCTGCAGCCGCCCTTCTTCTACCTGGCACATATTGCTATCAGCCCATTATCATTCTGTTTACCGGTCTAATTATCACATACAGAATGAAACATGCCCTTGTTTAATAAAAATGTTCCCTAGGAGAAAATATGATATAACCCAAGCATCTCTGATTCCCACCAACTATCTTTGACTGTAGTCCCAGTGGTACTATTCTGAGCATAATATGAGATGCAGATGTGCTTAATGAGATTTACAAAGCGCTTCACTCACAAAATGAAAATTTGGTCATGTACGGTTACAGAAACCCAGCCCCATAAAAACTCACCAATTTTTGGGAACCCCCGCCCCTTTCCTGCCCTGAAAACAAATGTATTCCAACACTTGAAAAAAAGTAAATCTCCCACCGTTTTAAGGATATTAAATTACCTGATAAAGGTTTTTGAATACATTTATATTTGCTAGTTTCCCGGTTATTCTAATCTCAGAATGATGAAGTGTATAACAAAGTGATGAATGGAGTGCTTGAATTAACCCCAGTCACTGGTAATTACCCAGGCCGCATCCCAGCCCGTCGATATTTCGCACATCATGCCACCTTAGTTTGGAAGTAGCGCAGAGGGATAGCGTGCCTCCAGCGAAGCACAATGTGTAGCATGCAGATCAAAGAATTTTCTTTTAAGTTCAGTGGGTTACTTTTTTCGTCCCAGGGACACTTTTGTTAATTGTATTTCATAAAATAGAGTCCTAATATAGCACTGGAAACTGCAAGGCACTGTTTTAAAACCTTATTGTTTTTATATAATCTTTCCTTATTCTAAGGTTGATAAATAGGGTTCCTTTTGATAATAATAATGCAGCAGGGTTGAGTAAATAATGCAGCAAGAAAAGGCAAATTATGTGGCATAATGCAGCACATTTTGTATTAATATTACTTACATATTTTGACATTTTTAAGCTTGTTAAAGCTGACTGGGCATAGATTGCACATCATTAGTACTAGTTTAACACCCAAATATAGCAATAAGCAACAGAAAGGTGACCAGTCAACCTTTGCAAAGGGCCTTCCACTGTGTGGAAACGAGTTGAAGTATTTTAGTAACTTTTGAATCATTTGAGATAAAATCTGAAGAGTATGCAGCAGATGATGGATTATGTGGTTAATTTAGAAAATCTATAATTATGAGAAAATTACTGTGGCTGGACAATTGAATAATTCCAGTGGCCCTGGTCTCAAGTAACATTTCCTATACATTGGCTTACACACTTATACAAGCCATTGTGTCTATATAATGTGTGTGATATAACACCCCACCCCACCCTACATACTTGGAATGAGTAGCAGTGTAAAAGAAATTAACCATGCATCAGAGCGGGTCTATTTAGAGATAAGGGCATCATTGGAGGATGGTACTGATGGAATCCTTGGAGAAGGAGATCATTGGGGGGCTGGGGCACAACAAATATTCTCACACCATCTGGCACCAGCACTAAAGCCAGCCCTGTTAGGGGCATAGCTATCATTCCTGCAGCCTGTGCAGTGCCCGAGGCCCTGAGGTAAAAGAACTTCAGCAGCTTAATTTGTCATGCCTGATAGGAAGGTATAGTCTATGAATGGAAGGATTCCATTTTACTGTAATCAGTGTGACCATAAAAACATTATTTCAACATTTCCAGTTAATTGAAAACAAAGAGCACAAGTAGAAATGCCTACATAACATGATCAATGTGCTCTTATCCCAGAATCCTCTAGTGCCGCACTGTGACCTGCCAGACAACACCTCCGGGCTGGAACCTTGGATGGATTTCTCTCCCACTCTTTGAAAAATAGCATTTTCTTAACAAACATTGATTTTCTGTCTGTCTGTGTGTATGTATATGTTTTATCTGTAGTGGGACTCTAGCCAAAAGGTAGCAGGGCATCTTACAAGGCCGACAACAAAATGTAAGTCTGGACAACAACATATACAGTATCTAGTCTGTAGCACACTTCTGTGCATTAAAGAGAAACTGCAGTTTTCAGCTCACAGAAATGAAATAGACCAATCCGTATACTATTTCCCATGTACAGGCAAAATAAGGAGGACTGATATGTGGCTAGCCAGGGCATTATATAGCAATGTCAACTCGTATCTAACCATTCTGGCCCACAATAATACCATACCACTTAGCAGTCTGCAGCCAATTATAACTTATGCAGGCTGGTTAACTCCCTTTTCCTGCTTAATGCTCTTACCCTCACACGTGACCAGTCCACTCTGAATCTTATCCATCACTCAGTACTGTACCAGTCCATAAATCCATGATTTGCATAGCACAGCAATTCACCCAGGAGTGTTTCAAGGTGCTGAATTGTAGTCACGGGGAGATTACGTGATTTGCCCAGAATCACAGGATGTTGAAGACGATGACGAGACTCGAACCTGGGTCCCACCCACTTGGAAGTCGGCAGCTCAGTCTGTTACACCACAGCCAGTCATCATCTGCTGAACAGACATGGAATAACCGAAGCAGGTCTGACACATAGAGCTGGTTTGGGAAGGTGGCTCTCTATATACTATACTAAAAAGAGGTATAGTCTACAGAGTCCAGTGGATCCCCAGAGGCTAAAGTAGATAATACAAATTCTCTCTTTTGTGGTAGTGTGGTCGAGCAGTTAGCATTCTCAGAGGGCAGTGTTAAGTATTTGTTGTACACACAGTGGAAATAAATGAGACACACCATGAATAAATCCAAGACCAATTTATAAAAATTATAATTTGTTATATTTAGTTAGCTGAACCACAGAACTTCGTCATAGGTGAATATGTTTTTCAATAGAAATACTTTTTAGTTTAAAAAATGGACACACTTCAACATTCAGACTTTGCAATGTTAACCTATGGGAGGAAGAAAACATTCAGAATACATATGGATAACACTGACTTACAAGACCAGTCTTCGGAAGTTAAGCTCAGTATTGGGCAAGGTTCAGTTCAGCACCATCAGCAGCACAGGGGCGGCCGGGTGCAGTGTGCAAGTTCAAGACTGGTCACCAATACAAATCAATGGGGTTTTGGGGCAATTAGACAGAGGCTGATTACATGTAAGAAGCAGCATAGTATTTCTATGATTAATTTGTATATTGTGTTGTTCATGTATTGTTCCCAGGGCTATGCCTTGTGTTTTTTAATAATAAATAACTGATGTTTTTAACTTTGAATTATCTTTCTAGTGTATTGTATTTTACAGTGCTCCCCTGACGTTCTGTGTATTTTCTTCACACTAATACATTATTGATTATCCAACCTTGGGATTTGTGTGATCAATTAATTTGGTGGGTTGCTGTACCTATATTTAGGTATTTGTTGCTTAATGCCTCCTATATGTTTACTATAGCAGACGGTAATGCCATAATAGTGATACTTTAGATCTTGTTATAGGGACCTGTTTTATTATTCAACAATGGAGACAGCCAAAATCGGAAATAGGCTGAAGGTTTAAGCCAGGAGGCCAGTCAAAAGTAATCAACAGCTGCAGAGGTAAGTTGTGATGCTCAGGACGTAGAGACACCTTTGGTCATCTTCACCAAGGCACAGGCCGGACAGGTGCGGGGGAGTCTCTTGGCATCGGAAACAGCTTATCAGAGCAGGGTGCGGTTGGAGGGGTCTCCGTGCAGAGGCTACAGGTTACGTTGAGGAGTCCTGGCAAGGTCAGCTCACAGTAGACATGACCTCTGGAGCACTGGTGAGCCTTGCTGGAACTGGTGGGCCACTTGGACTCAGGTGCAGAGGTGGAACCATGGACAGGCTTCGCGGTTCTTCAGGTCACAAAGTCTTTTATTTGAAGATGGTTTCTTTGTGAACAAGTCCGCTGTTCTCGAGAGATCTTGGTCTTTGTCAAAGGAATGACGTCCTCCCAAAGTTTTGGAGAATGCTGGACTGCAGGACAAGTAATCTTTTGGTACTGGACCATCAAGGGCTACAGACAGGCTGGTTGGGCTAGGGCCAAGTTAGTTGGTTTCTGCAGTGTTCTCTGCTAGTGTGACTCTGTGGTGTCTGGCTCTTCTTAGGTTGTCAGGAACTGAAGTTCAGGGTCTGGGGATGCCACCTAAATACTAGATGTAGGGGTGTTACAAGGGAGTGACAGGTAGTGGCCAATGGGCCTCTTACCTGGGGTGTCTACACTCAGCCTCTGTTATGCCCACCTCCTGTGGGAGGAGTATATAGTCCTAGCCCTGATTGGATATGTCCCACCATCTTCAAGATGGTGGGGACTGAAAACTGTTCTTCACCTCGCCTCCAGCTCATAAGCGGTGGAGTTGGCAAGGGGGTCAGGACAAGAAACCTTTTTTTAAATATTCTATGAAAGCAGTCTACTTTATCACAGGATCTGCAAAGTGTTAGGAAACACCTCTGTTTGGGACGGATATGCTCAGACATGAGTCCTGTGCTCTCCATGCCACTGGAGTCAAGCTATCCTGGCTGATGAGGGCTGAAAGCCCGAAACCGGTCCTAGGATGCTTGTTCCCAGTCCAGGGAGGTGGTGCAGAGGGGTGATTCTTGTGGCCCGGACTCCGAGTTCCTCGTTACTTGCATGTTAGGACTGTGTTTTAACTATGTCTCCCTGGCTCTGGGCTGACTCTATATGAATTATATATGCTGCTCTACTCATTGAAGTATGGACTTTCCTCTATGCAATTTTTTATGAATACAAATGATAATAAAATGATTTAAATATACTCAGCTGTTCTGTGGGCAATTGTTACTATTGGAACCTATTGGTCCTTTATATTATTGGGAAGTGCCTCTTCATGTTGTTATATATCCAGTCCAGGGAGGACCTGGCCTGGCAGTTCGGGCTGGACTGTTCCCATTGGGCACAGGGTCAGGACTGATTTGCATATGGTTGAGTCCAAACTGGAATGGCATAGTGAGCAAAAAAACGATGGATTTACGCCCAGATCCCTGTACTGGGGTGAATGTATGACATTGTTCTGCAATCTGTCTATCAATTGCTCTTTTGCATTTGTCACCCCGAGTGGGACGGGTATGCTCAGATGTGAATCCTGTGCTCTCCATGCCACTGGAGTTGAGCTATCCTGGCTGATAAGGGCTGAAAGCCCGAAACCGGTCCTAGGATGCTTGTTTCCAGTCCAGTGAGGACCAGGCCTGGCAGTTCAGGGCTGGACTGTTCCCATTGGGCACAGGTTCAGGATGGATTTGCATATGGCTGGGTCCAAACTGGAATGGCATGGTGAGCAAAAAAACAATAAATTTAGGCCCAGATCCCTGTACTGAGATGAATGTATGACATTGTTCTGCATTCTGTCCATCAATTGTTCTTTTGCATTTGTCACCCAGAGTGGGACGGGTATGCTCAGACATGAGTCCAGTGCTCTCCATACCACTGGAGTGAAGCTATCCTGGCTGATGAAGGCTAAAAGCCCGAAATCAGTCCTAGGATGCTTGTTTCAAGTCCAGGGAAGACCTGGCCTGGCAGTTCGGGCTGCACTGTTCCCATTGGGCGCAGGGTGAGGACTGATTTGCATATGGCTGGGTACCAACTGGAATGGCATGATGAGCAAAAAAAGATGGATTTAGGCCCAGATCCCTGTACTGGGGTGATTGTATGACATTGTTCTGAATTCTGTCCATCAACTGTTCTTTTTGCATTTGTTACCCTAAGTGGGACGGGTATGCTCAGACGTGAGTCCCGTGCTCTCCATACCTCTGGAGTCAAGCTATCCTGGCTGATGAGGTCTGAAAGCCCGAAACCGGTCCTAGGATGCTTGTTTCCAGTCCAGGGAGGACCTGGCCTGGCAGTTCGGGCTGGACTGTTCCCATTGGGCGCAGGGTCAAGTCTGATTTGCATATGGCTGGGTCCAAACTTGAATAGCATGATGAGCAAAAAAACGATGGATTTAGGCCTAGATCCCTGTACTGGGGTGAATGTATGACATTGTTCTGCATTCTGTCCATCAATTGTTCTCTTTGCTTTTATCTCACAATGGCACTCAGATATGAGATGCCAGTAACAAAATCCATCCGAGCTAATCTTCCCGGCCACTTCTCTCACCAAACTTGTCTGCTCAGGACCATGAACTGTAAACAAAATATCAGATTGGACAACCCAGTGCAGTAGCCATATAAATAGATTATGATCATATGAAATACCACAAAAAGACCTGCACACTTGCTCAAATCTGCTCGCATACCCAAAAAAATGAAGTGCACGATTGATTCAACCTAATATAACCTTATTTTGACTTGTACTTGTATTGGTTGTCTATTTACTTATGTACTATTGTGCGACCTCCACTGATGTGTCTGTAAAACGTACCTTTTGTCCTGTATTTTTGTCCTGAACTTTGACACTTTGTCCTGAATTTTTACACTCACCATCCTGAATTTGCACCCATGTCAGTTGGTCATCCTAGCATGAAGTGGGGAACAACCTACCCGGAAAGAGGGAAGGGTGGAGCAGCAGGGCCACAGAGCGATGGACCGATGATGTTGAAGCCCTACATGTCAACAACAGTGTGGCTAAATCTTACCAGAAGAAACTATAAATTGTAGAATGACATATGTAAAGTGCACAGTGCCTGCAATCACCAAAGAGCCTACCACTTTATCAAGGATACCAATTCACAATTTTATATGGTTAAGGTCCACCATCTCTCTTGGTTCAAGCACCTACGATGCGTGCCGTGGCCTGAAGTTGGTGGCCCAGTGTGTGCATTCTCTATGCTACTTCCATTGACGTGAGACTTCTAAAATCCAAGAGTCAGCCAGGTTATCTGGCTCCGAGAACTCTGAGATTTTCTTCTCAAAGGTTATGATTATAACAGCAGGGTCTGAAAGTCAGAACTTTATATTTTGGTGCCGTAGCCTGGACTGCAGTCGAAAGAACTTATTTTACAGCAGTTATGAGAGTTGTCTGCAGCCATGTAGATCTAGTGGCCATTGTGAAGAAAGGGATCTTTATGCCTGCGCTGATGTACTTTAATGTGTACTCAGTGGTTGCACGCTTCAGTTGGGCTTGTCACCTGGACTTCTTTAACCATAGAACAGAAACTTTTGAAACATGAAATTAGTTGCCTGCAATAGTTCACTGAGGGTGTGGAAGTAAATATCATATATCTTCTGACCATTAATTCATGAACATTGAACATACTTCTTTGGTTAAGGATGACTCTTTTTGACATTTGGACCATGGCTAAGGCATCATGCCTTTTAAAACCAGTCCCAGCACAGATTTGGAAACCTTTTTAAAAATATTCTATGAAAGCACTCTACTTTATCACAGGATTTGCTAAGTCTACGGAAACACCTCTTTTTGCATACCCCCCCCCCCCCCACATTTTGGAACTGGATGGGAGACTGCAAAAAGTGACAGGTAACTGTGCCCCTGGCCCTGTTGGTCCCAGAGATGGGCCCTTATCGGAGTGGGACTGTCCAAGAGAGCCTAGATAGCCATTTCAACTTGCTTGTAGTGGCTAACCCTAAACCACTATTGTGGTCGAGGACTAAGATGTATTACATTGAATGAAAAGCAGTGATTTACTGTTTCTTATAAAAATCATATTTCCGGATCCCTCCGGAGGATTTTTGTCAATCAGGTATTTATTTAAAGATAAAGGTATAACCTATTTTTATAAATTAGTGTCAGATACTTATTGTGTCATGTTTTCTCCTTATTTACTGTTTTGGTACTTCTCAATACTTTACACTTATTCCTTTGATAACACCTGACTGATCTGTGCTTCAGCTACCCAGGACTTAGCTAAGGTTTTACATACAAACCTAACTGGATCTTAACCCCTTCGCTGCTAGGTCTCCCCCCGTGCTAAGCCTTTTTTGGCTATTTGGGGCAGTTCACGCTTAGGCCCCTGTAACGTTTTGTCCACATAAGTTATCCATGTCAAATTTGCGCCCTCTTTACCCAGGGTCCCCTGAAGGGACCCAGAAATTAGCTAAAATGCAGCTAACATATATATATATATATATACATATTAAATGGGAAAGAATTGCTGCAGGAGAAAGAATCAGTTTTTCCCTGCAAATGGCATCAATAAAGAGCTTGTGGTGCTGAAATCACCATCTTCTCAGCTTTCAGGGACAGGCAGATTTTTGCCAGAAAACCAACATTTTCTATACAGTTTTGGCACTTTTTGTGCATTCTACCTCCTTCCTGGTAGAAATGGAACAATGGATCCCATAAAGCTATACATTTCTGTAAACTAGAAACAATTCTGAATTCAGCAAGGGGTCATTTTTGTAGATCCTTCAAGGTCATTTGTGCCAACGTTTTCACTTGTTATGTCTTGTAAGTATGACCAATTTTTAAAGCAATATACTGTTGCATCCGCTGGACCCTTCAGTTCTGGCGATATATAGGACTTGTAGGTTTACCAAGAACACGAGGAACCCAGAGCTAATAACTGAGCTGTGTCTTGCAATGGTTTTTCATTGTGTACCTGGTATTAGCAATTCATTTGGTAAAATATAAACAGTGAAAAATAGGTATCAAGGAAACCAATATATTTCTGAAATGAGAACAAAATATAGAGTTTATAAGCAGTGGAGTTTTGCACATCTCCAAAATTGTGGGTACCCATACAAGCATGTGAATTAGAGGTCATTTTTCTGAATTACTTATTTTTTTACAAATTATCTTACATTTGAAAGGCAGAAATGCAAAGAAAGTAAATTGGTAATAACACTTGTTCCTCTATTCTGTGTTCCCCTAAGTCTCCTGATAAAAACGCTACCTCACTTGTGTGGGTAGGTTTAGTGTCCGTGACAGGAAACGGTCCAAAACGCAACGTGGACACTTGAAATTCATCCAGTGAAAAAGGACCCTATTTTGAAAATTGCCTAGCTGTGGAATTTGAACCCTAGCTTAGCCAGCACCTAGGGAAATCTTGCAAACCTATACATTTTTCAAAACTATAAACGCAGGAGAATCCAGGATGAGGTTACGTGTGTGGCTCTCAACAGTTTCTGTTACCCAGAACCCCTTGCAAACCTCAAACTTTCTAAAAAAAAAAAAAACACTTTCCTCACATTTATGTGATGGAAAGTTCTGGAATCTGCATGGATCCACAAACCTTCACTTACCCTGCATTCCCCAAAGTCAGTTGATAAAAATGGTACCTCACTTGTGTGGGTAGGCCTAATACCCACAGCAGGAAACAGCCCAATATGCAACATGGGCCCACCTCATTTTTACAGTGAAAACACACCCTTTTTTTGCAAAGTGTCTAGCTGTCGATTTTGAACCCTAGATCAGCCGGAACATGGGGAAACCTAGCAACCCTATACGTTTTGTAAAACTAGGCACCCAGGGGAATCAAGGATGGGCTGACTTGTTTGACTCTCACCAGGTTCTGTTTCCCAGAATCCCATGCAAACATCAAACTTGATCAAATAAAACATTGCTGTGATGGAAAGTTCTGGAATCTGTGTGGATCCACAGAATTCCACCTACCTCCATTCCCCAAAGTCTCCCGATAAAAATGGTACATCACTTGTGTGGGTAGACCTAGTGTCTGCGACAGGAAACAGCCCACAATGCAACATGGACACATCTCATTCTTCCAGTGAAAACGGACCTTTTTTACATTTTATTTCCTGCCCGTGGATTTTGAACCCTACCTCAGGCGAGCCCTAGAGAAACCTAGCAAACCTATACGTTTTTTAAAACTAGACACCCAGGGGAATCCAGAATGGGGTGACTTTTGCAGCTCTCACCAGGTTCTGTTACCCTGAATCCTTAGCAAACTTTGTTTTTAAAAAACACATTTTCCTCATATTTCTGTGATGGAAAGTTCTGGAATCTGCATGGATCCACAAACTTCTACCTACCCCCCATTCCCCAAAGTCTCCTCATAAAAACGGTACCTCACTTGTGTGATTACGCCTAGAGCTCGTGACAGAAAATGGGCCAAAAGGCAACGTGGACACACCACATTTTTACAGTGGAAACTGACCCTTTTTTTGCAAAGTGCCTAGCTCAGGATTTTAAACCCCAGCTCTGCCGCCACCTAGGGAAACCTAGCAAACCTATATATTTTTGAAAACTAGAGAACCAGGGGAATCCAGGATGGGGTGACTTGTGTGTCTCGCACCACGTTCTGTTACCCAGAATCCCTTGCAAACCTTAAACTTTGTCAAATAAAACATTTTTCTCCCATTTCTGTGATGGAAAGTTCTGGAATCTGCAAGGATCCACAAACTTCTACATACCCCGCATTCCCCAAAGTCTCCTGATGAAAATGGTACCTCACTTGTGTGGGTACGCCTAGTGCTCGAGACAGGAAACAGGCCAAAAAGCAATGTGGCCACACCGCAATTTTACAGTGGAAACTGACCCTTTTTTGCAGCATGCCTAGCTGTGGATTTTAAACACCAGCTATGCCGGCACCTAGGGAAACCTAGCAAACCTATACATTTTCAAAAACTAAGGAACAAGGGAAATCTAGGATGGGGTGACTTGTGTGTCTCTCACCAGGTTCTGTCCCAGAATCCCTTGCAAATCTCAAACTTTGTAAACAAAAACTCAGTTTCCTCACATTGCTGTTATGGAAAGTTCTGGAATATGCGTGGATCCACAAACTACCACCCACCCTGCATTCCCCAAAGTCTCCTGATAAAAATAGTACCTCACTTGTGTGGGTAGGCCTAGTGCCCGTGACAGGAAACAGCCCACAACGCTACGTGAACACATCACATTTTTCCAGTGAAAACTGACCCTATTGTTGCAAATTGCCTAGCTGTAGATTTTGAACTCTAGCTCTACTGGCCCCTAAGGAAACCTAGCAAATGTATACATTTTAAAAAACTAGAAACCCAGGGAAATCCAAGATGGGGTGACTTTTGTGGCTCTCACTAGGTTCTGTTACCCAGAATCCCTTGCAAAAGGGCCACATTATCGATCCGATCTTCTCAAATCTTGAAAAATTAAAAGGAACAACCCCTTTCCCCCTCCCATGGACAGACCACTTTTTGGTACCTCTTTTCTGGTTGCCCCCAAAAATGAGCTCCCACACACAGGCAACATTAATCAAAACACACCCCTGGTCTAATCTTTCTATAGAAGACTGGGTTTATGAATTAAATAACACCACACTCATCCCCACTACTGACCCTGTCATAGTGTACAGAAACTTTGTTAACTGGATCGAGACCTCCCTAAATACGGTACTTCCCCCAAAAATTATTAGGAAGAATACCAGACCTAACAAACACGAATGGTACTCTCCTAAGCTACGCCTCCTGAAACAACATGCAAAAAAACTAGAGCTGACATGGAGAAAGGATTTTGCACCTAACAAGAAAGTAGCTTACAGGGAAGCCATAGCTACCTATAAGGCCGAAATAAAAATAGCTCAGGCCTCTTTTTACGAGGAAAAAATCTCACTATCAGCCAATTCGCCCAGAGACTCCTTTTCTATCATCAAAAAACTTTTCAAACTCCCTGATCCTCCGGTGGCACCTGACCGCTCGGGATTGCGCTGCAATGAACAAGCAGATTTTTTACACACCAAAGTTCTAAATATTCTGAAGCACATTTCCCCTCCTGACACCACGCCCTCACCAAAGCTTGAGGATCGGGGACAAGAAGAGAATAAGCCCCTCCTGGACACCTTTGCGCCCATCACTCAGGAATCACTCCTACCCATTTTATCCTCTGTCAAGAGCAGGTCCCCTCTAGACCCGGCCCCATTTAACATCCTCAAACGGGCCGTACCCACAATCATTCCCTCCATCACCAACCTATTTAACGCCTCATTAACAACAGGCATAGTCCCACCCAAATGGAAAAGGGCAATGGTCAAGGCACTTTTGAAAAAAACCTCATCTTGATCATGCCGAACTTGGCAACTACCGCCCCATCTCCCTTCTCCCTGGTATTAGGAAACTAGTGGAGTTTGAGTTTTAAATTATTTATACAGCGCGCGTACACCTGACGGTTCCATGGCGCTACAGTATGCTGAGTCCTAGAGAAGCAAGAATCACGGGGGGGGGCAAGTGAGAGATTGTAAGGGGAAGGCTTTTGAGAATAAAAAGGTTTTTAAAGCCTTTCTGAAAGGCAAGTATTGAGTAGAGCTTCTGAGTTGGATGGGGAGGGAGTTCCAAAAAATGGGGGCACGGGTAGAAAATTTAGAGCCTCCCCATTTTTTTCAACGAAAGCGGGGAGCAATCAGCAGGTGTTGAGAAGAGGAGCGAAGTTCCCTGGAGGGGGCATAGGGTTTGATCTCCGAAGAGATAAAAACAGGGGAGGGGCCTAGCTGGGCCTGGAAGGTGAGGCAGCCCACCTTGAATTGGGAGCGTTCGCGAATGGGGAGCCAATGCAAGGATTTTAGGAGGGGGGTGACGTGGTGGGATTTCGTAAGGTTGTAAACCAAGCGAGCTGCTTGGTTCTGGACCAACTGAAGTTGTCGTAGATTGTAAGCCGGCATGCCGTGATAGAGGGCATTGGCATAATCCAAGCGGGAGACGACCATGGCAAGTACGATGAGTTTCAGGGCCGAGAAGGAGAAGAAGCGGGAAACCTTGCGAATAGTGCGGAGGGATAGAAAAGAGGAGGAAACCACCTAACTCACCTGGGAGTGCAGAGTGAGTTGGTCATTGATTTTAATGCCAAGGGTTTTGACAGAAGAAGAAGGGGGTGGGGGGGGGGGTCCAAGGGAAGAGGGCCAGAAGAGGGGGGACCAGGGACTGGAGCAACCACCTGTCAAAACCAGCTTTGTTTTATCTGGGTTTAGTTTCAGGTGGTTGTGACTCATCCAGTCCCGGATGAAAAGCATAGTAGATTGGAAATTAGATTTAGAATCAGGGGAGTGAGAGAGAGAAAAAATTAGCTGGAGGTCATCCGCATAGTTATATACGGAGACCTCCATTTGTTGAAGAGCGAAGATAAGGGGGGCTATGTATAGATTGAATAGTAAGGGGGATAGAGAGGAGCCTTGGGGAACCCCACATGCCACCTTTCGAGGTTCAGCCGAGAAGTCGCCCAAGCGAACCGCTTGGGTGCGATCGCTTAGAAAGGAGGACAGCCAGACCAAGGCAGTGCCGCTGATCCCTGCCGCCCCGACACGGGAAAGTAAGATGGAATGGTCCACCGTGTCAAAGGCGGCGGAGAGATCGAGTAGCACCAAGGCCTGGGGAATGTTAGTGTCCATTCCCTCTCTAAGGTTGTCTAGTACTGAAAGCACGACCGACTCGGTGGAGTGAGCCGGGCGAAAACCGGCTTGGCGGGGAGCCAGGACTTGGTTTGTTTCCGCGTAGGAGGTGAGTACTTTAGTGACGTGTTGCTCCAGGACTTTCCCTAGGAAAGGGAGCAAAGAGATGGGGTGGTAGTTGGCGGGAACAGAGAGGTCGGCGCCAGGTTTTTTTAGAATGGGGAGGATTATGGCGGATTTGAGAGCAGGGGTAACCACACCGTGAGACAGGGAGCAGTTGAGAAAAGTGAGCGGGGGTAGCGGACAGTTGGTGAAGATGTGACGCAGAATATGGGCAGGGCATGGGTCAAGTGGGGTCCCAGATTTAACTATAGAGAGAAGGGAGAGAAAAGATTCTTCTGTTAGAAGAGGGAATGAGTCGAGACAAGCCTCTACAGGGGGACAGGGAGGGTTGAGGAAAGAGGAGGAAGGGGGGGGGATGTTGGCTCTGATTGTAGCAATTTTATCTAGAAAATAAGAGTTCAGGGAGTCGCAGAGAGGTTGAGAAGGGGAGGGTTTAAGAGTGGTTCTGTCAGAGTAGGCAAGTTTATTGATAATAGAAAAAATTTCTCTGGGTTTACTCTCCGTGACTAGAATTTTGGAGGAAAAATAATCCTTTTTGGTGGACAGGATGGATTTTTTGTATTGCTGCAAAAGGGAGGTATAGTGTGCTTTGAGGATGGGGCAGTACTGTCGTCTCCAGGCTCGTTCTGCATGGCGGACTGAAAGTTTTAATGTCTTTAGTTCGTCATTGAACCAGTGGTTGGAGTCGTTCGTCCGTCTAGAAGAGACCCGCCTAAGTGGGGCGATGGAGTCGCAGGCAGAAAGTAGCCAGGAGTTGATTGATTTGGCTTGTTCTGAGGAGGGCAGACCGGAAAGGTCAGAGCTGGAAGATGAGAGAGAGGAGGCTAGGGAGGCTACATCTACCCGGCCCCAAGAGCGGACCCAGATGTTTTTGGGGTGCGCGGGCTTAGTGGGCGGTCCGAGTTGAGAGAAAAAGGAGATCAATGAATGATCAGACCAGGGGCAAGGGGAAATGGACAAGGATGCAATGGGGCAGTTCAAAGACCAGATCTGGTCGAGGGTGTGGCCTTGAATATGAGTAGAGGAGTGAACATGCGAGGTGAAGTTAAGGGAACGTAAAGTTTCAGAAAATTCTTTGGAGATGGTACAGTCAGCTGGATCAGAGGGCCAGAAATTAAAATCGCCTACCACCAAGACGGATGAGTTGTTGACTGCTAGGGTGGCCACGAATTCTTGAAAACCGTCAAGAAAGGTTTGGGAAGGTTGGGGGGGCGGTACATGAGTAGGCAAGTGAGAGGTACATTAGAGAATAGTGATTGAACGACTAAGAAGTCGGATGTGCCTTTCGGGGAAAGCTGAGAGGTTGAAATGGAAGATCCTTTCGGGCAATCAGGGCGACACCCCCGCCGGATTTACCGGTAGGTCGGTCAGCTCGGAGAGCGTAGTAGGTATCGGGGAGAGAGGCTAAGAGAACGGGGAGGGAACTGTCACGGAGAAACATGTTAACATCCTACTTTCGGCTTTTCTTTAATTTTATGACCACCTCCACCCCTCACAAACTGGCTCTGGCCCCACCAAGGCACCGAGACAGCCCTACTAGCGGTTGTGGAAACCTCAAAAAATATCCTCGACCAGGGAGTGTCGTCTGCTATAATTCTCCTAGACCTAAGCGCAGCCTTTGACACGGTGAACCATTCCATCTTGGTTCACCGCCTCAAAAAGGTGGGACTGTTAGGAACGGCCCTTTTATGGCTTCAGTCTGTCCTGGAAAATCACCTTTTTCAGGTATTTGAAGGTGAGACATCATCCAAATCCCTCTCTTTACCATGCGGAGTTCCTCAGGGTTCATCTCTGAGCCCCACTCATTTTAATGTATATATGGCCCCGTTGGCAGATATTATATCTCCCTTCAGTGTCCATATAGTTACATATGCCGATGATACCCAGCTGGTTGTAGCATTAAACCAGGCCGAGCAATCACCAGATCTCCACCCCTGCCTTAAGGAAGTCACCAATCAATGATGGGCCTATCACACCTAAAGCTCAACGGTGATGAAACCGAGCTGATGGTTCTCGGCAACCAGCTTAGTTTCAAATCTAATATCATGTGGCCAGTCAGTATGGGCCCGGCCCCAATCCCAAAACCTGAAATAAAGAGCCTAGGAATCTGGTTGGACCAGAAGCTCTCTTTCAAGACCCAAGCGAGAAAGACTGGTGCTGTATGTTATGGCCTTCTCAAAACAATCCGGAAAGTTCTTCCCCTGCTCCCTGGTCAATCCAGAAGACTCCTGATCCAGGCCCTGATTCTGTCCAGATTAGATCATGGCAACTCTCTTTATCTTAGTAGCGGGTAGCGGACAGTTGGTGAAGATGTGACGCAGAATATGGGCAGGGCATGGGTCAAGTGGGGACCCAGATTTAACTATAGAGAGAAGGGAGAGAAAGGATTCTTCTGTTAGAAGAGGGAATGAGTCGAGACAAGCCTCTACAGGGGGACAGGGAGGGTTGAGGAAAGAGGAGGAAGGGGGGGGGGATGTTGGCTCTGATTGTAGCAATTTTATCTAGAAAATAAGAGTTCAGGGAGTCGCAGAGAGGTTGAGAAGGGGAGGGTTTAAGAGTGGTTCTGTCAGAGTAGGCAAGTTTATTGATAATAGAAAAAATTTCTCTGGGTTTACTCTCCGTGACTAGAATTTTGGAGGAAAAATAATCCTTTTTGGTGGACAGGATGGATTTTTTGTATTGCTGCAAAAGGGAGGTATAGTGTGCTTTGAGGATGGGGCAGTACTGTCGTCTCCAGGCTCGTTCTGCATGGCGGACTGAAAGTTTTAATGTCTTTAGTTCGTCATTGAACCAGTGGTTGGAGTCGTTCGTCCGTCTAGAAGAGACCCGCCTAAGTGGGGCGATGGAGTCGCAGGCAGAAAGTTGCCAGGAGTTGATTGATTTGGCTTGTTCTGAGGAGGGCAGACCGGAAAGGTCAGAGCTGGAAGATGAGAGAGAGGAGGCTAGGGAGGCTACATCTACCCGGCCCCAAGAGCGGACCCAGATGTTTTTGGGGTGCGCGGGCTTAGTGGGCGGTCCGAGTTGAGAGAAAAAGGAGATCAATGAATGATCAGACCAGGGGCAAGGGGAAATGGACAAGGATGCAATGGGGCAGTTCAAAGACCAGATCTGGTCGAGGGTGTGGCCTTGAATATGAGTAGAGGAGTGAACATGCGAGGTGAAGTTAAGGGAACGTAAAGTTTCAGAAAATTCTTTGGAGATGGTACAGTCAGCTGGATCAGAGGGCCAGAAATTAAAATCGCCTACCACCAAGACGGATGAGTTGTTGACTGCTAGGGTGGCCACGAATTCTTGAAAACCGTCAAGAAAGGTTTGGGAAGGTTGGGGGGGCGGTACATGAGTAGGCAAGTGAGAGGTACATTAGAGAATAGTGATTGAACGACTAAGAAGTCGGATGTGCCTATCGGGGAAAGCTGAGAGGTTGAAATGGAAGATCCTTTCGGGCAATCAGGGCGACACCCCCGCCGGATTTACCGGTAGGTCGGTCAGCTCGGAGAGCGTAGTAGGTATCGGGGAGAGAGGCTAAGAGAACGGGGAGGGAACTGTCATGGAGAAACATGTTAACATCCTACTTTCGGCTTTTCTTTAATTTTATGACCACCTCCACCCCTCACAAACTGGCTCTGGCCCCACCAAGGCACCGAGACAGCCCTACTAGCGGTTGTGGAAACCTCAAAAAATATCCTCGACCAGGGAGTGTCGTCTGCTATAATTCTCCTAGACCTAAGCGCAGCCTTTGACACGGTGAACCATTCCATCTTGGTTCACCGCCTCAAAAAGGTGGGACTGTTAGGAACGGCCCTTTTATGGCTTCAGTCTGTCCTGGAAAATCACCTTTTTCAGGTATTTGAAGGTGAGACATCATCCAAATCCCTCTCTTTACCATGCGGAGTTCCTCAGGGTTCATCTCTGAGCCCCACTCATTTTAATGTATATATGGCCCCGTTGGCAGATATTATATCTCCCTTCAGTGTCCATATAGTTACATATGCCGATGATACCCAGCTGGTTGTAGCATTAAACCAGGCCGAGCAATCACCAGATCTCCACCCCTGCCTTAAGGAAGTCACCAATCAATGATGGGCCTATCACACCTAAAGCTCAACGGTGATGAAACCGAGCTGATGGTTCTCGGCAACCAGCTTAGTTTCAAATCTAATATCATGTGGCCAGTCAGTATGGGCCCGGCCCCAATCCCAAAACCTGAAATAAAGAGCCTAGGAATCTGGTTGGACCAGAAGCTCTCTTTCAAGACCCAAGCGAGAAAGACTGGTGCTGTATGTTATGGCCTTCTCAAAACAATCCGGAAAGTTCTTCCCCTGCTCCCTGGTCAATCCAGAAGACTCCTGATCCAGGCCCTGATTCTGTCCAGATTAGATCATGGCAACTCTCTTTATCTTAGTGCCCCGAAGTCAGTAATCACCAAGCTGCAGGTTGTCCAGAACTCGGCAGCCAGACTACTTACAGGAACTTGCAACCGCTCCTCGGCCAAACCTGCCCTTCGTTCCCTTCACTGGCTTCCAGTTCAAGAAAGAATCCATTTTAAGCCCTATATATCACTTATAAATCTCTGAAGGGGATTGGCCCACCCCTCACCAAGGCCCTAGTTAGACCTTATAAGGCCCGTAGAATTCTCCGTTTCGACGAGCTCCATATGGCTGAGGTCCCCAAAATTATGAGGTCCAGATCAGGTGGTCGTCTCTTTTCATATAATTCTTCCAAACTCTGGAATTCCCTACCCCTTTCCATTCGTAAAGAACCCAATCACCTGGGAATCTGAAGACAACTGAAGACCTGGCTCTTTCTATAAGGACCTTCTTCCATCCCTCCCCAGTCCTGCAACAGCGCTGGGATGCCCCCGGGTAGCCATGGACTATAAAAAAAACTCATTCATTCATTCCTTGCAAACCTTAAACTTTGTCAAATAAAACACATTTTCCTCACATTTCTGTGATGGAAAGTTCTGGAATCTGCATGGATCCACAAATGTCTCCTTACCCTGCATTTCCCACAGTCCCTCTATAAAAATGGTGCCTCACTTGTGTGGGTAGGCCTAGTGGCCACAATAGGAAACATCCCAAAACGCAACATGGGCACACCACATTTTTACAGTGAAAACAGACCCTTTCTTTTCAAAGTGCCCTGCTCTGGATTTTGAACCCTAGATCAGCCAGCACATAGAGAAACCTAGCAAACCTATACATTTGTGAAAACATGACGCCCAGGAGAATCCAGGATAAGGTTACCTTTGTCGTTCTCATCAGGTTCTGTTACCCAGAATCCCTTGCAAATCTCAAACTTTGTAAAAAAAAAACACATTTTCCTCACATTTCTGAGATGGAAACTTGTGGAATCTCCATGGATCCTCCACTTCCACCCACCCCGTATTTTCCAAATTCTCCCGATAAAAATTGTACCTCACTTGTGTGGGTGGGCCAAGTGCCCGTCGGCAGGGAAGGGATCAAGATGTATTGTGGAGACATGAAAATTGCCAGTCACAAAACTACCTGGTTTTGCAAGGGGGGTCACCTAGGGTTTTGGCCCCGTGCTCGGCGGACGTCAAGGGAAACCTACCAAACCCACACATTTCTGAAAACTAGACACCTTGGGGAGTCCGGGGAGGTATGGCTTGTGTGGATCCGCCAATGTTTTACTGACCAGAATCCCCTGCAAACCTCAAATGTAGCTGAAAAAAATCAAAATTTTCTCAGATTTCTGTGTGGGAAAGGAGTGGGATCACCGGGCTGACACAAATTTCCTACCACCCAGCGTTCCCCGGGTCTCCTGATAAAAATGGAACCTCAGTCGTGTGGGTGGACCGAGAACCAGTGACAGGCAAGAGCCCAAAATGTTTTGTGGAGACATCAAAATGTCCTATCACAAAACAACCTGGCTTTGCAAGGGGGGCACCTGAATTTGTGGCCCTGGGCTCAGCGGCCATCTAGGGAAACCTACCAAACCCACACATTTCTGAAAACTAGACACCCTAGGGAGTCTGGGGAGGTATGGCTTGCATGGCTCCCCCATTGTTTTCCTACCTAGAATCCCCAGCAAACTTTGAAACAATGTCCTCGCGTGTCGGTAGGTGGCATTGTGCGGCTCTGTGTTGGCTCCGTCCTGCCTCTGATGTGATGTCGGGGGCCATATATGTATGCCACCTCTATGTGCTAATGGCTGTTTTTTTATTTCCACGCTTTACAGTGCAGATCAAGAGCTAACAGTGCTATCTTATGACAGACTGTTTTTTCTCAGGAAAATTCTCAAATTTCTAAAGTAAGCAGATATGGGCCCTAAAATAACTAGTTTGAAGCTGTGGCATGACTGTCAAAAACCGATATCTGATAGAGACTACTAGCCGCAGATTCCTTAATGTAGAATTATCCCCAGGCGTAAGACTGGATCCGGAAAATTTTCTTTGCCACAGCAACTCCATGCACCGGGGGCGGTACCACGTGACTCCGGCCTGACGTCGTCCGCTAGCGTGACATCAGCAAGGTAACATTAGCTCCAACCCGGCGCGCCAACGTCAGTTGTCCTCTTCGCCTGTTTTCAGGTCTTCTTTTTCACACTCCCCTTCCGCGGAGTTGCCAGCGGCTTCGACCCTGGCGCCGAAGGGTTCGGCTTCAGGTTGTAGGAGGACGTGTCATCGAGGTGCAGTCCTTTGGGGCTCCCTTCATCAACACATGGCGCCCCTCCTGGCCGCAAATCCCTGTGGGGCTCGCTGTGGCATCGCAGGTGGTCGCCGGCACTCAGGGCTTGTCCCCGAGTTCCCCTTGGCTCTCTGAGTGGGTGCCTGCCTTGCCAGAGGCCGGGCCGGGGGAAACATCCTTTACCACGCAGATTTTACTCCGCAAGGCTTTAACAATGCGTCCATTACAACGCAAGTCGTAACCACGACTTGCGCTGGAGGGCGCTAGAGGATTAAGAATAGTATATTTACTATTCCAACACCTTCCCTAGTGTCCACGGGGACTGGTGTTAGAATAGTAAATTATACTATTCTCCATCCGCGCCCCCAACGCAAGTCGTGGTAACGACTTGCGTTGTAAGGGACGCGTTGTTAAAGCACGCGGTGTGATGGTACGTGTTGTACCGTCATACATCCCCGGGCCGGTGCCCCTTCGGAGCTGAAGGCTTTCCTCCCCGGCCCTGGTGGTGCCGCGGGTGGTGGCCAGGGCCTGGTGTGCTTTCCAGAGTCCCTCTCAGTCCTCTACGCGGGTGGCTGCCCCGTGTGAGGTCGAGCCGGTGCCTTTTCGGCGCAGTTCCTTAGCTGAACCGGCTCCGACCCCACCCCATTCTCCTTGGGAGCACGTGGTGGTGAAGGCCAACTCGGCACCACCTGTTTCCACACCGACGCTGATCGACGTCGAGTCGGCACCTAGTGGCGGACTCCCCGGCGCTGTGCCCGCGTCGGGTCCTTGCTTCATCTCCAGAGGTTCCTTCCTCTTTCGGAGGTTTGCCATCTCCTGGTCTCTTTTTCTCTGGAGACAGGACGCCGCATTGTTGCTTTTTCGCCGGCGTCTTCCAGGGAGGGCTCCTCACCATCCCCGCAGCCTCAGTCCTCTGACCCTCTTTTCCGTAGCTCGTGGTTGGTTCCTTCACTGGCTTCTCTGCCTACCCCGAGGGTTCCTCAGGTCCCCCACTCATCAGTGAATCCCCCACCTTTCAGGGGCTGGCCTCTTCTCCCTCTAGCTGGTCTTGGGGACGGACAGCTCAGTTTGCAGCCGTCGCCCACGGAGGAATTGCTTTCTCCCCCACGACGCCCTATGGAGGCCAGTGTTGCCTTTGTTCGAGCTATTTCCACGGCCGCTGGCGTTTCACGAATGGGTGAACCTGTCACCCCATTCCCTACAGATAATCTCTTGGAAGTTCTCCACCAGGGCTCTGGTGGACGGGAGATGTTCCTTCCTTTCGTAGCGTAGCTCCACATCTCTCTTCCGGGGGCTTGGGGGCGTCCTGCCACAGGTGATCCGGTGCCTCAGCCTGTCCTGCATCGCCATCATTCTGCTCCGCACGACCCAGTCTGCCTTTCCTTCCACCCTCCTACTCAGGGCTCTCTTTTGCAGACTGCTTTTCCGTCCTTGCCTGTGGTGTTGTTCCCTCCCTCTTGGGAGGCCCGTTGGTTGGATTCATGGGGGCGTAACATCTTCGAGACATCCAGTACTGCCTTGAGGGCGCTCAACACTCTTTGTGTGTTGTCCAGGGCTACCTCCAGCTTGTGGGATTCTGCGGAGTCCCTTCTTTCTCATGTGCCCCATGAGGGTGCTCGTGCTGATCTACGACACCATGTGCTGGATGGTCGGGAGTTGGCCGCATTTATTCTTTGTGGGGCTTTGGATGTTACTGATGCTCTTGCCCATGCTATGGCCACTTCTGTAACCCTCCGTCGCTCCGCTTGGCTTTGGTGTGCTGTGTTTATTGAGAATATTAGGAAGCGTTTGATTGACCTGCCCTTTGATGGGGTCCTTTTGTTTAACACTCATGCGGACTCAGCCATTCAGCGTCTCCTTGCGAGACTCCCTCCTCCTCCCCCTCCATAGGCTGACTTGTTGGTCCTCCAAGGCTTGATGGGAGGCGTTATCCCACCTGTCCCCTGGAATCTGGTGTTTTGAGTGGCCAATTTGTATATCCTGTGTGGATTGACGTGCTTCGGGATCCCTTGGTTGGCCCCTTTCTTCTGTTGGCTGCAGGTTCAGCCCTTTTTGGCAAGTGTGTATTTTTTGGCTGATTGCTAAGCCGTCTGTGGTACCTACCGCAGGTCTTATGTTCTTGTTCTGTGCTGCGGGAATGGTTTTTCTAAGAGTGGTTCCTATGTTTTCTTTGGGATGTGTCATACCCTAAGTGGGGTAACTGTAGCTATTGTATAGCTCTGTTCTCCGCTGGGAAGGTGTGGACCCCCCTTTTGCAGGTTCTTCGCCTTTCCTGGGTTTGCTGTATACTGCTGGTGTGGTTTCTTTGATCTTTGTCTGGGTGTAGCTTGCGATGCTCCAGGTTCTATCATTTTTAGTATCCGCTGCATCGCTGGACCAGCTTGGCATGCCGTCTGCGGCGTTGTGCTGTGGTGTTTCCGCCCCTTTTTGTCTGATGTTTCGGCCTGTCCCTCTGTCTGGCTTTACAGGGGGGATCCTAGTATTTCCTGTGTTCTGGTTGATGGCTTCATCCGTCCTATGCATTTCTTCTCTTCTGACTGGTCCCACTTTTCGTGGGTCGGATTATGCCTGGAACGGTCTTCCTGTACGGGTTGCTCTGGATTTTCCTGGTCTTGCCTTCGTCTTGCGCTCGTCTTGGTCTGGGTGCTCGGCTTCATGGTACTTGCAGCTGCCAGCTGGCCACGCCTGCTCTTCTGGTCCACAGCCGGGGGGTTTGGCATGTGTCCTTGTGCTCCTGCCTCTTGTTCTGCTGGAGCCTTGCGAGTTCTTCTCGTGTCTGCCTTTCCTGACGGTGGAGCTGTTCCTGCCTTGTCCGCTGGCTCGGGCTGAGGCCAGCCTAGCTGTGGCCTTCACCATGTGTGTGTTCTCCTGTGGAGGGCTCTGCTTCAATTTCTACCTTTTCTCCTTGGAGTTGTGGGGTGACTCTTTCTTCCTCGGTACTCCTCTGGCATTGTCTGTCCCTCTGGGAATTTTCGGCAGATGTCCCCTGTACCCTGGATGGGCTTGGGTATCATGGCCGTCCTCCGCCTCGTTCTTACTTCCTTCTGCTTGGTGGGGATGGACTCTTCTTCCGGTCCCTATACCACATCCCCTGTTGGGGCACTGTGTTCTTCCATGCTGGTGGGGCTCTCTCGCAGTCCCTTCTGCCCTCTGGGTATGGCTAGGGTATCTATTCTACGTTAAGGAATCTGCGGCTAGTAGTCTCCATCAGATGTACGAGTTACTTACCTTCGGTAACGATATATCTGGTAGAGATGATTCTAGACGCAGAATCCTCCACGACCCGCCCTTCTTCCCCATTCTGCGAGGACCTTCAGCTTGGTCGTCTGCACTCGCCTGCCTCCGGGTGGTTTTGCCTTCTGCGAGTGCCCTCTTTCACTTCCTCTCTAGTGGGATGCTCGTTCTGTTTGTTTGGTCCACCTCTTCCTTTCTGGTGATTGGTTGGTGGGTTCATGAGTGCTTCTGAGTCCCTGCACGCTGGTCTTCCAGTGTGGGGCCTACTCATGCTTTTCTCCCTTTTTCATTGCTTGAAATTGTTGACTCCTTTGCAGTCCTCTGAGTTGGGGTCTGTTGGGTGTGCCTCGACCTTTAGCTCCTTACAGAGTATGCGCCTCTCTACTGGTGTTGCTTTGGGGATTAAATTGTCATTGCTTTTCTGTTCTGGCCTTGTTGTTCCTCACTGTTTATGGGCTGGGGTTGCAGGCCTCTTTCATCTGTTATGTTTTTCACATGCTTTCTGTCCAGGGAGGCTGTCATATTTGCTTGCAGGGTTGCTTTGCAGTGGCTGTGCTCTGCTCTTCCCTTCTATGACTTTGGTGCCATAGTGCCTGGCACTCTCCTGGATGGTGCTGTTACTCAGGAAATCAAGGGGGGGAGTGAAGAGGTGATGCCGGTGGGCACCGAGGTGGGCACGTCCTCCTCTTGTCAGGGTTTAAGGTTAATCATAAAGGGCCACCTCAAAATGGGTGGATGTGTATCCAGATGTCATTGGAATACAACATCTTTGTTAAAATACCCCTCACACACCAAAAGGGCCCTTGGTGTCATGCTTCATCATCGGGGTCTTCCCGTCCCGCTGCGGGGCGGGGCAGTGCTGCGACAAGCGGATACGCCGGAGCACCTTTTAGATGGAGGTGCTATGTGTTGGGAGTGAGTGTCAGTGGGGTCAGGGGTGATATCTGGTGTAAGTTAAAAAATACCTGGCCTAGTGGAAAAAAAGAATTTTATTAAACACTGGCTGGTATTATTAAAAGAAAAAGTGAAGCGGAGAGATAGAGCAGGTTAATGGGCTCTCTCTCCTAAGTGGGTCAACATGTTTCGAGGCACCGGGCCTCTTCGTCAGGACCTAGGGGAGATCCCCCTGTCACTCACTAATGTATTCTCCACAAGGGTAGAAAAAAAGTGTATGTACAAAAAAGTGAAAAAAACTATGTGAGTAACTACCAATTAATAATTACAACACATCTATACTACCACACTAATAATGTAGTATGCCTGCAAAATAAGAGTAAAAGATTAAAAATGCGCCGATCCCAAAGTGCGCTTAGCTCTAAATTACCTGTAAAGGAAAAAAAGAGAGAAACACACACAACAATATTCTCAAATATGGGATCCAGTGTACACATTGAGGATTATTGAAGGGTTCCTTCAGCACTCACACAGTCAGTCACACACCGAGTAGGTAAACTACATAGATTCTAAATAACCAGGGGTTGTAGATAAGGAAATGCATACTTATCAAGAGAGGGATCAATGCCTCATGAGCCAGCATAAGACTGAAGGGTATGATGGGGTATCAACTGCAAAGAAGGAAAAAATGGATATACTGTGATCCTGCCTTAGAAGTGGTATAAGGTAACTCAACTAGGTTGAGTAGGAATAGAAATGCAGGTATGGTCCTCCTCGAGACGGCTATGCCGTACTTACTGTGCCCCTAGCACGATTGTGCTTCCTCCTTCGTCCGCGGCTTCCGTGGATATGAAGGGGGTAGTGGGCGGTGTGTTTATATACTCAATGGTAATTGGATAATTGATCTATTAACCTTGGCGGGAAGATCGCCAGGTATGTGTGGCCAGCAAGGGAAATACGGGGGCGGCCATGTTAGGATGGTTAGGTATAGCCACAAGATAATGGTTCCTTGGCTGTGGTGCTCATAGAACACCGATCATGGGTACTTTCCTGGAGTTCAGATCTGGTTAAGGGTGAGCAAGTAGCCAGACCGGGAGGAAAAACACCGCAGCGGCGGGTATTGCATTAACTCCGGCGCATGCGCAGAGACAGTCCGCACAGCGCCGGGCGCCGCTGCGGTGTTTTTCCTCCCGGTCTGGCTACTTGCTCACCCTTAACCAGATCTGAACTCCAGGAAAGTACCCATGATCGGTGTTCTATGAGCACCACAGCCAAGGAACCATTATCTTGTGGCTATACCTAACCATCCTAACATGGCCGCCCCCGTATTTCCCTTGCTGGCCACACATACCTGGCGATCTTCCCGCCAAGGTTAATAGATCAATTATCCAATTACCATTGAGTATATAAACACACCGCCCACTACCCCCTTCATATCCACGGAAGCCGCGGACGAAGGAGGAAGCACAATCGTGCTAGGGGCACAGTAAGTACGGCATAGCCGTCTCGAGGAGGACCATACCTGCATTTCTATTCCTACTCAACCTAGTTGAGTTACCTTATACCACTTCTAAGGCAGGATCACAGTATATCCATTTTTTCCTTCTTTGCAGTTGATACCCCATCATACCCTTCAGTCTTATGCTGGCTCATGAGGCATTGATCCCTCTCTTGATAAGTATGCATTTCCTTATCTACAACCCCTGGTTATTTAGAATCTATGTAGTTTACCTACTCGGTGTGTGACTGACTGTGTGAGTGCTGAAGGAACCCTTCAATAATCCTCAATGTGTACACTGGATCCCATATTTGAGAATATTGTTGTGTGTGTTTCTCTCTTTTTTTCCTTTACAGGTAATTTAGAGCTAAGCGCACTTTGGGATTGGCGCATTTTTAATCTTTTACTCTTATTTTGCAGGCATACTACATTATTAGTGTGGTAGTATAGATGTGTTGTAATTATTAATTGGTAGTTACTCACATAGTTTTTTTCACTTTTTTGTACATACACTTTTTTTCTACCCTTGTGGAGAATACATTAGTGAGTGACAGGGGGATCTCCCCTAGGTCCTGACGAAGAGGCCCGGTGCCTCGAAACATGTTGACCCACTTAGGAGAGAGAGCCCATTAACCTGCTCTATCTCTCCGCTTCACTTTTTCTTTTAATAATACCAGCCAGTGTTTAATAAAATTCTTTTTTTCCACTAGGCCAGGTATTTTTTAACTTACACCAGATATCACCCCTGACCCCACTGACACTCACTCCCAACACATAGCACCTCCATCTAAAAGGTGCTCCGGCGTATCCGCTTGTCGCAGCACTGCCCCGCCCCGCAGCGGGACGGGAAGACCCCGATGATGAAGCATGACACCAAGGGCCCTTTTGGTGTGTGAGGGGTATTTTAACAAAGATGTTGTATTCCAATGACATCTGGATACACATCCACCCATTTTGAGGTGGCCCTTTATGGTGCTGTTACTCACCATACGTTTCTTCCCTTTCAATTTATCGGATTTTTTCGCACACTGTTCCCATATTCTCACAGTTTTTGTTTGTGATGGCTCCGCGTTGCTGGCCGGAAAAGTTCTCAGAAGAAAACTAACATTGGCGCGCCGGGGTGGGGCTCATGTATCCTTGCTGACATCACGCCCGCTGACGATGGCAGGGCGGAGTCACGTGGTACCGCCCCCAGGCGCACAGAGTTGCTGTGGCAAAGAACATATTCCGGATCCAGCCTTATGCCTGGGGATAATTCTACGTTAAGGAATCTGCGGCTAGAATCGTCTCTACCAGATACATCATTACCAAAGGTAAGTAACTCGTACGTTTATGAATGACTCCCACAACATCTGCCTCTGGTGCCTCGGTACCTCCTATGACTTGGAGTGTGATCCTCCTGTGCGAATACGAATTGCAGAGCCATCTGCAACTGTGAAGTCAAGTTAGCCATTGTAAGAAGCCGTGCCGGTCAAGGGCACAAATGTGCTCTTGTTCCTGAGGACGCTCGCATGACCATTCAAAATAAAAAGTCACTGAGGTCAAGTAAGCCAGAGAGATCCCAAAAAAAGCACAAGAAGTCAAAACATGGGACTCCTTCATCCCATCACTTGCACCATTCTAAGTTGCAGAACGCCGCTGGTACCTCTATGCCACTGAGCCTTTCCACAGAACAGACTCCAGCAGTGTTCCCGCTTCCATTACCTCTTGAGCAGACTGCAACAGTGATGAACAGCTCTGACATATTGAGAAGAAAATCTTTGGTACCCCATTGGTTCCACTGAAGCAGCTTTAGTCCCGAAGCATTTGAGGTGGCTGCCTGTCGAGATCACATTGGAAGATCCATATCCGATGCACTCCTCTTCACTTGACCTCCACCTATGGTCGGCCCCTTCCTGAAGTATGGCCCGCTGGCTTTAGCCTTGGCACAACATCCAATGCCAAACTTGGTCAAAATAAATGTCCTCACTGACGTTCGGAACCCAGGCCAGATTACCCAAGAACCTCTATTGCCTTTTAACAACCTGGTGTTCACCTGGGCAAAAATGTGATCTTTCCCCCTGGTGAATAGGCATGTTGCAAGATGACACAGTCCTGCACCCGGGGACTTTGATTTCCTTCTTCAGCACCCTACATTGGAAAACTTAGTGATACATACAGGCTCCTATCAGCTGCCAGAACCCCAATGACTTACCTATGAGGCCACCTGAACTAGAATTCAAAACCATAGAAACATTCACAAATAAATGCTTTCCAGTGCCAATCTTGCCCTTAAGTCTGTCAACAACTGATGCCTCCGGGTAGGTACTCGCACACAATTTAGGAAGGATGGCAAACATCTTGCTAGTTGTTCCAGAAGACATCAGACTGACCTTGAAGTGTCTTATTCCTGATGACCATGACACAGCGAAGAACGCAATATGTTCAGGAATGGACACTACTGACTGTCTGAGTATGGCAGCTAAAACCAGTGTTGTGCTGAGGCGCCACATATAGATTAGCTCCACAGAGTTTTCTTCAGACATCCAACAGTCCCTAATGTAAATTTCCTTTGGTAGCTCTAGACAGTTTGGAGTGAAGGCCGACGTGGCCTTGGAATGATACAAAGACCAAGGCCACCACCCGCTCCCTAGAACTAGCTCTGACTGCTTGGCAGTTCTCAAACCTCCCCCCTATCGGGCTAGGGTGAAGGGTTACCATAGAGGCAATGGCAATACGTGCCTCAGCAGGTACAGGCCTCTCAGTCCTTTGGAAGGCGAGGACGGTTAGCAGGACAACATCAACTAGAACCGTAGGGGCAAGGTACTACCCAAACCTCAACACCGCCCCCCCCCGCAGCTGCCACAAAACCACTTAAATGTGTCCTTTGCAGTGTATGATCGCCCATTGGGAGGCTGGACCTTTTATCTCCCCAAATGATGGAGTATCACGTCTGACCAATGGGTGCTCCAGATCATCAAACAAGGATACTCCCTACCCTTTCTATCCTAACCCCCAGCTATGTCACCCATACTGCAAGACCTCCCTTAGGAACACGTCGATACTCCCTTGAAAAGTTCAAGCTCTCTTGGCCAAGGGAGGAATACAGAGGGTACCGGCATCAGAAATTGGGAATGGTTGTAAGCAATGTTACTTTTGGGTGCCGAAAAAGGATGGAGGCCTTGGCCCTATCCTGGAGCTTTGCCCTTTGAACTTCTTCCTCCAGATGAACACGTTCAAAATACTCACATTGGCCCAAGTACTGTTTGCTCTGGATTCAAGAAACTGAATGGTAGTTTTGGACTTATAGTACAGATATTTTAACATCCCCATCCTACAGCTTCACAGGCATTACTTGCAGTTTCAGGTAGGCCTTGAGCACTTTCAGTTCTCTGCGTTCCATTTTGGCCTTACTAGCACCCCACGGGTGTCACAGCCCAACTAAGGAGATTCGGAATACCAGTCTTTCCATACTTTGAGAGGCGGGCTCACATCAAGCAGTCTCAGGCCACCTCCAGACGATAGCCAAGCTACTAACATCAATGGGATTTTCCATCAATGTGCTGATGTCACACCTCACTCCTAAACAATGGCTCCCTTTAATTGGAGCTATCATGGCTATGGTGCTCTTTTGAGCCACCCGTCCATCTCAAAATCTAGGACATTTAGGCTATGATACCGATGTTTCAACCCTTAACATGGAGTTCAGTGAGAGCGGTTCTGAGACTTCTAGGATTCTTGGCTTTCTGCATCATGACTGTGGACCCTGCCAGATGGCCCTTGTGGGCTCAGCAGTAGGATCTGAAGTCTCAGTGGGCTCAGCACCAACGGGACCTATCGGAGTTCGTCCATGTGTCAAAGGAGACTGTGAAAGATCTACAGTGGGGGCTGCTTGTCTGCAATTAGACCGACAGCAGGCCCCTCTCCCTACCTCCCTCAGAGTTAACATTTGTGATGGATGTGTTGTTGCGGGGTTGTAGAACTCATCTGGGAAAGGTGGAGGTCAGAAGACTCTGGTTACCAGCAGAAGATCACTTCTAGATCAGTCTGCTGGAATTGCGAGCGATTCATTTGGTACTGAAGGCATTACTCCAAACTTTTGGTACTCAAAGTACCCCCGTGGGCCCCTAGTGGCCCAGCAGACATTTCCTTGTGGTCTGCAGATCTCCCTCTAGGACACCTGGTTGCAGCAGACATAGCTCCTCGAGGTCCGTTATTTCGCTAATTCTGCTATCTAAGCAGCAACTTTTTGGGATTCTGGGCTTTGTTTCTAAAGTCAGTTTACCTGCTCATAGACTCATGCTGAGGTTACTCTAGAAACAAAGTCCAGAATCAGAACATTCATAAAAACAGTGTTGCAAAGACATGTTATTTGTACCTTTCAGGTTATGGGCTTTGTTTCAGCTGCCAGTTCAGCTTGTACTTTCAGCAAGTTAGCCCTACTCATAGGTGAAAGTTTAGCTGTGAGGATAGTGGAGGTGCATAAAAAAGTATGGAAACCGTTATCATGAGTACAGCGGGGCAGGGGCAGTGAGTGTGGGGAGGGGGGTCAGACAGGTAGTTAAATGTTAGGTAAAAGGAACACAATATTCTCTAACTATTTTATTGGTTTTATAACCTACAGGTAACAGAATGTATAATGTAATGCACACACTTTAAATAAAAATGAATGCGAGTGAAACTAATCTGTGGATGTTTTGGTAGGGAAGCTCGGCAATCACATCAGAATTCAGATGTATGTGTGTGTAACTTCAGGGTCACTGAGTAACATTCTGGGTGGTGCACTTGAGAAAAGTTGAGTCTATTAATAACCCTATGATGTATTATCCTGTGTCAGTATTGCAATTCATTAGTTTAAAAATGTATTGCACACAGTAGAACATAGGCTACATAATTTAAAAGATGGATAGGCTCATACAGTATAAGATAGGATTCTGGAAAATTTGCAAAAAAGATTTGAAAGACAAGTAATCTCTGTAAAAGGTATGCTTTTTTCTTGTTCCCATGCTCGAGGCCATTAAGGGGTAATGGGTGCAGATTCTCACTGACAACACGATGATCATGCTGCATTGCAATAAGCAGGTAGTGTGGGTTTGTGTGTTCTGTGCCAGGAGGCCCTGCATCTCTGGACGTGGTTGAGTGCTCAGGGCTTTTCCCTGAATGCACATAACCCGCAGGATCTTTAAATGCAAGGCTAGATGAACTCAGCCGATGTTGCCTAGCCGATTACAAATGGCGGCTGCACTCTCCGAGATGGCACTAGACATTTTCCAGCAATGAGGAGAAGCCTGGCTTGATCTATTCACCGCTGTCGAGAATGTGCAGTGTCCAGAGTTTTGTATGCTGGCCTTCTCAAGGAAGTCCTCCCTCAGAGACACCTTCCGCTTGCATTGAGGACGAGACTCCTGGACACCTTTCTGCCTTTCCGTAAACTGCCCAAGGGACTGAAAAAGATCAAGAAAGACCTAACTCAAGTTATCCTAATGGCTTCGGAATGGGCAAAGAGTGTCTATCTTGACCTTCTGGCCACGAACATTTGTCTTCCAATCTTCTTGCCCCTTCGGGAGGACCTCCTATCACAGCAACGGGGCTGAATCTTGCATCCTAGCTGCACAATCCATACCTCCATAAAGACTGAGCGGTGACAGTTGGCTTTCTATCTTCCTCCCAAAGTGGTTGGTGTCATATTGGTGGCCAGGCAGCCTTGTTATGTGATGTTATGCTATGTTACAAGCATTTGTCTAGGACACGTACACCAATTGGTTTCTTGGTGCCTGGATGATAGAAATATTACACACTGCACACAGTTTCAGTCGTAAGCATGTCTAAAGAGCAACGTCTTCGGGATTTTTGTGAATCTTGTATAGCGGGGGTGAACCTGATCCAGTGGGAAGGAGTTCCAGATGTAGGGGGCAAGTGCAGAAAATCTGGAGCTCCTAGGGTCATATTATCAAGAATGGCGATAACATTGTCGGCGCTTTAGCGGCAGGAAACTGCTGCTAAAGCGGTGATAAGGGGCTTGATAATATGCCCTTGTGAATTCCCATAGAAGCCCAGGTTTGATGTCCTGCACACCAGAAGCTGGGCTTCTATGGGAATTCACAAGGGCATATTATCAAGCCCCTTATCACCACTGTAGCAGCAGTTTCCTGCCTCTAAAGCGGCAATAATGTTATCGCCGTTCTTGATAATATGGCCCCAAGTTTCTTCTTTTTAAGTGGGGGACTAGTGAGAAAATTCAGGTGGATGGATCTCAAGTTGCGGATAGGTGTATATTTTTGGATATGGGCTGAGATAAAGGCTGGGCTGTTCCCATACAGGGAATTACAGATAATGCAACCACTCTTGAATAGGGTTCACTGATCTACTGGCAGCAAGTGAAGTTTCCTCATGGGGCGATGTGGCAGTTTATCGGCTGGTTGTAGATTAACCGGGCTGCCTGGTTTTGTGCTAATTATAGTCTATGGTTAAGGCCCTTGGGTAGGCACAGGAAGAGGGAGTTTGCATAGTCTATCCTCGAGATGACTAATGCAATGATGACCTGGGTAAGGGCTTCGTAGGTAAGATGGGGTATATTATCAAGGGGTTTTATCTCCGCTTTTTTGGCTTTAAAAGCCAAGAAAGCGGAGATAAAATTATCTCCCTATTACCAAGCTGTCGCTAACACCAGTTAGCGACAGCTAATAGGAGATAGCGACCATCATGGGCCCCACTTTGCATGTCAGTGATATTTATCACTAATGATATGCAAAGTGGGCGTGCCAAGATTTTAGCGACTGGAAACAGTCGCTAACATCGCTATCTCCTATTACCAACTTTTGGAGATATTTGCGCTAAGGGCGAATATCTCCAAAAGCTAACACCTGCCCTGAGCAGTTCTTAGCCATGTTATCCAATGGGAGGTGGATAACATGGCTAAGAGCATTTGCTCGATAATGCATGAATATCGCTGACTTTTCAGCGATATTCATGCATTGCGGGCGTTTTTTATCGCATTTGCGATAAACCTTGCTAATAGCAAGGTTTATCTGCGATAAAAATCGCCGATGTGCGGCGATAATTTTTGTCTCTAAACAAGTTAGAGACAAAAATTATCGCTAGTTGTTGATAATATACCCCGATATTTCCAGATTTTTCTAGTTTTGAAAGGTTGCAAAAATCAGGATGAAATTACTGCTCCTAGTTGGGGTTTCATAGACAGGTTCCTGTTGATCAGAACACCGAGGCTCTTAACTGAGGGGCATATTACCAACAACTAGCAATAATTTTTGTCTCTAACTTGTTTAGAGACAAAAATTATCGCCGCACATCGGCGATTTTTATCGCAGATAAACCTTGCTATTAGCAAGGTTCATCGCAAATGCGATAAAAAACGGCCGCAATGCATGAATATCGCTGAAAAGTCAGCGATATTCATGCATTATCGAGCAAATGCTCTTAGCCATGTTATCCACCTCCCATTGGATAACATGGTGAAGAACTGCTCAGGGCAGGTGTTAGCTTTTGGAGATATTCGCGCTTAGCGCGAATATCTCCAAAAGTTGGTAATAGGAGATAGCGATGTTAGCGACTGTTTCCAGTCGCTAACATCTTGGCACGCCCACTTTGCATGTCATTAGTGATAAATATCACTGACATGCAAAGCGGGGCCCAAGATGGTCGCTATCTCCTATTAGCTGTCACTAACTGGTGTTAGCGACAGCTTGGTAATAGGGAGATAATTTTATCTCCGCTTTCTTGGCTTTTAAAGCCAAAAAAGCGGAGATAAACCCCCTTGATAATATACCCCTGAGTTCTTAGGTTGTGGGGGAGCCCATTACAGTTTGCCTGAATGTGTTCCATAGGTCATGCTAGCTTCTGGTTCTGACAATATCTGTTTTGTCAGAGTTTAATTTGAGTTGGTTACTGTTCATTAAATCGCGGATGAAAGGTATTGTATTTTGTAAGGTTTCTTTAGATTCTGGGGAGTTATCTATAGCAAAGACCAATTTAATATCTTCTGCATAGTTGCAAATTCCTCTACCAAATGGATTTATGCTGGGCACTGGGAAAAGTTTGTTGGTTGGTGCTTTTCCTGAAACGTACAAGCCCTGAATGGGCAATTATTAGATGTTCTCCTGTTCTGTGTGTCACTAGCCCAGCAAGGCCTTGCTGTAGCAATAGTCAAAACTTATCTCTCTGCCCTTTCAGCATTCTTACCTTTAACTGACCAGGCATCTCTTTTCAAGTAACCTATTGTGATGTGTTTTTTGAAGGGGATGGCTCATATGTTACCTCCAAATCAATTTCTCATGCTACAGTGAGACCTAAATTTGGTTCTCTCATACTTAATCTGGGGAAACAACCTTTACATCGCGGTGATTACACTGTGATGCCATTACAAAGCAGTCGTTGTAACAACTGTGTTGTAACCACGCAATGCCATTACTTCGCAAGTCATTACATCGACTTGCAGTAGATGGCGCGCTAACATAAGGAATAGTATAGTTTACTATTCCAACACCTTCCCTACTGTTGCGTAGGCTGGTGTTAGCGCGGCATCTACTGCAAATTGGTGTAATGACTTGCGTAGTAATGGCATTGCGTGGTAAAGACGCGGTCGTTGTAACAATCGCGTTGTAATGCCACGCAATGTAATGACTCGTGTAGTAACGAGTCATATCCTTTAATCTGCAGTCCCTTTGAGCCCAGCACAGTTGTTCTCTTCTCCTTCTTACTATCATGACAGCAGTCCTTATCTCCATGACATTGGCCAGGCAAGTGAGCAAACTCCAGGCATTGTGGTGGCCAAAAACACATCTTTCTTCCGAGACAAATTAGTTCCCCAGACAACAGTTGCATTCCTGCCTAAGGTACTCACACCCTTCTACATAGGGCTGTTGGCTATCTAGGGAACTTTCTATGCACCTCCTTATCCCTCCAAGGAGTAAGAATGGTTTCATTGCCTTGACCCTAAACGGGCAGTTACCTTCTATGTGTAATGTACCAGAGACTAACAACAGAATGACCAACTTTCATCAGTTTCTCTGGAGATAAGCAAGGGAAATGATGACAAGATGGATTGTGCTATGCATCAAGATCTGCTATGGGCTAGCAAAGAAGCAGCCCCCAGAACACTTGCATGCTCATTCCACCAGAGCAAAGGCTGCCATCACTGTACAGATGTGCGGTGAGCCAGTTCTGGACATTTGTCAGGTTGTGACGTGGTTGTCTCTCCACACATTCATGAACAATTCCTGCCCGGATAGCCAGATACATTGGGCGGGGAACAACACTTTCTGGCTTGAGCCATTCCACAAGCCCACCACCAGCAGAGTTGTACTGCTATGTTATCTATTCACAAAGTGAGGAACTGGTGGTTAGAAGTCTCTATCAGAAGAAAAAGTTGCCTAATTTCAGAAATGCCTTTTCTGGTAGAGACTCTGTATTACTGCAGATTCACTACCAACCCACTCTCCTCCCTGATCTGTGGAATGGACTTGCATAGTCCTTTTAATAATGTGCACACTGTCCTATCTGATTTCCATGACTGTGTCCAATGGCACAGACAGAGATCGGAATGAAAATGACATCAGCACGCACAGGCGTTGCATATATAGTGGCCCTGACGTCACCTCTGTGATGCAATGTATTTATGCTCATGGGAATTTCTTTAAAGTTTCCAGATCCAGTGTGGTGCCAAGGGAAAATTCACAAAGTGAGGAATCTGTGGTTAGATAGAGTCTCTACCTGAAAAGGTGTTACTGAAGGTAAGCAAATTATCCATCTGTTCCCTTGTCCACAAGGCCATCCATGCTAACAATCCACATTACTTGACTGACTTGCTCAAAATCTCCGGTGGTGAAACAGAACTAAAAAGTCATAATTCTCCTTGAAACCCTAAACTTTAGAAACTCTACAGTTTCAAAAGGATTCAGCTCTAAAATGGCTGCTGCAACCTTGAACTTTCTCCTCCCTGACCTCAGAATTCTCACACCAATCACTGTCTTCCAGAAATAACTGAAACATTTCCAGACACTACCTGGCTAATGCCCCTGAGCACTGTCACTCCCAATTCAAGCAAACACATCTTTTGTACTGCTGTGCAGTGCTCCAATAACGAAGCAGATACTATCCAAATTGATATTTGCAGATACATTGCTGTTCCGAAAGAAAAATATATTTTTGTGCAATTAAATTGTTTGCTTAAAATTAATGCACACAATTGAGGAAAATGAAATTTTGCCTGACCAAGATGCCCCCTATGTATACCCTATGTTACATGTGTGTGCATGTCATCCATGCATATTTCCTTGTAGTGGCCTGAATCACTAGGCCTCTGCATTCATGTCCTGCATTAGAAATGCCAGTCATCAAAGTCTCCCAAACGTTAAGGTAGCATAAGGCCCATGTATTTGCATTTCATGACTCCTGACACACTGAAAGCCGCAAGAAGCCCAGCAAGAGGCCTGCCAAGACAGTATTATGAATAACAGTTATCTGTTGCTTTACAGAATCACATTACAGTCTGGTGAAGAAGGTACACAGAACCCATCTGCATAGATAGGGCCCAGCCATTCTGTCTCTGTTTAAGTGGATTACAGTGCTTGCATCCATAGAAGAGCTCACAGCCCTCATGCAATGAACGAATAATCAGATAATACATCCCCTGACTCTAGATATCAGTTGTACTAGATGTGCTGGTCGCCTTGACACAAGAGATCTCTCTACTAGGTTGAAAGTCAGCTTCCTCCCAGTTACACGTCAATTGCACGTCATGCTCAAAGTTGCACAATTAGGGCATAGTTCCAGCTAGCTATCCAAACTCCTCCTCTAAGTACCCACCCACCTATGACACCTACCTATCACCTACCTATGACTCATCAAAGTGTACACCCACATGTTCTTATCTCATGTTCTCTCTGCTCTGCCTCGAGCGTTCCTTCCTACGTCCTATGTACAAGATAAAATGTATATAACCCATGTTCAGTAAATAATTGTTAGATGACCCTTCCTGAACCTCTGTGGTGAAGGAACTGATTCTCCCTTTGACTCGAGTTATTGGAATAAAGCCCATTTAACTTGGACACCACGGATCCTGTCTCTCATTTGATGCATGATACTTTGTTAATGCCTAGAAATTCTGCCAGGGTAATATTTTATTTACCACATAATTTGGCGCCCTTACAGGGACATATCCCTTTCCTCACTCGCCGGAGTTGTGGGTCTAGTCTTTGCCCCCTTCTACAGCCGTGACGGACTTCAAAGTGCGCACGCCATCGGGATTTCCCGCTACTCCCTCAGGCCCAGGAGGAGGACGGACTGCGACCAGGCATCCATGCGAGGCGGTGAGGAACGCGGATCGTCTCAACCAGAGCCCAGCCCGTGAGAGAGCAAGGTCCGAGGTCTCCAGAGGTCCACCTGTTCCAAGGCGCAAGCGTAGTCAAGTCAAGTTTCCGAGGCCTTCAAGTTTCAAGTTCTGCTTTCCCGGTGAGTACCACTATGGGGAATGTATCAAGTTTCAAGACGGGCTCATTTTAAATGAGAACGGTCAAGACGGGTCCACGGTTAAACGTGGGCCCGGTAAAGACGTGTCTCATTTTTTGGGACCGGTATGGTTGTACTGTATTCCAGTGCACAAAGTTTATTGTTTTCAAGTACATGTTTTATTTCATGTATCAGGTTAGACTGTGTCTGTTTTAGTGTTATAATGTTTCTTGTATGAATGATTGTTGATTGTTTCAGTCTATTCTTGTGTATTGTGTTTTCATTGTATTGACTTCAAACATGCCACTGTTTTTAAAATTACGTCAGATAGGGATCAGGAAAGGTATACTAGAAGAGTCAGTTAACATCCCGCCAAGAGATACACCTGGTCATGATATGTATAAAAGAAGTCAAGACCCTCTCAGAAAGACGCTATTGAGTTATGGCGCAAAGAGTCACATAGGAGAACAGAGAAAGAATTCAACAAAGTAGAGAGAAATAAACTAGCAGAGGAAAAAGCCAAAGAAAAAGAATAACGTCCTCTCAGAAGAACTAGCTAGAGTTAGAGTTAGAGCTATAAGTTTACTGTGGAGTTCCTTGTAAATAGCGCCTTGTAAATATGCCTTGTGAATAGCGTGTCATTTTTGTGACATGTTGAGTTTCTTGTAAATATGGCTTATGAATAGCGCCATGTGGTTATGTTTTGTGCAGAGCTTGTTATCATTACGTTAGTCAGGAGAGAGCTGGATCTCTTTCAAGTGCTTAGAGAAAATGTTTTGAAGATGTGCGTACGTGTTATGTGATAACGTGGAGAGATGAGTTCATGACTTTCCCATGTACTGCAGTCATTGGGGAATGATTGTGCTTCAGCTGCCAAAGAGTTAATATCTTGTACTGAGTAGGCAGAATTTGTTTTAACATGCTGTTTAACAAAGTGTTGAGGGATTTTGGCGTTTTTTGGTGTTTGCGGGGGGCGTGTTTTTGAGCGGAAATTCGTACCCGTTCCAGTGGAGGGATTTGGTTGCTTTTTGGTGAGGATTTAGGGAATAGCTTGGACTACTGTGATGCAAAATTTGAAAGGGATCCGAGCTGTGGAAGTGGTGGAAAAAGCATGTTTTGTGTGGAGGTGCGATTTGCCATGTTATCCAATGGGCGTATTTCTGAAAATTGAGATAAAGGTTTCTTTGACTTTTCATTCTGGGTCTGCCTATGTGCTTTGTCAGCTTGCAGATTGAATGGTAAAAACTTGCATGGAGAGTAAAGAAGTGTATTTGTAAAGGGTTTGCCTTGGAACACTTGATTTAATGTGTTTGGCTCAGAGGTCGGTAGTTGTAAATAAACCAGTCTTATTGAGATAAGGGTTTTTACACGGAGAGTGCTTTAATGTTTTTCACGGTTGAGAAGAAAATATAGAATAGACCCATTAGAGAATGTGCTTTTAATTAGTGTACTGCAACCGTGTGTTTTTTTTTTAAATAGGAATGTTTCTACAGAATATTTTTCCCAATGCAAGCTGCCCTTTAGAATAGCGTGTGACAGTTATCCCACTCACTTAGGAAAGTGGCTATTTGTAAATTAATGAACGTGGCCCTTTTTGATAGCTATAATACACTACCATCTTAATGCATTGCTATGTGTCCCCTACATTAGTTTAATTTGCATTTAGTTTCAAGGCTCACCTATGTACTTTGACAGGCTGCTGATAGAAAGGTATAATCTTGCACAGTAAAAGCAGTGTTCATTAAACAAGACTTGGAAAATAGGATTTATTATGTCTGATTCAGAGGTCAGTTAGGCTGCAATGCTTACACAGATGGTTACAGATAAACATTTAGTGGAGACACTTCAATTGATGTATGCAGAGAACAGTCCCAACCCAACAGTCCATGATAATTCGTTTCTTTTTCTCAAATGCAAAATGCATAGCCTTGTGTGCAGAAGCAAACTGTCCATATTTGTGTGTTAATTTGCATGCTAAACAAATGCCCATGTTTCAAATGTCTTGCCTTCTAGCTGCATTAGTTAGACAAAAGTGTTTATTAGAAAGTGGAGCTTTTAAGTAGCTGTACAGGATAATTTTAAAGTGCTAGCATGTCACTTAGTTACAGAAAATATGTCCTTATTAATTACTGATTTTAGAATGCTTTTTACCACGTTTTAAATTGGCTTCAGTGAAATTAGAGAATAATGGTTCTGGCCTGGGTACAGATATGTTTTGAATTACAGAGAATGTGTTTTTTGACCTTGAACACTGGCTTCCAGTATATGTTTATGTAAAGGGAGGGTTTTTCCCTCTTGCCGTGCCTGTCTTGTTATTATTGGCCATACTCCAATTCTTTTCCGCGGACGAGACCGAGCTCTGTCTTCCGTAACTTGGCAGCTGTTCTCAGCTCTCAGAGCCTCCGTGATGAGCCGCAGAGAAATGTTTATGTAAAGGGAGGGCTACTGCTCCGACTTACACTAGCTTCCTTCGAATGTGGAGGGAGGAGGCTTGCAGCTCACTCCTTACGAAACTTGGCAGACGCTTGGCTCTTTCAATGAGCTCAGCGTTGGCAGCGACCCAATTTTAGAGAAGCAGAGACGAGTGAGAGGCTTGTCTCCTCTTAGTGATATTTGACACTGAGCCAGTTCCTGGCTCTGAGGGGAGGGGTAGGTGAGCAAGGAGTGAGTTCGTAGCGAAGTTACCTCCCCAGCCCCTCTGACTTGTGTACAAAAAATTGTTCTTCCTTACAGTCAACACTAAAAGCTTCATTGACTTCAGATAAATTCACGCTTGCAAATGAATAGTTTTTTCCCTCAGTAGTGTAAACAGCAAATTGGCAGGAGTCTTGCTCTTGCAATGAGTTCAGCATCTGGCAGTCATTCAATTTTAGATCACAGTGAAGCCGGCTTGGTGTTGATTCAAAACTCCGAGCGTGGACATCTTTCAAAAGGGAGGGGCTGCTTCTAATAGGAGTGAGGAGTAGCGAGGCCCCAAGTTTTCTGTCTATGCTAGAATAATTTGGATTTTATTCAAATACATTTAGAGGACATATTGTAGGTGGTATGGTCATACTATTCCCGAGATTTAGAGTAGGATTTTTTTGTAAACTATAGAGCTTTTTGGAAAGAGGTTTCCCCAAAATAGAAATTGTGCTTTTGAATTGACAATTCATTTTTATTTATTTTTTTATTTTTATATAAATCATTTTTGCTAGATTGTTGACAGTGAGCCCTAGCATCTACAGTCAGACACTAAAGGAAAGGCTAGACAGTATTCACATGCCTGCCAACACAGGACTGATACAGTACGTAGACGACATCCTGGTTACAGCACGATCAGACAAAGAGTGCGAAACTGCATCACTGACGGTTCTACATTTTCTGGCTGACAAGGGGCACAAGGCCCCAATGCAATTCTGTGAAAAGCAAGTGGTGTGCAAGGACACTTGCTTTCCAAGGAGGGTGGACAGCTAACACAAGATCACATACAGGTCATTACTAACCTTTCACAGCCCAAGACACAAAAGGAAGTACGTGCCTTTATTGGCCTCACTTCTTACTGTAGGCAATGGATTCCCCAGTATGCATATCTAGCCAACCACTCATACAGTTAACTACACAGGAGGCAGCCACTCTCACTGTACTCCCTAGGACACGAGAACACACCTTGGCATTTGAGGAATTAAAAAGAGCATTATATCACGCGCCATATTTTTATTTATTTTTACATTTGACTGTAGCGAGACTGACAGGATATGAACTGACATTATTTCAGCCACACATAGAGATCAGACGTTGTAACATTCTGAATCCTGCAACACTTTTGCCCTCAAGTACAGTAAATGCACCACCACATGACTGTGTGGAAGTAATGAATATAGTGACAAGACCAAAACAAGACCTGACAGATATTGTACGCTCTATGTAGATGGATCATTCATGAGAACGAGTGCAGGAGAGTTAGTAGCAGCGTATGCCGTGACCACAGAAGTCATAGAGACACAGAAAATAGACACACTGTCAGCACAAGCAGCAGAGCTCATTGCTCTGACACAAGCCTGCATAAGAGCTAAGCACTTGAAAGTGAACATTTATACTGACTCACAATATGCCTATGGCGTAGTTCATGATTTTGGGGTCCTGTGGCAAGAGAGAGGTTTTTTGACCTCTCATGGGACCATGATTCAGCACGGCCAACTTATTCAGGCCCTGTTAGAAGTCATACATTTACCTACAGCCATTTCTATTCTGAAGTGCAAAGCTCACACCAAAGTTACAGACACCATTTCCCAGAGTAATGACCTGGCAGACCGAACAGCTAAACTTACAGCACAGACACCAACAGACACGACAAAGACAGAGGTACCGTTACTGACAAAAAGTATGACAGTCAGGGATCCCACTCAAGATGTACTCGACATACAGACACATGCCACTGCAGATGAGATAAAGAAATGGACTGAACAAGGAGGGGTCCAGACTGACCAAGGTTGGATGACTAAGGGAAAAAGTACATGGTCTCTTTCAGATTCTATGGTACAAATAATCATAAACACAACACATAGTCCCGCACGCTTAAGAGAAAAAGCAATGTTAGACAGCTTACAGAATATGCGAACATGTATGATCTGTTGTCAGTTCAATCCAGGTAAAGGCATTCCGGTGGATCAAGGCGGATTTCATCCTCCTGACCACCCTTTTGAAGTTCTCCAGATGGATTATATCCAAATGGACAGATGTAGAGGTTACAAATATGTCTTAGTAGTTGTGTGTGCACTATCTAGATGGGCAGAAGCATATCCAGTTCCAGGTTATACTGCTGTGACAACAGCCAGACAGTTAGTGCGTGAGTACTTCTCTAGGTATGGATTACCTCGTGTGATCTATTCAGATAACAGTCAGCCATTCTCCTCTGAATTAATGAAACAAGTGTCTCTTCTGTTAGGATATACCTGGAAGTTCCATTGTGTAAGACACCCAGAAGCAGCAGGCCTTGTAGAAAGACATAATCAGACAATTAAGACAAAAATTGCTAAGATCTGTGCAGAAAAAGGCGTGGATTGGATGGTGGCCTTGCCGGTTGCCCTCTTTTACATGCGTATGGTAGCTCATTCCAGAACAGGCCTATCTCCTTATGAAGTAGTTTTCGGTAGACCGCCAAATAAGTGGGGTACACCTATGCTTAAGTAAATCACTGATGTTGACAGTAACATGCTGACAGATTACCTGGCTTCCTTGATTTCTGCACTACTCTCTTGTTCACAGGTTGCTGCTGCCTTCCCTGACAACACCCAGGTCAAGGAACACGCCATTGTCCCCGGTAATTTTGAATGCATCCGGAATTTTGATCGTTCAAGTCCCCTTGAGCCACGTTGGAAGACGCCATAGTTGGTGGAAGGACGTAAAGGCCGAACTCACCTTCATCACTACAAAAGATACTTTGGACTATTTGGAACTTTGGAACTTTGGAACTTTTATAAAGAACACTGACCTTTGCTAGAAAAGACTCCACAGCAGGAGTATAGGTTTAAGTTGCGATCTAGTAAGCCAGACGTAGTTTAATTGTTTAAGCCCACCCGGTGGTGAATCGGTTAGACTTGATTTCTGACATGTATAAGATCACATATGAGAATAGCAAGAAGAGAGATAAGAAGGAAAAATACTGCAAGATATTACGCAGTAGATGTATAGTTACCTTGATCATTTTTTTTATTCTGTGCATTGTTATAATTGGTATCAGTTTATTGCTACATGTTTTCTTTCCCGTTTCCTCACATATACATTCTTCCAGTAACAGCACCGCAGAGCATACATTCAGTGACCTGCCTCCTCATGAATTGTCATATCGACTTGCACTACGTAACAATACATTTATTCGAATGTTACACCATTCTCACCAGACCAGCAATGCGACTGATTGCTGGGTATGTGGCCAACTGCCTCCTTATCAGGAAACGAAGGGAGTTCTGCCCTTCTATCCTTTACCGTTCTCACACAATGGTTCATGTGGAGCATGGTTTGCTCTAATGACCTCAATAGATAGAAGGTACATAGCTTATCCAGGTGGCTGGATATATGGAAACCTGAATAAAGTAATGAATGAAGCATGCTTTCCAGACAAAGACGGATTCCCCCAAAGAAAGGGAACCGATTTAGAGAATGAAGAGTACGAACAGGGAAATGCATCCGTTAATTTTATAATGTTAAATGTTCAGCCCAAGCAAAACACAGGTCCACCGTTTATATCAGTCCTGCCAGCTAAAGGTGATTTATGTGTTAGTAAGAAAGGCTCAGTACTTATGGGACACAGCGAGTGTAACACTGTAGTGGAGTTTAATGATAAAGGACTTTCTTCTTTCAAAACATCACGCCATACCTATTTCATTTGTGGTCAGACAGCCTATGTACATCTGCCCTTAGACTGGGGTGGGACTTGTTATATAGCATTCTTATTGCCACCCGTTTTTCTAGCCCCATCCAATTATCATAGAGATTCACGACTAGAACATGTTAGACAAAAGAGAGAGACAGATTCCGCAGGGATCGATCAGACTGAAACAACTTGGGAGCAATATACAGATTTCAACAAAGGATTCTTTTTCTTCATAGGTCCCGTCCAAAACAGTAAACTGATACGCAGGTTAACAAGGACTCTTGAAACAGTTGTAAATATAACTGCATCTGCTCTGGCGAACTTGACCCAGGAACAGTCCGCTATTAGACTTGTCGTTCTTCAAAACAGCCTCGTTCTAAACGTCATCTTGGTGGATAGGGGCGGAGCTTGTAGAGTCATCCGATCTAGTTGTTGCATTTTCATCCCAGATAATGCACCATCTGTGTACGAAGCAATAACAAGGCTCCACAAAAATTGCTCATGCCATACATCAAGACCCAGGCACATGGACTTGGTCCAGTTGGTTCTGGGGTATAATATCAGCTTGGGGATGGAAGTTCATGTCCTTCCTAGGAATGGCCCTACTTATGGTATTTGGTTGCTGTCTCTGTCTGCAGTGTGGCCCGGCGATTTGCGGCCTGTGTGCCACTGCCTGTATTCCACATCCACGTAAACAAAGAGTTAAAGATGAACAAATGATTCTGTATGATGAACTATACGGTCTCATGAATATAGATGTATCCTGAAGGGTTAAGTAGGGGACAAGGAGGGAATGAGGAAAATGAAATTTTGCCTGACCAAGATGCCCCCTACGTATACCCTATGTTACATGTGTGTGCATGTCATCCATGCATATTTCCTTGTAGTGGCCTGAATCACTAGGCCTCTGCATTCATGTCCTGCATTAGAAATGCCAGTCATCAAAGTCTCCCAAACGTTAAGGTAGCATAAGGCCCATGTATTTGCATTTCATGACTCCTGACACACTGAAAGCCGCAAGAAGCCCAGCAAGAGGCCTGCCAAGACAGTATTATGAATAACAGTTATCTGTTGCTTTACAGAATCACATTACAGTCTGGTGAAGAAGGTACACAGAACCCATCTGCATAGATAGGGCCCAGCCATTCTGTCTCTGTTTAAGTGGATTACAGTGCTTGCATCCATAGAAGAGCTCACAGCCCTCATGCAATGAACGAATAATCAGATAATACATCCCCTGACTCTAGATATCAGTTGTACTAGATGTGCTGGTCGCCTTGACACAAGAGATCTCTCTACTAGGTTGAAAGTCAGCTTCCTCCCAGTTACACGTCAATTGCACGTCATGCTCAAAGTTGCACAATTAGGGCATAGTTCCAGCTAGCTATCCAAACTCCTCCTCTAAGTACCCACCCACCTATGACACCTACCTATCACCTACCTATGACTCATCAAAGTGTACACCCACATGTTCTTATCTCATGTTCTCTCTGCTCTGCCTCGAGCGTTCCTTCCTACGTCCTATGTACAAGATAAAATGTATATAACCCATGTTCAGTAAATAATTGTTAGATGACCCTTCCTGAACCTCTGTGGTGAAGGAACTGATTCTCCCTTTGACTCGAGTTATTGGAATAAAGCCCATTTAACTTGGACACCACGGATCCTGTCCCTCATTTGATGCATGATACTTTGTTAATGCCTAGAAATTCTGCCAGGGTAATATTTTATTTACCACACAATAACTATTTCAAGCAGCAGCACCTCTTTCCCATCACCGTCCCTATGTTGCTACTATACATCCACAGGTCATCAGGCCTAAATGCACTGCTCTACAGTACATTCAGTCTATATCGATGCAAATAGCATTAATGTCTCATAGTTGCCAAAAGTTCCACTTTCCATGTGCTTATATGAAACCATTCTTATTGAAAAACACGAGGCACACACAGAAAATGCTAGTTATCGGGTCGAGCCAAGCCTTCCCATTCAAATTGTCACCAGTCCTCACCAGTATGCAATAATTGCGCGGCACCCAGCTCCAGATCTCCGTTTTGGCATTTTGAGTGAAACCAATATATATTCACTGAAAAAAACCATTGTTACAGGGATGTTATAGTTAAGCTCAGATTTCACTTGTACAAAATCTGTGAAATTCAACAGTTATAGTTAGCTAACATAACTTATACCGCCACAATGCACTGCTTATGACTTCACATATTGCATCACTCATGACAGGGTCCATGACAAAACTGACGACATCACTGATGACATTATCCAGAGAGTGTGTTTTCTAGAGTTTATGAGTGGTAAAGATATATACTACCGACTACAAAAGGTAGATTAGTATACTAGGTGCACTACTAATGAGTGGTACTATTTCTAACATATATAATGTAAGTGGCTGTGTATGTGCATCTGTGTGTGAGTGGGTGTCTGAATGGCTGAACAGGTGTGTGAGCGGGTATGTGAGTGACTGTATGGGTGTATAAGTAGCTGTGTGGGTGAGGGAGTGGCTGTATTGGAGAGTGAGTGGGTGTATGAGTGGCTCTATGGGTGAGTGAGCTGCTGTGTGAGTTGCTGTATGGGTGGGTGAGTGAATGTGCGAGTGACTGTATGGGTGGGTGAGTGGGTGTCTGAATGGCTGTATGAGTGAGAGAATGTGTGTCTGTGTAGGAAGCTGGCTCTCTATTACATGTAGTAAAAGAAGAATTCTGTGCAGAGAGTCCAGTGGGTGCCCAATTGGGTTTCAGAGGCTAATATTCATAATACTAACACTCTCTTTTGTGGTAGTGTGGGCAGCAGTAAGGCTATTCCGAGTATAGTGCTAAGCCTTTGTGGTAAATGCAAAAACAAATGAAAAAAGCATTTGTGGTACTCACAGAGGCAATAAATAAAATGCACACTCAATGACTAAATCTGAGACCAAATTTAAAAAATAGCACTTCTTTTAATATATATTTTCAAACTCAAGAACGTCGTTTCAAGGTAAGTACAGATTTCGATAAAAATATTCACAGGTAAGTAATAGTTTCAAACCTGTGTGCTTATACGCACAATGCAATCCTATGGGAGGAAGAAATTTCAAAGATGCATAAAGGTTGGTAGAGTCGGTTTCAGGGGTTCACCTACTGGGATCAAAGAAGTAACGGGCCATGGTTCAAAGTACTACCAGTAGTTCTGCTGGAACCGCCAGGGTTCTACCGGGAGCAGGGTGCTGGTGAGGCAGGTTCCTGGTGCTTTACGGAGAAGGGGGGGCACCTGAAAAGAGGCTGCTCAGGGGGACTTGTGGGCAAGTCCGAGGGCTCCCAAATGGGGCCTCAGGTTGCAAGGGGTCTATGAGCATGGGGGCATAGTTGCTTCATAATGACCCGGGCCAGGCAGCTCAGGAGCAGAGAGGTTTGGTCGGCTGGACTGGGTGCTCAAAGATGCACCTCGGGGTTAGGGACAAACAGCTGACAGGGACAAAATCAAAGCAGCTGGGCCACTCTTGAAGTGGGTCTCAGTGATGCTGATGTCCCTCGATGGCATGGCTCCAGTTGGTCCTGGTGTCTTCACCCTTGGTGGGGAGACAGATCTGATGTTCCAGAGCATGAGTACCTACTCCTGGTCATCTGTGGTGTCCTTCGGGCCAGGGAGCTGCAAGGAGGTGGAACAGACTCTGCTTGTCCGTACCTGTAGACTGAAGGGAAGTAGCTCCTCTACTCCAAGGGAGACTTTCAGTGTTAGTTAAAGTGCTGGCAGGCTACCCAAGGCTTTGGTAGATCTCCAGCTCGCAGGATGAGTCACTCTGTCACGAACTTTCGAGAGAGGCTGGAGGACTGCAGGGTTTTGCACCAAGGTTTTTCTGAAGTTATTGCCAGGCAGTGACTCCTCTTCGTCCTTCTTCTGTTGATCTCTTAAATCTGAGTTTTTGGGTTCAGGGATGCCATCTAAATAATCAATTTAGGGGTGTAATGGGGAGTGACAGGTAGTAGCCAATGGTATATCTGCCTTTAGGGTGTCTACACCTTCTATAAGACCACTTCTTATGAGAAGTGGGCATAACCCTGTCCCTAGAATGCTAATTCTGTCCATAACAACACAGAGGAATCAGAAAAGTGGGGTCCACATCAGCTGGCCCGCCCTAGGGATGGTGTTGGCTGAATGTGAGCACCCCTACTAATCAATAGCGAAGAGGGAGGGACAGTGGGGCTTTTTAAAGAGGTCCGGTACACGTGCCCTGTAAGGTTATGCGAAAAATTAAGTAGAACTGTTCCTCTTAGAATTTTGTCTAGAAAGTTTAGAGATGTGCAAGCCACACACCAACAAGTCAGTGGTGGTGGCAGTGTATTAGTGAAGAGCACCTGGTGGAAGAGGGATATGGGGATCCCGCTTTGGCGGAACTAGGGTCCTCACACACCCAGCAAGCCAGGTGTCATGCTTCATCATCTGGACCTGCTCCTCATTGGGCCGGCACTGCAATGCCCAACGGGCACCTGCGAAGGGGCTATTTATCGGAGATCTTTTGTTCCTTTGCCGTATGATGAAGTGGGGGTTTGTGGGCCAGAATGGTGTAGATATGGTGGGGTGCAGTGAGTCCGTTAAAAAAGGTTGGATAGTCCAAATAAATTTTATTCCGGCTGATAATCCGCCTTATTAAAAAAAAATATATATGGAGTGGCAGTAGCCTCTGGGGGAGGTGATCAGTTGACCCTATGCTCAACTCCTATGGTCGACATGTTTCTTGCCTGTTGGTTAAAAATACTGTGGCAATTCTTCAGGACATTTATTGTGAGAAAGTGGTATAAAATATAGAGGGTATGTATGTCTGTATCTACACTAAATGGTGTTACTCAATGTGAACTACCATCCAGGGGGGCACTACTATAGTGCATTGCTGTAGTGCCTGTCTGAGAACCTGGGGAGACATAAAGTGTGGAGGGAAAAAGTTTGCATCAGTCCTTCCCTGTCATCTAGGTACGTACTCCCTAATTGTTAATCACCAACAACTGTTTCCTCCTCAAACATATTAGGTGCAGTGCTCAAGCATTATTCATAGTGCAATGCCAAACTTTAAAACCATAAAACATGTAGCAAATCTCCATCTGGTTTGAAGTGTGTCCTGTAATGGAAGCATAATCATTCTCCTACAAGGGGTGAAAGGAATTGGTGATAAACTAGTAATAGTTTAACTAGTAGTCATGTACTCTTGCTCAGAATTTAAACAAGGAAAACAGGGAAAGAGGTGCATACAAAAGCCCTTTTCATGATTAATACCCAGTAGTCACTTCCTGTACTCAAAGAAGCGTGGTATGACGCCAAGACTCACCTCCCTGAATTCATGGGGTAGCCTGGGCTGGGCCGGGGAGTTTCAGGGGCGCCTCCAAAGTAGGTGCCCTGTTTGATAGATAAGATCGACACAGGCATTGTTAGTCAGTGTAGTACTAATACAAGGGGAAGACGTGCTTCCTAGTCACTTTGTCGGCGATCATGCCTGTTGTTCCACATCACCAGGGGACCCCCTTCCACCCCACTGGGCAGAACGGAGTACCGGCCATGCTTAGGGGCAGCAGGGCCAGGACCCGAAGCACCCCCGGGTGTTAGTAGCCCCCCCGGATATAGGGCCCACGTGCAGGATGCCGCAAGAGAAGGAGGACAGCCATAGTCTGTTTCAAGATCGTTGAAGTGGCCCCAGTTCGTGTGAGCCCCGTTCGTGATTACCTGTCCGATGGTGGAGCCTCGCTGGATACCTACCCTTGCACGCCGCACCAGGACCGCCAATTCTGCTACCCGCCGCGGAGCCTCTTTTCAGTTCCTGTTGGCATGCGCGCATGGAAGGGGCGTGTCTCAGGCCGGCTTGCATGTTGGACCGTAGCCAGAGTCAGGAGTTCTGACGTGTGTGGCCTACTGCGGCGGTCATCTTATAATGTGTACATACTGGTATTATGTGTATGCCACTTGGTGGACTACCGAGAGGTGGTACCTCCGTAGTCTGCGTGACAGGGTCACAGGTGGTCTGATAGTCATAAGGGGTGAAATGTGTCCTAATATTTTGTATTTATGGACGGCTGCACAGTAACTATTAACATCTGGGATATATGTATGTGTATATATCGGTCCCTGGTGGTGACAAATTATAGTGAGTTCAAATTATGGTGAGTTCTCATCAAGCGGTGGTAGTCCCGCTATCTCCATGGATAGTAAGATATTGGCTCCCCATCTAAGTAACAGTCCTTAGTATCGCCCATGGACACCAGTTACCTTGTGAGTCTGGCACCGCATGTACATTATCTGTGGTGCAGAAGGAACTGCGATGTCGAAAAACAGGGGGGTACTGTGTGTGTGTGTAGTATAGCCATTGGGTATGTCGTGATGCAGGAATGGTGCGTCTTATAAATGCAGGGCACATCTATTCCCTCCCTCGCACTTGGTTTTGTATCCCACCAGTTGGTATGTGTGGTAGGAATTTGGGTCACAGTGTTCAAGGGCACAAGAAGACCTATTTTGTGTGTCATCTACGGGTGCCCTTGTGAGGGCATAGCTATAATGTAATGCAGTAGAGGTGCAGTAATGAGTATACATACGTACATCTGGGGCTCATCTGTTGTTCAGGGTAGCCCAGGGGATGTCGTCGTTGAGCCCATTCGTCGATGTGGATAAGCAATGTATCCATCGTTGTTCTGTTGTGTAGTTCTAGGATGACACTCTAGTACCACCCATTGCAGTGAGTCTGGGGTGTGGCCCTTCTCTATGTAATGTGCATACATTTTGGTGGTCACATTCTGGCATCTGATGTTGCTTTTGTGCTCCGTAATGCGGATCTTTACTGGTCTCATCATCATCCCCACATACATTTTACCACAGGGACAAGTGATCAAGTAAATACATTTGGGGGTGTTGCAGTTAGTATGGGTCTTAAGCGTCCAAGTGAAGGAGTCTGGAAGGGTGATGGTTTTGGATGCTCAGGTCTGGTTGCAGACAGCGCACCCACCGCAGGGATAGTGTCCTGTGACAGATGATAGACCCCACTGAGTCCTCTGTGTTACAGTTTGTTTGGGTCTGGGTCTCGTGTGTATGATTACGTCTTTGAGATTCTGTTTTCTCTTAAAGGCGAATCTGGGTGGTGGAAAATCGATCTCCCCAGTATTAAGGATGCCCCAGTGTTTTCTGATGATCCCCCTAATCTGTGTGGTATTAGGTGTGTAAGAGGTTACACACGTCAGTGATTCAGTGTTTTCTCTGTCTGTCTTGTACAAGAGTGTTTCCCTGGGATTGTTTAGAGCCCTTTTGGCAGAATCACAAACTAGTTTGGTTGGGTAGCCCCTGGTTTTGAGGTTATGTTCAAGCGTTCTAGCCTCGGTTTTGTACTCACTGGTGGAGCTACAGTTGCGCCTCAAGCGCAAGAATTGGCCAAATGGCATGTTATCCCTAAGTGCCCTAGGGTGGTGGCTCTGGTACAGTAGCAAGCTATTTCTGTCTGTTGGCTTCCTGTACAGGGTGGTGCTCAGGCCTGTCTGTGTCCGTTGTATATTGAGGTCAAGGAAGGGAATGTTGCTCTCTGAGATGGAATGTGAGAATCTCAAGTGTGGGTTCTGTGTGTTCACCCACTCAGAGAACGCATCGCAAGTGGTGCGGTCGCCCTTCCAAAAAATCAGGATGTCGTCAATAAATCTCCTCCACATGGTGATGTTATTGATGTATGGATTGTTGTCGCTCCTGATGATATGTTCCTCAAAAGAGGCCATGTAGAAGCAGGCCACACTGGGGGCGAACGTGCTCCCCATTGAAGTCCCCTGTGTTTGGTGGAAGAGGTATTTCTGGTATTCAAAGAAATTCTCTGTGAGTGTCGCGCACCCCATGATGAAAGAAATGGGTGTAGGGGAGTTCCAGTCCTCCTTCCTCAGCCATGTCTCTACTGCATTCAGGGTTTCTCTTTGGGGGATATTAGTGTATAACGCTTCTACGTCTAATGTAACTAGAAGGTTGATGTCAGAGATGTCGTTCACCCCTTTGATTATGCATGGTATGTCGGTGGTATCTCGTACATATGCTGGGGTCCCTGCAACGATTGGTTGGAGGAAATGGTTGCAAAACCGGGATAATGGTTCCAAAAGTGACCCTATTCCTGAAACGATCGGTCTCCCAGGTTTTGGGGTGGTGCCCTTATGGATCTTGGGGAGCGTGTAGAAATAAGGTACCTTGGGGTCCCGGGTGATCAAATAATCAGCCTCTTTTTTAGTTATCCAGCCATTGACCTCTGCCTCGACCACCATATTCGTGATCTCAGATTTTAATCTGGGTGTTGGGTCCACCGAGATAGGGGTATAGTAACTAGCGTTGTTAAGCTGGCGCTTACATTCATTGTCATAGTCTTCTGTTGATTGGATAACTGTGGCACCCCCTTTGTCTGCCTGTTTGATAGTAATGTTATTGTCTTCTGCCAGTGATCTAGATGCCATTTGTTCAGCTTTGGAGAGGTTGTTGAAGGGCCTCACTTTGGGGATAGCCCCCAGGTCTTTAAGGACAGCCTTTTCAAAAGTGAGGACTTCCGGGGGTATGATCCCGTTGTTTGGAGTGAAAGCGGAGGGGTTCCTGAGAGCTGAATCGTCATTGTCAATCTGAATAGTGTCATGGAAAAATGCCTTAAGTCGGATTTTTCTAAAGAATTCTTGGATTTCACAATTGTCGCGGAATCTATCAATCCTGGGGGTGGGAACATATCCCAGACCCTTCTCCAGGACTCTTAGTTCAGTGTCGCTCAAAGTCCTGTCAGACAGGTTGACTACTAATGTTGTTAGTTCCTTTTCCCCCTGGAGCGACTCCTGGTCTCCATTGGTAGTACTGACTGATCCAGCCATTCTACCCCTACTAATATAAGTAAGGTTTCCACCTGTCTTGCTGCCAGAAAGTAGGTCAGGACAGGGAGTGGCAACTCCACTATCTGGAGAGGCCCAGGGTCACATAACAAAGGCTGCATGCCTTTGAAGCTTCCAGCCCTGGAATGCCCATCCTCCTTGGAGGAAGTGTGAACACTTCCGTCCAGAGCAGGCTTTGTTCCTGTCCTCCAAGAGCGAAGGCTGTCACCTAAGGAGGTCAGAAACCTGTCAATGGTGGTTGACTTATCAAGACCAGTCAGTCAACACATTAGTAGTCTGTAGGTCTCAGTGGGCACCTCTAAGGTGCCCTCTGTGTGCATTTATTAATAAATCAAATTCTGGCATCTGAGTGTTTGGTGCCTAACTCCTTGGGGTACAGTGAAGCCATCACGTAGCTGGGGAACTCGTAATGGTGAGTGTCCAGCCCATGTACTCGTTATGGATTTCCTGTGCACTGGTACTATGTAAAGGTAAACTTAGATACCACTGGGATATAACCACTCTTGCAGATATGCCCACACATTCAACCCCACCTTAGGGCTATAAGGCATGAGGTATGGGTGACTTACCTATACAACATGTAGTGCTGGCTGGTATGGCATGTCGACTCTTGGGTTTTCTCAGCACCAAGACATGCAGGCTGCATTGGCAGTTTGCATGAGCTTGGTGAGGGTTCCCGTAGGGAGGACCAATTCATGCTGCAGCCCTTAGGGACCTTCTTTAGGCCCAAGGCCCTAGGTACCGTTTAATAGGGGCTTGCATGAGATCCTAAAGGGGTGCCAATTGTGGAACAATAGTGTAGTTAGGGAAAGAACAGTGACACTGGTGACCTGGATCACAGGAACCCAGCACACTCTCAGTCAACGTTGTACAAATACCAGGCAAAAAGTGGAGGAGTACTGCAACAAAAACACAGCTTCCTACAGGTTAGTTATAAGTAGCTGTACGGGTGAGAGAGTGGTTGTTTGAGAAGGTGTTTGGGTAAGTGAGATGATGTGTGAGTGTCTGTATTTGAGTGTAAGTATCTATGTGAATGGTTGTATGGGAGAGTGAGCAGATGTTAGAGTGTTGTATGGATGTGTTAAGGGGTATGTAAGTGGTTGTGTGGATGTGTGAGTGAGTGCTTGTGTGGGTCAGTGAGTGGTTGTGTTGAAAGACTGGGTTAGTGAGTGAGTTTGGGAGTGGCTGTATGGACGAATAAGAGTGTTTGAGTAGCTCTATGGGTGAGTGTGTGGCTGAGTGTGTGGATTTAGGGGTAAGTGACTGGTTATATGAGTACCTGTGTGAGTGAGAGGTTGTGTGAGTGGCTGTAGGAGAGAGTGAATCAGTGTGTAAGTGTCTCTATGTATAAGTGAGCGGCTGTAGGAGCACTTGTGCTGTTCTGTGAATGGGTTTGTGAGTGGTTGTGTGGGCATGTGAGTGGGTGTATTAGACATTGTATAGGGTTGTGAGTGGGTATGTCAGTGCTACTGTGATTATGTCATCGGTGATGTCATGTGAGCTCAGCTAACTCTAAATACTGAATTTCACTGGTTTTGTGTGAGTGAAATCTGAGCCTAAGTATAATGTTCCTGTAACCTTGGTTTTGTCAGTGAAATTCTAAGGTGCTTTAAATTCTATTTCCTAACTATAATGTCCTAGTAAACTTTGATTTTTCAGTGAATTTCTAAGTTTTTTTAAAAATGTTGTTTCCAACCGATAACGTCTCTGTAACCTTTGGTTTTCAAAGTGAATTTTGAAAGTTTTTTGACGGTGACTGGATACATGAGCGTCTGACTGGGTCTATGAGTGGGTGCATGAAGGTTTGTGTGTGGATGGATGAGTCTCTGAGTGGGTGAGTGGATGTGTGAGTGTCTGAGTAGGTCTTTGACTAGTTTGTGAGTCTCTGAGTGGATCTATGAGTGGGTGAGTGAGTGTCTATGTCGGTCTGTGAGTAGGTATCTGAGTGGGTCTGTGAGTGAGTACATGAGTCTCTGAGTGGGTCTGTGAATGAATCCATGAGTCTCTGACTGGGTCTGTAAGTGAGTGCATGAGCCTCTGAGTGGGCCTTTAACTGGATGTGTGAGTGTCTGAGTTGGTCTATGAGTGGGTGTGTGAGTGTCTGAGTAGGTCTGTGAGTGGTTTGTGAGTCTCTGAAGGGATCTGTGAGTGGGTGAGTGAGTGTCTGAGTGGGTCAGGCATTGGGTGCGTAACTGCGTGGATCTGTGAGTGGGTGCATGAGTCTCTGAGTGGGTTTGTACATTGTAACATGAGTGTTTGAGTGGGTCTATGAGTGGGTGGGTGGGTGCGTGTCTGAGTGGGTCTGTGAGAGCATGTGAGAGTCTCTGTGTAGGTCTTTGAGTGGGTGTGTGAGTATCTGAGTGGGTCTATGAGTGGATGCATGAGTGTGTGAGTGGATGAATGAGTCTCTGAGTGTGCCTGTGAGTATGTGTGTAAGCCTCTCAGTAGGTCTGTGAGTGGGGGAATGAGTGCTTGAATGGATCTGGGAGTGGGTGCACGAGTGTCTGAGTGTATCTGCCAGTGGGGGTGTGAGTGGGTCTGGGAGTGGGTGCATCAATCAATCAGGGGTTTATAAAGATTGCTACTCACCCAAGAGGGTCTCAAGGTGCTGGGGGGTGCAGTCTCTGGATCAGTCGAAGAGTCAGGTCTTGAGGTTCTTCATGAAGGTGTTAAGAGAGGGGGAGTGTCTGATGTTGACTGGGAGCTCGTTCCAGCTCTTTGCTGTGAGGTTGGAGAAGGCTCTCTACCTGCTTTGGTTCTGCGTATTCGTGGGGTCTCTGCGAGGGCGTGGTCGGCAGAGCGGAGGTTCCTATTGGGTACGTGGAAGGAGACTCTTTCGTTGAGGTTTTTGGGTTTGATGTTATTTGTAAGTGTGGGTAAGTAGCTTTTGAAGGATACTCTCTTCTCAATGGTGATCCAGTGGAAGTCTCGTCGGTGCGGAGTCATTTGCTCGTGTCGTGGGGTCTGAGGACGAGTCTGGCTGAGGTGTTCTGGATGGTCTGGAGCCTCTGTAGCAGGGTTTGATTGATTTCGGCGTAGAGGGTGTTACCGTAGTCCAGTCTGCTAGTTACAAGTGCGTGAGTGACGGTCTTTCTTCATTTGTGGGGGATCCACTTGAAGGTCTTGCGGAGGATACAGAGGGAGTTGAAGCAGGTTGAGGTGACGGCGTTGATCTGGTGGGTCATGGTGAGGGAGGAGTCTAGAATGATGCCGAGGTTCTGGGCGTGGTTCGTCAGGGTGGGTGGGTTTCTGAGGGTAGGGGGCCACCAGGAGCTGTCCTCACGCTATGGGGGAGGGACCAAGGATGAGGACCTCGGTCGTCTCAGAGTTCAGTTTTAGGCGGCTGTCATTCATCCAGGCTATGACGTCTTTCATTCCTTCTTGAAAGCTGAGTCTGGTGTTTTCGGGGTTCTTCGTGAGAGATAGGATGAGCTGGGTGTCATCCGCGTAAGATACTATGCTGAGCCCATGCTGTCTGACGATGGCAGTGAGAGGGGCCATGTAGATGTTGAAAAGCATGGGGCTGAGCGAGGATCCCTGGGGTACTCCACAGTTAATCTCTGAAGGTTGGGAGAGGAAAGGAGGGAGTCTGATACTTTGTGTTCTGCCGGAGAGCATGGAGCGGATCCAGTCCAGGGTGGTTCCTCGCATTCCAGCGTCGTGGAGTCTGGCTACGAGGGTGCAGTGAGAGACAGTGTCGAAGGCTGCTAAGAGGTCTAGTAGGATGGGGGCCACTGTGTGGCCTGGTCGAGTAGCATGCGGATGTCATCGGTGGCGGCGAGGAGGGCTGTCTCGGTGCAGTGGTTGCTGCGAAAATTGGATCCGGTGCATGAGTGTATGAGTGGGTCTGCCAGTAGGTGCATGGCAGAAAGTAGAAGGTCACACAGGAGTAGGTGCTCGTGTCAGCTGCCCCTATGACGGTCCTCCTGTCCAGCTTGCCTGCAGACAGCTACCCTCCGCTGCCTTTCCCATGATTTTGCCTCTTTCTGCTTGTTCTGCCCTTTATTTTGTCTCTTTCTGCTTGCTCCTTACCTTTATTCTTCCTCTTGCTGCTCATTTCTGACTTCTATTTAGCCTCTTGCAGCACCTTTCAGACCTCACTTTTGCCTCTTTCTGCTCATTCTATCCATTATTTTGCCACTTTCTGCTCGCTCCTGACCTTTATTTTACCTTTCTACACATTTCTGACCTTTATCTTGCCTCTTGCTGGTTGTTTCTGACCTTTATTTTGCCTCTTTCTGCTCATTACCAACCTTTATTTTGCATCTTTCTGCTCATTGCCGACCTTTATTTTTCCTCTTTCTGCTCATTTCTGACCCTTATTCTGCCCCTTTATGCGTGTTTTTCACCTTTATGCTTCCTCTTTCTGCTCCTTGGTGATTATTATTTTGCCACTTTCTGCTAATTTCTTACCTTTATTTTGTCTCTTTATCATCCTTTCCCCTGAACCATGAGGGCACCTCAAGGCCCCCTACGGTCCCAGCTGGCTCCGCTCCTCCTGCTGGAGCAGTCATTGCTGCCACATAGAGGGAGCTGCTGGAAAGGCAGCTCCCTCTGAGCGGGAGCAATTATTTCATCTTTTTACCTGCCTGCATGTCTGCGGGCAGGGAAAGAGATGAAAACTCCACTTCCAGCGGGCAGGCATACTTTGAGAGCAGCTGCCTGCTGGAAACAGAACGTTTGCTTTTGCTTGGCAGAAGCTGTCAAAGCTCCTGCCAAGCAAAAACAAACAACTATGTCCGAGGGTGGGAGCCCTGGGACATAGCAGGAGACGGCTCTGGGGGGTGGCGATCCGCAGGATCATGTATGGCTCCTGGAGCGTGTTTGTGCAAACCTCTCCATCTCTTTGCAAGGTCCACCCCAGGGAGGGTTGTGGTCTCTGGGGCCCGAGAACAGCCCGGTAGGGCTGCCGCATAGCCCCCTCATTTTTTTCTTTTTTTAAAGAAAGCTCCGGGGAGGTGGTGGTCCTCGGGGGATCTTTGTGGCCCGCTCCATATTTAACTTAGCCCTGGGAAGCGGTGCTTCCCAGGGCTCAGGATGGTCCAAGCGGCCCCCAAGACAATTTGTTTATAGCCCCGGGGAGTTTTTTTCTAGCACAAGACTCCCAGGATTTGCAATGGTAAGTTGGAGAGCATAAGCAAGATTTTGTGTCCACTAGCGAGATTTCTGGCTGCCAGTAGGACATCCAGCAAGATTTTTCTAGCATGGGTGGTCGCAACCATTTGCAGTCAGAAGGCTGCTTCTCGAGTAGAAACTCTACTCAAACTCCAGCAAAAAAACTTGAGTAACTGTGCCTTCTGGTTCTACCGACACTAAGGGCCCGATGTAGGTAAATTAGATTTACCGATTCATAAATACCGAATTTTACCGATTCGGTATTCATGAATCGGTAAATCTAATGTAGGTAATTTCTCGGTAAAAATTACAGAATCGGTAGGATTCAGTATTTACCGATTCTGTAATTACAGAATCGGTATTTGTCATTGATTCCTATGGGCCTTGAAGCCCATAGGATTCAATGGCAAATACCGATTCGGTAATTACAGAATCGGTAAAATTACCGAATTACCAAGGGGGACAGGGTGTCACTTTGACACCCTGTTGCACCCCTGTTTGTGGCTTGTGTGCCATGTGACACACATACATGCCCTTAGGGCATGTATGTGTGCCACATGGCACAGGTGTACATGCCTAACAAAAAGGGGACTCAGTTGTTCCTAAGGAAAGAGTGATACGGTCAAGGGAGGAAAGAGGTAGATAAGAGGGTAGTGCTCAGTGGAGGACAACCCTGGGCATCCCATTAGTTGGAATGAATGGCCTCACACACTCTTGCAAGTGTCATGCTTCATCATCGGCCGTTGCTCCTCGTTGGACAGGCGGTGCAATGTCCAACGGGCTCACCTCTAGGAGGGGCTCTTTATCGGAGATCTTTTTTCCAACAGCCTGTGGGTGAAGTGCAAGTGAGGGGCCAGATAAGAAGTGAATAGTGTAGGTGGGTGTGTTAAAATATAGCAAGGGATACCGGAGAGCAATTTATTCTGGTGGTTCCCATGCTATAAATAAAACCAGTGGGTAGCCTATGATCGCCAGAGGTTAGGTTCTGTATCACGATCTAGGACTACAAGGCGTTCTGTGAGGTCAACATGTTTCTCGCTTCTGCAATTCTGCTGCGATTCTTCAGGACCTAAGTTATTTATACATCTATCACAAGGAAAGACCTCTAAGAGTGTCAATCTCTAAACATCATTGTTATTGTTGTACTACCTGGTTAAACCGCTCTTGCCTAGAGGAGACAAAAGGAAGAGTTACCAAAATACAAGGACAACAGTTTCCCATTCTTGACCGTGAGCACACTGTGGTTGTGTGAAGATAAGTGACTCTGTGGCTGTGACATTCTGTGAGTAGTGACCGCTAAGTATCAACTCCATTCACAAGTATCACATATCACCTATAACTTATTTACAATTAATAAAACAAAATTAAAATAAATAAAATTGGATAAAACATGATTGCAGCAGTTTTTTCAAGGTGTCTATTTAGTAAACCCGCTGGGGTTCCTTGGATACTCACCCACAGGTCAAGGAGTACAGGTGTCAACAGTACCCGGTAGGTGTGACTTCAAGGGAGAGAGCCAATAGGGGTTTAATGGCTAAGGGAAGACAGAGGCACGAATTTTCAAACCTGTCATGGACCCCTAAATGCTAAAGTGTTAGATCATTCTGCAATGGAAAATGATTTCTCTTGGAGCTTAATGTTTCACACTGTTAGTACAAGCCCTACAATGTAGGGGCCACTTTATCCACTATCCTGCTTTCACTGGTATGTAGGAAAAATAGGCATATGCATAATATCATGGCCCAAAAATGCCTCGGTATATTTGTGGTCATATTTCAATTCGGATTAAGCAATCTCAGTAAGTATGCTTAGTGTGCAGTATAAGCACAAAAGGTTCCGCTTGTGTGCGCCGCTGGCCGCATGTTAGAGTTGCGGTATTGCCCAATCCTTGAGATCGAGTGATCAGTCTCACTCGTGTTGGACGGTTACGAGGCGCCCACCTTACCTGCGGCAGCGCCCGACGCGCTCACACAGATACTGGTGTCAGGGTCACTACAACCAACTCGCTGCGCTCCCTGGGGCTGCTGTCACTACCGCGCCGCTCACTTACTTCTCAGAGCCTTGGTCCAAGCTCTTACGCCTACCCATCGCTACCGGGATCCGGATAGTGCCGGGTTCCCGGTGCATTGGTGTTTTTGTTGACTGTATGGGGCGTCACCAGCGTGACTAGTATGTCACGTGTTTGGCGGTGTTGGCGTGGTCGCCATCTTAGAGAGGGGCGATTCAAGTGCGTCCACACTTAGAAATCCAGGGTTGCCATGTAGCAGGGTATTGATATCATAACCCTCTGGCGGTGCGTGTCATACAATATGCCTAATTTCAGCAGGGTTGGTCAGCACGCTATATTTCACATTTTAGCAAGGCACTTCATGAATCATATATACACCGGCGCTGCTACGGGCGCCATCTTGGAAGGGTATAGGACCGTGCCTCTTCAGATCTATGCCCTAGTCAAGCTCGATGTATGCACAGTACTGATTTAATATCGATGTTAAGTGCACTGGAGTAAGAATTACTGGAATGGGGATTCACCCCAGTGAATGAAATGTCACGTTGTTAGGTGGAGCTAGCTCGGTCGCCATCTTGGAACGGGCAATCCGATCGCATCCACACTTCAAAATATGGGGTGGCCTTGAAGTAGGGTGTTAAAGTCATAACACTCTAGCGGTGGGGGTCACCTGATGAGCGTATTGTCCGAGTTGGTCAGCACTCTTATGTATACAGCGTGAAGCAAGGCACATCATGTCTCATGCGTAGCAAGACGCTTAAGTGGGTGCCAAAAAGGATTGGTGAAACCGGCCCTCCGAAGCCCCATGGAGCTCAATATGTACTATTCAAGGGATGGGCATAGTAGCTAGAAAGATATGGCATGTATGAGTCCAGAGAGCTTGTGGTTCAGACAACTAGACAGATAGGACATGGGATAGATACACAGGGTTGGTATGTACCCTGCCTGGGACGTGGTCCATCCATGAAATCATAGACTCCCCCACGGGATATCTTCGTTGAGTCCCCGCTTATCTGAGGATAACCTATGTACCCAACGCTGCTCTTTATGGAATAGGTCCTGTTTAGACCTGCTGTTGGGTGTTTCAAGGATGACCCACCTGATGGAGTCAGCAGTGTGGTTGTGTTCCAGGAAGTGACGGCACATCTTTGTATTGGTCTTTTTGCATCGTATATTGCTGCGATGTTCCGATATACGAATCTTGACCGGTCTGGTGGTCATGCCCACATATTGTAATTCACAGGGGCACATGATGAGATAGACACAATTGGGGGAGTTACAATTGGTATGATTGCGAATTTCCCAAGTAAATGTCTCTGTCAAGTTAATAGACTTAGTGACCTTAGTAAAGGGGCAGACGCTGCACGAACCACACGGGTAGTGTCCCTTAACTGGAGGGAGTTGCCAGAGTGTGTTCTGTCTGCGGACTATACTATGTTTAGGTCTGGTGTGAACCAAGACATCTTTTATGTTACTTGACCTTTTAAAGGCAAACCTGGGGATCTCCAGAGTCAGCTCTCCTGTATTAAGTATTTGCCAATGTTTCTTGACAATTCTTTTAATGTCATTAGAGATAGGTGTAAAGGTAGTAACACAAGTCAGAGGCATGGCCTCTTGTGAGGCTCTGATGTTAACCTCCAGGAGTGCCTCTCTGTTGTTGTTCTGTGCCCGCTTTCGTGCTTTGTAAATCTCCCTAGTGGGGTAACCTCTATCTTTCAAATTTCGTGAAAGAATACTGGACTCATTCTTGTAGTCGGTGAGGTTGGTGCAGTTGCGCCTTACCCGCAGAAATTGCCCAAAGGGGAGATTCAGTCTCAAGGCTTTAGGATGGTGGCTGGTGAAGAGTAATAGGCTATTCCTGTCCGTGGGTTTCCGATACATAGTAGTATTGATCTTGCCCCTTTCCAATCTGATGGTAAGATCCAGGAATGCTATCCTGGAATCTGAGGCAGTGATTGTGAAGGTCAGGAAGTTATTCAGGGCATTCAACCACGCGAAAAACTCCAGGTACTGGTGTGTTGTCCCTGCCCAGAGTATGAGGATGTCATCAATGAACCTCCTCCATAATATGATGTTAGAATGGTAGGGGTTCATTGGTCCATTGATGTATTGTTCCTCAAAATCAGCCATGTAGAGGCATGCCACCGAAGGAGCAAAGGTACTGCCCATGGATGTGCCCTGGGTCTGTTGGTAATACTGTCCTTTGAATTCGAAGAAGTTCTTCGTCAGGGCAAGTTCGGCACATTCCATAATGAAACAAGGTGGAGTTGCCGATGTCCATACTTCCATATTCAGAGTCCTCTCTATTACCCCGAGTGTGGCCCTCTGTGGGATATTGGTATAGAGGGCCTCCACATCAAGGGTAATGAGGAAGTCAATGTGGATGTCCTCCTGCAGGTTGTCAAGGAGGCATAGGACATCCTTGGTGTCTTGAACATAGGACGGGATTCTCTTCACTAGCGGTTGCAGGAAGTAGTCACAAAATTGTGATAGAGGCTCCAAGATCGAGCCTATCCCTGACACAATCGGGCGTCCAGGTACTGGTGTTGTCCCCTTATGAATTTTGGGGAGGGTGTAAAAGTATGGTACTTTTGGATCCTTTTTTATAAGGAATTCCGCCTCTTTTTTGGTAATCCATTCCTGGCATTCTGCAGATTCCACCAGTCCTGTGATGGTGATTTTAAGACGTGCGGTGGGGTCAGTCGGGATAGGGGTGTAGTAGCGTCTATCCCCTAGCTGTCTTAGGCACTCAACTTCATAGTCTTTAGTGTCCATTAAGACTGTGGCACCACCCTTGTCAGCCTGTTTGATCGTGATGGTTTCATCATTGCCCAGAGAGTTGAGTATTTGTTTCTCTGTATTGGACAGATTCTGGTATTTCTTACATGGTCTCAGGGCCCCGATGTCCTTGAGCACAGCTTGCTCATATGTTAGGACTTCGTTGGGTATCATGCCACTATGGGGTGTAAAAGTGGATGGATTGTGAAGACCCGAGTCAGAGCGTGTCTCGACGGGTTTACCATCAAAGAAAGCTCTCAATCTGACTTTCCGGAAGAATTTCTGAATCTCACAAGTCAGTTCAAAATTGTCTATTTTGGGAGTGGGCACAAACCCCAATCCTTTCTGGAGGACCTTTTCTTCTGGTATTGTGAGCTGGCGTGATGAAAGGTTAACCACGAGACTCACTTCCTCCCTGTCCTGCTCCTCGTTTCCACCCCTGCAGTTGGTGTGTCCTCCCACTGGACCCTCTTGTCCTGCGCGTTTCCTCGCCTGCGCCCGCGCCCTCTGCCCCAACCTCTGTCTAAAAAAGGTTGCTGGTTCAGGTGTTGCGGGGCAAACTGAGGCGGGTACGCAGGTCCAAACGGGGTCATGGGGTGTTGAAACTGTGGGAATTGCCACATTGGAGGGCCTTGGTAGGGGGGGGGGTTGGTAGTAGGGTTGTCCCCGTCTCCCTCCTCTATTGCCTCGCCGGGGTCTGGGTTGCCACTCATCTCCACTAGAGTTGTCCTCGTTGTTAGAACCTCGCTTTGAAGAGGAGGCACTTGAGTCTGAGAGATACCCTGTCCCTGTAGGGACAAAGTCGTCTTTGAGATAAGGATAGACTTTCTCTTTGGAGAATCGCTCAATATCCTTTTGTAATTTTGCCACTTTTTGTTTCATTAAGAAATCTTTATGTTCAGTGATTTCTTTATTGAGCTCTGTCAACTTAGTCTTAAAACCGGTGTTCTGTCCAGAGTTTTTAAGGGCGCTCTCTGCTGCCTGGATTTTAGTCAGGAGCTCATCAGCCAGGCGTTTGGCTGTGTTCACCAGCAGAATCAGTAAATCATGTGTACATTTCCAAGAAATGAGAGACCATTCTATTTTAAATTGGCCGTCCTCCCAGAAAATTCGGGGGAAGTTCTTGACTATGAGGCCGTTAGGTGCTATTTTAGCCTTAAAGTATTCGGCCATTAATGCGCCATGTAGAGTGATTCTGACCCACTCTCTTTTCATATCAGAGAGTGCTTTCCAGTCTGTGGAGTTGCTCCCTGTAGCGATTTCTAAGTCCATGCCTAGCATAGATGGAAGCCTATGAATAGCTGCTGCATCATCATCACCAAAACTAAGACCTTGTCCGTCCATATTGGGATGGTATGGAGTTTACTGGTGAAAATGAAAGAAAAGATCAAAAGGGGATAATACTCAATGGTATATCAACCCGGTCCGTGATATATTGATCAGGGACTCAAAAAGAGGAGGGGGATAGAGGAATACTTACCCACCAAACAATATATACCCACGGTGGTTAGCCGTGCAAGATATGTAACAAGGAGGGGTAACGAGGGTTGGATCAAATGTTGACCCTAAGGCTCAATTTACCATTCCAAGAAAATAGAATGGAAGGTCCAACCTGAGTCAGAGCCCAGAATTGCAATGCCTAACAAAAAGGGGACTCAGTTGTTCCTAAGGAAAGAGTGATACGGTCAAGGGAGGAAAGAGGTAGATAAGAGGGTAGTGCTCAGTGGAGGACAACCCTGGGCATCCCATTAGTTGGAATGAATGGCCTCACACACTCTTGCAAGTGTCATGCTTCATCATCGGCCGTTGCTCCTCGTTGGACAGGCGGTGCAATGTCCAACGGGCTCACCTCTAGGAGGGGCTCTTTATCGGAGATCTTTTTTCCAACAGCCTGTGGGTGAAGTGCAAGTGAGGGGCCAGATAAGAAGTGAATAGTGTAGGTGGGTGTGTTAAAATATAGCAAGGGATACCGGAGAGCAATTTATTCTGGTGGTTCCCATGCTATAAATAAAACCAGTGGGTAGCCTATGATCGCCAGAGGTTAGGTTCTGTATCACGATCTAGGACTACAAGGCGTTCTGTGAGGTCAACATGTTTCTCGCTTCTGCAATTCTGCTGCGATTCTTCAGGACCTAAGTTATTTATACATCTATCACAAGGAAAGACCTCTAAGAGTGTCAATCTCTAAACATCATTGTTATTGTTGTACTACCTGGTTAAACCGCTCTTGCCTAGAGGAGACAAAAGGAAGAGTTACCAAAATACAAGGACAACAGTTTCCCATTCTTGACCGTGAGCACACTGTGGTTGTGTGAAGATAAGTGACTCTGTGGCTGTGACATTCTGTGAGTAGTGACCGCTAAGTATCAACTCCATTCACAAGTATCACATATCACCTATAACTTATTTACAATTAATAAAACAAAATTAAAATAAATAAAATTGGATAAAACATGATTGCAGCAGTTTTTTCAAGGTGTCTATTTAGTAAACCCGCTGGGGTTCCTTGGATACTCACCCACAGGTCAAGGAGTACAGGTGTCAACAGTACCCGGTAGGTGTGACTTCAAGGGAGAGAGCCAATAGGGGTTTAATGGCTAAGGGAAGACAGAGGCACGAATTTTCAAACCTGTCATGGACCCCTAAATGCTAAAGTGTTAGATCATTCTGCAATAGAAAATGATTTCTCTTGGAGCTTAATGTTTCACACTGTTAGTACAAGCCCTACAATGTAGGGGCCACTTTATCCACTATCCTGCTTTCACTGGTATGTAGGAAAAATAGGCATATGCATAATATCATGGCCCAAAAATGCCTCGGTATATTTGTGGTCATATTTCAATTCGGATTAAGCAATCTCAGTAAGTATGCTTAGTGTGCAGTATAAGCACAAAAGGTTCCGCTTGTGTGCGCCGCTGGCCGCATGTTAGAGTTGCGGTATTGCCCAATCCTTGAGATCGAGTGATCAGTCTCACTCGTGTTGGACGGTTACGAGGCGCCCACCTTACCTGCGGCAGCGCCCGACGCGCTCACACAGATACTGGTGTCAGGGTCACTACAACCAACTCGCTGCGCTCCCTGGGGCTGCTGTCACTACCGCGCCGCTCACTTACTTCTCAGAGCCTTGGTCCAAGCTCTTACGCCTACCCATCGCTACCGGGATCCGGATAGTGCCGGGTTCCCGGTGCATTGGTGTTTTTGTTGACTGTATGGGGCGTCACCAGCGTGACTAGTATGTCACGTGTTTGGCGGTGTTGGCGTGGTCGCCATCTTAGAGAGGGGCGATTCAAGTGCGTCCACACTTAGAAATCCAGGGTTGCCATGTAGCAGGGTATTGATATCATAACCCTCTGGCGGTGCGTGTCATACAATATGCCTAATTTCAGCAGGGTTGGTCAGCACGCTATATTTCACATTTTAGCAAGGCACTTCATGAATCATATATACACCGGCGCTGCTACGGGCGCCATCTTGGAAGGGTATAGGACCGTGCCTCTTCAGATCTATGCCCTAGTCAAGCTCGATGTATGCACAGTACTGATTTAATATCGATGTTAAGTGCACTGGAGTAAGAATTACTGGAATGGGGATTCACCCCAGTGAATGAAATGTCACGTTGTTAGGTGGAGCTAGCTCGGTCGCCATCTTGGAACGGGCAATCCGATCGCATCCACACTTCAAAATATGGGGTGGCCTTGAAGTAGGGTGTTAAAGTCATAACACTCTAGCGGTGGGGGTCACCTGATGAGCGTATTGTCCGAGTTGGTCAGCACTCTTATGTATACAGCGTGAAGCAAGGCACATCATGTCTCATGCGTAGCAAGACGCTTAAGTGGGTGCCAAAAAGGATTGGTGAAACCGGCCCTCCGAAGCCCCATGGAGCTCAATATGTACTATTCAAGGGATGGGCATAGTAGCTAGAAAGATATGGCATGTATGAGTCCAGAGAGCTTGTGGTTCAGACAACTAGACAGATAGGACATGGGATAGATACACAGGGTTGGTATGTACCCTGCCTGGGACGTGGTCCATCCATGAAATCATAGACTCCCCCACGGGATATCTTCGTTGAGTCCCCGCTTATCTGAGGATAACCTATGTACCCAACGCTGCTCTTTATGGAATAGGTCCTGTTTAGACCTGCTGTTGGGTGTTTCAAGGATGACCCACCTGATGGAGTCAGCAGTGTGGTTGTGTTCCAGGAAGTGACGGCACATCTTTGTATTGGTCTTTTTGCATCGTATATTGCTGCGATGTTCCGATATACGAATCTTGACCGGTCTGGTGGTCATGCCCACATATTGTAATTCACAGGGGCACATGATGAGATAGACACAATTGGGGGAGTTACAATTGGTATGATTGCGAATTTCCCAAGTAAATGTCTCTGTCAAGTTAATAGACTTAGTGACCTTAGTAAAGGGGCAGACGCTGCACGAACCACACGGGTAGTGTCCCTTAACTGGAGGGAGTTGCCAGAGTGTGTTCTGTCTGCGGACTATACTATGTTTAGGTCTGGTGTGGACCAAGACATCTTTTATGTTACTTGACCTTTTAAAGGCAAACCTGGGGATCTCCAGAGTCAGCTCTCCTGTATTAAGTATTTGCCAATGTTTCTTGACAATTCTTTTAATGTCATTAGAGATAGGTGTAAAGGTAGTAACACAAGTCAGAGGCATGGCCTCTTGTGAGGCTCTGATGTTAACCTCCAGGAGTGCCTCTCTGTTGTTGTTCTGTGCCCGCTTTCGTGCTTTGTAAATCTCCCTAGTGGGGTAACCTCTATCTTTCAAATTTCGTGAAAGAATACTGGACTCATTCTTGTAGTCGGTGAGGTTGGTGCAGTTGCGCCTTACCCGCAGAAATTGCCCAAAGGGGAGATTCAGTCTCAAGGCTTTAGGATGGTGGCTGGTGAAGAGTAATAGGCTATTCCTGTCCGTGGGTTTCCGATACATAGTAGTATTGATCTTGCCCCTTTCCAATCTGATGGTAAGATCCAGGAATGCTATCCTGGAGTCTGAGGCAGTGATTGTGAAGGTCAGGAAGTTATTCAGGGCATTCAACCACGCGAAAAACTCCAGGTACTGGTGTGTTGTCCCTGCCCAGAGTATGAGGATGTCATCAATGAACCTCCTCCATAATATGATGTTAGAATGGTAGGGGTTCATTGGTCCATTGATGTATTGTTCCTCAAAATCAGCCATGTAGAGGCATGCCACCGAAGGAGCAAAGGTACTGCCCATGGATGTGCCCTGGGTCTGTTGGTAATACTGTCCTTTGAATTCGAAGAAGTTCTTCGTCAGGGCAAGTTCGGCACATTCCATAATGAAACAAGGTGGAGTTGCCGATGTCCATACTTCCATATTCAGATGTGCATTTACACTAGAATTTGTTATTTACCATGCAATAGTATTACATGGTAAATAACGAATCGGTAATGACCTGTGGCACTGTTTTCAGTGCCACCTACATCTGTATTTACCGATTCGGTAACTTTACAGAATCGGTAAATTTACCGAATCGGTAAATATACCGATTCTGTATATGTTAAGGCCCCTACATCTCCATTAGCAAATACCGGTCGGTAACGGTCGAAATCGGCCGTTACCGATCGGTATTTGCCGACCTACATCTGGCCCTAAATCACAACATGAGCACTGTGAAGTGTATATTTCCACGTGTTGACGGAACTCCGTGGATTCTCGTGGGATTTTTATGTAACTCCATGGAATTCCACAGTCAAATTCTAAGTTAGACAGCGGAAGCATTCCTTAGTTGTGTACATTAGCAACATCATGATGTAAAAAACAAAATTAGGCAACAGCATTCTTGCAGCCAATCTTAAACCCTTCTTGACTTTAGAAGTGTATCCTGATCCATAAGGCAGCCATACTTTCTCCTAAACGGATTTTCCCCTTTTGGTGCTTGCCTGTGTAGAACTGAAAGAACACAAAGGTTTGGCACAAGATCAGTTGTGAGAGAAACATACATCCTGATAGCAGAAACAGCTGATAATGCTGGTTTCTTAGCCACTGAATCAGCAAGCATTTCCACAAAACACTTTTCTTGCAATGACTGATGGGCAGAATATTTTGCAAAAGCTATTTCAGAAGCTGCAAAGCATCAAGCAAATTCTTTAAATATGTGCCATTCTTAATCAGTCTTACTACAAATGTTAGGAAACCTCTCTGTAGCCAAGCTAGCAGAAAAATGTTCTCAGCAAGCATAAGAGCCGGCAAGAATTGATGGAGTCCCCGGAGGGGCCCTCTGGCAGCAGGCTCAGGGAGTCACAGAGGGGCCTCAGCAGCACAAAAAAGATGGAGGCCCACATCACAGGAGATGCAGTGAGGATGTTGCTTTTGATGCTGAGTGATTCTTGTGGCTGAGGCTTCTTGGAGCTTAAATATCTCTGGACTGGCGAGTCTACAAGCCTTGGCAACGGCAAACAGACGATGTGCACAGGGGTTCTGTTCCAGCAACTCCACCAGTGATTGCAGCCTTCCAAATTGCACAAGAGACAGGTCAAGTCCTCAAGAGAGTTACCAAACTACCACCTGGGAGAGTTCATAGGACAGCAGGACCCACAGGCAGGTTGTCGTCATTGAGGTGCCTTTGACTGCAGGGGAGTGACTCCTTCACTCCAAGAGAGATCCCTTCTTACTGTTCCTGGTGCATACAGAGTCCTTGTGACCATGGAGGATGCATGGTCATGGAGGTGAGAGAGCACAAATCTGAAAAAATGTATAAGTACACCATATTTACAAGCACGTAGTGTTAGTTTAAATTTTATTGCACACGAGTGTCATATTCATAGAGTGAACTTATATAAGAGTGTTTAGCTAGCATAGAGGTACTTATAGCAGTATGGAAACTAATGTAGAAATGTTAGAATGATGTGAAACTTCACGTTTCTCATGTTAAGTGATTGTGTGTAAAGGAAATGAAACCTAGCAAACCAATGAGAATGTGTAGGCCGCAGGGCAATTCACAGTAAAGATAAAGTGCTGCTGAACTGATGTGAGACGTGGTTAACATTGTTTTTAGAAGTATTTAATCATATAATTGAAATATATGTTTTATATAGATGTGTTGCATTGTACTATAGTAATACGTGTTAGTTAAAATACTGTTTAAACCAAAGAAAGGAAATGTTTTAGAAGGCAGAGACCCGCTTTATGTAAATCAACTAGGCCTGAAAAGACCAAGTCATTCTCTTTGATCTAAAATGTGCTCGTTAGGGGAAAGTTGTGCTAGGCACTAACTGAGAATCCTTACACATGTTTTATGGTCCGAGATATGCTGGAGATTGGAATTTGAGGCCCACAGTGTATGTGTCTGTCGCAGGTGCGAGGAGCCCTAATCAGTACTATGATGAACGGTTCCTTTGTTCAAGAGAGCCAGGCGCAGGCCTGGAGGAGTCTTCAGGAATTTTAGGGGGTACTGTCTCGCTGAAGAAGAAGCCTGGGAAGCAAGGTCAACTTTAATGAAGAGTCCCGAGGAGCACCAGTACGGAGTTTGCCGCTCAAAACTGCACCACGTGAGAGGCGTCTACAGGGGCGTTCCATTTGGAAATGTGATTTTGTATTAGGGATAGCACCCCGGGGTGGAGTTAGGGCAGATGATCTGAGAAGCCTTAGAGAGCGGATGGGTAGGCAGATAGAGAACTGAAAGAAACCAACTTGGTTCAGAGACTAGGAGAAGTGTGTGATCTTCTTTGGAAGTCACCACTGCTGACACCTTTTTAGGTAAAAATCTTGTTAAGTAGGGATGTCACTTAGTCTAGTGTATGGACAGACTAACTTATATTTTTCTTTTCTGTAAATGACTCTCAAGTTGCAACTCACAGCGATTCTTGCAACACTCATGTTCTTTGAGCTATTTTTGATAATTTCCTTTTGCCGATTGAGAATATTCAGAGAGTACCTTTTTGTACTAATACCTGTATACCTTTTGAATCTTATTCTGAGATGTTTGTATCTCCAGATACTTTTGACTTTGAATTAAAACTTTTTAACCTTTCCCAGTGGTAAGTGGTTCTTTAAGTGGTTTAAGTTCCTAATTGACTAACCTAGTAGTAGATTGTCTTTTACTCAATGACAGGTACCAACGATTCAGTTGACATGATTAGGGATCTGGTAAGGTAACTAGAGACCAGAAACCCCGCGTTAACAGTTGGTAGCAGTGTAGGAGGGTTATCTTCTTGAAGAAGGTAATCTAGACTAGGTTAGCTTACCCCAAGGCCCCTAGAGCTAGACATCGAGAGATGAGCAGCGGAAGAATCGCGTGCCGAAGAGGGTGCTGACGGTGCGAGAAAAGCAGCAGTATCGGAGGAGAGTGAGTATAACAAGGGTCATGCGTGAACAGATTGCGGTGTTTTGTGTTGTATTTGTATTGTAATGTCTTGCGGAGTTGAATGCCTGTAGCGTGATTGTGAGAAGGTTGTGAGCGCGCGCAACCTGGTAAAATCTTAAGTTCGGGGTAGAGCTTAAGTGGTTCGGGTGTATCGAACATCCAGAGTAATTGTCGACCAGAGTAAGGAGGTCATGAGGTACCATTGACCGCCGCAGAACCGAGATAGGGGGAGTGCAAGAGTGAGTGTGGGAGTAACGGACGCTGGTCGAAAGTTACTGTGTGTAAGTAACCTATCAGAGAAGGCGATTGTCTGGACGTAAACGGAAAGACATTTCGCCAGTTAAGGTGACAATTACAGATTGACTGTGGGCGTACAGTCAAAGAAAAGTGATCGCTTGGACAGAAGTAATCATTTTTCGAAGTATGAATGGGACGCATGCATAAACGCGGAGACGAGCTGAAAAAGGAGGGGAACTGCTGCGCAGGGCGACGAGTGACGTCGGCAAGAGCCGCGCTGAGATAGGGTGGATAGTGAAGAGCCGCGACGCGATAGGATGGTTGGTGTGACGTCGGCAAGAGCCGCGACGGGATTGGGCGGCTGGTGCTACGTCAGTGAGAAGTCGCGCTCTGATAGGCCAGTTAGCGAAGAACAGTGCGGAGATTGGTGGATTGTCATCAGGAAGTAAACAAACCGGAGGAAACAGAAACTAGTAGATTGAAAATGAAGTGTTTTAAATGTTTGAAGGATATTTTTAAAAGAAAAAGGAGAGAGTCTTTTTATGGGCAAGAGGCACCGCCAGAGGGTACACCAGCTCATTATATGGCAGCGAATGTTGGGCTGCACACTATATTATGGATTGGGGATTGGAACAAGCTTACGGAAGGGGATGAGGAAATGTCGTTCCCAAAGTATGGGACGTTTAAGTTAGAGGTGTTACATCGGCTAAAAGCAACCATGTCCGCATTGAAACCCCCGCCTAGACCGACCCAGTTTGAGGCCCTTAACGCATGGATTAGGGCGGCGCACGACAGGAATCTGAATAGGCGTCAAGAAAGGCTGACGCGATCGGTAAGAGCAGTGCGAGATTCCAAATGGGATGAGGACGCCAAGAGATGGAGGGTACAGGCTATTGAGGTGGATAAGTTGTACCCAGTGAGAGAGGTGGCAGGTGAAAAGACACTCATGGAAGAAGATGAGGAGAGCGACTCGGAGGACAACTTGATAAATAGATTACTGATGGATAGACCGCCTCCGAGAGTTGGGGAGATTGAAAGTAGAGGACTCGCAAGGGAAGATGGGGCTGCCATAGAGGGGTATGTACCACTTCCTATATCGGAATGGACACCTATCAAAGGTGGGGAGACACCTCAACATAGTACAGCACAGAGTGTAGTCGGAAGGTTTGTGGTACAGAAAGCGCCAACCGCAGAGAGGGCTGAACCTTGCAGATTGCCAGATGCTCTCCAAGTACCCGTTACCAAAGGACCCATAGTATCGATTTACAACCCAGAGAATGGGAGAGAGGAAGAACAGATACGGTTAGACAGAGAAAGGGTTGAGATGGAAAGGAGGAATAACACGACAAATGCCTGGAAGCAATTGCCAGGACCGGTAACGTGGAACACCCCATTCGAACCGACAGTGAGCCCCGCAACAGAGCAGGGGGGTCAAAGAGGACCGATGGACCTAAGGGGACCACGTCCGAAATCCTTTAAAGAGTTAAGAGTTGACTTGAGAGAATGGGATGGGTCCGCAGAAACGCAGAGCAATAGGTCAAGAGCAGAAGCTGAGTGGGGAAATCGAGGCAATGGGACAGTATCTCACTGCGGGGCTAGCGAAAGCAGTCAGGGACGTGAGGGTCAAAGCCAGGAGAACAGAGGAGTAATACGTCCTAATGATGGGAGGGACCAGCAGGAGCAAGATGGTAGAAGCATGGAGTGTGAAGAGATGTCTCGGCTCTTTGAAAAGGGTGGAGACCAAATGGTACTAGCATACAGAGATAGGTTTAGGTGCACTCATCACGCGCCAGGGGAGAATGTGCAACACTGGAATAGGGGGAACAATGAAAGATCTTGCCATACATCGGGTGATCAGAGGTCACAGACCAATTGTGAAGAAAGGGGGAGTAATGGAATGTCTTACCATGAACCCAGAGAATCCAGGCATGAAGGGGAAGGTGGGACTATAAGGCACAATGGAGTGTTTCATCATCCACCCAGAGAGGACGGAACAGCATGGGACCTGGAGGGGTGGGAGCATGGGAGGACTCCACGTAACTCACCTGAGCCCAGACGTAGGACTCGGAGCTGGGATGGGAAAGATGTGAATGGACCCCCTAGAGCTAGCGTACTGAAAGCTACAATAAAGGCGAAAAGACTTGATGTCACCAGTTTGAAATCTGATTTGGATGAGATTATAGATGGTACGTTGCCATTAGAAAGGATTGAGTTATACGAGCAAGATGAGCTGCTGTTCATAGCAAAGGATGTTACTCGGAAGGCAAGAGCAACTCATGAGAAACTGTCTGAATTGGCAGACAGGTATACGGTAGATTTGTCCAGAACAAAGACCCTACAGAGTAACCATAGGTTACAATACTCAGATCAGGATTTAGATGAAAAAAGGACAACCGGATTGAAAACACACATAAGGGAACTGATAGCAGGAATAAGAGCGTGGAGGGATCTGGACAAATGGGAAGAGAGGTGGTCCAAAAGGGGCACTGTCAGACGGAGCATGAGTGTGATGTCTCCGGAAGGAAGGGTAATGCAGATGGAGGCATTCCCTTTGAGAGAAATATCAAATGGGAATTATGTACATGTGCCCTGGAGTAGAGGAGATTTAGCTGCATTTACCAACTCATTTCCGAAGTTAAGGGACAATCCAGTAGAGTGGTATAAGCAGGTAGAAAGGTTTGTAAAGATCTCGAAAGTATTGTGGATTGATTTGAACACTTTGTTTGACATTGTGGTCCCATCTGACTTGTGGACATCGTGCAAGACTAGTGTTGAATGGCCAACTACTGAACCAGTGAGGGATGCTCAGACAAATGGACCGTCTGAAATTGTCATGCAAAAGTATGAAAGGGTAATAGCTTGGCTGAAAGATAAGGTACCACCCCAGGACATAGATTGGGTAAAAATAGACCGAACAAGACAAGAACCAAAGGAGACAGTTCATGAGTTCTATGAAAGGTTGTTGAAAACATTCAAACAATACAGTGGACTCGATGTAATGGATCCCAAAGATATAGGACAGTTTGTATCAAAGTTTGTTTTGGGGTTGAGACCTGATATTTGTTTGATGATTCAGCAACATTTAATTTGTTGGCAAAACAAACCACTAGATGAAATTTTAAGGTATGCCAGATACTGTAGCGATGAGATAGATTCCAAGACAAAGAAAATGAAGGAGAAGCTGATGGTGGTACAGATGCAGTCAGCCGGAAAGGGCGGACAGCAGAAACAGGGAACGGGGACAATGGGACGGAAGTCGAATGGTCAGAACAAGGATAGTGAAGAAAGTCAGAGACCTAGAATAGATTTTGCCACTTTAAAGAAAACGACAAAGTGCCACCAGTGTCACCAGGTGGGACATTGGAGACGCGAGTGTCCCTTTAACCCTGAAAGTGGAGAACTAGAATTAGAACAGGAAGTTCAGGAGGTTCCAGTTCAAAGGGCGACAGTCCCAGGAAGCAAGGTGGTCAAAGGGGGGACTTCGGCTCCACGAGCTCAGTTTCCACAGCCACCAAAGATCGCGACAGGGGGAAAAGTCTATAAACAAATGCCTCTTTTTATTGAAGAAGAAAAATGTTATTATATTGACCCAATGACCGGTCAACGTGTGAACAGAGAAGAGGACTGTACCCTCGGGGCAGTTCTAGAAGTAGATCAGAGAGGGCCATTTGTTGAGGCAGAGGTAGCAGGGTGCCCGATGACATTCTTGGTGGATACTGGAGCTACTCGATCAACTCTGAGATCAGCAGTGGTTCCTGACCTACCAATGTCGGGGGAAACAATTCAGGTGGTTGGAGTCGCAAATAGAAGAACGACTAGTCCTTTGACAGAACCAGTGTCAGTGAAAATAGGGAATTAATCAAATGAACATCAGTTTGTGGTATGTGATTCTAGTCCTGTATGTCTGTTAGGGAGGGATTTGTTGTGCAAATTGAATTGCACCATATACTGCACCCCTCAGGGTGTGGAGGTACAGACCGCAGATGATGATGCTACCTTTAAGATTGCCAATGAGAGAACATGTATAGAACTGTATCCTACTCTGACTGTGGAAGACCTTCCTTGTGACCTAAGAGATGCTGTCTCAGCTGAAGTATGGGATTTTACTGGGGAAGAGATAGGACTGATCAAAGGGGTGGAACCAGTGAAGATCATGATAAAACCAAACGCTGAATTTCCAAGAACGCCTCAGTATAAACTGTCCCAGGAAACGATTGCAGGAATAAAACCTGTGATTGATTCAATAATTCAACAGGGAATACTGAAAGAAATCGTGGGTAGTCCATGTAACTCCCCGATTATGGGTTTGCAGAAACCTAGTGGGAAGTTCAGAATAGTTCAGGACCTTCGAAAGATTAACAACATAGTTGTTTCATGTTGTCCAGTGGTACCGAATCCATCAGTGATACTGTTTCAAATACCATTCCAAGCTGAGTGGTTTACAGTGATAGACCTTTGTCAAGCCTTCTTTTCCATTCCATTAGATGAGGACAGTCAGTATCTTTTCGCATTTAAAATGGAAGATCGCGCCTTAACATGGTGTCGATCCCACAAGGGTTCACAGATAGCCCTTCGATCTTCAGTCAGCTGTTGAAGAAGAACCTTGAAAGTCTGGTATTGCCACAGAACTCGGTTCTGGTCCAGTACATAGACGACCTACTTGTTGCGTCAGAAACAGAGGAAGCTTGTAAGGAAGACACCATTGCTTTACTGAATCATTTAGCTGAGAATGGACATAAGGTATCTCCGAACAAATTACAGTACTGTCTGACAGAAGTACAGTATCTGGGTCACTGAATAGAGAAGGGGAAGCGCAAGGTGTCTCCAGACAGGATAGAGGCCATCATGAAAATGAATGCGCCAACGACACAGAGAGAAGTTAGGATGTTCTTAGGAATGGTTGGTTACTGCCGACAGTGGATAGCTAACTTTTCACTGAAAGCAAAACCTTTACAGAAACTGACGCACAAGGAGGTGAGTGATCCGGTACCATGGGACAACGAGTGCCTAATGGCGTTCCTACAACTGAGAGAGGATTTGTGTCGTGCTCCGGCTTTGGGAATGCCAGATTATGAGAAGACTTTCTCATTATACTGCTGTGAAAGAGAAGGATGTGCGTTATCAGTGTTGGCGCAAGTACACGGAAATGCCCGTAGACCAGTTGCATATTTTTCGGCTACATTAGATCCGGTAGCCGCAGCGTTGCCCGGATGTCTCAAATCCGTTGCTGCAACAGGTGTCAGCATTGAGAGGTGTGAGAACATAGTAATGGGACATCAATTAGTGGTGTATGTACCGCATTCGGTAGAATTGTTAATGACAAGGACCAAGACGCAGCACTTGACCAATAGTAGGCTCACGCGCTATGAGCAAGTTATTCTTGCTGCAGAGAACGTGACCCTTAAGAGGTGCTCGGTCTTGAATCCTGCTACATTGATGCCACTTCCTAATGATATAGAAGGCGAAGAATGTGAAGATCACGATTGCCTAGATGTGACTGAACTATGCACGAAGCCCAGACCAGATATTGTGGATGAGCCATTGATCGACCCGGATGAAATTTACTTTGTCGATGGCTCATGCTTAAGAGACGATACTGGTCGGTTGAGAGCAGCTTATGCTGTTTGCACCATTACTGGAGTTGTGGAAGCCGCTTGCCTGGAAGGAGTACACTCCGCTCAGGTAGCAGAAATCATTGCATTGACACCTGCCTGTATAGCAGGTAGCAAAAAGAGAGTCACCATCTATACCGATAGCCAATATGGTTTTGGTGTAGTTCATGATTTCGGGCAATTGTGGTCTCAGAGGGGTTACATGACCTCCTCTGGTTCGCCAATCAGAAATGGGGAATTTGTACGACTGCTGTTAGAAGCATTGCAAGGTCCAGCTGAAATTGCAGTGGTCAAGTGTATAGCTCACACTAAAAATACAGATTTTGTGTCACAAGGAAACAGATATGCAGATGAAGTTGCCCGCTATTGTGCGGAGCAAGGGTATACTCTCACGGAGATGGAAGTAGGCGGGGCAAAGGAAAAAACAGAAGTCAATATGATGTTAGAGACCGTAGATACATGGGAAGATCTGAAACAAATGCAAGAAAATGCACCTGAGTCAGAGAAAAGGTCCTGGGAAGCAGCAGGTTGTGTGAGAAGTGAAATGGATTTTTGGGTTTCAGCAGATGGAAGAGCAGTGTTACCAGAGGAATTAGTGAGTCCAATGGCATGACAAATACATGGTCCAACACACTTAGGAAGGGATGCCATGCTGAGAGTATTTAGGCAAACTTGGTATTGCCCAAAGTTCAGGATTGCAGCAGAAGCAGTCTGTAGGAGATGTGTCACATGTCAGCAACTGAATGTAGGGAAAAGAACACCAGTTACCATGAGTCACATTGGAAGGTCTGGGGGGCCTTTCAACAGAATGCAATTAGATTTCATTGAAATGCCTAGAGTCAACCGCCTTAGGTATGTGTTGGTGGTCGTATGCATATTTTCCAGGTGGGTCGAGGCATACCCTACACGTAGGTGCGATACACTCACCGTAGCAAAACTGTTACTTAGAGAATTGATCCCGCGCTACGGGGTGCCAGGCTCTCTGGAATCTGATCGAGGAACACATTTTAACAGTGAAATTGTGAAGATGCTCTGTGCCGCATTGAACATTGATCAGAAGTTGCACTGTAGCTATCGACCAGAGGCTTCAGGAATTGTGGAGCAGATAAATGGGACACTAAAGTGTCGAATTGCCAAAGTGTGTTCTTCAACTTCCTTGAGTTGGCCAGATGCTTTGCCTTTAGTGTTGATGAGCATGCGCAGCACACCCGACCGGAGGACAGGTCTCTCTCCACACGAGGTGCTGATGGGGAGGGCAATGAGGCTTCCTTCTGTACCAACTGCGACACTATTAAACATTACAGATGACCTGATCCTGGATTACTGCAAAGGACTGTCTGACGCCATTCATTCTGTGTCCTTCCAGGTGCAGGCTGCTGAGGTCCCATCTTCAAGAGAGTTGTGTCATGACCTGTGCCCAGGAGAATGGGTGCTGGTGAAGAAACACGTCCGGAAAAACTGCCTAGATGTGCGCTGGAGAGGACCTTTTCAGGTCATACTGACCATGAATACGGCTGTCAAGTGTGGAGGCCTGCCGAATTGGATACACGCTTCCCACACCCGAAGAGTTCCAGCACCCCTGGAAGAAACAGCTCCTCTCACGGATGAGAATCCAGCTGAAGATGGTGAACCATTAGAGGGGATCAGTCAAGCCGTGGGGGTGTCTGAAGAAGTTGGGAGCGTTGCAGATCCAGAAGAAGAAGGGCAAGGCGGTAGCGAAACTGAAGCTGCAACAGAAGGAGAGAGCTGTTGTGAATGTGACTTGGAAACAGATCAGGAACAGAGTGATCAGGAACCGAGCAAGAGGGAAAGCAATAGGAGAACAAGAAGTGGGGCAGCTACTTGGCCTGAAAGAAGAAGGAGGCCGAGCCTGAAGCTAGCTCGAGAAGAAACTCTTGCTCCTATATCCGAAGATTCGGATCTGGAAGAAGGTGTATCGGACCAAGAGCAGGAGGGTCTAAGGAGATCAAGGAGAGTACGAGTGCCTAGCAGAAGATACTCTACACCTGAGTGGACCTACCTCGCTGCAGATGTCCGAGGGACGCAGAGCTGGGAGGGTGAGGGAAGTGACCCTGACCAGAACTGACCCAATCATCACAGTGGAAGTAAGATTCCTGTTGCCAGGATTGGAGGTCGAAAGACTGCTGACACTCAACATCGTCTATCCTCCTCTCCTGAGCGGAATAATAAAATTGATATTTGAGACTGTTGAGTTTCCGTGTTGCTGTTCAAGGTGTCCAATACTGGAGGGAGTCCTTCTCCGTATGGAAATATTTGAGCTAGTGGTGGAACTTCTGGGAACACGCATAGTTTCAGATTGCTAAAAAGACTTTGATAAAGAACATTTGTTAATACAGATCAAAAGGATAACCTAGTGCCAAATGTAAGAAGACAGAAACTATGGACTTCCATTTTAGTGGATGGAGAAGGGCTAGAGTTGTCTATTGCTACAGAACTTAATGACTGTTCTTGCGGGAGAGAATTGTCAGCTTCCAAGTGTGGTTCAAAGAAAGACATTGTGGTTCAAATGAAGGGAGTCTTTGTGCAAAGCAAAAAGGACATTAAGAAGAAGTAAGGGACTTTGCTGAGAACGACAAACAGAGCTACACTGTTTGAGATCATGGAGACTGGCAACCCGAACCGCAGGGCAAAATGCATAGTAGGCACACTTTTAGTGGTAGTGATTTCTCTTATAGTTTTAGTAGTTACTATATCATATATAGTTGGACATGAGAACGAAACAAAGACAAGATCAGAAACAAAGAAAGCATCAACACAAAAGCCTACCACTGTTGCTGGGGTAAAAGGAGAAAACACTGAGAAAGAAAAGGCTTTGCTAGATGCTGAGATCAAAAGATTACATGTTGACGAATCACAGGGGAACTTTAGGTCAAATGCTTATGCCAAGTTGCTCTACGAATACATTGATGTCATGGAGGCGAAGAATTGCTACGTTTGTATGCAATTACCAGCTTCTGTGGATGAGGGTATCAGATACCATCATCTTCCATTGACGTATGGAATCACATGTAGTTTGTTGTTGAGCATATTCTATGGACGAGATGGGTTCGAGTATTATTTCTCAAATTTTGACTCGACATTGCCAGAGGTCCCAAATTATAAGCATCTGAATAAGTGGGACTATTACAAGTGCGAGGACAGGTTACAGAAATTTTTCATTCCATGGAAAACGTTAGATACCTCACATGCCCGAAGAAATAATCTGACTTGTCAAGTGTCAGAAATTGAGAAAAAGTTTATAGGGCAGGTGGATACTAGATATAGGAGGCAAAAGATTCTAAAAGCTTCAGGACAATGGGAAACAGACTGGACCAAGGAAGAAAGGATACATCAAAGAAAGGGTAGCCTTGGTCCAATTGCTTTAGACAAGGAGAAACGGGGGAAACTGTGCATTCACAGAAGTTACTCCTATTATGAGAATATGTTTGTAGGTCAAGTCAGTTGTGAACATGCTTTCCAATTGGAGTACTACTCCAAAGACTTTTTGAAGGAGATGCAAGCAATTCCAAATGTATATTTTGTATGTGGAAGAAATGCATATGTGAAGTTACCAGATAATTGGTACGGATCATGCTATTTAGCAATTGTCTTCCCCAAAATATACCATGTTGAGAATTTAGAAACGACAAAGAGAGGAATACCAACAAGAGGGAGAAGAGATCTAGGTGCTGAAGAGGTAGTTGGGGATGTATTCGGTGCTGCATTCCCTCTCTTGGGATTGATACTGAATGACATAAAAATTAGAAGATTGGCTACAGTCGTAGATAGGTTATCTGCCAGTACTGCTAGATCCTTAATGCTGGTGGAGGGAGAGATGCAATCGATAAGAGCAATGGTTCTTCAGAACCGACTTGCTTTAGATGTTCTGTTAGCCAAGGAGGGCGGAGTCTGTAAGGCTTTGAAGGTCCAGGAATGTTGCACTTACATTCCAGACAATTCAAAACCTTTAGAGAAGTACATACAAAATATTACTGCGATTCATCATGAGATTGAGGATCTGACAAAGATAAATGTATGGGAAAAAGTAGGTCAAGGAATGGGTAAAGTTGGAGGCTGGTTTTCCAATTTAGGAAAGGGTATCATTTGGTACATATTGAAACCCATCATCATAATTGTGATTTGTGTAATCACTTTGTGGGGATTGGTGCGACTGTACCAATGGTATAGAGCAAGCAGGTTGCAGAGATCCATGAGGGAACAGGAGAAAAGACTGACTGCGATGCAGGATACACAATATAAGAGTCTGAAGGCTCTAGAGACAATGAAACGAGGGGGTATTGCAACAACTTCAGTCTGAAAGATCCTACATTTTAGAGATTGTGTTTTGATGGTGATGACTCCTGAAAGTCATCAAAGGGGGGACTGAGAGAGCACAAATCTGAAAAAATGTATAAGTACACCATATTTACAAGCACGTAGTGTTAGTTTACATTTTATTGCACACGAGTGTCATATTCATAGAGTGAACTTATATAAGAGTGTTTAGCTAGCATAGAGGTACTTATAGCAGTATGGAAACTAATGTAGAAATGTTAGAATGATGTGAAACTTCACGTTTCTCATGTTAAGTGATTGTGTGTAAAGGAAATGAAACCTAGCAAACCAATGAGAATGTGTAGGCCGCAGTGCAATTCACAGTAAAGATAAAGTGCTGCTGAACTGATGTGAGACGTGGTTAACATTGTTTTTAGAAGTATTTAATCATAGAATTGAAATATATGTTTTATATAGATGTGTTGCATTGTACTATAGTAATACGTGTTAGTTAAAATACTGTTTAAACCAAAGAAAGGAAATGTTTTAGAAGGCAGAGACCCGCTTTATGTAAATCAACTAGGCCTGAAAAGACCAAGTCATTCTCTTTGATCTAAAATGTGCTCGTTAGGGGAAAGTTGTGCTAGGCACTAACTGAGAATCCTTACACATGTTTTATGGTCCGAGATATGCTGGAGGTTGGAATTTGAGGCCCACAGTGTATGTGTCTGTCGCAGGTGCGAGGAGCCCTAATCAGTACAATGATGAACTGTTCCTTTGTTCAAGAGAGCCAGGCGCAGGCCTGGAGGAGTCTTCAGGAATTTTAGGGGGTACTGTCTCGCTGAAGAAGAAGCCTGGGAAGCAAGGTCAACTTTAGTGAAGAGTCCCGAGGAGCACCAGTACGGAGTTTGCCGCTCAAAACTGCACCACGTGAGAGGCGTCTACAGGGGCGTTCCTATTGGAAATGTGATTTTGTATTAGGGATAGCACCCCGGGGTGGAGTTAGGGCAGATGATCTGAGAAGCCTTAGAGAGCGGATGGGTAGGCAGATAGAGAACTGAAAGAAACCAACTTTGGTTCAGAGACTAGGAGAAGTGTGTGATCTTCTTTGGAAGTCACCACTGCTGACACCTTTTTAGGTAAAGATCTTGTTAAGTAGGGATGTCACTTAGTCTAGTGTAGGGACAGACTAACTTATATTTTTCTTTTCTGTAAATGACTCTCAAGTTGCAACTCACAGCGATTCTTGCAACACTCATGTTCTTTGAGATATTTTTGATAATTTCCTTTTGCCGATTGAGAATATTCAGAGAGTACCTTTTTGTACTAATACCTGTATACCTTTTGAATCTTATTCTGAGATGTTTGTATCTCCAGATACTTTTGACTTTGAATTAAAACTTTTTAACCTTTCCCAGTGGTAAGTGATTCTTTAGAGTGGTTTAAGTTCCTAATTGACTAACCTAGTAGTAGATTGTCTTTTACTCAATGACAGGTACCAACGATTCAGTCGACATGATTAGGGATCTGGTAAGGTAACTAGAGACCAGAAACCCCGCGTTAACAGAGGTTGTAGAGTCTTTGTCGAACTGGGACAAAGTTGCAGTAGGGACCCTCCTAGAAGAAGCAGACTTGTCTTGGTTTCTGTTGAAGTGCAGCAGCAGAGTCCAGTGTCCAGCAGAAGAGTCTTTGGGCAGAATATTGCAGAGGGGTCTGCAGGGGACTCTTGTTCCAGATGAATCTAGGGTTCCACCCCCAGGGGAGCCTTTAAGTAACCCAGGAAGGGGGTCGGACAGCTTCTGCGGTGACCCACTTATCAGGAGGGTCAGGGACACTACTCTAGTGGTCTGACCAGTCTGATGTTCCCAGGGGCCTGTGCTTATTTTCCTTTCAAGATGGCAGAATCAAGCACCACCTGTTGGAGCTATGGGCACATCTCTGGGGAGGTGCTGGACAGGGGGGTTGTCAGTTCCCTGTTCTTTGTGTGGTTTCTCACCAGAGCAGGAGCCAAGGGCCACTGCACTGGAGTAAACCGGTGTATGCAAGAAGGGTATCAAATGTGCCCTTCAAAGCAGTCTGGTGGCGCTCAGAAGCACCCCCACCCTAGCACAAAGACACCTAATTCTAAAGGAGAGGTGGCTACACCTCTCCTCAACAGGAAATCTTTTGTTCTGTCTTTCCCTGCCTGAGGTATGCTCATTAGCAGGAAGGAAGAACAGTGTCTGGGTTGGTGACATCACTGCCTTTCACGCAGACTCTGCAAGGCTACACAGGTAGACATGGGGGGTCTTCTAAGGAACCCCTCAAGAAAATGGTATCATGTAACTCACATTGAAACGGTGTAGGGGCATGATTCCAACATGTTTGGTACCAAACATGACCAGGTTCGATGAAGCCATTATGTAGTTGGACATCTTGAGTTTGCCAGTGTCCACTACATACCTTAAAATGGTTTTTCCGCACTTACAAAGCCCAAAGAATGGAGTCCAGGGTTTGTAGGTGTGTCTCTGCTCATGAAGGGACACCCTCACACTTAGAACCATGCACCCTGCCCATGGGCCACAGAACCCAGCTTAGGGATGATTTATAGGCTTTAACTCCTTTGCTGCGGGGGTAATTCCCCCACGGTGCAGGGGAGGGGGGCGCAGCGCCGCGGTGCTTGTGATGAGCCCAGCTCGTCATGAGTCACAGTGGAGCTCTGTGCTCATGGCGAGCTGGGCTCGTCACGACTCCGCCCACTGATTAATTTGCCCGCACAGGTGGGGAATCAATCGCGCATGGGCGGACCGCGGCAGTTATGACGAAGTGCAGTAACTGAGATATAAGGTAAACCTTATATCTGGGGTGAAAGGTGCAAGCACCATTTCACACAGGCTGCAATGGCAGACCTGCAAATACGGTTTGAATGGGCACCCACCTGTGGCATAATACATGCTGCATCCCTTGGAAGACACCTGGTGTACCAATGCCCTGGGCACCTTATTATCATATACTAAGGGCTTACAGGGGAACACCAGTATAACAACTGCTGGGCGTACAAAGTACTTACTAGTCAATTTAGAGGAGAGCGCACCAACACTGAGGTCCTGGTTAGCGAGATGCCAGTGTACTACAGTCTAAACACACTGACACCAGGCAAAAAGTGAGGGCAATCATATCAGAAAAACCCTTCTTTCCCACACTAACTCTCTACTTTTATTAATTTATTGATGGTAGTAAAAGTGGTCTAAAGAGCATGACATTCTCCAACATTTGCTTTGTCAGACTATTATTGCCATCTAAGGTGAGCAACAACTATAAAGGCTTGGATTTTTGAAGAATACGTTGAAAGTTTATTAAAGAGTATAACTAAAGAGCACCAGTAAAGTAAGTAAAGTTTTCTTTTCATAAAGAATAGAAAGAAGTAATAACTTGTTATGCCAGATTAGTTTGAAAATCAATTGAAATAAATATACTCATTTTGTGTTGTCAGAAAAAAAGGCACGAAGATTAAGTATTGTGTTAATCATTGAATATATTGGGCTACACTTCCTTTACAGCATGCTGCCATTGAGTGAAGTCTCAAGTAACTAGTTGGAGGAACCAAGATAAAGCAACGGTTAAGTAAATGGGTAAATAACGTTATTGATTTCTGTTTCTTTTGTCTGTAACATTTTCCCAGCATATATTTTAGTAGAATTGCTATAAATTATTATTTTTTTCTTAACAAATTACGTTTTTACCCTTGCCAAATATTTATACATCTGTTTAGGCCGTCCAGAAATGTGTGTAAGTATTAAAACATTAGTTTTGAAAATCACGACATAAATATACTCAGGGGCAGATTTAAAATAACTGGCGCATCCCTGCATATCAGCAGGGATGTGCCAGTTATTGTGCGCCACGGCTCCACCACCATGGAAGCACCGCATTTATAATGCGGCGCACTATGAGGAAAAAACGGCACAGATGCATGACGCATCTGTGCTGTAAAGGCGGCGCATTGCTGGAGTTGCGTCGCAAGCGCGACGCAGCTCCAGCAATGCTCTGGGGGGCCCTATCTTCGCAATGCTGCGTCAATCCTTATGCCTGCTTCAAGCAGGCGCAGGGTTTTGACGCAGCATGGGCTCAAAAGTGACTGAATGAAATCTTGTAGATTTCACTCAGCCACTTTTAGGAGGCGTTCCTGCGCCGGACCCACCCTCCCACCCTCCCCCCGAGACACCTACTTTTGGCGCAGGGCTTTACAACGTGACGCATCTCCCAGATGCATCACGTTGTGAATACCCCGCACCATGGCACCTCTTTTGCGCCGCTGCTGTGTCACAAAAGTGATGCAACGGCGGCATAAAAGAGGCTTTTAAATCTGCCCCTCAGTTTGTGTTGGCAGAAAAAAAGGCACGAAGATTAAGTATTGTGTTAATCATTGAATATATTGGGCTACACTCCCTTTACCGGATGCTGCCATTGGGTGAAGTCTCAAATAACTGGTTGGAGGAACCAAGATAAAGCATCCGTCAAGTAAATGGGTAAATAACGTTATTGATTTCTGTTTCTTTTGTCTGTAACATTATCCCAACATATGTTTTAGTAGAATTGCTACAAATATTTATACATCTGTTTAGGCCGTCCAGAAATCTTTGTAAGTATTAAAACATTAATTTCACAACAAAACTCTGCATTTGTTGCTTTCCAGAAGTTTTACTATTCTCCATCTTCATGGTACATCAATTCTAATTTTTTCTTTATTCGACCACGGGTAAATGGATCATAAAAGAGCACATCAAAAAGTACAATATACAATAACAATAGTTAAAACATGATAAAAAAAGATAAAAAAATAAGGGCATTACATAAAGTGCATCACTTTTCAGTATAAAAATTCCAACAGCCTTAAAAGAGAAACGATGAGTTAATCAAGAATACATTTGTAAAGGTACCAATAAAATATTAAAAACAACAAGATCTGACAGGCCAAACCCCGTGGCAAACGTTATTAAAATAACATTGGTTTTCGCAGCCATACAGCATTTTTAAAGTAGGATCCAACCGCTTTCCATACCAGAAGCTACTCAAGTTTCTGGAGAAAAATCAATCCAGCTTTACATCTCCTGATCTTTAGGTCTCTCAGTAATGGAATCAAGTACTGTTTGGTCAAGGAGGCATAGAACTTAGATAAAAAATACAAAGTGCAACAAGGACTGGGGAGAGATTTCATCCCCAGGGTGCAAATTGACCTTGGGGAAAGCAAAGCAGCCATATAATTGATCCAGTTCGAAAACACGTTGAAAGCGCCCTTTCCAGGAGTTCTGGGCAAGCACCAAGTAGAGGTCATGCCATCTCCTGCTTGGACGAGACAGAAGTCTCTGATGGAAGGTTTCATTAGCTCCTGACTCTCTCGACAGTCTTTTCTATAGACAAGAAAGCGGGCCTTTAGCCACCTTTTATCCCTTTCAGTGATATTTCTAGGATTATCAAAAATATACGGATAACCTAGGACTAGGGTGGTGTTTCTAATGTACCCGATCAAGGAAATTTTTGACCTGCCACGACACAAGAGGCAATCGGAGATAATGAGACGATTAACATCAGCCTCTTCATTTAGCCAGACAGAGCACTATAGTAATAGTGGGACAAGGCTAAATTGATCCTCAAAATATTATAGACCAAGCACCTGCTGTGCTATGAAGTGGGAGGTAGATGGAGGAACAGCAAACAACCGTTGATAGACTATTTATTTCCACTTGTGCCCTTGCTGTATCCCTATACCCCTTGGTGGCCAGGGAGAAGATGGTCCCAACTGCATGAGAATACTGACTTACCCTACTCACCACACAAGGGGACCAGGAACAAACCTCATCAACCATTACCCCCAGATAAGGCAGATAAGGGAACTGGCTCACTCTGGCACTAGATTTAACACTTAGACAAATGGGGCGCATTTTAGTGTTCTTGGGCCCACATATCATTATGTGTGTCTTTGAGCAGTTAGTCTGCAAGTCCAGCTCCTCCATGAAATTGACAAAGAACGTGATCAGCCGCTTTAAGCCATTTGCAGTCCTAGCCAATAGCACTGCATCATCAGGGTAAAGGAAAGCTGGCATTGGCTTATTGCTCCTTACTGGTACGTCAGCCCCCACCTTAACTAAGACAGATTCTAGCCTATTAATATAAAGCAGAGATAAAATCGGGGCAAGTATGCACCCATGGAGAACCCCACGATTAACCTGGAATGTCAAAGTGCATTCGCTATAATTATCATATCTGACACCTGATTTCAGGTCCCAGTGGAGATGTTGTAGAAAGGTGACAAGTTCGGCTTCCAGGCGCATAGATGTAAAAATACCCCACAATTTAGATCAGTCAACAAAATCAAAGGTGCTGGATAAATCCACGACCGCCAACTGGAGGGAAGACTCAGAGCCCTTGGCCACCTTGTATTTGCCAACTAATGAATGTAAATTCAAGCACTGCTCTATGGTTCCTAAACTTTTTCTCAACCCATACACTACTGGGGGGGGGTAACGTTATTGCATGAAATCAAGTCCAACAATCGTTCCAGAACAATGCACCCAAATATTTTTGTGACTGAGTCGAGGCGGGAGATGGGTCAATAGCTTGCGAGATCATTCAGGCTACCCTTCCTGAAAATTGGAACAAAGCTCGTAGTCGCAATGTCTCTTCTGGCTCTGAATTGCATGATGACAGCTTTGGTCAATAAAAAGAGTTTGAAAAAATTGGAACAATGACTGATTCCCACCAGGACTCAGGAATACCAAGCTTAAAACAGAGTTAAAAATATTTGCAAGTAAGGGGGACCAAAAACCTGCGTTTACCTCAAATGGGTCCATAGGGTCCCCATTCGGTCCAGGGGCTTTTTTAGCAGGGCTATTTTGCATGACTGTCAGGACCTCTCCCTAGGTGAAGGTAATGTCCAATGGCAGGGGGACATCATTGCTGGTGTTAGATAGATAAATATTGCTTAAGTGCTTGATTCATAAATCAGGACTGATGTGGGTCGTTCCAATGTCAGAGGAGCCCGCTAGGGTAGTTGCAACCCAAGCTAATTTCCAAAAAGCTTGGTTACCCCTAGCTTGACTAGCAAGCACTAGGTTATCCCACATTTTGATGTGCAGCTCCAGCTTTCTTATTTTTAAGGCATACTTGTATTCTTTCTTGAAGACGCTAGTGAGCCCCTGACCCCTCAGATTAGACTATAGTGCAAGGTGCAGGTCATCCCTTTCAGCTTTACTTGCCCTATCAAACCAAGACGTCTTCTTCCCCACAGTGGCACGAGTAGGGTTACACAAAAAAGTTTAATGTGGATAGTAAGGGCATTAAAAGTGGTACGGGTGACAGAGGGCTCCAGAGCCTCCGATGAGCAGCCTGACATTAGCGTAGAACATTCGCTGACCACTTTCCTCATGACAGTAGAGCACCAAACCTAACGCATACCTCCATCTATGATTGCCAGGGGCTGGTAACTACCTTTTATACTAGTTATCTCGCTGCCAACGTCAATAGAGAGGGTTATGGGGTTGTGATCACTATATGATGTAGGCATCACCGTCCCCTCAGCTAACAGGTGTTGCACACTCCAAGTGGTGAAAATATAATCTATTACTGAGCCCCCCTTCTCTCAGTATAGGTGGGTGTAATAGCCAAGACATGGGCTGGAATAGCACAGTCCAGGCTGTGGGATAGTAAAAGAGTGTGCAGAAAACGACCTCTGGAGTCCATGGCGTTCTAATTATCATAATCCACTTTGTCCAGTTGCTTGAGTCAAAGACTGCAGGGTACCTATCTTTGCATCAAAATCGCCAGCTAAAATTAAGTTAAATGGACAATGTGAAGCCAAATCATCTATTTGAAAAAACAGCATGCCTAGTATTCTATTGACCCTGGCATAGAAGTCCTTGCTATAACAATTGATCATCTAAATTACATGCCTGGAGGCCCATCTTAGCTCAAGAGCTTGTACAAACACCTCGGCTAGCGCTAATGGGATTATTTTGTAGCCAGGACCCAGTTTGAACCATGCTACCAAGCCACCCGTGACTCGACTCGCATCAGATCGGGAGCTAAGAAGGTTATAGGAGACATACCCCTCGAGGGCAATATCTTCACCTGACCATGTCATCTGGAGGAAAATATTATCATCGTACACCCAAGTCGCAAGAGTAGGAACATTAGCGAGGATAGACACATAAGGGCAGGGGTAGATTAACCACAGGAAGAATAGATAGACAGGGTTTCGGTCCACATTCAGCGGTAAGACCCAATCCTTTGCTTCTGGTCCTTTTATCGCCAAAGTAGGTTCAGGTGGCGGGGTAGGAGACTTGATAGGTGGGAGAGGTCCAGTCCCATTAGCGACTTGACAAATACCATGCCCACGAGCACTGGTCTTGTTTGCAGAGCCCATTGGGGCAGAGTGAGATTGTTCAACCTTGACTTCGTTGGAGTGCTCCTTTGGTGGGTCAGTCGGACGGTCCTCCAACTTATTTCTTGCAAAGGAAAACAGGGCCTCGACCTTAGAGAGATGCTAAAATAATGGCCATAACTTAGTATCCAGTAAGTCGCCCACCCACTCGCAAATACAATCCCAAGGGTCCCCATGAGATGCGCATAAGTCTGAAACACTAAAAATAGGGTCAGACTGCTTTTTGTTTTTACATGTGATTGCAATTTTTTAACTGGTTCTCCTAGGTTTGTGTCTTTTGGCTGCACGAGCTGGGGAGGGCGGGGTGGGGGGGGGGGGGTACATCAGAATCAGGCCCTATCAAAGTGTCCACCATTTCGGCCTCCTCAAAAACCTCAGGACCATGGACTGTTTCACCCCTAGATGGCGAGACTGAATGGGCACAGGCCTCACAGGCTTAATTAGTATCAGCCTTCAGCTAGAAGGGTGGCCAAAGCTGGCAGAGAGCTACACAAACCCTCATAGGTCAGAGAGAGCCTACGTTCGGCCATCTTGATCATAGAAATCATGTCCACGGCCCTCACTAGGAAGCTGCCCATGGTAGTATGAGCGGGTGTAATTGCACCAGGGCCTGCTTTTTGCTTTCCCAGTGCACAAATAGAGGTACTATGAAATAGGCTGAATCAACAGCAGAAGAATAGGTCAGCAAGAAAAAAAATAAGCAGCCACTACAGTACCTTAGTGCTGCGGCAACAAATGTGTAGTGCCCCCAGCCACTACAGTATCTTAGAGCAGAATGTTGGTCCCAGATGGTACTCCTGAGTATGTTAATCAATGGGACCATGAGGGGTGGTCCAGCCCAGCCTCTTACAGTTGATAATGGGCAAAGACAGGCCCGGTCTTGGCCTTGTCTTGGCTGGGGCACATGTCTGGGCATGTCCAGTGTGCATCCCGCTTTGCTAGACTTGCGGTGCATTTTTGAAGCGCCTCACTCCTCCTCAATCAGGGGTATGCCTCCACAGGAGAAGGTTTCTGAGGGGCGCAGTCCTTTCACAGAACCAGCAGCAAGACACAGCAGCAGGCAGGAAACAGCACCGTGAAACCTCAGTTGCGGAACTTGATGTGCACTTTGAAGCACGTCACTCTTCCTCGTTCAGGGGCCCGCCTCCAAAGGAGAAGGTATCTAGGGAACGTAATCCCACCCCAGAAATTGCAGCAAGACATGGCAGCAGGCAGGAAAAAGTGCCATGAAGCCCGCGTTGCGGGACTTGTGGTGCAGTGTTGATGTGCGTCACTCCTCATGGGGCAGGGGCATGCCTCCACAGGAGAAGGTATCTGGGGGATGGAGTCCCATCTGAGAACTGGCAGTGGGCAGGAAACAGCGCTGTGTTACATAAATTGCAATGAAGCATGGTCTGACGCCTGTATAATATCTATTGCACTCAGTGAAAATAGGGATTTGGGCGCCAGCGTACCGTAGGGCGGTCTGCCCCCTGGGGTCTTTGGGGAAGTGGTTGGACTGCACTGCTGGTTGGGCTTCCTTTGGGCTATGTTATAGCCAACATATACAGACTCTCTATTTTGGGTGCCAGCCACCATTTTATTGTGATGGCATGGTGGCTGGCATCTATCGCTAGCTTTTGTCCCCAGTCAGGGATTTAGCTTGTTAAGGCAGTTAGGCATTTTTCCTGTGTGCTCACCTATGGTGGCTGACGATCATGCAGCTGTAATGGGCTGCTCATTTTATAATGTGTATCTAATTGTACCTCTTCTATATTTATCACTATGCTTGGTATTGTATGTTCTACAGCACGCACCTTGTTAGAATGTATTCCTTTAAAGGCGCACCGCTCGTGGTGTCTGTTCACCCAGAGACTCCAACTGCTGAATCAGGCATTCAGCAGTTGGACACTCTGCGGAACAGCTGTGCTCCAGTGTTATTGCCGTTCACTCCAGAGGAATAAATCAACTTATGCCAATCTTACTTCCTGCTTTGTCTACAATCTTTATTTGACATTAAGCAGAAAGGTTCTTCACATTTTGGCGACGAGGGAGAAAACCGGCATTTCACCAATTTTTGCACAGAACACGTTTAAAGAGAACCGCAACAATAGCTTCAAAGGAGAAATCTTTCGTGATATTCTTCCAGAAACTCCGGTGAAATTAATGTGTGTTGTTGCCTCTATAGAGGAGTTGGTTCTTTCTTCTTTTGCTATTTCACAATCAGATTGGGTTAAAAGTTATTCTGATGATTCAACCCTCATGGCAGTTAAAAACATGATCATTTCAGGTTGGCCGAAAGAACGCTCTCCTCCTGCCTCTCTGAAATCTTAGGATGTATGACATTACAACGCATGCTTTTACATCGCATGCTTTTACAACGCGGTTTTTACAACGCATACCATTACAACACATAGTGCTTTTAGGCGCTGGATACTGAATTGTTTAATTTACTATTCCAACTCCAGTCCCCGTGGATAGTAGGGAAGGTGTTGGACAGTGCATTAAACCTATTCCCTATCCTAGAGCGCCCCCCAGCGCAATGCGTTGTAATGGTTTGCGTTGTAAAAGTTGCGTTGTAAAGGCACTGCGTGGTAAAAGTTGCGTTGTAAAGGTTGTTTACCGAAATCTTATGCTGAAGTTTCAGATGATCTATCCATCATAAATGATGTGATTTTTTCAGGGAGGCCAATGTGTTCCTCCTTCTAAGCTTCCCATTAAACTTTTTCATGTAGCACATACAGGTCACTTAGGTGTTGGTGCCACATCAAGGAAGTTGAAAGACCACTTTTGTTGGCCAGCTCTTGACAAAGAAGTAGCACATTGGATTAACAATTGTGATACCTGCTTAGTGTCAGACAAACATTGGAAAACTTTTCAGCTTCCTTTACACAGTGTTCCTTTACCTGAGGAGGCTTGGGATAAATTAGCTATTGATTTCGCAGGGCCATTTGATGTTTTGTCACATGATAAACATTATATTATTACACTCATTGATTACCACTCAAAATGGGTTGATTTTGAATTTTGTGAAAGGCCTAACTCATTTTCAGTTGTCAATTTCTTGAGTAGAGTTTTTCTCTCTGAGGGTTCTCCCAAAGAAATTGTAAGTGATAATGCATCTCATTTTTGCTCTTCTATAATGCAAGAATCTTTGAAGTTACATGATATCAAGCACCCTAGAGTTGCACGCTTTTCTCCCTTATCTAACGGTTTAATTGGGAGGATGAATAGGTTCATCAAGGAGGGTATACAAACCGCTATTTCATGTAATGTTGATGTTGAAAGTTTTCTAAAAAAAAAAAGTGTGGTCCTATTTGGTTACATCACATTCCACAACTGGTATTTCGCCCTTCAGATTACTCAAGAAAAGGAATCCTAATGGGAATATATGTCCATCGTGTATCAAAGGTCTAGGCAAAAACAAGGATTCGTGTCTAGTTTGTTATGACAAACAAATTGTAAAGAACAATATTTTCAATCCACAAAAACTACAACAGAAACACTTTGATTCTATTCTCAATTCTGTTTTACATACCTTTAGGGTTGGTGATTGGGTCATGATTAAGACTCCAAACAGAGTCAAGGAAGGAATATCTAAGGTTTCTCTGCCTACTCAGGTTCTTAAGGTTTCTAAGGGTTCTCTTTTCTTTGACAAGGGATGGTGGAACAAGCGAGTAATAGTCAAACTTACTCCAGAACAAGCCAACAGAATTTTTAAAACTAAACACTCTGCTGACAGTTCTTCTTGTTCTCATTTTCCATTGGGATCTCCTTCAGATATTCTTTTACAACCTTGTGCACAAGCCATACAAACACCGACAGATAATTCTTTTCATTGTAACTCTCCTATTATCAATTCCCAATTAATTCCCAGTTCAGCCACATCTTCTGTTTCAACTTCAAGCAGAGCTTCTACAAATTGTTCCTTTCCTACACGATTTAAGGATTTCTATTTGTCTTAATTTTCTTTTACTTTTAACTTTTTTCTCATCACTTTTCAATTTTTGTAAAAAAGGGATATGATGTAATGTGCTGCTCATTTTATAATGTGTATCTAATTGTACCACTATGCTTGGTACTGTATGTTCCATGGCGCGCACCTTGTTAGAATGTATTCCTTTAAAGGTGCACCGCTCATGGTGTCTGTTTGCCGAGAGACTCCAACTACTGAATCAGGCATTCAGCAGTTGGACACTCTTTCCTGCGTTGTCTACAATCTTTATTTGACATTAAGCAGAAACGTTCTTCACAGTGGCGCAGGTGGTCCGCCTTGCTGGCCGAAGCAGGAACGCTTGACCACCTGAAGGATTGGTCGGTTGCGGTATCTGGGCGGCCTCTGTGGAAGTCCCCTGGGGATGTGGCCACGGCGGTACTGGCCTGTGCACCCAAGCGCAGGCTGCCGGCCCAGTCTCAGGTGATAAGGAGGGGCCGCTCTTGTGTGCAGAGAATGGTGCAGCATTCAGGGACTAAGGCAGTGGGCAGAGGGCTGGTGCAGGCTTTGCCCCATCCGGGTGGTGGGCCGCTGCGGGAGCAGGAGCTAAGTCGACGAGGCCTCCCACGGGGAAGGGGAGCCCCCCAGGGCCGGACTGGTAAGTCTGTTGCTGGGGCCGATTTGGCCGTGTGGAACCGACCCCTGCGTGAGTTAGAGACAGTCATTACATTAAGAACAGCCAGGCATTACCTTCCCTTTCCTCCTTTCGTTTATTTGCTCCCCTGTGAAATGGATCCAAAAAAGAAAAACACGTTTGCTGGATACGTCTCTTTTTCTGACATTTTTCAATTTCTAAATGTGCAGGTGGAGAGAAATAAAACATTCAGAATATGAAAAATAACTAACTAACTGACAAACTAAAGCAAGACAGGGTGGTTGCAAGGTGGCCAGATTGATTTATTCACACCTAAACCCATTAGCGCCACTTTACAGTGTATGCCAGTGATGGAGCAAGGATTCGCACGTCAAGCGACTTGATTGAATTCATGAACCTCAAATACCATTAATTAACTAATCAATATGTTTGTCTTATTAATTTGCCCCTTTTCCGACATTTTTGGGTGTCCGAGAGAAGCTTGCTTATGTGTTTACTAATCCTAATACGCTTGCAACCTAAAATGGCTGCTGCTACGCGGGAATTTCTACTGCGCATGCGTCGGTCATACCCATGTGCCGTGACGTACTCGCAGTTCTGAAGGGAATCTGTTCACATCTGCGCATTAGAGCTAAAATGGCTGATTTGTGTTCTCACATGCGAGAAGCTTGCATTGCTGCTTTTGCTATATTGTTTGTTTTGCTAATTCCTAATGCGATAGTTTATTATAAAATAATGGGTATAGAGTATAAGTTCATGGTATACAGTGTATTCATTTTTTCTGTGTTCTAAAACTGTTTCTTTTCCATTTCATGGTACATTACGAAATTGGAGAAGAAATTTCAATAATTTCATGTGCACACGAGCGCGCACTTCAGTGAAAGTTGTTGCAACTGCCACACACTATTGTTGACATTACGAAATATGGCCTGTTGTCCCTTGCTGCACTCCATCTTGCTTGAAACTGAGTCTGCGCGAGATCTGCGGGTCTCCACAGCAATGACCTTTGAAACTTTGCCAGATGGCAACTCCAGCCAAGATGCGCCTGGGAAGAAAACCCTCACCTAGTCCAAGAAGCTGAATTGTACTGAAAATATTACATTGTAATCAATGTTAAATTCACCATTGTTATGTGTAAAGCATATGTCATGAGATCCCGAAATTCAAGGGGCGTTGACAAAATGCAAATGAAGAGCCTGAGAAAGTTCAAAATTTAGGTGGTGTGATGACCTGTCCTTTTCCTTTGTCCTATAGAAATTGGGGATCCTTACACTTGCAACATTGGGGGGTGGTACACTGACCTGGAAAACAGTATAACTAGCCAAGGTTTAGCTAGAGAAATTGCCGACTTGTCCGAATAGCTGACCTGTCACTGACCCAACGCACTCAATAGCTGATCGAGAACAGAGGTGCTGCGAAGCACTCTGTCAAAAGACTCTCTGACCCAATCGGGGTTTTGGGGACCTTAAGTGCTGGCAAAGCACTTTGCTGGGGAATTCGATAACCCAATCGTGGTTCTGACTGATAGCTGCAGAGAGGGTGTAGCGCAGGCGTTGCAACTGAACTGCAGGTGCTGGTCTCAACTTTGGTGGTCCGGTTCTGATCCAAATCTGGTTTTCCTGTCCTGGTTTCCATACTGCACCTGCTGGCCTACTGGCAACTGCATTCCTTGGGGTTTCTTCTGTCCTTAAACTAACCCGTGGCCAGGGTTGGTCTCCACACCGTTCTAGGTAAATATAAATCTGAGGGAAACACACTTGCGTCCTTTTCCTTACCCTTCCTGAATCTCGCTAGAGTCATAAGTGCATATGTTCTTTTTCCTCTCCTCCTCCTTTCTAAGACATTAATAAATCGTGATTATTGCCATTTTTAGCTTGACCCATTTTTCTCCTATCCTTTAGAATTGAAGATAAAGAACTGTTCATGAAAATATAGATGTTCCTTTTCTTTACCCTCCTTTAGCCGAATTAAAGTGGTTGCTCTGAATTATTAGCGTGTTCCATTTTTTACCTTCCCTATAGCTACATGGTTACTTCAATTTTCATCATTACAAATTAAGTTCCTTTCCTTATCCACCTTTCTAGTGGTACTCAAACTTTGATTTCTAGCATGTTCCTTATTTTTCCCGTCCTTTAGAAACACCATATTAAGTCTAATTTCTGTGAGTTTCTTATTAGCATGTTCCCTGTTCTTACCTACCCTTTTGACTTCTAAATGGTTGGCATCATATATCTTTTACATGGTTATACGCTTTTCATGATTTTGGTTATCGATAGTTTGCTTGCTGTAAACCTTATGCTTTCAAACCTTGATGAAGATTAGATAAAGGTTTTCAAAACTTCTTGAGTCTGTGGTTATTATAAAAGAGTGCAACTGTTATAAATGTTATTTGACTGCTTATCTGTGCAGCTAGCTCCCTGATCAATTGTGGTCATAGGTACCAAGTGACAAGGATTGGTAAGTCAATGGTATAGGAATTAGTTAGGATTAAATAACTGGTAGTAGAGTGTAGGTTACCCGATTAAGTAAATATGGTGAATTGAATTATGGGCCCCAGTGTGCATATAGCAAAATTATAGTCGGGTGACCTGCGCGCTCTATCAGTATTTTTCTGGTATCAGAGCTATGGCTAGGGACTAGTTAAGATAGGTAGGTAGGTAAACTGCTGCTAACTGTGAAAAGTAAAAAAAATTGCTGCTAAATAAGAATCGATCGATCAAATGAAAATTTGTTTGAAATGTATTGAAATGTTTTGAAATAATTTTGATATGCTGCTATATTGATTTATGTATTAACAAAACCCGTCTGTGATTGTTATATGTTTGTCTGGAATCCCCGGGGGCAGAATAGCGAGTGGTAAGTGGAAGCCACATCGCAGCGAGGTCACTTGCTTGCAGGAAAGTTAGTGCAAGGTTGGGCAGAACTGGAAGCACTAATTAGGGTTTTTCTGTATGAATAAATAATTGCAAAGAGTTCGCTGGCAAAACTTCTATTTTGATATCACCTAGTAAGGGTCACACGGAAGGAGTAGCAGGTTCGTCTAAGCTTGATTGATAGCAAAGGGGTTCACTGGTGAAACTTTTGCCTTAGTATATATCCCAGAGTGGATGAGTCCGAAGAAGTAGCAGGTTCTCTAATGCTTGTGTGAAGGGTAGGCAGAAGAGATCTACTCGCAGTGAATGAAAACTAAACAGAAAGGATTTACTTGCAGTGAAACAAATCTTTTCTTTCTAGACACTCGAGTACAGTGGCAAATGTTTTGCGTTGTAAATTAAAACAGAGCACTTGCACTTTAAATAAAGAATTGAATTTTATGATACCTTGTGAAGGAGGGAGTCAGTTGAGGAGCTGCGCTGACGTCACTCAGTGCCGCGCTGGTATTGGTCAAGACAGCGGGTGTGTAGCTGAGATAGCATTGTAAAGGAGGGGTGAGCACAGGAGCATGGGAACTCGTTTTACGAGAAAAGCCGCGCACTCATTGGTTGAAATTGTTTAGAAGCGCATATTTGGTTGGTTGCAGAAAAATAAAAGACGCGCTAGTATTGGAAGTGATTTTGTAAACAGAGCGGTTTTGTGAAAATATATGTGGTACCCAAGTCATCCAGAGATTCGACCTGATCCAAGATATCAAGGTTTTGTGAGAGAACAGTGGAGAACAGGTAGACCTAACATTATGTACGGGAGTAAGAGGAAAATGACCCTTGTAGACAGAGTAAAGAATTACTTAAAAAAAGACAAGCCCATCAAAACTAAAGAATGAGTTATCTTCCACCCCCTAATACTCCTGCATCATTTATGTTGTTTGACAGAGGCTACCATGCTTGAGTATGGTTAGAAAATTGGGTGGAATATACTAAAGATGACGGAATTTTAGCATTTCCCTTAGAAGGTACATTTAATGGAAGAATTTTGTTCAACCTGAGAACCCGAATGAATGATTTACATCCCAGACCGAGACTAACGCAATATGAGGCCTTAGAAGAATGGGAAATAGAGGCTTTTGAGCGAGACAGACCCAGAATTGACAAAGGGTTAAGTACATTTTATCCGAAAGTACAGAAAGAAAGCAGAGAGAAAAGAATGAAACAGTGGAGACAGAACATGATGGTAGAGGGGCTATACCCTGTATTAACAGTAGCAAAGCCTATGGGAGGGAAAAGGACAGAGAAAACAAAACATTTAATGGCCAGTGGTGATTCACATGATAATTATCTGGAGGATTTGTTAATGAAGAATCAACCACCTTATAATGAGGAACCCAGATCCTTAAGTACGAGAAACCCATTTCTGAAACCTAATTATGTCGAAGGACTAAGTATGGCAAGTCCAAGTGCCCCGAGTTATAACCCTCCTTTAATTCCGCCGATAGTACATGAAACCAACATGGAAAAGGTATTACAGAATAGAGAACGAGAGGCTTTAGTTAAACAAAGAACTGAACTAATCCAGAAAATCTCCCAATTAAATACCAGTCCTGAAGCTCTGACGATCCCAGTAACTATTGGCCCAGTTGTTCCTTTGTACGGGGATAAGCAAGCTAGTCCAAAAGCTCCAATTATAACCCCATCTGTAGTACAGCCGAAAAAAGAGCCCATGATAATAGACGATCAGGCAAGTGAATGTGAATCTGTGATTTCCCTAATGGATCTACCGGTAAGGGAACCAGAAGGGGGTTCACAGAGAAAGAACACTCCTTTTAGCTCAAGAGAAGTTCAAATTGAGTCATCTTCCGGTACCAGAAGTGCCACGGTTGTGAGTCCTGAGGAAATCGACAGATGGACCCGAGAACTAGAAAAACCAAATCCCCAGCCAAAACCATTAGATATATATAAACTAAGAATAGAATTGGAGGAACTGATGGCTGGGAATGTGGGTTTGGACAGGTTGAACACCCTTAGTGAAGAGGAATTGTTATTCATTTGCAAACGTATCACCCGAAATACCAGAGTATACCAAGAGAAATTAATGGACACCGCGGCTAGTATGGAAATAGACATTGGCAGATCTAAAGTGTTGCAAAAACCCTACAGAGCAGAATTCTCAGACAAAGATTTGGAAAATATGAACGTGTCAGGGAAAAAGGTAAAGATAAGAGAATTATTACATTTATTGCAAAAATGGGGAGATTTAGAAAAATGGAAAGCCAGGTGGGCAAAGAAAAAGGAAGAGAGTAGATCAAAACAATTGACTTCTGAATATGTTGTAAAAGAAGCAGAAAAGGTGGAAAAATGATATCCCATGCGAGAAGTGCCAGGTGGAGGATTTGTACATGTTCCATGGTCCCGACAGGATAACGTGTCCTTTACAAATGACTTCCCAAAATTGCGGGAAAAACCTGTAGAATGGTAAAGACAGGTCGAGAGATTTGTGAAAGTTTCAAAATGCCTTCTGAAAGATTTGGATGGTTTCTTTGACATTGAAGTTCCCGTAGACTTGTGGACAGAATGTAAAATTGCTGTTGATTGGCCTAGTGAAGAATTCCCTAGAGACCCAAAGACAGGGGCTCCTTCCGAGGACGTCATGCAAAAATATAATCAGGTGATGTTGTATCTGAAAGGAAAGGTGCCTGCAAAAGAGACTGATTGGACCCGGATAGATAGAACTACCCAGAATAGAGACGAAACTGTACATTCTTACTATGGACGACTGTTACAGGTGTTCAAGACGTACAGTGGCCTGGATAATATGGAAATGAAACATATGACCCACTTCATATATCGATTTGTGTTAGGGTTAAGGCCTGAGATCTCACAGTGGATCAAAGACAATAAAATCTGCTGGCAAGCTAAGCCAAATGACGAAGTCCTTAAATATGCTAAGTACTGTGAAGATGAGCTGGAAAATAAGCAAAAAGAATTGAAGGAAAAAGTCATGTGGGCACAGGTAAAATTGGCCGAGCACCAGGAGCAGCAGTTGAGCAAAATGACTAGTAATCAGAGTCAGGGCCCCGGGAGTGGGGGAAAGCCGAGGGTAAAAACGAGCCGAGAAGAGGCAAAAAAAGTTTCCCTGCCACGGGTGCGGAAAGGTGGGACACTGGAGGGACGAGTGTAAGGCTGTGCAGAATGGTAATGTGCAAATTAATGATTTAAATCCACAGACGCAGAATGAGATACCACGGAAGACCCAGCAGCAGGTAAAACAGAAACACTTGCCTCGTGCACCTAGGCCAAATTATAGGAGCAAAGCACAACAGGGTGAAGACACCGAAATTTGGGAAGGAAGGGAAGATAGAAATGAAGCAACTTCACAATTTCTGTTAAATGACAAATTCCTCTGTGACGAACCTTACTGACGGTGCCTGAGGGGGGAGGACGAGGAGTGCGTGCTTGGCGCCTCCTTGCCGGTGGACCAGTCAGGGCCATACATTGAAGGAAAGGTTGAAGTAAATGACATCACCTTTCTGTTGGACACTGGTGCTACCCGTTCTACTGTGAGAACAGCAGACGTTCCAAACCTACCCCTCTCGGGAGAAGCGATCCAAGTAGTGGGCATTTCTAATAAACTAATTAATACCCCAGTTACAGAACCAATGGAAATTAAAATAGGGAATTTTAAAGAGATGCACAGATTTGTTGTCTGTGATTCAAGTCCTGTGAACTTATTAGGACGAGATTTGTTGTGCAAAATGAACTGTACCATCTTTTGCACTCCAAATGGCGTTGAAATTCAGAACCCAGATGAAGATGGAATTTACAAATTGATGTTAGCAAGACCCGACACAGAAAATAAAAGACTGACAATACAAGACTTACCTGAAGAGCTCCAACAGACAGTGAAACCGGAGGTATGGGATTTTACTGGGAAAGATGTAGGATTAATGGCAAATGTTGACCCAATTAAAATAGCCATAAAAGAAGATGCAGTCTACCCAAATACTCGACAGTATAAAATGAGTGCAGAAGTAAAAGCAGGGGTTGCTATAGAAATCAAACGGTTGCTAGAAGCAGGCATTCTGCAAGAAGTATTGACCAGTCCTTGTAACTCACCGATAATTGGCATAAAGAAACCAAGTGGTAAGTACAGGGTCATACAGGCCCTGCGCAAGGTTAATAAAATTGTTGTTCCTTGCTGTCCTGTCGTGCCAAACCATGCAGTTATTCTATACCAGATACCATGGAATGCTGGATGGTTTACCGTCATTGACCTATGTCATGCATTCTTTTCGATTCCAGTGCATCCTGATAGCAAATTTCTTTTCTCATTTGAATTCGACAGCCATGTCTACGTCTGGAATCGTGTTCCTCAGGGGTACCCAGAAAGTCCTTCGATTTTTAATCAAATTCTGAAAAAATGCCTTGAATCTCTGATATTGCCCGGGAAATCAGTCCTGGTGCAATACATAGACGACCTCTTGGTGGCGTCTAAAAGCAGGAAAGACTGTGTTATCGACACCATTGCCTTACTGAACCATTTAGGTGAGGGAGGACATAAAGTGTCGCCAGAAAAACTGCAGTTTTGTACCTCATCAGTAAAATATCTGGGGCACCAGATAGAGAGGGGAAACATCCTTTACAAAGCAACTGTTACTACGAAGTACCTTTACGACGCAACCATTACAACGCAACTTTTACAACGACTTGCGCTGGGGGGCGCTCTAGGATAGGGAATAGTTTTACTTTACTATCCAACACCTTCCCTACTATCCACAGGGACTGGAGTTGAAATAGTAAATTAAACTTTTCACTATCCAGCGCCCCCCAACGCAAGTCGTTGTAACGTCTTGCGTTGTAAAACTTGCGTCTTAAAGGCATGCGTTGTAATAACATGCGTTGTAACGTCATACATCCGATAGAGAGAGGTGTCAGGACAGTTACCACAGAAAGAATTAGAATAATTCGAAACATGGAATTGCCCAATACCCATAAAGAAATCTGAATGTTTCTTGGAGTGGTAGGATACTGCAGACAATGGATTGTGGGATTTGCAGTCCTAGCAAGACCATTGATAAAGATGACAAAGAAAGGAGCTAAAGATCCTGTGGAATGGGATTACGAAAGCATGACTGCTTTTGTGAAATTGCGAGAATGTCTGTGTACAGCTCCTGCGTTAGGAATGCCTAACTACTCAAAAGAGTTTGCACTATTTTGTGACACACGAGATAATTGTGCACTTTCAGTCCTGGCCCAAATTCATGGCTTAACCAGACGTCCAGTGGCATATTTTTCTACCACATTGGACCCAGTGGCAGCTGGATTACCTGGATGCCTGAAAGCCGGAGCTGCGACATGCATGAGTCTTGAACAAAGTGAATCTATTGTTATGGGACATCCTGTAACTGTATATGTTTCACATGCTGTTGTGATTTTGCTGACGAGAACAAAAACTCAGTATCTCACACCTAGTCGGCTGACTAAGTATGAGAGGATCCTTGTAGGTGCAGGAAACGTGACCATTGCCAGGTGTAATATTCTGAATCCAGCTACCCTACTACCAAATTCACTCTCAGCAGAAGTGAAGGGAGAAGTTGAACATGACTGCATTGATTTGACCGAGTTTAGTACAAAACCACGCCCAGACATAAAAGAAGATCCTTTAACTGATGAAGATTATGAGCTGTTTGTAGATGGCTCATGCATGAGACATGAGGAAGGGGGCTTAAGCGCTGCTTACTCAGTGTGTACTTTGGGAGGTCCAGTGGAAGCGTCCTAATTACATGGAGTCAAGTCTGCACAGGTAGCTGAATTGGTTGCATTGGCAAGAGCCTGTAAATTTGGGAAGAACTTGAAAATAACCATATATACTGATAGCCAGTATGGTTATGGGGTTGTGCATGACTTTGGCCAATTATGGATGCAAAGGGAGTTCCTGACTTCTTCAGGCACCCCTATCAGAAATGGAAATTATGTGCAGGATTTACTGGAAGCAATCCAGCTACCAAAAGAATTGGCTGTGGTCAAGTGTGCTGCTCACAAATCTGGCAATGACAAAGTGACAGCAGGTAATCGATATGCTGACCAGTTAGCCCAGCATTGTGCAAAGTATAAGATGGCTATCAATAAAAAGGTTGGGGGAAACGGAAACAGCTGCCAACTTATGATGCTAGAAGGAATAAATACATGGGAGGAAGTTAGAGACTTACAGGACACAGCAGAGCCACAAGAAAAAGGAAATTGGAAAACATGTGGTTGTCAGAGGAGGGTGGAAGATGGTGTCATTGTTTACCTTGATGGTATGCCTGTGTTGCCAGACTGTCTGCTTGCTCCTATGGCTATGTTGATACATGGAGACACACATTTGGGAAGAGATGCTATGATACGCATATTCAGACAGGCATGGTTCAACTCGAAATTCAGAAACATAGCAGAGGCACTCTGCCAAAGGTGTCTGGTTTGTCAGCAATTTAACCCAGGAAAGAAAACTGTAGTGTTGCCAGGAAGGATTGGAAAGGCAGAGGGCCCTTTTATTCGACTACAACTTGACTTTATTCAGTTACCCCCTTGTCGAGGAATGAAATACATACTTGTCATTGTATGCCTGTTCTCAAAGTGGGTGGAAGCCTACCCTGCACGCAGGAATGATAGCCTCACTGTAGTAAAGTTGTTACTTAGGGAACTTTCTACCTCGGTACGGATTTCCAGTCACAATTGAATCAGACAGAGGAAAACATTTCCATAGTGAAGTGATAAAACAGATTTGTGAAGCATTCAAGATCACGCAAAAACTACACTGTGCATATCGCCCAGAGGCTTCTGGAGTGGTAGAACAGCTGAATGGCACTATCAAATCAAGATTGGGAAAAATGTGTGAATCCACTCAAATGGAATGGCCAGATGCTTTGCCCCTTGTTTTGATGGGACTTAGAAGTATTCCAGACCGGAACACGGGCTTGAGTCCCCATGAGATACCTATGGGAAGAGCAATGCAGCAAGCATGAGTGCCAGGATACACACTGATAAGCATATCTGATGATTTGGTACTAGAATACTGCAAATAACTGGCTGACCAAGTGCGTTCTATCTGTCACCAGGTTGGGGAAGACGCTGTCGCCAGACCAACAACTCCAGCGCAGGACCTGAACCTAGGTGATTGGGTTGTAATAAAGAAACATACTCGGAAAAGTTGCCTTGCACCAAGGTGGGGAAAACCACGACAAGTAATTCTGGTTACCACCACAGCTGTGAAATGTGCAGGAGTACCACGGTGGATCCATGCCAGCCATACGAGGAAAGTGACTGAACCTGAAGAAACTGAGGCTGAAGGTTGTGCAGCTCACCCACGCACACAAAGCCCTGCACAACCAAGGCTCAGGATACCTCAACAGCCGCCTCAACTTCTACGCTCCCAAACGCCAGCTTCGATCGACCGGCCACGCCCTCGCCACCGTCCCCCGCATCCGAAGAGCCACCACAGGGGGAAGGTCCTTCTCCTACCTCGCCGCCAAGACTTGGAACTCCCTCCCGACCCACCTCCGCCTGACCCAGGACCACCTCGCCTTCAGGAAGCAGCTCAAGACCTGGCTGTTCGAGCAGTAGCGGACCCCCCTTCCCCTAGCGCCTTGAGACCCTCCGGGTGAGTAGTGCGCTATACAAATGCTTTGATTGATTGATTGATTGATTGATTGATTGAGGGGTCCCAAGATATTGGTCCTGAAGTAGCTGAAGAAGAACAACCGAGCTCCAGTCAAGATGATTGGGTCCCAATAATCGACCTGACTATAGATCCTGTGAGAACAAGAAGACAAACCTATTTAGACAGACAGTGGAATAGTGAGGGCGAGACAGGTGTAGAAAAAGATACTCAGATCATCGAAATCCAAATCAAATCTGATACTGAGGAGGACCAGATAGGGAAAGAACAGGTAATTGACACTCCTCCGAGAACTCCTGAGCCAGAAGAGGGACAGATAGAAATTAGGGCGGAGGTTCAAGCAGAAGAAAATCAAAAGTTCGAAGTGCTTGAACAGGACCAGATAGGACTAGACAATTGTGTTCTGGAAGAAGAAAACGAAATAGAACAAAGCCAAATCCAGCACACACCTGAACGAGGCCAGTTTAGGGACCAGGCGGAAGAAACTGATATAAGACCAGGACCTAGTCAGTTAGGGAGAAATACAGAAGACGATCTTGACACAAAGGTGCCACAACTAAATGAAAATAAAAGAGTGTTTGAAGAAAGCCAAGACACAGTGCCAGTTAAAAGACTCAGAAAAGGAGATGCGGTACCTAGATTTGTTAAGACACTGAGACTGCGACTAAAGACAATAAACGAAGAACCTGAGCAGATAAACGAAGTCTCAAGTCAAACTGATCCGGCTGTGATAAAAACCAAGAGAAGGGGTGCCCGAATACAAAGACTGAATAACAAATATCAGAGTCCTGAGTGGACTTACTTTGTATTGGGAGACTTTGAAAATCTGGAAATAAGTGACAAGAGTGATGAAGAGTTGATTACTGATCAGACCCACGAAGAAGCGAAATCAACCTGAAAGTTGCCCGAGTAAGCACGCTGTGCAGAGCTACAAAGAGGGGTTGAAGCTTCTTTTGAGTAAAAATGTCTGATTCCTCTGTGAATGGGAGGCCGAGACGAGGTTGTTTAAAAACATGCTGCAAAGTATGTTTATGTAGTGTAGCAATAGTGCTGATACTTTGGATAGGACTAACAATAGCTATCCCTTCTATGATGAGTAAAGACCCAAACCTATACCCTACTAATCAATTGCCGAAAGACACCGAAGAATTACAAACTAGAAATACACCACAAAGAGTAGATACCCCAGAGAAAGCACTAAGCCTGAAGCAAACGAAAATAGATTCAGAAGCACCAGATGAGGAAGGACTACATTATAATAAAATCAAGAACAAAACTCATTTAAATGTTTTTGCAAACCTGTTAGTACATTATGTAGAAGCTATGGAAATACACAACTGTTATGTCTGCATGAAGCTGCCTACCTCAGTAGCTGAAGGTGTGACATACCACCATTTGCCACTAACCTATGGAATTTCCTGTAGTATTCTAACTAATTTATTCTATAGAAGAGGACCTTTACAGTATTATTATTCAAACTTTGATGTGATATTTTCTGAACTTCCTGTGCGAAGAAACCTGAACCCTGTACATACAACTAGAGATGTAGCCAAATACACGAGTGAATATTTTCTAACTGTAGGTGAAATAAATATAGATGACGCACACAAAGATAACCTGACCTGTTCATTACACGAAAAAGAGAAAATGTTTCTAAATATGGAAGAGAAAAGAAGAGAAAGTTTCCAAAGGAAAGCAAAAGACAAGAATCAGAAAACCCCTAAATCGGCTGAAAGCATAGGGAGCACCTCAAATGGTGGGGCTAATGCTGCTATGTTGCTGGATTTCGAAAAGAAGGGGAAACTTTGTCTTCAAAGAGAAAGAACCAGTTACTATAATAATATATTCATTGGTTTCAGTGAATGCGAACATGATTACAAGGTAATTGGGGGTTGGGGTTTCAAAGATGGGTCAGAGCCTGTGTTTCCTGGAATTTATTATATATGTGGGAACAAGGCTTAGTTCAAATTACCCGACCATTGGTACGCGAGCTGTTACTTTGGTATTGTCTTCCCAAAGATATACCATGTGGGGAAAATCACTGGAAGCACTGAAAAAACTAATGAATTAGTACGTAGTAAAAGAGAAAATGTTGGTGAGATAGTTGGTGATATTTTTAGTGCATTGATGCCTACAGTGGAGAAGCGTGGCTCAATGATTAGAGCGGCAGACCCTGATGCAGAGGTCTGACCAGGGTTCAATTCACGCCTCGGCGGTTCTTGGACTCAATTTCCCTGGACCTGATAATTCTCGCCTCGTGCCTAGTCTAATCATGGGTCCCACTCTGTGACTCTGGGCAATAGCTTGCTTAATCTCCACACCGGCCCCAGCAGCGCTTGGATGCATGGCTTCACCTTGGGGGTGCCCAGGAGTGGATATTTCACAGGAAAGCCAGGATGGGTTCCACAGCGGTATGAATACAGCGCTACGAGACCTCTTGGTAGAAGTGCGCTATATAAATACTTACACATACATACACATACATACAGTGGGAGTGGCTCTGAATACACACAGAATTTGCAAATTGTCAACAGTAGTAGATGGGTTATCAACTGACACTGCTGGAGGTTTCCTGATTGTCAATACCGAATTGGTTGCGATCAGATCAATGGTTTTACAAAATCGACTTGCTCTTGACACGTTATTGGCAAAAGAGGGCGGAGTCTGCAGAATGTTGAAAGCGCAACATTGTTGCACTTACATACCAGACAAAAATGTGGAAATTAAGGGGTATGTGAGAAATATTACAAATTTGGAAAAAGAGCTCAAACCACTGGAGGTTGATAGTGCATGGAAGAGACTTACTGATGGTCTCTCTGCTGTAGGTAGTTGGTTTTCTAATTTAGGTAAGAGTCTTGTGAGTAAAATACTGATGCCAATAGCGGGAATAGGTCTATTAGTGTTCATAAAATTATTTTTTGCTGCAAGTGTTGAAAACACAAAAAGAAATATTCTGTGAATAAGCGAGGAGTGAAAAGAAATGTTAAAGAGCTCGAATTAGAAGAATTGAATAACCAGATTTACAAAAGAATGAAAAATTCTCATCCTAATAAAATTAATGAGAAAAGACAAAATAGAAAGTTTGAAGAAATTGAACTGGGTGAGATGTGAGAAGTTGGCATCTGGTTCCATTAATTGTGATGATATAAAATATCATCAAAGAGGGGATTGATGGAGCAAGGATTCACACGTGAAGCGACTTGCTTGAATTCATGAACCTCAAATAACATTAATTAACTAATAAATATGTTTGTCTTATTAATTTGCCCCTTTTCCGACATTTTTGGGTGTCCGAGAGAAGCTTGCTTATGTGTCTACTAATCCTAATACGCTTGCAACCTAAAATGGCTGCTGCTACGTGGGAATTTCTACTGCGCATGCGTCAGTCATACCCATGTCACGTGACGTACTCGCAGTTCTGGAGGGAATCTGTTTGCATCTGCGCATTAGAGCTAAAATGGCTGATTTGTGTTCTCACATGCGAGAAGCTTGCATTGCTGTTTTTGCTATACTGTTTGTTTTGCTAACTCCTAATGCAATAGTTTATTATAAAATAATGGGTATAGAGTAGAAGTTCATGGTATACAGTGTATTCATTTTTTCTGTGTTCTAGAACTGTTTCTTTTCCATTTCATGGAACATTACAAAATATGACCTGTTGTCCCTTGCTGCACTCCATCTTGCTTGAAATTGAGTCTGCGCAAGATCTGCGAGTCTCCACAGCAATGACCTTTGAAACTTTGCCAGATGGCAACTCCAGCCAAGATGCGCCTGGGAAGAAAACCCTCACCTAGTTGAAGAAGCTGAATTGTACTGAAAATATTACATTGTAATCAATGTTAAATTCACCATTGTTATGTGTAAAGCATATATCATGAGAACCTGAAATTCAAGGGGCGTTGACGAAATGCAAATGAAGAGCCTGAGAAAGTTCAAAATGTAGGTGGTGTGATGACCTGTCCTTTTCCTTTGTCCAATCGAAATTGGGGATCCTTACACTTGCAACATTGGGGGGTGGTACACTGACCTGCAAAACAGTATAACTAGCCTAGGTTTAGCTAGAGAAATTGTCCGACTTGTCCGAATAGCTGACCTGTCACTGACCCAACGCACTCAATAGCTGATCGAGAACAGAGGTGCTGCGAAGCACTCTGTCAGAAGACTCTCTGACCCAATCGGGTTTTGTGGACCTTAAGTGCTGGCGAAGCACTTTGCTGGGGAATTCGATAACCCATTCGTGGTTCTGACTGATAGCTGCAGAGAGGGTGTAGCGCAGGTATTGCAACTGAACTGCGGGTGCTGGTCTCAACTTTGGTGGTCCGGTTCTGATCCAAATCTGGTTTCCCTGTCCTCGTCTCCATACTGCACCTGCTGGCCTACTGGCAACTGCATTCCTTGGGGTTTATTCTGTCCTTAAACTAACCCGTGGCCAGGGTTGGTCTCCACACCGTTCTAGGTAAATATAAATCTGTGAGGGAAACACATTTGCGTCCTTTTCCTTACCCTTCCTGAATCTCGCTAGAGTCATAACTGCATATGTTCTTTTTCCTCTCCTCCTCCTTTCTAAGACATTAATAAATCGTGATTCTTGCCATTTTTAGCATGACCCATTTTTCTCCTATCCTTTAGAATTGAAGATAAAGAACTGTTCATGAAAATATTGATGTTCCTTTTCTTTACCCTCCTTTAGCCGAATTAAAGTGGTTGCTCTGAATTATTAGCGCGTTCCATTTTTTACCTTCCCTATAGCTACATGGTTACTTCAATTTTCGTCATTACAAATTAAGTTCCTTTCCTTATCCATCTTTCTAGTGGTACTCAAACTTTGATTTCTAGCATGTTCCTTATTTTTCCCGTCCTTTAGAAAAACCATATTAAGTCTAATTTCTGTGAGTTTCTTATTAGCATGTTCCCTGTTCTTACCTACCCTTTTGACTTCTAAATGGTTGGCATCATATATCTTTTACATGGTTATACGCTTTTCATGATTTTGGTTATCGATAGTTTGCTTCCTGTAAACCTTATGCTTTCAAACCTTGATGAAGATTAGATAAAGGTTTTCAAAACTTCTTGAGTCTGTGGTTATTATAAAAGAGTGCAAATGTTATAAATGTATTTTGACTGCTTATCTTTGCAGCTAGCTCCCTGATCCATTCTGGTCATAGGTACCAAGTGACTAGGATTGGTAAGTCAATGGTATAGGAATTAGTTAGGATTAAATAACTGGTAGTAGAGTGTAGGTTACCCGATTAAGTAAATATGGTGAATTGAATTATGGGCCCCAGTGTGCATATGGTAAAATTATAGTCGATTGACCTGCGCGCTCTATCACCAGTGAAGCACTACTTTTGTTTTCTCATCTCTCAACATTGCTTACCCTGGATGGGAAAGTGCACTATTTCAGGAGGTACTGAAATACCTGCTTGATGGGTGAATGTGGTCTTTTTAAACCATACTGCTTATGTTTTGTAAGGATATAAGCAATGGGCATTGAAACGGGTCCCCTCTATGCCCTGTAGTCATGGCCTTAACTTTTCAGTCAAAGGCACTCAATAATTTCTGAATAATAAGTGTAAAAAGAAAAAGGGAACCATGTTGTTTCCTGCTTACATTTCACATGCTTTACTTAATTCTGTATTCCCTATGAGTGTTTGCTTTTTCTAGAATGTTGTTAATTGTTTTTTAGGCAGCATATTGCTCTTGTCTAATGCGTAATTTGAATTGAGTCACATCCAGGTGTTTATAGCGGGTCAGTGCAGTGCAGGTTTCTCTCAGTGGGGCAGTATGGTGTTCAGTGGGGGAGAGAAGGGGGCACTATAGTCAGAGCTGCTGAATTTGGAACTGGAGAACCAGGTTCAGCCTTCATGACCAGTCCACCAGACCACTCTCCTGAGGGAGCACATTCCCATGCTAGACCTTAGAAGACCCCACAAGACCTTAGAAGCCCTGGTGTCTTAGCACCAGCAGGTGGACCCTAGCAATGCCAAGTGTTGGTTAACCTAGAAGGCCTGTCCGCCACAATTCATTCTGAAGTTCACCTTCAGTCTTGCTGGCAGGCCTATGAAGCAGCACACCAAAGAGTTGCAGTGACTCTGTCACTGTGGTCCCAGGACCCTTGAGCAGGGTGGCTCTAGGGCAGTGCACCAGGCACTGACCAGCCGCGGTCCATGCAGGTATCATCAGTGGGGCAGAGGGGGGATTTCGAGGAATGATGCAGAGGGAAAATTAAATAAATAATTACATTTCCCTCTGCATTGTCCCTCAAAATCCCCCTTTACCTGGCACCACCACCCACCGCTCTTACCTGCACGGACCGCGGCTGGCGCTGACTTCAGGTGGGGGCGTTCTGTTTGCAAGTATAATATGGTTTTAAAAGCAAAGCACTTGCTGCCTCCTTCCTGGCCTTCAAAACCTTTCTGCAACAATAAAAATGACATGATAACTCCAGTGATTCATGTTCTTTGTAAAGACAGAAGGTGTTTAGTCTAATGGACGTTTTGACTCATTGAAAGAGGGTTAATGTGCCTCCTGCTAAGAACATGTACCATACAGATCACAAAGTGCACATAATGTAAATAGTGTAACTGCTACAAATGAAACTGTTCCTAGGATCCTTGGTTACAGTTCAGGGAGGACCTGGCCTGGCAGTTCGGGCTGGACTGTTCCCATAGGGCACAGGGTCAAGTCTGATTTGCATATGGCTGGGTTCAAATTGGAATTGCATGGTGAGCAAAAACAATGGATTTAAGCCCATATCTCTGTACTGGGGTGAATGCATGACATTGTTCTGCATTCTGTTCATCAATTGTTGTTTTTGCATAATGTAAATAGGTCAGTGGGTTCCTGCTTTTGCCAGAGAGGCCCTATTGTTACTTGCAGTTAATAAGTTAAAATCCTAACATAGAATAGTGGGCTATTAACTGTCATGTAAGAACTGCATGTAAACTGCAAAGTATAAATTAGAGTGTTATGTTTTTCCCCCAGTCTTTGATTATCCTAATGTTACAAAAAAGAGTTCATTTGGGTAGAAATCAATTCTGATTATTAAAGAGAACCTCCAACCATGGTATTACGTTTTAAAGTCTGAGTTTGTGTTTTTCCAGACCAATCACTATTAAGCTATGCTGTTTACCAGTATGGTTGTCATGTGACTCCTACACCTTGTAGTCCTTTTTCTTAAGTAACATTTCCTTACAGTGATTTAAACACGTATGATTGATTGTCTCTGTGTAATATGTGTAATGTAAAGTGCTCTGACACCCTACATGTGTATAAGTGGTGCTGTACATTTTCTGATACTTTATTATTTTTACATTTTTACACATGCTAACAGCCTCTGCAAAGATTTTTACTTATTAGTACCAGTGGAACATACAACTGCAGCAGTGAGAAAGGTGACCAGTCAGTCTTTTCACGGGGCCCTCCACTTCACAGCAGCACAAGTCACATTTCTTAGTAACTTTTTATACGTTTGAGGTATAAACAATGTATTTGTTAAAATCGTCCAATAATGCAGCAGATTTTGTATTATGTGGCAAATATGACAGAGCCATAATTATGTGGAAAACATTTGCAAACTAGGATAGTTTGCCATTCATGTTTGAACTGCTCTTGTGGAAAAGGGAGAAGTGCTGATGACAGAAACTCCATGGCTGGGAGACAAAAGGCTTTTGATTCCACTTTTAAGGATATTTGGGACATTCTATGATTGGAAACATATCCCACTTTGTGAATGTATTTTAATGTCAATAATTAAGATTAAACTTTAAATAAACATTTGCATCCATTGGTTAAATTAAATAACGTAATAAGCTGTAACCGGTTAGTGAAATGGGAAACAAATACTAAAAATTGGGATATTTTGCTCTTTCTGCCATACCTCTGACTCCGCCCACTGACCGAATCCACGGGTTATTACCGTCCTCTGATGATTCGCCGCCCACAGTTACCCTACTTTTTTTACCCCACTTCGACCACTGGGTGGTGGGCGCTGGGCGGCACTGTATGGGGGCGTAGCAACCGGGCCAGAGAAATTAATTAAAAGCAAAAGGGGCCTAAAGGGGCAAGGGGCAGCAGGGCTAGGCGCCGGCCCAGATTCGTGGCGTAGTGGTTTTGTTTGTTGTGAGCAGGGGCGGAGCGAGGTGGTGGCTGGCCTCAGGCTCTATGTCAGGCAGGCTCTGATTGATGACTCGGGGAGCGGCTATTTCGGACCCCGATCCTCCATGTAACATAGCCAGCCATGAGCCATCACCACCCCTCAGAGGTGTAAACATGCTACATGCATCAACCTGGAATCCAGGAGGACCTCCAGGGCATGTGGTGAGCAGGGGGTAGGAGGAGGCAGAGAGCCTTCGCTATATTTCGGCTAAAGCATCACTCGGGCCTTTTCCAGAACTCAGTTCAGTTCAAAAGCTTTATTCGATTTGTAGAACAAACCATACAAGCAGAACAAATACATATATAACGTACAATGCTAAAAAGATACATCAGGGTCACTGTGATTAAAAACAATCTAAAAACCGTTGTAAACATAGTGAGAAAAGGTTCTAAAAACATAATTTTGACCGGAGGAATTAGATTTGGACTATACAAATGCTGTTGCCTGATGAGACTGAATTCATTAATAATACATTACACATACACAAACAAATATACAGACAGGAAGCCAAAGTAAAAACAAAATACAGGCAGAAGTATCATAAGACTATGGCTTTCCTGGCAGCTGTACATTTTAATATATATGATGCTACGAAGAAGCAAATATCCATATCCTTAAGGGAGCATAGTAGCTGTAAGGCATTCTTCGTAGAACGAACATTATATTTTAAAAAGACGGGTTTTAAATATATTACCCTAAAAGAATAATAGAATTTACAAAACAGTAAAAAATGGCAACAGCTCTGACGTGAAACATTATCACAAGGGCACGCTATATCAGATCTGGATTTCATTAAGGGAACTGCAACAAGGTGGTGTACGATACCCAATCGTAAGCGTGTTAGGACATACCGGTGGGAATTACGGGTAACGCCAGAGAGGTAAGGTTGGAAACCAGTAGTTAGATTGCAGTCCCGATAAGTCATCACCGATTGCAGCTTTCCAGACACCCTTGCACGACATTCTTTTTTATGATTTAAAAACCTTTGTTTTATGTCTGTTTTAGGGATTGAAACAACAGATTTAGGGTCAAGAAAAATGTCAAACTGAAAAAGGAGATAAAACCAATAGTGTATATACTTGAGCCACATGATACGTGATGAGTGGTCCAACCTGAGACAATCAAGGATTATCTCCTGGGTAAATTGGGTTTCAGTCTTGGCCCAGATTGAGCGCCAAAGCAGCAAGGGACGCAGTGCTGCTATATCCGAAATATATCCGGTTCCTACTTCTTCATGGATCAGTTCTACTGATGCAGAAGGTGGTACACATAACAATTTTCTGAGGAACTTATTTTAATCTCTCTGCATATTTGGACCAACACAATGTCCCCACACCCCCGCACCATACAGCGCTGAAGACACACATCTAACATTATAAATGTTCATCATATCTTTAATACTCCTCACCCCAAGTTTAGATGAGAATTTGAAGATGCTATTGGTGGACCTCATCGTTTTTAAACTAATGTTATCAAACTCGGGTTGCCATGACCCATTATTAGCAAAGGTAATTCCTAAGTAGCAAAAGGTTTTAACTTGTGATATCTTGACCTTTTCGATAAAAAAGCTGGAATGGGTTTTCTTAGCTTTCAACCCACAGGACATTACAAAGGTTTTAGATTTGTTTAATAGTAGTTTCCTACTTTCGATAAACAGCATAAATCTGCCGATGAGGCGCTGTAGACCAATCTGTGTGCGGGATAATAGCACAGCATCGTCCGCATACAATAAAATTGGGACCGGTTTACCTCCTATCATAGGTGCGTCTGCAGGGGTCTGGCACAGTATGGAATCAATTTGGTTAATAAAAAGGGAAAATAAAAGGGGGGCCAATACACACCCCTGGCGGATGCCTCTTGAAACTTTAAAGAAAGAGGTACATTCGCCTAGGGATCCATAGCGCACCTTACATGACAGTCTCTCGTATAACCTGGCCAAAAAATGTACAATCTCCTTTGGTGCTCCTGCCTCTAGCAGGACCTGCCATAATATGGAGTGGTCGACCAAGTCAAACGCACTGCTCAAGTCAGCAAAACATAAAAAACAGGCTCCCTTTTTTGACTTCCGTACATTTGTTAATTAAAAGATCTAAATGAACGCACTGTTCTAGTGTCCCCATGCCTTTTCTAAAGCCATATTGAACCTTGGTTAAGATGTCCTTTTCATTTGCCCAGATTTCCAGCCTCTGTAGCATAATTCGACTCATTACCTTAACTGAGGCATCCAGTAGGGAAATGGGGCTGTAATTACCCGCCTCCGATTTGCTGCCTTTCTTGAATATAGGTATGATGACCGACTGGCCCCAGGATGGTGGAGTACAACCCTCTGCTGCTGCATTGAAGACCCTCACTAAAATGGGCGCCCACAGATTCATTTCGGTTTTAAGTAGGTCTATAGGTACTCCGTCGGGGCCCGGGGCCTTTACTCCTTTGCTGTCAGACAGACCTTCGTAGACCTCATCCAGGTTAATTCCCAATGATAAGGGCAACCAGACTGTGTCCTCATGGGCCGGTGTTTCTAAGGGCTTCCCTTCCGGGTTAAAAATATTTGTAAAGTGTTCTATCTATGCATTACATGCTACATAAGATGTTAATTCTGGAATACCCTCTGTGTTTAAAAAAGGGCTGTTTATAGTCTCCCAATAAAGTTTACTGTTTTGGGTTTCCGCTGCTAGATTTAAATTGTCCCAAGCTTCTTCTTGCAGGACCTTTTTCCTGTTAGAGAGGGCCACCTTGTAGTTGGCACGCAAAGTTTTAATGTTGTTATAATTGCGTGGTTTATGACATAGTGCCTTTTTAAGTTCGCGTAGGGACAAGGTGCAGTGTTTATCAAACCATCCCAACCTGGCCACTCTGGTTTTAAATTGCTTCTTTGTGAATACATCTTCAATTGTTGTATTTATCCTGATGAAACTTGACAGCAGGGTTGCCGAATTGGTGACTTCTCCAAGACAATAGGAAATCTCTTTACTACACTTTTCCACTACCTCCTTGTGTTTTTTCACAGGATCAATTCCGGCCCATTTGATCCTTGGGCCGTTCAGTCTCGTGGGGGCTATATCGGTAGAGCAGAGTTCCTTATTGGATGACTTGATTCCCCAACCCAGTAGAGTCAAAGAGATGCTGTTGTGATCACTTAGGGTTTCTTCCCTAACCCACAGGTTGGTGTATTCACTAGTGTTTGACAACAGAATATGATCAATGTTAGTGTTGGCATGCCTGCCTGTGAATGTGGGGCAAGTATGATTGGACTTGTTTCTATTACAACTAAGCAGATCTAGATAAAATTTGGCTAACAGGTTATTTAATAACGTACCATAGTTGCAGTGTGGAAAGTGTAAAGAGTCCACACTGTCTGCCACCCCATTATTTCCCAACTCTTTTCTAAAACCGCATGGGATACCCAATTTTTTTTCAATTCAATTCAAGATAGCTTTATTCGGTGTTTTGACAAAAAAAACCATAAAAGCATGACATACAAATACAAAACAGAAAGCAACTAAACAATTTTTCTTACGTATAAAATTTCTTACAATAAAACCTGTCATCAAGATAGGATAGATAAAATTCATTACATTACATATATAAAAGTTCTAAAATTCATTTGCAGGACTCTTGGAATTCATACAGTCTGCTGCTGTATACGTATTATCCGGTGTTTATGAGGAACATTATAATACGAATTTTCAGTTTTATGTATATCCAAGAAGACCTATACATTACCCATGGACCCCCTACATTTTACGGTAAACGTCAAGAATTTTATCGCTGTCACTATGGTGACTTCATCTTGCAGCATATATAATCTAAACAGTGCGGTTTTACAAGTTCTTACACCCCATGACTTTAGCAGTGGTAACAGATATCTTTTTCTCCCCCATTGATAATACTTACAGAAAAATATACAATGTAAGTTTGACTGTCTGGATGAGTCATCACACGGGCATTTTTCCACGATTGTAGACCAATCATTTGTCGTGGGGAAGGATACAAGCCTATAGAACGACTCCGTCCTCATTCGGGTCAGGAGCATTCTATGGTAACATGAATAGGTTGGTGCTAAGTAAGCATGAATACCCGGACCATGTAAGATGTTACGATGAGCTACTATGGTAGATTTGTGCCCGTCTAAGTACCATCTTCGTTCTGTCAGTAAGTCCAAACATGCCATTTTTAAGGTTTTTTTTGATATTTGTGAGCATGTTATGGGGTTTGAATAGAGATCTGGTTTACCAATAGAAAGAAAGAACTTTTTCACATAGGCTAGCCATGGTTGTTTGGTGGATGCGGAATAGGTTAAGCAGTCGTTAATTACTTCCCTGTTGAACCCTGTATCCTCACATGTCCAAATCTTGTACCACAGCATTACTGGTGCTATTTTTATCAGGTCTATAATATGGACTCTGTCCAGTTCATTGTGGCACACAGTGGTGGACGTGGAGCGGGGAACTGAAAGTAGGTACCTAAGGAAGGCATTTTCCACTGTTTGGATCTGCGTACTATCTGCAATGCCCCATACACCCGCCCCATATACTGCGGTAGACACGCATTTAGCAGCATATATCTTCAGTAATATGTTCACAGGTTTCCTGCCCAATCTTTTGGCAAAGTGTTTGAGAGCGCCTATTGTACGGGCGAAGGCTAAGTTCCTCGAGGTTATTGCTGGGGACCATGTACCCTTATTATTAAATGTAATTCCTAGATAGGAAAAGGTTTTGGTCATCGCTATCTTACTGCTATTAACAAAGGTTTTGCAGTCTGGTATGTTTTTCCTCTAGGAGCATGTCATTGTAAATGTTTTCCCCTCGTTTATCTTTAAGCCTCTCATGGACATGAAGGACGAGAAGCCTGTTATGGCTTTCTGAAGACCTATCTGTGTGCGGGCCATAATCACCGCGTCGTCAGCATACAGTAATAAAGATACTGGGGTACCGTTTATTTTGGGATAATCAACTTTGAGATCATTTAAAACGTCAGCTATCTCGTTAATGTATAAATTAAAAAGAAACGGCGCAAGGATGCAGCCTTGACGAACACCTTTAGCTATGGGGAATTTTTTTGTTCGCTCACCATTTTTTCCGTATCTAACCGCTGCCCCCGCATCTCTGTAGAGTTCCTGTATAAAGTGTAGGATATTTTTATCTATTCCCAACTTAACCAGAGTGTTCCACAGCACATCATGATCAAGGTAGTCAAAAGCCGAGGATAAATCGACAAAGGTAAGGAAGAGATTCCCTTGCTTCTTACTAATGTACTTATTTATTATTAGGTTCAAATTTAAACCCTGCTCTACAGTGCCGACTCCAGTTTTGAAGCCATACTGTAATTTGGAAAGAATCCCTTTATTTTTGGACCAAGATTGTAGTTTAGTTAACAAAATTCTACCTGCCACCTTCATTAGTGTGTCCAGCAGGGAGATGGGGCGGTAGCATTTTGGGTCCTGTCTGTTCCCCTTTTTAAATATTGGAATAATTATAGCTTCATGCCATGAGTCAGGAAAACCCATTATGCTATACGCATTTAATACGTTTGCCAGTAATGGGGCCCACAATTCTACATTGCCTTTAAATAAGTCAATGGGGACTCCATCTGGACCGGGGGCTTTTAAATTTGCACTCTGTGAGATTGCTAATTCAACCTCAGGAGGGGTAAAAACTATATTTAGGGGGAAGCTATCTTGCAACGCCAATTGCGGGTTCTTTCTATTAAGGGAGTTATGTTCTGGGGTCATATTTATTGCCTCTTTCTTGTATAGCAAGGTGAAATGGTCAACCCAGGCGTCTTCCATTATGGCTATCTCCATTGAATCTGCCTTGCTGTCTGTGCAGAAAAAAGGGGCATTAATCTCCTTCCAAAAAGAGATATTATCCCTTATGGAACTTGCCTTTACTAGGGCTTCCCAGGCCTGGTTTTTGAGTTCATCCTGACGTTCGCGTAGCGTCTGCTTATAGGCACGTCTTGCTTGCTTGATCGCGCTATTATCCTTTGGAAGTGTTTTTAAAGCCTGTAGAAGATCTTTGTGGGCTTTAGAGCAGGCGGAATTAAACCAGCCATGTTCTCTCTGTGCTATCCCTCTCTTTAATTTTTTTGTTAGTTTTTCATTTATAGTGGCAGTTATGCTACCATACGCCGTTATAATTTGTTGGGGGGTGGTATTAGGTTCTAGGCATGCCATGAATTGCTTCATTTCTTTCTGGACTAGATCTTTTAGAAAGGCTATAGCATTGATTTTTCCCCACTTTATTGCATACCCATTTTTCCTTGCCAATGACACCGAGTGACCAAACAGGATACTCGGTATGCTTAACTCGGGACTCTCGTTCTTCTCGACAGAAATTGTAGTGCTGATCGGGAAGTGATCGCTTAGTGCTAAGTCTTCCGTATTGAAAACCCCCAGGCAGCCCTGATTCTTGTTGGTCACTAAGATATAATCAATTGTGGTTCCTGACCCCCGACCAAAGAATGTTGTCTCGAAGGCTACGTAAGGTTCACAGAGTTCATTAGCGAACCCCATGTCCCAATCATGCATTAGTTTGTTAAGCATATTCCCAACAGATCTAGATAAAATTTGGCTAACAGGTTATTTAATAACGTACCATAGTTGCAGTGTGGAAAGTGTAAAGAGTCCACACTGTCTGCCACCCCATTATTTCCCAACTCTTTTCTAAAACCGCATGGGATACCCATTGCTAAAGGGCATGGCTGGATATTGAAATCGCCAGCCCACAAGATGTCTGCCGTTCTGCGGGAGGATGCCAATACACTTTTGATAACGGTTTCCAGGGAAAATAGGATATTTCCCCTAGAAGCATCAAAAATGTTATTGTAAAAATTAACGAGAATTAGGTCTTTACATTTATTGCTCTCCATCCGTAACACCTGGCTATGTGTTTCAACAATGGTGTATCTTTTGATTTTAAAATTAGTCAATTTGTTGGAGATTAATAACAGTAAGCCACCCTTGGCTCTACCTGAAGGGGAATTAGATGCATTGAGGCAGTGGGAGGAGTACCCTTCTACATAGAGTGGTTCTTGGCACCACGTTTCCTGTAGACAAATGATGTCGTGGCCTGCCCCTATAAACTCCTTCCAAAACGGGGTATTCAGTTTACCTGAGATACCTGCTATATTCCAGGTAATAAAATTAAGCCCCGCAAATGCCGCTGCTGTTGGAGTAGCACAGTCTCGTTGGGGGGCAGGCGATGTATCAGGGACAACCTGCTTGGCACCTGTAGACGCTACAAATGACTCTTGTTGAACCACCGGTATATCTACTTCAGTGTCAGGGATCCTGCATGGCGTATAGATGCCTGCTATGTGAATAGTAGGGTTTGGGTCATTAGGTAAATCTGAGACTATGGGGGTTTCATAATGAGTGGCTAAGATACTACCTGGCTTCACGTCTGTACCTAGGTCCCCCTGAGTCGAGTTACCACTAAGTGGAATGGCCGATGGTCAATCGACCATTTCCAGACAATCAAATCTGTTGCTGACAGGAATGCCTCGCCATCCCCCCATAGTATGATGATCACCATTGGGGCACCACGGCCGCTGGCCCCACTCTCTACTCCCATTCCTCTGTGTATACCAGGGACCTAAGTGGTTCCAGGGGAGCTCAGGTGGTTGCACCCAGTTTGGAGCTGTCGGGTGTTGGCGCTCAGAAGGTTGCACCCAGTTTGTAACTATTGGGTGCTGGCGCTCGGGTGGTTGCACCCAGTTTGGAACTATCGGATGCGGGCGCTCAGGTGGTTGCACCCAGTTTGGAACTATCGGGTGCTGGCGCTCAGATGGTTGCACCCAGTTTGGGACTATCGGATGCGGGCGCTCGGGTGGTTGCACCCAGTTTGGAACTATCGGATGCGGGCGCTCAGGTGGTTGCACCCAGTTTGAAACTATCGAGTGCTGGCGTCAGGTGGTTGTACCCAGTTAGAGGCTATCGAATTCTGGTGCCTACGCCCATAGGGATAGAAGGAGGAGAGGCGGTGAGCATCAATCCCCCCTTTCTTGGCCAAAGCAGGCCAAGAGCAAATGTAATCCACCATATCTGGGTCCTCACAGGCCACTATAATGCAATCTCCCTGTATGTTTTTGGGTTCATCCCCAATCCACGGGACTCTACGCACCGCTGAAATTCGACTAATATGGGGGGATTGGAGGGACCTATTCATGCTAAGCCACTGTGAGACCTTGTTCCAAAGGGACCAGGACGGCTCCTCTTTATTTGTAGACAGTTCAGGGACCCCAGTAAGAATGATGGTATAAGGGGACACTTCTGGTGATAAATGAACGGGGCGCTTAGACCTAAAACCCCTCTTACCCTCGTCAGGTCGATTCGATGATGGATACTGGGGCAAAAGTGGGGAGATGGGCCTTTTATTCGATGGCTGAGACAGTCCCTTGTTGGGGGCAGACTGGGTGGACTGGATGAGGGTGGGCTGAGAGGAACTGGTAGCCACAGTTTCAGTCATACGCCCACTCCCAAGAGGGGTTGAGGAGGATGTTTCTGGCTTTTTAGGCTTAGTTAGGTTAGGCTGGGCTTTTGTTGACGTAGAGGACTTGACTCCACTATCCAGGTGGGCCCCTTGGATTCCTGTTCTAGAGGGATTCGTTATACCCACCCCGGGGTTTGCTTGGGCCAAACTAAGCTGGGTCGATGGCTTATGGGTAAGTATTGCAAGTTGTTTTTCTATCGACATAATGCTCTGTTCTAGGGGTTTCAAAAGGTGTTGTAGTAATTCCCTAAAATTCGCTAAAAGCTGGAAATTGGTATTACATGAGCTACAGAGACCCCCCTCCTTGGCCGTGGTCACTGAATTTACTGTAGGTTCCAGTAAGTTAATAGATACAAAATTGGGATCACTCGAAGCACCCTGCGGTGGGGCAATAGTTGCCCCCTTCTTGTTGGTGATAACAGCTAGGTGATTCTTAGGGTTGCCTTTCTTTTGGTCTTTAACCTGTTTTGGAACAGCGCCCTCCTTTGCCCCATTAAGCTGAATCTCGGGACCTTGATCTTGGGATATAAGTAGCTGAAGGTCTGGAGTATTCTCAAGGTTCCCCGTGGAGTTGAAGTCAGAGGTGAGGTTGGTAGCTGACAAGTCGACTATTTTCGGGATGGAGTGAACCTCGGCTAGAACATTTGGTTGCAATAAAACCGGAATGGACGTGGACAGTTGGAGTGGCGATTGCACTGATGCTAGGGGGCCCAGGGAGGACCTCATGGCAATTGCCAGATCCTGTGACACCCTTTGCTCCAGTAAGGAAATACTTAGATTAATGGCCTCGTTAGTTCTTGTAATAAATTGGTCAAGTGGACCGGTAAGCAAAGCAGTTTTCATAGCCGTCTTGCTTCTGGACCCCCTGGTCATGTTGGAAAGGAAAATTTCTTTCAATCTGACGATATGGCAATTTTAGGGTTCAACACAAATGTACCTTAAATAGGAAGCATGCAGGCCGGATCGCAAGGCCACGGGGGATGGCCCAGCCCAGCCTAGCTTGGTCTAGAAAGGGCTAAAACGGGCCCGCCCTTGGCCCGGGCTTCGCCCGGCGTCCCGCGAGACGGAGGTGACCTGTTTTATGCGCCTCCTGGCGCGAAGAGCTTTCCCTGGATGCCTGCAAGGGCTGCTGGGGCTTGTAGTTCTTGAGCCCGGCCCACACTCCGCTCGGCCGCCTTACTCCGCGATTTTTCCTGGAGATAGGCGGCGGGAGGCGGGCGGGCAGGCAGGGACCCCAGATGCTGTTTTTCGTTGCGTTATCGCCGTCAGGTAAGCCAGGAGCAGTGTAGAAGAATGCTGTATAGAAACCCCAGAACTCATTAGAGAATACATACACAGCAAAACTAATTGGCAAAACGTACATTGACTCACTTAGGGGAAACCTAACTGGTGTTCTGTTACTTTAAAAAAATATATATTATTATTATGGGCCTTTTTTTCCTCAATGAACTAAGAAATTCAGACACTTCACTTTTCAGGAGCTATTCAGTGAGAACACCCTTATGGCAGAACAACTCACCCCAAAGAGCACCCAAATCTTGCAATTGCACCATACCACTACAAAGATCAGTCATTCTGTATAAAAAGCGAAAAACAAATGCCTCAGCCCACACACAGCATTGCTGCAAACGGATTAGCAAATGTTTTAAATAAATAAAGTGGGTGCTCACTGTCCCATATTGCTGCATTCCCCTCAGAAGTGCAGTCACTGACCTTTCACAGTTATTACACCCTGGCAGTGACTTGCTGCACCAAGAAAGGAAATCAGTCCGCTTTAGAAGTGTTACTTCCGGTCGCACTAAAGAGTAGCAACTCTTTGCAAAAGTGTTGGTACCACAAGTGTTGAAGTACACAGTATTGTGTACACGCTTTACCATGAACCTTTGCACAATTGTTTGAAGTTAAGTACGTTTTTAAATTACATTAGGCTATTTTATATGAAGAATAAATTGGTTATATTTAAATTCATGTTTCGTGCTCGACATTTTATTTTTTTGTGTTCTTTGTAGGAATGTCTGTGATTTATGACTGGATATCCTGGTGCTCCATAAGGTAATCACTTACTATGCTTTAAAAGTTAATACAATCTAATATGTAATGAAAAATGTGTTGACAAATGCTTTGTATTGGCCTTTCTCTCTCAAATGTTCTTGGGGGGACAACTCCCCAAATTCCCCCTAGTAGTGGTTGCTCACTGCGCTTGCTCGCCACACACCATGTGGGGGCTGGTCTCACTTTTACTTTGTTCTCCCTGATTCACTACTTGTGTCTATTTTTGGTGCTCTCTGAAAGAAGGTCGATTGGTACGTATGACTTGGTGGGTAACCTGGTGCTCTTTAAGGTCATCATCTACTATTTACTTTGCTTTGAGAGTTGATACAATTGAACATGTAATGAAAAATGTGCTGTAAAATTCACCATTTTGGTCTGTCTTTTTCCAAAATTTTCTTGGGGGCGAACCCCCTCAAACCCCTCTAGTAGCGGTCAGGCTCGCTTGCTGCGCTCGCTTGCTATGGGCCAGACGGGGGGTTGGTCAGGGCTGCTTTCAGTTCCCAGTCCAGCCCTGGAGGCCCCACTGGAGGCAGCAGGTGATCTGTGGTACGAGGAGTCCTGGAGCACATTGGAAGCCTCACAGTACACATCTGGGAGTGGAGCTGAACAGTGTGAGGCCTCGCCGGAGGTTTGCGAGACCTCACAGCGTGACAACAGGGGTCGGGCCACCGCCGAGAACATGCAGACTTGTGCAGAGAAATAGGGTGGGTGGGGACCACAGAAGGCCTCATAGATCAGCAGGAAGAGGGGGTGGGGATTAGGAATAAATATTCAGCCAGCTGAGGGCCAGGAGGCAACAAGAGATGCCTTGGCCTGAGGATGACTTCAGGGAGCTATATAACCAGTGATTGGCGGGTGGGACGGAGGAGGCAGAGGTGTTCCATCAGGGCCATGGGAGAGGAGAGAGGCAGGATGTGACATGGGGTAGGGACTCTTGGCTGGATAGAGCTCCCACAGGAACCAGGGATGCCTTGTGCAAGGGTTTTGCAGGGGAGCCCTCCAGGGAGGGACCAGGGGATTCCTGGGCTGTGTGGCCTTGGTTGGGGCATTTGGGCTGGCCGACGGGGGTGTGGATTCCCTGGAGTAGAGCAAAGGGGAGGAACGGGGGGAGGAGGGACAGGGATAGAAGGTATGGGTCAGAGTCGCCGGTCAGTCCATGGGCAGTAAAGCCGCAGGGTAGGGTCTATGGAATGTCGGGACACAGCAGAGTGAGGATGGGCCTGCGGGGGGATCCTGAGAAGGGGGGATTGACAGGGTGCTAGCACCCTGAGCGATGGGACATGTGATGGGTTGGGGGAGTCCTTAGGCAAGGGGTTTGATTTGACCAGCACCACAAGATCACTGCCACAAGTGGGTACAGCATGACCCAGGCGGTGAGGTAGGTGGAAAGGTTTGTAGCATACGCTGCCAACGAGGATCAGGGACATATGCACCCTGCATCGGTAAGAAGGTGGGGGGCAATGTACGGCCCTCCCTGTTAAGGGTGCAAAGGACATTGTGGCAGTCCCACACACTCCATCAAGGGGTTGGGGTGATAGCAGTGGTGAACAGTCTGGGGTAGGTTTAACATACATAGTGCTGGATTATGATGAGGACAGTCTGGAGGAAGGGGAGCTGCGGGAGGATACTGAAGGTCGATGGTGGGAGGAGGGAGCTGTGGGGGATCCTCTAATGTCTGTGCACCTAGTATTTTTCATGATGCGAGAGCCCTGCAGCAGAGAGCAGGTCAAGACAGACACGGTCCACAGTTGACGGCAAAACGGCAGGTCCTGGTTCAGGCACTAACCTTGGCGCCAGGTTAGAAGACAACACAGGAGGTGGTTGCAGTTACAGAGGGTCATGAAGGGCACAGGGAGGGAGAGGTAGGGAGGCCTGCTTGCAGAAGGTTTCGGTGGGAGTTGGAAAGCCCCACACCAGCATGGAGGCCCGCTTAAGGAAAGGGTGCTACGTGCGAGACACTAGTGTTGGGCTGGAGGACCACCTGGTGTGCACGGCCAGGGAAGAGCAAGCTCCAGCAAAGACAGAGGAATGCAGAGGGGAGACAGTGGAATGACAGAGGGTTGGGCAACAGGGCAACCAGCAGGATTCAAGAGACTAAAAAGAGAGTGAGGAAGTGAAATTCAGGAAGTTACCCTACATGGGGACAGTAAAACCATTGGGGGCACACTTAATGCAGTTGACATAAGATATAGAAAGGGAAGTATGTTGAGATCCTAAAACTACTATATAGGAACTCAGGTCAAAAGAGGGCGTTAGAACTAGCCAAAAGCCTGAGAGTTCCGTTGACTATCGAGAAATGGACGGCACCTTCCTCATATTTGCTAGTGTATACTGCGAAAAGATCCCAGAGAGGGCAGTAGCCTAATTTAATTATATGGACTTCATTAGGCAGGCACATTTAAATTTCAGAGGGAGCGCCTGGGCCCAAAGCAATGAGGAATTCTGGGGCTGATTAGCGGTGGACCCGGACGCCAAATGGGGAGAGCAAGACACGGATTTATGGCAGCACACTATGGGTCCTGCGAAATTTGGCAAACCCATATTCACAGCCGGTGGTTTGCCAATAGTGTACAAGCGGGACCAAGGCACACACATTGGGGCATGCTAGAACTTTAACAGAGGCTTATTTACAAGGGAGCCTTGCAAATGCCGCCACAAAGGCTCCAAATGTTGGGGCAGACACCCGCTGGACACCTGTTTCAGTGCAGGCAACACTCCCGCCACTGGTTATGGACACCAGCAAGGAAATGCAGGTGGCCAGACAGGAATGCCTATGGGGAATCAATACGGGCAGGGGGGTTTAGGTCAGGTAGTGGGGCACAAGGACCTGAAGGGAAAGGCTCCTACGCCAATTAATGTCGAAAAACTGCCATTCTGGCTTTTCTTTTTTGGCAGGACAGATGATGCTACAGTATTGCTACAAGGGTTCAAAGAGAGTTTCAGGCTTGGGTATGATGGTGCGAGAGTACGCCATTGGGCACCCAATCCTAAATCAGGTTGGAGCATCCAAAGGTAGTCAGGGAGAAATTATTTAAGGAAATACAGGAGGGGAGGATGGCATGTCAGTTTGATATAGGACCCATGGACCAGTTGGTAGTCTCCCCCATTGGGGGAGTGCCTAAGAAGGAACCAGGACAGTATCAACTGATTCAATACTTGTCCTGGACTTAAGGGAAGTCTGTGAATGACTTAATTCCCACTGAGCAAGTGTCAATGACATACTCGTCAGTGGAGTTAGCCTTAGCATTGGTGGAAAAGGTGGGACAGGGGGGCTCCAAAGCGACATCAAGTCGGCTTTCTGTTTGTTGCTGGTGTACCCTGCCGATTTTCAACTGTCAGGCATTCAGTTCGAGGGCCAATGGTTTGTTGACAAAGCACTCCCGATGGGCTGCTCCATTTCGTGTGCTTTGTTTGAAAGCTTTAGTACATTTCTGCAGTGGTTATTCACCGGGCACACAGGGGTGGAATGCATAACACACTACCTATACGTTTTTTTCTTTGATGGAAGTAGGGCTGGAGAATGGCAGAATTCGCTCAACAGATTTCAGGGCCTGATGTCGGACTTGGGGATGCTTCTGAACCCAGAGAAAACAGTGGGACCTACAACAGTGTTGGCTTTTCTCGGTATCGAGATTGATTCAGTGGCAGGGGAAGCCCGGCCTCGGAGGATAAAAAGACCAACATGTTGGCTCTATTAAACACAATGTTGACTAAAATGAAAGTGATGGTGAAAGAAGTGCACATACTTGTGGGGCACATGAACATCACCTATAGAGTAGTGAGAGCAGAGAGGACTTTTTTCAGGCATATAGGTCTGTCTTTTTCGTGGCTAACCTTGCCTCCTATCATGTCAGGCTGGCAGCGGGGATGCTGGAGGACCTGCTTATGTGGGAGGTCTTATTACAATCCTTCAATGGTATTCCCCTGACATCTTTGGTGAACAAGGACTGAGACGCACAAATGTTCACCGACTTCGCAGGAGCTTATGGATTCAGCCTGTACTGGCAAGGCCACTGGTGTGCCGAGGAATGGCCTCCAGCATGAAGGGAGGGTACACACAGCTTTGCCGTTTTTGAGATCTTCCCCCTGGTAGTGGCTGTCATACTATGGGGTTCACAGATGTCCCACAAGAGAGTACTTTTTCAGGCGGGCTACATGTTAGTGGTGTAGGTGGTCAACAGACAGTCAGCAAGGGAGCTACAGCTGTGGCAGGTACTGTGTGTTTTTGTATTGCATTGCTTGAAATTTGATATTGCTTTCAGAGCCCGACACATTCCCGGTGTGGACAGTGACAAAGCTGATGCTTTATCACATTCGCAGTGGGAGAAGTTCCATGTGCTGGTGACAAAGGCAGATTGGGAGAAGACTTGCGTGCCATAGGAACTAAGGCCTTTAAGAGAGAAAGGCTGCTACACATGGTAGCTAGGTCTTTAGCTCGGTATACTTGGAGAGCATACCTCCAGGCTTGGGGGGAGTTCCTGAAGGGGGGGGGGGCTCAGAGGAAGTGGAAGACATAGTCCAATTTATCCTCTCTCTCATTGACGATGAGAGGCCAGAGTGATGATTTCAAGGAAACTGGCAGGCATCGACTTTATGGGCAAGCTTTGGTGGGGGTATACACTCTTTGTGGGGGAGCTGGGAAAAAGAATCCTGGAGGTTTGGGTGAGGGAGACAGGCCCTGTGGGGCATAAGCAGCAGCCAATGACGTTGGATATTCTGATACTATTGCTTTAGTCACTTCTGACAGTTTGCATTAATGTCAGTGAGGCAGAATTATTTTCAGCCATCATGTCTTGGCTGTTCTTTGGGGTATTTCGGGTTCCAGAACTACTGAGGGGTAAGGGCAGCAGGGGGCTACGCTGGTAGGAGGTGCTTCTCCAAGTCAGTCGGGTACAGGTATGGCTATAAAAGTCCATGACAGACTAGAGGGCAGTGGGTGTCAGTATTTTGAAATCTTACCTGGTGGCGGCTGTTTGCTCGGTACGTTGGGCAGAGACTATGTGGGATGGGACATTAGACAGTGGGTGTTAGAAATGGGATCTCTGGTTGGCTAAGGCTTGCACCAAAGCCAGGTAGAGACCACCACTCTAGTCAGGGCAAGGGAGTTAGACGCCAAAGATAACCCCTGCTCACCGCTTGGTAGCTTGGCATGAGCAGACAGGCTTATCTCGGAGGCAATGTGTAAAGATTTTGCGCACGCACACAGCAACAACATCCCAGGCACCCCACAAAAGGAACTCCACACAAGGTTATATAAAAATAACTTTTGTATTCTTAAAACACATCAGATAGTAAACACACAATATACATGGTGCCAACTGGCACGGGCAATATTCACAAGGGATTATTTACACTGGACAGGGCCACGTGGGCCACTGTCAAGATCAACACTTAGCAGAAATAGCACTTAGAGTAACTGTAGCACCAAATAACAATTATAGAACACAACCAGTAACCACTGGTAAAAGGTAGGTACACACCACGCAATCCTAACCACCTTAGGAATATATCACGCAGGGAACCATGAACTCACTAGCATAACTATACTAGGTAAAACAACCTCCTAGGCATGAAAACACATTTAGGGGTATAGGCAAAAAGGCATAGCATATTATGCATAAATCACATTAGGCAAGTAATCACCTTTGTGCAACAATCGCATAAGGCATAACCATGTACCCCAAGCAAGGGCATAACACATGAAACTGTCCCCAGGCCAATTTGGCATCTCAGGGGGCTGAAACGCGCTTTGTCCAAAATGTCAGGGCTGGGCTGTGCAGGCAGCCAAAGAAGAATGCGCAGAAGAACAGGTCTAAATGAGGTAGCTGCCCACTAAGTGCTGGGCAGCTGGGGAACTGAGCCTGGGCACCAGCGTGCACCCTGGCTCTCCTCTGGGGCTCTAAATAAATAACAGTGCCCCAAAACAACGGGGGAGGCCCTTGGGCTCTGAATCAAATGTGCCCCAAGTACTCGTGGGAGCCATGTGGCTCTGAATTTCCAGAATCTGCCCCCGTGGGTGTGAGAGCCACGTGGGCCCTAAAATAAAATGTGCCACAAATCACATTAGAGCCACAGGGCTCGGAATTACATAATGCGGCCAAACAACGTTGGAGCCTCTCGGGCTCTGACTACAACAATGCCCCAATCACCGTTGGAGCGGTCCGCTGCCTTCCGGGGACGTTCAACAAGCCAGGCTGCTTCCCACCATGAAGTCCTCACTCACCGGCTTCTATGGGGCAGCTCCTGATCTCGGCGGCACTCGCGGGCCCTCCCTTGCTCTCGGGGGCCCCGGGTGCAGCCGCCCACCTTGTCCTCATTGTCTTCCCTCTGGCGGGGAGTGCAGCACGTTTCCTCCCACCGCGGCGGGGGCAGGCACCGGCAATGTTCCTCGGCCCCCTCCGCCTCACATATACCGCTGCTTCAGGAGACGGGGGCTCTCCTCACAACGTGGGAGCCCTGGGGAGAGACGCCGGCATTCTTCTCGTTACAGGAGCGCGGGGTGGGCTCCAATCCGCTTCCTGTCTTCACTGGAGCACTTCCGGGTCGCTCCTAAGCCCCGCCCATGTCGGCAAGAGGCTGCCTGACTTCCTGATTCAGCCGGGCTGCAGAGGTGATCCTTGGGGCGAGACACGGGGTAGGCACCTGTTGAATAAACGTATACAGCGGGGGGGACACCCGCTAGGAGGTACAAAAATCGGCACAGAGTCCCTGGCGGGGTGGGCACACGCTAGGGATCAAAACTCGGCATAAATGCGGCGTGGGGCAGCCGTGAAAAAGCGGCACAATCCGGGGAGGGCACCTGCTCTTCCCACAGCCAAGTGGGGGAATCTCCACGATGCAGCGTCGCGCTGCGGGCACCAGCTGTCCTCCTGGGGCCAGAAGCACAGCGCTTCCAAGCCCAAAAGTCAAGCGCTTCTCCAGGAAATTAAAGCGCTTTGCTGTAGGGAGAATACAGCACTCCCAGGGTGCTACAGCAGAAAGGTCCTGTGGGCAAAGTTCAGGGAAGTCCTTCAGCAGGCAGGGAGGGCAAAGGCTGGGCCCAGGGGCCAGCTCACAGGGCCCTCCAGCAGGGAGGCAGCACCCAGTGGCGGTTTCCTCCTGGTGCCCAGCAACAGCAGGCCCCCCTTTCAGGAACAAGAGAACATTTTCATGGGGTCACACCCCCTCTTTTAAACACATATTTCCTTTGTCTCAGGCTGCAGGGTTAAGGAAAAACCAGAAGCAACTGGTTTTGGAACACTCTGTTGTGCTCAGCCCCCCTCCCCATTCACAGGACAGGCTAGGGACATCAGACGCACCACAGGGGATGGAGCCAGCATTGTGGAGGGAAAGCCCCATTCAGGTCCCAGGTGCACTTCTCCCTCCCATCAACATGCAGATCTTTCCATTCATGAACGGGGCAGACCCATCCTGACTCCTGGAGCCAGGCACACCAGCCAGCTCCAGCCAATCACAAGCCAGACAGTCAATTCACATTTATTACTCCGACATGCCAACCTCTAGAAGTGGCACTTCCACACCAGACACATTAGATCCACGCACCTCATCGCCCAGCATTTAATCTCACACGTTTGCACATACCAAACTTGAGCCTGCACTCCCCACACATCAGGAACTACCATGGACACATACATTCCCCATGCATTCCTATGGGAGGACAGGCCAATCTCACACACGCACTCAGAGAGCGCAAACACTTTACACTGGGACACAGTGTTAAAGTGTGCAGAAGCCAAAAACAACCAACACCAAGTTACATATAAAAGCAAAAAGTTTAGGGGTGAACCTGCCAAAAGGGCCAAGTCCAACAGTGGGAGAGTTTTCCAACACATGGATGAGAAGCCCATAACGGCCTTCCAATTGTTAGCAGTGTTATGCAAGACCTTGCAGTTATTAGGCTTGGATCCCATCCAGTTTGGCATGCATTCTTTCAGGATTGGGCAGAGACAGAAGCCAGCAGACGGGGTTGGGGACCCAAACGAAAAAGGGAACTTTGGAGATGGAAATCAAGTTGCTTTCGGTCATATATTAGGGGGGGCGGGAGGTGGGGGGCTGTAACGGACAGGTTGTCATCTTTATTTGTTTTACAGGTTCTGTTCCCAGTCCCTTGGACATGAGAATGAAAATATGGATCTTGGGCCACTCGTTCTTTAACCGGGCAGAATGGCAGGCTAGGGCAAGCTTTAATGGTGTCAACCTGGGTTTCAATACGGACTTATACTTGATCGCATGGATAGGAAAACGGGTATGCGATAGAAGGAGCTCATACCATGTTTGAACAAGCATATGGGGGCAGGAAATGTCTGGATGTGCTTATCATCTACTTGTGGGGAAATTATATGGTGGTTCGAAAGGGGTTGGCGCTAATAAAAGAGCTAACATGGGACCTCTGGCAGACTTACAAGTTGTGGGCAGGCTATCACACTATATGAACAGTGTTTATACCCAGGAGAGTATGGTGGCGGGCCATGAAACCGTCGGCCATGGGCAAAGCCAGGAAAAAATGAAATAAAGAAATTAGGGCATTTTGCAGGGACAATGGAATTGGCAGGGTACAACATTCTAATTTGAGGTTTGAGGATGTTGAATTTTTTAAAGGGGTTGGCGTGCACTTGTCTTTCATGGGGATTGAGCTTTTTCTGCTCCAGTTGAGGTTAGCGTTAGCCAAGGTGTTGGGAGTCGAGTGAATAGGGACATTTATGTTTATAGATCTGCGATCCACCAGGTAAGTGGGTGGGGCAGGGTCAGGAGGGTAGCTCCCCTCTTGACCCTGGGTGGCTATGATTTACAGAAGTTTATTCTTTGTCAGCAGCAGTTCAAGCTAAAGGAGAACGGGTAGGAAGTTCATGCCTCAACGACATTGGAAGTTAAAACGTTATATATTGGAAGCCAAGATGGCGGCTGAGTGAGAGGTCTCAGAAACTCACCTCCGCATCGCTGCATCCCCAGGAGACTAACACTGAGACTAACACTGATACCAGGCGATGCGTCCCGGCTTTGGAGTTTGGTCACGCTGGCAGGAAGGTGTGCGGGTGCCGAATATGAGGCGGGAAGACGACAGGCATTGTTGTTCACGTTGGGACTTCTTCTGACAGCGATCCCAGGCTGGGGGAATTCTGTTCGGCGTTTGACGGAGCTGAGATCAGAGTCGCCTAGCAACGAGGACGCGGACTCCACGGAAGCGTCTTGGAAGTTGAAAGCAATGGCGGCAAGAGCAGCTCGAAGTAAGACGCGCTCCGCATTACCGGTAAAAAACCCTGATTCAAAAGCGAATCGCGAGACTAAGAAGCCCAGTCAAGTTGAGACTGCGGGTAAGGGCAGTAAATCTACTTGCGGGAACATTTCTAAATCATGTATTGAGGGCAATGCACTGGTCGGGAGATTGGGTGATAAAACACAGACTGTAATTGCCAGTTTATTTGCCAAAAAGACATGAGCAAGGAGAGAGGGCAGAAGACCAAACTAATCCAGGGTGGCACTAATGACGATAATATTGATAAAACTGGTGAAGCACAAACTCAGGCTCAAGAAGACTCGGCGAGCGCTAATAATACTCGTGCCTCCTGGGGGTCAAGCACTGAGACTACTGTGCTGTATATGGCTGATACTTCTGGGACAACCCTGCAGGATTACGAGGGTAGCAAGGAAAAGTCCCCCGCAGAGCCCCTTGCACAGCCCCCCCTCCAGTTACCGAAAACAGCAAGAACGATGTAAATATCGGTCAGGAAGGAAAACAAGTTCACATGCAGGAATGGATGTTGAGGAAGAAAGCCTTGCAGAGAATACAGAAATGGGCTATCTATCACCTGACCCTATGGAGAATTTATTTTCATTAAATGAAGAGTCTGGGGACTCGGACATTATGGAATCACAAAATGGTAGTAGCGACGATGGGTGTGAGGACACCTCATCGAGTGGCGGCAGTCAGCAAGGGGGTAGAAAGATGCCCAGGAAATCAAAGAAGTTGGCAGATGGGAAAAAGAAAACCCGCAAGCTGGATGGAATAGAGGAAGATGGCGAACTCAGAAGGGATTATTCAGACACACAGCCAAACTCATTCTCTATCAACCTGTTTAAGAACGCATTTCCAGAATTAGCACAATGGGATTGGGACAAAGAGATCCAACGTGTGCATAGGTTCCCAATGACAATGACTAAATGTGTGCAAGGTAATCAATCATATCCCAGAGTGATTTTGATTTATTTTGGAAATTTTTCGCTCCGGCAGGCGGTATATGATTTGGCCAGGCCTAATAAAAAACAGAACTGGGATAACTTTTCCTTCTTTGCTAAACCGGATTTTGTACACGCCACAGTGGAGAGACGTTGGCAGCTTCGTCAGCTGATCACGCCCTTCCAAAATGCAGGCGCAGCCGCCTTTCTCCAAAACCCTGCAAAATTGAAAGTGGTCTCACAAGGACGAACCTGGTTCTTTACATCAGAAATTCAAGCCGAGCAGGCATTAAAGGAAATTGTTGTAGGAAAGTCGGGACATGCTCAGAGCAATCAGAGCAATCAATAGTATTGCTTGAGGGCGAGGCTATTTAATTTTGTATTTGGGGATTCTTTGTTAGCAGGGTGGTTTTTTTCATATAGAGGGGCGGGGAGAGGAAAATAAAAGGAGGGGGAAATAAAACAAAAAGGGGGAAAAAAGAGAGAAAGTTTGTACAGCTAGAGGGGTTGGAGGGGTGTGAAAGTGGGTGAGATCAGTTCAGACGCTATCACACAGGCCTAGGATTGAGCCTGGTGGCTTAAATAATGGTGGAGGGTGGGGGGAGGGGGTACATCAGGCGAATCTTTAGACACAAGAAGTATGTAATGGGTGTAGGGAGGAACGATTTTCTTAAAGTCAAAAATATTAATGTAGGGCCAGTATGTTTCAAAATGGGGGTTACTACTCTGCTAAATATAGCTCCGGTGAACAAACGGCATTATGGCTAAGTTGAAAATTGCGACTATTAATATCTGTGACCTTAACGACAACAAGAAAAGACAGAGAGTAACAGTAGGGCTACAAACGATGGGGGCTAACATCATATGTCTTCAAGAGACACATGTGGAGGGGTCGCAACATTTTCTGTTGAAAACATTAGGGTATCGATTGATTACTGCTTCAACACAGGGGGTGAGGGTAAGAGGTGTGGCTATTCTGGCAAAAGGGGGAGATGTTCAATTTACACGCACATTAGCTGATAGATTTGGGTGCTGGGCTATCGCAGAATGTCATTACGATTCTGGGGATAGTAAAATGACTATCTGTGCTATACATGGTAATGTCAGCGATGACTCGGAGGTTTTATTGAGTATGTCTAACAAACTCTCTCACTGGCCGCTTCCCCTAAATGTTTGTGGGGATCTTAATGTACATCTACGAGCGGAGTGGCTCTCAGATCTAGGCTTTAAATATCTAGGGAGAAAACCAAAAGTTTTTCAGGATCTGAAAAATATGTGCGCGCTACATGGGTTAATTGATGGTTGGCAACCGGGGCATTCTGGGGACCTGGAATTCACATTTTATTCATACCCACATGCCTGAAATGCACAGTTGGACTATATACTCATGTCCAGCTCCCTGAGGTCTGCTAGTACAATAGATAAAACTCCAAGAATTTTATCGGACCATAATCCCCTAGTATTAAGTCTGGAGTATGGGTTAAATAAATCCATGTCTAAGATATGGACATTTGAAAGAGCATTATTGGGGAATGAGAAATACTGTCAGCATATGATTAGATGGATCCCGGGCTTTGTAGAGGATAATCTTGGTAGTGCTGCAATAGAGGTGGTTTGGGACGCCCTAAAGGCTTGTATTAGAGGTGAGACGCTGCCATTTTCCCTGAATGCTAATAAAGAGGCCAAATCACAGATGGCTACACTCCAGTCCAACCTGGGTAGGGCAGAGAGGGAGCTAATTATTGCCGTTAGGGAGGGGCGTGTACTGGGTAATGAACTAAGTCGGGTGGCGGTGACTAAAAACCAGAAAATTGACATTCTAACGGAGAAGGCAGTGGCAAAAGCAACAACTCAGAAAGAAAAAAATTATGAATGGAGTGAACAGGTGTGCCACCAGCTGGCAGTACGCACTAGAGAAGATTATTCAGCTAATTTACTCAAAGAGATTAAGGATCCAGAGTCTGGCCTCAAGAAGACCGAGGCCTCTGAAATCAGAACTGTTTTTCAGATATTTTTTCAGAATTTCTATGATACAGTAGAGAATCACCAGGACAGACCCGAGGGCTACCTACAATTAAATACCCTAGTACAACTCGAGAACACTGACCAAGAAAGATTAGATAGTTTTTAATTCTGGTAGGAAATTCTTTTATCTGTGAATAATCTCGCCGTAGGGAAAGCCGCTGGCACAGATGGAATCCCAACGGAGTTCTATGTAAAATTCTCAGCACAACTAAGAGAAATAATGCAGGAATTGTTTATCCACATTTTTCAGGGAGGTAGGCTGCCAGCCTCATGGTCATCTGCCAAAATTTTAGTTTTTCCAACAAAGAATAAAGATCCACTAGAACCCGGGTCTTATCGACCAATTACATTGATAAATGGAGATTCCAAGATCTACTCTAAATTATTAGCAAATCGATTGGCACCGATTATTCATAAGATCGTATCCGGGCACCAGCACGGGTTTATCCCCGGGAGATTTACAATCGATCATGTTCAAAGGGTAATTTCCCTTTTTGATTTTACCGAGGTGACAGGAGACCCTATGGCGCTTATATTACTCGACGCTGAAAAAGCCTTCGATAGGGTCTCCTGGGATTACCTATGGGCCACAATGGTATATAGTGGGATTAATCAGAGATTTATTAAAGCTATAATGCTATATGTGAATCCAATAGCTAGTATATCAATAAATGGTGTGTTATCAAATGAAATAATCATTAAAAGGAGGACAAGGCAGGGCTGTCCGTGCTCTCCTCTCCTATTTGCACTTTACATCGACCCGTTCATCTGTAGGCTAGATAAAAATATATTAATTCCACCAATATGGGCACGATAATACGACACCAAAACACTAGGCTACGCTGATGATATTGCATTAGTCACTAGTGATCCTATTTCCGCAATTGAAGCAATAGAAGAGCAGGCATTGATTTTTGGAGCAGTCTCTGGCTATAAATTAAATCAAAGCAAAACGCAAATCATTCTTAATGACCAGATTAAGATGAGTGACATTAGAGTTACAGACAAAGCCATCTATCTGGGGGTTAGTGTATCAGCAAGGGTGGACAGTATAGTTGGTAACAATCTGGAACCCTTGTTTCAACAAACAAAAAAAGAACTAGTCCGCCTAAATAATCTACATTTAATGCTAGGTGGGAGATGTAACATGATTAAAATGCTTTACCTTCCTAGATTTCTATATTTTTTTAGGACTATTTGTCTGGAATTTCCACCTCAATTGTTTAGATCTATAGATTCCATGTTCACTAGATTTATATGGGGGTATATGAAGCCCCGTAGGACTTTGAGATTTCTATCACTACCTAATGATAGAGGGGGATTGGCACTGCCTAACTTCAAGTTGTATTACTGGGCTACAGTATTAAGATACTGTTCAAAACTTATATCTTCTGGGCCTAGCGGCAATAATATACCTACTCCCCAGAAATTAATTTTGGGAAGTGATGCAGAAGACTGCCTCTGGCGACATATTAATGACAGCTACTTTAAGAAAGTGAAATTCAAGACTATTTATGGTATATTTAAGGTTTGGGGTAATGCTCGTAAATTAATCGGACTTGGACGCTACTCACATTAAACACCCCTATTTAACAATGACGATCTTCCAGAGATATTTGGGGATAGGTGTATGGACCGTTGGATACAGGCAGGAATCATACAGTTGGGCTGCTTTTATACAAGGAACAGATTGAAGACCTTTGAGGAATTACGTACGGAATTTGATCTTAGCCATAGGGATTTCTTTAAATTCCTACAGGTTAGAGACTTCTTGACAAAGAAAGGTGGGTAGGGTAAAATTCCAAGCGATTGATATTATAGATAATATATGAAAAACATCTATTTTAACTATTGAGGAAATTCCATGAATTTTTTAATTCCCTATGTCCCGATGATATGGAGAAACAGGTATCGAGGTGGCAGGCTAAACTAGCTGAATTGCCCCAAACTCCTTTGCGTTCCTTTTATTTGTCACAGACTTGTTTTATGTCAGTTAAATTACAAGCCCAATATTATAAGACCTTTTTTTTCATTGTATTACACCCCGAATAAGATAGCAAAATGGGGGACCGGAAAGGGTACAACATGTCCAAGGTGCACACTGTTTGATGCTGATAGTATACATATATTTGCCTCATGTAATGTATTAACGAGCTTAATAAGGGAGATCTCCGACTTTTTATCAGAAATCCTAGGAACAACGGTTAATATCTCAACTGAGGAAATAGTGCTGGGGATAGCGGATTGTAATCGCCCAAACTATATGCAAGGGTTTATCTTTGTGGCCATGGCCATTCTTAGGCTATGCATAGCCTTAGTCTGGTTGGATCCGAATCCACCGGCATTCCAGCATTGGAGGGCCCGTTTGTTAGCAACCTTTAGTCTAGAGGTGGCTATATACAAAAGAAAAGGGTGTAATAAACGCAGAAGAGGGATGATGATATGGGATCCCCTGTTGCATTAGATGAATAATCATGCTTAGGATGTAAAGTTGATAATAGGGGGAGGGAAAGTTGTCTGGATTATATGATTTGAGCAACTTCTGATGTAAGGGTACTAAATTATGGATGTCTGTAATCGCTCCTCATTTCTTTTTTGTTTCTTTTTGTTTAATTTGTGTTTTGCTTACATTCTCAATGTATCTCATTGTAATTATGAAAAATGTGTCTTTTTGTTTGAACTTGCACAAAATGTGTGGGGGTGGGGTAAGGGTGGGGGGGAGGCGTTTGTGTAAAGAAAAACGTAATAAAAATATGTTTAAAAAAAAGGAAGTTAAAACGTTAGGTAGGAAGTTCAATGAGGCTCAAAGGGTAGCTGAGGTAGGAAAAGGGAATGGTTTTTAGAGATCCCACTCTCAGTTGAGCAGCTCTGATGTAAGTATGTTATTCAAGTTTGAAGAGGTTATCGAGGGAGGGTTAATTTAGGGGTTGGGTAGTTTATCATAGGTGAGTAAAGATGTATAGTGAGGCTATAGTTTTATAAGGCAAAGGCCCAGGTTATGTTGTAATGTGCACCTGTTTCAATAAAGCTGCCTCTTTCACACAACCCAGTTGTCAGTGGTCAGTGCTGACCCCTCTTCCCCAACCAACCAATGGCTTCTCTGAGGTTTGAAAATAGTCAAACTTTAACTTGAATACATTTTCAAAACTACCTTAGAATGAATTCCAGCCCCTCCCCCCACCTTCCCCATTAGGTGTTGCCAAATATTAGACAGCCACTGGACATAAATACGTCTCTGTTTAAACTCACAAACGTTTTTCTCTGCTCTGTTTCATTCATTTCAGATGTGAATTGTCTATCCATGGCTACATCTATTTCTATGTAAAGCTGTTTTGCTAGAGATATGCACAAATGCAAATAATTTGCCTACCACTTACACAAAAAAGATGTGCATCATTACACAGAAATCATGTTGATAATGTTCTGTATATATAGGTAGTACAACAAAGTTAGATTTATATTTAAAGTACGTATTACTGATTTGGGGAAGTATATATATATATATTCACAGAAAAAACCATAGGTTATAGACCATATATAGTTAGGAATTAGCATTTACAAAACCTTGAAAATTCACTGAAAAAACCATAGGTTATAGACCATATATAGTTAGGAAATAGCATTTAGAAAACCTTATTTTACTCACACAAAACCATTGAAATTCCATATATAGTTAGTTGCACTAACTATATATCGCGCACCTGCAATCCACTGCTGATGATGTCACATATTACATCATTCATGACATGGTCAGTGACATCACTGATGACATCACTGATGACATCTCAAATGACATCACTGATGACATCACTGATGACATCTCATTTGACATTACTGATCACATCACTGATGACATCATTCATGTGATGATACAATGAACCTCTTCAGACTCTAATATAACCTTAGATACACTCAGTGTAAACAGACACTCACAGACTGTCACTCATCCATGGAGTTACTCACACACCTAGTCAGTCTTGCAAAGAATCAATCACACCTCGATTTCCTCAACTATATAGTTATACACACCTTACTTATTGGAACATATAATAACACATATTTACTCTGTTATACAATCCCTGATACAAGTTCACAATAATCCATACAGCCACTCACACATTCACTGGCTCTTATGCACAGTTATTTATATATGTCAACTATCACATGTACTGTGTTTTACATATGTACTTACTTTGACATGTAGCACTGAGATATCCATTCACTCACCAATACACTCATGCACACAGTCAACCGCCCATACAGATGTTTCCACATGCACTTTTGAACCCATACATCTAGTGAATCAACTGCTCACACATCTATGCACAGAGTCATACACCTCCCAGACACCCACACACACACTCAGTCTCCCATACAAATACTTGGGCAACTAATCAATAACCCATATAGTTAGTCATATAGCTAATGATCAACACATGCATCAGATTACAAAACAACAGACACAATGATGCACAATTTAAAACAGTTTAGTCACTAACCCATGCACTCAGTGAGACACATTTAATCACTCACTTATACAGTCAGTCATGCACCTACTAAATCCTTCATCCAGACACTTATACATCCACTCATTCTTCAATATGTAAGACATATTTTAACTTTACAGAAGCATACAGTCACTGGATGTTGTCATCAGTGATGTCATCAGTGATGTCATTTGAGATGTCATCAGTGATGTCATCAGTGATGTCACTGACCATGTCATGAATGATGTAATATGTGACATCATCAGCAGTGGATTGCAGGTGCGCGATATATAGTTAGTGCAACTAACTATATATGGAATTTCAATGGTTTTGTGTGAGTAAAATAAGGTTTTCTAAATGCTATTTCCTAACTATATATGGTCTATAACCTATGGTTTTTTCAGTGAATTTTCAAGGTTTTGTAAATGCTAATTCCTAACTATATATGGTCTATAACCTATGGTTTTTTCTGTGAATTTCATTGGTTTTTTAACAGCTAATATCTGTAGCTGTAAAATGTATTCTTCTTTAAATCCAAAAATATATTTTATATGTTTATGAATAATTTTTTTTTAAAATATTTTTTTTCTTCGTTCCCGCTTCGCGAATCGGGAAGCTTCCCGTTAGTTGACCTTGATGCCGCGAAATAGACCGCGAGCCGGTAAACGTTTCTTTACCGCAAGTGCCGCGTTAGAAAACAACATCGTGACGCCTCCCGTCCGCATGACGTTTCACGTTGTCGCGTGATACGTCATATGACGTGCTACGTTAGCGAACTGGTACGCGAAGCGAGTCGCAAAGCGCAGGTTTCTGGAAGCAAACCGGGAGGCCCTGCAAAGCGCTTAACGTAAACACAGCAAGTCATGTGACTTGGTAATAACACTTTTCATTGGTTCATTTCACTTTTGGTTTCCTAATGATGTAAGACTAGGTCATATAATCTAAAATGAACACTTTTGATTGGTTGAGAACTCTTGTTTTTCCCAAATGATGAAAATCCCTCCTTCTTTCCTCACTCTGACTTTCATCATTGTGAGAGAAAGACCCTTTGTGATCACTGAGCAATGGCTTCTTTAGTAGCTTCAGCTGGTGCTTCCCCACCACCTCCACCACATCCAAGGAAGAGTGGACCACCTGCTCAAGTTGTAATTCAACAAGAAGAAGAAGAAGAGGAACAGGAGGACGAGCACGAAGAGAGGCAGTTTTTGCCTGAGCAGCCCAAGACGTCTCACCGGAAAGAAAACTTCATTTGGCAATTTTTTAAAATTCCCAAAGGTCAGAAAAAAGTAAATGCAAGATACGTAACTTGCCTTATATGTCAAGATAGACTGTCCAGAGGGACCGACAAAAAATACAGTTTCGGAAACTACACAATGCATCGCCATATGACTAGGTGGCATCCTAACAACTACAGTGCTGCACAGTTTCGGAACGACCTAGATAATCTCCCTATTATGGCCAGAAGATCTGTTGTACCGGAAGTAACGGGACCAGAGGGCAGGGAGATGGTGCCAAATATACAAATGAGATTTGGTGAAGTAAAACACACCTGCGTATTTTGCGATGGATTCATTTCCTACGGAGAAAGAAGCATCACTCTGATCAACAGAGCTATTGACTATCATATGCAAGTTTGTCCGAAACGCCCAAAATAATAAATACTTCTTTTTTTTGTTTTGTTGCTCCTGTTGAGCCCTTTACAATGAATCGTTTTCATTGCCCCCTCCAAGAAAAACCCAAAAAAATATAAAACTGTTCCGAAAAATTCAAAAACAGTAAAAAAATGTTCAGAAAAATAAAAAAAAAAGTTCTTTTCAGAACTACCTCCCCGTTATTAAAAAATTGGTACAATATTTGGAACTGTGCCAACCTCTATTTCTCTTAGTTCGCTTCCTAGTTCGCTCGCTGGTACGCGAACTGGAAGCGAACCAAAAACAGTAAGTATAAGGGAAGGAAACACACACTTATGTTAAAAGAAAGACAGCTATAGGGGAGTAAACTAGAGATACTATTACCCATAATCCACTACTGATGATGTCACATATTACATCATTCATGACATGCTCAGTGACATCATCAGCAGAGGATTGCGGGTTTTTTGGCAACATGCCTTATCCACGGTTTAATAACGCTGCCTTTTGCTTTATATAAGTTTTCAAATTGTATGAAATATATACCAATAGGTCTTTATGAACCTTTAGGTAGTGCTTTTGTTCATGAGGTCTGGTCGCTTCCATACACATACAGATGTTTCAAAGATGATCAAGAAGTTTATCTGAATGGAGAGGAATGCACTGAGACGCCAGATCATTCACTAATGTGTAGGCACATACAGTTACACGATTCATGCAACAAACACCGACCAAATATGGCTTGCGTGTTGCAAGGCACGCCAGTTCCTGCTATCATCCCCACGTTCAAGTTGTTGGAAAATGGTAGTTATTTGATGCTCAATAATGAAGATTGTTCTGAGTTAATTAAAAAGTATTCCTTTTATCGTAACAGTAAGTGAACGGGTTATTTGCTGCAGAAATGTTCTATTTCCTCCCACACATGAACATAGGGAGTTTTCAATCTGGCCACAAATACCAACCTTGGGACACGTTTCAACGGCATGACAAGAATAAGAGCTCTTTTGTCTCAGAGAGAGGTGGCCTTGAGTTCGGCCCGTGAAACTTTCGTACTTCACATAGCGAACACCCGTACACAGGTTTGCCTTTCAATTTCAGCAACATGTTTCCGACTATCTTTAACGCATCCTACACAAAATCCCTGGCACACTTTTTTAAAGTTGTTACCAGTGGTCTCGTGACTTCATTTGAGAAAATCTTTGGAGTCATCCCTGCTCCCTTTCATTCCATTTTCTCCACTCTGCTTCGTGGATTGCATTTTTACTTGCATTACCAGCGGACGCTCTTGTGCTTTTTTACATTTTTAAATATGGATGTCCCTCCTATGCAACCTCCGACCCTGCAGCTGCTGACACTGTTCCGCAATCGCATGCTAGAATATTATGGCACAATGCCGTTGGCGATATTAAGCACGGCATATGGATTATCTTTTCGGTTCTCCTACTTCACCTGTGTCCAGCCTGTATTTCACTGCCTGACCTGTGATTTCGATTGGGCCATTGATTTGTGTCTCTGCGGACCGGTTTCTCCTGACGTCGACTTTAATCAGCTGATGACTCCTATCATTACTCACGAGTTGATTTGTCCTGGCGAAAGGATTATGGCTGTGGCATTGATGCATGGACTACTTGGTCCCTGGAATTTACTGGCGGCAGCACAGTCTTTCTTGGAACACAGCTTTCTTGAAAACCCACCGAGCTGTCCTCTGATGGTGATAGAGGATCCGGTGCTGGGAGAGCACGTATGTTCTTTTCCGCTTTTAAATTGGATGGCTGAACTGTTTTCGGATGAAGACGGTGACTTCCTATTGGAGGCTGTTGCAGCTTATTTTGCATACACAGTTATGTCATAGACCTTTTTCATGTTTCATATGCTGAGTACTAGCATTTCATTGACAATTCATTGACTTATTTGTCAAGTTTTTATTATTTACCTTGCCTATTGGCTTAAGACTCGATAAAGTACTTGGCTGTTTTATTTTTCTTTAGCATTGAATTTTCCTAGTTTTTAATGCTTTACCTTGCGGACCGTCCACATATAAACTTGCAATCTGCTCTCATGAGATGGCACTTCTATTATCTTATTCAGTTCGTTTCCGGATCATGAGGAGGTGTCATCTAGGTCCTGGATATCTTTACACCGTGTTAAGTTAGCATGGGCTCATTACCGGTTTAAACGCCATTTTTCCTTTTTTGCAACTTCTGCACACGACACTTAGTTGTTGCTTTAGCTTTCCACCTAGTAGTTCATCGTGGTTTACATGAGAATAATATGTTATTGGTCTACTATCTGCTTTACTTGTTAAACTATATCTGTACAGCGAGTGCTAAAGTTTCAAGAACAACACGATACAGAATTGTTATGAGGTCTGATCTCCACGACTTCATACTCATAACATAAGTGCAACTTCTGCCAATTCTGGGCATGAGGCGGGTTTTATATTGCTTTGCCGAACACACATACACAACAGTTGATGCGGTTCACATGAAGAGAGAGCTGGTGTATGCTGATGTGATTCCTTCAAATGTAAGACACTAAAGTATGGACACGCCCTAAACCAACACAAAGAGACCTTCTTAGCAAATAATATAATATGTGTATTAGGGAGGGTGAGATATAAGCAGCCGTGGGCCGTGGAGGGAGTTACGATGGGGCAGGGAGGCGGGGAGGGGGAGAAGCAGGGTGGAGCCCTCTCTACCTTGCCCCTCCCCCTCCCCGCCTCCCTGCCCCACCGTAACTCCCTCCACGGCCCGCGGCTGCTTATAAGTGTTGCTAACTCTTATTCATTTACAGCATGTTAACATACTGTCACCATTCGCTTTTTATGTACTAGTAACTATGCTGGTAATTTTGCTACTGATAATATGTGTACTTGTATTCTCCACCCTGCTTCTCCCCCTCCCCGCCTCCCTGCCTCACCGTAACTCCCTCCACGGCCCGCGGCTGCTTATAAGTGTTGCTAACTCTTATTCATTTACAGCATGTTAACATACTATCACCATTCACTTTTTATGTACTAGTAACTATGCTGGTAATTTTGCTACTGATAATATGTGTACTTTTATTATCTAAGGTACTACGCCTGAGAAGACGGCATTAGTAAATAAACATTTCAAATACACATGTGTTCTTCTTAACTCCATGTTCTGGTTTCTAAGAAATATATAACGACCGACTGTTCATGAGTTCCACGTATCCTGAGGTACTATAAGTTCATATTCTGGATTGTCTAAACATTGAGAGTTTGTTATATCCAATGTGACACTGTACCTAGCTTGCTAAATAGTTTTTGATTACTAACGTGAGTTTTGGGACACCCTAATTCGCCGAGGTTCCAATCCTCTGTCCACAGTTCTGTGTGAGAACAGAAACCCTGCGACAAGGGCACCCCCGACCCTTGCTGGAGCTTCATCACACTTGCGATACAACTCCAGCAATGCGCCACCTTTACGGCACAGATACATCACGCATCTGTGCTGTTTTTGCCCCATGATGCGCCGCATTGTAAATGCAGCACACCATAGGTGACGGAACAGCGGCACAGAATGACTAACACATCCCTGGTGATGCGCCAGTCATCATAAATCTATCCCTATGCTTCTTATCTTGTTAGAGATGAACCGCCATATGTATCATAAAAGTTATTTGCATTTCCTAAATAGCGAACTTTAAGGAATAAATAGCGATTCTTTACCATTCCTAGTTTGCGATGAGCTATTTGCTAATTAGCCGAATGTAGCCCAATGAAGCCCAATGTAGCCCAATGTAGCCCAAAGATGGCCGCCAGACACACAAAAAAACAAATGTAGCCCAAATATCAGCCAGATGTAGCCCAACTATAGCCCAGTGACAGAATGACCAATCAGCTTCGCAAACCTCCGTTACGCGAAGCGGAGCGCTGTTACAGATATATATCTTTTTTTGAACGTTAATTTCTCAAAATCCACTGGAGCACATATATTGAGACCTAGCAAAGGCACATCGGGCTACCAGTCCCTAATATTTTGCCAAGTTTCGTGCAAATCCATTCAGCCGTTCAATTATTATTTTTATTATTTTTTTTTGCCCCGCGGGGCCCTTTTAAAACCTCCACATCAAACCTAGGGGGTCAGCGAGGATCTACTATGCCCCCTTATAGTTATTTCCCCCTTTGTTTTGACCTCCTCTTGTCTCTCGATCCTACCGAGAGACAAGATGGCGGCCGCTACGGACTGTTTGGAATGTTGACAGACGCCGGAGAACCAATCAGCTTCGCTTCACAAAGCTCCGTTGCGCGAAAAGTCCGCGAACCAGAGCGCTAACCGGTCCGCTGTTACAGATATATATCTTTTTTTAAACGTTAATTTCTCAAAATCCACTGGAGCACATATATTGAGACCTACAAAAGGCACATCGGGCTACCAGTCCCTACAATTTTGCCAAGTTTCGTGCAAATCCATTCAGCCGTTCGGGCTAAAAGTGAGGCCAACCGCCCTATGGAAAACTCAATGTTAAAAACACGTTTTGGGACCCCCCTTTTTTCTCGGCCCCCACTGGACGAACCCCCCCCAAATTTTCAAGGGCTGCTCAGAAACAAAATGTGCCATTTTCCTGAAAATTTCAGCCGATTCCGTCCACAAACGCCAAAGTTATTAGACATAGAATTTTCAAAAAACCCATAGAGAAAAAATCCTAACTATATATACCTACTGGCGACCGCCAGTAGGTAATATTCACTGAAAAAAACATAGGTTTCAGGAGTTATATAGTTAGGAATTAGATTTTAAAAAACCTTTGAAATTCACTCAAAAAACTATAAGTTTTAGTGGTGTTATAGTTAGCTGGACATTTTACTCATACAAAACCAATGAAATTGCTCCGATATAGTTAGTTGTACTAACTATATTTCGCGCACCCGCAATCCACTGCTGATGATGTCACATATTAGATCATTCATGACATGGTCAGTGACATCACTGATGACATCTCAAATGACATCACTGATGACATCACTGATGACATCATCCAGTGAATGTGGTTTGCTTCGTTATTTAAATATGCATTATATATATAGCAATTTACATTGAAGAATGAGTGGATATATATAAATAAATATTTGGATGGAGGATTTAGTAGCAGTGTAATTGACTGTTTACTTGACCAATTTATAATGTCTCACTAAATATAGTGGATAGCGACTAAACTGTGTGAATATCTGTATCACTTTGTCAGTTGTTGTGTAAACTGATTCTACAGTTGGTTACTAGCTATGTGAAAGTCTATATTAGTTATTGATTAGTTAACTGAGTATTTGTATGGGAGTGTGAAAGTGTGTGTGGTTCGGTGGGGGGTGTGTGACTGTCCAAAGATGTGTGAATAGTTGATTCAGTAGATATATGAAGTTAAAACTACATGTTCTAACAGTTTGGGTGAGGGAATCTCTTTATGGGTGTGGTGATGAGCAAATATATTTCTCAAAGGTACAGGTCCAACAAACTAGAAAAATAAAAGGCAGTGTATGTGTCAGTTGTTGTATATAAATAAGTATACATAAGACACAATGATTGTGTGAGTGACTGTATGGATAACTGTATACTTGTAATAATGATTTTATAATTCACTAAGTATGACTTACTATCTAAATGAATAGAAGAAGTGGTGTTTGTATAAGTGTTTTGCTAAGTAAATATGTAAGTATGATCCATTGTTTGCATAAGTGAGTAGGATGACTTCATATGTGAATAGGATGCGTGCTGTTGTTTAATGTCGATATAGATGAATAAGTATTTTTGATAGTGTTCTATTGTTCATTGACAGCATGTATGAGTGACTCCATAGGTAAGTGATTAGATGTGTGTATACATCCATGAATCACTGAGTGGATTTTTAGATACTTGTATTGCTGTGACAATGGATTTAAATATGATACTCTGTATTTTACAAACAGTGATGAAAAATTGTAATAGTGTATGAAAAGGTGTATGTGATTGTCACGTGGATGATGTCATCAGTGATGTCATTAGTGATGTCATCAGTGATGTCACTGACCATGTCATGAATGATCTAATATGTGACATCATCAGCAGTGGATTGCGGGTGCCCGAAATATAGTTAGTACAACTAACTATATAGGAGCAATTTCATTGGTTTTGTATGAGTAAAATGTCCAGCTAACTATAACACCACTAAAACTTATAGTTTTTTGAGTGAATTTCAAAGATTTTTTAAAAACTAATTCCTAACTATATAACTCCTGAAACCTATGGTTTTTTCAGTGAATTTCAAAGGTTTTTTTAAATGCTAATTCCTAACTATATAAGGCCTGAAACCTATGGTTCTTTCAGTGAATTTCAAAGGTTTTTTAAATGCTGATTCCTAACTACATAAGGCCTGAAACCTATGGTTTTTTCAGTGAATTTCAAAGGTTTTTTAAATGCCAATTCCTAACTATATAAGGCCTGAAACCTATGGTTTTTTCAGTGAATTTCAAAGGTTTTTTAAATGCTAATTCCTAACTATATAAGGCCTGAAACCTATGGTTTTTTCAGTGTTTTTAAAAAAAAAATTGATTGGTTAACTGGCTTATTAAGTGTATCTTAGTGAATACATATATTAGCGAGTAATGTTTAAATATTTAAATATATGCATGAGTGATGTAATATGTGACGTCATCAGCAGTGCATTGCAGACATGCAAGTTATAGTGAGTCCAACTAACTATAACGTGGGAATTTCAATGGCTTTATGCGAGTAAAATTTCCAGCTAACTATAACTGGTGTGAAACCTATGGTTTTTTCAGTGAATTTCAAAGGTTTTTTAAATGCTAATTCCTAACTATAACTGATGTGTAACCTATGGTTTTTTCAGTGAATATATATATATATAACATTTCTATGGCAAAATGAAACCCCTCATTTGGTTCCTTTTCAAATTAAATGTATTAAGTGTTACCACTTTATTCCAATCAAGATGACTTCAGGTGTGCCATACTTTTGTCATAAGTAAGACTGTTAGCGTTCTAGTTGTTCTTTAGAACACTCTGGGACATTCTGTCATTGGGCTATAGTAGGGCTACATCTGGCTGATATTTGGGCTACATTTGGGCTCTTTTGTCTCTGGTGGCCATCTTGGGAGACTGCATATCAGAATTTTTTTAATGAAATATAAGAGGATTTGAGAAGTCACTCAAAATGTGACCTAATTTTTCTTTCTTCAGCACTAATCATAATTAATATGGCAAAATGAACCCCCTCATTTTGTTCCTTTGCAAATTAAATGTTTTAAGTGTTAACACTTTATTCCAATCAAGATGACTTCAGGTGTGCCATACTTTTGTCATAAGTAAGACTGTTAGCGCTCTAGTTGTTCTTTAGAACACTCTGGGACATTCTGTCATTGGGCTATAGTTGGGCTACATCTGGCTGATATTTGGGCTACATTTGTTTTTTTTGTCTCTGGTGGCCATCTTTGGGCTACATTGGGCTACATTTGGGCTCTAACATATATATAGCCCAATGTAGCCCAATATATATTTTTTCAAAGTTAATTTTCGTAAAAACCACTGGAGCACATATCTTGAGACATAGCAAAGGCACATCGGGCTACCAGTCCCTACAATTTTGCCAAGTTTGGTGGAAAACCATTCAGCTGTTCGGGCTAAAAGTGAGTCCAACCGCCCTATGGAAATTAACATGGGGAAAACACGTTTTGGGACCCCCCTTTTATCTCGGCCCCCGCTTGACGAATCCCCCCCAAACTTTCAGGGAAGGAGCGGAGCGCCGCGAGGCAAAGTTAAGGAAAATTTCAGGAAGATTCCTCAACCGGCGCCAAAGTTATTCCCAATAGAATGTTGCGATTTCCCTATGGAAAACAATCCTAACTATATATACCTACTGGCTATCGCCAGTAGGTAATATAAAAAAAAAATGTATATATATATATATATATATATATATATATATATATATATGCTCTACTTAAAAAGATATAAAAAAGAATGTGCTTACCAATTTTTTCCTGGCCTCTGTGATGCTTTTCTTGAACCCACCAAACCCTATTCCATTGAAAGCCATTATCCCTGTATGGGAATACTATAGTGCAATGTTGTTGAAGCCCAGTGAGAATGACAGTGGGCATGAGTCAGTTCTGTAGCACTCAATGAGTCTCCATAAGAAGGGCAGTCTATTTTCCTGCATATGGCAAATTCCTTTACCCAAGAGAGTAGTGTTTTATGGGTTGAGGCACTCTAGAGTCTTAACCAAATATGCATAAATCTACTGTAATGCTATCAGATATCTGCAGGAAAAAAGCTGATACTTGCGGAGAAAACCCAAGATGTCTATTTAAACGACACTAAAAATATATATAAATGTTTCTCCACCTAATTGCAAAAATAATGAAACAAGGTATACCAATCTGAATTTTTTACCTGGTGTTTAAAAAAACGACTAGTTAAACAGAATATTTGCAGTGGCTGTGCCAAAAGTGCAAAAGCATCTCTGCAGTCCTCCTCTGTGCATGTCAAAGTCTCACCGACATGTTTTACTATCCTCTTTATAGCCACATGCCACTGTTTCTGAAGTACAGAAGGAATATTTGCTGGACATTTCCAAAATGTCCAAATAATGAGCAGGCATTTTCCAAAATGTCTTAAATATTTGGTAAATATCCACATTTTTGTAAGCACTTAAAAAGAACATTTGTGCTTTCGCAAAATTGATTTGAACTTTGAATTCTTGTGGCTTCAGACAGTGACTTTCAGACATGAAGGAACCAGGAAGGAAGCTCGTCAAGGGAAGCATGTATGTACACTCATTTTTAGACCTCCTTCTGACTGTCCCCATAATTTCTCTTTTAATTCCCTATTTGATAAGATTGACTGAGAATGCCTTATGCATTTCTGGTGGAATTAAGGGGCAGAACTGAGAGACATCTTGGTAGATGTTTGGTCAAGAGCATGTATGCTATATGCATGTTGTGTATCTGTACATCCTTAAGACTTGAATATCGCTCATAGAGTGCGGAAAATCTTTCTGGAGTTTCAAAGTTGTACAGTCAGGGTCTTGTTGATTATATATCTCTTTCTTTAGTTGTAATGAACCTGTCATTTCTCCAACGGTATATGGATTCTTTCTTAAGGAAACCATGGACTTTTTACTAGCGAAGAGAAGACATTTGAAAGACAAGACTGGCCTTACCAGGCAACTGGTGTTTCTCCGGGAGCCTGAAAAGTTTTGTTACTGGAGGACCGGTTTTGTTAATGGGGAGGCCAGTTTTGCATCAGTGCTGCAAATATCTTCTCCCAGTAACAAAATGAGCAGGCCAGCATAACCCACGCAGTACTCACTTTCGTTACCAGCATCCCTGTGTTTTGAAATATGTTATGGTTTTAAACGCTCCCTCAGCAGTTTTCAGGAAACAATAAAAGTGTCAAGATATATTTGGTGATTAATCTTCCTGCTGGAGAGAGAACAGAGGTTTGACTAGTGGCTTCTTTGACAAATCTAAAGTATTGCACATATGGTTGGTGTAAAGAACGTGCACTCAGATCACTGAGCTGTATTTTATGTGAATAGCTCAACAGGTTTTGTCACAGAGATCTTTTTTTTACTGTACAGTTCGTAAATTACAATCTTACTCTAGCATATTGAGCTATTCACTGCCATCACACAGCAGCATGGAAACTGCATGGTACAGGTTAGAAAAGTTATGTTTTTCACAGTCACTCATTATCCTAATGTTGCTAAAAAGGGTTTGTTTGGGTAGAAATACATTCTTATTAGTAAAGCCAACCCTAACTACCATGTTACGTTTTAAATCATGAGTTTGTGCTTCTCCAGACCAAGCTCTCTTATAAAATGCCTACCAGGAAGGATGACATTTGAATCCTACATCTTGTAGTCCTCTTTGTCTGATACAACATTTTATAATCAATGATATTCACTATTATTATTCATTGTCTCTACATGTGTATAATGTAAAGTACTCTGACACCCTACACTGGTATGAGAGGTGCTATAAAACAAATGCAATACATGAAGGGATGAGGGGCACTATTGGAGGGTGATAGTAAGGGAACCATTGAAGGATCCCAACAGATCGTCGTATCCTGGTGCACTTTAAAGTCACCATTCACTATGCTTTAAAAGCTAGTACAATAGAATATATAATTAAAAATGTGTTGTAGAATGCATCTAAGCCATCTAAGCCATCTTAGCCATTTTAGCCATCTAAGCCATCTTTCCCAAATCTTCTTTGGGGAGAACACCCCTTCCCCAGAACCCTCCCTTATAGTAAGGCTCACTCGGTGCACTCGATCCTTACATAACGTGCGTGTGTGTGGGGGGAGGGGGCGGGGGTACTGGTCTGACAAAGATTGTCAGGGCTGCTTTGGGTTCCCAGTCCGGCCGTGGACATATGACCTATTTCTCATTAATCCAAGACAACATCTGCTGTTGTTGTGTTTTATGTGGAACAGGCAGGGCTTTAAGTGGGCCGGATCTAACCGGTACTGAGCACCTGCAGTTTTTTAAAAGGGGCCTGGAAACGGGTCTCTATCAGGCTCTGTTTTGTGCCCTGGCACAGGCGGAACGTCTTTTTTCATTACTGCAGTGACAGCAGGCACATTGATGTGCGCTGCTCACACTGCTCACTTCTCACGAGTGGAGAAGTTAAGGCATGACGTCATGCCAGGTGAGCGTTGCAGGGGAAGGTAAATCCTTTGAAGAGAGTAATTTTCTCTCTGGATTTCCCTTCTCTTTTTGAAACTCAGGAGCAGCAACATTGTCGTGGTGTCACAAGTGGAAGCTTTTTCAATATTATATATGACAAACCATAGTTGCTGCTTATTTATCTTATGCAGTTAACAACCATTGACAAAGCCAACAGTGCTGACTTGTTGTAGGATGATGTTAGTTGTTGCATTATATATCTGGATGCAGTGACATAAATAGCAAATTACAAGTCGGGTGGCACACTATGCTAAGCACAGATTTTTACCTCAATGGGTTTAAGCCACGCCCTTAATTACATCGGCCACACCCCTTTGAGAGCCCCTCCAGTTTTTTCATCTCACTTAAAGCCCTGGCCAGGGGTTGTCCATATAACGGACAACGTAGAGGGCTGACAAGATTACTAGAGTTTACTCAAGAATATCCTAAGGCGAGTGGCATGCTGTTCATTTTACTGAAATTCGAGACCTCTATTTATTGTTTAAACACGGTGCCTGCTTCACGCTGTTTGCTGTATGTGCATTTTTCAAACTAACAATACTGACTCTAGATGGCGCTCTGTGACCACATAAATAGAATTCCTGTTACTGTTCTCCAATAGGCCTTTCACATTGCAACTCGGTAAAGTTCCACCTCCCTGCTTTGTGCTCACTCGCTGCGGAGGTGTCTTGCATACAGGGCCGATTCTCGGAATTTTTAGACCCTGGGAAGAAAGGGAATTTCAAAAGTCCCTCTAATTTGCATAGAACTTGACATGACAAGACTGCCATTAATTAACTCTTAAGCTTCTTACATGTTGAAACGACTTTGCTTAATCAACTTTGCTGATGCGGATATCAGTAAAACAATAAAAAGATAAATAATAGTCCTGATAAAATAAGTACAAGTTTCACAGCTGTGTTGAGTGGAAATACATAATATTAGTCACACTGCATGCATGGAAAAACTTGTCTCAGGGTTCTATAAATGGTATAAAGCTTTACTTCAAAGGTAAAAAAAATCCAGGTTAGTACCTTATTATACATATGTTATTTATATAGTGCAAACCTAACAGAAAGACAGTGGAGGGCTGTCAAGGGTCAAGGGCAAAGATACAATCAACATGTGATAGGAAGTGTAACTGTTTTTTGGAATTGTTGCTGCATCATATTGATAGAGCGTGCAGATCACCTGACCAGGAATTGACCATACTCACCTGGGCCCATAATTAATTACACGTTTATTTAATCAGGTAACCAATGCTACTACCAGATATTTTATTCTACTAGTCTATATACCATTGACTTACCACTCCTTGTCACTGGTACCAGTAACCTATTGGATCAGGGAGTTAGGTTAAATTTGGTAGCAAATAACATTTGCACTCATATAATAATCACAGACTCGGGGAAGTTTTAAAACTCTTTATCTATATTTCATCAAAGGTCATAATCCAGAGATTGAAAGCTATTAGACTATCAATAACCAACATTAGAAACAGTGTATAGCTATGCAAAAGAAATATTATGCCAATCATTTAGAGGGAAGTAAGAACAAGGAACATGCTATTTATATTAACACAGATTTGCACAATTAGTCTAAAGGCGGGTAAAAAGAAGGAGCAATACTAAATATCATAACTTTAAGCAATTGTCAAAAGGGTGGGTGAGAAAAGGGAACATAAAATGCAATTACGAAAATATCTGAGCATATAACTATAGGGAAGGTAAGAAAAATGGAACACACTATCCAATGACCAAATTTAAGTACTTTCAAAAGGAGGATTTGGAAAAAGATCAAAGAGCATATATTATGCAATCATGAGAACATTTCAGCATAATCTATAGGAGGGTATGAAAGTGGAACATACTAGTAAATCAGAATAAGGATTTGATAATTCAAAGGAAAGGGTAAGAAAAAGGAACATATGCAATCAAAGCTTTTATCGATTTAGGGGAGGTAAAGAATAAGACGCAAAGTATGATGACGATTACCCACACAGATTTATATTTACCTAGAATGGTGTGAAGACCAACCCTGGCCACGGGTCAGTTAAGGACAGGAAAGAACCCCAAAGGTTGCAGTCGCCAGTAGGCCAGCAGGTGCAGATTAGATTCACAACAGGATAAACCAGCTTAGGATCAGGACCGGACCACCAAAGGTTAAGACCAGCACCCGCAGTTCAGTTGCAACGCCTGCGCTACTCCCTCTCTGCTAGGAATCAGCCAGGACCCCGATTTGGGTTACAGCATTTACTGGCAAAGTGCTCCGCCAGCACTTCTGCTCCCCTGAACCCCGATTGGGTCAGCAAGTCTTTTGACAGAGTGCTCCTCAGCCCTCTGCTCTTAGTCACCTATTGAGTGCGTTGAGTCAGTGACAGGTCAGCTATTCGGACAAGTTGGACAATTTCTCCAGCTAAACCTAGGCTAGTTTACTGTTTTTCAGGTCAGTGTACCACCCCCCAATGTTGCAGGTGTAAGGATCCCCAATTTCGATTGGACAAAAGAGGAGGAGAGGTCGTTACACCACACCAAATTTGAGACTTTTACCTTCTCCTATTCAAATTTACGTTCCCGCCCATTAAATTCAGGGTCCCATCATGTCTTCATTTCTCCTAACAATGGATGTCCTATTGACAAATACATTGTATTTTTATAGAGTTCATGGGGCACGTTCCCAGTAGCATCTTCTCAGTCAGTCAGCTCCTTGGCTATAGTCCAAAGGTCACTGTTCCGGAGACTTGCGATTCTCGCGCAGTCGCAGTTTCAACAAATATGGAGAACAGCGTTACGAGGCAGCCCAGTTTTCGAAGTGCAACATGAAATGGAAAAGAAACAGTTTTAGAACATAGAATAAATTAATACACTGTATACGATGAATTTCTACTCTATTCCCATTATCATAACTTTAACTATAGCATTAGGATTAGGCAGAACGAACAGCTTGACGAAAGCAGCAATGCAAGCTTCTTGCATGTGAGAACATAGGGTAGCCATAGTTAACACTACTGCGCAGAAGCGGCAGCTTCCCTCCAAAATAGCGAATACGCCATGTCACGTGAGTATGACAGACGCATGCGCAATAGAAAATCCCGCATAGCAGCAGCCATTTTAGGTGCAAGCATATTAGGATTAGAAACACACATAAGCAAGCTTCACTCGGACACCCCATGTAAAGGTAAGATGTGCATAATTAGTAAAACGAACATGTTGATTACATTATTAACGTTTTTCGAGGTTCATGAATACAAGCAAGTCCCTTAATGTGCGAATCCTTGCTCCATCAATGGTGTAGTGTCCTTTAAAGAGGAGAGTACTCGGGTGCTAGCTAAAATAGAGCTGGTTGCGGCTGTCTAGAGGGATACAAGTATATTGTTCCAGAGCCTTGGTGCATTGATGGAGAATGTCTTTTGCCTTATTCTCTTCTTTTCTCCACTGAAGGTATGCTGGCTGTAGGTGTGCAGAGAGCACCCAAGATGATTAGCTTATCATCCAAGTATAAGGTGTGTTAATCATTATGGGACATATTATCAAGGGCGGAGTTAAGATTATCGCCGCTTTAGCGGCAGGAAACTGCCGCTAAAGCGGCGATAATGGGCTTGATAATACACCGTAGAGAATTCCCATAGAAGCCCAGGTTCACACCAGAACATGGGCTTCTATTGGAATTCACAATGGCGTATTATCAAGCCCATTATCGCCACTTTAGCGGCAGTTTCCTGCCACTAAAGCAGCGATAATTTTAACGCCGTTTCTTGATAATATGCCCCGAAGTATTTGTAGATGATAAAGCAGGTTTTGAAGGTGGCAATGGCTGGCAGTAGAAGCCTGTCAGTGGCAAATTAGGAAAAGAATAAGCGCCAGGGCCCACAGTTTTGTTTTGAAGCCCAAGAACAATGCTATTGTAAGTGCCAAATATCAAGGCAGTTTAGCCTTGTTTCCTCCTGATGCCTCCTTTAACCCATCACCTGGCTTGCTACCTAACTCTTGTAGGCTTGTTTTCATCCCCTTTTCCCAGTTTTTTCACCTTTCTGCCCCTCTGCACCAAAGTCTACTGAGAATAAATAAGTGCCGGTCACCAACAATTAAGAACAGGGGTCTGAGAGAATGATATTGTCAGATTTTTTCATGCACAGCTGAAGCATGATTCAGCAGTTAAGATGCCCTTTAAGGTAGCTGGTTTCCCATATATCAAATGAAACTCTGTGTGGCACAGAAAACCTTGGAGCAAAAAAGCTATGAAAGCAAACAAAGCAGAAGAAAAAAGTTTAAGTAAACAGCTTGACTACTGTTGAAGGTATCTCTCAAGTCACTGTCAAATTAAGCAAGGGGATCTAGTGAGAGACATCTGACTTCTCTCTCAGGGGATCGCCATTGATAATCATAAGCACTGAATAGCTGGGTTGTGTGAGGTTACATCCAATGAATGAATAGCATTGATCATAAAGAAATCAAACATTGTCAATACTGTTATCAATTTTGATGGAATAACCATTGTTAAAGATTAATTTGTATGTCTGTTTTTATCTCTCTCTGATGCTTTTTTAATATTTCTGTAATTATTGTCTGATATATGATTTTTATTATCGAGAATAATTATGCCATGTACATTCTGATGATGTTTCAATTCAATAAAGATACACATATATATATATATTCCCTTGGTGTTTTCCTCTTCACTACTGGTGAAGTATCATGGTATGATTGTTTGCAAAAGTAGTGTAAGTATAGACTTACTAGACAATTGCCAAGAGTTGTTGTTTTTCTAAAAAAACTATTCTTGAGCACACCAAAGGGCACACACCAGGAATCCCCAATTGAAAAGAAATTATTGCATGAACCAAAATATCCAGAAGGGAAACCCCTGCTGCTCCCAGTAGATACCATGACATAGACATTCCTGAAAATCTTATCTATTACACATATTGAAAAACTCCTCGTTCTGTACAGCAAAAAAAAAGAATGTGAGTAGAATAGTAATATTTGCAACCAAAAATAACCTCTCCAAACTACGCTAAACCCAAAAGTGGATGATGGATCACACTTTTAAATTGTGATCTCTACAATTCATACAGATAATGAATATCATTAAAAGTAACTTACCCTAATTTAAGCTCTCCTTCTCAACAAAGTGATGCCTACTATGAATTACTAACCTAAATTAAAATAAGGATTAACAATTGCTATGCCAAAAAAATCATATCAGCTTTTGAGCAAGCAATGATACGAACTATTTTTACAAATCTACCCCCACACAGCCGTACAAGGCTGTTATTACCACTTCAATCAAGTCACCTGGAGACAGCAAAAAAACTAACACAAAGTGTAGCGTATGCAACAAACAGGCTATTTGCTTGCAAAATAAAAATAATTGATAGTCTTAGGGTGCCGCTCGTAGCCGTTCCTGGGCGCATTGCTGATTTCTTTGGTGATTCTGAGACCCGAGAGACCCTGCCCAGATTATTGGTGACATTCTTTTACAGAAGTTGGGCTGCTATCTTTGTGAACCGAGGGAGCGGGACTGTGAGTCCCCGGTGGTAGTGCGCGAAGGTGATCCAGCGCACCAGGGACTCTTCCCGCCTCCCCTCCACTCTGCCCACTATATAACTAACTACCTACGCGCTCCGCGCGTCGCGCCGTGCGAAGCCCGAGCAAAGGGCGGGCCGTTCGAGTCCGGCAGAGACCGGGACCGGGCTACCCCCCTTGGATTTTGCACTTTCTACATATTTCCAATTTACCCACCACGCCTTCTGATCCTCGGACTATGGCCGCAAGAGAGACTAGGAGCAAGTCCACGCTAGCCGCAGGAGCCGCAAAAGGTACTTTGGGCACGTATTTTGCAAAAGCGGGTTCCCTTCTTATCGATGAAATTACCATCCTCGAGAGGCGCATATCGCAAGAAATTGACTGGGTAAGGAGATCCTCCATGGGTCCCCTAGCGCATGCAACTACCCCAGTAAAGAGACTAGACTGTGTATCGACAGACTTTGGGAGTAGTGGGGTCAGTGGCACGCCTGATACAGCTGATCTAACAAATTCCACCCCTCACAATATTGATATTGATACTAGCGCCCCCGTAGAGCTAAGCCTTCTACCTTTACCCCAGCCCCCCCCCACCACCCACTACTGCTATAGCCATTATGGCTCACACGGATGGCACTCCCCCCGGAACCACCTATTCCACCCAGGGGGAAAGGGAAGGGGCTATCCTACAAGAAAAAGAGGCGCACATCATACCGGGCGGCGAAAGGCTAAGGCTGCGAAGTACAACTCTAGGGTGGAGGGTCACAAACCAGGAGTAACTAGTAAGGGTTCTATCACTCCGCAAACAAATATGCCATTACCTACTCAATCTCCAGAACAGTCACCCCCATGCCCCAGTGTAATCGTAGGGGATGAGGACATTACACTCTCTGATATAGGTGTCCTCCTAAAGTCAATGTTACATCCACTTGTACTATGCCTTTCCAAGATCGAAGCTAGTTTAGCGAGCATTGAAAAGGCAACGGTGCTTCTAGCTGACAGTCTTAAAAAAGACAACAAAGCGCCCAGAGGTGGGGGGAGCCTAGAAATAAGAAGGCTACACCGGCGTCTTCAGCGAAGGAAGCTGGTCCAGCCCCTAAGCCTACGCAAATTCAACAGCCTATATTACACACCTCTAACCAACAGGAGACCACTCGAGTCGCAACTCTAAGCCTCCCTGAGAGGACCGCTGAAGCTGTACTGGGCGAGCAGGGCAACATTAAAAAAATATAGGCCAATGAACCTACCACCGGAGGCAAGCCCATATACAGTCATTCTGGCTGGTGTCCCAGAGCTAAAATCATTTATCAAAGAACCCGTCGCAGCCTTGAGGAATAAGGTGGTGAACTGGCTCTCCAATAATAGGCCCCTCCCTCAAGGAATAACCCGTGAGGTCCTTATGGTAAGGAGAGTACCATGGCTAGGTAATACCAGGAAATCCATAAATGGTGATTGTGTCCTAATTAATTTTAGGGACCCCATGACCATCTCACACATATGCGGCTGGTCGTACCCTGACCCAGGTACTTCCATCCAGCCCTTACCCCTGTCATTCTTCTATCCACCACTAAGACAGGTGCAAGTAGAGGAGGGATGGGAAACAGTACATAGGAGGGAGGGAAGATGGGGCGAAACAGAAAGAGGAGCCTTCTTCGCTCCTAGAGCTCAGCAGCCTGCTTATTTTCCAACTTATAACAGGTACAGCACCCTGGACATGGTAGACTGACAGAGCGGACATGGGAGGGGGGAGGCCACAAGCGAACATAGGGTTTCTCCACATACACAATGCACTCCTAATTTAAGGGGAAAAGCACACCGTAAGAGGCATTACAGCAGTGATGAGGCAAACAAAATCCCTGTCAGGACCCCACCAGCTCCGAACAATGTAATAGAGGGAATACTCCGACAACAATACATTAGTGACGACCGAACCCAATACAGGCTCTTCTCCTTCCCCAACCCCGAGTCTCAACCCTCCCTTCCTAAAGATATTATCTTGGAATGTGGCAGGTCTGGGAAACAAATTGACTTGCCCGGATTGGAGTCTATTCGTCAAGGGCAAAGACATATGTATGTTTCAAGAAACCTGGGCGAGAGAGGATGTCTCCCACACAGGATTCGCAGCATTTTCAAAGCCTCCAAAGTGGGGGGGGGGAGAGGGCGTCCGTCGGGAGGTCTAGCAATATGGGTGGCTGCAGACTTGGGATGTAGGGCAACAATATTTCCTCTAGCGACAGAGGACATCCTAGGCGTTATGTTGGTGTGGCCAAACTCGTGCAGACTCCTGTTGATAAATGTCTACTCTAGGGCGGTGGGCATTTCACAAGAATCTCGCACCATTGAGGAGCTATCGACAGCCCTAAACGAAATTCATGAGAGTACACCCTTCCTGATAGGAGGGGATCTGAACTGCCATTTTGAACCGCTTTCTGGTTTATTAGATGGATTGTCCCAGGAGGAGGATGCCCTATGGTTAGTACCCCAATCAGCTGCGCCCCCCCCCCAGAGCATGGATTCCACTGGCCGTTCAAATCACATGTCTAACTCTGAAACATGGCGTGCGGGCCTGCAATGGACGCACAACTTCTGACATTCCCCCCAAATGCACATATAACAAGATGGGTAGGGAGTCAAGACTTGACTATATTCTGGTTCCACTCGCATCGTGGTCGCATATTATTGACTTCCGGGTGATTGCTAGGGAGGACAGCGACCATGATGCACTGGAACTGGAGTATTCCCACCCTGGCCTAGAGGCTAGGGGGGCAGAGGCAGAGTTCTCTGCACAAGGGCTTGTCTTAACCAACAATAGACGTAGGATAAGGTGGGAGAAATTGGCCTCTAGCCCAGAAAAGCTAGGAGAGCTATACGCCCGGGTTATCCCCATACTTGAAATGGCGAGTGCAGTTGTGGAACAAACCAGCACTCAGGGCGCAAACAAAAAGCTGTGGCTGTTGCATGAAGACCTAATCAAGTCTGTGGCCGAAGTCCTCTTCTCGTCTGCAAAAAGTGGCAGCGGCCGACCCATCCGCCGCTCTTGGTATAACACTGCATGCCACAAGGCAAAAACCGATTTGCTAATCTCGATTAAGGAAGGCAGGGACAAAGATAAGATCAGAGCCATGAGAAAGGCTTATAAGTGTTTAATTGCCCACGCCAAGAGAGAGTGGGAGCAGGACAAATGGGAAAATCTCACCATTTCCTTATATTTCAGGGACTCCCGCAAATTTTGGCGTATTGTGAACACAGGGACTGAGGAGCTAGCCTCGGCTATAGAACCTAACATCGCTCCTAAGGCTTGGCAAGACCATTTTCAATCCCTGTATAGGGCAGTTGATGGGACCTTACCTGGTCCCTTTTTGTCCACCAGTGATTGTTTTGAAGGGGACCCCTTCACAGACTTGGAGGTGAGAGTAGCGATTGCTGGCCTGGCGTCAGGTAAAGCACCTGGCCTTGATGGTTTACCGGGCGACCTATTCAGGCAGGAACCCGATGTATGGGTTCCATATCTAATGACAATCTTTAACGCAATCCTGAGGGGCATGGAAGTACCTGGTACTTGGCTGGGCGCAGAGATTGTCCCAATATAGAAGAAGGGATCGCCTCTGCTCCCAGCCAACTACAGACCTATCAGTCTTATCGATGTTTCTCAGAAATTATTCGGTAGACTGATACTCAACCGCCTCCAAGACTGGATCGAGGAATTCGCCATCCTAAGTCCCCTTCAGGCCGGTTTCAGAAGGGGGGTTTCAACTACGGACCAGATCTTCCGATTGAACCTCCTATTCTGGAAGACTGCGAGAATCGAGGGCGGCAGCTTGTAGGGTATTCGTGGACTTGCAGGCAGCCTTCGACTTAGTCCCTAGAGACAAACTATGGTCCGTCTTAGCGGACCTAGGTATTCCGGCTGATATCTTGTCAATTCTGATTAGATTACATCAGGGGAACTTTGCCAGGGTCAGGTACGGCAGAGGGGGGCACTCTCGGGAAGATTCCCCGTTGACAGGGGGGTAAGACAGGGCTGTGTACTTGCGCCGACCTTGTTCTGCCTCTTTGTCAACGGGGTAATCGACCACTTAAACAGGCTCAGTGATATTGATGCCCCTAAACTCAATGGTAACCGGGTGCCCGCTATTATGTTTGCGGACGACACCCTGCTGCTGTCCAAGTCCCCTATGGGCATTCAACGGGTATTAGACGGGTTCTCGACCTTCTGCGTCGAGCGCGGGCTGGAGATCAACGCACTAAAAACCATATACATGATCCTCAACCCGCCATCCTCAACCCGTTCGAATCCCACCATAGGGCCTCTAAGACTCGAGAGGGTCTTCATCTTCGAATACTTGGGGGTAACAATTAATCAGAACATGACGTGGGACTCTCACCGACTCAAGGCAAACATGAAATTGGCACAGCTAACGGGTGGTATCTGCAGGATGGCAAGTGGGTTGACTTACAAGCCTTTTGGCCCCCTCCTCCAAATTTATAAAATGCAGGCAAGAGGGGCAGTCACCTATGGTGGAGAATTATGGGGTCATACAACTGCCCAGAACTTGCAGATTAGCGAAAATAACTTTATTAGGCAGCTGGCAGCCCTACCATCTAGTACTCCACTGCTTCCGATGGGATTACATCTGGGCCTCAGACCCATTACAGAAGAACTGGGTCTCGAACCTCTAACTTTTTGGCGCAAAATTTGGACCCAGCCAGAATTATCTAATTACAGGTCTGAGCATGAAGAGATCATACGCTTACCTAACGCTGGACAAATCCCATGGCATGAGGTAGGATCCCATGTAAATGTCTTTCCAAGGTGTTCTACGAGTACAAATTATCTGTTTCAACTGAGAGCTCACGCGAGGGATCCCTAACTAATCTGTTCATCAAAATCAAAGACTCATACCACTTAGAGCCCGTTCTTGATAGCATTAGCCCTGCCCTTACTAGGAAATTATTTATGCAGTGGCGTTATGGATCTCTCCCTATTAGGGCATTCACGGACCGCTGGACAATATCCCATTCTACATCACAGTGCCCAGCACGCTCTTTTCCCAGAGAAACTGATTTGCACATTATATTCTTTTGCACAGCTTACCACAGACCTAGGAATTACTGGCTTGTCCCACTTCTTAAAAACCTTGGCTTTAGGAATTGTTCTCCAGCCTATAGAATACTAAAGACAGATTTATCTCCTCCAATCGTTTTTGCAGTGGCAACATTTTTAACTGCAATGTGGCACATTCGTAAACGCTACATTTAGTTATTAATAGGACAATGAACTGTATCTGATGATTTTGAAATTCTTTCCTTTTAAATTCATTGCAACATATCAATTGTACTGTTTTTATATCTTTTACACTGAATACTGTTTTTATGTGTTAAATTGCTGTACACTTTTATGATCTATATTGATCGAAATAAAGACCAAATGAATGATAGTCTTACCATAAGTACCAGTCACAGAAAGAGCTAACCTCTTAAAACCTCCTTACAGAATCCTCTACTGTCAAACCCAAGAGCAAAGTCTGTCTCCTGGAAAACTGATGGTGAGAAAAATTTCATGACAAAGCCTGAAAACATGAAATTAATTTGTGAACTTCTGTATTTTGAGTTAATTGTTAATATTTTTGGTTATAATGTTTGCTGAAAGCATTATTGGCCAGTGCAACCGGGGACTGTTCTCATGGCAAGCACTTCAATTTGTAGGCCAACAAGCCAAAACAAACTATGCCGTGGCGGATGGCATAACGCCTTCCAAGCCACTTTAGGCTAAAGTCATCCTACTATTTACCAATTCCTAAACCCCTAAAAAAGAAAAAAAGATACCAAGAACTAAGGATAAAACAATCTTTAACCCAAATTAAGCATAAAGTATTCAAACAGACAAAAAAAAGTACGAAATACCACAAAGTATAGTAAAACTGTTTATAAATAATAAATGCTTCTAATGCCTAGAAAGCAAAGCAAGAACGCTACTATGAACGCCATAACAAATCAAACTAAAATCACATCTAACATAAATCTAGGGTCTAGAAAACACAATTTTACACAAAACTACACTACCACAATAAACCGACAAAGCGCTCTACACTAACTAGCCCTACCTATATCACCCATGCCCCAAAACCACAAATAATAATTTCAATGTAGACTTACCTTATCAGTAGACCAGCAACAGGGACACCCAACTGTCAAAAATTGAAATCCTCTCAAAATGAAGTTAATAGAGTAAAAAATCTATAGGTATTGGTAAAAACAAAATGGCCACTTAATGGAAATAAAAAAGATTAAATATTAAGACTGAATGGAAACTTTAAAACATTAAAATAAAATTGTACAAATATTTAAAAACATGAAAAAATCAAATTAAGATGTTAAAAATGATTTGTAAAATATATTAAACTGTGCTATAAATTCATAAAAAAGTCTTATAGTACTAACTAATATAAATGATAAACATGTTACTACAGATACTACGTTTTTAAGTAGAGCATTTGTGGGTAAAAAAAATAGAAATTTTATGGCACAAGACGTAACAATTGGACCTATATAATTATGTGTAGCAAGATAAATTACATTTGAGTGTTTATTAATATTATAAAATAAATATGTAAAATATATTGTACAGCAAAAGTGTGTGCAACAATGTTTTTTTTCTGATGTATATAAATAAAGTTATACGTAAAAAAAATACTTATGTATGTATGTTACAAAAATATAAAAATATATTATATGTTAAACTATGCGTTACATTATTAGAATGTGGAAATATTCAAGTACCACAAACCAACTAACAATACAAAACAAACAATAATTCAATCAACCATATATATTTCTATGACCCCTCTCTAAAACACCTTATTTGTTAAATATAGTAAATAGTTTAAATGTACCACCCACACTAACACCAAGATCAATTTAGAAGCCCATGTACTTTAAAATATAATACATACTATTCAAACACCAAACTAAACTACACTAAATAAACTGTTAAAAATTACAGGGACAACATTCTGGGCCTAATTACGATGTTGGGCGGACACACTGTATCGGTCTGGAAGCACCCGGCCTTAGGTCTGCAGTTCCAACCGCAGGATTACGATATGACCGCCCATAGGGTGGTCAAAAACATACATTTTACAATGGAAGCTGGGGCAGCGGGCGGAAAAGGCCCACAGGACAAGCTTCCATTGTAAAATGCATGTTTTTTAAAACCCTGCACCGTGTGGCATGCACCTGCCACACGGTGCAGGGATGAATGATGGATTAAACCCAGATCTTTGTGACTTGGGTTGAATGTTTGCATTGTTCAGCATTCCGTCTATCAATTGTTTCTTTTGCATTTGTCACCCCAAGTGGGAAGGGTATGCCCAGACGTGGCTCCCGTTCTCACTGCATCACTGTCAGTCAGTCAGTCAAACAAAACTTTATTTGGTTTGTTACAACCATAAAAGTATACAATTCACCTTTTATCATGACATTTAAAAACATAAACAAAAACACTGTAGGATCATAAAAAAGATGTTATACTCTTTAACACACTTAAATTAGCTTCTTCTTTCTAAAATATTAAAATTGATCAGTTCATACATATACATCAAATCCTTCGTATTTATGACTAGCAGTATTGACTGCATCACTGGTTTCAAGCTAACCTGGCTGATGAGGGTTGATGCCCTGAAACCGGTTCCAGGATGCTTGTTCCTGATCCAGGGAGGACCTGGCTTTGAAGTTTGGGCTGGACTGTTCCCATGAGGCATAGAGTGAAGACTGATTTGCATATGGTTGGTTACAAACTGGGGTGGCGTAGTGAGCAAAAGAATGATGGATTAAACTCAGATCTTTATGACTGGGTGTGAATGTTTGCATTGTTCAGCATTCCGACCATCAATAGTTTCTTTTGCATGGGATGTTTATGGGGGCACCCTTAGCAGAGGGCCTGGGTGGGAGAGGGCCCTGCTAGGGGTCCCCAAAGTCACTTTCTGCCTGCCTTTTTTATGGCGGGCGGACCACCATGAAAGGGCAGGAGGAAAGTGCCATCATAATACCGACGGTACAAAAGGGGGTGGTGATGGACGGAGCATCTGAACCAATCAATCACTCACACCCAGTCAACAGATCTGGGTTTAATCCATCACCGTTCTTTAGCCCACTCTGCCACCCCAGTTCAGACATGGCCATATGCAAATCAGTCTGACCCTGTGCCTCCTGGAAACAGTCCAGACCGAACTGCCAAGCCATGTCTTCCCTGGACCGGAAACAAGCTTCCTAGGACCGGTTTCTGGCATTTCAGATGTCTTCAGCCAGGCTTGCTTGAATCCAGTGGCAAAGTGAGCAAGGGACTCATGTCTGAGCATACCCTGCCAACTTATGGCGAACAAAGCGGTACTAAAAGGGGGTGGTGATGGATGGAGCATCTGCACCAATCAAACACTCACACCCAGATCTTTTGACTGGGTGTGAGTGTTTGATTGATTCAGATGCTCCGTCCTTCACCACCCCCTTTTGTACCGCTTTTGGCCGCCATACGTGTGGCAGGGTATGCTCAGACGTGAGTCCCTTGCTCACTTTGCCACTGGATTCAAGAAAGCCGGGCTGAAGACAGCTGGAATGCCAGAAACCGGTCCTCGGAAGCTTGTTTCCGGTCCAGGGAAGACATGGCTTGGCAGTTCGGGCTGGACTGTTCCCATGAGGCACAGGGTCAGACTGATTTGCATATAGCCATGTCTGAACTGGGGTGGCAGAGTGGGCTAAAGAACGGTGATGGATTAAACCCAGATCTTTTGACTGGGTGTGAGTGTTTGATTGATTCAGATGCTCCGTCCATCACCGCCCCCTTTTGTACCGCTTTTGGCCGCCATAAGTGTGGCAGGGTATGCTCAGACGTGAGTCCCTTGCTCACTTTGCCACTGGATTCAAGCAAGCCGGGCTGAAGACGGCTGGAATGCCAGAAACCAGTCCTCGGAAGCTTGTTTCCGGTCCAGGGAAGACATGGCTTGGCAGTTCGGGCTGGACTGTTCCCATGAGGCACAGGGTCAGACTGATTTGCATATAGCCATGTCTGAACTGGGGTGGCAGAGTGGGCTAAAGAACGGTGATGGATTAAACCCAGATCTTTTGACTGGGTGTGAGTGTTTGAATAATTCAGATGCTCCGTCCATCACCACCCTCTTTTGTACCACTTTTGGCCGCCATAAGTGTGGCAGGGTATGCTCAGACGTGAGTCCCTTGCTCACTTTGCCACTGGATTCAAGCAAGCCGGGCTGAAGACGGCTGGAATGCCAGAAACCGGTCCTCGGAAGCTTGTTTCCGGTCCAGGGAAGACATGGTTTGGCAGTTCGGGCTGGACTATTCCCATGAGGCACAGGGTCAGACTGATTTGCATATAGCCATGTCTGAACTGGGGTGGCAGAGTGGGCTAAAGAACGGTGATGGATTAAACCCAGATCTTTTGACTGGGTGTGAGTGTTTGATTGATTCAGATGCTCCGTCCATCACCACCCCCTTTTGTACCGATTTTGGCCGCCATAAGTGTGGCAGGGTATGCTCAGACGTGAGTCCCTTGCTCACTTTGCCACTGGATTCAAGCAAGCCGGGCTGAAGACGGCTGGAATGCCAGAAACCGGTCCTCGGAAGCTTGTTTCCGGTCCAGGGAAGACATGGCTTGGCAGTTCGGGCTGGACTGTTCCCATGAGGCACAGGGTCAGACTGATTTGCATATAGCAATGTCTGAACTGGGGTGGCAGAGTGGGCTAAAGAACGGTGATGGATTAAACCCAGATCTTTTGACTGGGTGTGAGTGTTTGATTGATTCAGATGCTCCGTCCATCACCACCCCCTTTTGTACCGCTTTTGGCCGCCATAAGTGTGGCAGGGTATGCTCAGACGTGAGTCCCTTGCTCACTTTGCCACTGGATTCAAGCAAGCCGGGCTGAAGACGGCTGGAATGCCAGAAACCGGTCCTCGGAAGCTTGTTTCCGGTCCAGGGAAGACATGGCTTGGCAGTTCGGGCTGGACTGTTCCCATGAGGCACAGGGTCAGACTGATTTGCATATAGCCATGTCTGAACTGGGGTGGCAGAGTGGGCTAAAGAACGGTGATGGATTAAACCCAGATCTTTTGACTGGGTGTGAGTGTTTGATTGATTCAGATGCTCCGTCCATCACCACCCCCTTTTGTACCGCTTTTGGCCGCCATAAGTGTGGCAGGGTATGATCAGACGTGAGTCCCTTGCTCGCTTTGCCACTGGATTCAAGCAAGCTGGGCTGAAGACGGCTGGAATGCCAGAAACCGGTCCTCGGAAGCTTGTTTCCGGGCCAGGGAAGACATGGCTTGGCAGTTCGAGCTGGACTGTTCCCATGAGGCACAGGGTCAGACTGATTTGCATATAGCCATGTCTGAACTGGGGTGGCAGAGTGGGCTAAAGAACGGTGATGGATTAAACCCAGATCTTTTGACTGGGTGTGAGTGTTTGATTGATTCAGATGCTCCGTCCATCACCACCCCCTTTTGTACCGCTTTTGGCCGCCATAAGTGTGGCAGGGTATGCTCAGACGCGAGTCCCTTGCTCACTTTGCCACTGGATTCAAGCAAGCCGGGCTGAAGACGGCTGGAATGCCAGAAACCGGTCCTCGGAAGCTTGTTTCCGGTCCAGGGAAGACATGGCTTGGCAGTTCGGGCTGGACTGTTCCCATGAGGCACAGGGTCAGACTGATTTGCATATAGCCTTGTCTGAACTGGGGTGGCAGAGTGGGCTAAAGAACGGTGATGGATTAAACCCAGATCTTTTGACTGGGTGTGAGTGTTTGATTGATTCAGATGCTCCGTCCATCACCACCCCCTTTTGTACCACTTTTGGCCGCCATAAGTGTGGCAGGGTATGCTCAGACGTGAGTCCCTTGCTCACTTTGCCACTGGATTCAACCAAGCCGGGCTGAAGACGGCTGGAATGCCAGAAACCGGTCCTCGGAAGCTTGTTTCCGGTCCAGGGAAGACATGGCTTGGCAGTTCAGGCTGGACTGTTCCCATGAGGCACAGGGTCAGACTGATTTGCATATAGCCATGTCTGAACTGGGGTGGCAGAGTGGGCTAAAGAACGGTGATGGATTAAACCCAGATCTTTTGACTCGGTGTGAGTGTTTGATTGATTCAGATGCTCCGTCCATCACCACCCCCTTTTGTACCGCTTTTGGCCGCCATAAGTGTGGCAGGGTATGCTCAGACGTGAGTCCCTTGCTCACTTTGCCACTGGATTCAAGCAAGCCGGGCTGAAGACGGCTGGAATGCCAGAAACCGGTCCCCGGAAGCTTGTTTCCGGTCCAGGGAAGACATGGCTTGGCAATTCGGGCTGGACTGTTCCCATGAGGCACAGGGTCAGACTGATTTGCATATAGCCATGTCTGAACTGGGGTGGCAGAGTGGGCTAAAGAACGGTGATGGATTAAACCCAGATCTTTTGACTGGGTGTGAGTGTTTGATTGATTCAGATGCTCCGTCCATCACCACCCCCTTTTGTACCGCTTTTGGCCGCCATAAGTGTGGCAGGGTATGCTCAGACGTGAGTCCCTTGCTCACTTTGCCACTGGATTCAAGCAAGCCGGGCTGAAGACGGCTGGAATGCCAGAAACCGGTCCTCGGAAGCTTGTTTCCGGTCCAGGGAAGACATGGCTTGGCAGTTCGGGCTGGACTGTTCCCATGAGGCACAGGGTCAGACTGATTTGCATATAGCCATGTCTGAACTGGGGTGGCAGAGTGGGCTAAAGAATGGTGATGGATTAAACCCAGATCTTTTGACTGGGTGTGAGTGTTTGATTGATTCAGATGCTCCGTCCATCACCACCCCCTTTTGTACCGCTTTTGGCCGCCATAAGTGTGGCAGGGTATGCTCAGACGTGAGTCCCTTGCTCACTTTGCCACTGGATTCAAGCAAGCCGGGCTGAAGACGGCTGGAATGCCAGAAATCGGTCCTCGGAAGCCTGTTTCCGGTCCAGGGAAGACATGGCTTGGCAGTTCAGGCTGGACTGTTCCCATGAGGCACAGGGTCAGACTGATTTGCATATAGCCATGTCTGAACTGGGGTGGCAGAGTGGGCTAAAGAACGGTGATGGATTAAACCCAGATCTTTTGACTCGGTGTGAGTGTTTGATTGATTCAGATGCTCCGTCCATCACCACCCCCTTTTGTACCGCTTTTGGCCGCCATAAGTGTGGCAGGGTATGCTCAGACGTGAGTCCCTTGCTCACTTTGCCACTGGATTCAAGCAAGCCGGGCTGAAGACGGCTGGAATGCCAGAAACCGGTCCCCGGAAGCTTGTTTCCGGTCCAGGGAAGACATGGCTTGGCAATTCGGGCTGGACTGTTCCCATGAGGCACAGGGTCAGACTGATTTGCATATAGCCATGTCTGAACTGGGGTGGCAGAGTGGGCTAAAGAACGGTGATGGATTAAACCCAGATCTTTTGACTGGGTGTGAGTGTTTGATTGATTCAGATGCTCCGTCCATCACCACCCCCTTTTGTACCGCTTTTGGCCGCCATAAGTGTGGCAGGGTATGCTCAGACGTGAGTCCCTTGCTCACTTTGCCACTGGATTCAAGCAAGCCGGGCTGAAGACGGCTGGAATGCCAGAAACCGGTCCTCGGAAGCTTGTTTCCGGTCCAGGGAAGACATGGCTTGGCAGTTCGGGCTGGACTGTTCCCATGAGGCACAGGGTCAGACTGATTTGCATATAGCCATGTCTGAACTGGGGTGGCAGAGTGGGCTAAAGAACGGTGATGGATTAAACCCAGATCTTTTGACTGGGTGTGAGTGTTTGATTGATTCAGATGCTCCGTCCATCACCACCCCCTTTTGTACCGCTTTTGGCCGCCATAAGTGTGGCAGGGTATGCTCAGACGTGAGTCCCTTGCTCACTTTGCCACTGGATTCAAGCAAGCCGGGCTGAAGACGGCTGGAATGCCAGGAACCGGTCCTCGGAAGCTTGTTTCCGGGCCAGGGAAGACATGGCTTGGCAGTTCGGGCTGGACTGTTCCCATGAGGCACAGGGTCAGACTGATTTGCATATAGCCATGTCTGAACTGGGGTGGCAGAGTGGGCTAAAGAACGGTGATGGATTAAACCCAGATCTTTTGACTGGGTGTGAGTGTTTGATTGATTCAGATGCTCCGTCCATCACCACCCCCTTTTGTACCGCTTTTGGCCGCCATAAGTGTGGCAGGGTATGCTCAGACGCAAGTCCCTTGCTCACTTTGCCACTGGATTCAAGCAAGCCGGGCTGAAGACGGCTGGAATGCCAGAAACCGGTCCTCGGAAGCTTGTTTCCGGTCCAGGGAAGACATGGCTTGGCAGTTCGGGCTGGACTGTTCCCATGAGGCACAGGGTCAGACTGATTTGCATATAGCCTCGTCTGAACTGGGGTGGCAGAGTGGGCTAAAGAACGGTGATGGATTAAACCCAGATCTTTTGACTGGGTGTGAGTGTTTGATTGATTCAGATGCTCCGTCCATCACCACCCCCTTTTGTACCGCTTTTGGCCGCCATAAGTGTGGCAGGGTATGCTCAGACGTGAGTCCCTTGCTCACTTTGCCACTGGATTCAAGCAAGCCGGGTTGAAGACGGCTGGAATGCCAGAAACCGGTCCTCGGAAGCTTGTTTCCGGTCCAGGGAAGACATGGCTTGGCAGTTCAGGCTGGACTGTTCCCATGAGGCACAGGGTCAGACTGATTTGCATATAGCCATGTCTGAACTGGGGTGGCAGAGTGGGCTAAAGAACGGTGATGGATTAAACCCAGATCTTTTGACTCGGTGTGAGTGTTTGATTGATTCAGATGCTCCGTCCATCACCACCCCCTTTTGTACCGCTTTTGGCCGCCATAAGTGTGGCAGGGTATGCTCAGACGTGAGTCCCTTGCTCACTTTGCCACTGGATTCAAGCAAGCCGGGCTGAAGACGGCTGGAATGCCAGAAACCGGTCCCCGGAAGCTTGTTTCCGGTCCAGGGAAGACATGGCTTGGCAATTCGGGCTGGACTGTTCCCATGAGGCACAGGGTCAGACTGATTTGCATATAGCCATGTCTGAACTGGGGTGGCAGAGTGGGCTAAAGAACGGTGATGGATTAAACCCAGATCTTTTGACTGGGTGTGAGTGTTTGATTGATTCAGATGCTCCGTCCATCACCACCCCCTTTTGTACCGCTTTTGGCCGCCATAAGTGTGGCAGGGTATGCTCAGACGTGAGTCCCTTGCTCACTTTGCCACTGGATTCAAGCAAGCCGGGCTGAAGATGGCTGGAATGCCAGAAACCGGTCCTCGGAAGCTTGTTTCCGGTCCAGGGAAGACATGGCTTGGCAGTTCGGGCTGGACTGTTCCCATGAGGCACATGGTCAGACTGATTTGCATATAGCCATGTCTGAACTGGGGTGGCAGAGTGGGCTAAAGAACGGTGATGGATTAAACCCAGATCTTTTGACTGGGTGTGAGTGTTTGATTGATTCAGATGCTCCATCCATCACCACCCCCTTTTGTACCGCTTTTGGCCGCCATAAGTGTGGCAGGGTATGCTCAGACGTGAGTCCCTTGCTCACTTTGCCACTGGATTCAAGCAAGCCGGGCTGAAGACGGCTGGAATGCCAGAAACCGGTCCTCGGAAGCTTGTTTCCGGGCCAGGGAAGACATGGCTTGGCAGTTCGGGCTGGACTGTTCCCATGAGGCACAGGGTCAGACTGATTTGCATATAGCCATGTCTGAACTGGGGTGGCAGAGTGGGCTAAAGAACGGTGATGGATTAAACCCAGATCTTTTGACTGGGTGTGAGTGTTTGATTGATTCAGATGCTCCGTCCATCACCACCCCCTTTTGTACCGCTTTTGGCCGCCATAAGTGTGGCAGGGTATGCTCAGACGTGAGTCCCTTGCTCACTTTGCCACTGGATTCAAGCAAGCCGGGCTGAAGACGGCTGGAATGCCAGAAACCAGTCCTCGGAAGCTTGTTTCCGGTCCAGGGAAGACATGGCTTGGCAGTTCGGGCTGGTCTGTTCCCATGAGGCACAGGGTCAGACTGATTTGCATATAGCCTTGTCTGAACTGGGGTGGCAGAGTGGGCTAAAGAACGGTGATGGATTAAACCCAGATCTTTTGACTGGGTGTGAGTGTTTGATTGATTCAGATGCTCCGTCCATCACCACCCCCTTTTGTACCGCTTTTGGCCGCCATAAGTGTGGCAGGGTATGCTCAGACGTGAGTCCCTTGCTCACTTTGCCACTGGATTCAAGCAAGCCGGGCTGAAGACGGCTGGGATGCCAGAAACCGGTCCTCGGAAGCTTGTTTCCGGTCCAGGGAAGACATGGCTTGGCAGTTCAGGCTGGACTGTTCCCATGAGGCACAGGGTCAGACTGATTTGCATATAGCCATGTCTGAACTGGGGTGGCAGAGTGGGCTAAAGAACGGTGATGGATTAAACCCAGATCTTTTGACTCGGTGTGAGTGTTTGATTGATTCAGATGCTCCGTCCATCACCACCCCCTTTTGTACCGCTTTTGGCCGCCATAAGTGTGGCAGGGTATGCTCAGACGTGAGTCCCTTGCTCACTTTGCCACTGGATTCAAGCAAGCCGGGCTGAAGACGGCTGGAATGCCAGAAACCGGTCCCCGGAAGCTTGTGTCCGGTCCAGGGAAGACATGGCTTGGCAATTCGGGCTGGACTGTTCCCATGAGGCACAGGGTCAGACTGATTTGCATATAGCCATGTCTGAACTGGGGTGGCAGAGTGGGCTAAAGAACGGTGATGGATTAAACCCAGATCTTTTGACTGGGTGTGAGTGTTTGATTGATTCAGATGCTCCGTCCATCACCACCCCCTTTTGTACCGCTTTTGGCCGCCATAAGTGTGGCAGGGTATGCTCAGACGTGAGTCCCTTGCTCACTTTGCCACTGGTTTCAAGCAAGCCGGGCTGAAGATGGCTGGAATGCCAGAAACCGGTCCTCGGAAGCTTATTTCCGGTCCAGGGAAGACATGGCTTGGCAGTTCGGGCTGGACTGTTCCCATGAGGCACATGGTCAGACTGATTTGCATATAGCCATGTCTGAACTGGGGTGGCAGAGTGGGCTAAAGAACGGTGATGGATTAAACCCAGATCTTTTGACTGGGTGTGAGTGTTTGATTGATTCAGATGCTCCGTCCATCACCACCCCCTTTTGTACCGCTTTTGGCCGCCATAAGTGTGGCAGGGTATGGTCAGACGTGAGTCCCTTGCTCACTTTGCCACAGGATTCAAGCAAGCCGGGCTGAAGACGGCTGGAATGCCAGAAACCGGTCCCCGGAAGCTTGTTTCCGGTCCAGGGAAGACATGGCTTGGCAGTTCGGGCTGGACTGTTCCCATGAGGCACAGGGTCAGACTGATTTGCATATAGCCATGTCCTAACTGGGGTGGCAGAGTGGGCTAAAGAACGGTGATGGATTAAACCCAGATCTTTTGACTGGGTGTGAGTGTTTGATTGATTCAGATGCTCCGTCCATCACCACCCCCTTTTGTACCGCTTTTGGCCGCCATAAGTGTGGCAGGGTATGCTCAGACGTGAGTCCCTTGCTCACTTTGCCACTGGATTCAAGCAAGCCGGGCTGAAGACGGCTGGAATGCCAGAAACCGGTCCCCGGAAGCTTGTTTCCGGTCCAGGGAAGATATGGCTTGGCAATTCGGGCTGGACTGTTCCCATGAGGCACAGGGTCAGACTGATTTGCATATAGCCATGTCTGAACTGGGGTGGCAGAGTGGGCTAAAGAACGGTGATGGATTAAACCCAGATCTTTTGACTGGGTGTGAGTGTTTGATTGATTCAGATGCTCCGTCCATCACCACCCCCTTTTGTACCACTTTTGGCCGCCATAAGTGTGGCAGGGTATGCTCAGACGTGAGTCCCTTGCTCACTTTGCCACTGGATTCAAGCAAGCCGGGCTGAAGATGGCTGGAATGCCAGAAACCGGTCCTCGGAAGCTTGTTTCCGGTCCAGGGAAGACATGGCTTGGCAGTTCGGGCTGGACTGTTCCCATGAGGCACATGGTCAGACTGATTTGCATATAGCCATGTCTGAACTGGGGTGGCAGAGTGGGCTAAAGAACGGTGATGGATTAAACCCAGATCTTTTGACTGGGTGTGAGTGTTTGATTGATTCAGATGCTCCGTCCATCACCACCCCCTTTTGTACCGCTTTTGGCCGCCATAAGTGTGGCAGGGTATGCTCAGACGTGAGTCCCTTGCTCACTTTGCCACAGGATTCAAGCAAGCCGGGCTGAAGACGGCTGGAATGCCAGAAACCGGTCCCCGGAAGCTTGTTTCCGGTCCAGGGAAGACATGGCTTGGCAGTTCGGGCTGGACTGTTCCCATGAGGCACAGGGTCAGACTGATTTGCATATAGCCATGTCTGAACTGGGGTGGCAGAGTGGGCTAAAGAACGGTGATGGATTAAACCCAGATCTTTTGACTGGGTGTGAGTGTTTGATTGATTCAGATGCTCCGTCCATCACCACCCCCTTTTGTACCGCTTTTGGCCACCATAAGTGTGGCAGGGTATGCTCAGACGTGAGTCCCTTGCTCACTTTGCCACTGGATTCAAGCAAGCCGGGCTGAAGACGGCTGGAATGCCAGAAACCGGTCCTCGGAAGCTTGTTTCCGGTCCAGGGAAGACATGGCTTGGCAGTTCGGGCTGGACTGTTCCATGAGGCACAGGGTCAGACTGATTTGCATATAGCCTTGTCTGAACTGGGGTGGCAGAGTGGGCTAAAGAACGGTGATGGATTAAACCCAGATCTTTTGACTGGGTGTGAGTGTTTGATTGATTCAGATGCTCCGTCCATCACCACCCCCTTTTGTACCGCTTTTGGCTGCCATAAGTGTGGCAGGGTATGCTCAGACGTGAGTCCCTTGCTCACTTTGCCACTGGATTCAAGCAAGCCGGGCTGAAGACGGCTGGAATGCCAGAAACCGGTCCTCGGAAGCTTGTTTCCGGTCCAGGGAAGACATGGCTTGGCAGTTCAGGCTGGACTGTTCCCATGAGGCACAGGGTCAGACTGATTTGCATATAGCCATGTCTGAACTGGGGTGGCAGAGTGGGCTAAAGAACGGTGATGGATTAAACCCAGATCTTTTGACTCGGTGTGAGTGTTTGATTGATTCAGATGCTCCGTCCATCACCACCCCCTTTTGTACCGCTTTTGGCCGCCATAAGTGTGGCAGGGTATGCTCAGACGTGAGTCCCTTGCTCACTTTGCCACTGGATTCAAGCAAGCCGGGCTGAAGACGGCTGGAATGCCAGAAACCGGTCCCCGGAAGCTTGTTTCCGGTCCAGGGAAGACATGGCTTAGCAATTCGGGCTGGACTGTTCCCATGAGGCACAGGGTCAGACTGATTTGCATATAGCCATGTCTGAACTGGGGTGGCAGAGTGGGCTAAAGAACGGTGATGGATTAAACCCAGATCTTTTGACTGGGTGTGAGTGTTTGATTGATTCAGATGCTCCGTCCATCACCACCCCCTTTTGTACCGCTTTTGGCCGCCATAAGTGTGGCAGGGTATGCTCAGACGTGAGTCCCTTGCTCACTTTGCCACTGGGTTCAAGCAAGCCGGGCTGAAGATGGCTGGAATGCCAGAAACCGGTCCTCGGAAGCTTGTTTCCGGTCCAGGGAAGACATGGCTTGGCAGTTCGGGCTGGACTGTTCCCATGAGGCACATGGTCAGACTGATTTGCATATAGCCATGTCTGAACTGGGGTGGCAGAGTGGGCTAAAGAACGGTGATGGATTAAACCCAGATCTTTTGACTGGGTGTGAGTGTTTGATTGATTCAGATGCTCCGTCCATCACCACCCCCTTTTGTACCGCTTTTGGCCGCCATAAGTGTGGCAGGGTATGCTCAGACGTGAGTCCCTTGCTCACTTTGCCACAGGATTCAAGCAAGCCGGGCTGAAGACGGCTGGAATGCCAGAAACTGGTCCCCGGAAGCTTGTTTCCGGTCCAGGGAAGACATGGCTTGGCAGTTCGGGCTGGACTGTTCCCATGAGGCACAGGGTCAGACTGATTTGCATATAGCCATGTCTGAACTGGGGTGGCAGAGTGGGCTAAAGAACGGTGATGGATTAAACCCAGATCTTTTGACTGGGTGTGAGTGTTTGATTGATTCAGATGCTCCGTCCATCACCACCCCCTTTTGTACCGCTTTTGGCCACCATAAGTGTGGCAGGGTATGCTCAGACGTGAGTCCCTTGCTCACTTTGCCACTGGATTCTAGCAAGACGGGCTGAAGACGGCTGGAATGCCAGAAACCAGTCCTCGGAAGCTTGTTTCCGGTCCAGGGAAGACATGGCTTGGCAGTTCGGGCTGGACTGTTCCCATGAGGCACAGGGTCAGACTGATTTGCATATAGCCATGTCTGAACTGGTGTGACAGAGTGGGCTAAAGAACGGTGATGGATTAAACCCAGATCTTTTGACTGGGTGTGAGTGTTTGATTGATTCAGATGCTCCGTCCATCACCACCCCCTTTTGTACCGCTTTTGGCCGCCATAAGTGTGGCAGGGTATGCTCAGACGTGAGTCCCTTGCTCACTTTGCCACTGGATTCTAGCAAGACGGGCTGAAGACGGCTGGAATGCCAGAAACCGGTACTCGGAAGCTTGTTTCCGGTCCAGGGAAGACATGGCTTGGCAGTTCGGGCTGGACTGTTCCCATGAGGCACAGGGTCAGACTGATTTGCATATAGCCATGTCTGAACTGGTGTGACAGAGTGGGCTAAAGAACGGTGATGGATTAAACCCAGATCTTTTGACTGGGTGTGAGTGTTTGATTGATTCAGATGCTCCGTCCATCACCACCCCCTTTTGTACCGCATTTGGCCGCCATAAGTGTGGCAGGGTATGCTCAGACGTGAGTCCCTTGCTCACTTTGCCACTGGATTCAAGCAAGCCGGGCTGAAGACGGCTGGAATGCCAGAAACCGGTCCTCGGAAGCTTGTTTCCGGTCCAGGGAAGACATGGCTTGGCAGTTCGGGCTGGACTGTTCCCATGAGACACAGGGTCAGACTGATTTGCATATAGCCATGTCTGAACTGGGTTGGCAGAGTGGGCTAAAGAACGGTGATGGATTAAACCCAGATCTTTTGACTGGGTGTGAGTGTTTGATTGATTCAGATGCTCCGTCCATCACCACCCCCTTTTGTACCGATCATAATACCGACGGCGGAGCCGCGCTTGGCTACGCCTTCATTAGAGGATTATGGTGCCTTCTGACATGCAGATGATTCCTCTGCCCCATGACTCTGCCCGTCGCATCGTAATGCGGCAGGAGGACCACAGGGGCAGATCATAATCCAGCCCTAAGTATTACAACTCCAATCTAAACCATTTTGGGAAATAAACTGGACACTGGTGGGGTTAGATTTACTATTTGTATTCCAAACTTAACCATTTTGGAGAAGGTGTTGAACAATGAAGGGGTCAGATTTCCTATTCCCACTCCAATCTAAACTAATTTAGGGAACGTGTTAGACACCGAATTGGTCATATTTGCTATTCCCACTTCAACATGAACTATTTTGGAGAAGGTGTTGGACACTGAAGAGGTCAGATTTAATATTCCAGCTCTAATTGAAACCAATTTAGGGAATCTGTTGGGCATTGTAGGGATCAGACTTACTATTCCTACTCCAACATAAACCATTTTAGGGAAGGTGTTGGACACTGAAGGGGTCAGAATTACTATTCCCACTCCAATCTAAACCAATTTATTAAAGGTATTATACACCAAAGGTGGCTGATTTACTATTCCCAGTCCAATTTAAACTATTGATGGAAAGTGTTGAACACTGAATGGGTCACATTTACTATTACCAGTTCAACCTAAACTATGTTGGGGAAGGTATTCAAAATTCAAATAATAGCTGACTGACCCTATGCCTGACCTAAAGATGGCACCCAGGGTCCTAGACCCCAGCACACGATGAGAGATCTGGTTACCCTGGTGCTCCAATTCTAACTGGGCAATCCCCTGCCGAAGTGCTCCGGAGAATCGGGGGCTCACTCAGAAGGAAGGGGGAAGTCTGAGCCCGGGAGCCCTCACAGCCATCCACATGCCGATACGCCCATCCTCTCCAAAGCGGGAGACACGTGCACGAAAGGGAGAAGTGCGAGGCTTGGAGCTAACCATATGCCGCCCAAAAAGGTGTAGCCCAATAAGAAACAAGGTCTCCAGTTACCTTGGGACTTCCAACACAGGGGACAGTCAGGAACCAGAGCGCAACCAGGAGGCGGGAGGGATGCCGCTCACTCTGGAAGATTTCCTGGCGACGCTTCGGGACTTTAAGAGAGAACTACGGGGGGACATCAAACCAGACATAAACTCCACCTTCGGCACCTTCAAATCTGAGATGGGAGCTAAACTTGGTGAACTGCGGACCGATGTGGACTCCATTGGGACTCGCACCCTTGACCTGGAGGCGAAGTGCCAAGATCTAGAAGGTCGCCTCCAACTGCTTGAAGAAGGTTCAGAGGCCCTTGCAGCACAGTTGAACTCTGCGCTTCTTAAATGTGAAGATCTGGAAAACCGTTCACGACAGGAGAATATAAGGGTGCGCGGCCTAGAGGAGGGACTTGAAGGAGCGGATCTGGAGAAGTACATGGTGGGCCTCTTCTCCAGCATTGTTGGCGAGGGATCTCAGACAATTCATCTGGAGCGTGTGCACAGGGTGGGCCCGGATAAGCAGGGAAAGAACCGACGTCCAAGAGACATTTTGGCTAAATTCGCCTCCTTCAAGGCCAAGGAAATGGTACTCCTCAGAGCTCGAGAAAGTGACAAGCTAGACTATCAGGGGACATCCTGTGCACTCTTTCAGGACGTCGCCCAGGCCACACTGATGAGGCACCAACAATTTCATCTAATCACATCCACGCTGCAAGAGCGACAAATCAAATATAGGTGGACATACCCATTCGGACTCGCCTTCTCGATAAACAACAAACATATTTAATTTATTTGTATTATGTTCATATATGTGTTTCATAAGTGTATTTTATTGTGTATTTTGTGATTCACGTTTATGTTTTTGTATATTTTTTTTCAGCCCTGATGAAGTTCCGTCTGTGGAACGAAACACGTTGGTTGAGGCTGATGTCCAATTTTTACCGACGACAATAAAAATATTTTCTGTATACATTTGGAGAAAATTGACTTTTCCTTGGTGCACCTTCCCAACTGTACAAACAACAAACAACACAACTTCTCAGAGGTCGAGGGGGCGGCAGCCTTACTGGTGCTGGGATGAGTATCGCTGCAAAAAGACCCTACACCACAAGAAGCCACCGGTGGAAACCACCCAAGCCGAGGAGCCCCTGGAACCTGGCAGAAGCCCACTGGAATCAACAAGAAAACGCTGTGGACGGATTGTGCAAAACACTAATCTCATTCACCTGACTACCATGGCGGGCTGCTCCATACTGAATGATATGTAGTCTCCTGTGAGCCCATCTGGAGGCACCCGATGACCCTTGAGATGGGGTCTGCTGTGGACAGGGGTGGAAGGCACCCCACTTTGGGAAATTATGTGTCTTAAGGTGAGCGCTTACCAAGATGCATGGCCGAGCAAGAGGGACCCTACTGACTTGCTCTAAATTGACAGCCCACCAGAGAGACAGTCTCATTTGGATCCCTTGCGGGGCTCTGGGTGCTGAAATGGTCCTGTCCCAGAAGTCGACTGAAGATACAGTCCGTAGTGACTACACTGAACTTCATACAAATCTTGTTTTTTATTGTTCCTATTTTGTTTATACATGTTTTACACATGAATTGCAGCTAAAAGGTAATGGTGGGGGGATTGGAGGGGGAGGAGGGGAGGTCCAACTACCGCATATCTGGAGTCGGAGAGAGGGATGGGGGTTAAACTTTTCTCGTGGAATGCCAGGGGCCTTACCTCCCCTAACAAAAAACAGCTCTTCTGGAAATTCTTGCAGGATCAAGGTCCACAGGTGGTAGTGGTTCAGGAATCCCATCTCAAAAAGGGAGAACAGTACAGGCTAAAACATATACACTTATCCCTGATATACCAGGCCGTTAGTCCCAAAAAACAAAATGGTGTTGCCCTCCTGTTTCACTCCTTTGCCTATTTCATTCACGAGGCTACGCAGAGAGATGAGGAGGGTAGATTTATCGTGGTCAAGGGGATGCTAATGGGCAGGACCTGCACAATAGCCTCAGTATATGCTCCTAATGCAGGGCAGACAGACTTTGTCTCTTCCTTTTTGGAATCCCTAGCCTTTGTGTCTGGGGACATGATTGTCATGGGGGAGTTTAACCTCAGCTGGGACCCACATGCAGACACGACACATTCACAAAGAACTGAGGGAGGGGTCATCAATAAAACAGTGAAACAGTCAATACAGCAACTGGGCCTGATTGACATCTGGAGGTCCCTTAACGATCAATAAAACACTGAAACAGTCAATACAGCAACTGGGCCTGATTGACATCTGGAGATCCCTTAACCCTACCACAAGGGACTTTTCTTTCTTCTCACACGCTCACAGGTCATATTCGAGAATTGACCACATCTTTCTCAGCCAGTCACTTTTGCATGCAGCCACAACCTCCCTTCTCCTCCCTATGGCTATCTCGGACCACGCTCCTCTGACCTGCATCCTAAATAAGACGGCCCCAAGATCCAAATTATCCAGATGATACTTCCCGGAAGTGTTATGTTGGGATAGACTACACAGGGATGACCTCCGCAAAGCAATTATGGACTTTTTCCTTCTAAATGATCCAGTGGATACATCCCCAACAAATAACTGGGATGCGTTTAAGGCACACATAAGGGGCCACTGTATTTCCCTAGCCACCTCCCTCAGAAAACTCCAGACTAAGGAGCGAGTAGACGTGGAGCAGGTGCTACTTGAGGCAGAAAGAACTCACAAGGACACACCTTCGGCCCCCTCACTCAGAAAGGTCACGGCTCTTAGAGGGAAACGCAACGCTATTTATACCAATAGAACAGAGAAGACAATCCTGAGACTCCATGCCCCCGTGGATATGAGGGGAAGGCAAGGTGGGCACACTACTAGCAAAGCAACTGCGGGTCAAACAGGAGAAAGCCTTTGTGAAACAAATTATCGATGAGAATGGGACAACACACGTTAGCGAAGAGGGGAAAGCAAGAGCATTCCATGATTTTTACCGCACACTATACAAGGGTGATCCACTCAGGGAGACTCATCAATCACAATACTTAGACACCCTAGATCTCCCCGGGTCCCAGCATTAGCCAACAATAACTTGGGCAGTGCTATTTCTACAGAGGAAGTGCAAGGTGCCATCGACTCCCTAAAAAGACATAAAGCACCAGGGTCTGATGAGTTCACGGCGCATTTGTACCGTACTTTCTCAGCTGGACTGGACCCTCAACTCACTGTGTTATTTAACGCCATTGCGACTCATCAAGCTGTGTCAACGCCCATGGGGCAAGCCCTAATTTTAATCAGCCCGAAAACTGGCAAAAACCCACAAAAATGCTCGTCCTACAGACCCATCGCCTTCCTCAACCCAGACACAAGCTCTACTCCAAAATACTGGCCACTAAACTCGAAAAAATCCTCCCTGACCTTATACATCCCTATCAATCTGGGTTTATCAAAGGGCGCCAGACCCATGACAACCTCCGAAGGATATTTCACCTTATAGACAAGGCCCAAAAGAAACAAATCCAGGCAGACTTTTTATCACTCGATGCAGAGAAGGCCTTTGATCGGGTTGAGATGGCTTACCTGAGGCTTTCCCCTGCATCGCTTCGGGTTCTGTGAGGCCTTTATAGGGATTGTACAAGCAAATTTTAGTGCCCTAGATCTAGGGTCCTGGTAAATGGGATGGCCTCTGGCTTTTTTAACTTAGCCAGGGGCACTAGACAGGGCTGCCCTCTATCCCTGATGCTCTTCGCTCTCAGCATCGAACCCTTTGCGGCGAGGGAGAGGGCAAACCAGAGGATCAGCGGGATCAAATTCGGGCCTGACAATCACAAAATATCCCTGTTTCTAGACGATGTCCTTCTGCCGGCTACCAATCCAGCTTCCTCCCTTCCTGAAATTAGTCAGGATTTAGAGCAATTTGAAATTGTATCAGGCTTCAAGGTCATTCCCTCAAAATCTTTCATACTAAACCTTACTCTGCCTCACGAGATCCAGAGATTAGTAGAACGAATGTCTGCTTCCAAGTGGGCCCGTAAAGCCATCACATACTTAGGGGTCCAAATTACCCTCAAACTCAGCGATTTATATAGGGCCAACTTCCCACCCCTTGTCAGACAACTCACCGCTGATTTTAATAAATGAAGCGTGGCCTATATCTCCTGGATTGGTAGGATTAACACGACCAAGATGAATGTATTACCCCGTCTTTTCTAACTCTTCCAGGGGCTCCCTATCCCGCCTGACAAGGGTCTCTTTAACAAGTTAAAAACCATGCTTATTAAGTTCATTTGGCAGGGACAGCGTGCACAGCTCTCATATCACCTATTGACGAAGCCATGCGCTAAAGGGGGCCTCACCCTTTCAGGTTTTTTAATCTACTACAGGGCTGCTCAACTATGGGTCCTGAGTGAATGGTCACTTAGAGAATTGGAAAAGTTGTGGCTCCACATAGATAGACAGGTGACGGGTAGAATCATATGGGACTTACCCTGGAGACTAAAATCAGACAGGTCCGCCAACGCTTACCTGAGTATTCCTACTTCCACAACCCTCCAGATATGGGATACGGTGACCAAAACGCTGTCACTGACCACGTTCCCGTCTCCTTACACACCTATTCATTTTAGTGTGGCCTTTCCTCCAGCTCTTCAAGAAGGGCCCTTGGATCTTTGGAGAGAGGGCGGCTGCATCATGATTTCAGAGCTTTTTCACAGAGATAAAATACTCCCCTTCGCAGATTGCATGTCTGGCTTCCAACTCCCACAAACTGAGATCTACCTGTCAAATACCTTAACCTGAACTTGGATGTTCGACAGGAGCGGATGACTATTCCTCAATCCGCTACTCCACTACCACTAACGCAAGGCTCATGAGCAGCAATGAGGGGGAAAGGGGAGTTAGAAGAAAAGTGAGACTGCAGTGCTTCACTTCTTTTGGACTGGTCTCGAGTTGTGCTCCTCAAGATTTCCTGTAACCCAAAGACATCCTGTAACTACTAGAATATTTTATTAGAAAAACTATTAACAGAACCGTCCTTAAATACCTGTCAATCCACAGTGTCTTGCTGTTCTCTTTATGTTATTCTCTTATGGAAAATAAGATTGCTCTACACATTCCTATGTGGTTGCCCAATACTGTTATTCTCCTGCAACACAAAATACACTTGTAAATACTGTACCTACAATATGAATGACCCTTCTGGCAAAAATACCTGTTACCTGTATTTCCTATTGTATTGCTGTAAGATAGCTCCAATGTATTTTCTCTTCTAGCTTTTAGATTTGTATTAATGTTCTTCCCTTATTTTCTTTTCACAGAAATTCCTTCTTCTTCTTGGTTAGATAAGTACAATTAAATATATATATAATAAACCGCACAGCTTTGGAATAAGGACATATATATATATATATATCACATTCGAACAGCGTACCTCCGATCACTCGTTTCAAAGAAATCACAGGGTCCTTATTCCAAAGCTGTGCGGTTTATTAAATTCATAAACCTAGTTGTGACACGTTTCGCGCTCCACAGACCGCTTGTTGTGAACAAGCGCTCTGAAAACCAGGAGCGAGAAAAAAAACAGGAGCGAGAATTGATGAACAGATAGTGTGCAGGCAGCAGAAGTCTAATATGTATTTTGCCCAACCAGATTCAAAGAACCCCCCCACCCCAATCTCCCCCAGCAGCCCACAATTTCTGTAAAAGGTAACCCTGGTGCTGAAACAGCAAGGACTCAACGATAGGGACTGTGAGCATCAGCAATAACCCCACAACCACCCAACCACCCCACCCCAGCAAACCTAAAAACAATGTCATAAGGACCACCAACCCCGCACCCACTCCAACTCCCCAAACAGGCTGAGATACCACCCCTACCCTTCCCAGGAACCCGCAACTGGGAAGAGGGGAAACAACATTAGGAGAGGGAATTATCCCGTGGGGGCATGGCAAGGCTCAGCATACACCCCTGCAGTAAAGCAGGGTGGCCAAGCTAAAGTATCGGTAGACAACGTGTAGGAGAAACAAACAGTGTACATATCACAGCTTTTCAATTGTTATTTCACTAAGGTGACCAGCAGCGGCTAGCTGAGAACTAGATGGAGAGGAGCGTGAGGATTTCTTGAGTTTCTTGGCATAAGCAAGGGTGTCTCTGGGATCGGGGGAATACAAGAGTCCTTGCGCCCTGGCTGACCCTCAGCTTAGCCGGATAGGCCAGTGAATAAGAGACCCCATGTCATTGAAGAATCCGCTTTGCGGGCAGGAACTCACGCCGGGCAGCCTGGACCGTAAGAGTGTAATCCGGGTAGAATGAAAGTGAGTTCCCTTCCTGGCTGATCTTGCCCATGTCACGTGCTGCATGAAGGATAGCATCCCGGTCTCTAAAATGTAGAATTTTTGTAATGATGGGGCGAGGCGGCAATCCAGGACCAGGCCACGGGCCAAGGGAATGGTGTACGCGTGCAACAATAAAAACTGAGGCAAGAATGGCACCAAAAAGTTACTTGACAAGTAATGTTATGTTATGTTATGTTATATAGTTACTTGTAGCGCGCACTGTTAGTCGAGACTGTCCTGGCGCGAGAGAGGATTCAGATGTCAGCTAAAAATAAAAGGCCGATGGTCTACAAGGCTTGCCTAAATAAATGAGTTTTCAGATGTTTTTTGAAGTATGTGAGGTTTGACGTATGCCTGAGAGCATCGGGAAGGTTGTTCCACATCTGAGCAGCTCTGACCATCAAAGATTGTCCCCCTAGACGAACTCTCTTAAATCTGGGGATGAAAAAATGTCTCAAGGTGGCAGATCGCAGTTGGCGAGGAGGCTGGTAGAGGGCAAATCTAACCCTTAGGTAGGCTGGACATAGGCCATGTAGGGCTTTAAAAGCCAGAGTCAGGATCTTAAAGCGTACTCTGAGTTGCTCCACGTAGTCCTCCATGCGGGAGGTATTGGTGGATTCCGGAACCCCCGTTATGCGGTAGTTTGCTCCGACGAGAGCGTGCCGCCAAATCTTCGTTTGTCTCGCGAATCACCGCTAGAATTTTGTCCATCTGCAACTGTTTCTGGTGATCCTGTGTGGCGGCATCCTCGGCATCAGAGACCCTGGATTCAAGATGGAGGAGACGATTGTCATGGGAGTCAATACCGGCCTTTACCGAGTCCAGTCGGGCGGAGAGCTGGTCCAGTTGAGTTGCAATGCCAGTGACCGTTGATTTCACATCAAGCACGATTGCCTTTAGGTCATCATCGCGAGCGAGAGGTGCATCCATGACGGGTAAAGGGTCGCCACCGTCCGAGCTGACACCATCCTGGTGAGTTGACCTACGGTGCTCAAATGTAATTTTAGGCTGCTTAGGGTCCGTCCTCCCCATTGTAGTGAAAAAAAGATAGCAGGCCTCACCTGGAGGCAGTGAATAGATGGAGCGACAGAAAGGAACCACCGAAGAGAATTCCATGGACCGGCCATCCAACACAAGTATGGACCAGACCAGGAGAAACAGCTAAAGTTTCAAAAAGTAAGTGCGGTCAGAGCCGATCCCCAGGGGAAGTGGGCACAAGAGTGGTGACAAAAGGTGCAACTAATAACTTAGACTGTAGAATGCTAGCGAGAACACAGAATGCTCCTCCAGCACAGCGCCTCACCAGATGTGGGGGAACAAAGGGAGGCTGGCATGCATGTCAAGCACCACAGTGAGGCAAAAAAATCCTTCGACATGAGACCCCCCCTGCAGGCACCAGTCGCGGCGGGTTTGAGCAAATAACTAAGAAGGCAGAAGGAGGCGTAGGATTGCTCCTTGGTGCTGCAGGTGGCTCCTGCGTGGGCGCCGAGCATAGAGTGAATAGAGGCAGGTGCACAAAGCCACTGACCCGGGGGGCAGAGACACAGCATGATCTCACAGCTGCGGCCCAAGCTCCCAGACAGTGACAAATGCGGCAGGCGAAAAGGAGCAGGCTCCACCATAGGGGCGGGCGGCAAGTGCGGCGCTTAGCCGGCTCAGTCTCAGGGTCCGCAAAAGTTCCAGTCGCCAGTGGCAGGGGCCTGTAAACAGTAGGTGAGGCATACTGCGATGAGGTGTCACTGAAGGGGCTCCAAGGGCACACTCCCGAGTCCCAGGCCGGCCCAAGGCATCGCAGGCGGGGGCCACCAGAACAGTACGTAGGGCAAATCCAGTGGGAGCCCAGAGCTCAACACCCCCGGGCCGCAAATGGAGCCCTGGCCTCCAGTGGTGGAGAGGCCCGAATCTCATGGGTCGCGGACTGCAGGATCCTAGGCGCTCAAGTAAGGAGAGGCTGGGGGATGCACGCCAAACCGGGGCCACACAAGCAGGGAGACAAGGGGGGTTCACCGCTCCCTCCCCCGGGTGCCCGTGGCCGCCGTGCAGTGCGTCCTGGTTGTGAGGAAAGATGGCGCCCTGGCCGCAGCAGCCCGAGCCGGGCGGTACAGTGCGTAAACCCCAACCCCGCCAGAGACGGCCGCCGCAGCTGCACCACTCACTGGGCCTCACGAAGGAAGTCCACCGACATCCAGTTGGCAGTAGAGCACACCGGGAGCCCCGTTCTGGAGGCGAAGGAGGAGGGCCAACCCCGGCCGTCCCCAGTGTGCAGATCAGGCGTTATCATCGGGCGATGTAGATCGGGCACCAGTTGTCACCAGGAGACGTGACGGAATCAGACGACTCCGCCTGGAACACCAAGTAAGGAAATGCTGTTGGATTGCAGTTATAAGTCCGTTGTCAGCAGGATGGTGACGGATTATGGAGCTTGGCCGGCAGAGCCCACTCAGAGTGTGGCCATCTTGCAGCCGGCCAAGCCACGCCCCCCAATTATCCCCACTTTAACGCATTAAAAGTGGTGATAGAATTAACACCCCATTCACAAGCTGGTGCAAACTGCAGACATCACCCGAATTCCCGCAATAACATCCCCAAAACCTAACACCACGACGGACACCACCAACTAACGCTAATGAGATGTCGAGTAGGCGTTCTCGTGCAGAAACCCACGAAAAAACAGCAACACTAGATTCACAACAAACTGACATATCTGTGAAGCGAACCGAAAACACGCAATAGGCCGCGTTAGCTGCAGGTATTTAACACCTGCATCATGCAGGTGTAAAGCCGGACGACTACCTGCAGTAGGAAACGGAGCCCCGCACACAGCCACACCCAAAGAACGAACTACGCCATGGAGCTACTCATCATGCAGCTCGGAGCCCCAACAGGGCCACAACACCCAGCGCCGCCAACCCCATGACCGCCACCACCCCCTAGACCCGGAGTGTGCATGATTCCTTCACCTTCTGACAGTCCATCATCAACCAGCACTTCCAGGATGGCACATATGGGACGGGACTGCTCGTTGGTAAGTACCAAGTCAACACACCACACATACCAATGCCTCCACAGCACAATGCACAACTGTGAGGTTGCATATGTGACCAAACCATATTCAACATGTTAAGCTACACGTCCACCTACCAGACACGACCACAATGCTCCATGGTCATCCTGGCCTACCAATGCTCCCTATACAGACTGGTGGTGTAGTTGCCAGCATCAGCTCATCCCTAACGAACACTCACCCCACACAAAGCCAGCACAGGTGTCACTGGATTGGTGGACCTGCCATCACAATCTGCCAAACCAAGTATTGACTCATTCCTCCCTGCACTGTCACAGGTGATCAAGGATATGCATTCTGCCCTTGGATGATGACACCCCTCCGAGATCCGAACACACCCGCCCAGAGGCAGTACAATGCGGCCCACATACGCACCAGGGGCATCGTGGAACGCACATTTGGCATGTTGAAGTCACGTTTCAGGTGCCTGGACGGAACAGGTGGGAAGCTCCTGTACAGCCCGGACATCATGTGCAAGCTGATCATTGCATGTTGTGTGTTGCACAACACCTGTGTTTGCACCAGGGCCCCATGGATCCCAGTTCCAGAGGTACCGGCCGATGATGGTGGTGATGGGGGATGTGGCGCACATCCCACTGCAGCAGTGGCAGGATTAGCCTGTGGGAATACCATCATTGACACTTACTTCTCATGAGCACGTCACATTGTGACCATCCATGGCAATCATGCGACAGTAGAAAATGTCCAAATGCACTGAATGTGCGAATAAACACTTTTGCAGGTCTCAGCTTGTACTTGTACGTTTTGATGTTATGTTTCCATGCGTTCCAGATGTGATTTGGCAGGGTGTGCACATTTGCAGAACCAGTTGTGTCCTGTGTTCAAATGTGGTGGGGGTGCTGTTTGGCCCGGGATGTTGTTACTGCTGGGGTGCACTCCTGATTGTGTGCGTATGCTGCAAGGTGTGTATGGTGCTCCTGCAGCTCTGATTTGTCCGCCACTGGTCTCTTTCGTGCGGTGTGCCTGTCGGTTCTGTTCTTCCACAGTGCTTGGATGTTGTGGTGTACATGTTGTCCTCTGCCGTTGGCCAGGGTGCATTTGTCATACTCCTTTGTTGATCATTTTTGTTCAGTGGCATTTTCAGTGTGCTGGTCTTGTACTGTTTTCCCGCATTTCGCGTGAGCATTGTTGCCCTCATGCTGGTTGTCACTGTTTTCGCATCGCGCTTGTGACCATCGCAGGTTTTGTCGCGTTGGGGAATGTGTTTTTATCTTCGTCGCGGTGGTTGTTTCACAGACATTGTCCGTTGTGTCGGAAAACTATCGCATGCTACCGCCGTGTTGTGAATTCCACGTTGTCACTGGGTTATTTTCCCGCGATAGGCTGAAAGTTGCATTACGCTACTCTTGCGGTAGTTATCACATGTTCTTGTGAATATACCCCTTTGTGTCTGTGTAATTTACAACACTTTCACATCTACTTCACTGCACTATTTATCACTACTTTGAAGACATCGCAGGCCGGTCTCTTCCTCTGATATTAACAATCTAACAAGCGGTCGAGAAGGCCCTTTATTGCAATGCAACAGGTCTCGAATTTGCGAGAGTTTAAGCTATTAGTATTGTAAATGACATGCCTTTTATTTATGTTTTATTTATGTTTTAAAATGTAAAACATAAATAAAAGGTATTGTCATTTACAATGGCAATAGCTCAAACTTGCGTGAATGCAAAACCTATTGCATTGTAAATGCTTGTTCTAGGTATGATGTTACTTGTTGTATAATGTACCTGGATGCAATGACAGAAACAGCAAAATACAAGTAGGGTTGCACACTACGCTAAGCACAGATCTTTAGCTTTTGTGTTTTAAGCCACGCCCTTAATTACATTAACCATGCCCCTTTGAGAGACCCCCCCCCCCAGTGTTTTCATCCCACTTAAATGCCTGCCTGGGTCACTCTCTCGTGACCCCTGGTGGACATTGTAGAGCTTTACTCAGGCTACCTGATAGCATTGCACACCTCTGGGTCACTCCACTGTCACACCTGGCTCGTCACTAAAGAGTCTTGAGTAAGGCAGCATTACTCGTGCACAGAACTGTGGCATACTCCTCTCTTAGATGGACTCGGGTCATTTGCGATTGCTGGTTGCATACAGTACACGCACAGGGGTCACTCACCGTTTTGTAAATAAGAGCACATTTTTAGGTCTTGCCTAGGCAGCGCATGCGCTGTCTCGTCGAGAGATGCTGTATACAGTTTAGTGAGAGAGGCTCCACCTCCATTTTCCGATTCGTTCTACAGGTTTTTGTATCTGCTTCTTGCTATTTGTTAAGTGTGTGTTACGTCCCTCCTCTTTCCCTCTTGGGCACACCTCTGGCTATTGGCCCCTTTACATGGGATTCTTGCATTCGTTTCGTGTCTGTTTTTTGTGCGTAGATCTCTTTTTTAGGGGGGACTTGAAGGGAAGTTTGTTCACAGCTCCTTGCCACTCTGTGCCACTGCGATCTTTCCCCCTGGACAGCATCCTCCCCCGTCCCCTCCGCTCACGCAGGCAGATAAAATAACACCCCCTGGAGTTGTGTCTGGGCTGCTGTTGCCAGAGTCACAACAAAGAGTGTTTTACAGGTGATGTCACCGGGCACTGGGAGACCCGCGGCTCGACCCTGCCTGCAAATTTCACCAGCCTCCCCATTTCCTCCATAACAGCCGTGACTCTCATGCTCCCCTCGGCTGGAAGTCAGCCTCATCGCACCCTGGCGGAGGTAGCAGCTGCCCAGGCTGGACTCCATAATCCGCTTTATGTAACTTTCTAGGCGTGAACATGCTATGGGTCGAGCCATGGGCCGATCTTGAGAGGCGGGGACATGATATATTTCTGGACCCACAGTCTGGCTCTAGGACCCTCATCTGTGCTGTAATCCGCTGTTATTCTTTAACACGGGACGGCAGCCCTTCCTCGGTGGACACGTCACACATCCATGCTCTGTAAACTCGCAGTTTCAGCAGCCGGGCATCGCGCTTTCCAGGTTATTTACTCAGCTTATTTCCGTTTGTGCAGCACGTCTCGCCTGGCAGCCCAATGCAGATCCTGTTCCAGTAGGATAAAGGGATCTGTACTCTTTCTTTCTGAAGTGTATGCACACCAATACAAGGAGCACATTAAAAAAAACTATGCCAATAACAACTGTGACTAAATGAGAATACTAACACAAGAAATAATTCACTTGTGTTGAAGAAATAGATTTCAATAACCTAAGGTACAACATAGTTCAGATAACTAGGTCGTTTAATAGTGCATCCACATGTGCTTTGGAATTCATCATTCCTGCACAGGCTCCTCAACCCCCCTATCTTCACACTCATCCATTCTGCCGCATCCTCCTTTATCATCTCGAAATTCATCTTCATCCAGCCAGTTATTTCAACATTTCTTTTTATTTTCTTCAATTTCCATTCCTCTTACTACCGCCTGACACCATCCTACATCTTGAAGTTCTACTTGTACTATACATGCCCATCGACAAGGTTAGCCGAATGAAGGAAAAATTCCCTTACTTCTAATGTTGCCGAAAACGCACACTTACCCTACCGAGTTCTTACTAGTTTTTTATCACACGCTCCTTCTCTCCAGCCTCCAAATAGGTTCCCTTGTAATTCATACCTTTTGTCATAAACATGTTTATAAATCTCTTGTGCTCTTTCAGCCATTCTAGTTACCATCAGGTTACAACTTTTCAGCCCTGTCCCAGATAAGCAACTCTGATTATTGTTAGAAAATGCAACACTCCCTCTCATAATGGTAAGTGGGCTATATCACTTAACGGTAGGAGTGATCCTGTATATACAATTTTTCCATTTCCCAGTTCTTTTTCCTACACCTTGCTAGTTTTAAAAATTCCCTTAATTACACTATTAAATCGCTCCACTTCGCTATTTCCTTCTGGGTGATAAACTGAAGTAAGTTGTTTTACCATTACTCTGGTAAAATTGTTCTACCACTTCTACTTCAAACTGAACACCATGGTCCGTAATTATTTTTTGGGTAAGCCCTCTCTACTAGAATGATATTTTTATTATTTTAACTGGATTTTTTTTTTTTTTTTATATTTGTTATTCTCAGCTGAGAACTTGAGGCCAGATGTAGGTAATCTCAATTTACCTATTCTTAAATACCGAATTTTACCGATTCGGTATTTAAGAATAGGTAAATGGGATGTAGATACTTTTTCGGTAAAAATTACCGAATCGGTAAGATTCGGTAATTAAGAATCGGTATTTACAGATTCGGTAATTCCCATTCATTCCTATGGGCCTGGTGGCCCATAGGAATGAATGGGTAGCCATTCAGTATTACCGATTCGGTAAATACCGAATCGGTAATAGGGGGTACATTTTCAAGGGTGGCAGGGTGTCACATTGACACCATGTTGCACCCCTGAATAGTGCATGGGTGCACATGTGGCACACATACATGCCCTAGGGGCATGTATGTCTGCTACATTGCACTGTTGGAAAAGCAAAATAATTGCTTTTTCTAAGGTTAACGATATTTACCACCAACTTGTAGTTGGTGGTAAATAACGAATCCTTAAATGTAAAAAGCACTCACTTGAGTGCTCCCTACATTCCGGATTCGGTAATTTACTGAATCAGTATTTTAAGAATTCTGTGATTTACCGATTCCTTAAATTACCGATTTTGTAAATTACCGAATCCGAAATGTGGCCCCTACATCTCAAATGCCCAATACCTAAATTCGGTAATTTCGGCCGTTACCGACCAGTATTGGGCCACCTACATCTGGCCCTAAATCACATAAACTGAAACTTAACTTAAGGGTAAGGCCTCTCTTGGAAAAATACTATCCTTACATCTAACCACACCTGAAGCATCAGCACGTTCCACAAACATTATTTCCGGACACTTAGAAAATGAATCCATGTCAGCAAGAATGTGCACGCATATTACATCTTCACTTACCACTTGTCCCATAATATCCATAACAATTACTTCCAATGCCATGTTAGGGCTGGGAATAGGAAATAAAGGGGGTTTAAGGGTGTCCTTTGACTTATCCGCACTATTACATTCAAGACGTTATCTTGCAACGCTTTCAATCTTAACATCCATCCGTGGCCACCAATAACCCTTCTTCACTCTCTTCTTGATTTTGACAATGCCCAGAAGACCCTCATAATCCTATTTCTCGAACATTTGAGAGAAACCGCCTTAAACAACAATTGAAAATTCATTCTGTACCCCTCCAAAAACTATATAACTGTTAATTTAAATATACTTGTACAGGCCAACCATTCTTTACCCATTGCTTAAAAATTTTCAAGTCCTCATCAGTTTCACATGCAGTATGCCATTCTCACTCGGTGAATGCTTCATCACCTTCCGGTCCTATCTATACAACATTAAATTCTTCCCAAGTATCTATAGGGATTACAACAAAGTATACTAATGCAATCAACCACGTTATTTTAATACCAGTTGCATACTATATTGTGTGATTATAGTCAACTAATCTCATGAACGGGTGTTTCTATAAGTGACATTCATCAACCCATGGGTTGTCAAGTTTTACAAGCAGTTTGTAATCTCACCTTACTAATACTTCATATCCCCAAAAACAAATTGCCTCCAGTGTTCCAAACACCTAGGGTTTCTTTCTTCATCGCTGAATACCTCTTCTCTGTGGAGATGACACTCTTTTAAAGTTGCATCAAATCTATGCAATACTTTTGCTTCACAAATGTTATTTAATTTTATCAAACTCAGTTTATGTGAGTTCATTTCATATAAACTGCACCTGTTTTTTTTTTTTAATTAGTTTCCTCAAGCCTGCGCAAATCTTATCCACCTCAGCTTGCCTAACTCACCCCAGCATTCCATTACACAGAATATATACTGAGAGACCAACATTCCATGGATGGAATCAAACTGTAATGAAGATATAACACCCTGCTGGTCACCTTTTTCCTTATCCCTTTATCGATTCTAATTTTCTGGACAAGCTGCAAATGCAACTTAGAAAGTATTTCAGTTGTGTAGTGGGCAAGACTGTTTTTGTGTTTTAGCCAGTTCCTTAGAAGTGAAATTTAGTGTTTTCATTTTCAGTGGTGCCTTACAGGTGACATCCTATCTAGTGACTAAAAATGTCTGTGTAGTGTTTTTGATTTACAAATCTGATATTCTGCTGCTGCGTTGTGTGTGTAAGCAACTAATTATTTCGTGTAACTTGTAGGTCGAATTTTGAATTAAAGTTTCAATTGTACGTCCATTGTCTCTAACACTTTGCAGAGGCTCAGTACTTGGTGTTACCTCGCTTCCCTGAGACTCAAGAGAGGTGAAATGCCTTCTACTACCGAGCTTTAATATTGCACTGAGTATGGGGCACAATGCTTGCAGTTACTGGTTGGTTAGGATGTTGGTAATAAAAAATGATCGGAAAAAATTATGTATAATGATTGTAATGGCATTTGTCTTCAATTTTTCAAAGTTATTAAAGAACTCACTGTCATGTTTTGTTAGTTATGTTTAATAAACATGGCCTGTCTTCCTCCCAATGCACGAGTGTGTTTGTTATTGGCTCTTTGGGTTCTTGGGGGGGTGCGGGGGTCAGGCCCGACCTGGGGGCCTCCGGGCTCTAGGACCTGCTGCCACCGACGTGCACCTAGGTTAATGTAAGTTTCATAGACCAATGTGCACGTTTATATCTTTCAACAGTGTACACATTTCTTGGGTTAATGTTCAAACGAATCTCATTGCTCAATGTTCGCACACATCTCTCTACTCAATGGGCCCTCTCATCTCATTGGCCTACACTGGCTTTCATCTCATTGGTCAAAGTCCATACACAGGGGCTGGATCAGCTCAGAATCAGATCAGAATGCAGTTGTAGCAGTACCTGTAGCGTATGCTGGCCGAATATGTCCCTCTCCTTGCTGCAATCCATAAAAAATGATTTTTTAACGATATTAAATAAAAAAAATAGCTTCAGGCAACTCCCCCCCCCCCCCCCGGGCTAGGGCCCTATGTTGAAGAGCTGCCTTTGTTCACGTCACAGCAGAGAACGTGTTTTTTTTGCGTTTGAGACATTTAAAGTTAATACATGTAAGTCGAAGTTTCTCGGAGTCAGTACAGAAACTTTAAACAGTACAAATCACAAACAGAGAGAGACAATCTCTACCCATTGTTTCCGACTAGTAGTGTCTACTCATCAAGTATTAACGTGGAGAATTTCCGAAGTATATGGATGAACGTTCCATACCACATCAGCAAAAAACGCAAGAGGCGCGCTGCTTGTCATGATAGGCCCAGGTCACTATAACACAGCCATCTGAACATGGCATGTTGTATGACATCCAAAACCTCTACATTTTACTACTACCTGACGCAATATGTTCAATACATTCTATTAAACGTATAAATACCCCTGTCCTCTTCCGCTCTGGTTTCGTCCAATCCCATTGGATGTTTTGTTCTTTATACTCGCGGGTGGGGGTGTGATGCGCTTCATTCAGCTTCCCTGCTTCTGACATCACTGTGACCCCATGACCGCGGCCTGAGCTTCTCCCCAAAAACTTGAATTAGAAACTTCAATCAGAGATGCTTGCAGCTCAAGTTTACTGCATATGCAAAGACCCCTGTGAGCCCTGGAGGGAGTTTACATTATAAAGGCCGCTAAGGGTTTGAACAGGAGGCCCAGATCAAAGTCAGATAGCCTCTTCCCACAGCAGGGGGGCGGCCGACACATGGCTATGCCATTCCAGGCTTCCTGCCCTGCTTTGTGCGCAGTGTTTACCGAGGGACCCTTTAAAAACCTCAAAACCTAAGCCGCGCTCCTCGCGTGGTGACGCCACATCTGAGCGTCCGTCCTCCCCCACCCTCAGCTTCCACTTTGCAATCAGAGCCCCTGACTCGCACGCCCTGGCGAAACCTGCAACTGCGGCCTTTGTTTTCCTGACCTCGCGCTTGCCAACCAGAGCCCATTGCTGGCTTGACTTTCACGACTAAGCGTGCATTTGTTATATTTATTTTTCTTCTCCTTGCAGTTTTGATTTCTCATTATAGAAAAGATAAAACTGGTTATGCACGTGTTATTTTGTGATTCCTCTCCGTGGAATGTGACCTAATTTTCTTTTTTTGTGCGGTGCCTCCTGAGCTTCAAGCATGGTCTCTGAGTTTCTTGTGCGGGTTGTTCTTCAGGGCATATAACCCCTATTCTTGAAGGTTCCTTGTGCGACCTTCCTTGTGCACGAGGCCCAGTCATGGGAGCATCCATCTGCGAGGCCAGTCATACCTCTGGGGCTTACTCCTGCACACTTCTTAGAGTATATCCATTCGTATGACTTTACTACCTTTACATTTGCAATGTTTTTTTTGTATCTCTTCCTTGTGTGACTTTATAACTTGTACATTTGCAATTTTTTTCTCTGTTATGTAACGCATGTACCCCTAAGTCCTTATGTATCGCAACTGGTTCTTATGTAAAGCGCTCTGACACCTTCGGGTAATGTTCACGCTACATAAAATCGCATTAAATAAATAAATAAATAAAAAAGGGAGTTAGATCCTGTCCCGAGTGCTGTTGTTGCGCGAGGCTTGGTGTGACCCGATGCTTAGTCCCAGCTGTGAAGATTCTGCTACCCCCGAAGCCCATTCCTCCGTCTTCACCCCATCGCTCTGGCGTGCTTCTATGCTCATAGTCATGTTTCATGGCGCTGCGAAAAAGGACCCGAAAGGCTTTTCAGAATCCACCCCCTTGCACCTGCCGTCGCAGAGTCAACAATTAAATGTAGGGTGATATGTTTATAATGAGGCACATTTAAATGTTGACAAACGAGGAAGCAGTTCGTTCGGTAGCTTGTTCAATGTTCATGTCACTTATTTCTGATTAAATAAGCCCATGCTCGATTTATTTCATGCAACACGCTTTTTTTTTGGGAAAATCTTTTTATTATCAGCATTTCATGCAACACGCTTAATCAGGAGTGCACGTTAATATAAAACCTGCAGAGCAAAACAGAATCAATGCTAAAAATACATTCTAAAAAGGTTGATTAACATTTACCTTAGTTTTCGTTGTAGGTTTTTCAAGCTTCCTCATTTGTGATCAGTCATAGTTACCGTATTAGGAAGATATCTCTCTAACTTTCTGTTTTTATGACTGAGACCCTCTACCACCAGGAGTGCAAGTGGATATCTGCACAGCCTTCAGTTTTTTTTCGGCATTGCACTACAGGTATCGTGTGATACTCTTTGGTCCCTTTAGGAGTGCCAACAGAAGCTGAGATTGTTGACTTAAATGTGATAATAACTTGATTTTTAATTACACGCCACGCTACAGTTGTTGTTTTTAAGTGCTGTAAATAACAGATGTTACTATTTAACAGGTGTTACTTTTACCCAGTAGAATGGTACACCATTTATAAATCTCAGTGGATGAAAGAGACCGTTTCACACAGAAATCAACACCAATGCTTCCCTTGCTGACCCACCATGCACTCTGTAGCAGGGTACTGCCTGCTTCTAATTGTGGGGCATCCCATAGACAACTGGCTCACTGATGCTTGTTTATAGTGGCTGGGCCTCTCATTGATGGAAAGTCCGCGTTTCTCTAGTTGCGAGCCCTCTTGTCAACATGCAGCCCAGTCCTGTTTGTTTCTTCTTTTGAGGCTTCTACTCATGAGACTTAGGCCTTCATTTCGAGATAGGCGGGCTACAAACCATCCGCCAGGGCCCAAAATGAATTTCCTCTGTTGCCCTGGCAGACTAGCGTGTACCAAATTTAGAGATCGCCACCTAATGGAGAACACTTTGCCTTCAGAACAGCTGCCACAATAGCAGCTTCTCTGAAGGCACTGAAGATTTGCTAAGTGGCCCCATGTTTCATGCATTCACACAGAAAACAATTTTGTTTTACAAGAACAAACTCCCAAAAAGGAGTTTTGAGTTTGTACTTGTGAAACAAAAACAATTATGGTTGGATAGCTTTATTTCGATATATTTACATATCATAAAAGCATTGCAATACAACAGTAATACAAAATACATAAAAATCTAACAACACATAAAATAAAAGCTAAAAGGACAATAGTAGGCCATATAATAAACTATTTACCTGACGTAAAAACAGAGTAGATACAGATTCCGACAGAACATTTTACTGGAGCAAAAGTTTCTTTGCAGTTCTTAACCGCCAAGCCCAACCCAGGAATTTAGCCAGACAGCAGGCGAACAAAGGACGGGCATCCGATCGTAATATACGTAGAGCCTCCTGATGTGATCTAGTACCAAGGCTCCTACATAATGATTTCAGCCATCTGGATCTGGGAACTACATATGCGGGACACTCAAACAACAGGTGGGCAGTGGACTCAACCTTTAATTCACAGAAAGGGCAGTATGGTATGGTTTGCAACGGAGGCTTCCAAGTGGAGGTTAGCTGCCCCAATGGAAGAACTCCCACCCTAAATCTAAAATACAGTGATCTGTCCCACGGATTATGGATCAAGTCCAGGTAGGGTTCTCTGTAAGGGAGCTCCTTAATTACAAAAAACTCTAGAGCTGATCTACAAAGATTGGAGTTGTTCGTTCTCACATTAGTCGCCCATGCCCAATATAAATTCTTGAGCACCTGCTTTGATGGGGCTGTCCTGTTGACCCAGGCGTCTCCTAAACCCAATTCATAGAGAAGCCGCTTGACTTCCCTAAGCCAGCCAACCTTATGCCAACCAGGTAGAGCAAGGAGTTCTCTTAGGGCATCAGCATAGCTGCATAATTCTGGGACATTCCATATCCGGGCCCATAATAGGAGGGGACGTAGCCTAGCTTGCTCACTTATTGGGCGTGTGCCTGCATCAAGCAGGAGAGGGAGTGTGGGGGTACTATGAGGCAACTTCATAAGATCTTTATGAAAGTTGTTTTCGAGGTAAGTTAAAGTGTTAACTCTCTGTACACCCCACAATTCCGCACCATACAATGCAGCACTCACCACCCTTGCCCTGTATATGTCTAATAGTGCCCCAATGGGTTTAAGGGATGAGGCACGTTGTTCTTTTAGCAGGGCCCCGGTAACCCTCTTGTGAGTCAAAAAGATTTTTTGATGATGGGCAATTATACACATGCCAAGATTTTTTTTAGATAGTGTGTGGGTCATTTTTTTATATCATTCTGTGCTGGACTGCCAGGTGGTATCATACAGAAACAAGCATTGGCATTGCCAATAGGTCTCGCTTGTGGGACCTTATAAGTATTTAGTTTTGCAGCACAATATGATGAGTGGCGTTGCGTGTGTGAGTGGCGTTGCGTGTGTGAGTGGCGTTGCGTGTGTGAGTGGCGTTGCATGGGTGAGTGGCGTTGCGTGGGTGAGTGGCGTTGCGTGGGTGAGTGGGGTTGCGTGGGTGAGTGGCGTTGCGTGGGTGAGTGGGGTTGCGTGGGTGAGTGGTGTTGCGTGTGTGAGTGGCATTGCGTGTGTGAGTGGCGTTGCGTGTGTGAGTGGCATTGCGTGTGTGAGTGGCGTTGCGTGTGTGAGTGGGGTTGCGTGGATGAGTGGGGTTGCGTGGATGAGTTGCGTGTGTGAGTGGCGTTGCGTGTGTGAGTGGCGTTGCGTGTGTGAGTGGCGTTGCGTGTGTGAGTGGGGTTGCGTGGGTGAGTGGGGTTGCGTGGGTGAGTGGGGTTGCGTGTGTGAGTGGCGTTGCGTGTGTGAGTGGCGTTGCGTGTGTGAGTGGCGTTGCGTGTGTGAGTGGCGTTGCGTGTGTGAGTGGTGTTGCATGTGTGAGTGGCGTTGCATGTGTGAGTGGCGTTGGGTGTGTGAGTGGCGTTGCGTGTGTGAGTGGCGTTGCGTGTGTGAGTGGCGTTGCGTCGATGAGTGGGGTTGCGTGGATGAGTGGGGTTGCGTGGATGAGTTGCGTGTGTGAGTGGCGTTGCGTGTGTGAGTGGCGTTGCGTGTGTGAGTGGCGTTGCGTGTGTGAGTGGCGTTGCGTGTGTGAGTGGCATTGCGTGTGTGAGTGGCGTTGCGTGTGTGAGTGGCGTTGCGTGTGTGAGTGGCGTTGCGTCGATGAGTGGGGTTGCGTCGATGAGTGGGGTTGCGTGGATGAGTTGCGTTGCGTGTGTGAGTGGCGTTGCTGTGTGTGAATTGCTGGTTGGGGGAGTGGGGGGGGTGGGCGTGGGAGCAGCAGGCAGATGCGAGTGGAGCGCGCGCTGGAGAGGGAGGTGGTGGGAGGACTAGGCAGCGGGAGAGAGGGAGAAAGGAGCGCGAGGGAGGTGTTTTTAGATACATGAAGCCAAAATTACAAGTGAGCATGTTACAAAAGCAAACGTTACGTTACATGAGACAATAGTGACAGTTGTGCAAGTATCAAGAGCAACAAAATACAAGAGGTAGCAAACGATATGCAATAGCATATCTGAGGGAACACGGCCTGGGGGAAGCTGGCTGGGGAGGGGGAGGAGAAATGAAAGGAAGGCTGTGTTTGCGGGGAGAGAGAGGGGAGGTGCTGGTGTGGGAGGGGGGAGGTGCTGGTGTGGGAGGAGTGCTGCTACGGCAAGGCTGTGTTTGCGGGGAGAGAGAGGGGAGGTGCTGGTGTGGGAGGGGGGAGTTGCTGGTGTGGGAGGAGTGCTGCTAGGGGAGGAGAAGCCATGGCCGTGAATGCTCGTGCATGTTCACGTGAACTGCAAGAAAACGCCGGGCTGAAACCCCTTAGTTTGAAGAGGATTTTGCCGACATGAATTCGATCCTATCCATTCCTGCGGAATGGGACAGGCTCGACCTAAAAAGCACCCCAGAAAGTCCTCCATAAAGAGGGCTATCAGACCGAGATATAGATAATCTGATGGCTATAAATCCACCTGTTGTCAATGTAGGGTTTCACCAGCGGAGCCAACAGGGGCACCAGAGACTGAAACAGGACTCATTTTCTGGATTCACATGCTATGCATTATTTCATCATGTAGTGGTTGGGTCTGGAATTGTCTCTTTTTGAGTCGTACTGTTTTGTTCTTTTTGGGTATTGTCAACCATTTGGTGTCAGACATACACCCTGATAGCTCCTCTGTGTGGGCCTCCTCTTCAGACTTTTTTTCCTCCTTGGTAACTTTTATTTGGGCTTTGGTACTTCTTATACATATCCCCTCCGTAGCCTAATTTCTTCTGCAGAAATGGCCGAGACATCTGTGAATCCAGAAAGTTTGTCAAGCTGCAAAACAAGTCCCTCAGGTTTTTCGTTTTACAATGTGAATCTTTTCTAAATTCTCATGCTGTCCATATATTTTGCAACACTTTGAATTGTCTGCATTATCTATCGTCCAATTGCCCCCTTAGTGACTGGTGAGCCTTTGGTTGCTCTTGCAAAGAGAAAAAAAATTGATTTCCCTTCCTGATTTGTCTTGTATTTCGCAAGTAATAAATCTGCTCTCCTGACGTCCTATGCGTGCAGGGCCCTTTCTGCTAGCCTCTTTGTCTGTTGGAAGAAGGCTGGTGATTGGACAGCCCGATTGCCATGGAAGTGGGAGATGACTTTTGGGCGAAACTGAGAGTTTCTCATGGCGACTTTATATGTATGTATCTGTAGGTAAGGCTGTTGTATAGTGAGTGGCCGCAACTCCCACTAACCCTATGTAATGAGATGGTGGCAACGAGGAAGGATGTTTTGGGTCCTGTTTTACGCATGGTTTCGAAAGGTGGCCTAATAATCTGAGCTAAATTCCTCATTGGTGTGGTTGTCGAGCTTGGCAGCACCATTCTTTTTGTTCCCTCTATGAATCTTTTGATGACTTGTGTTTAATGAATCCTTTATGCTACTGTGGCAGACAGGTGTACTTTTATTGATGTGCAGGAAAGGTTCTCATCTAAAAGGTATGTTATGTACTTATCAACAGTAGTGTCTTTTGTCCCACTGCCTATCAGACCTTGTCTACTACACGAGTCAGCAAACCTATTCAAATTGGCGGTAAAACACTTTCATGTTGTTGGTTTTCTAGGTTCTCAAAGACTTCGGTCCATCTCTGGGGAAGCCCTAAGTGTCTGCACTCTAGGTCTTCAGGATTAGTTCTGCTAAGCTGTGACTGGCTGGTTCCAGATGGCATACCTGTCCTTTTAGCATGTCCTGAGATCGTTTTAGCTTTATTACCTGGCCTTATCACATCTCCACTAGCACAAAAAACACCTTTGCCTATCCCAATGTGAAGCTAACAATATTAAAGACATAGTTGCCTCTCTCCAGCTGAGCACTGATAGTATCGCTGAAATCGAAGGAAAGGCATATGCAAATATCCCTGACCAACCTATCAATACGATATCCCCTATGTAGGGATAGGCGTTGTGGTTTTCTGGACGACATGTCGTGGTATTTTGCATTTTCACATGTAACAAACAGGTCTATTTGTGGTGTGCTCCATGCTTAGAAAACTTTCCTCACTATGGGCCAGATGTAGGTGGCCAACTTCCGGTCGGTAACGGCCGGATTCGTCCGTTACCGACCGGTAATTGGATTTTGAGATGTAGGGCATGCATTTACAGAATCGGTACTTTACCGATTCTGTATTTACCGATTCGGTAAAATTACCGAATCGGTAAATACAGACTCGGTAAAATACCGATTCAGTAAATGCAGATGTAGCTGGCACATGTCAGAGTGCCACAGGGCTTTAGGAATCGGTATTTTACCACCCAATCCAATTGGGTGGTAAAATACCGAATCCAGGTGTGCATGCACATGTGTGCATGCACACCTGTGCCATGTGACACACAGACATGCCCTTAGGGCATGTCTGTGTGCCACATGGCGCACATGCCTATTTTTGGGGTGCCAGAGGGTGTCAAAGTGACACCCCCTGCACCCTTGCTAAAATCGGTATTTACCGATTCTGTAATTACAGAATCGGTATTGCCCATTGATTCCTATGGGCTGCAAGGCCCATAGGAATCAATGGGCAATACCGAATCGGTATTTACAGAACTGGTAAATACCGAATCTTAACGATTCGGTATTTACCGAATCTGAAATACCTACATCTCCCCCCCTCTATTTTACCACCTCTTAAATACCGATTCGGTATGAATCGGTATTTAAGAGGTGGTAAATTAAAATTACCTACATCTGGCCCTATTTGTTTTAGCTTCCACCAGTGCAAGGCACTTGCTTGCCTGTTTCACCTGCCTGCTTCTGTAATGCCCTCTAGGTTTATGGCTCCTAGACTTGTATTTCTCTGTTTATATAATTTCCATATGTCCTGAGCTGGTTTGGACAGTGCAGATGATATGTCCTGTTTATTGAGGTAAAATGATGTGGTATTGTTCATCCAGATTTGTAATGTTTTCGCTTGACCCGCACCTGTAAGACCTTCAGAGCCAAGAAGACTGGTTATAATTCCAGCACATTTACGTCTTTCATTGCTTCTGCTGGGTTCCATAGACCCCCCTAATGCTCAGTCTTCCCATGTGTGCTCCCCATCCTGTGTGGGATGCATCTGGAGTGATAGTCACAAACAGAGTTGGCTGTTTGAGGCTCTGCCTCTTGCAATGTCCTCCATGTTCCATCTTCTTATCTCTTTCTTAGCTTTCTCTGTGATATTCACTATGTCTTCCCAACTACCAGTTGCCTGTGACCATTGGGTTTGAAGCCACTCCTAGATTCAAAACAAAAGCAGAGCAAGTTTATTGTTTCAGCCAAAGAAGCCATAACAATTAAAATGTTATATACAACTCAATTTATCTTCAGCAATTCATCAGATCAAATACTACCGTACAATTAATAATCTTTTAGAAAACTGTGCAGTTTATTTAAGATCATATTCGTTCATATACTAAAAATGTAGCTCCTATTTCTCACACGAATGAGAATATATACAACTCTTTCCTTTGATACAATATAAAATAAGCTTAAAAAACAAGCAACCTATTTGTTAACGAATAATTTTGTCAATACACATTCTTTCAACAACAATACCTGTGGCATAACTCGCGGAAACTTGCAACCAAACTAATAAATACTTAATGTGTAAATAGTATGTATAAATGCTTGCATGCTAGCTTAGTCTATACAACTCCATTAAAAGATTGCCAACTTGCTTATCAGCATACAAATTTAAATGTGCGACTACTAGATTCGTCTCATGTGAACCGTGGGAAGGGGTTATTAGAGATATGCACAGTGTCATCATGCCCATTTGTCACAGAACAGTGCTCTGTGTTGGAGCTTGTCCCCTCTAGTGTAGGTGAGTATGCTTTGTCAAATCCAGAATCCTTTTTTGTGTCAAGAATGCCCTGGCCTCTCAGAAATGCAGTCTTACTCCTAAGAATGATTTAGGTTTGAAGAGAAACCCGGTTTTTGAAGTGTTTGCATGACCATCTGTATAATTTCCTAGCATTGTTTCAGCACATTCGATTTTACTAGCCAATCGACCAGGTAGGAGTACACTTGGATCCCCCTGTCTTTTCTAGTGCACTGCCATCATTGCAAGATATTCTGTAAAAACCCTTGGTGTCAATGTTATCCCAAAAGAAGGTACCTTGAACTGGTGATCTACCTAAACCACTACGAACCTAACGAGTTTCATGTGCCCCCTCTTCATCGGCACATGCAGGTAAGTGCCTATAAGGTTTATGGTAACAATGTAGTCAGTCCCCTTTTCTTTGAAATGGGATGATTTCTTGTAGCGTCTGCATTGTGAACTTCTAGAACTTGATGCATTTGTTTAAAATTTGGAGCTCCAGAATAGGCCTCAGTGTCTGGTCTGGTTTTGGAACCAGAAAAAAAATGGAAGAAACGAATTGACTGATTTTTTGCCTAGGTACTGCTTCTTTTGCCTTCTTTCTTTAAAGGCCTTTTCATTTCTTGTCTTAGATGAGTTGTTTCTTCCCGATAGCAGGCTCCCACTTTTGGTTTTACACTTGGTGGTCTCTGTGAAAGTTTTATGCAGTAGCCATAGTGTCTAACTTTGAGTATCCATTTGTTGAAGGTGATTGCGCTCCACTCCTGGAAGAACCCTCATGTCCTGCACAATACTATTGTCATGTGTAAAGTGAGCTCTTTAGGGAAGTGTCTTGGCTGCAGGCCCAAGCAGCTTGGTCTGGCCTCTTCCTCTCACCCTCTCCTAAAGGGGTAGTCACAGTAATGAGTTGCTGCCATTGTTGTGTTGCACTCAGTGCACTGTCTGAAGGGTAAAAGTAACATGAGGAGAACTAGCCGAGGCCCTCCTCTTACAGGGGAGCTCTTGATAGGGGTTGCTGATCCCCTAAATGATCCAGTAAACTGGAAGGACTCCATCAAGGTAGTTTCATTGTCCTTTTTCATCTGCTGGAGTGAGTCATCATCATGAAAATATTCGATTGTAGATGTTACCCAGAAACTGGTCCCAGGATGCTTGTTTCTGGTCCAAAAGCGGTACCACTGTTTCTGGTCCAGGGAGGACCTGGCTTCACAGTTCGGGCTGGACTGTTCCCATGGGGAACAGGGTCAAGTCTGATATACATAAAGCTGGGTCTGAACCGAGGTGGCCAAGTGAGCTAAAGAATGATGATGGATTCAACCCAGATCTGTGACTGGAGGTGAGTGTCGTAAAAGTTTCAGCACTCCGTCCATCATCTCCTTGTGTTTACAATCATAAAAGGACATAAATACATTCATTTATCAAGGAAATGAGTCTTTCATTTCCATTCCAAAAAAGTTTTCTCTGTAAAAGGCATGTTGATGAATGATCGGTGTAACATGTGTCTGTACCCGGACACTTGTAGTTACGCATGTCTCTTTAGGAAGTTGCCCGAGCACATCTGTCTGCTAGCTGTGTCCTCTGGATCCAGTGCTGACTTCATGCAGGTGTTAGATATGGTCTTTCCCTCCTGTATTACTACTTTCACTCTCTTCTTACAGTGGTCTGGATAGTGCTGTATCATCTCTCCCATTGCTGATGGCCATGACTGTTTAGCATTTGAACTGACTATATGTCACTGTTTGACGGCAGCTTTCACACATTCACACTTTCACACACTCTCCAGGCATTCTATCTAATTTTCTCTCATTCTATTCCCCTCCGCGCCAACTTCGCTCAATGGGACAACATCTGGTGACCGTACCTTGTATGAGGAGGGCACGATTGGGCGGTCGCTCCTTCCGTTTACTGGCTGCCAAGCTTTGGAACGCTTTGCCAGTGTCCATCCATGCCATGAACAATTACATGGCCTTTCGTAGGGCCATCAAAACTCATCTTTTCCCCTCACTCTAGTGCCTTCTCCTGATGACGAGCTTCCATGTTCTGCTTGAGTGCTGGGACGCCTCTTTGCTGAGGCAGCTGTGCGCTATACAAAACATGCTAACATAACATAACATAACATAACATAACATAACATGTTGCTTGTATGTCTTCCCGACCGCAGGTGTTAAGGTCTAAGCAAAGGCCGGCTGTCTGAAGGCTTCCTTCCACTGATCCAGGTCGCTAAGTAGAATTGCCAACTACTGTTTCTTTCTCTGCCATGTTATCAAGGTTTCTAGTATGAATCTTTTTTTTAATAGCTCTTTATTTGCATTTCAATGAGGTGAACACTAACATTTTTTACAGCTATTTAGTTATCGGATAAGAAGTGTGATCGTATCCT